>NC_067158.1:0-1252500 GCF_903995435.1 Acomys russatus | reverse complement strand
TACGTCATTTTCTTTTTTCTTTTTTTTTGGTTTTTTGAGACAAGGTTTCTCTGTGTAACCTTGGCTGACCTGGACTAGCTTTGTAGACTAGGCTGTCCTCAAATTCACAGTGATTTGTCTGCCTCTGCCTCTCAGAGTGCTGGGATTAAAGGTGTGTACTACTATGCCCAGCTACATTATTTTCTTAAAGGCAGGTTAAATTTAAAGCAGGCCAGTCACACAGTAGGACAGCAGATTGAGTGCATAATTTTAAATGTTCTTAAGGTAGATTATTAATTTGATTTTTAGATCTTACAAAAGTTTATTCTCCTCAAAGAATTTTTTAAAAATATGCTACCATAGGTAAGTAAACTCAAGTGCTGTTGTGAAAGAGACAGTAATGAGTTATTTATGGAGAAATTCAAGATGATTAAAGTGAACTCAAACTTTCCAGAGTTACCTTTAGAAGTTTGTGAATGTGAAGAGTACCATATCAGTAAGTCTGTTGCCAGTGGGATATGTTTGTTGAAGGAATTAGAATGATAAATCTTTACTGAGTCCAATGATAATGCTATAATTATCACAAGAGGTAACACTCTTATAAAAGGTTAATGTAAGTTATCATATAATTTAGCAACCATCTTGAATGCATTTTAAATATTAATTGGCTATAAAGCTTATATAATTTGATTTCCAGATCCATTTTATGCATACTTTCATATGATATTCTATGTTAATGTAACTTTGCAGTGAAATTGAGCTAATTGAATTTCACATTTCCCCTTTTTATTAATTTAATATAGAAACTGAAGCACATAACTTTTCAAATTATTGTCAAAGGTCAAAGTAGTATATTACCTGAAAATACATTGAGCAAGATAATTTTTTCTTTTGTTTTTTGAGACATGGTTTCTCTATGTAGCCCTGGCTGTCCTGAAACTCACCCTGTAGACCAGGCTAGCTTCAAACTCAGAGATAGGAAGATAATGCAATACGCTGAATGTATCATTACAAGTAGTAACCAAAATATTTAATAGGAAAATAAGAATTGTATTCAAAATAAAATAGTAGTGATGATAGTAGTCAAATGATGAATCTTCTCTAACAGAGTTTTCTGAGTAACGCAGGTGATAGGCAAGACATTAGTGATGTCTTAAACTGATGAGTACTGGGGTTAGGAGTGCTCAGTTTCTAGAACACATGTAAAATGTCAGGTGAGATAGTGCACATTTGTAATTCCAGCGCTGGGGAGGCAGAGGGAGGCAGGTCCCAGTGGGCTTGCTGCCATCCACTGTAGCCTACATGGCAAGCTTCAGGTCAATAAAAGACCCTGTCTCAAAAATGGAAGGTTGGTATTTCTGAAGGCTTTCACTCATGTGTACACATGTGTACACACATTTACAGCCTCATATCCCCTCATGCACACAGCAAATAGGCAAATAATTGGCAAATGCCAAGAGAGTTACTATCAATTTTCTTTCAAGTTACTAGACTCCCTTAAGAGCAAACCTATTCCAGTTCTTCTAGGAAAGTGCTAGTTATAGACCCTGCATGATTAAGAAGTCTCTATTAGAGACGGGATGAAGGTTTGCGGTGGAAATTCCCTAACCCCCTGGGCAGCACTACTAAGGCTTTTATGGAACTGTCTAAAATGTCGTGAAAACTGCAGCACCCGGTTGTCTCTAGGAGTGTGTAATGACTGTAAGAGGGCCCCTGTCGTCACCTCTGCAGCCGTCAGCGCCTCTTACCTGCTATAGAGGAGATGCGTGGAGCTGTAGGAGGCTGAGTCCATATGCTTAACGGTTAGTGATAAGGGAAGAGGAAGAGAAGGAATTAACACCGAGGCCTGGGCTAACCACGGTGCTTGTCATAGCATGAGACTTACTGGACCGAGGCCAGGTTTGATAACAATATGTTGAAATGATGTCTCTTCAGTTTTGAAGGATTGCTAAGTATGGATTATCAAGTTAACAGGAAATTCTATAGTGTAATCCTGTATCTTTTTTCCCCCCCAGATGTAATAGAGCATCTTGTGATGAGTGATTCATTTTGCTCCTTAGAAAAGTGGCAAGAAATGGCAACTCTATGTTTACAGAATGGCTTTGAAAATTTGTTTAATGACATCATGTCCATTCTTCGATCCCAGGCTGGAGTCGCAGAAATTTCTGGAGATGATTCCATCAACTTAATGGAACATGTTTTTTGGTAGTTCTGTGTTTTAACCAGCTGAGAGCGCTGGTACAACATTTTTGAGGCATTGGCTGGGCAAACTGGTTTTAGGATAATTGATATAAATAAATATTGAGTATAAAGCTCCCAGCAATAAATCACACTTCTATTTTAATGTTTATGTTTGATCTTGAAACATTGAATTCCTTCTACCATATGGTCACTTCTTATAGCGAATATTGAGTGAACCTAATAGTGTAACTGCATAAGATAGCATAAGCATTGCTACCTTAGAACAAGCTAATGTCCACATAGATATCTTTGTTTGTTTGTTTGTTTTTTATGGATATCTTTCTTATCATACAATTTGATACCTAGAACTAAAGAAGGTGTGTGTAATGCTCTGCCTGTATACTGACTTTGAAAATGTCAAATATTGAAAGTTTGCCTCAACAAGAAAAACAGAATATTACTTAAAGATTGGGATGTTCTGAGGGGGAAAATCTAGACTAACTTTGTTTACTGATTCAAAGATGGCTCCATTCTTTGATGTCTGTCTGTTTATCCATGCACATGCACATGCTAGCCTTTGTCACTTATATATGTCCTACTGAAGTTTAGAGTCTTGTTTGTTTTGTTTATTGTTTGTTTGTTTTCTCAAGACAGGGTTTTTATGTGTAGCCTAGCTGTCCTGGAACTCAGTCTGTAGACCAGGCTGGCCTTGGAACTCAGAGATCCACTTGCCTCTGCGTCCTGAGTGCTGGGGTTAAAGGTGAGTGGCACTGCTGCCCGGCTACCTGGCTCTATTCTTAAGAGCAACAAAAAGAAGTGACCGTCTCTCTGTTTCCTATAATTCTAGTGGCTTCTGGATATTGGAAGAGGAGGCCTCAAGAACCATCCTTAGACTGGTCTTTCTTATTTTATTTTTTTGATCAAGGATCATGTAATACCCACAGTGACATAATTCAGTAGCTATTTCCTGATTAACTACTAAAAATAAATAAGACATCCCATGTAATTTGTGGGTGCTTGACATCTATAAGTAAAGTTATAAATGATTACAATAGAGATAGTAAAAGTGAAAAGGGAAGCTCACTAGCCAGCATGAAGATCTTTCTTTGGGTAGGGCTTCCTAGAGCTTATTACAAATTTAACTTGACAGATGGCAGCAGAAACACCAGCAAACCCAGTAGTTAAATTTTGTTTGGTTGGGGCTGGAGAGATGGCTCAGCGGTTAAGAGCACTGTCTACTCTTCAAGAGGTCCTGAGTTCAATTCCCCGCAACCACATGGTGGCTTACAACCATCTATAACGAGATCTGGTGTCCTCTTCTGGTATGCAGGCAGAACATTGTATATGTAATAAGTAAATAAAATATTTTTAAAAATTGTTTTTGTTTGATTGAGACGATCTGACACTGTAGGTCAGGCTGGCTTCAGAGTCACCTAGTCTTCCTGCCTCAGTTTCCACAGTATCGATTATAGTTGTGAGCTACCAAATCTGGCTTCTTGAATTTTTATGGAGGAGAAAGAACTTGTCTCTGTGAGACTTGAGGGATGCTGGTAAGAGACAAGTAAGGAATGCGCTTGCCTCCTAAGCATTGCCGAAGTATCCCAGCCCATGCTCAGAGATGTCTCTGTTTACCTTCTTCCTGCCTTCTGACCTCTCCCTGTCTCTCCAGGGAGACTTGTTAGTACACTGGAGAGGATAAAAGAGGTGGCTGAGATAGGCAAGAAGTTGGAAAGCCATTTTCCTGACTAACATCAAACCAAAGTTTGAAAGAGGCTCTTTTATGCTCTTTTCAGAAAGCTACAGAAAGGATGCAGTTGAAAGGGGAACTTTTTACAGGAAAATGAGATCAGTCACCTGGAAGGAAACACTGTCAAAGGATCATAAAGTATCTCTGTATGAAGAACCTTAATGGTTTCTGCCTTTGCTGGAGCTAAAAAATAAAAAATAAACATGGGTGTGAGGGTTTTAAGTTATACAGGAGAACATTTTTAGTGTTTTGAATTTTGTGTACGGGTGTTTTGTCTGCATGTATGTCTGTGCACCCTCTGTGTGAAGTACTTGCTGAGGCCAGAAAAAAAGGTGTTTAGATCTCCTGGAGCTAGAGTTATATGTGATCGTAAGCTCTGTGGGTGTGGGGAGTTAGAGTTGAGTCCTCTAGGCAAGCAGCAAGTGCTTTTATCCACTGAGCCATCTCTCCAGCACCTAAAGCCTTATTTCATTTGAAAGTGTGTTTCTGTGCATGTGTACATGAGTGCAAGTACACAGAGGCCAGACGTACAGGTAGTGGTGAGACACTGAACATGGGTACTTAGAATTGAACTCAGGTCCTCTGTAAGAGCAGCATTTGCTTTTTTTTTTTTTAAGATTTATTTATTCTTGCATTTTATGTATGAGTGTTGTCTTCATGCACACCAGAAGATGCAATCAGATCCCATTGCAGATGGTTATGAGCCACCATGTGGTTGCTGGGAACTGAACTCAGGACCTCTGGAAGAGCGGTCAAGTGCTCTTAACCACTGAGCCATCTCTCCAGCCCCGCAGCATGTGCTTTTAACTGCTGTGCCAAATCTCCAGCCTCCCAGGGGAACTTTTCTTTCCTTCTTTTTTTTTTTTTCTTTAAGATTTATTTATTTTCTATATTTGAGTGCTCTATCTACATGTACACCTGCATGCCAAAAGAGGCATCAAATCACATTATAGATGGTTGTGAGCCATCATGTGGTTGCTGGGAATTGAACTCAGGACCTCTGGAAGAGCAGTCAGTGCTCTTAACTGCTGAGCCATCTCTCCAGGCCCCCAGGGCAACATTTCTTATGATTGATGTTTATATGGAGTAGTTTTGAGGTAACATTTAAAGATTTTTTTTCTCCTCCTACCCCAGACAGGATTTCTTTGTAACCCTGGCTGTCCTGGAACTTGCTCTATATACCAGGCTGGCCTTGAATTTGGAGATGTGCCTGCCTCTGCCTCTGAGTTCTGGGTTTAAAGGTGTGCACCACCATGCCTGGCTATCTTTAAAGATCTTTAGGAATTACCTGTAAAAGTAACTTTAAAAAAAAAAAAAGATCGATATGGTATTTATTCACTTTTATGCATATGTTAGCCATTAAACAAATGATAACCAACCTACAATATATAGACCCAGAGAGGCTAGGTGTAGAGGAAGGAACTTGTCAGGACACATACATCTTCCTGGGAGGGGGAAACAGAATGGATTCATGGGTGGACTGAGGGTGGGGGCAGGGAGTGGGAATAGGAGGATCAGGTGGTGAGGCAGAGGGGAAATAGGATAGGGTGAGAGAATGTGGAGAGAGAAAGCTGTAATTCAAGGGCACATGTGGGATGGTAAGAAAACCCAGTGCAGTGGTAATAGATGAAGATGACTAATGAGGTCTTCTAATAATGAGAGATATGGAGTCCTAACTGACTATCTCTTATTACCAAATAGGGCTTCTAGTACTGGGACTGGGTTGCATTCAGTGAATTCTTGGTCAAGGGTGTCCTGGGGGAATCCCCAAACAACCCAAGCTGTTGCCAGGACAACGGGTTATTCTTAACAAACTGAGAACAGGACCCCATTGCTGAGGGCAACACCCACATAACTCATTAACTATGGAAAGGTCAAAGTGGTGTCTACATGGCACCTTCACCCCTACTTTATACTGCCTCTGTTGGTGAAGATACTCTGCAGGCTACCAAAAGAGACACAGAAATACCAACCAAGCCACAAACCTTCACACCTACAATCTGTTCTGCCTGCAAAATATGCTCTGGCAATGGTAGCACAGAACTTGTGAGAGTGGCCAGGCAGTGTTCCACTCCATGAGGTGAAGCCCGTTTCCAGCACTTCTTGGAAGACCAAGAACCAGAGGCTAGATTACCCAGAGACCTAGGGCAAAACCAAACACTTGTACTTAAAAGAAGTTTCAACAAAGTGACGCCTAAAAAGATTCTGTTCTACTTGTGTATCAGTGCCTTATTCAGTCAGGAACTGATGCAGAGACCCATTGCCAGACACACACAAAGGGAATCCTTGGAACACTCACCTTTAAATGGGTTGTGTATACCAACTGCCTCTCTTCAGAGCTCTGGAAGCCTCCTGGAAGAGGCTGGAGGAGTTCAAGAGTCAGGCGAGATGGAAGGCAACAGGAGGACAAATCCCTCTAAATCAACTGAGTAAGGCTCATATGAACTCACAGAGGCTGGGGTGACAAGGACGGGGCCTGCATGTGTCCTACATGCATATTAAGGCTTCCAGCTTACTATTTTTATAGGACTCCTCAGTGTGTGAATGAGTGTGTTTCAGATTCTTGGGCCTGATTTTGTTTTTTTCTTTCTGTTGGGCTACCTTGTCCAGGCTCAATGTGATCATATTTGTTTTGTTTTATTATATTTTATTTTGTCATGTTTTGTTATTATCTCTTAAAATCCTCTTGTTTAAAAAATATTTTTAATTTTATATATACATTTATATTATCACACATATAAAATAAACCAAATACAGCAAGAAGAACCACACCAAAAAAATTCAGGAATTATATTAATGTTACATTCACACTGTTTTGGCTATTTGTATTTGCCAACCTTGAAGAAAACATCTTTTTTATCTTGATGAGTCTAAAATTCTGAGTGTAAATATCTATCATATCTCATCTCTATCAACTTAAAATATCTATCTAGACCTAAAAACATCTTGCCCCCTAAACAACTAAGCTTAATTGTAAAACTAAACTATCTGGTCCTCAACTCCATCAGAGACTTGTGAAGGAATAAAATTTATTTCCTGAGTAAACAGGAAGTGCAGGTTAGCAGCTTCCAATGTGGGAAAAAAAATGACAGAGACAGTTTGCTGCCTTAACAGTCACCCAAAACTCTATACTGTTGGGGCATCACCTTCAACCTTCTGGCCCAGTATAGCTGACATACATATTTGTGAGGCAGGAACTATTGAGAACTTGCTTATACTGTCATGGCAGAGTTTGGCTGTCAACTTTGCCTGCATCCAAGCTTGCCTATTTTTATGCAGAATTCTGTCAGTGGTCAAAATTAAGACATTTTGCCCAGTGCCTGGTTTGCCACATTTGAAGCCATCTCTATAAGGAAATTCATTGATGCTCATCATCTTCTTTGAGGTGGGCTGGTTGTTGCCAGGAGTTAATTTGTTTTATTGTCAATGAATCTTTAGAATAATAAAATATCTTTAAATGCCCTATTCTGTAGGTCTCTGAGGTTTTTGAAGATCTTATTTAACTTTTATCTATCTATAGAATCATATCTATCTGTTAAACATAGGCTGTATATTCTTATAATATAAATGGACTAGTAATTGGCATGACCATGATTTGATCAACTAACAATTGTATAACTTACTTATCCTAAACAGTTTGCCATAGCACTTTCAAGGAGGTAAACCTTGTATTCTAATTGAGTTGTATGGGCATAATACCTCATATTAGAATAGAAATATATATAATGTGTGTGAAGAATAATCTTACATTTGAATTCTATACCAATCTATCAAAATTAAACTTATTTTGCATCAATATACAAAATTTTATACCAATGAATTAAGAATAACCTTGTGAGTGACAATTAAAGCCTTAAGTTGAAGAGTAGATTCAATAATCTACTTTTTGCCCTATCATCCCTATATATTTATTCCCCCTTCTTTCTTTTCAACCCCTATTTCCAAACCTAAGAAAGAAAGATAAAGGAAAAGAGAGACATCCCTGAGTCCAACCTTGTTTTCTCTCTGAATAAGACCAATAGTAACTTATAACCAACTCCCAATGAAAATAAACATCTATAGCCCAAGAAAGCAACCAAAAACCTGCCCAACCCCCATGAAGGGAAATGGGGCATCATTCTCTTAAGGTTTCTTTTGGCTGATTTGGATTGATTAACACCTTTGTATGGGGCCCAAATAAAGTTGGGGGAAAATGGTTAAACAAGCTAGGAATAGCATTTGTGGTCCAGCTTTAAATGTTGAGAAATCCCAGACTTAACAGAAGTCCTGTGTGGGACAGTCTGAAATACTGGACCACTTGGGATTGGAAGCTTTCTTTGAAGCTGTCCTGTATTGATGAGGAACAGCAACTGAGGCACTTGGTGCTGGAAATGAAGGATGCAGGATGTCAGTGTCCAGCATGCTGAGAGGAATGACTGTCGGGTCTGATCCAATGTCAGTGTCTGGCTCATAAAAGTAACTTTTATTTACCAGATATAATTGTTGTCTCCGGGTTTACTGCCTCTGTTTGCTAACCTAGTCCTGGAAGTTTCTAGCCTCTGTACAATCTAACCTAGGCCTAGAATGTTCTCAGCCTCAGAGACTTAACTACTGAATAGGCTCACCCTTTTTAGCTCTTTCTGAACTCTCACTGGCTGCTTCAACTCAGGTGTTCTGCCTCAAACTCCTCTTCTAGCTGACTGATTCAAACAGCCTTCTGATTCAAACTCAGCTTCTCACTGAATTGCTCTGCTTGGCCTCAAGCTAACTCTAACAATCTGTTCTAACAATCTTATGGCTCCTTCTCATTCTCTGGCTCATTTTCTCTTTACCTGTGTCGAGCTTGTTTTCTCTGTACAACTCTCCTGGTAACCGCCCCCCCCCCCTTTCCTCCCTCTTCTCATTAGAGTTGGGCATATCCTATTCTTTCAAATCTTTCTCTGTTTTATCACTTTGTCTGCCTCTCAATTAGACATCACTTTCAAACATGAGTGCTTCTACAAACTAACTTTACCTTCATTGTTTGGGATTAAGGGTGTGTCTGCATTCCAGCCAGATCACACAGACCAAGGTCTTTGGATGTGACAGGAGCAGCCATGTTACTGGATTAAAATTCCTCTAAAATAACCTGTACCCATATCTGGCTGGTTGGTTGAGGCCAGTATGGTCCTGCAAGTGAAGGAATGACCTCTTCAGCTCCACAGCCGCAGTGATGTTACACCAGCTACATTCTCTAAAGATGGAAGCTGTCTGACCAGGCCCAGCAGATAAAGATCTCTCAACCTTCAGTGCGGCTCTGTACTATGTAGTAGCTAATGTGGAGGTCAGGTGCCTTTAAAAGCTACTTAGAGATGATTTGGGTGCAGGTTGTTCATGGGGGAGCTTTCTTGATATCAACACTGTGAAAAAGGAGAAGGAGAAGCAGAAACAGGGTTGGACTTGGGGAAGTTTCGCTCTGATGTAGTTCCAACAAGACTGAGGGTACAGGATGCTTAGGGGCCTCTCTGAGGTGCCTCCAGATGGAGCCACGGACTAGGCATATATCCTTTTGTGTCAATGAATGAGACTGCCACCAGAAAAAGGCATGACCGTGCAGCCTTTTACCACTCCAGTGTGTGGCATAAACACAGAATCACAAGTATCTTACCTGCTTCTTGGCTTCTGATTAGGCAGCTGAAAAGCGTTGTGCTAGCCAGCCTACATAGCAAGCTAAGTGTGAAGCCTGTTTCTCCACTCCTTGGAGTGTTAACATTATCCCTTTAAAGTCTGCGCATTCCTCTGAAAATACCTCCTGAGTGAGTTCTCGTAGCAATAGGTACAGCCAACACTGGGGTCTGGGTTGGCTCAGGCTCTAGTTTGCAAGTTCTGGATCAAATCCCATTCTTCTGTCAGTGCTTTAAAGCAGGGGAAGTCTAAATAAGTGATCTCTACCACCCTTTTTACTGCAGCGTTTAAGAGTGTTAATTTGAGGGGTTTCCACAAGAGAAATCAGAGAAAAAGGGATACCAAGGTTCCTTTCATCGTTGCTTCCAACTTCACCCAAACAAAATACCTTGGAGCCTCCTTTCTCGGTTACATACAAGCTATGGATTAGCTATGGTATAATCTGAGGTCTTGGGTGACTGTAGGAGCTAGGACCCTGGAAGACAGTCCCAGTCCATGTGCAAGTGTTTTCAGCTGTTCTGAGCTTGCCTGCAGGCTGAGAGCTGAGTGGGTGATGACTGAGCTCCTGCTTCGGGATGTTCAGGGGAGCCTTCCTATCCTGCTGCTTTTGTTTGTTACTATGGGTTCCATTTTCCTTTGCAGTGCTGGGAACAGAACCCAGGGCCTTGGGCACTCTAGACAGGAGCTCTGCTGCTAAGTGACATCTCGGCTCTCCCCTTTCCTTCATCTAAAGTGGATTTAGCCAGCACAGCTGATGTCTTCTTGGTAGACCTTTTGTTTCCTTCCTTTCCTTCCACCCCTCTGCTGCTTTGTCTTTGTTTTGCTGTTTTGGAAGTGACTGAGCAATGTGACACATTGCTCTTGAAAGGTACTCACAATCAGGGAGACCAGGTAGTGACTTTAATTTGTCTTTTCTGTTCCAGGCTGGTGGTTCCTTTCAGTAAGGACAGATCACAATAAATGAGTTACAGAGTAAATATACCACACAGGAAGCAGCTGGAGAGAAAGGCTAGTGGGAAAGTGAACCTGTGTGTTCAGAAAGCAGAACGGCCTGTCTGTGTAGCAGCTCAGACATGACCACTTCTGTTGGTTCTTTTTCTTAACAATTAGACTATCATACAACCCAACTTTCCTATGCAAGAGGGAAAAAAGGTTAAAGGGAAACAAGAATAAACCTTCCGTGAGTTTGAGGCCAGCCTGGTCTACAAAGCGGGTCCAGGACAGCCAACGCTACACAGAGAAACCCTGTCTCGAAAAAGCAAAAACAAAAACAAACAAACAAACAAAAAAGAATAAACCTTCCAGTATCATTTCCATGGGATGGATCCCCAGGTGTCTCTGGCCTGCACGCTGGTCCTCTCCCCATTCATGCACATATGTCCTCCGAACCTGCAGCCTTCTCCTTTTCCCCTGTGTCTCTTTCTCTTTCTCCCCTTGGGATCCCTCATCCCATGGATGTTCAATTAGAAACACAATAGCCTGCCTGGAATCCCAGTCAGCCCCCTGAATTCTGGACCCAGGATGGTTCCTCTCAGTATATAACAATACCCATCTCAGTGGGGTATCCGTGGTGTTTCCAGGGGGCAAAGCCTGGGACAAAGCCTACCAAGACTGCTTTCACTTGGAACAAAGTCTGCAGTCCTTCCACACACTTCTCTAGGAAGGTATGGGAAGTAGACTAGGTGTGAACCTGCTCCCTCAATGCCTCCTGGTCAGGGGCACAGATCTTCACCCTGGCCATCTCTCCTCCATAACTCTCCAAGGCATCTGAATCCCAAAGCTCTATACACTTGCCTTGGGGTCCTGAAGAGCTGAGATGGTGTTTGGTTGCTATTGTTTCCCCTGGTCCATGCCAGGCCTTCAATAAATAAACATGGGATGCGGTCATCCAAGTCAC
Source organism: Acomys russatus (assembly GCF_903995435.1). Lineage (NCBI taxonomy): Eukaryota > Metazoa > Chordata > Mammalia > Rodentia > Muridae > Acomys > Acomys russatus. The sequence continues at coordinate 1,241,053 of NC_067158.1, read as the reverse complement.
CTGATGAGTGCTGTGGCAGAGAAGGTTGCAGTTACCTGTAAGTTGGATGGTGAAAATGACAGAGTAGGAGGGTCCTGGAACACCCACACAAGACTCTGCTCCAGTTATGAGAGAAGGAGTAATTCATTTAATGTCAAAAACTGAGGGGCTGAAGCAGCACCATTTTGAGGAAGGAGCCAGCTGGAGACTAGTGCTTGAGAAAACTCCAAACTTGTCATTCTTCCAAGTGAGTGAATTTGACTTGTCCAAAAGAAAAAAAAAAAAAAAAAACTGAAAACAACACCCCTCCCCCAACACACCGCAAGCAACTCTTCCTCCAGACTCTTAGTGGTGCCCTAGTTACACAGCAAAAGAACAAAGGAGTGATTTAAGCATCTTGAAATTGGAATAGCTATTGCCAAGCATAGAGCATCAGCAGAGTCATCACATTCCAGAAAATGCGGAACCTCAGAGGCTTCTCTGTCCTCTTCCACCCCATGTCAGATTGCTGGCAGCCCGCGCTGAGCTGCTGTGTAAGAATGTGCTGCTCAGCCTCTGCATCAAGGAAGATGGAGGCGGAGGAAGGGCAAACTCCTTTTGCCTGGAATGGGAAAGCATCAGACACTGTAGTCTCAGCTCCTAGCAATGACTCAGGGCAGGGCTGATCTTTTCAGTTAACTAGATGCAAACATATTTCCATTAGCTAACAAGGTAAAACAGCAGAGCGGCCAGTAGCCAGAGGTCCTGAGATCAGCTTAGGGGCCAGGCAGGAAAGGAGAATTTACCTCAAATGGTTAAAAACATCAATAAAGGGATTGTGAGTGGATGTGTGTACTGATAAAGGAACAAATAAAGAATGTGAGGACCCAGAGACTTCTATCCACTTTTAATTACCTTCCTAATTTGATACCAAATATAAGTGAAGTCCCTCAGACAGTCATGTGAAGACTTGCCCAGTCTCTTCACCCTCTACAAATTCCCCCATCTGAGGCTTCTGTCCTGTGCATGGGGAAGTTGTCCTCTGCCCACAGAGTGGTCTTCTGACAAGCCCTGTGGGCTTCTACTGGTTACCTTTTGTCGACTTGCCACAAAATAAGGTCCACCTTGGAAAAGTGACCTATGGGGCATCTTCTTGATTAATGATTGATGAGACGGCCCAGCCCACTGTGTGGGTGCAGCCCCTGGGCAGGTGGTTTAAGGGTGTAGAAGAAAGCAGGCCAAACAAACCACAGGGAACAAGCCAGTGAGTGGTGTTTCTCCAGTCTCTGCTTCAGTTCCTGTCCCAGGTACCTGCCTTGGCTCCCTCCATGATGGACTGTGACCTTCAAACTAAAAAGAAACAAAACACTGTTCTTCCCATGTTGCTTTGGTCACGGTTTTATCCCAGCAACATAACGAGGCCAGGGCTCTCAGAAGAGCACATGAGCTGTGTGGCTGACTGCATACTTGGGCCGCTAGCTCCTTGGAGCTGTAAATCCCCATTGGTTGTTTTCCTGACTCGGTGGTGGGGCAGCTCATATGCAAGGTGGAGTGAGTGACTCTCTAGTGACTTGGGGTAGCTAAGGAGCTGGCAACCGACACTGGACGCTAATGCTGACATAGCCTGCTTTACTGTGAGGTGCTCCAGGCAGGAATAGACATTAGATCCGAAGTGCAAAGTCTTTCCACCATATAAATATTTCATCACTCAAGTCCTTACTGAGCTGAGGCAGGGACAGGACCTCAGTGCACACTGAATCCTGTCTCCTCTCAGATGTCCCATGACTTCATTCAGGGGAGAGGGGGAAGGAGAGTGGTGACCAAGTCCCTCGTGGAAGTAGGAGAGCGCTTAGGAGCCAGGTGGTTAGGAGTCAAAGTTCCCCCTCATGACCCACTCAGCTAAATCACTTTTCTTTGCTTTAATTTTGTCAACTGCAAAGTAGAAGCAATTTCTCAGGCCAGCGCTGGTGCCCTCTTCTTGTTGCAAAGATCAAATGTGATAGATGACATGTGAAAACAGAAAGGGACACAGCCAGTGGAGGCAGAAGGCCATGCTGACAGCATACCAATGATTCGTATTCACTGTCTTCTTAGAAAATGCCCCTGATGGGACCTCAGCCACATCTCAGCTGCCTTTTGAATTTATTTAGCAGGTGTTTCATGAGTACGTGCTATATGCCAGAAGCCTGTTTTCTGCCTTAACAGATTGACAGGACTCTTTGTAATGCTTTGCTTACCAGGCCTGACCTTTGCAGGTTCTGGTTTAGCCTCTCTGCTCTGAGGACAACAGGGGCTATGGAAGAGACTGGATGCTTGTCAAAGGGTGATGGGCAATGCATTGGCGAAGTGAGACTTGTCCCACTAGTTACCTCAAGTTTTATTGGCATTTTGTCTCTTTCGCCTAAGGAGCTCCAGGCTGGGTCTGCCTAGGGAGTAGGGACCTTGAGCACCCCAGCAAGTGTTACAGCAGCCCCACAAACCTGTCACCAGTGAGCTTATGTCAGACTGTAGTTTAGAGCACATCTGCTGTGGCCTTGGTGGGAAAGAAATGCTTTCTCATTGTGTGAGGAGGAGATGGAGGAAGCTGGGAGGCACCATGGGGACAGCCCTTGTCGTCAGCAGGGATTCATTCATCCATGGGGAGCGGAGAGGGGCGGCTTGGTAACTTCAGCAAGTGGCACCTCTGCCAGCCAGAGCTCAGAAGGCCAGGGGTCAGGAGGGAAAAAGCACACATGCCTGGTGTCGTTTATTAAATTCTCTCAGAATGTTGCACTCTGAGAAAGAATCCAAGGAGCCAAGAGCTTGCCCATGGTGGGCAATTCAGGACCCCTTGCCTGTCATGAAGGGGACCCCTCCTGAGCTGGTCCTAGGCTAATGTCACACTGCCTCGATGCTCCTAGCCCATTGCGTCTATGGAGGTGCCATTTCTTTTTCCTTCTTCAAGAATTCATGTTGCTGGGTGCCCACCAGATGTTTGGGTTCTCTGATAAAAGACAGCCAGTCCAGAAGAGAATTGTAACCCATTGCTAAGTAAACATAGTGATCCCTCATACTATGGTGAGGAAGGAAGAGATGTGAGGCAGAGTCCTAGGAAGTTCAAATCTCTTGGTACTTTCAAAATGTGACCTAGCTCCAAGGTTCCTGGAAGAGGTACTGCTGAGGAACCTCCGGGGGCCACTCTCCTTCCACGCTTTTTCCTTTGAAGGCCAAGGCCTCAGCGGTACCTTGGATACTTGGTACTAGTCCCTGGAAACGAGCACTTCTGCATCTCTCTCCACTTACCCTGCTTTCTTGTTGTTCTTACATCTAGCTCCTCATTTTCTTCACACACGCTGGACTGGGAGGCTGAGCACATGTGACTACTGGCTGGCTGGGCAGTTATTAGATGACATCAGGGTTAGAGGGACCTGCTTCTCCTCACTGTCATTAGTTAATAGGAGCCTGAATGATGGTGATGATGGCTTCAGGGGATTTGTCTCCCCCCAAACTCCACCACATCCCCAACCCCCATGACACGGTTTTCTCCATGTAGCCCTGGCTGCCTGGACTCACTTAATAGACCAGGCAGGCCTCGAACTTAGAAAGATCTGCTTGCCTCTGCCTCCCGAGTGCTGGGGTTAAACATATGCACCACCATGCCCTGCACCAGGGAAAAAGGGAAGAAGCTAAAATAAGACAAATCCCACAGCTTTACAGAGAATTTCTCTTTGTGTAGCTCTGGCTACCTGGGAACTTGCTTTATAGACCAGGCTGGCCACAAACTCAGATCTGTCTGCCTCTGCCTCCCAGGCACTAGGACTAAAGGCCTGTGCCACAACCCAGCTTTCTTCTCCCTCTCCCTCTCCGTCTCCTATTCCTCTATCTCTCTCCCACCCTCTCTCTCTGTCTTTCCCCCTCTATCTCCATCTGCCTCTCTCTCCCTCTCACCTCCCACCTCTCTCCGTCCCTCCCTCCCCCTTCTCATCTCTCTCTCCCCTCCCCCCCACCCCCCCATCCTCCCTCTCTCTCTCTCCTTCCCCCCCTCTCTCTCCCTCATCACCTCCCCTCAGCAAAAATTCAGGGGGAGAATACAGACCTAGAATGCAGGGGAAATTAAAGGGGGAGAATGCAGGGGGAGAATGCTGGTTTTTCCCCCTCCCTCTCCCCTCTCCCTCTCCTTCACTCTCCCTCTCTCTCCCTTGCACTCCCTCTCTCCCTCTCAGAGCAAAAATTGAGGGGCTAAATTGTAGTGGGAAAATGCAATTCTCTCTCTCCTTAGCTCCTTTCTCTCTCTCTCTCTCTCCTCTCCCCCTCTCTCACTCCCTCCCCTTTCTCTCCCCCTGTCTGTCTTGTCTCTCTGTCCCTCCTCTCCCTTTCTATCTCTCTTCCTCCCTCTCTCTCCTCTCTCTCTAGCTCACCATCTTTCTCTCCCTCACTCTTCTCTCTCTCTCCCTTTCTCTTTCTCTCTCCTTCTCTCTCTCTCTCTTACTCACTTTCTCTGTCCTCTCTCTCTCCCTTCTCTCTCTCCTGTCTCTCTCCTTCCCTGTCTCTCCTATCTGTCTCACTCTCTCTTTCCCTCTCTGACCCTCACCACCCCTCTCTTTCTCTCTCTTTCTCTCTCTCCCCCTCTCTCCCTCTCTCCCTCCTCTGTCTCTCCCTCTATCTCTCCTGCCTCTCTCTCCTTCTGTCTCTCTCTCCCCTCTCTCTTCTCTCTCCCTCCCTGTCTCTCCCTCTCTCTCCCTCCCCCTCTCTTCTTTCTCCCTCCCTCCCTCTCTCTCCTCCTTTCTCTTCTAACTCTGTCTCTCTGTTTTTCACCCTCCTTCTCTATCTCACTCTCTCCCTCTCTCTCCCTTTCTGTAGTATATTTCTCTCCCTCCCACTCTCTCTCCTCTCCCCCTCTCTCTCCCTCCCTTCTTCCCTCTCTCTCTCTCCAACTCTCTCCCCCTGTCTATCTCTCTCTCCCTCCTTCTCCCTTCTCTCTCTCCCTCTCTCTACTCTCTCTTCCTTTCTCTCTCTCTTCTTACTCTGTCTCCCTCTTCCCTCCTCTGTTTCTCTTTCTCACCCTCTCTCTCCCTCTCCCTGTCTCCCCCCCCCCTCCCTGCTAGGTCACTTGGGCCTCCTTCCTACTCTCTAAGATGAAGAGGTCTGAGAGGGCATCCACATTTCTAATTTGCCAGGCCCACCATTTGGCTTTGACTTTTTGTTTGTTTGTTTGTTTTGTTTTTCAAGACAGGGTTTCTCTGTGTAACAGCTCTGGCTGTCCTGGAACTCGCTTTGTAGTCCAGGATCTCACAGAGATCCGCCTGTCTCTGCCTCCCAAGTGCTGGGATTAAAGGCATGTGCCACCATCCCACCATCGCCTGCCTTGGCTTTGACTTGTAATTTTGCTTCGGTCTTGGAATGTGTGGTGTGAGAAGCTGAACTGAGGAACCTTTCTTACAGGAAGGGAATGGCTTTGCGTTAGAGATCTGCAGACTGTGAAGCGCTCTTGAGATGCGACCTGCTCTTTGGAAGTAGAAATAAAGGCTCCAGCCACGTTTTGTTATGTGAAATTAGCACCGTGGAGAAACTGTTGGGAGCATTGGATTATGAAAGGAAGCTAATACGTAAAAGTCTTTAAAGCAAGCTGCGCATTTAGTAAATACTGCATGGATGTCTGGAGTGTACCACAGTCCTGGGTAAGATGGCACAGGGTTGTTATCTCAGCATTCTAGAGGCTGAGCAGGACGGTCATGCGTTTGAGGACACATGACTGCATAGTGAGACCCTGTCTCAAAACACACAAATAAGCAAATAGCAAAATACATATTTATGCAAACTGAGGATCATAATGAAACTATAGGAACTAACAGATAGAAATACATACATAACTGGCATTGAGAACACTATATTTAGAATTTAGGGGAAAATTGGCACTAATGGTACAAAACAAAATACACAAGGGGTCATGGACACATGAAAATTCATGAGTGACTGTTGGGCAGATGGGACAATCACTCTAAGTTAAGTTTTCTTTTAGTTGTGTTAAGTATTTCATGTAAGTCATTTTGTAAGTAGCTGTTGCTGTCGTACTTTTGTAGCTGAGGAAACTGTGGAGGGCTCGTGGCTGTTGCAAGGGTCTCCTCTCCTTCTCTGAGAAGGAACAGGAGCCTATTCCCCTGGAAACTAACTGCTGAGGGAAGGGCTACACCGCTGCACATATACGTCACCTTCCTCAGTGACCTCAGAGCTACACTATAGGAACAGTCCCTGATGGTGTGGGTAGAAGGAGTTGGTATGGTGGCAATGGTTCTGTAGAAACCCGGTGCTAAGGCGCCCCTCCCTGTGCCCTAGAGCCTGTGAGGAGGGCGCTCTTTAAAGCAGTCCCTGAACCCTCACCCCTCTTCTCCTCAGGGACTTGCTGTCCACATGCCCGGGCTCTACAGATAGGAAGCCCTGGCACCTGCCTGTCTCCCACCTTTGGCAATCTGTGTGGGACCTCTCTAGTGTCAATCTCACTTGATAGGTTTGTTTTAGCAGAAGAAACAGACATGAACTTCATGGGGTTTGGGACGAACTGAGGATGGCTTGGAAACTAATTTGTGACCAATAAACCTGGGCTAAAGTTGAATAATAAGTGTGGGTTGAGGGTCGGACAGGAATCTTCTCTCAGTTCCCTAGGGGCTCACCAATGAGCTCCCCCCCCCCCCCCCCCCCCCCCCCGCTAACAAGCTACTCACAGGGGGCCTCTCCCTTCCTGCTACCCCAGGAGCCTTTGCAAGAGCAGGTTTTGCCATTTTTCTGATCAGAAGGGCCTGGGGCAAATCTTCCTGAAACTAACTTCTCTCATCTACCTGCCAGCTGTATGGCCAGCTGTGCTGCCTCCTCACTGAGCCCCTCTGATCAGGTGCAGGGTAGGCCTGCCCTTATTCTGCTCAAACTGAGGTGTCTGTCTGCTCTGAGATGATACATGCAGTGCCTGCTTGAAAGCAAAAGGCAAGCCCCCGCCAGTCTGCTTGCCCAGAGAGCTGCTTCTCTGTGGCTGAACTAGCTCAGTCTCTGCTCTTAGATCTTGCTTCCTAGGTGCTGATTTCATGAGCAACCTTGGGGCCTCCCTGTTCTCTCCCTGGCTGCTGTTTGCCTTTTACATGCCTGTGTTCAAGTGCACATCTTTGCTTTTTATCTCTCACAATCAGATGATCTGAAATCCTACTGCAACCAATAGAGCCAAACCACTTGACCTGATTAGAAGGAGCTGTGCTTTGCTTCATTTCTATCTCTTTTGTGTGCTGGGCATCTACCTCAGCGCCTTGTGGACACTAGACATGCATTCTACCACTGAGCTACTCCCTAGTTTATTTGGTTTGTTTATTTCTTTTTTTTCAAGATTTACTTATTTATTAAGTGCACAATACTTTGTCTGCACGTATGCCCGTGTGCCAGAAGAGGACAACGGATCTCATTATAGATGGTTGGGAGCCACCATGTGCTTGCTGGGAATTGAACTCAGGACCTCCAAAGAGCAGTCAGTACTCTTAACCTCTGAGACATCTCTCCAGCCTTTATTTTGTTCTTAATCTTGCTTTCTTTTCTTTTTTCTTTCTTTCTTTCTTTCCTTCCTTTCTTCCTTTTTTGGTTTTTCGAGACAGGGTTTCTCTGTGTTAACAACCTTGGCTGTCCTGGAACTTGCTCTGTAGACCAGGCTGGCCTTGAACTCATAGAGATCTCCCTACCTCTGCCTCCCAAGTGCTGGGATTAAAGGCGTGTACTTTATTTTCACTGTCCAGAGCTCACCCACTAAGCTAAGTTTTCTGTCTTTGCATGTGATAAGAGGGGGAGGCCTTAATGAGAGCAGTGATGACTCGGTAGCTCACCTTTTCCCTTATGTAATTTTGCCTTGAAGAATAATAGTAAGGAGGAGCCAGACATGGTAGCTCACATTTGTAATCCCAGCACTTGGGAGCTGAGAGGCAGGAGTGCCATAAACTCTAGGCCAGCCTGAGCTATAAAGTAAGACTCTGAACAACAACAACAACAACAACGTCCAGTAAGAATGCTTAGTGGCTATTACGAATAAGGCTTCTGTCAACATAGTTGAGCATATATCCTTGTTGTGTGCTGGAGCATCTTCTGGGTATATTCCAAGGAGTGGAATAGCTGGGTCTTGAGGAAGCCCTATTCCCAGTTTTCTGAGATAGCGCCAGATAGATTTCCAAAGTGGCTGTACAAGTTTGCACTACCACCAGCAATGAAGGAGTGTTCCTCTCTCCCCACATCCTCGCCAGCATGTGCTGTCACTTGAATTTTTGATTTTAGCCATTCTGATGGAATCTCAGAGTCGTTTTGATTTGCATTTCTCTGATGACTAACGAGGACGAGCATTTCTTTAAGTGTTTCTCAGCCACTCGATATTCCTCTGTTGAGAATTCTCTGTTTAGTTCTGAGCCTCATTTCTTAATTGGGCTGTTTGGTTTGGTGGTGTTTAATTTCTTGAGTTCTTTATATATTTTGGATATTAGACCTTTGTCAGATGTAGGGTTGGTGAAGATCTTTTCCCAGTCTGTAGGCTGTCGCTTTGTTCTCTTGACAGTGTCTTCTGCCTTACAGAAGCTTCTCAACCTCATGAGGTCCCATTTATTAATTGTTGACCTTAGAGCCTGGGCTGTTGGTGTTATGTTCAGGAAGTTGTCTCCTGTGCCAATGAGTTCCAGGCTCTTCCCAAGTTTTTCTTCTAACAGATTTAGTGTCCCTGGTTTTATGTTGAGGTCTTTGACCTTAGTTTTGATCATGTGATAAATATGAATCTACTTGCATCTTTCTACATCCAGTTAGACCAGCACCATTTGTTGAAGATGCTATCCTTTTTCCATTTAAACTTATATCCCCTATTCAGATCTAGCCAATGGACAGCACATTCTCCACAGTTGTGTGGAGAGTGGGGACTGACTCTGACATGAATTATGGTGCCCCTATTTGACCAGTTCCTCTTGGTGGGGAGGCCTGGTGGGACTCAGAGGAAGGGTAAGCAGACTACCAAAATGAGATCTGATAGGCTGTGATCGTATGGTGGGGGAGAATGTCCCCTTCTGTCACAGGCCTAGGGGAGGGGAATAGGGTGAAAGAGGGAGGGGGGAATGGAAAGACACAAGTGAGGGGATAACAATTGAGATATAATCTGAATAAATTGTTTAAATAAAAAAATTTTTTAAAGAATGCTTAATGGGTAAAGTCACTTGTCACCAATTCTGATGACCTGAGCTCAGTCTCTGGCCTCTGCACAGTGGAAGGAAAGAACTAACTCCTATAAACTGTCTTCTGAGCTGCCTCATTGCCATGCCCCCTCTCTCGAGGGTAAGGAGTTGAGCCATTCTCATGCATAGGCAGGGCTGAACTCTACAGTGCAGAGTTGGCAGGGCTTGCATAGGGTCATAGACACAGGCCTGACCTGCTGCTGCTGCTGCTGCTGGCCATCACCTCAGGGCACAGTTGTCCTCTCCCCCATTAGAACAGGCAGGAGCCTGTGGATGGCTTGGAGGAGATGCTTTTTGCTTCTTGGCATGGTTGTATTTGCATAGTTTTCATTTTTTATAGAAAAAGAGATTCAATAAGAAATGAAAGACAAAGACAGAAGGAGTGCTCAGGCAGGTTTGCTGGCTACCCTTGACCAAAGGGAAACACCTTAGCCAGAGCCCCGTGAGCAGCGCAGCACGCTCTTCCATGCAGACGTGCCCTCTCTTTAGCACCAAAGAGAAAACAAAACACCAGAAGGGAAGGTACAGTTATTGCACGATGACTGCGTGAGTGGCTGGAGCAGGTCACCTCCTGTGCTCACGTCAGCCTTCTGAACTCCAGAAGGTTCTGACCCTGTCGTTCTCTGCTCTTCTCGCTTTGCTATTGTTGTTTCTCTAGATAGTTCTCCTGCTACCTGTAGCATTGTTGGTTTCTGAGTAGAGTTGACTGTGGCACAACAAAAGACACAACAGTTTCTATCCAAAGGTGTCAGTGCCATAGTTGGGAAGCACTTTCTTTTTTTTCTGTTTCCTTTCCTTTCCTTTCTTTTTCTTCTTCTTCTCCTCCTCCTCCTCCTTCTTTTTCTCTTTTGTTTTGTTTTTGTTTTTTTGAGACAGGGTTTCTCTGTGTAGCCTTGGCTGTCCTGGAACTCACTTTGTAGACCAGGCTGGCCTCAGACTCAGTGATTCACCTGTCTCTGCCTCCCTGAGTGCTTGGATTAAAGTTCTGCACCACCACGACACTTTCTTAAGGGCCATGTTATGTTGGCTGAAGTAGAACCTGGGCTGTCAACAACAGCATCAGAACACACAAACCTTATGCAAGGGCATCCTTCTCAGCTACTGTCTCTAGTCAGCTTCTACCTCTGCCTGGCTCCTCTGCTCCTGTGTTTGGTAGCAAGTCACATAGATTACGTGTCTCTCACTGATGCGTATCAGACTTGGAAAGAGCCCAGCCCTCACCCTAGCGGCAAGACTTTGGTATGAGTTCCCCAAAATTGTTTTTTGACCTAGATGAAGCAAGCAGAGCTTTGGTCTAATTAAGGAGATAAGATCTGTACACACATTAATATGTTTTTATAGTATGTTAATTGTCAAGAGAACGGAGTTCTGTAATAGCTCAGGCAGCTTGCTTTTCATCCTGATGGATTTGAATAAATGAAATGGAGTGAGTGCATTGTTGGCAGGAAGCAAAGCCTCAGCAAGGGTCAGGGACAGGAATGCGTCTAATGAATTCTTGGACAACGGGTACACTGGTTTGCTAAAAATACCCATCAGGAACCTTCCATATGGAAGGCGCATGGAAAATACAAAAGAAGGGTTCCAGGGATCTTGTCCTCTGTACGTCTATAGACCCAGACTGCGAAGTGTCCCCAACACTACAGAAAGGTCTGAGAGAAGGCTAAGGCATGAAGCTGGGGGGCAAGGACAGGGCACAGGCCTGTCAGTTTTCCCAGTCCAAAGCTTGGTGAAGCTGCAGATCACGTTTAAAGCAAACATTTACAAAGAGGATTGGCGTGAGGAATGTGTGAAGAGCGAGCTGTTCCATGCTGCCATGCATTTACCTTGCAAAATGGAAAGAGGAGAAATCAGGGTCGGGCACACACGCATTTCACAAACCGGCCTGCCAGCCCAGACTGCTGCTGCTGTGCACCCACTGTCGTGGTAACTGTGGCAGCAGTCTCCCAGTCTTTCAGGTTGGTAGATTCTTTGGTTCTTTGGCCTTCTCCCAAACTGTTTGCTTTGGTTTCCTCTCCTTGATTACAGAAGACTGTCTGTCTGTGGTCCCGCAAATCCAGTAACAGTTAGCAGACACCCTAGTATTTTTTTTTGGGGGGGGGAATTATTGATGAGACAGATAAGTTGGTTCTGTGTTTCTTTACCTGTGCATGGTTAAATTCTAGTGGCTTCTCTAAGGGAACTTAGTTTGATTTATAGAAAAGCTGGTAAATAATCATTTACGATGTAAGTTAAGGTTAGCCAGGGTGGAGACAAGGAACCCAATTCTTCAGCACTTTGGCAGTCATTGTACCATAGGTTTCAGCCTCATTCTCTCTAAGACTTTATGAAGCTGTCATGGAGGGATCCCAGAAGGCAGGAGACCAAGAGAAGAGGGAGAAGGAATGGGGAACAAAATCCAATGAGATTTTGTCCTGCAAGAGGGGTTCAGACTGGCTTACATGTGATGAAGCTGGTCTTTTCTCTACATCAAAGAGGGGAACTCAGTCTCGTTTGACCCAGGTTCTGTTGATGTCATCTGATTAGCTGCTGGGTGGAGCCTGTTTCTCAAGAACTAGCATGAATGATACGGGAAGTAGGATTTGAGGGGCAGATGCTTGGAGTGGACATAGTTCTTTGAGGGGAGCAACTATTGGTTGATCTCAGGAGGCCCTAGAGAAGAACAGAAGCAATGGGATTCTGCCTTTCTGTGTCCTCCTGTGTAACCAGATGCAGCCAGGAGGGGAGGGCTCGGCTCAGGGCTCAGGGCTCAGGGCTATGTCCACACATGGACTTCCAGAGCCCGAACCCAGCTATGGCAACTTTACTTCTAGATCACAATAAACATGAGGGTGGGATGGGGGATGTCTCCATTGCAGGTGCCCTAGCTTCCTCCTTCCCCACACTGTGGTTTTTTTTAAACCAGTTTGAATCTTTTGTTCCACCAGTTCTAGGCCACAAGAGCAGAGAGCATGTCGCCCCCGGTTTTATTCTGGGAGGTGCCTCTGACTCACTGAGAGAGTTGGTTGATCTTTTGTACCTCAGTTTCTTCTCACAAAAACAAGAGGATACTTGCCTGGTGCAGATCACAAAGCTGTGGGAAAGTAAGTTAACGAGAATAAAAGATAATTTACTCCCAGCTTAGACACAGGATTTGGACCTGAACATTTACTATGGGAGAACTCATGGTGACCTGACAAATCTTGCCAAGTTAAAACTCAACTAGTTATTTCAGTCAATATTTTCTTTCTTTCGGCTTCTAAATCACTTTGTGAAACAATTGGTTCTATTTATTGAGCAACTCACATGTGTCAGTCACTCTGCTGGATATTGTCTGTTTTTAGATTCATTATTTTATCTTATGGGCATGAATGCTTAGCCTGAATTATGTATGTGCATCGTGCGCACACCTGGAGCTGCAGAGGTCAGGAGAGGGTGCTGGGTCCTCTGGAATTGGAGTTACAGATGCTAGTAAACCATCATGTGGGAGCTGGGAACGAAACCTGTCTCCTCTGCAAGAGCAACAAAGACTCCTAACTGCTGAGCCCTCTCTCCAGCTCATGTATTGGATCTTTTTTTTTTTTTTTTTTCCAAGACAAGGCTTCTCTGTGTAGTCTTGGCTGTCCCGGACTCACTTTGTAGACCAGGCTGGTCCTGAACTCACAGAGATCCTTCGCCTTCCTCTGCCTCCCTGAGTGCACCACCATCACCTGGCTGTCTTGAATATTTTTTAGAAGAATATTTTTAAAAAATATTTCATGTATTCATTTTATGTAGATGAGTGCTCTATCTGCATGTAAACCTGTAAGCCAGAAGAGGGCATAAGAAGGAATAGATGGTTGTGAGCCACCATGTGGTTGCTGGGAATTGAACTCAGGACCTCTGGAAGAGCAGATAATGCTCTTAACCACTGAGCCATCTCTCCAGCCCTGTCTTGAATTCTTAAGTAAGAATGATTGGTTCTCCTTTATATCTATGGAGACTGAGGTCAGGGCTGTGGCAGTCTAATAAGTGAGAGAGTCAAGGATTCTAAGTCAGGTCTACCTGGCTCCCAAATTATCCCTTTCTACCGAGCCCCATCGGCTCATGAGGGCAGATGAGGCTGCAGCAGAGTTCGCCGAGCTGACTGGCGAACCGGACAAGGCAGTGGCACCTTTCTCTGCCACTGGCTGCAGCATCATCTGAAACTGAAGCCCCTGTCTACATAGAAAATGATATGTTTCTGGTTTCCAGCTCTGAGAAAGACAAACTAACTGAGCTTAGGAAACAAAAGGGTTGCCAGAGACACATTTCTTCCAACCTGGGTCCCCCTCCCCTCTTGCACTCAGGGGAGGGGGTGAGTCTCTCTTACAACCCCTTCTGACCACAGTTTGAAGTTTTGGGGTTCACAGCCTCTGGGTTGCACTTCCACCCAGCTGAGTCCAGAAGGTCCAGCTCTGTGTTGTGTAACTCACGTAGAAGGTGTTCCCTGCCTTGGGTCATCTTATCGCATGCACACTTACCCTTCTGTGATGCTTGCAGACAGTTCGTGTGGCAGCTGATGAGTCGAAACCTGTCCTGGTTTAGAAGTGTTATTACTTGTCTAATGTAGCCGTTTGCAAAGCAGTTTCCACGGCTCTCAGCAGAGCCAGGCCTGCACTGTCGCACAGACTTGCCATACAGAAACGCGAGCGTTTGGATCTGGCAATGCTGCCTCTAAGTACCATTGCCAGCTGAGGGTAGAATCTGTTGACGATCCACACTATCACACTTGCCAATTGGACTGAAATCATAGATTAAAGGTCCAGGAAAAGTCTCCAGTCACTTAGGCAATGTCACTGGCAGGATCCGTATTGATCTAGATAGTCCCTTCAGTTACTAGGCTGCTGGCAACCCCTTTATTGATAACTAGGGAATAACTTCTGGTTTTATTGATGCAATCTAAGACTATAATGCCCCCAGGACCTATCATTAGCTCTTTGTTTTTTGTTTTTTGAGACAGGGTTTCTCTGTGTAGCCTTGACTATACTGGACTCACTCTGTAGACCAGGCTGGCCTTGAACTCACAGTGATACGCCTCCTGAGTGTTGGGATTAAAGGCATGAGCCACCATGCCCGGCACTCATTAGCTCTTTAGAAAAGTTTTTCTATATAAAATCCAAATAGTTGTGAAATGTGATCACCAATAATACTGCATATGTGAGGACAGACCTCACACCCACCTGCTCGTGGTAATCGCCACCCTGTCGGTTGTTTAATATACACTTGTTCTTGGCGACAGCAATGACTCATGGTGCATCGCTAGCCGTCACAGCATCACAGCTTGGTTACTAGCTATCTTAGTTTCCCTGATAAGTAGGCGTAAGCTACTGTGTAATTCAAATGCTGCTTTCTGGATCCCCTTCCTGCCATATCGTTTGTAAGCCTTGTTCTGAGAATGCCCTGTCTCAATGTGGCATAAACACTGCTCCCCACTTGTCCCCTGGTATGCCAATAAAGCAGTTTACAGCCAATCACTGCGAGGGCGGGGCGGCGGGGGGCGGGGATAGGGCTAGACTTCCTGCCATCCAGAGGAGGAGGAGGAGAGAGAAGAGGAAGTAGGGGATTCAGCCATGGGCAGAGATCCAGGAAAGGGGAGGAAGACCTAGCTGGAGCAGGGAAAGACACAAAGTGCAAGCATCTCCGGGATTTTGGCAAAGAGGAAGCCAGATTAGCCTAGAGGGTTTAGGATAAGAACAATAACTGCTAGTTATTGTGTTGTAAAGCTTATAACAAAAAATAAAATAGAATCTCAATTATTTGTGTGATAGCCAAATTAAGAGAGAAACTGAGAACCAGTTTTATAAAAATTACTATAACATTTTGGAGGATCAAGAGGAGCAGAATTTGCACTAATCTAGCCATAACTACATCGAATTTAAACTTAAACATAAAGCAGTTTCTTAGTGCTGTTTCTTAAGGAGAAAAACAGTTGCTCAGGCAAGAGCTAACAGACCCCCCTCCTCATGCACACACATACACACACACACACACACACAGAGAGAGAGAGGGAGAGAGAGAGACAGAGAGAGACAGAGAGAGAGAGAGAGAGAGAGAGAGAGAGGAGAGGAGGAGTGAGAGCGAGAGAAGAGAGAGAGAGAGGGAGGAAGGGAGAGAGAGAGAGAGAGAGAGAGAGAAGCAGCAAGGCCTCCCAATGGCTGCAGAAAAAATGAAAACTGAAACAAACCCGTAAGAGGCAAAGCAGAGGCAACTCTTTTAAGGGGTCCTTGCAGAGAAAGAGGGGGTGGGGAGTGGCTCTTTAACACAAGCAAGCTTCTCAAAGCCAGACTTTCCTAGTCTACTCAGGAAGCTAAGTTCCTATGAGAAGGAGCTCTTGTTGGCCTGCCTCATGCAGGCTAGAAGGCAAACACTTGTGGACCCAATAGCTTCTCAGAGTTGGGGAGGGCTCAGGATCCATTGAGGGACACAGAAAAAAGAAAAAACCAGCCTCTCTCTGGCAACAGCCAGAGACAGACTGATAAGCCTCAAGCATCTGAACTGGTAAGGTCCAGGAGAAGCTGTGTCTACGTTCTCAGGGAGAGGTTTTGAGATTAAAGAAGAAGATTTCTGTGTTGCAAATGGAGGAAGACATAGTGACACAGTGCTTCTGGGTTCCATTTGAGTTTGTTTCTCTTAGAATACAAATAACTTTTTCGCTGGCAATCGCAGTTTTGTATATCCCCTTTGGGAGAGACCAGGATAAGCCAGACTTGGAGAAAGAAGAGACTGAGAAATTACATGCTAAATTTAAGGTCATAGAGCAGAAGTTGGAGAAATCTTTGCATCAAAACAGGGAACCTTCAGAGAAGTCCAGTAACAGTAACACCAGAAGAGGTAGTTCCAGATGTTAAAAGTCCACAAAGGCCTGAGGAAATTGGAGAATGGCAGCCCATTGATATGCTGGCTAGAAAAACTTCAGCTACAGGCCAGCAAGTTCAGACTGAATATTGTATGTGTGGTATTACCTTGGAGCAAGATCATACATTGGCTTTTGTGCCCCATTTTGCAGAGTTTGGAGTGCTGAAATATATGCACTATGCCATAGGTTCATAGTAAGAGTTCCAGTGAGCTTTTGCTTTAAATTCTGGAGAGCATGATTCTAAGATGACACATTTGTTAAAAAATGGTGACTGTCTTAGAGATGCCTTTGCAAATTGGGGCTGATGGTGCTTCAACATGTATATTCATTGGAATACAACATTTTTAAGACATTATATGTTACAGATATAACATAATTCTATAGGCCAAACAATTATAAAAGAGATCTAAGCCAGGTGTGGTGGTGCACGCCTTTAATCCCAGCACTCAGGAGGCAGAGACAAGTGGATCACTGTGAGTTCAAAGCCAGCCTGGTCTATAAAATGAATCCAGGACAGCCAAGGCTACACAGAGAAACATTGTCTTGAAAAATCTAAAAGAGAGAGCGGGAGAGAAAGAGAGAGATCTAACAATAATCTTTAAAAGGTGGTCATAAAACAGAAGGGGGATATATTAGCTCCCCATAATAGAACAAATAATGATTTATTGATTTTTAAATTTTTTAAATGAGACAAGTAGCACACCTGCTAAGACACTGGATTTCAGAAAGGACTTCTGAATTAGATCAACATATAAAAGTCCTAATTCCAAAACAGAAGACAGAAAATGTTTTGCACTGGGGAAGAGAATACGCTCTTCTCTCAACAGGAAATAAATGCTATGTATTCCATCCAAACTGTTGAAGATCAGAGTTGACAGGGGGAGACTTCCCAAAGATCTTGGCTGCAGACGAAATGAAAGAAATCAAGAAGACCAAACAGAAACCAGGCACAGTGGCACAGGCCTGCAATTCCAGTACTCTGGGAGGCCGAAGCAGGCAGATCTGTGAGCTCAAAGCCAGCCTGATCTACAAAGTGAGTCCAGGACAGCCACAGCTACACAGAGAAACCCTGTCTCAAAAAAACGAAAACAAACAGAAGGAGGAGGAGAAGGAGGAGGAAGAGGAGGAGGAGAGAATATATCAAACAGGGCAGGTAACACAATTTGCTGATCCAGCCAGGGGAGTCTCCAGCCAGGACTTCAACTATGTATGGTTGATAAATCTTTGGCTATAAATTCCTCAGGACTTATTATGCCATCCTGTTTAGCAGTTAGACAATCAAACTTATGGTCATGTTAAATACTAGTTTAGTTAATTACAAAAACATATTTTCTAGATTGACATATAAAAATAGCTAGAAGCAAACAGTTCAGATAAGACAGATACACAGATGATCTTCAAAAACCTCAGAGATCTACAGAATATGGAATTTAAAGTTTTTTTTTTTTTTTTAAGTTAAGGCCTTTTACACAATGAGACATATCTGCTCCTGGCAGCTCCCCTGTTCTACTTCACCAGAGCATCAAAGGCTTTATATGTGGCAAGCTAGCCACTGGGTGGGAAGATTATCTTGTGGCAATTACAGACAAAATACTGTCCCAAACTAGATTAACTGGATGTGGGAAAGTCGACTGCCAAGCTTTGCAAGGACAAGGTGGGCAAGTCCTTTATAATTCCTGCTTTACAGAAAGGTATGTGAAATATTCTGGGCTAGAAGGCTGAAGATGATGTTCCAATGCTACAGCGAAATTTTAGGGGACTGTCGAGGCAGCCAAATATCTGTCATTTCTGTACTTTCAGAAGTCTCACAGTTAAACTCAAATTGTTCAGGATGATGGATACTGATAGACAGTAGACTACTTTATCCAAAGGTGCCAAATATACAAATGTAAATCTTACCTGATGATTTTCCTAATTGTTATTACATATAGTTTGTTATTGTAAGAAAAAAAGCCATTTATTAAACTAACAGGAGGAGATGGGGGCAAAAGGTTATTATGCAATTCAAATGCTGCCCTTGACACACCCAATATCTCTTTGCAGTCCTTGTTCTGAGAATCTCCTGTCTCAATGTTGTGTAAACATTGTCCCCTGATATGCCAATAAAGCAGCTTACAGCCAATTGCTGAGCAGGGGAGAGAAAATGGCTGGACTCCCTGCCAGCCAGGGGAGGAGAAGAGAAAAGAAGTAGGGGATTCAGCCAGGAGGACAGGTCCAGGAGAGAGAAGGAAGATCCAGCTGGAGCAGGGAAAGACACAAAGTGCAAGTATCTCAGGGATTTTGGCAAAGAGGAAGCCAGATTAGCCTAGAAGGTTAAAGAATAGAATACCAACTGATCAGTTATTGTGCGGTAAAGCTTATAAACAAACAAACAAAAAAATGTAGTAGAACCTCAATTATTTGTGAGATAGCCGGATTAAGAGAGAAACTGAGAAACAAACACAGTTTTATAAAAATAATTTTAACAATATACGCTGAGAAAAGCAACCTGAGGGAGAAGAGGCTGGAAAAGAAAGAGGCTGGAGAAGAGGAGGCTGGAGAAGAGGAGGCTGGAGAAGAGGCTTACTTTAGCTCATGGCTCAAGGTGCTGTTGTCATGATGGCAGGGAAATAAGGCAGCAAGAGCTTAGAGCCTCTGCTCCTATTGCATCCACAACGGAGAAGCAGACAGATGCATGCATGCGGCCAGTGCTCAGCTTGCTTTCTCCAGTTTATACAGTTCAGGATCTCCTGCTCAAGGAATGGTACAGTCAACATAACCTCCCACAGTCGGCCAGAGGACCAGCTGCCAGGTGATCTGGATTCTGTCAAGTTGACAATTCACACTGACCATCACACTTGCTGATTGGATTGAAGTCATCAAGACTCAGAAAGACTCTCCAATCAGTGCTGCATGGAAAATAAAAGGGTTTGTGCTTTTTTTGTTTGATTGATTTTTGAGACAGGGTTTCTCTGTATAGCCTTGGCTGTCCCGAACTTGCTTTGTAGACCAGGCTAGCCCTGGACTCACAGAGATCTGCCTGCCTCTGACTCCCAAGTGCTGGGATTAAAGGAGTGCACCCCTGCACCCTGCTTGGAAAATGAAAATTTAACCTCACTAAAACCTTTCTTCTGGCTCAGACATCTGGTTAGAAGTCTATCTCTGTCCACCACACTCTTACAGGGTGTTCTGACAAAGCACACATGAAAAGTCTTTCAAACGTTTATCTGGTAGCTGTTCTCTTAATGCCATGTGTGTCAGGCACTTTGCTGACACCGAGGCTGTAGTGAGAAGACACATGGTCCCATTTTCTGAAGCTCACAGCTTACTGTGGAAGGTAGGTATTGAATAAGAAATTACATGTGGGGCTGGAGAGATGGCTCCCTGGTTAAGAGCACTGGTTGCTCTTCCAGAGGGCCAGGGTTCAATTCTCAGCACCTGCATGGCAGCTCACACTTGCCTGTAACTTCAGTTCCAGGAGATCCAACATCCTCACACAGACAGACATATATGTAGGCAAAATACTAATGCACATAAAAAATAAACATTGAATTTTTTTTTACAGAAGAAATTGCATGTGTCACAAACGTTGTCATAAGTTTCTCAGTGTTTAGCATCTGACCTATCTCTGGAGCAGCCAGCCTTTGCTCCGCCATCTCAGTGTCTCTTTCCCATCTAAGGTAAAGCAGGTCACCCTTAGGTGGGGAGGCAGCAGCAAGCTCAAAGGTGTAGCATTTTAAGCACTTGTAATTCTTGTAAGACTCAGGGACATGGAGTGTCAACAACCACACTGCAAGAAGACTCATCAATCAAAGTTGTTCAGTTTTGCCCTTGTTTCCCCAAATCAATGTGCAGAAATGGATCCAGGTGGAGGGCACTCTACAGTACAGAGGCTGGTGGCTAGGGATTCAACATGGATACATGGGATACACATGTTAATTGAGCAAGGGGAGCAAACAGACTTAGAGCTGAGTAAGGAGAAAATATCACATGTAACTGAGCATGACCCTGACCAACCCCAGTGATCCTAATGGGGAGTTATCTTTCTTCCTTGGAAGTCCCTTATGTGTGTGATTGACAGTGACTCTCCTACTCTCAAAATGGTTTTTATTTAGTTACTTGTCCATGTCTGTTATGCCACATGCATAAGGTGCCTCAGAAAGCCAGAAAAAGATGGCATTGGGTACCCAGGAGCTAGAGTTACAAGTAGTTGTGAGCTGCCTCACATGGGTGCTGTGAACTGAACTCAGGTCCTCCGGAAGAACATCAAATGCTCCTAACCACTGAGCCATCTTGCCAGCCCTTGTTGGTTTTTCTTTGTGATTTGTGTCTCTTAGTAATGCAGATGAGGAGGTAAGGACTGGACTTGTTCTTTTGTTGGAGTTATATGAAACCTTTAGTCCACCTTTAGAGAGCGATTTGTAATAAGACAAATGCTAATGGTAAGTAGATGATTAAACTTAGCATGGCTTAGGTGCAAAGCCGCTGTCCAAGGTGGATGGGGTCATGCATGACCTCTGCTCAGGACTCTTTCAGTAAAGCTGACTTCTTCATAGTGGTGTGGGATCATTGAGCATCCACTATGATGGAGGTTGTATTAATAAGTGTGTGCAACTTACCGCCTCACCCACATGATGATTCTCAGCCCAGTGACCAAATTTAAGGCAAGAGCGCAGGCCCTCCTGCAAGCATCAGCTATACAGTACAGCCCAGAGATGCTCTTCTGCAGCTAGATTAAGCTAAGGTGCCACAGTTCTAACTGAGAGCTGTATGCCACAGGAAGAAATAGACTCGGGTGGAGAGATGGGTCAGTGGCCTGAGCACTTGCTGCTCTTCCAGAGGAGCTGAGCAGTCCTCAGCACCCAGGGAAGGATGTTTCCAGACTGTTCTGCCGGAAAGTTTTCTCTTCCCTAGCCTGTACCTTTCTCTTCAGTTATTTGACTGAAACCTTTGGCTACTATAAATGCTGGCACGCATACGTCCGAGTGTTTTCCAGTCTTAAGAGCAGAGATGATTACCTCTAGTTATTCGCAAGCCCACTAATCACGCTAATAAAACCCTAGCTGCATGGAAAGGTTTCTTCAGGTGACAGTTTGCACACAGCCTCTAATTAACACATGGGTTAGCTATCATTTGCACATTGTTTCCCTTCTGGGAGCCTCCGAAGGCAAGTGTTTGACAGAACATTCAGTCCAGACCTGGTGGGAAGACAGGATATAAAATCCAGTATTACTGATCTGAGCGAAGAGCATTGAGACAACCTGTATTTAGGTGGCATAAGCCCTGGTAATTATCTCCTGCAGTATCTTGCCTCCCAGGCCCAGTGCATCCTTAGGATGAAAAGCACATTCTAATATTTTAAGTTCTGGAAAACTCTGGCAGGCTGATAAACAGTGTATTCTGTGAGTACATGGTGCTCATCTTAAAAATACATTTACTGTTTGATAACTTTATGTACACACTGTATTTTGATAATACTCCCAATCCTCTTCTTTTCTTTCCTTCCTATTTCTTCTGAAATCCTTCCCAACATCTCCTTTTACTACTTTCATGACAAAACCATAACCTACTGTTTCACTATGGTTGCTTGCACATGCATAGTGGGTATGGGGTATTTTCTGGATCATGGGCAACTTACAAGTGGCTTCGCTTCTGAAGAAAAATGACTCCCACTCCTATAGCAGCAGCCATTAGCTGCCGCCAGCAGCTTCTCAGCTAGGAGTGGGGGATCATTTGTCCCTCCCCCATCTATGATGGGGTGCTGACGGGTTCCCTATTGTGTCAGGTGATCATATCAGTGTGTGAGCTCATGGGTGCAATGGCCATACTGTGTCTGGAAAAGAGCATTTTCCAGCACTCCTCCCAGCTGTTCACTCTTACACCATCTCTGCCTCCTCTTCTGAGACATTCCCTGGCCACAGGGCGAGGTGTGATGCAGGTGTCCTAGGGCTGAACACGGAACACTGACAAGTGCACAGTGTTCTAAACCCTTCCTCCAGGCTCTCGCCGAAAAAATGGCCACCTTGTGAGGACGTGAAAATCCAAATATCACTTGGTCGCTACAGTGGAATGATCAAAACAGTGTCTATCAACACAGCTTACATTATCTTCAAGCTGTTGCTCAAATACATGTCACCACTTACTAGTTTTGCAGTTGTGTGGGAACTCCCACTATACAAGTATCTGATAATGACTATCAGCCTTGCTTCTCTGAAAACACTGCTCTGAAGGTCAGTAGGATCACGGGCCCTCTTGTTTTTGTTTTTGTTTTTTGAGACAGGGTCTCTCTGTGTTAGCCTTGGCTGTTCCGGACTCGCTTTGTCGACTAGGCTGGCCTAGTCACAGCAATCCTCCTGCTTCTGCCTCCTGAGTGCTGGGATTAAAGGTGTGCGCCACCACACCCAACTCCTGTTGTATAAAGCAAACATTATCAATATTATTCATTAATAATTAATTAATGGGGCTAGTGATTGACCAGGGTCTTGCCTACACTGGGGAAGCACTCTACCATTGAGCTACATTTCCAGGCATCTTTCAACTTTTATTTGGAGCATAACCTCACACACTGATCAGCTTAGTCTTCACCTTGCAATCTATGAGCCGCAGACTAGAATTACAGACATGCACCACCACATGGGACTCATATTATTTCAGCCATCCCCTTCCTGTTGCCTTCTCCAAAACCAGAAGCTGGATTAATCCTTGTCAGAAGCTGAAGGATACTTCTTATATCTATTATTAGAGATTGCCCAGTAAATCCTGTATGGTGACCCTAGGTGACATCATCCTATTTTGTGACCCTATGTGACATCATTCTGTATTGTGACCCTAGGTGACAACATCCTATATTGTGACCTTAGGTGACATCGTCCTATGTTGTGACCCTAGGTGACTGTAGTTTGGTTGGAAATGTTATGGTGTTTGTTGAGCTGTGATGCTGATGGCATGGAAGGGCTTGTGAAGAGCGTGTGGCTCAGGACTCTGATCTGTTCCACGCGGTCGCTGTGCTTTTCTTGTGTTTGCAGAATCACGGTTTCTTGGGACTGAAGGAGACTGCAGTGTTGAGCTAGTCTGCAATTTCAGGCTGTAGAAACCCAGCCCCTAGCATCTCTTACAAATGTCACACTCCTTGGACACATCTAGTGTTCCCTGAACTCATCCCCTTACCAGCTCGTTCCATTGTTTGATGTTTCCTATGGTTGCATCAGTCTGATTTCTGAGCCCAAACTGACTTCTGCTTTTACTGTCAATCTACTCTTCACTCTCGACTCTGCTGACTTATTATTTAATTCAGAATATTTAGGAGTATGTGTCTGCATGTGGGTACATGCACATGAATGCAGGTGTCTTTGGGGGCCAGAGGTGCTGGGTCCCCCTAGAACTAGAGTTATAGGGGGTTATGAGTCACCCAACATGGGTACCTAGGAATGGAACTCAGGTCGTCTGCAAGAACAATACTTGTTAGTGGTCTCTCTGCCCAAAGGGAAGCTGTAGAAACAGGCATTGTTGATATGGGTGCCAGGAACCAAACTTGTATCATTTAGAAGAGGCCACATTTAACAGCAGAGCTGTCTTTCCAGCCCGTTTTTTATATTCACTTACCTCTCTTATTCCTCGCTGTGTGTAGGTTTGTGTGTGTGTGTGTGTGTGTGTGTGTGTGTGTGTGTGTGTGTCCCACAGTACAGGTATAAATGTAAAAAGGTCAGAGGACAACTTGTGGGAGTTGGTTTTCTCTTTCTACCATGTGGGTTCTGGCAATATAACTCAAGGTTTATCAGCAAGCTAATCTTTTACCTACTAAGCCATCTTGCTGGTCCTAGCATAAAGATCTGGAGAGAAGATTATCTATATCCAATAGAAAATGTCCCTTTAAAAATAGGGATAGGAGCTGGGCTTGGTGGCACATTCCTTTAATCTCAACACTCAGAAAGCAGAGGCAGGTGGATCTCTGTGACTTTGAAGCCAGCCTGATCTACGAAGCGACTCCAGGGCTTTGTTACACATAAAAACCCTGTCTTGAAAACCAAAAAAAGACAAGCTAGGTGGTAGTGGCGCACATCTTTAAACCCAGTACCCAGGAGGCAGTAGCAGGTGCAGCTCTGTGAGTTCAAGGCCAGCCTGGTCTACATAGAGAGTTCCAGGACAGCCAGGGCTACATAGAAAGATGTTGTCTCAAAAATCAATCAATCAATCAATCAATCAAACAAACAAAACAAAAAAACAACAACAAAAAAGAAGGCTAGGCTGTAGCCCAGTGGTGGAGAACATGCTTAGCATATGCCAAAGGCCTGGGTTTAACCCTGGGTTTAATGGGAAGGATAGAAGGGAAGAAGCAGAAGACAGACATGGAGAAGAGAGACATGGCAGTGAGCCATGAGTTAAAGATTGCCGAAGATCCAAAGATGCCTAGCAGCCATGTTGTCTCCTCCAAGGCAGGGAAGAGGTGTGAAGCTGGGTCTCCCTCAGAGCTTGCAAAAGGATCCAACACCTTGACTCAGCAGTTCTGGCCTCTAGCAAGTGTAAGGAAATAGTTCAGTCACTTTAAGTCATTAGATTATGGGGATCTAGTGGGGACAGCTCAGGAGACTGACACAGTGCTGATAGGAATGAACTTTAAAAAGACCAGTGGCCTCTGAGCACATCAACCCACTTCGGTATCCTTCAACAGTGTTGTCTAGGCAGACACCACCAGGACCGCCAGGCCTGCAGGCTCTGAGGACAACAGTGCTGGGCCGGGTGCTGCACCGTCCATCCTGGGGCTTGGACTTGATCAGTAGAGGGGTGTGAGAGAACAGGTCCATAGCTCAGGGACCACTGTGCTGAATGCAGAAGGTGAAAAGGAGACTCTCTGTCATTTCCTTCTCCCTCTGCCTTGTCTCCTTGGCACGTAAGTGAGGGAAACGGCCATGTCCCTGTGCACAACGGCAGCCACACGTTCACCCACGGAGAGTGCATTCTCTCAGGGATGGGACCGGCTCCAAAGAGAAAAGAAGTCCCTTGTTTTCTTTTGTCCTTCCCTCTTCCAGGAACCAACTCTTTCATGTGACAACTGAGCAGTATGGCTGCAAGGATGAACTAGGTGAAAGACCAGGAGACCACCTGGCACGTACAAGTGAGGTGCTCTGGGGAAGCAAGCACCAAGAGCCAGGTACAGCGTGGCTTGCTCTGGTTCTTTTGGTTTCCATAATTTATACCTGGTAGAAGCTCACATCGCTGTTTAAATGCAAGAATCCCCATTTGTTCTATTGATTAAGAAAATCGACTCACTTAGCAATAAAGAGGGGAAGTTTTTAATGGCCACTAAATGTTCCATTTCTGTAGTCTCGGTGAAGACCTCTCCCTTAATACATTTATGCTGCAGTTTCTCCCATGTACTTGGCTTCATGTGCATGTCCTTGTGGCCAGTGAGGGAGACCAAGGCTTACAGATGGAGGCCTAGAGAGAGTGGGTGCACAGGGAAGGCACAGGGTTTCCAGACCCGGAGAGGAGTGAAGGATGGAAGAAGACGATAATGGAGTCGGAAGCAGTGCTGGATTGCCATGACCAGAAAGCAGGCGTGGGGTGCAGGACAAGCCCTTGGAGGAGAAAGGCCTCTTCACTTCAAGAGTTCCTCCCAAGGCAGGCAAGGTGTCTGCCCAACAGCAAAAGGCAAGATCAACAGCGAGGCCTGTGGTTTGTGGAAGTTCCCGCCTGGAACCTGAACAGCCAAGCAAGAGGTGGGTGTTGAGGAAACTGTCTTTCAGCATGGCAGCTGCCGGACACTACAGGGCTTTGTAATAACGCGCTGGATGAAGTCCACCATCTGCAGTACAGCTGGGAGGGCCTTGTCTCTCTTTGTATTTGTGCCATCGCACTATAGGCTCGCTGGGCCAGTCC
The DNA here is from genome assembly GCF_903995435.1 of Acomys russatus. Lineage (NCBI taxonomy): Eukaryota > Metazoa > Chordata > Mammalia > Rodentia > Muridae > Acomys > Acomys russatus. The sequence goes on along the minus strand of NC_067158.1, from coordinate 1,215,178 downwards.
TGGATGCCCCTTACACATATCACGTCAGCGCTTTGGGAGTTGGTTCTCAGGCACTGGGCAGCCTGGGTTTGTGGTGTGACCCCTGGGTTGTTAGCCTCAAGGAGGACCTGACACTCCCACAGGAGGCCTGTTCTCAACTGATCTGACACACCACATTTGCTTTTTGATTTGCACACAGAAGATGAAGCTGCCTCCCTCCCCTCTCCCCGAGAGCCCCATCAGTTAGAACTGCTTTGTTCTTCGTGCCCCTTTGTTGACTGGTGTGGGAATGGTTAGCAGGGAAAAGAAAGGGAAGTTGTCTTTGTGGCAGTGGCACTGGAGGGCTGGCTGCTAATAAGGGCTCCCTGAATGGCGTGATTGTCTGCTGTTTATATAGTTTTGATTTTAATTTGCATCCGTACCAGGCTCCGATCCCAAGAGGCATTCATCCGTATCTGGAGGCAAACCTACCAGCTTATTGGCCTCCAGGAAACTGATGTGGGTCCCCTCCCCCCCCTCCACTGTCATCATGTGCTGTTAATTGTTTATACATCAGGAGGAAGAAAAAAGACTCCACAGAACCAGGGAAGGCTTTCTTGTCTCACATGGTTGGATCATATGAGATCTAGCTTTTCTGGTAAAAGACTTTTGAGAGAAGAGTGTCTGAGACTGAGCCTAGGGGCGGGTGGGGGAGACAGAGTGTCAGAGAGCCAAGACGAGTCTCCTGAAGACAGAAGAGAGCTCTGCTGTATTCTACTTTCTCCTCGTATGGACACCTATTCCTTGTTTTCTCGAAACATGCCCACAGCCTTGGACTTAGGAACCAATCCCAGCCCACTGTTCTCCTGATAAATACATCACAACCAGCACCCAAGGCCCCTTTACTGCACTGATCTGGTTCTTGGTGATGGCTAGTGACATTCCCAGCTTCCTCTCCAGTGTTTCCCACCACCATGAGCTAACGCTATCCCACAGGGCTGCTCAGTCCTGGACTCTGCTTGGGAGCCTTCTTTCTCCTTCCTGTGCAGTGTCCGTCCACGACTTCACATCTAAGCCCTCCTGCACGCCCCAGCTCACACTGTCCTCAGTGTGTGTCCCTTAAAACTGGTTTCCACAAACATCAACCAGACAGATTGAGGAGCGAGTGCAAATTAACCCATGGCATATGCCACCAGAGCCAGGAAGATTCCAGAAAGAAGCAAGACAACCGAAGAACAAAAACAAAGCTTTGTTTTTCTAGCCGAGATCTAGAGGAAGAGGACGTCTGCTGCAAATGAGCCGAAGGCTTAAAACCAGTGGAGCACACCTGTGACCCCAGCACTCGGGAGGCAGAGGCAGGGGGATCTCTGTGAGTTCAAGGCCAGCCTGGGCTACAAAATGAGTCCACAACAGCCAAGGCTACACAGAGAAATTCTGTCTTAAAAGAAAAACAAAAAAGCAAAATCGAACGTACAGCTTGTGAAGGAAGCCAGCACAGGAAGTCTTGTCAGGTGTGATGGCCATGGGCTTTGCTGTCCTTCTGGCTGCTAAGATCCTCCGAGGAAGTCTCCTCAACCGACTGTGGATGGTTATGCCAGGAGTGGGTTTTCTGTCCAAGGAAGAAGAAAATGGAACTGAATGGGAGGAAAAACAAAACAAAACAAAAAACCCCCAAAGTTCAGGAGAGCAGGGAACAGGAAACTCTGAAGAAATAAGGGTTTAAAAGTCTGTAGCTTGTGCGGTGGGAGATAAGATTTTTCATGTGTCGTGTAACTTACAAAAAACACTCGCAATAACATCTCTGAGATAAGAAAACCATTGCAGTTCCAGGCCAGCAGGGGATGGCGCTCTCTGCTCCAGAACTTCTGGGTCAAAATACACATTTGAATAACATTCCTGAGTGAGCACAGTCAAGTTTGGGAAGCCCTGTTCCTGCCACCTCTCTCCTTTGTCAGCTGATCACCTCCAGCCACCCTTCCACTCCTGGTGTGAGCCCTCGCCTGGCCACTCCTCCCCGGTGTGAGCGGTCCCCTGGTTGGTGCCTCCCAGGTAAGAGTGCTCTCACCTGCAGATAGGAACAGTCAGTGCTGCTCACTGTGCCTCTCCTAGCGGACTATACAGCAGCCATTGTGAGGACACAGTAAAGACTTGGTTAATTACATGCACACTTGCCTTTTACATTGCATTCCTCTGCTGCTCCTTGCAAATGTTTTGATGCTTCTGTGCCTGCTTGTTTTGCCTCCATGTGACTCATTAGTATAATAAGGGCAGAAATTTCCTGCTGTGTTTTTCTTACGTCCATGTGGCTTTTCCCGCCTGCCTGCGTACTGCCCAGGACTTTCAGAGCCTATCTTGAAGAAATCATTTGCCCTCACATCACGTGGCCATAAGTCCTGGAGCTGCCTAGGCATGTGCCTGTGGGCTGTTCTTCCAGGTTTCCTGCCATCAGATATACTCAGCGCTTTGACTCCACCTCCTCCTGACGTCACGGTTTCATTGGCAGGAAGGAGTTGGTGGTGTTTGGTCTCAGAGAAAGGAGCCTGTGGGCTCAAAGCCCCAGAGAGAGCTGCCCCAGAGGAAACCTCCGAGCTAGTTCTAAGGGAAGAAAGGTTTTGTGCTCAGTCTACTCTGAGGAGTGGAACCCAGCGCACAGGCTGCGCACATGGAGACAGCCGTGGGGAGGGTAGTCTGGCCAGTGTGAAGGGACCTACTTAGGGGGTGCTGTAGACAAGCAAGGAAGGGAAGAAAGACAAGCATTTACCTAAGACTGGCCGCACAGGGAGCCCCAGAGTTGCTCACGTCCATGCCTCCCACCCTTACGCCACCCTTTCCTGCTCAAGCCCCGGGTCCACTCCATCATGTGGGGTGCCCCACTGCTCTTGGCGCTGTCCCAGAATGCAGTTGTGGTCTCCCTCTCTCCTGGGTCTGCAGGGGATATCTATTTAGAGGGACAGTATTCCTTCCTTTAGCACAGTGTGTGTCCTGGCTGATTTGCTGTCAACTTGACACAGGCTAGAGTCATTAGAGAGGAGAGAGCCTCAGTTGAGAAAAGGCCTCCATGGGATCCAGCTGTAGGACATTTTCGTGATTGATAATCAGTGAGGGGAGAGCCCAGCCCATCATGGGTGGAGCCACCCCTGGGCTGGTGGTCGGCTGAGCAAGCCACGGGGAGCAAGCCAGGAAGCATCAGCCCTCCCTGGCTTCTGCATCAGCTCCTGCCTCCAAGTTCCTGCCCTGCGTGAGTTCCTGCTCTCACTGCTTTTGATAATGAACTGCTGTGCGGAACTGTGAGTGAAATGAACGCTTTCTCCTCCTCCCCTCCCCCGCCCCCCCCTTCCCGCGGGCTGCTTTCGGTTCTGGTGTTTCATCACAGCAACAGTAGGCATAGTAGCTAGGACAGTATGGCGTGCTCCTTGCTGAGGCTGTGGCTAACCCCTCTCCAGCCTGTACACCACCACATACCTACCGCTTTGCAGTTCTAGAGCCTGCTTGCTTCAAGGTACCCCTGTGTTTTCCCAGCACTTGGCCCTCCCCTCCCTCACTGGCTTGGTGAATTCTCATCCTCCACCCCCAGCACAAAATACCCGCTATGCCAGCGCATCTCAAGCTGCCCAGCGAGTAAGTGCCCTTCTTCCCTGCTTCCCTTGAGCTCTAGGGACTGTTGATGGAGTTGTCCATCTCTGGACTACCAGCTGTCCTGGCTGTTGTACCTAGTAAAGGCTGGACCCTTGGGCCAGAAATGGAGAATATATTCAGTGTTTTTTTTTTTTTTTTTTTTTTTTTTTTCTCTCTGGGTCCTTCATCTTTGTAGCCACTGTCGCCCTGCTATGTACTGGGCCCCAGGCTCCCAGCCGACTGAATAAAATCATGTTGGTAAGAAGTTGGACACAGCAAAGTGGGGCACATAGGAGAGAAATGAGATGTGCGCTGACTAATAGAAATGTAATGTGAACTCTGGGTGTGATAGCTCATATCCATAGCCCTGCACTTGGGAAACTGAGGCAGGAGGATTGCCCCGAATTCAAAGCCAGCCTGGGCTACAAAGTGAGACTCTGTTAAAAAAAAAAAAAAGGAAATATTAATATAACATTCTACAATTTTCAAGTAACCACCTTTAACGTTAAAAAGGTAAATCCATGTTCATGTGGGTTTATAATAGTCTCAAACTGGAAACAATGGCATTGTGTCCTAGGCAGCGAGTACTCACAGAACCCTGGAGGACACACGAGTCCAAAAAGGGAAGTGGTTTCCCCGACTCTCTGGACCCTTAAGGGACTAGATGGCGGGCGGTCCCCAGAAGGCAAGGAGCTGAAGGTACCTACACTCCTTTGCAGCTGCCCTTTGTGCAGTGAGAAGGTCTGAGCCTTCTGCAGTCAAGCTTCAGAATCATAAATCTAGGTAATTTTCAGCCCACAGGAGCCAGGGATGCTGTGAGGGGCTAACAGGGGCCCCAGGGATGGGTGGCACCTGCCCTTGTGCAAGTGAGAAGGTTGTTTTGAACCTGAGGTGAAGGCTGAGTAAGAACAAAAAGGAAACAGGCCAGGCAACGGAAGGGAGAAGGAACAGGGGAGGCACAGTGAATAGGATGACTGCACTGCACCTGCGCCAGCTGATCAAGGTGTCCAGCAGTAAAACAGCACATCTGTTTGTGGTGGAAGCAGTCTTTATTATAACAAATTATTTACATAGTAAGTCTTTATTAAAGGACTATTACTGTAATTAATAGTTACTAATGTGTCCTTTCTATTTTTAAGCCATACAGTGTCTCAAATAAACATAGGCATTAATAATCTGAAAAGGTTCTGATTGGGTAAACATTTAAGCTTTATTTTATACAGTTACAAGACACAAAAGATTCTATCGTTCTCACTTATGACGCAATAATATACTGTTGTTTCCACCAACTAGCTTAAGGAGTATTATAAATATGGACTGAAGTCCTCAAATGCCACTCTGTCCCCCCTCCCCCCAGCTGGCTAGCTGTCCTCCATGTCCCCGCCCCCTCCTGGTTTCCTGGGCCTTTGTGTATCTCCTCGGGTGTCCTTGAACTGAGTCTGGCCTCTTCTTAACTAGTGTTGCTATAACTAGTTAGGTTATAGTGATGCTAGTTTGTCTTAAAAACATTCAGCTGCGCTAGTAAAATGGGTGTGGTGAGCAACTGTTTATGTGTTCTGGCTAACTATTGTATTTCACCCTCTACTACCCATTTCCCTTCTTGGTGGTTCTAGAACCAGCCAGAAATGACCTGAAGCCTTTCTGTATTACTTGGTAGCTCTGTGGATTCAAGTAAATTGCCCCTTTGAGGCTGTTTCCTCATCTGTGAGACAAATGACATTTGGCGTTAGTATTCACTTCAGAGTTGTGAGGCTCGGTTATCTGTGGCGTGTGTGTGTGTGTGTGTGTGTGTGTGTGTGTGTGTGTGTGTATGTGTGTTATATGTGTACACACACATGTGGGCAAGTGTGGAGGCCAGACGCTGATGTCAGGCTGTCCTCCCTCAGTCACTTCTCCATCTAATTCTTTTGAGAGAGGGTCTCTCATTGCGCCTGTACTTGCCTTTTAGGCTAGACTGGCTGGCCAGTGAGCCCATGGGACCCTCCTGTTCTACACTGCACCTGGCTTTTACACTGGGTTCTGGGGAATCTTACCTCAGGGCCTCATGTTTCTGCCTTAGGTACTTTAGCTACTGAGCCATCACCCCAGCCCGCAGGTGTGAGGTTTATAAAGGAGGCCAAAGCATGTTAGGGCCTTGGTTCTAAGAATCTGATAAAGGAACAAATTTTGGAGTATTATGTCCTTGGAACGCCTCTGTGTGTGTGTGTATGTTTTGGTTTTTTGAGGCAAGGTCTGTCTCGGTAGCCTTAGCTGTCTTACACTCCCTTTGTAGACCACACTGGCCTCTAACTCACAGTGCTGGGGTCAAAGGTGTATGCCACCACACCCAGCTCCTCTTTAATTTTGAAACCTTAAAGGTATCAGATTCTTTTCGTCTTTTCTCCCTACTACTGAATTTTAGAATTGCCAAATAGAAATATTAAGTCTAAACAAAGTTTGAGTTAGTAAGAGTTCTGAGACAGAGTGACCAATTGAGTCTAGATAGACTCATAGACAAAGTGATCAAGCAACCATAGATGGACGGACGGATGCATGGATGGATAGATAGAGTGATCAATCAAGCCTTACTATGGGAATTGATTGAGACCATTATGGGAACTCAGAAGTCTAGTGTTCATCGGTTCAGGCTGACCCAGGAAATTGTAATTGTAGTTCAAGTCAGAAGCCTTAGGACAGGGAGCTCGTCTGTAAACCCCACTATTTTTCCCAGACGTTTGAGGGTAAGCATGAAGCAAAGGACAAATTCCTGGTTGTTCTGCCTTTTTGTGTGGGAGCAGATAATGCTTGTTGGCACCGGGGAGGGCTCTACCTTACCTGCACTGGTTCAAATGCTAATTTCATCCAAAAGCACACTCACAGACACACCTGCAAATAATGCTTAATTACGGCCCTTCTCTTACTTAACAAATAAAATATAATTAAATAACTAAAAATAATTAATTTAGAGATTCTTGCTAGACTGGATTTGAGCTTGTGGCCCACCCGCCTCTGCTAGAGGACAGCTGTGTGCTGGTCACATGCAGGCAGTGTTGGCATGGGGTTTGTGGGGGTGCGGTGCGGGGGGAGTAGTTTCTTCTTCTTCTTCTTCTTTTTTTTAGTTTCTTTTTTTAAAGATTTATTTATTTATTTAAGATTTATTTATTTATTATGTATACATTGCCTTGTCTGCTTGTACCCCTGAAGGCCAGAAGAGGGCATCAGATTACATTATAGATGGTTGTGAACCACTATGTAGTTGCTGGGAATTGAACTCAGGACCTCTGGAAGAGCAGTCAGTGCTCTTAACCACTGAGCCATCTCTTCAGCCCTGGGAGTAGTTTCTTTGTGAAGGGGACTGACATAAGAATCAGCACTTCCATTCCTGAACCCACTGGACATTCTGGGCTCTGTTTTCAGGATGATGATGAGAGCCACTAACCCTCTATGGATCGGGAACCTCATGCTAAAGAGCCTACATCAAACAGAAAGGCAGGACAGGGATGGAAAGTGCTCCTCCGCTCAGTGACAGACAGCTGCAGTAGTGGCAGCAGCATAGACTTTGTATTTCTCTTCTCATTTCTACTTTTCAAACCATGGGCCTGATTTACTGTAATTAGGCTCTTTATGAATAGGTATCTTAAAATGGGATAGTTACGCAGGTGTTTAAGAAGGAAACATAGAGCCGGGCGTGGTGGCACACACCTTTAATCCCAGCACTCGGGAGGCAGAGGCAGGCGGATCGCTGTGAGTTCGAGGCCAGCCTGGTCTACAAAGTGAGTCCAGGATGGCCAAGGCTACACAGAGAAACTCTGTCTCGAAAAACCAAAAAAAAAAAAAAAAAAAAAAAAAAAAAAAAAGAAGGAAACATAGCTGTTTGTGGTTAAAACGTTCCCCTGCTCAATTAACTAAGAATCCCCCCCCACACACACACTAAGTATGGCGTCATGAATGCTATAGGGGAGCTGACAGTGTGGACCTGATGGGAAAGGCCTGGGTTTGGCTCTTCAGGTCCATGCTTCCATCTTGACGGACGGACTTCCAGGCTATTCCTGAAAACTCTCCCAGTGCCTTGAACTGTGAATTGGCAAACCAACCTTGTGATCATTTCCTCTTACAAATGAGCACTTACATGTGTCAGATTCCTCTGGGTGTGGAATTACTGATCCACTAGTGTTTCAACACCTTCCTTTTTTTTAAAAAAAAAAGTTTATTATGTTTTATTATTCTGAATTTTGGATGACTACAATGCCTGGATTTTAATCTTTTTCTTCACAGCTTCTAGGGCTTTATGCCTTTCCCCCTATTTTATTTTTATAACAGCTTTAAATATATTATTTGCCATTTCGTACACGTACACAGTGTACCTTCCAATGCTTCCCAGCTATTTCCCAAATCACCCCAACACTTACCTCTCTTACTTTAATGCCATCATCTCCTCTTCCTCCTTACTCTTCTTGGATGACCAACTGAGAACAATTAGTGCTGTCTGCATGCACATGATGAAGGGGCCCCATGGAAGCATGAACAAGCTACCATCATCAGCCATCGTTCTTGAGGAAAACTGGCTCCCTACCTGAGCAGCTGTCATTTGCTAACAGCTGGGTGTGGAGCCTCATGATCGCCTCGTGATCACCTCCCCGACCCATACTGGAACGTTGACTACCCGATCTTGTGCCCCTAGGCATAGCTACTGTTAGTTGATGAGTTCAATAGCTGTGTTATGTCCAGTAGGTGGTTTTATTTATTTATTCATTCGTTTGTTTGTTTGTTTTTGGTTCTTTTGAGACGGGGTTTCTCTGTGTGGCCTTGGCTGTCCTGGACTAGCTTTTGTAGACCATCTGGCCCCAAATTCACAGAGATCCATCTGCTTCTGCCTCCCGGGTACTGGGTTTAAAGGTGTGCACCACCACGCCTCAAAGGCGGCATTTTATAGTACCTCTTCTCCATTTGGGGAGGCTCTTACATTTTTTCTGTCCCTCTTCTTTGATGTTACTTGAGCCTTGGAGTGCTGGGGATTGGTGTAGATGTCTCATTCAGGGATAAGCACTCAATAGTCACTTACTTTCAGCAGGTAGACTGATGCCCACTGTGAAATGAAGCGTCTCTCGCCAAAGCTGGGAGTCCACTCCAACATTCCCACTTATCAAAACAACAATAGCAGGTCCACCCCTACACCCTGTGACCTCCTGGGTTTTTTTAAACAGTTTTAGAGTGCCAGGCATGAATTTCCTCCTGTAGAGCAGGCCCTTAGGCCAAATCAGAAAGCAGTTGGTTACACTTCTAAGGGTCATGCCACTGTTGTACCAGTCAGAGTTTTAGAATGCAGGGTCCACAGTTGGTAATAACACTGACAACTTTACTCCTCCAGCAGCTTGGCAATAGCTCCTAGCACTATGAAAGCTAGGCAACAGTATATTGTATGTGGTGGCAGTGGTGGTGGTGGTGGTAGTTGTTCCCAGGTCACTTCCAGTGTGCTGTGTCTTTAGTCATAGGGTCCAAGAGCAATGGCCATAACTTGTGTTTTTGTGGGGCTTGTTTGCTTGTTCCTGAGACTGAGTTTCTTTGTATAGCCCTAACTGTTCTGGAACTAACTCTGTAGACCAAGCTGGTCTGAAACTCACAGACATCACCTGCTTCTTCCCTGAGTGTTGGCAATAGAGGCCTGTACTACCACTGCCAGGCTTTACTGCTGTTGTTGTTGTTGTTAGTGATGGTGGTGATGCTTTTTGGGGGGCAGGATCTGGGGCCTCACTGACCAATGATCATAACCACCAGAATCTGGTGAACCTTTGGGACTTGGGAAAGAAGCTTGAACCTAGTGAAAAGTGTGGGTGCTTAGAACACCATATTCTCTGCATTTCAGAAGGCATGGGGGCAGAAACTATGTGCAGAACGGGTGATTCCAGAGCGAAGCCTGCCATTTCAGAGTTGGTGCCCTAAATGGGGGTGAGTAGTATGGATTCATAGGTCTCAGGTTGGATCTCAACACTGCCTTTTAGCAGCCAAGGAACTGTTGGTGGCCTTTCTAAACCCTCAGTCTCCTCCTCTGTAAAATGGGGATTAACATGGCTTGACAGGTTACTCTGAGGATAAATGGCTGATCGGATGGGAAATGAGGTTGTGTTCTCAGAGTGCCATTGTGGTTCTTGGTGTTGGGTGAGTACAAGAAGAAGAGGGGGTGGTTTTTGTGTTCAAAGAACTCTCAAAGAGCAGAAAATGACACAGGAGGTGATCCAGCTGTCAAACTGTATGGTAGTACAAGTTGAAGAAGGGGTAGGGGTAAGTGATGTGAATACACCCGATATTATATATAAAGTTGCTGAATGTATGAAATGGAACAAAACTCTCCAGTCTGGTTTCCATGGCGCTGTTTGTTCTGCCTTGCTCCGAGCCAGTGGATCCCCTACCTGGGCAGAGTCCCTTAGTTTTCATCTCTGAGACCAATCTTAGCCTCATAGACCTACAGGGCTTTTATTCACTGCCAAGATACTCCCAGCTTTGGCACGTTAACCCTGAGCATCAGACCAGGAATCACCACACAGGATTCAGATTGAGAAGTGGCTGTTTGAGTCTCAGTATGTCCTGTCCTGGAGCCCTTACTTGAGAATTCAGTCTTTTGTCTATGGTGTATCTCCAAACGAGTGCAGGTACGGACAGAGGACAGGAGTCTAGAGTGACTCTCTCCACCAACCGCCCTGCAGAGCCTATCGTAGAAGGCAGGCAGTGCCGCTGAGGCCCGTGGTAGAATCTTCAGACTGCCTTCTGTCTTACTTTTGCCTTTGTTCAGCTGTGGACAGGCCCAGTGAGATGCCAAGTCCCCAGTCCATCTCTGAATGGGCCATTTTACTGCCTAAGGCTAGTTGCCTTGTGGATGCCTGGTTTTCTTTGCAAAGGAAGATGGCAGCTGGACTACCTCTGGGAATCAGTAAACAGCGAGGCTGGCTACATAATTTGCAAGACCCAGTTCAAAAGGAAAATGGGCCATTATTCAAAAATTAGGTAAAAAGCTTGAGGTAAAGGTATCATCTCCTCAAAACATCTTATTTTAAAGTGTAATATGACTAATGTTGTATAAGCAAAATAAACTTAGAAAAGTTTATTATATTACATGCATACAAGAATGTGATGTCTTGATCATGAGGGTTTTTCTGGCTTGCTTTTTTTTGTGATGTCTTGATCATGAGGGTTTTTCTGGCTTGCTTTTTTTTTTTTCAAATTCACTTATTATGTCATAGTTTTTATCTTAGCAGCTTCCTTTTCAATTGATATAATTGAAAATGATACTAGTCACTCTTGGCAAATGCATGATCTCAAATGATTTTTGGCAGATTTTAGGAAGGCGCGGTCTGTCGATGCAGTTGTGGCTGTGGCTGTCGAATGTGTGCTATAGGCTGGGGGTCGTTTGACTGAATTTCTGATGAGTTATTTAAAAATAAAGCCAGGCTTGGTGGCACACACCTTCAGTCCCAGCACTTGGGAGACAGAGGCAGGCAGATCTCTGTGGGTTGAGGCCAGCCTAGTCTACAATGTGAGTCCAGAATAGCCAGGGCTCTCATTACATAGAGAAACTCTGTCTTGAAAAAACAAAAACAAAACCAAAACCAAATTATTTCAATATAAAAAATCTATTCCACTTAAAGCTAATGATTAGGTCCATGGAAATCTGAGTATAATTTTAATTATAAGTATATACAATTGTGGTGTTTTTTTCTGTATTTCTTCTAAGAAATAGAGCAAAGTGGCCGGCTGTGGTAGATTACACATTTAAGTTGTGATCACAAAGTCAATCTGAGCTGTAGAGTGAGACCCTGACACACTGAATTCATGTATGATGTTTTCAAAAAAAGGAAAGGAAAAAAAAAAAGGGGGGGCTTCACGATTTGTATACAGTTAGAGAGCCCTGCTTATGCATAATTGCTTAATCTTCTATGACATAAGGTTGATTTTAGTTTTATTTTTAGGTAGGGTCTCACTAGGTTGTCCGTGTTGGCCTTGAGCACAGGGTCCTCTTCCCTGAGCCTGCCACTACCTTGCCTTTTATTTTGCATTTCTTGTTAAACTTGCTCATGTGAAGCTCTGTACGATGGCAGCATTCTTTACACTTACCTCCTCTTTCTAAGCCTGTGGATTAGCATCATAGGGCTGTGTCCGTTTCCCATACAGAAAATCCAAAGTCATCAGAGGACTCAAACATCACCCACAGTGGTATTACAGTGCCTGTGCGTGTGCTTTTATTTTGTAGTACTTAGCTGACAAGAGCTCACTCCTGGAACACTGGCAGTTTCTATCCCATTGTTCACACTTGGGACCCCGAGAGTTATTATTTGTGCAGATGAAGCAAGGATAGATTCCCAGGAGGCATACGCTTCCCTCTGCTCCCTGGGAACCTTCATATAAACTCTTTTCTCTTTTCTGGGGGTGTGGAGGTGGTGGCTACTACTGCCACTCCCCCTATCACTAGTCAAGACTTAGGCTTGGTCCTTTCTCCATGTGAGCACACTGCCCACTGTGCCCCATAAGAGTGAGCTCATGTGAGCACACTGCCCACTGTGCCCCGTACAAGTGATCTCATGTGAGCACACTGCTCACTGTGCACGATACGAGTGAGCTCATGTCAGCACACTGCCCACTGTGCCCCATATGTGTGATCTCATGTGAGCACACTGCCCACTGTCCACTGTGCCTCGTGGGACTGAACCCACATCAGCACACTAGCTTGTCTCTTTAGCTCACACACCTGTCCCCACCACTTATCAGATTTCACTTACGAAATACAAGTTGAAAGATAAACCTATTAAGAATATCCAAATAATGGCCACAGATCATTTGACCCACGGTGGGGTTTGTTCAGGGATGAGCTTGTGTGGCTATGCAGTTTGACGGCCCATGGAGCCAGTTCTGACCTTACTGTAGCCCCTTTGTATTGCAACTGGTAAGCAGCCTCAGTCCGGGGACCCATAAAATACTGGGGCATGTCCGAAAAACAGAAACACTGTACATCTGATATAAAAATGCAAGCACCATTCTGACAGACAGTTATTCTTGAATTCTTATTTTTTTTTCCATTCTCACTCCAAGATCTGATGACCTTGGTTTAGTGAGAGGTCACCCCAAACTTGGGGAGATCATTGTAAGGTACCAGGCCAGTTGATCACTCACTAACGATATCCTGGTGTTCACACTGCCAACAGTGCAGGGCCAGTGGCTTCGGTGTCCCCAGCAGATGAATGGACAATGGGCAAAACCCAGACCTGACTTTATGTGGACGTGAGAAGACTGACGTTTGTTTTGACTCTAAATAAGTGCTTTCTTCAGGCTTGCATTCAAGATCCCTGAAGATGTAAGGAGGGTTTGTCTCCTTCCAGGCTTCCAAAGTAATACGACATGCTCAGCTGTTAAGCTACAGCCTTGGGAAGACTCTATGATGTATTTTTTATTACAAAATTGAGTCACAATTTTAGATGTGTTAATTTAGAAAATACAGATAAGTGAGAATAAAGCAGCACACAGCTGTAACTTCAGTCGGAAGTGACTGCCCTGGGCCCCAGGTGCTAAACACTTAGTCCACTGTTCACTGTGACCTTGGGAAGTTGTGGAGCTTCAAGAAACAGGGCCCAGACAGGAGTCTGGGGTCGCTGGGGCATGCTCTAAAGGGGCCCTGAGACGCTAGTCTTTTGTTTGCACCTTAATCATGAAATGAACAGCTTTCCTATGTGTCCGCTATGGCGCTAGTCTTTTCTTTGCACCCTAATCATGAAATGAACAGCTTTCCTATGTATCCGCCATGATGCTCTAGCTCCCCGCGGAGCTCCAAAACTGTGAACCAAAATGAAGCTCCCCTTTCTGTAAGCTGACCCTTTTCTTACTTTGCTATAGAAACAGAAATGACTGGCAGACACAGACACTCTCACAGACACACCTACCTGGCAGAACCAGACATACCTACCTAATAATCATAGTTACATTGGCATGTATTTCTGACTTTCGTTTTAGTTTTCAGTTTGGATCTCAGAAAACAAGTCGTGAGATACAAGGTTTGACACAATAAACACTCGTGTACTCAAGGTCCTTAATGATTAAATCATTCTGTTTTAGCCTATTTGCTTTAGATTGTGTGTGTGTGTGTGTGTGTGTGTGTGTGTGTGTGTGTTTGTATGAAGTAATATACTACTGATAAAATTTATGTCCTCTTGATACCTCCCCTAAATCCCATTTTCCATTTTTCCAAAGAATAGCTTCTGTTTTGAATCTCTCTTTCTCTCCCTCCTCCCTTCCTTCCCTCTCCTCTCCTCTTCTCCATTCCTCTCTCCAGAGTCTTACTATATAACCTTGGCTGGCCTGTAATTTACCCTGTAGACCAGGCTAGCCCCTAACTCATAAAGATCCCCCTGCCTCTGCCTCCCACGTGCTGGTATTAAAGACACCACCATGTCTGTCAAAAGTGTTAAGGTCATAATGGTCACCCTTAGTGTCTTTTCTGCCCCCCCCCCCACCGTCCCCAGAATATTACTGACTGCGTTCTGTACGTTTGTTAGAATTTGCTTGTGTCAAGACAGGTCTTACCTTGTAGTGCATGCTGGCCTCAAATCCTAGGCTGTGGTTTCAGCTGTGTTTGCCCACATCTAGCTCCTCCTCAGCTTACTGTAGATTGTACTTTCTCCTCTTTGGTATTTACATTTTATTGTTTCAGGAAGCCTGGGAACTTTCTAATTTTAAATTTTGAAGACTTTTGAAGGCACAGGTGTCATAACTTCCTATTTTAGTTTATTCTTGGTTTTAAAAAACTACTTTTTATTTTTTTTAAGATTTCAAAAATTGTGTATTTGTGTGTGTGTGTGTGTGTGTGTGTGTGTGTGTGTGTGTGTGTGTGTACATGAGTACAGGTGCCTTCAGAAGCTGGAGTGACAGGCAGTTCTGACCCTCCTGTCAAGGTTCTAAGATCTGAATTCAAATCCTCTGGGAGAACAGTTTACACTTCTAATCACTGAGCCTTCTTCTCTCTAGCCCCTGTGGTAGCATTCTTTTTGGTTTTTTCCCCCCTCTTTATAGTATCATTCTTTTTAAAATTAATTTATTCAGATTACAACTCAATTGTTATCCCATCACATGTATCCTCCTGTTCCTCCCTCCTCCTGCTTTCACCCTATTCCCCTCCCCTAGGCCTAAGACCAAGAGGGACCTCCTCCCTCACTATATGGTCATAGGCTATCAAGTCTCATCTTGGTAGCCTGCTTATTCTTTCTTTGAGTGCCATCAGGCCTCTCCACAAAGGGGAAATGGTCAAATATGGGCCCCAGAGTTCTATAGTATCATTCTTTTTTTTTATCGTATCATTCTTAACTAAGAAAATTTACTCTATCTTGAAGCCAAAAGATAATCTCCTATCTAATTAATAAAAATCTGCACCTATAGATAGGGTACTTAATCCATGTATAATTTTTTGGTAGAAATTAATTTTGTTAATTTTTTATGTGGAATGAACAAATTTCAGTATCATTTATTGAAGTTCTTCCTTCCTCAACTCGTTTATTATTTATTCAGCCAGTAAGTGTTTGCCAAGTCTCTCTTGTGCACCAGGCACTGCTCCAACATTGATGATAATGCAGTACAGAGGGGACTGGAAGCCGACCTGTCGTTAAGGAACACACATTCCATAACAGTAAGAGAGACTAGCAATTGTTTAGTGTGTCGGATGGAGGCTTCTCTAGGAGGATGAGTACAGCCCCCAAAACAAAGGGTTGTGTCAGGAGTATTACTACCAGGGACAGAATCACCGCCAGCTTGGGGAAAGCATGGCACAGGTAAGAAAGTGAGGATGTGGGCCAGTGGAGGAAGAACGGAAATCAGGTCTGAACGCTCCGAGGAGGGAGTATTCATGGTGTGTGTACGAGCACCATCAAGAAGTTACAGTCAGATGGGAGGGCCTGGAAGCAGAGGAGTCTGAGGCCTCGCTAGCTGAAATCAGAGCAAGTGTGAATGCTGCAACCAGAAGAGAGTGTCATCAAACCTGCAGTCACTCTGATTGCCACACTGACAGAGAAGCTGGCAGAACCTTTTAGCATTCTATTAAAGTTTTTTAAAACGTATGTGTTGGGCATGATGTGCACACCTTTAGTCCCAGAAGGCACAGCTTTGTGAGTTCAGGGTCTACAGGCCAGCCAGGACTACATAGCGAGACCCTGTATCAAAAACAAACAAACAAACAAACACATTTACTTAGTGTATTCATGTGCATGCACTATGGCGTGCATGTGGAGGTCAGAGGACAAGTTGCTGGAGCCAGGTATCTTCTTCTGTGTGTGCCCTGGGCATCAAACTGAGATCATCATCTTTACCCACTGAACCACCTCATCAGCCTCATTTCAGTTTCCTTGTTTGTGTCTCTCCTCCTTTCTTTTATTTATTTTTTATTATTTATCTATTTATTTTTGACGGTAAAATGTATTGAGCTGACGGCAAGGCAGGGTCTCACTAAGGCTCTCAAGCTGGCCTTGAACTTGCAATCTTCCTGCCTCAACTTCCCAAGTAGCTGGTACAATCAGGCTTGTGCCACCAGGCCCAGCACATCACATGTTCTACACAGATGTTCTAGAATGCTACCCAGTGAGTGAAACAGCCTCCTGATCAGTTGTGGCTACTCAGAAAGAACTGCCATGGAGTCTCAGCTGGGTGCAATCCCATCCCATCCACATGGTTTTTTGGAGGTGCTGGCGAGCTCCCTGAAGATTCCATCTATGCAGGTGTAAGGAGGTAGCCCCGCATGCTGGGGGAACTGTTCAGTGGCATGGCTGCTCTAGGGGGAGGAAGTAGACCCCATCCACTGCAAGGAACCCCTCCCCCATGCTCTGTGAGTAAGCCTAGTAAACTCATTGGTTTCCCAAGTTGAAATTTGGAGAAACTGTCCTTTGGCACATACATCACTGATGCCCTTTCTGATGGAAAGAGACAAGTTTGAGTCTTCTTGGGGAAGTGGGGGGGGCATCATAGTAACCCCGACCTCCTGGTGGGTATCAGTGTCAAGGGAAGAGCCAAACTAAGGTAGACAAGAAAGCGTACTTATGACGGCCTCACTGCGTAAAGGGGCCTCCCACACTTGCCAAGGATTCTGGGTGCTTTGATGGATACTCCCTGATTACAATGATTTTTCCCAGACTTTTCTGCTCTAGCGACTGACATTGAAATAAAGCATGAACCAGATGGGCAGATACTAACTAAAGGTTTAATTAACTGAAAGGGAAAAGCTGTGATGGCCTTAGGCTGACATCTTTTGAGATCCTAATAGCACAATGAGCACAGTGGTAGTTCACTGTCAGGAACTTAATTTCCTGTCATTTTAGATTTCCTTTGTGTGCATGGCTCCTGGAACTTTCCCCA
This sequence comes from Acomys russatus, assembly GCF_903995435.1. Taxonomy (NCBI): domain Eukaryota; kingdom Metazoa; phylum Chordata; class Mammalia; order Rodentia; family Muridae; genus Acomys; species Acomys russatus. Next base: position 1,198,252 of record NC_067158.1, on the reverse strand, counting down.
ACACTTGTGACATGATAACCAATCTTGCCATTCCGCAAGGCCAGCTACGGGAATGGCAAAGAGGAGAGAAGAGAGGTGGATCTACCTGCAGTAGGGAGAATTGAGCAGGCGGCAAACGATTGGTTAAGGGAAGGCAACCATTGATTGAACAGCTATCTAGAGGAACCAGTTGTTGAGGAGAAGTTGAGGGACAGAGGAAAAGGAGATACTCGGAGACTCAGGTATATGCGGTTCAAGCTGAAGGTCTCAAGGCCCAGGAGAACTTTTCTATCTGTCTCCATCTCTGTCTTGCTTGCTCTCTGTCTGTCCATCCAACTCCTTGCTTGGGTACTAGCTTCCTGTCTTTCTATCTGTCTATGTATCTATCTATCTATGTATCTATCTATCTATCTAATTACCTATCTATCACCTACCTATTGCTTGTTGTTCTCCATCTTTCTATCTCCTTGCTTGCTTATTTCCCATCCTACTCTAGCTTACTCTCTCACATGTTATTTGTTTGTCCCTGCCTTCTGTCTAACTAACTAACTGCTTGCTTGCTGTCGGTTTGTCCAACTGTCCAATGGGCCAACCCCAGTATTTTATTGAAATGAAGTTCAAACTATTTTCCATTACACATTACATCATGAGTTTTCTCATCTTTTACAGTCAATAGGGCATTCAAAAATCAACAAAGCGATAGAACAGTCTAACAAGGAAACACAAACCATTCTGTGTAACTCACAATAAAACATACAGCAAAAATCAATCAATTTCCAAGCAATGGTCAGCATAACCTTATTATTATTTCTTAAACAAAACTCAGGAAAGTTTAATCATAAGTTTCCCGTGGGCTAAAGCCAATGTGTTTACAAGATGGTCATAGCAACATAGCATGAGCTAGAAATTCTCTAAAGAAAAAACTTGACCAACTTCCAGTCCCAGACCAACAGGTGTGCTATCCAAGCCTCGGCTAACTGCCAAGGGGCCCTCTATTGTAAAATATCTGTAAAGTATGACGTTCTAAGCCTGCCTTCTATTGCTCTCAATGCAGATTCTAAAGAAACGTCTACAGCTAACAGTACCTATGTCAAGGTCTTAACTTTCTTATGTGCAGTTTCTGCTTGGGTGCTCACAGTCAGAACCAAAAAAAAAAAAAAAAAAAAAAAAAAAAAAAAAAAAAAACTCTATCATTGTCTCAAGCCTTTGGCCAGATGCCCTCTTTCAACATTCTCTGTGGGAAAAAGGTTTCCCTGTATACATTTCCTAAGGGCTGAGAAATAAAGAGAAAAAACAGTTTTAGGAGAAATATCAGATTTCTAAACCACATTACAGCTGGACCATACATAATATTTAGGGGACAGTGGTCATCAGCCAGAGATCTTTGGAACTTTGTCAAGCAAAGCCTCAACAGCTGTTCTGGATGTCTAGAGATCATGCTAGACAGTCAGAGGTCTCTGGAACGTTGTCAAGCAAAGGCTCTATGACTTGTCCTCATGTCTGTGACACAATCTAACTGCAGTTAACTTTTCTGTACACTCAGTAAGAGCAGGGATCAGGACTGTCCTGGTGGTTATGTTGTTTCTAGCCCCACTAGAAAAAGAAACACCAGGGTTTTTTAATATGTGTTTGGTGACTGTAATCATTCACCAAATGACTGGACACAAACACTTGTGTGGTATTCGCAGCTGGCTCTGGGTGCTTGGTTTCATCCGTTGGAGTGGGCATTCTATGCTGTATGAAAGTATTGGGAGCGTGTGGTTGTCTGGCCTCCTGGGAATCTGCCCAGCTGTGTGGTGGCCTCCTGTGTTTCCTTGTTGGTTGTGTCTGGAGTGAAAGCCCCTGTCTGCAGCGAGGTGGGTGTGATCTGGAGAGCAGCCTGTCTTAATCTCCGTGCCTGGCTGGTGACAATAAACACGCTTTCCTCGGGCAGCTGTTGACAGTTGCCTCCCACACGACCCACCAGGGCCCTGCCCAGAGATGGCATGACTCCCTCCCTGTTGCTCTAATAATAACAACATTATATTCTTAGCCATGCGCTCGAGTGTTTCACACAGACATTTCCCCCCTCTGACTTGGGAATGAGAGTCAGAAAGTAGAACTGCAGAACATTTATTTGGACGTTTGTTTAACCATCTCCAACGTAATTTGGTCAGGTTCAGGCTGCTGATCTTTCATAGAGAACAGGAGGAGAATTGGTGCCAGCTCATGGCTGAGGAGGAACCCTGGGCCGGAGGGAGGCTGGCATGGCGAGAGCCTGGCCTCTCGTTTCTCTGACGTCTCCAGGATAGCAGCCTGTAGTTCCTTTCCTATCTGTGCACATCTTGGGATGGGAAAAAGAATGTTGGGGAAGCAGCTTGCAAGAGCTGAGAACAAATAGCAGGAAGGTCGCTGTTCTTCTGAGAACATCTGCCTCCTGTGCCTGACCCAGGCTTCTCTCTCTCCCTGGGTGCTGTCATGCAGCCCTGTCCTCCTCAGGTGCTACAGGGTAGAGTCGGGACAGCCAGTGGGCGTGGGAATCATTCATCACCCACATCCCAGGGCCATGGGCCAGACTAGGAGGCACATGGCCCACACCAAATTGTAGGCTTGCTTATCCCTGCAATGACTGCACTTTAAAAGCCAGATCTGAGAACACAGATGTGCAGGATGGTGCCCCTTCCTGCACCTGAGCCTGGTGAGTGGCTGAGAGGAAGAAGAAGCCAACTAAGATATGAATATAGACAGCTTCCGTAGTGTCTTAGTCAGTGTTCTGTTGCCGCCAAGAGACACCATGATCACAGCAACTTTTATAAAGGACAGCATTTAACTGGGGCTGGCTTACAGGTTCAGAGGCTTAGTCAGTTGTCATTGTGGTAGGAAGCATGGTGGCATGCAGGCAGACATGGCGCTAAAGAGGAAGCTAAGAGTTCTACCTCTGGATTATCAGGTGAGAGAGAGAGAGAGAGAGAGACAGACAGACAGACAGACAGACATTCAGACCATCACATCTATCTAGGGTTTCCAAATTCCTGGGCTCAATCTCTAGCACCATCAGAAAGAAAATGTCAACTAGTCAGGAGCCTGGCCGCCTCCACTTTTGTAAATTATGGTTTGGCTACAAGGTCAACCTCATTTTTCCAATAGCCATATGACGGGAGGGAGGGAGAGAGGAGGCAGCTGTTCAAACCACTTGCCCTGGATTTCAGCAAGCTTCTGAGCAAGGCCGCCCTGGGAGATCCCTGGGTAGCTATTTACTTCTCTCACTAGTTTCTCAGTGTCAGCCATCATTGCCTGGACCACTTGCTCAGCCATAATGAAACATATGCATGGTTCCCAGACAGAGCACAAGCTCTGTGAAGAAAGCACCCTGTAAACCCCAGGCATTACTATGTTAAATCCTCCTGTAAGGCTGTATGCTGGCATCCAGTAACTGGGGGCGCGGGAGCGCGGGAGGGGGCGGGGGAGGCCAGCGTGCTATCACATAAGCTCTTTGTTCTTAAATAGACTCAACACTTGCTCGAAGGTTTTCAGATGTGTTCATTTAAAACTGCAGCTTGCCTTCCAGTTGACAGCCCCCATCAGCCAAGTACTACCATACTGCGACCAAGACTGTAGCTCCCGATGCTGAGAACCAAACTCTCTACCTTGGATAATTGTAAGAAACTTGACTGCACTTCCCAAAGACTGTGTTGTGATGAATAAAGGTCAGCGAGCTTTTGAGGAACAGGAACCTCACAAGGAGTCTCTGAAGGTGTAAAACTGGCCGGGTGGCGTACAGCTGCGTGCAGGGCCCCTTCCTTCTCGCCACGTGCTGCTAGGACGGCTCTGAGTCCTTCCTCCCTCACCACATCATCTGCCTCCCCGACACGAAGGAACCTTGCCAGCACCTTTGTTTTAGCTGCTGTCGTGCATTTCGTGTAGCATCCTGGGAAATACAAATGTAGAACTTAACAACCTTCCTCATGTTGTGACCTCTTTGATACAGTTCAGCATGTTGTGATGACCTCCCCCCCATCATGAAGTATTTTTGTTGCTGCTTTATAAATCGATTTTGCTACTGATACAAATCATAATGTAAATATTTTTGGAGACAGAGTTTTGCCAAAGGGGTCATGACCCACAGATTGAGAACCACTCAATAAGTGTGTGTGTGTGTGTGTGTGTGTGTGTGTGTGTGTTCATACGTGCGTGCGTGCGTGCGTGTGTGTGTGTGTGTGTGTGTGTGTGTTGAGGGGTAGGGAAGACTCCATATATATTCCTGAACTAGATTCAATAAGCTGCCTAAACTAGAAGTGAGGCAGAAGCCCATAGCTTAAATTACATAGCGTGTCTCCTTCAGTGTCTCTTAAGGCCAGAATACACTGTGGGAACTGACTAGATCTGTGTGCTACTCCAGATATGGTGGCTTGTTAGAAGTTTACTAAAACAAAACAGAATGACAGTAGCAATACTTTTGTTCTTGTGAAATAGAACACACAGAAAAGTGTGTAGATTACATACGAGGAATCATATGTAACTGAAAGAGGCACAATTAAAGGGATTGTCTTAGGGTTTCTGTTGCTGTGAAGAGACACCGTGACCATGGCAACACTTATATAGGAAAACATTTAATTGGGGGCTGGGTTACAGGTTCAGAGATTTAGTCCATGATTGTCATGGCGAAGCACGGGGGCATGCAGGCCGACATGGTGCTGGAGAGGGAGCCAGGAGGTCTGTATCTGGATCCACTGGCTCCAGGAGAGAGGGCAGCCCTAGGCCTGGTTTGAGCTTCTGGAACCTCAAGCTGACCCGCAGTGACACACTTCCTCCAACAAGGCCATACCTCCTAATAATGCTACTCCCTATGAGTCTGTGAGGGCCGTTTTCATTCAAACCACCACCAGAACCCTGTGCCACTTCTGCCTAGGCCAAAGAACTGGAACATTGCTAACATACCAAGACATCCTTTCCAGTAGAATTCAGCCCCCTTCTTCATCTCAGCAGTAACTGACTTATGTGGTAATCAATTTTTTCTTTCATTTCCTTTATTTGCTATCTAAAAGTGCATGTCTACATAGCACAGGGTAGATTTTACATTATCTAAATGAAATTGCCAAGGCTCTGTAATTTTATACTGATTGCCTTTACCAAAAAAAAAAAAAAAATATATATATATATATATATAGATAGATAGATAGATAGATAGATAGATATAAATAGATACACACACACACATACAGTATTTGGATTGAAACTCAGGCCTCATGCTTGCGAGGCTAAGTACTTTACTACTAAACTGTATCTGCAGACCCCATTCTTTGTTTTGTTTTTTGATATATTTATTTATTATTATGTACACAGTATTCTGCCGGCATGTACCCCTGCAGACCAGAAGAGGGCATCAGATCATATTATAGATGGGTGTGAGCCACCATATGGTTGCTGGGAATTGAACTCAGGACCTCTGGAAGAGCAGCCAGTGCTCTTAACCTCTGAGCCATCTCTCCAGCCCCATTCTTTGTTTTATACAGAGGGTCTGACTAAGCTGTCTATGTGAGCCTTGAACTTCAGACCTTCCTGAATTTACAGGCGTAGGCCATTAGACCCAGCTTTCTTTGTGTGTTGTCAATGTTTTGTCTGTGATGTTTCATTCGGTTTTCAACACAGCATTTCTTGGTCTCTGTAGAGTGATCACATTCTCTCAATGCCTAGGTCTGCACGCATACCTCAGAGAAGCATACATTTTTTTCCCCTTTAAATTATAGCAAATGAAGCCAGGCAGCAGTGGTGTACACCTTTAATCCCAGCACTTGAGAGACAGAGGCAAGTGGATTTCCGAATTCGAGGTCAGCCTGGTCTACAGAGTAAGTTCCATGACAGCCAAGGCTACACAGAGAAACCCTGTCTCAGGGGGAAAAAAAATTATAGCACGTAAACTTGGTAAGGAAGATTTTACAGTACTATTTGAGAAAGCCCCTCCCCTCTAGATGTTGCTGAGTCAGGACTGAGATTGATGCTCCTGGCTCCAGCTATGTTTTCTCTGCTCTTCTCTGAGATTGGTGGTCAGGGGGACCCTTCATAGGTGTGCATGTGAGTGTGAGTGTGTGTGTGAGTGTGTGTGTGTGTGTGTGTGTGTGTGTGTGTGTGTGTGTTGCTTTCTTGAAGGAAATACTCAGAGCTATGAGCTCCCAGAGTCACAAAACTAAACGTTTGATGAGTGTGTCATTTGGATGAGATGGGGAAAGCCAGGATCCTTCCCAGGTAATGTGTATGTTGTATAGTCATTTCACTGAGGGTTTCTGGCCCCTTGTACAAGCTGAAGCCATGCAAAAGGCAGAGACTACAAAGTAGATGAGATGGAACACTCAGCAGTAATTATCACTGATCTTTTCCCAAGCTGTTTATTTCCTACTATCTTCCTTACGGTTATTACTGCTGTGATGAAACACCATAACCAAAGTAACTTTGGGAAGAACAGATTTATTTCGCTTACATTTCTTTTTTTTTTTTTTTTTTTTTTTTTTTTTGGTTTTTCGAGACAGGGTTTCTCTGTGTAGCCTTGGCCATCCTGGACTCACTTTATAGACCAGGCTGGCCTCGAACTCACAGTGATCCACCTGCCTCTGCCTCCCGAGTGCTGGGATTAAAGGTGTGCGCCACCACGCCCGGCTTCGCTTACATTTCTATATCACTGTTCATCATGGAAGGAAGTCAGGGCAGGACCTCAAACAGGGCAGGAACGTGGAGGCAGGAGCTGATGTAGAGGCCATGGAAGGGTGCTGCTTACTGGCTTACTCCTCATAGCTAGTTCAGCCTGCTTTCTTTCTTTTTTTTTTTTTTTTTTTGTCTTTGTTTTTGTTTTGTTTTGTTTTTGAGACAAGGTCTCTCTGTGTAGCCTTGGCTATCCTGGACTCACTTTGTAGACCAGGCTAGCCTCGAACTCACATTGATCTACCAGCCTCTGCCTCCCAAGTGCTGGGATTAAGGGCATGCGCCTCATCCTGCTTTCTTACAGAAGCCAGGACCACCCATCCAGGGATGGCCTCACCCTCCCACATCTGTCACTAATGAAGAAAATGCCTACAGACTTGCCTGCAGCCTGATCCTATGGAGGCATCTTCTCAATTGAGTCTCCCTCCTTTCTGATGACTCTAGCGTGTATCAAATTGACATAAAACTAGGCAGGACACCCACAAAAATTCAAAGCATGGACTTTGAGTCAGGCCAGCCTAGGCTCTAGTTCTGGTTCTGTCACTTAGGTCATATAACTATAGGTTCATCTTCACCTTAGGATGGACTCTCCAGCACTAGTGCTAAGTACACACCTTGTGGGCCTGTGGGGATTAGTTAAGGAATGCTTCAAAACCCTTAGCATGGCACCTAACATAACCTCGGCCAATATGAGCAAAAGCTTCCAACGGACAAGGTAATGGAATTCTATGATGTAGTCTGCTGTTACCCTCAACTTCACATGAGGGATCTGTAGTTGAGAGATGCTGGATTGCCTAAGACCTGATCTGATGGCTTGTATGTGGTAGAGACAGCTTAACAGTCCTGATCATCTCACTGATGTATATCTAATTTGATTTTTAAAAATTGTGGTGGTAGGGAGGTTTCAGAGGATAACCTCATGAGTTGAATTTCTCTTCCTGTCTTTATGTGGGTTCCAGGGACCAAACTCAGTCCTGTCTGCTGAGCCATCTTTTCTCCTCTCATGCACCTTCTGATGTAGCCAGAGTCCTGTCAACTACTTGTCCTACCTAGTTAGAAGTGAAGCTGCTTTGCAACTAGAAGATGTTCAGAGTGCCTTGCCTGTCACCCCAGCATGTGTGAGGTGAAGGAGGAGGATGAGGAGTGCCTGGTGTGTGAGGTCGACCTGGGTTGCCATAAGTCCAGGCCTGCTCAGGCTAAAGGGGGAAATACCATCTTAAAACAAAACAAAACAAACTAGAATAAGGCCTGGAAGTCAAGGAAAGTAGAGTTTCTCAACACCAAAAAAGGCAAGTAAATAGATTGTCCACTTTCCAAAAGGAGCAACGCCCTGCTGGCAACTTGATTTGAACTTACATTATGATAAATTTTTAAAAAGCATATGTTTCTTTATTTACTTAATATGGATGTGTGTGGGCACAGAATACATATGGCAATCAGAGGAGAATTTGGAGAGGTCAATTCTCTCCTCCTATGGGGGTTCTGAGGATCAAACTCAAGTTGTCAAACTTGGCAGCAATTGCCCTTACTCACTAAGCCATCTTACCTGCCCTATGTTATATGAGTGATAGACAAAGTCATTATGATCATAACTGTGTGTGAGGGTTTGTTTTGTTTTGTTTTCTGAGACAGGATTTCTCTGTGTAGCCCGGCTGTCCTGGACTCGCTTTGTAAACCAGGCTGGCCTTGAACTCACAGAGATCTGCCTGACTCTGCCTTCCAAGTGCTGGGATTAAAGGTGTGTGCCACTGTGCCCAGAACTCTGCATGTTTAAGTCATTAATTTGTGGTTACAAAAGCCATAGAAAGCTACTAGGTACAGTTTAACCCATGCGGTGAGAATATTATTTGATCGTTTTTCTCTTCTGAAAACCGGGTAAGCCATTATAACTTCAATTTTCACAAAATAAGAAAGTCATGTTGTAGGGCTGGAGAGAGGGCTTAGTGGGTAAGAGCACTGTCTTGCTCTTGCAGAGGTCCTGAATTCAATTCCCAGCAAGCACATGGTAGCTCACAACCATCTCTAATGTGATCTGATGCTCTCTTCTGTCATGCAGATGTACATGGAGATAGAGCACTCATATACACAATATAAATAACTAAATATGTTTTTAAAAAAAGAAAATCATGTTGTAAAAGAAATAAATCATGTGATTATCTTTAAATTTTTTTTAATAAAGAAGACTTATTTTTTTAAATTTATGTGCATTGGTGTGAGGGTGCCAGATCTTGGAGCTACAGACAGCTGTGAGCTGCCATGTCACACCCAGGTCCTCTGGAAGAGCAGACAGTCCTCTTAACCACTGAGCCAACTCTCCAGCCCCTGTCTTAAAATTTTTAAAAGAATATAAGTTGGAAAATCAAATAGACTGTGAGTGGGAGCTTTTTATTTTTCTCTCTCACCCTTGATATCCATATTCCAAGTAAATGGCGGTTCCTGTGCACATGCTGGTGTGGCGTAAAGATGCAGTAGGTAAGCATCTCTCTCTTTAGCCATCCCTTATGCTATGCTGGGTGTCAGATGGCACACGCTCCCCAGTCACCGGGACTGCAGGAGGCGTGAGTGGGGCCTGTTACCCTTCAAGCTATGGCTGTTCCTCAGCCTTTGCAACCAGGGAGCCTTCAGAGGAGACAGCAAGGTTGTTTTCCATGGGTTTGCTGCCTTCCTGTGGTTCTCTGACTGCCTCTTTCAGTGGCCATCAATCCTGACCTGGGCTTTTGGGCTTCCTCATCCTCCTCCAGCTTAGAGAAGCGATTTCCTCCACGTGCTGACTTACCCGCAAGCTGCAGGTTGGAGCTGCACAGGCAATGTTCTTTCTGTCACCCACAGAGTGTCATCTTCTGTCCCAGCAGTCCTGGTGTTTTATTGGCTCCGTGGGGTCACTGTGTGGCCAGGGCCTGCTGACTGCTGAGCTTCCCAAAAGTTCAGTCACCAATCCCCCTTCTGTGCAGATATCAGACACCGTCACTGCTGTGGAGCCACTGCTGTCTCCTCCTCCTCCTCTTTCCTCTTCCTCCTTTTTGTTCCTCCTCCTCTCCCTCTCCTCTCCTCTTCTTCTTTGCTATTTTATAACTCTAGCTGAGGGTTAACAGAAAAATAAATAAATAAAACAGAGAAACCAGAACCATGGTGAATTCTCTTGCAGAGAACTTTGCTTCTGTCATCAAATGAGGGCGGAGGAGTGTCTGCTATTTTCATTATCTTGGTCATTCAGCCACTAATTATTTGCTTATAGGCATGTAGACCTTAGCCTTCAGGATTTATCCATTTGGAAATTTGTTTCCATTAAGTTAACTCGAGCTGCACATCTGGGCCAGGAACATGCGGCAGCCTGGATGCAGGAAATTGCACAGTCAGGCTTCAGAGGAGCCACTAAGAGCTGCTGTGGATGCTGCTGCTGAGGCAGCCTGGCTCTGAGCTTGCGGGAGGGGCAGTGTCTGAGGAGAGCTGCTCTGAGTAAAGTGCAGAGGCCAATCAGAGGCTGTGAATCCCTGAGATTTGGAACAGCTCTAGCACAGAAAGCCCAGCTGTCTGTCACCCACCGTCTGGACTCACATCTTGTAATTCACTGCTTGACTTGGCTCTGTGACTTTTGGTTTCATTTGTAAAATGTCTACTGTTTTTTGAACTGTTTGCTTTCCAGGACTGCTGTAGGGGACAAAAGGGCCACTGCATACCAAAGGCTCAGCAGCACCTAAATATGGAGTCCATAACATCTTTTTTCTGCTGCTATTGCTGTCATTGTCACAGTCCCATTTCACAGGCTGCGAAGTGTGCCTGGAGCTAATTCCAAGCAAACTTGCCCACAGTGAGAGTCTGTGAGGCTGGGTATAGGGACACAACATGCCTATAATCCCAGGCCTTGGAAAAAAATGTATCAGGAGAATTGAGAGTCAAAGGCCAGCCTGAAGCTCATAGTAAGAACACATCTTCAAAAACAAACTAAAAAGAGCCACTGAGCTCTTCCGAAGGCCATGCACAGTATGTTGTGGTGGGCTCTGTCCTCCTGGTCACTCTTTTTGAGTGTCAGCATTGCAGCAGAGGCTCTGGAGACACACATTGCAGTCTGCTGACTCTGGTAGTCAAAGCAAGTTCCACAGCCCTGCGTGCCCTCAAGGCAATGCTGAGTCATACTGCAGGGTCTGATAGCAGAGCCAGTCAGTCACCCAGGCAGAAGGCAGGCAGCAGCAGCAGACAGCAGGGCCCACAGCTGTGAAGTGCAGAATGTTTGCTGAAGGCATCTTGGTTCAGTGTGTCAGGGTAAAGGGAAGAGGGGCAAATGTTAATGTTTACTAAAGCCCCGCTCACACGTCTCAGAATGACTCCTTCCCCTACCCTGCTCCAGACCCTGCAGTCCTAGGTGTCCCTGCAGCTCAGGGGGTCCTTGAGATAGTTTTGTTGTTGTTGTTATTGTTGTTGTTGTTGTTGTTTTTTGTCTCTCAGTGGAAGTGAGAGAGGTGCCTGTAGAAAGGAACGCCTCATTTGTGTTTCTGCTTAGGAGAGTGTCTCCCCTCACCCCCACTCTACCCCAAGACACTGTAGGTGGAACTATGCTGTCATTTGTTCCTGCCAAGGTTGAGTGAAGTGTCACAAGTGGGAGGGGCTCACAGAGTAGGTAATAGATCTGTTTCCCATATAGGCTATGGACGTTCTATTGTCTCTGCTGATACTGCTTTTAGAGTGCAGGATCAGAGGATGCCAGTCCTCCAAAGATGCCCACTCCTGGATGGTGTTGTAAGATCTTTGAAGAGTGACTTAAAGCAAAGAGGTTCCTTATCAGAGAGGTATTCTAAAATTTCCTTATAACTTACTGAAAGAGAAAATTTTAGAAAACAGAAAGTAACTCCAGAAAGTACCTAAGGTTAGCAGGCCCATAGGTAAGAAGAAAGAAGATAAGCTTTAGATGTGTTGTCTTTACTGACTGAGGTTGCTTTTTGCATTTTATTTCTGCAGTGAATAGCTTTGGCATCTATTTAAAGAATGCTAAACAGTTTTTCAAGGATCCAGATGGATGACTAGCCTGCTGAGATAGTTTGACATTTGTCTGCATTATTGATAAGGAGCCAGGAAATGCTGCTTGGGAACACTCGTTTTCATCAGCAAGACTTCCTGGGCTTTATTGACTCTGATACCTCACAAGGTATTACTGATGGTTCTGGTTTGAACTTACCGTGACCTTGAGTAAACACCCACCATCGTGAGAAACCGGGACTGAGAAGCGACACTGACATCATCTTGGCTAAGTCAATTTCTTGCACCAAACAATTTACTTTGAACCGATGAGATATTTGACATGGGGTTCTCAGAAAATTTTCACTCTTTCCACTCTCTAGCATCTGTCCTTTAACTGAGAACAGTTGTTCTTGAGGGAATCAATACTATCCCCCCCACTCCCTTAAGCCCAAGACCTCCCGCCTCCTCACTGCCTAGGCCTTTGTGGAACTTCCACTCCCTGCATATGGCAGGTGGGAGGTAACTGTGTCGTCTCCACCATGTGCGGCTTTTTTTTTCTGGATGAGACCCTAACACAGGGCAGGCACAGTAATCAGCTTTTGCACCAAAGAATGGCTGCAAATGACTATCCTGCCTAAGTGCTTCCTTTTCTAGATGATTCAGTGGAGTGGCTGAGGAACAGCAAGTGAATATTTCAGGTATTTTCAGAGGACAGAGATTCCAGTGATGAACATTCTCATCAAAACTGAGCCTTCCCCACTGGAGGCCCATCTAGTCCTGACACTGAACTTATATCTCTGTACAGTCTGAGGAATGTGAGACATTTGCTTTTGCAAGCACAGTTAATACCAGGGTTGACAGTGGGCTAAAGCTGCTTGACTTGCCCTCAGGACTTCATTATGGGTATTGACATTTCCTTAGCTTTTTATCAATTATTGACGTGCTTGGGCCGTGCAGTGGCTCTCTGCTCTGAAGGCCTTCATTTGTCAGGGTTTTCATTATGACTCGACTTTGGACAACCAGAATATTCAAAAAGAAATCTAGCACACTTTCAACATAGCATTTTCAATTCTTTCAAGGTTTTAGGACCTTGTAGTTTACCAATCTTTAGAGATTGTGGTTGGAGCTTTGACACGGTAGTTCAGCACATAGGTTTAACACAAACTTATTTTCCTTAACCCAGAAATTTATCTTGAGGCAATAGGCAGCTGAGCCTGTCATCATGGCTCTCTGAGGTTCATGGCCCCAAAAAGACTTCCAGCTGACCTCTTTGCTGTGGGGCTCTCTTTAGGGATACATGAAACAGAGGTTTGGACAGAGTATGTGGATCTTTGTTGTTGCTCTTTGAGACAGGGTTTCTCTGTGTAGCGTTGGCTGTCCTGGTCTCACTTTGTAGACCTTGACCTCACAGTGATCCAAAAAAAAAAAAAAGATTACTCCCCAATATCCACCAAGAAAACAATGAAGGGGTGGGTTTCTCTTTTTCTTAGAGTTAACTCTTAAAACTTACTGGTTTTTTGTTTTGTGTTTTGTTTGTTTGCTATTACAGTAAATAATCTGTGTTCTGAAAAAGTTCTAACAGAAATGATTTTCCAAAAAAATTTTTGATTGGAAGAATAATACATATTCATAAAAAATAAGAAATATTTCAAAATAAGAAAGACTCAATCCAGTGCAATGTGAAACCTTAGCTCCTTGGTTGGTCCACTCCCTGCCCACTTCCTGCCTTTTTACCCCTTTCCAGACAAGTATGAAAAGCAGGAAATATCCTGGTACTTCAGACATTCTAAATACTTCCAGTTTGTAAATCTTGGATCCCTTCACAGAAAATGTTCTAATATGGGTGTTAAATAGATAGGAAAACAATTTATGACAATTTCATCTCTGAAGCTAACTTATTTCTATTAATTACTTGGGCTGTCTTTTGTTAAACTTCTTCATATAGTCTAGTATGTATGACAATTATTTTGTTAAAATACAATCTTTTTCTACATAATTTTTTTTTTTTTTTTTTTTGGTTTTTCGAGACAGGGTTTCTCTGTGTAGCCTTGGCCATCCTGCACTCACTTTGTAGACCAGGCTGGCCTCGAACTCACAGCGATCCACCTGCCTCTGCCTCCGGAGTGCTGGGATTAAAGGCGTGCGCCACCACACCTGGCTCTACATCATGTTTTAAAATTAGTTTTTTCCTGTTTAAAAAAAAAAGCAACCAAGTTTCTTTAACAATACTCAAAGTCTGTTATTTTTAGTAACTGAACAGTATCCATTATATGAACATACATACCATCATTGTTCCTGTTACAGACATTTGGATTACAATTAAATTTTACAGTGCTTTAAATGCCAAACAATCTTATTGACAAATAGCTACTTGATAAAACATTGAGTGATGTCAAGAAGGGGAACATAAAGAAAAAAGAAAAAGAAAGACTAAAGCAAGCCAGTATATTCTGTTGAGGCAGTGAGAGGCCTCTGTGCTTCTGGGATTTTGTAGCCAGCAAACTGCAGACATCTTGGCGTGGCTGATGCAAGGACAGCATAATTATACGGCAGTGAGGCAAGAATGTGCAATTGCCTACAAATGCCTTTTTTTTTTACAAAGACCTCTGTAGAGTCCCAGGTTTAAAGAAGTCCCTTAGGGCTTTTCTGAGACCTGATGTACCCACAGGGCACTGCCTCTCTTTCACTGTCATCACTCTGGGGTATTCTGGGGCAACCACTTGGATGTCTTTTAAGTCCTCAAACTTGCAGAAAGAATTGTTTTTCAAAGGCTCCAGATTTCAATATCAAAAGGCTTCCAGACAGGACCAGTGGTGGGATTCAGGTGACCAGGGATGTCTGCACTCTGCCTGTTTGATCAGAGAGGGAGCTGGAGGATGCGGGGAAGGCTGTTCCTGAAGCTCTTTGTGTCTCACCAGGGAAGAACAGACATGTTGCTCATGAAGACTCCAGCTCAACGTGAAACCTCAACTCCCTGGTTGGTCCACTCCCTGCCCAGGTCCTGCCAATTTACCCCTTTCCAGACAAGTCTAAAGAGCAGGAAATAGCCTAGTACTTGCAGACATTCTTAATACTTCCAGCTTTGTAAAGCTTGGATCCCTTTATGGGAAATGCCCTACTATGGGTGTGTGTTGAGTCATGCTATTAGGATAAACGCTGTAGATAGAACTCTAGAACAGCTTTATTAAAATAGACCATTATGTCACCAGGCATGAATAAAATGCAAGTCTTCACTGTGTGTCAGATGACCCATGCTCTGAGCAAGCACAATGACAGAGCTGGGAAGACAGTAGTAATGAGGATACTGAAAACCATCTTTACCCAGAGCTAAGTGACAAGCCCTATTCTGAATTCCTTATGTCACACTATTTAAACCTCACCAGAATCCTAAAATCTCAGCCGCAGTTATTCACATTTCACAGATAATGAAACTGTAGTACAGAAAAGTCAACAAACCAGCTCAGCATCAAGCACTCAATAGGTGATAGAACACAGTTGTCTATCCCAGAAGTCTCTGAAGTTAGCCACAAATGAGAAACCCACAACTTCAAAGTCAATATCTAGCCAACACAGAAGCAGTGAGTAGCCTTGGATTCTAGGTCAAAGTTTTGAGATAGCATCTTCCATCAGAAGAAGCCACACTACTTGATGAAATGGCAACTCACAGTCTGAAGCAGCAAGTCTGAATTCACAAAAGAAACCAGGAATGCCTATGGTGAAGAAGCTATCAGACATGGCTAGGGCTGTTTGGAGGGACCCCAGAGCTACCTCACAGAAGTCAATGGTATGATAATTTGAATATTAGTAGAGATAACAATGATAGAATGGAACATACCAAGTATGTTTAAATCTGTGAGCTCATAATGCTAAAAAAAGAGCAGTCATGTTTAGAAGATGATGGGTAAGCAATTCATTACACAAGTGGAAACTAGTATGTAAATGCTACTGTTTTTTTCTGCCTGCCTTGTGTAGACTGTGTCCCTAAGTAACTATTTGTATATGAGATAAGATAGAACTGGGGCACAGTTAGCATTTGTCTGAAATACTCTGATGTTACATGAATCAGGTATGGAATTTTCCATGCATGTCATGTTGGTGCTCAAAACGTTTAAGGCTTTAAAGACTTCTGGTTTTTGGATTAGGATGCTGAGCCTGGATCATCTTTCTTTCTTTCTTTCTTTTCTTTCTTTCTTTTTTTTTTTTTTTTTTTTTTTTGGTTTTTTGAGACAGGATTTCTCTGTGTAGCCTTGGCTGTCCTGGACCCGCTTTGTAGACCAGGCTGGCCTCGAACTCATAGCGATCCACCTGCCTCTGCCTCCTGAGTGCTGGGATTATAGGCATGTGCCACCATGCCCGGCTTCTGGATCATCTTTCTACAGGACCTAAAGGACTAGTGTCTCTAGGCTTTGAGGAGAACTGATTGTTACCACAAGAAAAGTACAGGCGGCCAAGCAATCTGTGCTTCCCGATGGTCAAAAAAGAATATGCTCTCCCTTGTGAAGAATTGCTCAAAAAATAAGCAAAGAACATGAACATCACAAAGATTTTTCCTTCCAACTTCTAATTCCAGAAAGCTTATGACCATCTCCTACAACGTTGGTGGCATACAAACAGCAGAGATGCAGGTAGAGGAACTCAGCAGGTGACCTGGTCTCTTTAGTCAAGAATTCCCAACAAGGGAGAAGTTGTGCAGATCTGTTGTAGATTATTTAATCACACTGTGAACCCCAAGAGTGTGTCGTTTGCTGGGAAAACAAAAACAAAACACTGTCTCTAGTTGTGGTGTGGCTCAGCCCTAGCACACACCTTTAATCCACGAGCTTTCTGCGTGAATTAAATAAAATCAACAGTAGGTCAAGCGGTGGAGTAAGCAACCAGTTGACTGGGAGTGAACATAGGAAAAAAAAACTTAGAGAATCAGAGGAAGTCAGGAGGATGCACAGGAAGTAGAAGGGAGGGACATTCAGTTAGAGATTTTTTTTGAGCCAGTGTCAGGAAGGAAGATTCCTTTACTGGGATGATGGTCAGCCGGTGCTTTTTCTGCTTCTCTAAGCTGGCAGGCTTTCAGCCCAGCATCTGGCTTCCACGTCTTTATTGGTATAATAAAAAGATTGAGGTTTTGTTAAAAACAACGCAGATCAAATGAGATTTTAAAGACACATTAACCAACTGTAATACAAAGACCATTTTTGAATCTTAACATCCTAAAACCATGAATGAAATTACAAATGAAAATGAATTGTTTGAATAGTGATTATGCATCTGACAATGTTAAAGAATTGTTGACATTTGGGGGCCTCATAGTATGGTTATTTAAAAAAATTATTTTAAAAAAATTAAGTGTGCTGGGTACAGTGACTCCCACCTATAATCCCAACACCCGAGGAGGCAGAGGTAGGCAGATCACTGAGTTTGAGGCCAGCCTAGTCTACAAAACAAGTTCAGTGCAGCCAGGACTATTACACAGAGACACCCTGTCTCAAAAATCAAACTAAATAAGTAGATAAAATGTAAGTGTGTGTATGTGTGTGTGTGTATGTATGTGTGTGTGTTTACACTCTCAGAGGCCAGAGGTGTTAGATTCTGTGGAGCTGGAGTTACAAGCTGTTGTGAGCTGACTGGCATGGGTGCTAGCAATAAAAACTTTGCTCCTCTGTAGGAGGGCTGTTATGCAGAGAAACCCTGTCTCAAAAAACCTAACTAACTAACTAACTAACTAACTAACTAACTAACTAAAATAGTCATAGTCACAACTCACTAAGCTGACCTGAAGTCACGCCGACTGACACCTATTCATGGGTCAAAAGGCAAGCTTTCCTCCTGTTCTGTCACTATTGGCTTGTACTCCTCTTCTGAAATTCTTCCATCTTGGCTGAGGTTGTAACTCGGTGTTCTGCTTCCTAGCATGTGGAAGGTTTAATCTCCATAAATGTAAAGGAAGCAAAGCAACAAAATTCCATGGGCTGGACATTTGCTCAATAGTGACGAGACCCTGAGTCCAGTCTCCACAGCACACAGCTCACAGCCGCCGTGACTCCCGATCTAGGAGATGCAATCTTCCTTTTGCACTTCTCATGTGCATGTACTCATACACAGGCACACACACAAAGACACACATATACACACACATACACAGTCACACACACAGTCACACGCACACAAACACGCACATACACACATACATACACTTACACGCATACACACAGACACACACACAGACACACAGACACAGTCACAGTCACACACACAAACATGCACACAGACACACACATACACGCAAACACAGACACATACACACAGACATGCACACACAAAGACATACACACAAAATTAAAAATAAATTATTTTTTAAAATCTCCATACTAACTTGTTTAGTATTTGTGCCTATTTCTTTCTCTGCTGTGTCCTCGGCTGCCACCTTTCACGGCCTCTTTGCTCAGTGAACTACCATCCAAGTGTTTGCTTAGATGATCCTTTCTTTGGGTCCATCCCCTAAGTACGGAAGCCACTGTGGGTTTAACTTTTCTGTCTGCAGCTTGTACCTAAGAGGATAATGAAGGAGAAGCTTGATAAGCAGTAACCTTATGATAGAATGACTAAGGATTGTGAATGGGGAATCCTACAATATGCTCAGAGGTTAGCGCAGAAGAAGAAACTAGAAAATAGTCTATTCTCAGATTGAGAAGAAGATCTAACAGCAATACAATAAAGCTTTGGCCTTACCTTCCAACTAAGACAGTGGTTCTGTTGCCAGGTGGGGCTATTTGGCTAGATAGAAGATATGGTTATAGCTTTGGTAGCATGGTGGGGATGCAGCAGGGGGATACTGTGAGCAGGAGCGAGACTACAGAGACTAGGTGAGACTCGATGCAGCATGCCACAGACGAGGGAGGATGATGGATGAGGTGACTTTGGACCCTCTGCCAACATAACCTCAACAATGATCGGTTGCGTTGTTAGTGTAGCTGACGTGAGAGGTGTAGGTGATGAGAGTCACACTTCCGTCGACTCCCGGTGACCTACATCTGAAGTCTGTGATTTAGAGAGCAGAGGAAGGGGCTGGAGAGGTGACTCAGAAGTTAAAGCATCGTCTGCTCTTCCAAAGGGCCTGAGTTCAATTCCCAGAAACCACATGGTGGCTCACAACCGTCTATCATGAGGTCTGGTACCCTCTTCTGGTGTGCAGGTGTACACGCAAGCAGAATACTGTAAAAAAAATAAATCTTTAAAAAGAAAAAAGACAGCATAGGCATTCCAACCAAGGGATATGCTACAAAAATCCCTACCCCACTAGTTCAATAGCCTCAAATTGTAAAAGTTATCAAAAATATGAACTTGAATAGCCATGAGAAGCCCAAGGAAATATGACGCAGGCAGTGTGGTTTCTGGATGAGATCCTAAAAGAAAAAGAAGGAGCAATAGAAATCTGAACCAAATGTGCGCTTGTGTTAATGTGTCAGCATGAGCTCATTAAATGTAATAAGTACCCTGATAGCTGGACGCAGTGGCACATGCCTGTGATCCCAGCACTCGGGAGGCAGAGGCAGGCAGATCTCTGTGAGTTTGAGGCCAGCCTTGTCTACAAAGCGAGTCCAGGACAGCCAAGGCTACATAGAGAAACAAACCCTGTCTCGAAAAAACAAACAAAAAATGACCCTGCTAATGTAAGATGTTAATTTTATAAATGAACTCAGTAAATTGCTGATGTTATTAACTTGATGTCACACAGATGTTGCATGGATGAGTGGCCTTTCTGGAACCATCCTCGTCTCATTGTTATTCAGAAGCTGACTCAGCCCTCACGCCCATATCTGGATACGAATGCTCAAGTCTATATCTTTCACTTTGTTCATTCTTTACTGACACGACTCGGGCAGCTGCCACATCTTACATTGGCACAATATGGGCAGCTTGGTTTCCAGCGTTTGAGCGATCTTGTCTCCTACTTGTTTCTCCTTGCTACTTGACTCAAATATTCTCTCTTGAGAGAGCATCCTTTGCTACTGCTTGCTTGCCTGCTATGGTCTGTGGCAGATTTTACCCAACAGAATCAAAATCCCATGAAAACTGAGCTGTGTCTGATTTATCTGTATCCCAGGGAAACACCTAAGTGTCTGGCTGTGCCCAGGAAATAGCTGCTAGCTGGGCCTGGAGAGCCCTCTTGGCTGTGCTGCTGGAACGGACTGCTAAGGCACGGGTAGCTTTGGTAGACAGTTATTCTGCAGTGTTCTGGAGGCTGATTCTGTTCCTGCTGGGACGGGTTCTGCTCCTAGTCGGCAGACAGCCAGCATGCTGATGTCCTCACATGGCACAGGGAGGAAGCTCTCTTGTTTTTCCAGATAGGACACTGATCCCATCACATGATCTCATAAACCTAAGTGTCTTCTAAAGGCTCCACCCCCCTCTTATGACATCAGGGGTGAGTTTTCAGCAAGTGACTTATGGGGCCAGGGTTACATAATTTAGTCCCAAATACATACCATCACAGTCCTGCTTTACTGTCACCCAGACACATTAGTCTAGGGTGTGAGTGATCGGAAGCAAAAGGAATGACTTTTATATATGTAGCAGAAAGAACCATAGCAGCGGACAGGCAAATATTCATTGCATCTTTTTTTTCTATGTTCCTTTCCTTTCCTATGCTTTCAGAAATTTCTGCTTTATACCAAATCCAAAAAAATGTTTATTTTCCTTCCCCAATCTTTTTGAGAAAAGCAATGAGCCCTCATCTTTAAAAAAAAAAAATGTATGTATAGGCATGTAATTGTTAGTGCTGCTGACTTCATGGGTGCTAGGTTAAAGACTCTGAAGGAACAGAGATGGTCTTGAACTCTAGACTTCAGTTAGGAACTATTGATTCAATTATTGAAGCAGTGATCTTGTTGAGAGATGCGGCCCTGCCCCCCACTGTGGGGACCTGGCCAACTCTTCTCTCGTCTTTATCACATGGGAGCCTGGCCTATTCTAGAGAATGGGGTATTTGGGTTAGATGACTTCTAAGTTACCTTTTGACTTGATTCCTTGTTTACCGATCTTACCATTCCCTTAGCATGGTCTCTGAATGTATCTCACTGTGTATCCCTCCACACTGTGAAAAATAATATGAAAGAGTATGTTCTGGCATGCCATTAGTCCAAGCTGAAAAGTGTTTATATTAAAGACATTATTACCAAATAACCTAACAATCAAAAAGAATATATGTGTGGCTTGAATTTCAATAAATAAACATTAGTGTGTTTCTAGATAAGCTCTTGAACAGAACACACACACACACACACACACACGCACACGCACACACGTACATTTCCACTTTTCTTTTCCTTCATTCCCTACATCCTTGAATGTTCATTGAGTCCACATTGACCTACGTTCCAGAGATACGAAACTATTCATAGACTCTGTCTTTTCCTACCTAGAAACCCATGCTCTAGCTGGGGAGAAGAGACTGTGGCTAAGAACATGTGAGATAATTTCCCTACCAGCGATCGCAACTACAGAGGAGGCACTCTGGCCACATTCCTCACCATAGAGGTACCAAACATCTCTGTGCATGGCCAGGAAGGTTCTTGAGTCCTACTCAGAGAAAGAACAGCAGGATTATAGGACCACAGTTCTATGGAACCAGAGGTGAATCTGTTTTCTGGTAATGAATTTAAATATGTGGAAAAAAATCCAAGACAGGTATTAAGAATATTATTTATTCATCTGAGTGGTATTATGAAAATATAACCATATTGGTTGTTTGGCAAGGCTCAGGAGTAATAGACACCCTCAGGGTCTACCTGTGTGACCTGGCCTGCCGGGGTTCGACTAA
This sequence comes from Acomys russatus, assembly GCF_903995435.1. Classification (NCBI taxonomy): domain Eukaryota; kingdom Metazoa; phylum Chordata; class Mammalia; order Rodentia; family Muridae; genus Acomys; species Acomys russatus. The sequence continues at coordinate 1,176,834 of NC_067158.1, read as the reverse complement.
CACTTGGGAGGAGAATTCTCCTGTATAGGGACAGAACACAAGACATGAAGAAGGAGAGCAAGTCTTTGGTCAAGCTCTCTAATTTTATTTTTCAGGTAGAAGGTTTTATAAGGCAGGGGGGCAGGGAAGCATATTGCTATGGCAACCCAGCTGCAGGCTATCTCAAGATGCGAGGAATTCCAAGCAGGTCACAACTTTCTGCCACTCCCAATATTATGCTATCTTTATCTAATCTAACTGCTAAACTACAACAGGGTGGCTCCGTCTAAATCTTATCTTTAGTCTAACTGCCGAACCACAACAGGGTCAGCTGGTTTCTGATAAATGACAGACTGTTGGAGAAATAGGAGCCTAAAGGTGTAGGCTCTGACAAGATGGCTGAACATCGGCCATATGGCCTGTCCCCAACACCTGTGGTAGAGTAAGTTGGTATAACCGTGTCCAGAAAGCAGTTTTGATCAGGGCTTGGTGACATACATCTGTAGTCCCCAATACTCTGGAGGCTAAGGGGGAGGATCACAAATTTGAGGCAAGCCACAGCAATACATCAAAAACCCTCTTTCCAACCCCCCTCAAAGAAAATAATTTGGATTGTCTAATAATATTACTGAGAAATTCGCACATATAGAGCAAAGAGTAGCTACATCACTGCCTTTAATAATGAAAAACTAGATGTCATCTCAGTGATTATCAATGGGACTCAGATTTCAAGCATTGGAATGTTTAGTGGTGAAAGGCAGATTAAAACTATATGTGTGAACAAAGATAAAGCTCAAAAAAATCTTATGACAAAATTCCTATGAACTTTTGAAAACATACTTTACATTGTCTTTTTTTTTTTTTGGTTTTTTGAGACAGGGTTTCTCTGTGTAGCCTTGGCCATCCTGGACTCTTTGTAGACCAGGCTGGCCTCGAACTCACAGTGATCCACCTGCCTCTGCCTCTCGAGTGCTGGGATTAAAGGCGTGCACCACCACGCCCAGCTGCACATTGTCTTATATTGTTTATATATTCTTTATATTGAGAATATAACTTTATATAGTTATAAATTGACTTATATAAAAGTATAACATTGCACAGAGAACACTGACTAGAACTAACGTGTAAAAGAAATCTCATCAATGCCTGGAAGTTGTACAAATTGGTCCTGCCATATTTGGAAGCTACTTGGCAGTTTTCAGTAAAGCTGAATGTGTGCTTATGTACCTCCCAGCAGTTTGTATCTGGGTACGTACTGAACAGGACACACGCCTAGGAAGACCAAAGTGTATATGAAAGGATGCTCGAAGCAGTAGTATTCTCAGAACTCCCAAGCCGGAAACACTCAAATGACTGATTGGATAAGCAGATAATAAACTGTATTTAATTTATGCTGTTGGCAGTTGCACAACATAGCACAACTGAACAAACTAGCGAATGAACTCAGATATAATCTGCCACCCAGGAGGCCATGTCCAAAAATCCACGCAGTAGAATTCCATTTCTACAGAGATGAGAACTAGGCAAAATGGACCCTAGATGTCTGAGCGGTCTCCAGTTCGTTTTATATGAAAGATGGTGACTATGGTGCAGCCTCGGGGGCTTCTGAGATGCCCACCATGGCCCATTTCTTCATGTTAGTAACAGTTACATTGAAGAACTCATTTTGTGAAAATCTTCTGAGCTGTGAACCTCCTTTAAACAGTTTTGAAAAGCACCAGGCACTATTTGTGGACATGGGTTAATTCTGAACTTGCATGCAGGTGTAGATTAACTTGGAGTCTTTGAGTATCTGGCACTTCTATTCACAGCGCACACTTGATGAGCAGTGGGACTGAGGCAGGAGGTCTGACTCTCCATGAGTCTTTCACCTGTTGATCACTGTGTTTCTGGTCAGATGGGAGCCACTATAATGGCTTCTTGTGAAGACTATACAGGATGTACTCATGAACAGGAAGGCACTGCAAAACTTAATTTTTTATGAGCCAGCAAATGTTCAGTCAGATTGTTGGCTCTGTTGCTTAACAACTAAACTTTATTATACAACCCAACTATCTTACACAAGAGGAAAAAAAGCTTAAAGGGAAACAAGAGTGAACCTTCCAGTATCCGTTCCGCAGGCCGGGTCCTTAGGTGTCTTTGGCCTGCTTGCTGATCCACCCTGTTCGCTGATCCTTTTCCCGATCCACGTGTACTCGAGCTCGGTCCGAACCTGCTGCCTCCTCTCATTCTCTCTGCCTGTGTCTCTGTCTCACTGTAAGGGCTGGTCTTCCCCCCACCCCCATCAAGAGTCAATTAGAAACACAATAATCTGAGTGCAGTTCCCCTTCCACTTCCTGAATTCCAGGCTCAGGGTGGCTCCACCCAGCCTATCTCAAGGTTAATCTCAGGGAGCGTCTGTGGTGTGTCCAAGGGCAAAGCCCGCCAAGACTGCTTTCACCTGTGGCAAAGCCTGCAGTCCTTCCACATCAGAGGATATGCATGCCTTATGAAATCCAATGCTAAGTGGGAGCTGAGGACTTTAACAACATGTATGGAATGAGTCTGAATGGAATCTGAAATAGAAATTCTTTGTATTTTTCTGTGTAGATTGAGGAAGAGTTAGTGATAGTTAATTTTGTGTCTGGTAGGCTGTGTGCCTGGTTCTTTGGTCAAGTATATGTAGCTCGTACTATGAGATTTTTTTTTTGTCTGTCTGTCTGTCTGTCTGTCTGTTTGTCTGTCTGTCTGTTTGTTTTTGAGACAGAGTTTCTCTGTGTAGCCCTGGCTGCCCTGGACTTGCTTTATAGACCAGCCTTGCCTCAAACTCATAATGCCCTCCTGCCTCTGCCTCCCCAAGTTCTGGGATTAAAGGCGAGCACCACCATGCCTGGCTCTGTGAAGTTTTTTTCTTTTTAATGACTTTGTTTATGTATTCACTTTATATCCTGATCAGAGCCCCCTCCCTCCTCTCCTCCAGATCCCACCCTCTCTTCCCTCTTCCCCCATCCCCCCCTTTCCCTAGCCCTCAGAAAAGATGAGCCCAAACCACCCCAGCTATTCAAGTCTCATCCTGTGGCCTGGTGAGGCAGCCGTGATGGGTGAGTGATCAAAAAGCAGGCAGGTGAATCCATGTCAGAGGTAGCTCCCGCTCCCCCTACTTAGGGACACACATGAGGCCTGAGCTGCTCATCTGCTACATCTGTGTAAGGCCCTAGGTCCAGTCCATGTGTGGTCCTTGATTGGTGCTTCAGGCCCCTCTGGCCCTGGTTAGTTGGCTCTCTTTGTCTTCTTGTGGAGCTCCTGCCACCTCCAGGTCCTTCTATCTGTTTCTCCTCTTTTCCACAAGACTTTACACTTTGCCCAAAGTTTGGCTGTGAGGTATTTAAAAAAAAAAAAAAATACAACTAACACTGAAATCAGTAGATTTGGGGATAGGTCAGTCTGTGCTGTGTTACATGAGTGGGCGCCAGTAATCTGATGGCCATCCTAATCAGCTGTTTGAGGACTCAAGACTGCAGTATCTGCTCTCCTCAAGTCTACAGATGACCAGCCCACCCCGAAGAGTTCATAATAAACATGACCTGTGATGTGGGTCGTGCACATGTCACAGGTCCAGCTCAGGCCCTAGTGCTGCCACTTACTAGTGAGGAAGACTACTGGTCTCTCAGACCTTTTAGTGAACAACAGCAACAAAAAAAGATGTGTGCTTTCTCTGATGGTGTTGTCCTCTACCCCCAGTTCTCACCACTTCATAATTTTTAGTAGACAGAATCACTGAGTGTCCTTAGAAAGCCGTTGATGTACACACGCACTTGAGACTCCCTGAACTTGCATTTGAAGTGACATATAGTGGATCCCTAGAAGAACTGATGGAGCATTGCACAGCATGTAAGTAAAGTATATTAGCATCTCTGTCAAAAACATCTCCAAAAGACACTGGACTGGTCACTAGCTAGTCCTATGTGGCATTGCCTTGTTTTCAAATGTCTCTTCATCTCTCTCCTCTGAGCCATGCACATTACAGGTTGAACTGCTGCTGTTGCTGCCAGAAGTCGCCAGCCAGGGCTGTACTGCTGCATGTACTGAACAGTGAAATTAATATTTCTAGTTTTCTGATATGTATGGGGAGAAGTAAAGAATGGGACTGAGTTAAAGGTTGTGTCCCATGTCTAACAAAAAGGTTGTTTGAGTTTACTCATTATTTTAAAGAAAAGTTTAGTTTGTGTATATGTGTGTGAGAAGGAGATAGAGAGACAGAGAGAAGAGAGACAGACAGACAGAGGCAGACAGATAATGTACATGTGTAGGTCAGAGGGTAGGTTGAAGGAGTTAGTTTTCTTTTGCCATCATGTGGATCTCAAGGATTGAACTCAGATCCTCTGACTTGGTTCGCAAGTGCCTTTACCTGCTAAGCCATCTTGGCAGCCTGAGTTTAATAATAAAATTGGTTTCGGTGAGAAGCATGGCTCCTGTATTATTATTTTACAGTATGTACAATGCAGCCTTTCTTTATAATTTATTTTAAAATATTGAAAACCTGGGGCTGATGAGGCACCCAGTGAGTAAAAATGCTTGCCAGTGAGCCGAAGAACCTGAGTTTGATCTCCTTGACTCACATGTGGAAAGAGAGAACCAAGTTCTCCTAGTTCTCTGACCTTCATATGCATGCCCAGACACACAGATAAATAAATAAGTAGAACGGAAAACACATAAAACCAAGCCCACCTTCCTAATAGGATCATTTGACAAAGCTGCAGAACTATGTACCTGTTGGGGGAACGGCAACCAGAAGAGGTCATTGAGTAAGGGGGAGAAATGGAGTAGAGCGACCTGAAAAGCTTGTTTTGTGGGGGGTAGAGTTACCAGAAGATCACTTTAACAACTGCTCTTCTATTACGTCAAGTACACATGGAGCATCGAGCACCAACGGCAGGTCTGACAGGGAAGACAGAGAACCACTGCAATTACCTTCTTCCTGTTTAGAAGTTCCACAAATTTAAGAGCATATAAACATTTATTTGGAATATTTCAAAATTAGAATGTGAATCAATTTCCATTAGGCCTGTGTGCAAGTGCTAAGTGGTAGATATAAGTAACGTGGTGTACATTCTGATAGCTAAAAAGAAGCAATTTCTTAAAAAGTAAATGTTTAAAATGCTATAAAATGTGGGAAGTTCTTGATCAGACTTCACAATCCAGAATATATCAAACTGAACTATTGTTAGCCATTTCTTTATTGTTGCTTACTTGTTTTATTTATAAATTTTAGTATTCATTTATGATTTGTGTGTGTGTGTGTGTGTGTGTGTGTGTGTGTGTGCACATGGCTGTGAGCATACTTATGGGTGTCTGTGTGGAGGCAAGAAGTTGACATTGGGTGTCTTCTTCCATCACATGCATTTAAGGATGGAGGGCCTTTTTACATTTAGTTTTTATTTATTATGATTGTGTGAGCATGATGTGTGTGAGAGCATAAGAATGCATATGGAGTCAGGGGACAACTTTTGAGAACTGATTCTCTGCTTCCGCTGTGGGTCCCAGAAATGGAACTCAGGTTGTAGCTTCATACATCAATTGCTTTTACTCAGCATCCCGAATAATTAATTCTCTTTAATTAAAAAGAATTTGTTTCTGGGTGTGGTGGCACATGCCTTTAATCCCAGCATTCGCAAGGCAGAGGCAGGCAGATCTCTGTGAGTTTGAGGCCAGCCTGCTCTACAAAGAGAGCTCCAGGACAGCCAGGGCTATTATACAAATAGAAGAAGAAGGAGGAGGAGGAGGAGGAGGAAGGGGAGGAGGCATACACAGTGAATCTCTTTGAGTTCGAGGCCAGCCTGGTCTACAAAGCAAGTCCAAATAGGTAAAGTCCTGGTGCACTCACCCACCATGCATATGAAGGTTAAGGAACAGTGTCCAGGAGTCAGTTTTCTGTGGCTTGTAGCTTTTATTTGCTGAGCCTTCTATCACTTTAAAAAAAAAAAAAAAGAAAAGAAAAGAAAAGAAAATCTAGGAACAGTTTATATTTCTACCAATAAAATTATTCATAGAAACTGTGGCTCACTTTGATCTTAGTAAATTAAGTTTTGATGAAATCTACTTAGTACAGGAAGCAGCAAGAGGAAAATTATCAACAGTTTTACTTTCTTGGGCTCTGAAAATTTTTTCAAGTGATTGATACTTGCCTTGGCAATCTTGCAATTTCCCTTCCCACTCTCCTCTCTCGTGTCTTGGTGTCTCTTCCCAATGGAGCCCTAGCGTCCTGCAGCTAAGTGGGTTATTTCAGCATCCATGCCCCACACAGTTTGGCCCCATCCCTCCTAACCTCTTCACCCACAGAGCTCTGGCCTGTTCTCCTTGCTTATCTCTGCTGACACTGTGACAATCACTGCAGCTGGGTGTGGACTAAGAGTCATGTCTGAATGTCTGAAGCCAGTGGCTGCAGGAAGTGTCTTTTATAATGGTCAGATCACATCTGGTCTCTGTTCAGCAGTAGCAAACTGCTGGCATTTTTGGTGGAAAATGGTCCCACTCCTACACTAGCAAGACAATCTGTAGTTAAAAATAAGAAAGTACATGGAACACTTTAACGTTGTTCCTTAATTCTGATGTGATGTGAGGGTGTGGAGGTGAGCAGACAGCTTTTGAGAGGCAGGCCCTCTCTCCCTCCCTCCCTCCTTCCTCTTTCCCTTCCTCCCTCCCTCCTCCTTCCCTCCCTCCCTTCCTTCCTTCCTTCCCTCCTTCATTCTGCAGTGATTTTTACAGGAATGCAGCTCAACTCAACAGGCTTAGCACAAGCACCTGTACCCACTGAGCCAACCCAATGACTCTATTAATGTGTATGGGTTTTTGTTTTTGTATTTTTCTGTTTATTTTTCCCCCCAGACTGTGCTGACTTGTTAGTATTTGATATGTCATGTAACTATCAGGAGACTTTCCTAGCCCTGTTCGTTTTCTCCTTACAGGCAATGTTTATAATGTGGGTGAGGAACACAGTGAAACTGAGACACAAGGAGTTAATTGTAGGGTAGTAATAGAATCCAAGATGATGGCTCTGAACTCAGCATTCTGTCTTGTAGATCACAGGCAGGCTCCATCACCCCCTGTAGCTAGTAAATTATTACTATAGCATCTAGGTAGACTTTGAAACGGGTCCAGGAACTGAGCCTGGGGTTTTGAAGTTCCATTTAAAAGAAATCAGAGCAGCTGTTGTCCTTAGAAGGTGTGGAGAGTTTTATATTCAAAGATCAATACTTCCAGACAGGAGTGTTTAGCTAGGGGCGGCTTCACTCTCCAATCTGACCTCTCAACTCTGGCTCCATGAAATAGGGAGGGCTAATTGTGGTTCTTAGGAAAGGTAGCTAAATATTTGTGGCATTTGGTAGGCAGTAGCCAGGGGTCCCAATAAACATCCTATAAAGCCCAGGACAGTGCCCAATGACAAAGAAGGTTCTGACTCTGACCTTAAGAAGCCAACCTCAGCTGGATGTGGTGGATAAACCCTTAATCCCAGCACTCAGGCAGCGAGGCAGGTGAATCTCTGAGTTCAAGCCAGCCTGGTCTACAAAGCGAATTCTGGGAAAGTCAGGGCTGCTTAGAGAAACTCTGTCTTGAAACACACACACGCGCACACACACACACACACACACACACACACACACACACACACACACACACACACACGAACAAAAGCCAGTCTCAGACATTCTGCCTTGTGTAATAGTAACTGATGCACTCCCCTACTTGTCACTGCTTTGTCTTGGGCCAGAGCCACAGTGAGAGAGCTGGGGTCTGACCCTAGGTTTTTCAATTCAATCATATTTTATATATTTTTTGTATTTAATTAATTTATTCAGATTACATCTAAATTGTTATCCCATCCCTTGTATCCTCCCATTCCTCCCTCCTTCCTTTCTATCATATTTTTATAATACTACTTTTAAATGATTTTAGAAACCATTAGAAATTAGCTAGTTTCTGAAATTAGCTGGTACAAATATAAGCACATTTTAAGAGTAGATTAAATTACTTTGGATAAAGGCATTAAACTCAAATATATATCATATCACATTGGGCTTGAGTTATGCAGTATATGGTGAATATGTAGATTATTTCAAATGCTGAATTAGTAATGGGTAGATTGATTTTAATAACTTTTATCTAAATTTCAGCTATCAATATTCTCCCAAATATTACAAAATGATAATTTCATTGGACCAACCTAATACAGTGCTAAAATACAGAAAATATTAATAAAGCCCTTTGATTAGGTTAAAAATTAGAATATTAAAAATATTATAAACTAAAAAAAAATAAGAGTCTATACATAAACCCCAACCCTTAGCCCTACTACACTCTAGTATATCCTTCCAAAAATTGTGCAAGCACATTCACCACCATCTATATTGTATATGTGTGTGTGCATCATACGTGTATATATCTTATATAGTGATTCCAGCTTCCTAAACTGTGTTTTGTCTGAGATGTTTCTGACAGTAATCAGGCTTCTTGTATCTCACAATCTTAGAGAAGCTGTGGTTCAGAACGTATGACATATTTCCTTTGCAGTGTGCATGCTGTCATGGCCTGTACCACCAATGAGCACTGCCTGCTGAAAGTCCAGCTCAGCACTGAGAATCTCCTGCTGTGACTGCGACATGTTTAGTGTATAGGCAAAGCGTTCTGCCATTACAGAATCATGCAGCCCAGCTATGGAAAATATTGTGTTGGGATGCTTGATTTTGAAAGCTGCTTCTTTGAGTTGCTGGCAAGTTTCTTTAAAAAAAAAAAAAAATTCTTCAGTGAATTTTATCTTGGGATTAGGATGGAGTTTCTAATTTCTGAAATGGCCCTAAATGCATTAATTTATTTATATTAAATGGCCTTTCACTTTAGATAGAGAGGGCTCTGCCACCACAGAAAGGAATCCATCCGAATCCAGCTTGGTGAGCCACTGCATTTACTGGAGTTATTTACAAGAGCCTGAGTGACCCAAAGTTAGCTCTGTCACGGAGAGGTTCCCCAGATGCTCTTTTGGACTAAAGCGTCTCACCTGCTGTATGGACAGTTCATGACAAGTCCCCGCCAGGGAGAGTCCCCAGGCAGCCAATGAGTGCCCGCGCTCGTCCTTGGCTGTTTATCCCTGGTAAGGGTCTTATGAAGGCTGGTGGGCCCCATGAGCCTCCACAAGGGAATGTGCGTAGGCCCGTGTCTTCAGGGCTCGTGCAGAGGGTCGCCATTGCTCTGACTCAAGGTGGAGAATGGTCATGGGCAGCCTAGAGGAAGCAGCTAGCTAGACAGCCACAATTACACCATATGCAAATTATGTTTTGTTTTGATTTTTGAATTCCAATAGAACATCTTTTAACAGCACACCCTGATGCTATCACATTTGTAAGTACAAATATAGCTTTATTTCTTGCTCAAAACCATCTTCATTGATATACTAAATAACAGTGTTAAATTATTAAATGGGTAGCTAGTAAGAAATGGGCATTTATAAAGTACCAAAATCATTAGGCATAGATGGCTTTTTCCTTAAGTAGAAACAAAATGGCTTTGCCATGGAGGAGTCAGGTTGTCATTATTATCAGTGTTACATCTCAGATGAAGAGGTGTCTGGCATTGGGAGCCAAGGATACACGAAGTCACACTACACAACAAACCTCATGTAAGAGATTTACTGGAAGGGAAGAACCCGGGAGGGTGGCTACCTCTGCTAGGGCAAGAAGCATCAGAGAACTGAGCAGAAGATAAGGTTTATATAGGATTGGGGGACAGGGTGCTTTCTAGGGTGGAGATTTCCAGGGTGGAGATTGGTGGTTTTTTTTTTTTTTTTAATATTTTTTCAAGATTTATTTATTTATTATGTATACAGTGCTTGCCTACATGACAGAAAGGGGCATTAGATCACATTATCGATGGTTGTGAGCCACCATGTGGTTGCTGGGAATTGAACTCAGGACCTCTGGATGAGCAGTCAATGCTCTTAACCTCTGAGCTATCTCTCCAGCCCCATTGGTGGGGTTTCAAATCCTGAGATTTGGCTTATTACTTTGTAGAGTAGGGCACTGGGCTTGGGCCTTTAGGGCAGTTAGAGTGTCCTCTGTGTGGTACCTGGCTGTTGGAGGTTCTCAGGGGAGGGGCCTGGCTACTTGTGTACCTCTATGGTTATTTTATCCATTGCTCAAATATTCTGTCCCTTTGATGGGACAGCATATGAGGTTCCAAATACTAATGGTGTAATCTTTTCAAAATGTTTGATCTGAGTCTAATAAGGCCTTTCGGTAATTTCCAGCTTTTTGTTAACGACAAAGGAAATATAAACCAATGATACCTTGAAGGAACAGACAAATTGAAAACACTGGGACGTTCTACAAAATTGTAGGAATTATATTTCCTTCTCTGATATTTAGTAACACCAATAAAAGAACTATCTTGTTTTATATCTTTAATTTATATTTTTAATTTTTAACATTTTTTTCTAAAATTTTATACATGAATATTGCCTTTACATCATTATTTCCACACCTCCCCAAGAACACAACAGGATGTAGTACATGTCCCTCAACTGGAGCCCATTTTAAACAAAACTGCTACAAAGGGCTCATGGGCAGTGAAAGGCCTTTCAGTGTGTGTGTGTGTGTGTGTGTGTGTGTGACACAATTGTGGAGTTATTATCAAGTGTGATATTCTTTTGGCTAGGTCTTAGTTTTTAAATATGCATATTAAGATTAATGACTGTTATTTAATTAACATTTTCTAGCATAACATAGGAGTGTGCATCTGAAGCAGAGAGCAGATTGGGGCCCACAAGAAGTGCCTCACACACTGCACTCCTGGCTCTCAGCATGCACCTTGTAGCCAGCTGTGATACAGAGCCCAGTACTGAGTAGGGACTCTGTGTGCATTTGTTAAACCGGTGAATAAATGGTGTGGAAAAGGAATGCAAAAATTACCCGTGACTTCCACTGACACTGAGAATTCAGCAAGCGTTAAGTCATGAGATCGCTATGCCTACGAGCAAGAGCACCTGGCACATTGTAACCGTATAATAATGAGGGCTAAGAAGCTAGGGAAGATCTCCAGGTGGTATGTGGCTCAGTGGCAAAAATATGTCCCCAGAAGGAAGGAACTGCAAGGACTGGCTGGAGGTAAGACCACCGTAGGTGCTGGGTGGGCATGGTGTCTGTCCTGTAATTCCAGCTCTCAGAAAGCAGTCCCATCACTAGAGCACGCTGGCCGACTGGACCAGCTAGGCTGGTGAGCTCTGGGCTCCTTTGGGAGACTCTGCCTCAATAAGTAAAGTACAGAGAAGTCAAGGAAGACTCCAGGGGTCAAAGTTGTGCCTCCACATACATGTGCAAACATGTGCATGCACCTACACACACATGCAGAACATATGAACACACACATATGAAAAGGGAAAATGAAAAACAATGAAATTGCAAAGAGTAAAACAGAAAGCATTGAAATTGTAAAGTGATTGGCAAAATAATGTTATTAATTTAATTGTTCCATAGTCATTCAAATCCCAGGGTATTGAGATGGCTTTCTGTGGTAAGAGAAAAATAACCAAATATTAAAAAACTAAATTCCGGTTGTTTTTCAAGAGTTCTTAAGGCATATATATAACTCCTTTTTCTCCCCTCTCTGTCTTCTTTCTTCTTTTCTTGTTTCAGTGAAATAGTAAGACATACATTTGTTGCCTTGCTGGCTTGTGTACTGGTGAAATACATCCAAGTAGATTTTCTCTTGCATCTTTAACCAAAAGAATTAGTTAAACTTCTACTATATATACTCAGTATAAAATAGACTGGATTGAATTTAAATCCTAAATCTTGCCCTTGAAGAGTCAATATCAATATAAAGAAGAAGAAAATCGTGCTGATGGTGTGGCTCAGTTGGTAGAAGGCTTGCCTAGCATCATGGAGGCCTGGTTTCCACCTCAGTTCTGCAGAACCCAATGTGGTATACATGCCTGTAGTGCCAACCTTCAGCAAGTACAGGCAACAGGATCAAAAAGTCAATACCATTCTTGGCTACGTGGCAGCTTGGAGGCACAGTTTAGGCTACATGGGACTCTTTCAAATGCACACAAACACAAAGTTTTTTTTTTTAAATTTAAAAGAATCCCAACATCAACACACACACACACACACACACACACACACAACTTTGGCAACAAAATTTCATTTGTTCTGGAAATGAGATGTTACTGTAGAATGGGTTTTAGAAAGTGAAAGGCCCATGGACACAGATTAGGGGTAGAGTGCTCATCTGGCATGCTTAAAGGACCTGAGTTCTACCCCCAACACCAAAAAGACAGACTTTTTAAACTTAAAAAAAAAAAAAAAATCACTCATATGGATGTCAAAGGGCGACCTCCAAGCATTAGTTCTCTTCTTCCACGATGTGGGTCCCAGGCGTTGAACCCGGGTCATCAGACTTGGCAGCCAGTGCCTTTACCCACTCACTATACCATCCTGCCAGTCCTGCCTCACCCCCTTTTAACAGTAAGCCAGCACATGCCTCTAATCTCAGGACTCAGGCGGGTCTGTGGAGTGGAGTGCCAGCATCTGTAGCCCCAAGTGATCACCAAGAGAGAAAGAAGTCTCAACTACAAACTACGCTGAACACAGAAGGAGAACGTTTTGGATACACTACCAAACTTCTACTAGAACCTAACAGTTCAGAAGCTGTGAAGCACAGACCAGGCTGTAAGCGGCTAGTAGCTGGCATGCATATCATGAAAATTCCATATGGGTAAAAAAAAAAAAATGGATCTGTGATTGTGTGTGGCATGTTTAACATTGCTACCACCTCCACATTCAGTGTAAAGCTGCTCGTGGGTGGAGCGAAACCCCCCTTTCCCTCCTACGTTACATCTCAGCTTAGCTTTGGTGTGATCCGTAGGTGGTTTCCTATCTTCCCAGAACAAATGTGCCCACTGTACAGTGCTCACAAGTTCTATCCTGGAAAGACCGGCTTAGTAGTAGTTAACAGGTAACAATGGAATACACTCAACAGTATTTGCGATGCCTTCTTCTTCTTCATCCTTTGTACATCAGCAGTCCCGGAAGCCTCTCTTCAACTGTGTGTGTGTGTGTGTGTGTGTGTGTGTGTGTGTGTGTGTGTGAAGGTCAGAGGACAACTTGCTAGAGCTGGTTCTCTCCTTGCACCATGTGGACCCTGAGGATCAAACTCAAGTCCTAGCACTCGGTGAGTGATATCACTAAGTCCTTTATTAACTCTCTTGTTATTAGTAGATTTTCTCATTGAATGGTTCGATCCCCTAGGTGGTCAGTGCTGGGTTGCGGCAGATTCTGAGAGTAGAACTGATAGCAAAGCTTGGGTGACGCCCGGCAGAGGGACAGAGCATGATGGGATTCTGGCTTTGGTGAGCTTTGACCTGAATAGCGGCGATGATTACAATGTCACTGCAGAGTGCTGAAAAGTGAGTGTAACCTGGTAAAGATGACAGCCTGGGAGACCAAAACGCAACCCCACAGGGCCGGTGGTTCCCTGAAAGACACCTAATAAAACCACACGCAGCATGACTGACAACCAGCAGTAAGCATGCACTTGGAATTACTAACAAGGCAGAAGGTCAGAGTAGATGGTGAAGTTCTGTGTTTGCAAAGGTTTCTGTACGCTCTTGTCTCATGCCTTCATATAAGCGGTCTTATGAAAGTTTTGCATCTTTGTTTTATCGCAGAATGTTGAAATAGGTTATTGCTATTAGGTTTCTGTTTTGGAGATCCACATAGGTTTCAACTGACAAGTGCACGGCTTGGCTGTTTCAAAACAGTTCTTAGGTGGTGTCCCTGAGTCCTTACCTCTGAGTTGGCTGTTTGCCTACTCAAAGATACCTTGTTTCTCCCTTTGGGGAAAAATCTTTTCCAGAGATCCTAGAGAAAATCAACTGGGGGAGAGAGAAGGAGGAAAACAGGGAATAAGTAAGGTAATATATTATTAAAACATATATGGTTATGGACTTTTTCAAGTCACTTAGGCCTTTGTGGAATTTCTTCATTAGTTCTGCAGGTGCCGGGCATGGTGTTGCACGTCTTTAATCCCAGCACTCAGGCAAGCAGAGGCAGAGGGATCTCTGAGTTCAAGGCCAGCCTGGTGTACAAAAGGTATCTAGGACAACTAAGCGTACATGGAAAAACTCTGTCTTGAAAAACAAACAAACAAACAAAAAACCAAACAAACAAAAAGTTCTGCAGGCGATAGTGCTTATATTTTGATTAACATATGTGACCAAGTCACTGACTTTAGTACATATTTGTAAGTCTACTCAGCTTTTCATTTTTATTTTGCTTCTAGAAATGAGAAAGTGAGGGAAGCAGCCGGCTTAGTTGCTCCAGTGTGAAGTACATTTCTAAGCTTTTTGTCTCTCTATTTAGTACCAAAGAGAAATTAGAGGTTAAAAATTGACTGACTAAAATAATCTGGAGGATAAATCAGACCTAGGGCAAGTTACCTTGTTTAACCCCCGGGTCTTACATGTGACATCCAGAAGGGCGTGGCAGAGCTGCAGCTATTCTTCCACCAGCAACACGCATCATTTTTGCTCCCATATCTCATTAAAAAAATCCATACAAATGATAAAGGGCTGACATTGGATCTCATACTTTAAGTGCATAAACCGTGTGATATGTAAGTGTCTCAGTAAAGTTGTTTAAAAAGAAGTGTTGCAGGGTTTCAGAAATACAGAAATAAAAGCACGAAAGGCTTAGGATGCACTCATTTTAAGTAAGAGTTTACGTATATTTTCATGATTATTTTATGTTTTTTATTGTACAGAGTGCACAGTCCGCAAACAGAAACTTACCCCAGCTCCTGAAGTCTAAATAGCACTTAGGGCAGGCTCACGTTTCATTTACAGCACTATCAAAGAGACAGAGGCTGCCATAGAGAAGAAAACTGGTTTAAGAAAGTCTTTAAACACTTACACACAGAATTTGCATGTGTTTATAAAGCTAAGGTAAAATGTGAACTCTAGGCTAATGAATGCACTGCCGTGAAGCAGAGGACCAGACAGAGGGAGAACCGGAGGGAAACAGTGATGTCCTGTGCTTCCTCTCTGACAGTCTGGTTTGTCTTCTGTAGTAGAGCTCTCAGTAGTGTTGTTGTTTTAAAATTAGTTGATTATGAGAATTAATTCGCATCCACTAAAACTAGTCACTTTCAGTGTACAGCTTGATGAGTTTGCGTGTGTGTATAACCACGCAGCCATCACCACGACTGGATACACGTTGCTTCCTTTTCTAGAAGTCCCTACCAAGGCTGCAGTGCATCTTTCCTGCCCGGGCCTTCTGCAGGGCTAACCGTTTGAGGAAATCACATGGTCAGCAGGGCTGACCATACAGTAGCATTCCTGTGTGTCTGGCTGCGTTAACATAGCGTATGTTATTGTTTCTTTACGCTGTTGTGTGCACTGGTTGACCACTGCTTCTTGTTGCTGATTAGGATCCCAAAGCTCCAATATGTTTATTCATTTACCAGTTGATGGGCACTGGGGTTGTCTTCTGTTTTATTTCTTAAAAAAAAAAAAAAAAATCCCCTTGGAGGTTCATCAACATTATCTTCTAATGCTTCTATTAATGAAAAACATTGCAATTAAAAAATTTAGTGTGGTATGTTATACATGATATAAAATTTATCATTTTAGTCAATCCTGTTTTTGTTTTTGTTTTTCAGTGCTGGGGATCAAAACCAGGCAGTGCTAGGCAGTGACTCACCACTGAGCTATGCTTCCAGTTCCTGGTTTCAACCATTCCTAAGAGCGTAATGCAGGGGCACTAGGTATATTGTCACACAGCTATAGCCACTATCCAGTTGTAGAATTTTTGCCTCACCCATACGGAAACACTGTATTCTCCATTCCTCCCTTCCACTAGCCCCTGGTCCTTATTACTCTTTTTGTCTCTATGGGCTAAACTATCTTAAGTAGTTATACATAGAATGTGTACTTCCTGTCCTGTTTTGGCTTCTTTCACTTAGCATAATACCTCTGAGGTTCCTCTGTGTTGTAACACGTGGCAGCTTTTCATTCCTCTTAAAGGCTGATTTCCATTTCATTGTACTTACACACCACATTCTATTTCCCTAGCTACGAACCGATGAGTATTTGGTTGTCTATTGAGAGTGGTGTTGTTATGAACATATAATCAATTTTGTTTTATGAACTTGTCTCTTATTTTTAACTTCGTTGCTTTTTTTTGGCTCATGGAAGTGATATCTCAAATATTAGTTGGAGGTTGTTTTTTTATTCTTTTGTCCATATATTAGTATAAAATTGTTTGTCCATTTTTTTTTTTTTTTTTTAATTTCTAGCTTTCATTGAAAGCTTTTGTCAAACATCTCACGAGACGCTGGGCTGGACTCTGCAGAGAGGGAGAGGAATGATGGAGTAAACTGAGAAGCTGGTCAGGCCCCCCTCAGCACCACAGGTGGCACTGCCCTGAAAAAAAAGTCTCTGGACTCAATTTCCCAGTTACCCCACTGGGAAGAAGGGGCCAGAGGGGAGCAGAGATGTGTGATGGGAAGGTGTCCAAGCTTCAGGCTCTCTGAGCAGGCAGGGGGTGGGGTGGGGGGTGGGGAGGACTCCCTTGTTTTCCACCCTGTCACTGCCAGAGCTGTTTTGTTTCCAGTTGCTGTTGTCCCTTGAGAGGTTAGCTGACCTGTGATTTTGTCCACTCTGCCAGTCAGTAACTCCCAGAGACTTACTGAACTAGTTACTCACTGTAGTGATTTCCCTTTCTCTTGTTGTCTTTCTCGGGCCACCCGTGTCGCATTCATGATATTTTGACAGTTTGGTTGCAAAGAATGGAAATGCATGCTGCACCATTAAAGTAACTGGCATTTGTCATTCACAAGTGTACATGTACATGTCTTTTACCACTTGAAAGGAAAAATTCTACTCAAGAGAATGAATAACCGTAGGATAAAATTGAAATTCTAAATCATGATGACTTTTTCTTTTTAAAGATTTTTTAAAATTCTTATACGCATGAATGTTTTGCTCACACCATGCATCTGTGCCTAGTGCCCAAGGTCAGAAGAGGACACTGGATTGCCTGGAACTGAGTTGTGGACAGTTGTCAACTGCCATCTGGGTGCCAGGAATCAAACCTGGATCCTTTGTAAGAACTGCAAGTGCTCTAAGCCACTGAGCTGTCTCTCCAGCCCCACAAAAACTTTTTAAAAAAATATTTTATCAATTTATTCATATTACATCTCAATTGTTAGCCCACCCCTTGTATCCTCCCATTCCTCCCTCCCTCCTGGTTTCACCATACTCCCCTCCCCTATGTCTGTGACTGAGGGGGACCTCCTCCTGTATATGTTCATAGGGTATCAAGTTTCTTCTTGGTAGCCTGCTATCCTTCCTCTGAGTGCCACCAGGCCTCCCCATCCAGGGAACGTGGTCAAAAATCTTTTTAATGATAAAAGGAAATGAGCCCCTAAAAAGGCTCCAGCAGACAATACAGCATGCGTGTGCCTAGATTCCCTGGGACAGGTGGAAAAGTGGTGTTAGGAGGTATATAGATTTACTGACTTAAAAAAAAAAAAATCTGGGCTGCAGAGACAGCTGAGTCATTAGGAACACTGACTGCTCTTCTAGAGAATCAGGGCTTGGTTTCCAGCACCCACATGGTGGCTCACGACTCTAACTTCAGTTCCAGGGCATTTGATACCCTGTTCTCACTTCAGTGGGCACCAGGCAGGCATGTGGTACCCAAACATGCATGCAGGCAAAATGCATATAACAAATCTAAATTTTAAAAGGATAATTACATGACTTTCCCGCTTTCCTTTTCTTCCTCCATCCCCTCCTAAGCTCCCTGCCCCCCAACTTTTTCCATGCTGCCCCCTCTCTCAAATTCATAGACTCTTCTTCCCTGATTATTATTCTTTTACACACACACACACACACACACACACACACACACACACACACACACACACACACACTGTATGTATATCTATGGATAACTATGTAAATGCAGGCTGCTAAGTTCACATTTGTTGTTTTTGTGTACGTGGGTTCAGGATGCATCACTCTATTGGACAACTTAAGAGGCTCATTTCTAGTAAAGGCTAAACTCTTCCTCTCTCAGCAGTCAGCAGCTGCCTGTAGCTTCTTGCCCAGGGGCGGGACCTCATGAGACGTCCCCCATTTTGTGTGAGCATATGTGGTGATAGTGCAATTGTTCGGGCCTTGTTTATGCAGCCATTCCTAGCAGAGACTGTTCCATGCACACTGTCTGGCATTCTGGCTTTAACAATAGGCTCTTTCTTTCTAGACGCTCCCTGAGCCACAGATGCAGGAGCTGTGATGTGGGTGTAGCCACTGAGGTTGGACTCCCCATGGTTCCTGCACGGTGTCCAGCTATGGGTTTCTGTGATGCTTTCCATTTGCTGTAAAGAGAGGCTTCTTCAATGTGAGGTGGTAGCTACACTTATCTGTGGGTGTAAGGATACAATTTAGAACTGTGTTGGTCTAGGAAAGTGCATAGAAGATTCTTTTCTAAAATCCATGACCTCACTAGCCTCGGGACATTGGCTAAATTTCTGGTATCAGGCATGTTTTTGTTGGAAGAGGGTCTTGTGAACTGTGTTTTCAGATGCTGGTTTCAGTGCCCAGAGATCTGGTTACTGCCCTGCCACTGGCATTGTTATGAATGCTGAACCATCTCCCATATCCATGTGATATAAGGAATGTTCCCCCAATTATCCCTGATTGGTGAATAAAGATTCTGGAGCCGGACACTGGACAGAAGAGAGGTAGACTGGGTTTAGTTTCCCAAGCTTGGGATTGGGAGGTGATGATGAGGCAGGGAGAGAGAGATGAGAAGGTGTAGCAGCAGAGACAAAAGAAGGAGTTCAGCTATTGAACTGGATAGACTAGGAGCACGAGGTCAAGGGAAGTGCACTATGAGAACAGACTGAGCAGAAGCTGCCTGGGAGTCATCAGATCGGCAAGTGATTGATTGGCCTTCATGAGGGTATTTAAAAAAAAAAAAAGATTTATTTATTTATTATGAATACAGTGCTCTGCCTGCTTGTACACATGCATGCCAGAAGAGGGCATCAGATCACATTATAGATGGTTGTAAGGGTACTAGGATTGAAATAGCTCAGAATCTGCCCAGCATAGTGCCTATAGCTTAATAATAAATCATAGTCTCTCTATGTCAAATTTGGGGAACTAGCTAGTTAAAGAAAACTTCTGCCATAATATTTTCCTGTATTAATTAATATATACAGAATAAATAATTCATTATACATTTTTCCTCCTGTTGAGTGGGCGTCAAGTTCAGTTAGACATCTGTTAGTTTCTATCAACATATGAGTGCCCCTTTTAAAAATTATATTAAAACATGATGTATCATTTGTTTAGTTTTTAAATCTAAGGGAGCTTTTCTATCAGCCATTTCTTTTTGTGTGTAAGGGGTACTGGGGCTTGAACCCAGGTCTGCTATAATAGTTACTCTTCTGTTTTTGTGATAAAGCACCACAACCAAAGGCAACTTATAGAAAAAAAAGGCTTTTTTTTGGGGGGGGGCTTATAGTTCCAGAGGGTGAGCCCATAATGGCAGAGGAAGTGTGGCAACAGGCAGCTGGAGTAAGGATCTAAGGCAGCACATCTTCAATCCCAAATATGTAGCAGAGTCAGAGACTAGAAATCTGTGAAACCATAAATGTACAATGTCCTGCCCCAGTAAAGTGCTTCTCCCAGCAAGGCTGCACCTCCTCCTCATAACTCCTGCAAACAGTGCTGACAGCTGTGGAGCAATGTTCAAATGCTTGAGCCTCTGGGGGACATTCTCATTAAAGACACTACATTTGGCAGGGCATGGTGGCACATGCCTTTAATCTCAGCACTCAGGAGGCAGAGGCAAGCAGATCGATGTGAGTTCGAGGCCAGCCTACTCTACAAAGCAAGTCTAGGATAGTCAAGGCAACAGAAAAACCCTGTCTCGAAAAACCAAAACCAAACCAAAACCAAACAAAACAAAAAACCAACACATTCCACTCCATGACCTCCATATCTTCATGAAAAATGCATGTCATTCAAATTTAAAAGTCCCTTGTCTTTCACAGTCTCAACACTGTTTAAAAGTCTATAGTCTCTTCTGGGACTCAAGGCAATCTCTTTACTTTAACCCCCTGTAAAATAAAAATCAAGCCAACTGCTTCCAAACACAGCAGCACAGAGTATACATTCCCATCCCAAAGAGAGGAACCAGAATATAGGGAGGAAATCCTGGGCCAAAGCAAGATTGAAACCCAGCAGGGTCAACTCACATCCTGCAGCATCCCAGGGTTTAGATGGCCCCTCTCCAATCAGATCTCCGGCCTGTAACTTACATCATTCCCTTGGGCTGGTTTTACTCCCTTGGCAGATGTCTTAGAGTTCTGGCATCTCCAAGATCTTGGGGTTTTCACCACAACACAAGCTTCCTTTTCACAGCTTTATAAATGGCTCTCAGGGCCTTGTTTTCACAGTGACTCCGGGAGTGCTTGGCACCAATGACTCTCTGAAATTGTGGAGGAAGAATCCACAAACCTTCACTCTTGCATCTTTTCATGAGTCCAAATGCAGGACCATATGGATGGCACTGCCAAGTGCAGCTTATAGCTGGGGAAGGACTTTCTCTCCTAGGATCTCATGGGCAGCAGCTTTTGTCTTTTGTTTTGTTTGTTGTTGGTCCCTAGGTGCTCTCCCCAGGCTCTCTTGGCTGGATAGGTAGCATCTTGCCTTTGGACACCTTTCCCTTTGTTCCAGTTCAGAGTAGGAGGCCTCTCCTTAGCAGCTTGATACTTATCTTTTTTTTTTTAAACAACTCCAGTCTTCCTTTTGGCACATGCTTTAGCTGTAACATCAGCTTCCTGGTGCTCTTTTTTTTTTTTTTTTTTTTTTTTTTCTCCAAACTGTACATTTTGTATTTTTTCTATCCCATTTGCTCTTTTTCATTATAGATCTGCCTAATAGTTTTTAATAACAACTATACTCCAGGCTTAACATTATGTTCTCTTGACATTTCCTTTGCTGGAAAATTAATCAATCACTTTTTAATTTAGCCTCAAGCAAGTTCTTAAGACACGGGCAGAAGGCAGGCAGATTCTTTGCCAATTTTTCATAGGAATGGCTTCTAGCCTCATTTCTGTGGAAGTCCTTGCTCCTCTCTGAAACCTTTGAACTGGATTCCTACAGCCTGCATTGCTCTCAGCACTCCTGCCTTCCAGGCTCCTACCAGAATGGCTTGAAGCTCTGCTTCTAGCATCCAACCACTTTTCTAGTCCAAAGTTCCAAAGTCATCCAAACTCCTCCCAAATACAATGTGGTCAGATTCTCCTCAGTAACAGCCCACAATCCTAGTTTGTTTTTCTGTTGCCGTGATAAAACACTGGCCAAAAACAACGTGAGGAACAAAAAGGGGTTTTTGACTTACACATTCCAATCACAGTCCATCACTAAGGGAAGTCAGGGCAGGATCTCAAGCTGGCAGAAACTAAAGCAGAGACCAAGAAGGCTGCTTACTGGCTTATACATAGCCTAGGATCACCTGCCCAGGAGTGGCAGGCCACAGTGGATTGTGCCCTCCACTTCATTTAGCCACCACGAAAATGCTCCCCCCGCCACATATGCTCATGGGCCAGTGTGATGAAAGCAATTCCTGAACTGAGGTTTCTTCTTCCGAGCTGACCTAACCAGTATGCTAGGCAAGCGTTCTAGTGCTGAGCTTCACCCCTGGGCCTTTCAGCCATTTTGTTAGCATATTCCATAGCGGATACTTATAGAAAGAAGCAAGAGTCTAGTAGGTCCATTCTACTCCTTGTTTGCTAAGAGGGTGGAGCTGCCAGCTTTCTGTGGGGTCGATGGTCATCTGCAGGCTTGTGCTGTTGCTGCTGTCCTTATGCCGCAGATTACTTAGTGCTAAATCTAATGACTTTTTTAGTTCTGAGTTTTATGTTTAAGGGGGATAGACTATTTTTTAATTAAGTACTAGATCCATGGGGAGAAAAGCTTTTGTTTTTGTTTGTTTTAATTTATTCAGAAAAGTAAGGATTGAAGCAACACTTTAAGAGTACACCCTGCCGGGTGTGGTGGCACACACTTGTAATCCCAGCACTCAAGGAGGCAGAGGCAGGTGGATCTCTGTGAGTTCAAGGCCAGCCTGGTCTACAAAGTGAGTCCAGGTCAGCCAAGGCTACACAGAAACGATTTTGAAAAAACAAAGCCAACCAAATAAACATACATACATACCGAGGTAGTACATGTTGACATTTTTGAAAGATCCATTCTTGTCTATTTCTCCTATAGGTAGCAGAAAATATCTACCAACCTAAATAACCATCCTTTCCTTAACTCAATATTTGCTTTCAAATGTTCATTCATGAAACCTAATGAATGTAGCTTAGGTGCCTGCTTCCCAGAGTAACCCTCCTGTTGTAGTCTGATTAGGAATGGCCCTCATAGACTCATGTGTCTGAAGGCTTGGTCATAGGAAGTAGCACTATTAGATGGTGTGGGCTTGTTGGAGGAGGTGTGTCACTTGGGGGAAGAGGCTTTGAGGTTCCCTATGCTCAAGCTATGCCCAGTGTGGCACACAGTCTCCTTCTGCTGCCTGCAAATCAAAATGTAGAACTCTCAGCTCTTTCTCCAGCACCATGTCTGCCTGTGTGCTGTCATGCTTCCCGCCATGATGATAATAGACTAAACCCCTGAAACTGTAAGCCAGGTCCAATTAAATGCTTTCCTTTATAAAAGTTGCCACGGTCATGGTGTCTCTTCACAGCAATGCAACCCTAATTAAGAAAACTTTTATATTAAGTCTGATCTATTTTTATAATGATTTCTGGTCCATCCTTCCTTCCTTCCTTCCTTCCTTCCTTCCTTCCTTCCTCTTCGTGTGTGTGTGTGTGTGTGTGTGTGTGTGTGTGTGTGTGTGTGTGTATACACACATGTCCAGAGCCCAAAGAAGGGTGTCAGGTGTCTTCCTCTATCACTTCCTGCCTTATTCCCTTGAGATAGGATTGTTTTCTGACTAGGCTAGAGGTCAGCAAGTCCCAGCATTCCTGTCTCCAACACTCAACCCTATGCAGTGCTGAGGTCACAAGCCACATGTAGCTTTGTTCTTGGGTGCTGAGGTTCTAACTAAGATCTTTGCACTGCATAACAAGCATTCTTCCACACTGAGCCATCTCTCAGCTTGCTTTCTGATTTTTTTTTTTTAATGAGGTTTGTTAAATGAGCATGGGAAGGAAAGGAAAAAGGGGAGGGGTGCCCCAGAGAGAAAGAGGCAGAGACAGGAAGAGTAAGAAGAGAGAGTAGAGTAAGAGGAGGAGGGAGGGAGGGAGGGGGAGAGAGAGAGAGAGAGAGAGGAGAGAGAGAGAGAGAGAGAGAGAGAGAGAGAGAGAGAGAGAGAGAGAGAGAGAGAGAGAGAGCTTTCTGATTATTTTTAAACTATTTTTTCATAGTCAGCTTGAGTGTTTTTAAAGCATAGATCATTGTATTCCCTCCGGTATGACTCAGCTACACTGTACCTTGCCTGACTTTTCTTGGGTAAAGGCAGCAGCAACTTACTGGTCACCCGAGCATAAACCTTAGTCATCTTTTCTATCAGGCCTCCACTCTTATTAGTCACCAAATTCTGTGAATTCATCCTCTTAATACTTTTCAGATATATCTCCTCCCATTTCCTGTGTTACTGGGTTAGGGTCTTATTAGCTTTTGCCTGAAGTATAAATGGTAATTATCTTCTACTTAAACCATGGCATCTAAATAAAGCTATTGAGGCCTTATTTAAAATATTACAGTTGCATCTTTAATATTCTCTTTCTTACTCTAGCACCCACCATCCATCCTTTATCAGTATTATTTCTGTAAATTACCAATCAGATCTTTTTACCACATTGCTTAAAGACCTTTGCTAACTCTTTAAAGATAATTCTTCCATTTTGTATTATGGCATTTGAACCCCTTCTTTGACATATAAATGGTTTCCTAGTTTATCTTCAATCACCTCTCTCCCTCCCACTAGCTAGCCATCTTAGTATACCTTGAAGTTTTGCTGTATGACTCCTGCCACTGTAGCTAGCATTCGCTCTCTAAATGTCTGCCTTTCCTTCTCTATCTTAAAAGGTCAAATACTTTATGTACTGCTCTTGAGATCCTGTTGTGTACACACACACACACACACACACGCACATACACACACACTGTAAACTATGTGTTCCTTAACATTCAGAAAGGATTTATCGATTTGTTATAGAACAGAGTCTAGATGAGAAATCACTTTTGGTGGTGGGGTGTTAAGCTAGATGTCTATATAGCCCAGGTTGGCCTCTAACTCACTATGTAGTCAATGATGACCTTGAATTCCTGCCTCTACCTTCCAACTGCTGGAATTACAAGTGTTCAACACCATACCTAGCTACCCAATATTTTGCTGAATGAAAGAATGTTTATTCTAAAGATAGCGAGAATTTGGTTCTGTCTCCTGAGGAGGATAAAACAACCTCAGACATCAGGGATCGTCATCAGGCAGTGAGGGCTGGATAAGTTATATATTTTGTGGATTCTTTACTCTTCGCCTTCCCTAATTCTTCCTTCCGACTTCCTCTGTTTTGCTTGGTTTTCTGAGTCTAATCCTCGAGCTTTTTACCTTCCTGCCTCAGCCTCGCCTGTCTAGTGCTCCAGGTGCTTACCGCCACACCCAGCTGTTGGCGTATTTTTAAAATCTATTTTTGTTTTGGTTTCTTATAGCTCTTTCTCCCTTCTCCACCCTAATCCCTTCCAACACCCCATCACTGGGTAGGAGAGAAAGAAGGTGAGTGGGGAGAAGGGGCATGGTTCTTTCTGGCTACTTCCTGCTGGTTAGGGTCATAGTTCCTTGGGGGCAATACCAATCTTTGTTTCAGAATATCTCCACCTTCTGTCACACTGCATCAACAGCAACCAGGGGGACTTCCCACTCTGGCATTTATCCCCTCTCCAGAGTCCTCAGAATTAAACCACCTGCGGCTGGCAAAGGCCACTTCTCAGAGCCACAGGAGGCAAATAGTCTGCTGCTGTGGACAATCCCATATCCCACACCTGGGATTAAAATGAAAACATGTTTACACAACATAACTAAGAAACCAAAACTTCCATACACTCAGCTTTCACTGTTTCTTATGAAGACACATTTTTATGTCTCTCTACAGGTATAGAGATATTTTAGTTTGGATTTGTACTGCTAGATCAAAATTATTATTATTATTATTATTATTTTTTGCAGGCTCCAACATAACCTTTTGCTTGATTGAAATACAGTTCATAAGAGAAACGATGCATATTGAAATTGCCCAAGGAAATGCAATAATGCAGAGGAGGTGCCATGAAAATTAAAGCAAAAAAGGTAAGTCCTTTCTTCCTTTCTCCTTCTCTTCCTTTTCTTTGGTACTAGGTTTCACCTTGGCGTCTTCATATGTCTGTGTCATAACACTATGTTCTCATGTGTTCTCGCACCTCCTGTCCCATGCTACACTGGCTGCCGTCCTTCCCTATGTAGCCCCCTTCTCTAGTCCTGCTGTTTATTCTACTGCCACTGCTTTTCCCCACCTTAAGATTTCTTCCTCCTCTCTCATAATCTCCTTTGTACTTCTGTGACCAGCAAACACACGCAGATAAAAATGTCCCCAACACAAATTTAGGTTTCTTGTTTGAGAGAAAACAGGCGGTCTTTGTCTTTCTGAGTCTGGCTTATTTCACTTAATGATGTCCAGTTCCACCCATTTCTCTGCAAATGTCTTGATTTCATTTTTTCTTTACAGTTACATAAAATTCCATTGTGTATATATACTACTTTTTTTTCTTTTTACACTGAAACAAAGACAGATTTAGTTTATAAATAAATTCATTTCCCAGAAAGCTTTTTATTCATTTATTTATTTATTTTGGCTTTTCAAGACAGGGTTTCTCTGTGTAGCCTTGGCTGTCCTAGACTCACTTTGTAGACCAGGCTGGCCTCGAACTCACAGCGATCCGCCTGCCTCTGCCTCCCGAGTGCTGGGATTAAAGGTGTGCGCCACCACTGCCTGGCTCCAGAAAGCTTTTTAAATGACAGTTTCCTTCTCAGCTTGTTCTTGTATGTATGAAGAGGATGAAAGAAAGGTGTGGAGAAGAGGGAGGAAGGCCTTAGGGGAGAAGAAAGAGTGGCAGGAAGAGGAAGAAAAAAAAAGTGAGGGAAAAGGGAAGACCGGGGAGAAGGAAGGATGAAAAACTGAGGTATGAAGTTGGCATCAGACCTGTGAAGAGGTGACCAGGCCTCATCTCCTTGGGTCTCAACTGGTTTAGCTGAGCCTGCCTCAGAAGGAGCTGGATCTGAGGAGGCATCCCTGGGAGGGGCTCACAGACCCAACAGCCTAAGAAGCAGGTAGAATCTTGATGGTCAAGGATGGATCTTGTGGTTTTTCACAAAGTGCATGGATGGCTCCCTGTTGCCTCCCAGAGGGGCATGGGTGAGACCCTGCCTAACATAGTCTTCAAGAATACGCTCTGTATTTCCTTCTCATCTTTAGCCTTTGAAAAACTAGCCTCTTCTCTTGTTACTGTGGCCACTGCATCCTCTTCTGGAATCTTTGGAGTTATGACATCAGAAGTTTGGAGAACGCTGGAAGCTGCTCTTCAGGTTTTTCCGGCTTCTTGTGGAGACAGCCTGACCTTCCCCAGGTCTGGTTAAACCCAGCGGGTTTTGTTTTCCTGCTTCTGTACCTGGGTTTGCTTGCTGGACTGCAGAACCAGCTACCTCATCACAAGTTCTTGTTCAAGAAGAACTAGGAGAGAAACTCAGGGAGGAAATGACTGCACAATTCTGGCCAGTATTTCACAGGCACTCAGGACATGTTCAAGATGGCTTCTACCAGGCAGTACTCAGAACCCATCACTTCAGGAGGCAGAATGATGGGCTAGAAGGTATCTATCACCAGGACCTATGCCTGAGCACATAGTTAAGCCTGGAGTTGTAGTTGTGATGCCTTTTACTGTAGAGCACCAAACAGCGGTTGATGGCTCTTTTCCTGTTTTGGCAGGAGCAGTGGTAACCACTGATGAAGGGCCCTACGTGGGAATCAGCCTGGTACCCCAGGATACTGAGCAAGCCATTTATCCAGTTCTGTGCTGGTCCCCTTTAAAGAATTCCAAGTTGTCTGCCTCACTGTAGTCAATAGGATGTTGGGCTATATTCAGGTCCCCCAGATGGTCACATGATGTCCAGCCACCAAGAAGGCTTCTGCATATAGAAACATGCCTTACAGGTCAGTTGCTTAGGTTTCCCAGGATGCACATGAGGGCAGTACATATCAATTAGGGTGGAGGTCTTCTTCCCTTACCACATGTGGATTTTCCACTGTGTAACAAGGGCTTGGCCTTCATTATCCAGAACTGGGAGATCCTCTTTGGAGAACTCATTTGTTTCCAGAGCAATTGACTTCCCTGTTCTGGGTGGCAAATAGACCACACAGGCCTTCAGCAGGCAATTGGAGCAGGGCTGTCCTTACAGCTGCTGCTGACACTGAAACAGGAGTTCCAGCTCTCAGCAACAGCCAACGCTACTGCTAGTATATCCCTGGACCATGGGGCCAGACAGAAAATATCAGCATCCAGTTTGTTCAAAATGGGTATCAGGGCCATGGGACAGTAGCTGCATTCCTGGCAATTCAACTCTTTTATGAGCTCCGTCGGTGTTCCTAGTTATCACATACAACATTTAGCACTGGTGAATTGTCACAGGGAAGTTGGCAAAGGACACACCTACCTCGTACATTGTAGCTTCTGTCTTCTCCATTCATCTGTTCATAGATGTGTTAAGTTGGTTCCATTTCCTGGGATTCCTTTTCATGACTTAAAATTTTATTTTAGGCCCAAGATAATTGTCAGTGGGTTACTAACATAGCTGAAGAAATTGGTCTCATTTCTGTTTTTACTCTTACTAGTGAATGAATGTAGTTTGAGTCAAGACATTAATTAACCAGGATTACAAAACCACATTTCATAAAACGCTTTGTATATGGAACCTAAAACCAACAAACTGTTAGGGCAGATCATGCAGGAAGTTGTTAAAACTTCCAGTTAAGCCAAAATATGTTTCAGTGGCTTTTTTTTTTTCCAATTAAAAACAAAAATGAATGTAACTCAGCAGTGTGCTTGAAAAAAGGCAAGTCCTTTTCAGTAGGTGAAAGAGTTGTGGCAGAAAGGTCTTGAAACAGGTTTGGCTGGAATCCATCTTTCATATTGTTCCCAGTGTGGGGGAACCCACTCTGAGCTTCAGATCTTCCAATATGTAGACAAGAATGTGCCCATCTCTGGCCCTTTAACTTTTCAAGAGGCACCTGTGATAGAAGGCAAACTTAGCATGTTCCATATGAGGTTAGTACCAATGAAGTGTTTTGCAAAGGCTTTTAATATTACAGAACCGGAGTAGCCTATTTTTCTGAGTAGTGACCCTTTCTTTACCTGGAAATGTATAAAAACACTTTGTATCTGCTTTGTTTGGTGTTTTAATAGAGTACATACCCAACACATATTCTTGTACAAACCAATAAGACATAAAATGCAAACCCAAACTGGATGACATTTCAATTAACTTCTGCTGTGTAAATGAATCACCTAAAAAGCCAGTGGTTTAAGACTACAGCGATTCATTAGTTTTCATGACTGTACCCTCTGGGATGA
Source organism: Acomys russatus (assembly GCF_903995435.1). Classification (NCBI taxonomy): domain Eukaryota; kingdom Metazoa; phylum Chordata; class Mammalia; order Rodentia; family Muridae; genus Acomys; species Acomys russatus. The sequence continues at coordinate 1,148,141 of NC_067158.1, read as the reverse complement.
ACTCATATTTTTGAGAGAATAGCACTATGGCTGGGATAACTAGGTGTCTCTTTCCATGTCTCTCTCTTGTCTTCCAGAGTGAATACTAGCAGAACGCGTATGATTATGCTGTGTGTACGTGCGTGCACCATGCAGGCGCCTGGCTTCTGAGGAAATCATAAGAGGGGCTTTGTATCTGCTGGAACTGGAGTTGTGGACAGGTGGGAGTCACCACGTGGGTGCTCACACTCACCCATCTTACCCACCACATGTTTGGGTTCCAGGGAAGAGGCCATTAGAGGGCGAAGCAACCCCTGCGACTGAAGTCACAGTGACTATGAGTTGCTTGGGTGCTGGGAACAGAACTCAGCTTCTGTAAGAGTTATTGCTGGCTATTCCTCCAGCAACCTTCCCAGCTCCCCCACCATAGTCTTTTCAATACTTAAATCTAGGGTAATGTTAATTTGTTGGGAAGAAGAATTTGCTTAAAGAACCAACAATTTCCCCCATGGCAGTCAAATCTCTTAATCATTAGAATATTGCATTTAAAAGTTTCAACAAGCTGCTTCAAAAAGAACACAAGTAAACTTGATAATATATTTTACTCATCCCCATATATCCAGAATACTGTCAGTGTCAACATAAGACCAGATTCTGGGGGTGCAGTGTGTATTTTATTCACACAGCACAGTTCAATGTCAGTAGCCACAAGCAGCCAGTCATTAAAGTGCTGGACGGTGCACATGCAGACTGAACATTTGGAACACAGGCAGTGCTCTCTCCAGGCCTCCAGAGTAGGCATACCCCAGGATTTTGTTTTTATTTTTTAAGGCGTATCAGAAAGATAAAAGGATTCTCTGAAACTCTGGGTGTAAATTCCTCTATGGTCTCCAACCATTTTCTTAAGCGGGAGGGAGGGAGGAATGGGAGGATACAAGGGATGGGCTAACATCCCTTTTTTTATTATTAATTTGAATAAATTAATAATAAAAAAAGGAAAAAAAAAAAGAAAGTTAAAAAAAAAAAAAGTGCAGCTTTGGAAAAAAGTACATCTTGGGCCTAAAATAAAATTTTAAGTCATGAAAAGGAATCCCAGGAAATGGAACCAACTTAACACATCTATGAACAGATGAATAGAGAAGACAGAAGCTAGGTACATCCCAGCATTTCAAACCAGTGAGTGTCGGGCTTCCTCACTCCCAGGAAGCCTGAATCATCCCAAGTGTTGATTCATCGGCCTAAGGTGACTGAAAAGAAGTGAACCATTTTGCCTTCCAAGGCATCTATTTCAACGTCCCTCCCCCCCTCCCTTTCTGGTGACTCATTCTCCTTGCACTTTAGAATCCACCAGAAGGGAAGGCCAAAAGACCTCTTTGGAAGAAGAGGGTTCTAGCAGTGAGCCCCAGGGCTCCAGATAACCTAGCATGGCCCTTTTGTCTATCTCACTCCAGACCTGTAGTTTAGAAAGGGAGTGAACGTGAAACTGTCAAACAAACAAACAAACAAAAAATGGGGGGAAGGTGTTTTTTGTTTGTCCTCGTTTGAGGTGGTAGTTATGAGTTGGGAGCTTGTCTGAAAATGTCTTTTATTTTAGAGACCCTAAGGCCTAATTCAGTCTTGTTAGTACCTTTCCTCACTGTGTCCTTTTCGGGGAGGAAACTTTCCACTCCTAGGTCCCCGGGGTAACGCCCTTCCGCAGGCTGGTTGGAAAACTCTCCAAATCCTCAGGCCCGCAGCCCGCCCCTTTTCGCAGCACCATAGACTAAAATCCAGCTGTAGGCAAGGCCAAGTCCCCACCCCGATCCGCATCTACTCTAGGTGGGGGCGGGTCCCAGCTCTAAGCCCCGCCCTCCGAACGCCGCCAGCAAGGGGAGGAAGCGCGGCAGGCTCCGCCCACCCTCTATTGCTGTTGGACAAGTCCTTTGTCCATCTTCTTTATCCCGCAGCCTATTGGCTCTCTGTCTCCCGCGCCAGCCAGCCCTCCCCAGCCAGGAAGGTGAGTCACGCCAAGCTGGGCGGAGAGTCTGCTGGCCCCTCTCTCTCTCTCTCTCTCGCTTGTCTGGGCGGCGGCGACGACGACGACGGCGGCTGCAACTGGGGACTGGGCGGGTGGCGCATCTCGAGCTCGGAGGCAGGAGGAGCAGGAGTCTCATTGTTCCGGGAGCCGTCGCCCCTGCTGGTTCCTCGGCTCGGCCTGCCGGGCCCCTGTCCGTCTTGCCCAACCCCCACAACCGCCCGCGGCTCTGAGAAGAAGCGGCTCCGCGGCGGCAGCAGCTGCAGCATCATCGCCGACCCGCCAGCCATGGAGGACCTAGACCAGTCGCCTCTGGTCTCCTCGTCCGCGGACAGCCCGCCACGGCCTCCGCCGGCCTTCAAGTACCAGTTCGTGAGGGAGCCCGAGGACGAGGAGGACGAGGAAGAGGAGGAAGAGGAGGAGGAGGACGACGAAGAGGACCTGGAGGAGCTGGAGGTGCTGGAGAGGAAGCCGGCAGCCGGGCTGTCCGCCGCTCCGGTGCCGCCCACCGCTGCTGCTGCGCCGCTGCTGGACTTTGGGGGCGACCCGGTGCCCCCGGCGCCCCGCGGCCCGCTGCCGGCCGCGCCCCCCGCCGCCCCTGAGCGGCAGCCGTCCTGGGAACGGAGCCCCGCGGCGCCCGCGCCGTCCCTGCCGCCCGCTGCCGCAGTCCTGCCCTCCAAGCTCCCCGAGGACGACGAGCCTCCGGCCCGGCCCCCGCCCTCACCGCCCGCCGGCGCGAGCCCCCTGGCAGAGCCCGCCGCGCCCCCTTCCACGCCGGCCGCGCCTAAGCGCAAGGGCTCGGGCTCAGTGGGTGAGTGCGGCTCGCGCCCCTCCCTCTTTTGTGTCTTGGGCCGGGGGAGGGAGGGAGGGCGGGCAGGGCTGCTCCGGACCCTAGGGGCTTTGTCTGGGAGCGCCGGGGCGATGGCGCCCCCGCAGGCGGGAGGCGGGCAGAAGGGTGGGGCGGCCGCGGAAGCCTGGGTGGGGGGGGCCCTTCATTGTCTGTCCGGTGTTTCGGGGACCAAGTGCATCTCAGCCAAATCTCACGTTCTTCCTTCTGGTCCCCATTCCATCACTCTCCCGAAGTTAGGCACCACCGCTCTCAGCAGCTAGGTGTGTATCGAGGAACTAGGGCTATGGTTTCTTTAGGCTGGGCTGGCTTGGAGGTGGGGATGGAAAGGCTGTGGCCCCCTAGTCCTTTTATTTAAAGAACGGGCTTTCGTTGACCACTTCAGTTTCTCCTAGGGCCTGCCTTCCTGCCAGGCGTCGGGGGAGGGGGAAACCCCTTGCACTAATCCCCTCCCCCTCCTCTTACTGGTAGGGAATGGCCTTGCTGCCAACGTCTATACTGTGACCCAACTGCAGTGAAGGGAGAGCGCCTCCAGTGGCGTGGTTCCAGGAGAATTGGGAGGGAGAGACTTTTGGTGAAGTTCTGGCACCGCCCAGCTCATTTGGGCATAATGTGGTGACTCCTACACCAGCCAGAGAAACGAGATCTGGGCATCGTGTTCCAATGGGCGCAGTTTGCCAGGGCGGTAAAATAAATTGTCAAGTGTTAATGTGCATCTCTCAGCCTCTAAATACATCGCAATTGACTCTTAGAGAAAAGGCAAAATGGTTGACCTTAGAAAAGAGGAAACCTGTGGATTCCTGGTCAGGACTTGGCTGGTTGAAATTGTGGTAGATTTATCCTGAGATATTATGAAACGTTTTGAGACAGATGTTTCATATATTGGTTAGAAGTGTTAGTTTTTGTAAATAATATGATTTAGATCGACAATATACAGGTCTGTAGTTTCCAAGGTATTGTATGTTCTAATTTTTAAGGGAACATTGTTTTATTACCTTTTTTATTTTGGAAAGGAAAAATAAAATTTCATAAAGAGCAAGACTGCATAGTAAGTAGCTTATTGTTTTGGGAAATAGTGTCTTCTAGCAGTAAGACCCCCCTTTTTTTGTAAGTTATAGTAAAAAATTAAGTGGTATAACTACCTGCTAGGAAACTTTCACAACATTGCAAGATTTAGGAGGTTTCATTTTCTAGAAAAATAATATCACCTTGAGAGCACACTTTTTTTTTTTTTTTTAAACAACTAACTTCTATCACAATGGAGAAAATGAACCAATAGCGATATTTCTGGATAACAATTCATTATGGGCATGCTCAAAGGCACTGTTCAAAAACAATTACTACAGTGAAGAATTTAGAAGGTGGAGAACTACCTTCGTTTTCCACTTTTCTTAACTTTTTTTTGAGGGGAAACTAAAGTATAAAAACTAAAGTATTAAAAATTTAAACTGGAAGCCGGGTGTGGTGGCACACGCCGCCTTTAATCCCAGCACTCGGGAGGCAGAGGCAGGTGGATCACTGTGAGTTCGAGGCCAGCCTGGTCTACAAAGTGAGTCCAGGACAGCCAAGGCTATACAGAGAAACCCTGTCTCAAAAAAAAAAAAAAAAAAAATTTAGACTGGAAATGTAATGATTGGCCAAAGTACTTTTCATCTTCTATACCTGTGTGGAAGCAAGAGAATAGCACTGCCCTTTGAACGCTGAGGGGACTCAGGAAACGACAGTATTTTCTTGAAATATTGACTGTTACCATATTAAGTTAGAAGACAAAGGAGAATATTGCCTATCTAGGCATTCTGTACTGATTATATTTATTTGGAAACTTCATTCTTTTTATTGAACACAAGAATGGTGAATGTGGTCGTTGATAGTTAAATAATTTCAGTCTATCTAGAGTTCTTAGTGCACTGAAGCTGAACCCTGTTATCGATTACCTAGGACACTTTACCTTACTAAGCAAAGCACTGTTTTAGCCTTCAAGGGTGTGGCAGTGAAGAAGACCCATGCTTCTCTCATGGGAGTAATATACAAAATAAGCACATTAAAAATGAGCTAAAAATGATGGTATTATGAGTAATATAACAGCTTGAAGGAATGAGAATAACTGAAATATGTGGGCCCTTTTTAAGGTTGCTTGATGATAGGAAAAATAACTTGAGGTTTGAGCTGCAAAGAAGAAAAAATTTTAACGAATTCCTAGGGCAAAGGCCCCAAGGCAGGAGTGAGCTGTTTATTAAGTACAAGAAAATTGTGGCAGAGTGCAGAGGTGGTTTAGATCAGGCAATTAAGAGCCTCTTCAGGCCATGGTAAAAAGTATGACTTTAAAAAAAATAGTTATTTGGAGGTGGAGAGGTGTATCAACGTTTTAGAGCACTGTCTTTTTCCAGAGATCCTGAGTTCAATTCCCAGCAACCACATGGTGGCTCATAACGATCTGTACTGGGATCTGATGCCCTCTTCTGGCATGTAGCAGGTGTACATGCAGATAGAGCACTCACACAAAAAATAAAAATAGTTATTTTAGGAATACGTTACTTAAACCATTTGTTGTGATATTGGAGTACAAATGTAGTTTTGAAGGCTCATTGCGAGGATTAATGAGAATAAAGACAAAGATGAGAAACATTCAGTACATGGTGAGACAAACTGGAAGAGGGACTATGGCTCCTTAGGACCTGTGTTTAACTTTCCCATTTACATTCATTTTTAGTGAACTCTCACATCCTTTAGTTAGTAAGTTATAATTTTTCTCATTGCTGTTGTGCTCAGTCTCTCCATTGTAATGTAGTAATTGATACTAAGACCTGCACCTTTTATTTGATGACCATTTTTCTTGGAAGAATGGTTCACTTATTCTAACACACTTAGAAATTGAATTGAGAGACGTGCAAACATCAGTTAAGATGACTAAACTGACCTGAAACATTGGCAGTGTGAAAGTGACTGAAGTGTGTGAGATAGGTTGGTTGGGATTCTGAATTTTATTATCATACTTTAGCTCATATTCTGCCATCCAAAGCTGCTCTTATATCATGAAACCAAAATTGTTCTTCCAAAAAAAAGAAAGAAAGATGATGTGTACATATATGGTATGTACATGTGCCAGGAATGAGAAGAGAGCATCTCTTGTTGAGTACAGTTCTTTTAGATGTTGTTGGTACTCAGCTTGATAATGAGATGTTATGAGTTGTATAGTCTGCTTTATTTAGCTTCAAAAGAAAAGAGATTCATTTAGCTTCTAGTTATGGAGATTTCAAGGCATGGCATCACCATCAGCTTGGCTGTGGTAAAAACCTTGTGGTAGGTCTTAGCACAGTGAAGAGCCTGTGCTAGAGGACCACAATTACATGATGAGATGGGAAACATGGAGGAGGCAGAAACCAGTCTTGGCCTTTTGGAACCATCATCTTGTGAGAACTCAGGTTCTATTAGAACTACTTCCTTCGTTCTTCCTGGATGGAGTACCCCAAATTACAACCACTTCCCTGTAATCTGCTCTTTTCATCCCTGGGTATTGAATTGATGATTTTTTTTTTTTTTTTTAATATTTATGTATACAGTGCTCTGGCCGCATGTACACTTGCATGCCAGAAGAGGGCATCAGATCACACTATAGATGGTTGTGAGCCACCAGATGGTTGCTGGGAATTGAACTCAGGACCTCTGGAGGAACAGTCAGTGCCCTTAACCTCTGAGCCATCTCTCCAGCCCTGGTCTTCTGTTTGATAGTGAAGCCACATGGGACCCAAGTTTTTTACAGCACTTTCAAATAGTACTGAAATAATAACAGTAATATCTTTTCACTAGCTTTTCTATGTTGGACTCTTGCAGATTGTACCTCTGTTAGAAGTTTTTGGTTATCTGTTTACAGCTCTATGGAAAAGCATCTTTTTCACTTTGTATCAAAGCATCTGCAGAGGTCCTGGGGACATGGCTCAGTTATAGAGAATTGCCTCAAGGATACCACGGCAGAGGAGGGCATGTGGCACAAACCTTTAATCCCAACAGTCAGGGAGGCAGAGGCAGGCGGATCACTGTGAGCTTGAGGCCAGCTTGGTCTACAAAAGCAAGTCCAGGACAGTCAAGGCTACATAGAGAAAACTTGTCTCGAAATCCAAAAACTAAAAGAGAGGATACCAGGGCAGGAGTTTGATTTCTAGCATTGCAAAAACTGGCAACACTGCCACACCTCAAGTAATCAAAATAAATAGATGCAAAGAATGCCACAGATGCAAAGCACAGTGCTCCTCTCTTATCTCCGGTTTCACTTCATGAATTTAATTATTTGATGTCAAGATTCTAGAAATAACTCATTAGTTATTACCTAAATTACATGTTGATCTGATTAGGGTGATAAAATCTTATGTCACCCCCTCCTTAGCCAGGAGTATAAATTATTTCTTTTGCCCAGCATATGCATGCTCTATGTGCAACCTCTCAGTTTGTTTCTGAGATGCCTCCTTCACTACGGGATAAACTGGTGATTTCAGGTGAGCTTATATTCAAATGAGTAGTGAGATTAGCAAAGCTGTAAAGTTACTTCCCTTGATGAAAATGTAAAAATTTATCATAAGTGTATATGCATGTGGGAAAAAAAATGAGTTTATTCAGAGTTTATTACTGTCTTTTCTGGGGATATATCTCCTGGTTGATGGAGAGTCTATGACCCTTATTTCACTTAATAATGGCTCCTATGTGCAAGAGTAGTGGTGTTGGCACTTCTCATAAGCATAATGGTGAAAGTACAAACAAACAAACAAAAAAAACCCACCAAAACCCAACAAAACAAACAAACACCCTTGGAGAATAAAAAATGACCATATTCATATAGCTGTTATTAGTTATAATATCTTGCCTTGCCTGGTTTATATGTATAAACTGAACTTGATCATAGCATGTAGTGTAGGAAAAGCATAGTATATACAGAATCAAGTATTATTTCAATTTCAGGTTCCACTGGCAATAGTAACTAGTATCTCATAAATAAGGGGACGGCTGCATTTAATCACTTCTGCTCCCATAGTACGTAGCTTTTTTGTTGCAAACATAGGCACTGTAGTATAGAATATATCCATTCAAGTAAAATTTCTAGGTCAGAGGATACTCTTATTTACAGTGTTGGATGCTAACAAATTACCCATCAGAGAGGTGATATAGCTTATATTGCTAACAACATTGTGTTAAAGTACTAGTTTTTTCTTAAGCCTTTATCAACATAGCGCACTGAAAAACTGGCAAATGGTTTATATTTAATGTTATAATTTACATTTGTAAATATTCTGCATAGGCTTAGGTTGTCAAAATGTTTTTTTATAATCACTACCTTTGCCTATTTGAGTTTTGATTTTATGGCTGCTGGATCCCTTGAGCTTATCATAAGTTAGCTTAAATTATTTTGTATGTATGGCTGTTTTGCCTGCATGTATGTCTGTGTATAACTTGCATGCACAGAGGCCAGAAGAGGATGTGGGAATCCTTGAAACTGGTTATTGTGAGCTGCCATGTGGGTGCTGGGAATCAAACTCCTCTAGTGCTTTGAAAGAGCAGCCAGTGCTCTTAACTGCAGAGCCATTTTTTCCCCTAGCCCAGATGATTAAGTTTACAGAGGCTTTCTAGAATTTTTTTATTGTTAGTAGTTTTATGATTATATTTTAATAGGCTGATTAGTTTGCTGCTTAGTTTGTTCTGGAGTGTGAGGTTTACTGATAGAACTTTCATGATTAGCTCCATTTATTGTATCTCTTTGAACTATTATGGAAATATCCTCTGTTCTGCTCTGCTTTGTCTATAAACAAGGACCAAGTTGTTATAACTTGAAAATAAAATCCTTCGTGACAGAGCTTTTTCAGTCTCTTTCCTGGATATTTATATATGTACAATTTTACTGCTTTAAAAAAATATTAATCTGGATGCTTCTGTTGTTAGACTTTAGTAGGTTATATTATATTTATAGGTTAATCTTAGATAATTGATAATTGTTTTTCTACAAACAAGGTTTATTTTTAATGTATAGATTAAAAAATTAACTTGTTAGATGGCTTTATTTACTTTATTCGTGTGTGTTTGTGCGCGCGCGTGTGTGTGTGTGTGTGTGTGCACATAACACCCATGCACATGTTCATGCACGATGTGGATGTGAGAATGTGGGAGGTCAGCAGACAACTTTGTGGAGTTGGTTGTTACCTTCACCTTCAGTCAGGTTGTTATACTCGACCCTCTTAGCCATCTCATCATACTAAGATTTTGCTTAGTATGAAACATTTGAAGTACTGGATTATGTAGTTGTTTAACTGTTTAGTTCCCACAGATCATAGGATGACTAAAAAAGAAAGATTTCCAAAGCCATTGTTTTTTTCTGTTGGAAAAAAACCCCAGTGTTTTGTGCTCTTGAAGTAAGAGCTGCATCCCTGACACGCGAGGTCAGGAACTCCAGTGTCGGCAGGACACGCACATGCACATGTAGGCAAAAACACTCACACACATAAAAACATTTTAGAAATGGAAAAGGTCATTTAAACATTATAGATTGCATAGATCTTAAGTACTTGTTTTGACAGATGCCCATCCTTTTGATTCTGTGGAAATGTAGAATTTATTCATTCCTTGAGAAAGCTCTCATGAGTCCTCACTGGTGAGGTCTGTAGTTCATTTTGGACATTATCCTACACCTCCACTGTAATTCCTTCCCAGCCACTATTGATTCTTTTGCTATCGATTGTTCTTATTGTTTGTTTTTGTGGAGCATTGCAGATGTGGGATCATGATGCATAACTTTTGTTTCTGTGTCTGGATATTTGCTTCAAATATGATATTTTTATATCAATGATTTTTTTTTTAAGGTATCAGTAATGAGGTTTTGTTTTTGTTTGTTTTGTTTTTAATCCTAAGTGGTATTCTATAAGAATATATGACAGTTTAGTCACTTGCCTTTTGTTGGACATGCTTTTGGCTATTTTGAACAAAAGAATGTTAACATTTTATAGATATTTTTGTAGGTATTCAGTTTCTCTTGAGAAAATATTTGAATATTGCTGGGTCATCAGCCAAACTGTTTTCCAGGGTGAGCACTCTGTCAACAGCTAAGGATTCTGTTGGCTCTATATTCTTACCAAGATTGGATATTAACAGTCTTTTCAATTTTGACCTTTTAGTGATATGTAGTACTTTTCTCACTGAACCTGGCAGGCCTGGAATTCTCAGAGATCTGACTGCATCTGCCTCCTAAGTGCTGGGACGAATGGCCTGTGTTACCATGCCCAGCTCATTTTAGCTTTTGTTTGTTTGTTTGTTTGGTTGGTTGGTTTTTGAGACAAGGTTTCTCTTATAGTCCTGGCTGGACTTGCTTTGTAGACCAGGCTGGCCTCAAACTCATAGCTATCCACCTGCCTCTGCCTCCTGAGTGCTGGGATTAAAGGTCTGGGCCACCACTACCCAGCTACCTTTTCTTTTTACAAGTAATATTTACTTAGTGCGAGCTAAAACATCTTTCTCTACTTCAAAATTGCTTTTTTCATCTAGATGTTTAATAGTATTCGTTGCTGTGCTTGTCTTGTATTAAGCTCTATTTTGAATTAAACTTTGCTTATGGGATATGAGGTGAGTTAGCTGGCCAAAGAGAGACCTGATGCCTGCCTGCCCAAAACAGAAAGGACGCACTATAGCAACGACAGTCGGTAGCTTTATTAGGCTTTATTACAGGGGAGGACTTTTGAGCTGAGTGAAAATGAAATTTTTATACTACAAAGTGAGTATATGTGTTCTTTGTTGTAGAGGACACTGGTGCTATTTTCTAAGACCTGTTCACGGTAGCACAGTCTTTGAAAAGCTAGAAATACACACAGCCAGGCAGTGTCCAGGCTTTCCACTCTTAAAATGTGTGGAATCCAAAGAAACCCATAGAGAACTATTTCTTGATTCTTTGAATTAATGAACGTTGATGTCTATTGATTTCAGGATAGAAATTTTTATGTCTCTTGTTAGATTTGTGACTAAGCATTTTAGGTCTTTATTGCTGTTATGATACTTCCCCTCCCCCCAAGATAGGTGTAATGGTGCGCACCTTTAATCTTAGTTCTCAGGAGGCAGAGGCAGGCAGATAGATCTCTGTGAGTTCAAGGCCAGCCTTGGCTACACGCAAAGTCCCAGGACAGCCGGAACTACATAGTGAGGCCCTGTCTCAAGTTTTTTCCCCACCATGTTTGTTCCTATTATATGGAAATGTAGTTTGAATTTTGTGTGTTATCTTTGAACCTGCCTTACACCCTTGATATGTTTGCTTTCTTTCTAGAAGTGTGTGCCCATTTTGGGTCCAGTTGTATATTTTGAGTATTTTTTTTGCATCAAATCTTCCAGCATTGTCTGACCTGCACAGTATTCATTTTGCTGACAGATTTGGACTAAGCATTTGCTGAGGTTTGTGCATGTGCAGTGTAGTTCCATAGCAAGATTGAGTTCCTCCTCTTGGAGTTGCGAGCCAAGGAGTGTTTTAAGAGCCCCAGGATGGCCTGTTTGTTGTCCAGTGTCTCAAGGTAGTTTTTCATATATTTTGCCCTATTTTACTTATGTTGTAGTTGTGCTGGTATTACAGGCATACACACCAATGGTTAGCTTTCGTTTCATTCAGTAAAATTTGGTGCTCTGAGTACTTCTTAGAAAAGAAGTTTTTCCTCTTTTTATAAGCTTAATTAGTGTATATGTAAACTTCCTCAGAAATGCAGTATTGCATTTTAAAAAAATTTACCACAGTCTTCCTAATTATACTCATTCATATGCAAAAGTGAGGATCTTTTACAGAAAATGACTTAACATCAACAGCTGTTTTTTAAAACAAGAAATACTCTTAGGCATTTTTAGACTGAAATTCCTAACCCCTTCTGCAGCAGTTTGAGATGGATACTCATGTTGTTTTACAAGTGAGGGACTGATGAGGAAAGCTGGAAAACAACTTCCCAGGCCATACATGCGCATAGTAGACCTGAGATCTGAGTCCATTTCTACCCATAGTCCTCCATTGCTCTGTTTTGTGATCAGTTCTGGATGAGTCCAAGTTTACATAATGAGGATTTGTTTTTTAAATTAATGTTTGAAACACCAACTTAAAAGCCTTGGTTACTTGGCCAAATGCCAAATTTTTCTATGGAAAAGATTCTGGTACTAGATAAAAATGAGACACATTTAAAGAGATCCTTGGAAAATTTGGCACAATTTTTAATTTGTTTTGTCTCTAGTTTTAACAGTAGCTTCTGAGCCAGTGACTTCTAAATATATTATGTAGAAGGCACCATTCTGTTAAAGAATTTTGTAATAGGTCCATCTAATTGAATACTTTGGTTCTGCCTTTTGATCCCAAACCCATCCATCTATCCCTTTTTTTTTCTTCCTTTCTTTTTCCTTTTGTTTTTGTTTTTATACTCAATATCACTGAAAATTATCTTTGTTGGCTTGGCATAAGCTGTACACACTTGGGAAGAGAGCCTTAAATGCAGGGCTGTCTATATTAAGTTGGCCTGTGAGGCCTGCCTGTACAGGATTGTCTTAGTTAATTGATGTGGGAGGACATAGCCCAGTGCAGGTGGCACCATGCCTTAGGCAGAGCTTCCTGAAATTTCTAAGAGGGCAGAAATGGAGCTGAGCGTAAGCATGCATGTAAACAGTGCTCCCCCCCTTTTTTTTTTCTTTTTTTTTCCTGTTGCCTGGGTGTGATGTGACTAGCTGCTTGACCTTCCTGCTGTGACTTCCCTACTCTTTAGGACTGTAACCTGGAGTTGTAAGATAAATGAATTCTTTCTTCCCCAAGTTGCTTTTGTTAGGGTATTTTATCATAGCAAAGGAAAAGGAGAGTTACATAACAATCAGTAAAAACGTATACATGTATACTGTAGAAAATTTCCTAAGGCATTGCTGTCTTTCTGTTTTGGGTGAATATTCTTTCCTACCTAGTCATAGTTTTAGGTTATAAGAGCTTATAGATTTTATTGTTTTTAGTGTTGTGATGATGCCTTTTGTTTGTGATCAGTTACTTTTACCTATGGTGTTGAAACTGGTCTTGAACTTGTGAACTCAAGTGATTCTCCCTTCTGAAGGCTCCTGAGTAAGTTGGGACTGTAGGTGTACACTACCATGACTAGCTTACACAGAGACACTTTCAACATATTTCCATTTTTTTTTTCTCACCATCTATCTCATGTAAGAATACTTACAAAATATGGCATTGTGCCCTGTGGAGATTTAGTCACAAATTATTTGACATTATGAAATTAGCTTCCCTATTTATCAAGGGGACTTGGAAGATAAGTCCATATTCATGTTAGCTATGTACATCTCTTTTATCTGTTTTAATCAGCCTTCTCTGCCTTGTATTTCCTGGAAGAAGTGTCTTTCCAAATTTATTGGGTCCTCTTTCTTTTTGTACCTTGAATTATTTCAAGTAGTCTTGTGCTAGAGTCTTTTTCTAGTATAAAACAGAAGATCTTTAGTTTTCTGAACCTTGTAACCACAGGTACAAAATGATATTATATACAGAGTTAACACTAATAAAAATGTATCATCTACTTGAATTGACTGTACAAAATGTAAAGTGGGTAATTTAAACAACAGACATTTCTCACAATGCGAGAGATTTGAGAAGATTGAATTCAACTTGTCAGTAGGTGGATTTTATTGTGAGGCCGCCTCTTCCTTCCTAGGCATGGTCTCTGTCTCCTCTTGTAATAATCGCTTTGGGGCAGAGCCTCACATTCAGAACCTCATCTAACTCACATCTAATGTAGAAGTTAAAGATTCAACACAGGAAATGTGGACAGGGCACAAACATTGCCGTATTTCATATAATAGGAAAGAAAAACTGGAGCTAAATTATACAAATGCCTCATGCTAATCATAAGTACTTAGTTTTGTTGTTGAATTTTCTTCCTTCAATCTTATAAAGGAGGACTATAACCACCATTATGACAGTAGGGTGGTAAGTAAGGTAAATGTTAGGGTATAAAGTACTTAAACGAGAAGATAGCTAATGATAGTAAGAGGGGTTGATTTTCTTTCTGAGTGGCAGTTGGACAGTGGCACATATGACTGTCGTCAACACTGTACAGTGACTGTACAACTGCTTTTAAGAATGTAAGAGAAAATACATAATTCTCAGAAAGTGTTCTTTTAAATGGAACATACACTGGGAACAGTAAATCAGAGTTATTGATTGTATCATATTTAATCATTTAAAGTTACGATTGGAGTAGGACAAGACAATTTACCTAACTGCAAATATAAATAAAAGCCTTGGATGCAGTGTATTAAGTGATACTACTCTGTGGTCAAAATTCAGTATAAACATGCTTGTGTTGCCTCTTAAAAAATGACTAACATTTAGTCATATGTGAAAACTAGCTATTTCTAACTTCCTTTCTACCTTACTTGGCCTTTTGGTTAACTCATTATGAACCACCCCTGGCTTGTTCTCTGCCTTCACTTCTCTAGCCTGCTTGTATTTCTGCTGAGGTCGTATTCTGTTTGTTTTTCAGATGAGACCCTTTTTGCTCTTCCTGCTGCATCTGAGCCTGTGACACCCTCCTCTGCAGGCAAGTCCTTTCTTCCAGCTTTTGTCTCTGTATTCCACCTGTCACTTTAATGTTAACACAACAGAGTACTTTGGATTTACTGGAAATTAGCATTGGTCCAAGAATGTTGGTTTTTTTTTTTTTTAATACTGAAAACAAAATGAAACAAAGCCTAAATTTGCATTTTATATGCTACATCCAAGGGAGAGTTTGATTCCTAACTGGAATGATATAAGGAATTCTTGGACCCTTGATTTACATTTATATAATAACAATTCATGTTCTTCAAATAATTTGCCTTTGCTATAGCCACTGGCCTTTATGTAAAGGAATGCCTGTCTCTGGCTTTTGATAATCCAGTACCATGTCTAGTCTAAACAGCTGGTTATTCATCAAATCTTATTTTCTCTTTAAACTATTTAATAAGAGTACCTTTTTACAGTTAGTAACACCTGAGGCTTTTCTCAGATTTGATTTTTGTCTCTGCATAGTAGGTAACTGCCTCTGAAACTGCATGTTACTTTTTTAGGTACTTCAAATTAACTATATTTATAGGGTACATTCTTCATTGTTGCACGGTCAGGTCTAGCTAATTAGTATATCCATCATCTTAGATGTTTTTAATTTCTTTGTAGTGAGAGTATTTAGAGCTTTCACTTGGCTTTTATGTGGTAGACAACATATTATTACCTATGTTGTGCAATAGCCATGTGCCTTTAAAAATTGACAATAGTTAAATATTTTCAGTAATGATCCAAGTCTGTTTGTATTTAACTTATTAATATTTCACTTTAATAGTAAGTCTTTACTAACACTTTTATGAATCTGTCATAAATCTTGCATTATCTCTGAGAACACTGGCATTCTCTAATTTTCCTTTCTATCCATGACTACAGAAAAAATTATGGATTTGAAGGAGGAGCCAGGTAACACTGTTTCGTCTGGTCAAGAGGATTTCCCATCTGTCCTGCTTGAAACTGCTGCCTCTCTTCCTTCTCTGTCTCCTCTCTCAACTGTTTCTTTTAAAGAACACGAATACCTTGGTAACTTATCAGTGTCATCCGCAGGAGGAACGATTGAAGAGACCTTAACTAAAGCTTCTAAAGAGTTGCCAGAGAGGTCAACCAATCCATTTGTAAATAGAGATATAACAGAGTTTTCAGAATTAGAATATTCAGAAATGGGATCATCTTTCTACGGCTCCCCCAAAGGAGAGTCAGCCTTACTAGGAGAAAACACTAAGGAAGAGGTAATTGTGAGGAGTAAAGGCAAAGAGGATTTAGCTAGCAGTGCAGCCCTTCATAGTCCACAAGAGTCACCTGTGACCCTTACTAAAGTGGTTAATGAAGACAGAGTTATGCCTCCAGAAAAGACAAAGGACATTTTTAATGAAATGCAAAAGTCAGTGATAGCACCTATGAGGGAAGAGTATGCAGACTTTAAGCCATTTGAACAAGCATGGGAAGTGAAAGATACATATGAGGGAACTAGGAATGTGCTGGCTGCTAGAGGAAATACAGAAAGTAAAGTGGACAAAAAATGCTTTGAAGATAGCCTGAGCCTGGAACAAAAACGTCCTGGGAAAGATAGTGAAAGCAGCAATGACGATGCTTCTTTCCCCAGTACACCAGAGCCCGTGAAGGATGGCTCCAGAGCGTACATCACGTGTGCTTCCTTTACCTCAGCAGCTGAAAGCACTGCAGCAAATACTCTCCCTCTGTTAGAAGATCATACTTCAGAAAATAAAACGGATGAAAAAAAAATAGAAGAAAGGAAGGCCCAAATTGTAACAGAAAAGACTAGCCCCAAAACATCAAACCCTTTCCTTGTAGCAGTACAGGATGCTGAGGCAGATTATGTCACAACAGATAACTTATCAAAGGTGGCAGAGGCAGTAGTGGCAAGCGTGCCTGAAGGTCTAACCCCAGATTTAGTACAGGAAGCTTGTGAAAGTGAACTAAATGAAACTACAGGTACAAAGATTGCTTATGAAACAAAAATGGACTTGGTCCAAACCTCAGAAGCTATACAAGAATCACTTTTCCCCACAGCACAGCTTTGCCCATCATTTGAAGAAGCTGAAGCAACTCCTTCCCCAGTTTTGCCTGACATTGTTATGGAAGCACCATTAAATTCTCTCCTTCCAAGTGCTGGTGCGTCTGTCGCGCCGCCGCCCAGTGTCCCCGCACGAGAAGCACCTCCTTCAGTTAGTTACGACAGTCCAAAGCTTGAGCCTGAGAACCCCCCACCATATGAAGAAGCCATGAATGTAGCACTAAAAGCTTTGGGAACAAAGGAAGAAGTTAAAGAGCCTGAAAGTATTAATGCAGCTGTTCAGGAAACAGAAGCTCCTTATATATCCATTGCATGTGATTTAATTAAAGAAACAAAGCTCTCTACTGAACCCAGTCCAGATTTCTCAAATTATTCAGAAATAGCAAAATTTGAGAAGTCAGTGCCTGATCACTCTGAGCTAGTAGAGGATTCCTCACCTGACTCTGAACCAGTTGACTTATTTAGTGACGATTCAATTCCTGAAGTCCCACAAACACAAGAGGAGGCTGTGATGCTCATGAAGGAGAGTCTCACTGAAGGATCTGAGGCAGTAGTTACACAACACAAATATCAGGAGAGACTTAGTGCTTCTCCTCAAGAGGTAGGAAAGCCATATTTAGAGTCTTTTCAGCCCAATTTACATATTATAAAAGATGCTACATCTAATGAAATTCCAGCATTGACCAAAAAGGAGAAATTTTCTTTGCAGATGGAAGAGCTTAATACTGCGATTTATTCACATGATGACTTGCTTACTTCTAAGGAAGACAAAATAAAAGAAAGTGAAACATTTTCAGATTCGTCTCCAATTGAGATAATAGATGAATTTCCTACGTTTGTCTGTGCTAAAGCTGATTCTTCTTCTAAATTAGGCCAGGAATACACTGACCTAGAAGTATGCAGCAAAAATGAAATTGCTAATGTCCAGAGTGGGACTGGTTCATTGCCTTGCTCAGAATTGCCCTGTGACCTTTCTTTCAAGAATCTAAGTCCTAAAGATGAAGTGCATGTCTCAGATGAATTCTCCAAAGATAGGTCCAATGTGTCCTTATTGCCTTCAAATGTTTCTGATTTGGGACCTCAAGCAGAACCGGGCGGCATAGTTAAGCCCAAAGTACATATGAAAGAAGCAGAGAAAAAATTTCCTTCCGATACAGAGAAAGAGGACAGACCACTGTCGGCCGTGTTTTCAGCAGAGCTGAGTAAAACTTCAGGTAATCAAGCCATGCACCGTCTCACCAACTTACTGGTTTACTGTGGAACACAAATAACATTTTATGACATACATTTATAGTGTCTAATACATCACATTGGTTAGAATCCTTTTTATTCAGTTAATAAAGTTTTGGTTTTATGAGGTTAGAAAGATAGCTCAGTAGTTAAGAGCACTTGCTGTTGTTTTATCCTCTAGATAGACCAAGTTCACTTCCCAGCACCCACATGGTCACTCACAACCAGCTGTACCTCTAGTTCTAGGGGATCTGATACCCATATGGGCACCAGACATATGTAATGCATAGATGTACATGCAGGTTAACACGCATGCACACACACACACACACACACTTAAAATATAATTATGAAAAAAGTTTTCCTTCCAGAGAGGTATGGAGGTACAATATCTATAATGTCACCTGCATGCTGGACTCTAAGGCAGGAGGATTATTGTGACTTTGTCTCAAAAGAATAAGAGTACAAAAAAGTTTTGTGTTATTTCTACCCACTTCACTTCTATTCAACAGCATCCTTTTTTTCATCCTTGCTGTTAGCTTTTTCATAGTTAACATTTCATCATGGAACCAGGAGAGAAAATTAGTAAAATTATCTTCCTCATGCATTTTTTTTCCTTCGGTGTTTCCCGGTGACATGACAAGCAGGGGGTATTAAAGCAGTATTTTCAGATGTGTTCATTTTTGTCTTTGAAATGTTCTCATATCAAATTTGTGAAGCATGACTATCTCTGTAGCATGCTTTTAGTATTTATTTATTTATTGATTGGTTTTTCAAGACAGGCTCTCTGTGTTAGCCTTGGCTGTCCTGGACTCTCTTTGAAGACCAGGCTGGCCTTGAACTCACAGCAATCTATCTGCCTGCCTCTGTCTCCCGAGTGCTGGGATTAAAAGTGTGCACCACCATGCCTGGCTGCTTTTAGTATTTAAATTGTTTTTCTAGTGAGAGGTATGAGGCTAGAATACTAAGTATAGACTTTTTTTCAGGAAAGTGATTATTGAAGCGTGCTATCAATTTATGAAAAGCTCAGATTTTCCACTTATACTTTTGACTCACCATTTACTATGCTTGTTTTGCACATAATATTTTCTTGACATTCTTTTAGCTGTGTTCTATTACATATGTAGCAATTGTGTTGTATTTACTGAGTATACTTACATATTAGAGATGGCTAATATCAGACTAGTATAGAAATTAATTCTGTTACAGAGGAGATTCTGAATATTTAGATAATGAGTTGAGCATGGAGATTTCCTGTTTGATGGAAGGACAGTGAGGCAAGAGAGTTGAGAATAATACGAATAAAGTAGTTGGAAATCACTGAAATGATGGGCTGGCATGCAGGCAGAAGTGAGTAGGATGTTGATAGAAAGAAGAGTAGTAGATCAAGTGAATTCGAGGTCCAATTTAAATCTTAAGAACCAAAAGTGGTAGGAATAAAAATATGACTCTTAGAATGTTGTGGGAAAAATAAGATGTATGTGTTGGGTATTGAGTTTAATAATTTTAGAGCAGAAACAGTTCAGGTTGATAAGTGACCAATGTTTGTCAATAAAGAATGGTAAGGGACATCAATCCTAGACAGGCTGGCTAAGTAGACTCCCTGAGTCAAGCAAGCTTGGAGTTCAGTGAGAGACTCTGCCTCAGGAAACAACTTATGTGATGTACTTAAACAAATGCACACCTCCCCCAAACAAACAAAACAGAAGGACAAGAGTCTGTGGTAAAAGGCACTTAAGTAACTGATGGAGAGAATAGGCAAAGGCAGTAAGAAAAGATGGCGTGACACAGCCAGGCTTCTGAAATGATTGATAATATATATCTGGAAGCAGCATTATTAGAGAGTACTTGACACGCCCTGTCTCCAGTTGTGCAGAGTACAGGAGGGTGTGCAGCCTCAGAAGCACCACAGGGAAAGCAGTGTCAAGGAAGAACCAGGTTTTAGTGAGAGAAGAAATGGAGACCTGTGGTGGCGGTGGCAGTGCACGCCTTTAATCCCAGCACTCAGGGAGGCAGAGAGTTTGAGGCTAGCCTGGTCTACAAAGCAAGTCCAGGACAGCCAAGGCTACACAGAGTAACCCTGTCTCACAAAACAAAAACACCAAAAAAAACCCACAAACAAACCAACAAACAAAGAAATGGAGGATTAGAGGAGACGGCTCACAGTGCAGTAGGTTTCCAGCAGCACATTAAAATGGCTCTAGGGGAAACAATAGACACGACAGTGAAGCACTGAGCAGCAACAAAGCATGGTGTGGGAGTAAAGGCCCAGGAGAAGTAGGCATGCAGCTCCTAAAATTACTGAAGGAAGACCCCAGACAAAGAGCGTTTATTCTGTAGAAACAGCCTGCCTGCAGGGTCAACCATCCATACAAAATGAAGGCAATCAGGAGGACAGGTAGTTCGAAGGCTCTTTTAAGGGTTCTAGGGAATCCTATCTGTGGCTACCTGACTCTAACTGGGATTGGCTGGTGCCTGTGGAGGGGGCCAGGCTCTAGCCACCACCAGCCTTTTAGCAATGTATGGTCCTCTCAGTGACCAATACTGACATACCTATGGAATTACCTTCTACCTTCGTGCTACCTCCCAAAACTTAATTGAATTTTCTTTTTTTTTTGTTTTTTGTTTTTTTTGAGACAGATTTTCTCTGTGTAACAGAGGCCTTGGCTGTCCTGAACTCACCAAGATCCACCTGGCTCTGCTGGGATTAAAGGCATCACCATGCCTGGCCATAATCTAATTTTCATATTTCTTAGCTCGATTTTGGAATCTGTAGCCCCTGGTTTAGAATTAAAAAGAGGGGGGGGGGAGAGTGAGCAGCAATGTCTTTGAAAGCTAAGTAAAAATGAAGAATGGGTTTGGGTACTCACTTTTAAGTAAACAATATTTTTTTCAAGGAAATCATTATTCATGACTCTTTAGCTCAACCTTTCCCCCTGAATATATGTGGAGACAGAAGCAGAGTGTGTGTGTGCCCCTGAGGTTGATGCCACCACTTTCTACCTTGTATTGAGGCAGCACTCGCCAATGGCTGCCAAGTCTGCTCTGGGGACTGTCTCTGCTTCCCACATTTGGGGCTACAGGTGGGTCACTAGGCCCACCTGGCTTTTTGTGGTTTCTAAGATCCAAACTCTGGTCCTTATGCTTGTGTGGCTGGTGCTTATAATCTTCTGAGTCATCTTTCCAGCCCCATTTCTAGAAACTCTGATTTAAATTAGATGATAAAATTATAGATATATTTAGGGTAAAATGTGATAGTCTGATAAATATGCAATGATCAAGGTAATTAGCATTCCCGTGTCCTTAAACATTATATTACATTTTGTTCAGTCGTGTGTGTGTGTGTGTGTGTGTGTGTGTGTGTTTGTTTTGAAACAAGGTTTCTCTCTGTAGCTCTGGCTGCCTTGAAACTCAGTCTATAGACCAGGCTGGCTGTAACTTAGATCCTCTTGCCTCTGCCTTCTGAGTACTGAGATTAAAGGTGAGCACCACTACTACCTTGCCTTTTCGGTAATTTTTAAACTTACATTAGCTATCACATCCACTCACTGGGGAATAGAACATAATTTGCATGTAACAAACAAAGCCTTTCATCCCAGCACTCTGGAGACAGAAGCAGGCAGATGTCTGAATTTGGGGCTAGCCTGCTCTACAAAGTGAGTTCCAGGCTAGCCAGAACTACACAGAGAAATCCTATCTTTAAAAAAAAATACAACAACAACAACAACAAAAACACAACAACAGCAACAAAAACCAAACAAACAAAAAGGAAAAAAAAAACCATAATGAATGTATATATTCCATAACAGTTATGGGAAATAAACAGTGTTTGTATAAATAATTTGGATGACATGAATTCAAGTCTTCTCACAAGTTGGTTTCATTTTCTATATGAAGAGTGGGGTTAGTTTAGATTTTTCTGCTTAATAATTTCCTTAATTAGAACAAGTATTTATTAAAAGCAGTTACTTAAAATTGCTTTGGCTTAGTTGTTTGAAGTTATTATACCATATTAATTTTCTTTGGGGGAGGGCACAAAAACAACCTTTGTTCTTTTGGCGCGCGCGTGTGCACACACTCACACATCTACTTATGCATGCACGCAGGTAGGCAAGAATGCACAGGGTTTTGTTAGAATGGCTTGCAGGCTGTGGTCCAAGTAGTTCAACAATGGCTGTTTCTTCACAGAAAATCCAAGGATCTTGGTCAGTCTACAAGACTGAAAAGTCTCAGCTGTCCCAATCTTGTGCTAAAATCTCTGTTCATTCCTATGAGAGCTGCTGGTCTTCAGTCTGTGTTGGAACCTCACAGAAGTAGATTCTAACACCAGCGAAAAGTCTGCCTTAGTAACCAGACAGATGGACTTGCCAGGGAGAATGAAGAGAAACAGGCGAAAGCAAAGGCTTCCTTCTTTCATGCCCTTTTATGTCTTCCATCCTCAAATGGTCAAATCAAGAAAATCTCCCACAGCTGTGGCCAGCTGCTTGGGTTTTAGTTGATTCCAAAGGTAGTCAAGTTGACTACTAATATTAGTTGCACAGGCCCACCTCTTGTCAACTTGACCAAAAAAAAAAAAAAAAAAATCACATATTATGCTTAGTTTCTAAATAAAAACAATAGCCAGGTCAAAATTCTGCATTCCAGCTACTCTGAATAGAGCTGCAGTGTTTTTAGATTCTCTTTTGATGAATATTACAGCCAGAATGTAAACCTCTTGAGATGGATTTGGTAGCTTATCCTGTAATCCCAACCCTGAGGGGTGGAGCCAGGAAGATCACAAATGCAAGGCCGTTTTGGCTGTCATTCCAGTTTGAGGTTAGCCTATTTTTTGAAACAGGGTCTTTCCCCTAAACTCAGAGTTCCCCTCTTTTGTCTAGGTGGTAGGCAGGAAGGCCTAGCAGTTCTCTTGTCTCTGCCCTTCCTAGTACTGAGGCTAAAAGTCACACACAAGAACCATATCCAGCTTCTTAGGTGGGTGCTGGGATTTGAACTAAAGTCCTTATAGTTGCAAGTGCTCATAACTATTCAGCCATCTCTCCAGCCCTGAAATAATCTTTCAGTGCTTTCTTTATATCACTGTAATCAGGTTGGCTTATGTAGCTAAGAGTGACCATTCTGTGGCTGGAGAGATGAGTACTTGCTTTTGAAGAAGCCTGAGATTTGCTTCCCAGCACCACATGGTAGCTCTCAACCATCTTTAACTCCACTTCCAGAGGATTTGACAGATAGCCTCTCTGATCTTCTTAGGGAACCAGGCATGCATGCAATACACATACATAAAGACATCAGAGTACTTAAAAAGAATGACCACAGACTTCTCACAGTTTCCACCTTCTAAATACCAAACTGCAAGCAGTACCACTTCATGAAGTGCTGGGGATTTAAACCAAGGCTTCATACATGCTGAGTACACACTGCCAACTGAGCTGTATTGTGCATGATAGTGTGTTAAGTAAGTACTTAAAACTCTTTTGTGTATGAGTGTTCTGTGTGCGTGTGCACCATGTGGGTGTGGTGTTTGTGGAGTCTAGAAGAGGGCCAGAGATGGATTACAGAAGGTTGTGAGCTGCCATGTAGTGATGTGAACTGAACCCTGGTTCTTTGCAAGAATAACATGATCTTAACTGCGGAGCTATATTTCAAGTGACCACATTCCCACCATATTCCTCTATTCCTCTTACTCCCTCTTTCCTCCATCAGTGCCCTTGATTCCTCTTAGAAGGGTTTAGTGTCTACTTTTCATATCACAAATTATGTATGTATACTACATAATAACATGTATATATCTAGGAATTATGTACTGTCTTTCTGAGGCTGACTTAATACACCTAACACAATTAACTTTAGTTGCATTTATTTTCCTGCGAAGAACTACATTCTTTATGGCTGAAGAAAAATGTTATTTGTGTACGCATCCCGTTTTCGTTATCCATTTCTTGGGTTTCATGATAGCTACTGTGAATGGCGCTGCACTGATGTGCAAGTTCTTTCTGCAATACAGTAATTCGTAGTCCTCCAAGAGTGGCACATCTGGGTCATGTGCTTACTGTTACTTTTTATTTTATTTAAGATTTGTTTTCTTTTATTATATGTGTATGAGATGTTTGCCAGGATTTATTTCTGTGCACTGTGTGCATTCCTGGTGCCTTTGAAGCCCAAAAGATCCCCTGGAACTGGAGATTCAGATGATTGTAAGTCACCATGTAGGTGCTAGGAACTGAATTTGTGGGTCCTCTGTGAGAGTACCAGCTGCTGTTAACCCCTGAGCCACATCTCTGGCCACTATTGTTTTTGAGGAACCTTCTCACTGAATTCCATCGTGGATTAATTAAAACTTCTGCTATCATTTGTTATCTAATTAGAAAAAACTCTTTATTACACGTGTCTATTTTTTGTTTGTTTGTTTTTTTCCTTATTAGATTTTCTTAAATAAGCATTTATTTTAGACTCACCAAGATTGGAAAGATGTTTTCTTTAAGGCTGCCAAATTCAAATAGCCAAAACACTATGAATGTAACATATATATAATTCCTGATTTGTTTCATGGATCTTTTTGCTGTAGGTAGTTTATTGTATATATGTGTATTGTTTTCTGTGCGTGCATGTTTACTCTTGTGCCTGTCTCCTGTGTGGAGGTCAGAGGACACGTTTGAAGAATCAGTTTGTTCTTTCTTCCATGTTGGTCCTGGGGGTCAAACTGAGGTTATCAGGCTTGGCTTTCCTGGCTGCGCCATCTCACTAGCCTGCTCTGTTTGCTTATTTAGTAACTGCGGTTGTGACTAATGTAAGATGATTGGCCTCTTCATTAGTTCAATTATGCAATTTCTCTGATGGCCAGTGAGGTTGAGTGGTTTTTCATGTTTTTATTGGCCATTTGTATTTCATCTTTTAAGAATTTCCATTAGTCCATTTGTAGATACTAATCTTGGCAGATGTATGACAGACTTTTTTCCCTCCCATTCTGTAAGCTCTTTACTTCACTATACCAAGCTTTTTAATTTCTTGAGTTGTCATTGTTGGCTTTATTTCTTGAGCAATTGAAGTCCTGTTCAGAAAATTCTCGCCTGTGTCTGTTTTGAAGTGTTTCCCCTTTAACAGTTTGAGAGTTTTGGGTATTTAATTACATTAAGCTATTTGGCCCACATGGAGTTGATTTTTGTATAGGTAGAGAGATGATAGAAATCCAGGTTTATGACTTTACACGGGGAAATCCTGTTTTCTTAGCACCATTTGTAAAGAGGCTGCTTTTCTCCAGTATTTAATCAAGTGGCTGTAGTTGTATAGGCTTCTCTCTGGGGTTTTTGGATCTGTGCTTGTTTTTGTGCCAGCCCTATGTCACTTTGTTCTTGCTCTGTAGTATGACTGGATATGATACCATAATATTCCGGGATTATTCTTTGTGATTAGGATTGCTTTGGCTAGCTGAGGTCTTCTGTGGTTTTTTTTTCTTGGTTGTTGTTTGTTTTGTTTGTTTGTTTTTGAATGTTGATTGCTTTTTCTATTTCTGTTAATGCCATTAGAATTTTATGGCGATTGTATTAAATCTGTAGATGACTTTTGGTAGTATAGCTTTGTTTTTTGTTTTTCAAGACAGGGTTTTTCTGTGCAGCCTTGGCTGTCCTGGACTCATTTTGTAAGTCAGGCTGGTCTCGAACTCACAGTGATCCGCCTGCCTCTGTGCTGGGATTACAGGCGCACCACCATACCCAGCTAGGCTTTTTTTTTTTTTTTCTTCCTGACAGGGTTTCTCTGTGTCACCCTGGCTGTCCTAGACTCACTTTGTACACCAGGCTGGTCTGGAACTCACAGTGATCTGCCTGCTGTCTGCCTCTGCCTCCCAAGTGCTCACCACCACACCTGGCAGTGGTAGCATAGTCATTTTTTTATATTAGTTCTGCCTAGCCTTGTGTATGGGCTATCTTTTGGTCTTTAAACCTTTTTCCAAGTTTATTTTATGTGTATGAGAGTTTTGCCTACATGTATGTATGTACATCACATGAGTACCTGGTGCCCAGGGAGGTCAGAGGGTGTTACATCTCCTGTAACTGGAGTTAAAGTTAGTTGTGAGCTATCATGTTGATTCTGGGAACAGAACCAAGGTCCAACAAGTCTTAACTGTTGAGCCATCTCTCCAAACCATTACTTCAATTTTATTCTTTAGTGCCTTAAATGTTTTCATGGTAGGGGCCTTTAACTTCCTTTGTTAGGTTTATTCCAAGGGTTTTAAAATTTGAAACAGGTCTCTCTATACTGTCCTGGAACCTGGGACT
Source organism: Acomys russatus (assembly GCF_903995435.1). Classification (NCBI taxonomy): domain Eukaryota; kingdom Metazoa; phylum Chordata; class Mammalia; order Rodentia; family Muridae; genus Acomys; species Acomys russatus. The sequence continues at coordinate 1,122,194 of NC_067158.1, read as the reverse complement.
CTCCCTGTGTAGACCAGACACAGCTTAATTCTTCCTGCCTCCAACTCCCGAGTGCTGGAATTCAATGCTCTTCATTGCTCCTGGCTCCACGCTGGGTTTTTGTTGTTGGCTGTTGTTTTTGAGGCAACTCTGAAAAGGGTTGCTTCCCTGATTTGTGCAGTGTGCCCTTTGTTGTGATCCACAGACTACTGGTGTGTTTTTTAATGTTAACTTTGAATCCTAACCATTTTATAGAAAGTGTTCATCAGATTATAGATAAATCTTGTGGAGTCGATAGGGCCTCTGCTATATAAAATCATAACATCTGAAAATAGGCTCTTTTTTCCAGACTACCTTCTTATTTATATTCCTTTTATTAACTCCCTGTATTTTATAGCCAAAGCTAAGATTTCAAACATTTATTGGCCATTTGTACTTTAGTTTTTATGAATTGTTTGTTCAACCTTTGCTCATTTTAAACTTTTGATGCTCTGTTTATGGTTTTATGTTTTTATAGGCAGGATGCAGACTCTTTTGCGTTTTTTATTCCATTTTCTATTTATTCATTCACTTAATTCCAATTTCTAAAGATTTTTATGCAACCTCACATTTAAGTGGATGGTAAAGCCTGCTTCTGTTTACTACTGTCACTTCATCCTTTCTTAATTCTGGTTTACTTATAAGTGTCTGGATTCTAGCATGTTCTTTTTATTCCTGTCGTATTCTGATTTAGCTTCCTGGTGCCATGCAATTATCCTATGGAAGTACTGGAAGATTGAGTAGGTTTTGGCTAGCTTACCAGTGGTCAATTAGGCAATCAAATGCAGACTGGGTGTTGGTGCCATCTAGTGTTGGTAATGGAAAAACAGTCCTATGGAATCTTTGGTAATTAACCATAGTGAATAAATGGCACACAGAAGTTTAGTGAGCCATAGATAATGTTTCACACTTGCCAGTGATTTTCAAAATGAATTTACAAACTATTTTGAATTTTATACAGAATTAAATGCTTGAGTCATGCTCTTACAAACATTTTGAAATGACCTTGAGGATTCTTCAAATCTATTTCTTTAGTGTATTTTCATTAAAGTAAAAGGCCTAATAGTTTTAGCTTTTAAATTGTAAACTTACAACTACTTTGGGCCTTTAGTAATAAGTGTGTGTGTGTGTGTGTGTATTCTCATTGAATAACGTTTTCAATTTCTCTGGATTTTAATATTCACTTATTGAAATTGCTATGTGATTGTTAAGAGCCTTTGAAAATACTTTTTTTGGGGGGGTCATTTTAAATGTTGTCACTCATTTTCTAGATTTCACGTCCTCCATTTCTGAAGATTGAGTTCAGCAGTGTTGAAGTGCTGACTTTCAGTCTATAGAGGGCATTAGATTACAGTGTATGGTAGGGTTTGTGGTTGTTAATATCTCTCAGGAATAAAACGTTTAGCTTTGTACTTCTGTGTTGCTCAGAATTCTGAAGTTAGCGTCAGGACTGCTGTGTAGCTGTCGTTGTTTTCATATTAATAAAAGATCCTTGTTCTCCATAGTTCATAGACATAAGAATTGTAGCTTCCTAAAACAGTATTCAGGTAATGTTTTAATCACATTTTCAAACAAATGGCTGGTTTTTTGGTTTTTGTTTTTTGTCTTTCTTCTTATTTCCTTGTGCTTCTAAACACTAAAGGAAAAAAGGTAAAACAAACCAAAAGTGTTGATGGCTTCAAAAGAAGAGAAAAGTAGAAAAGGAGTTTGAGAGAGCTGGATGAGGTGGGAAGAGGTGGACACCAGTGTGGTTTTACTGTCTGTTCTTTTGTTTCTTTTTTTGAAACAAAAATTACATAGCCTTGCTATATAGTGTGCTGGCTGGCCTTGAACTCAGAGAGAGCCACCTGCCTGCCTCCTCCATGCTGGGCTTTTACATCAGCTCTGGGACAGTTCTCTTCTGCTTTAAATCCTTCCAAATAGAAACAAGATTTTTTAAAAATGCTCACACACACAATTTTTTTTGTGGTTTTTTGAGACAGGGTCTCTGTGTAGCCCAGGCTTTCCTGGAACCCACTCTGTAGCCCAGAATGCTTGAACTCACTGAGATTTGTCTGCCTCTACCTCTGGAGCGTTGGTATCAGAGGTGTGCTCCACCACTACCCGGCTCAGAGGTTTTTTTGTTTTTTTTAAATTAGGAATATTATTTAGTTATTCAATTAAGATATTTAATATTTAGATAAGTGTATGTTGTAAAAATCTTAGTGTTTTTCTTACTAAAGTGGGAAGAGAGACTGAAAGTAGGTAATTTTAGAGTATAGTATTCTTCAGAAATGAATGTAGGGCACCTTGTAGGTCTTTGATCTTATTTTTTGTATTATACATTAAAGCTTGATCTGTGACTCCCTCCTTTGGCATTCTGGACTGTTAAAGAAAATAAAATACTACCCTGAAACATGGAGGTATCATTTTGCAAATTGGGTTGAGTGTATGTTATTTGAGAATTACCCATGAAAGAAATCTTTTTTAAAAAGGTTAGTATTTGAATTCACTAAGATGAAGTTTAATGAGAAAATATGACCCATAAATTGTGTATTCATAAGTTTCGCTTGCTAGCTTTTCAGATTAAAATATTTTGTTTAGCTAACTTAAAACAACTGCAGTTTTAAAGCTGAGAAAGAAGTGGGTAAAAATGGCACTCACGAGTTAGCTAGTTTTCTCTGTACTTACCATAAATTGTACTAGAACCGAGTATCATTTTGCAAGGTTGAAATGCTTACTGAACTTAAAGGCTTCTAGTTTGCTTCCATAAATATAAACTTACAGTACTAAAAGTACATTTAGGGCTGGAGAGATGGCTCAGCGGTTAAGAGCACTGACTGCTCTTCCAGAGGTCCTGAGTTCAATTCCCAGCAACCACATGATGGTTCACAACCATCTATAATGAGATCTGATGCCCTCTTCTGGCCTGCAGGTGTACAAGTAGGCAGAGCACTATATACGTAATAAATAAATCTTTAAAAAAGAAAAGTACATTTAATATTCATATGAGTGTATTACTGCACACGGGTTGCACTGTAAAAATAAATAAGTGAAGTACTACAAATATGTGAATTATGTAAATGCCAAATACTTTTACCTTCGGAAATATGATGTAACTTGAAGATAGCTATTTACTGTCTTCTGGTGTTTGTTTTTCTTCTAGTGGAGCTCAGATTAGAACCCCACACCTTCAGCCTGCTAGGCATGCACTTGACCAGTTAGCTACATTCCCTGTCCTTGTCAGTTTGAAAGTGCTCATTTTAAAATACTGTCTTGAAGTATTTTTGTATTTACTGAACAGTTTGGGATGCTAAACTGTTCTGAGAATAGGCCACATATTTTCATCCTTGGTGTGATCTGGTGATGACAGTGTTCTCAGAATAATTACATTATATAATGGCTCAGCAAGTAAGTTAAATATTAGTTCTTAAACTGGAAACACTTTTAAATTTATTTTATTTTTTCCTTTTATTTTTATTTTTTATTCAAATTACATCCTGAATGTTATCCCCTCACTTGTATCTTCCTGTTCCCATCCTCCTTCCCGCTTCTGCCCTTTTCCCCTCCCATAAATTGATTTATTTATAATTAAGCAAGAAAGGTAGATAAAGAAAAGACAAAAAAACTGAATAATTGGCATTCTAACCACTTGAGGATTTTGCAAGATTTTGCAGTACATGTACTCAGAGCCAAGTTTCAGAGAAATGTCCCCATTTCAGTGTAGTTACAGTTAAGAGATACATGTACCTCTATGCATAGATTATATGCATAGTATTTTGGTGGGCCGTATGTATTTTAAAATATTTTAGCTGATTAAATTGCCACTATGCATTTCCTTTTCTGTTTAGGCAAGTAAAGCAGTTGTGGAACATTAGAAAGGCATTCTAGGGGGCTGTAGAGATGGCTCAGAGGTTAAGAGCACTGAGTGCTCTTCCAGGTGTCCTGAGTTCAATTCCCAACAACCACATGGTAGCTCACAACCATCTATAATGTGATCTGATGCCCTCTTCTGGCTTGCAGGTAGAGAATTGTATACATATTAATAAATAAATCTTTTTTAAAAAAGAAAGAAGCATTCTACACTGGCACGAATGCAAGTTTAATGAACTTTGAGAAATTAGAAATATCACAACCATTTATTTTTTTATTAAACTATGCCATTTTCATAGGGTAAATGATATAATTAGCACATGACTATTTCTCCCTTAGCCAAAAATCTATTAGTAGGTAGGTAGTGAGTGAGTATTTACTAAAAGATTGAATTGGAACAGATTATAATTAAATATATTTGGAAGAGTCTAGATTTCCAGAAATGTTGAATAAGAAAGAAAAAGCTTTGGTAGCTGAAGTTGAAAATTTTTCCATTGAAGTAATTTATTTAATATGCATAAGTAATTACATTGATTTTTTTTTTTTTTTTCTGCATACCTTTCAGGATTCAAAGTATGAGTGGTTTAAACCTCAGCAAGCTCAGGAGAAAGGGCTGTTTCCAACACAAAATTGAAGTTATTAACCCGTTTAAATCAGTCCATTTCTATGTTGTGGGTAAACTGTTGATTTTAGAGTTTCAAGTGAAACTGAAAATAAACAAAAAAATGAGCCACAGCAGTACAATTGAACTGCCGCTCAAGAAGGAAAGAGAAGTCTATGTGGGTGGTCTTGGTTCTGTGTCTGTTTCAGGTATATTTAGTGGTTGGCTCTATTGGAAGAGTCTTTTCTTTCCCTTTCTTTTTGGTAGCTGCCCCTTCCCCGTGCAAAGCCAGCTCCATTTGGCATGAGCAGTAAGCAAATGGCCAGGACAATAAACAGATAGGAGGAACGCATTAATGTCTGAGTATTAGTAGCCTAGTTACAGATTGTACTGCGTCAGCCTGCTCCACACCCCAAGACATCAGGTGACTCCAGTCCTGCTGCAGTTGTGCAGCACAGACTGCAGCCCTGAGCCGAGGAAACGGGTATTTCATTTCTCAGGGAGAACTTTGCAGTTTACAGCTTTTCTGTGGGTATGCATGATTTGTGATCGCTGCTGGAGGGCAGATCGAGACAAGAAATGGACGGTCAGAAGAAACATTGGAAGGATAAGGGTATATCTTTTAATCTTTCTTTTTTTATGTAACCAGTAGGATTTCTGTGAGCAAAGCTTTGCGGTTTAGATATACTTCGGATTGAACTAGAGCCTGTGAGGATGTAATGCTAAAGATTAAAATACAACAGCTGCCTCCTGTGTTTTTACAGTTGATCATGTACAGGAAAGACATGATATATTTATCCTGTTTATTTGATTTAGTCTTTTCAGTCCTGTCTGTCGGGTTTCTTTTCTAATCATGCATTTTAAATTGGTATGTGATTAATGTCTCATTTGTTGGTCACTGTGGTGTGGAGAATGTACAACCATCTCTGTAGTCTGCTGCGGCATTTCAGCCAACTTTAAATAAAGCTCAGTTGTGTGCCTGAAATCTCTCCATAGGTATGTAGATAGCAGAATTGCATTACAATAGGCTTTTCTTTGAAAATCCAATGTAAATCTTTTAAGTTTTTACTTGAATGCTTTTTATTTTTTGTTTCTTGAAATTTTCCAAATGTATGCACAGTTGTAAATATGTATCTAAATTTAAAGTACTTACCTTTGTCCTTGTAATAACCAATCAGTGATCTTGATCCTTTTCCTCCCCCTTGAAAGCTCAGATCCTTTCAAATTTCAGTGAATCATTGTGTAAGAATTTAAGCCTGCAAGGAAGTGTTGACTATTGAATATTTTAATCGCATTTTATTATGTGGCTTGTCAACTGTTGTTTATTAGAGCAAGCGAGCTGTATAGCTGACCACTTAGAATAAATGATCTTAAGTATTTCTAGAACTGTTTTTAAGTGGCCCAAATAAACATCTCCCTCAAAGGTTAGGTTTTTTTGGTTTTGTTTTATAATTCTCTTAAAATGTTACTTCCTTCTGCAGCAAAATTACTAAGATAAGAATAATGTTAAAAGCATTTCTGCAGCAGACCAACTGCAGTGCCCTGCTTTAAAACCAAAACCAAAACTGCTCAGTAAAATGTGGGGAAAAGGTGAGTTTACCATTGAATTCATAGGAGGTTTTGTTAAGGATCTTTTATTCAACATAGGGAGAGGGGAAAGCAGCTGTGAGCTTTTCATGTATGAGCTTAATAAAAAAGAGGTTTTTCTTTATTTTAGCTAAAAGTGTTAAAAATGAAGTGATTCAATATAGTTTTTTCATGAGTAAAAAGATATCAGTGATAATAAAATATGAAAAAAGCCACAGTAGGGCCTATTCTGCAACTTCCAAGCGTATTATTTAGTAAAATGTTAAGCTCTTACTTGTTAAGACAATGTAGAGAGATGAAGACAAGAAATTAAGATGCAGCAGAATCCACCTTTTATTGGAGATTTAATTATTTAAATGCCCTTAAACTCAGGTTCACTCATGAGTCTCTGTGGAGCCTTGACTTATTTATATGTAAGCTTGGTGGGCTGGCATTTCTTATTGTCTTTTGTTTTTAGTGCTTGTTTGAGTCAGTTGGACCAACTTAACTATGTTTTTTGTTGTTGTTGGTTTGTTTTGTTTTATCCAGGGGTGGTTATATTTTATTGTTTTCTATATCATCCACTAATGTTTCAGATCATAGAGTGAGATTTAATTGGAAATCACTGAGATGCCACAGATGAGTTTTTCTGTATTTTGAAAAAGTGAGGAGCCTAGTCTGAGGTGTGGGTAAATTTTGTGTACACACACACACACACACACACGCACACACACACACACACACACACACGCACGCGCACACGTCTGCTCCCCCATTCCTTCATTCTCGTATTCATATACTCCTTCCCAAATCTGTCAGCGGTAACAAATGTTTTGATTTCAGGTTTGGTTTTTGTTTTGGTGAAGTTTTAAGTGTGAGCTGTTTGGTTGATTTTGTTTTTTCCTATTAGATATTTAGTCTTTTAGGCTAAGAACATTATAATTGGCATTGTTACAGTTTTGCTATTTTCTGTTTGTTAGCAGAATATTTTGATAAATCTACATAATGCTTTATTATTGAAGCTATGGAAATCCCAGGTTAGCATGAAGGATGGGAAGAGCTGAGAGTCTAGGCCAGTTGGGGGAAGAATGCTGTAAAACTATCAGCAGCAGAGATGGCTCCACACTGTAGCCCCTGGCAGCCTGTGAGTTCTTTTTTAGGTATCTCTACTAAGGTAAATGGATCCCTAACAGCACCACAGGAAAGAATTCTAGGACCAGACGGTATGGTCCTCTAGGCCCTCTAGGACCTCTATATGTAAGCACAAAGGTTAAGAGAAAGAGGTGCACCTCACAAATCTGTCTGTCAGAAATATTGGGCCGGAAAGCTGAAGATGATGCTCCGACAGTGTAGAGAGTTTTGGGTGACTGTTCAGGCAGCAAACTGTCTGTCTTTTTTTTTTTTTTTTTTTTTTTTGAGGCTGCTAACCTGCACTTTCAATTCACTCAGGTAATTAAGTTTTATTCCTTCTCAAGTCTCTGGGGTTGAAGACCAAAGAGTTTAGTCTTAAAATTAAGCTTAGTTCTTTAGGAGTTAAGATGAGTTTTGGTCTAGATAGATGTTTTAAGTTGATAGAGATTAGATATGCTAGATATTAATTTTCTTTTTCTTTTTTTTTTAGATATTAATTTTCATTCAGGGTTTTTGACTCACTTATATAATTCCTGTTTGTATTATGGTTTTTGCTGTATGTAGCTTATTTTATTTATGTGTAATAGTACAAATGTATACGTAAAAAATAAAAATAATTTAAAAAAAAGATAGAGACAGGTGCCTGGGAAGAAAATACTACATAGTGTGAGCACAAGTGTGGGCTTCTCAAAGAATAGGAATTAGCAGCAGGTATATGCATTTTTGTGGTTCTCCAGGTACATCTCAAGGATTGCTAAGAACTTTTTTCTATAAATGAGATTATAGAGTCTGATGAGTCCTTGGATAGGTTCCAGACTTGGTTAAATCAGGAGCACTAGCGTTGTACTAGGAGCTAGCGCATGGTCATGGTCTTTCCTTTGTAAGTGGGACTTCTGGTGAGATTCCTGGAAAACTGCAAATGTTAATTGTGTTGGAATTCCTGATCCTTAGAGGCCTTACCAGCTTGAGCGCTCCTCTCCCTTCCCATCCCTGTAGTTCTCCTGCCTTAACCACACCTGCTTTACAGCTACTGAGAAGATAGACTCGTGACCATGACCACAACTTTTTGGTAGAGTAGACTGTCTAGGATAATAGCTGAAAGATAGATTGGTGGGATCAAAGATGGTAGAAGGTTAGACGATCAAGGTCGGATTTCCTCAGTCTTCTCTGTGGAAGACTTGGAAAATCAGCAATCGAGGGTCTTGTGCCTCAATTTGGCTGGGTAAGAAAACCTGCTCTTAAGTTTTTAGTTTATTCTATTGTGGGACTTACAGAGTTCTAGTTTTGAGGTTCTCTTGGGTTTTATGACAAGATGCTCTGGGTCAGGCTGTAGAAGACACTTGGTTTGTAAGGAAGTAAAGAATTTCTTTTTTATGTTTTAAAGTAGGGAGTAGTAAGTAACAGCAAACTCAGAAGGTTGACTTATGATGTTGTATAAGCTGGAGAAGAACCCAGAGGCCTGTGTTTGGGATTATTGTAGTTATGCCTGGATTTTAAGAAGGCAATCCTGAACCTTATCTGAAGTAGAGATGAAAAAGAAGTAACAGCTTTGAGGAAAATTAGTGAAAAAATACTTGACAGTATTGTAGGACTACGTGAAGTTGCAACCAGAATGAAACAACTATTTAGCATCAGTAGATTAAAAAAAAAAAAGCAAGCCAAATTGAGTTCCAGATTCTTTGCATTTGAAGTGCTGGAAATACCAAGAAACGATAAAGAGTAGGAAACAAACACAAAGTGAGGATTTCTTTTTGAAAGGACTGAAGGTGGGGAAGGGAAGACTAAGGACAACACGTACAGTGTGAAGCACCAGGAGAAGCCAGCTCTAACAGCGGTGGAGCAGGAGACAGTGGCTGCCCCGCTGTGAGGAGTGTAGACCTGTTTAGGATGAAGATAAAGTGACTGGAGACCCTGTCAGATTTTAGGAGAAAGTGTAATGTTGCTCTTTTTACTAGTGCTGTTGTGGATTGGGAAGGTAAACTTCTTCTGTACATGGCCTTTGTAGAAGTTTCGTAGCATTGAAGTTCAATTCAGGACAAGATGGTGTTGGAATACCACCCTATCTGGAGTGTTCTTCCCTTTTGGACTCTTAGGGATGTCCTAGTCTTGCCTACAAGTCATTTCAGTTTCTGCAAAAGCTTCAAGTGGTTGAGGTTGTGCGGACAGTGGCCAGGGCCCTGTCCAGGTCCCTGAAATGCTGGCCTTTCCCTTGAGCCTAGGCAGGAGGCAAGCTGAGAAAGGAGCTTGTCAGTAACCAGTTTTAAGAACTGCTGATCTTAAGAAAGTAACGACTTTTAATTCTAAATTTAGCTTTAAAAAAGGTGAAATTTGGGTTTTCACTTAATTAGCTTTTTGCTTTTTTTTGAAAGATTTTTTTGTGGTTGTTTAATATAAGGACTGTGTTTTAGAAAATAATAGAGAATGGCTTTGAGGTTTTTTTGTTTGTTTGTTTGTTTAAATAATGAAGTATAGGAATTAGAGGATTACCTTGTTGTATTCTGTAATCTTGAACAGTTCAGTAGACATTTGCACCTTTAACTTAACATCACTTTAGTATGTTGGTGATTAAGCCAACATAACAAGCCTTTTCCTGTTTGCAAGTTTAGGCAATGCTAAATTGATTATAATTGAATTTAACTCTGTTCTCATCAGTGGTCAGCATGTGTTTTCAGCATTGCTTTTCAGAATGATTGAGTTATTGCTTTGAGCAATAAGTTAGTGTTTGTCTTGAGCCATGGCTAAAATTAAGTATGTGCATTGCTGACGGCTTTAACTGTAGGATAGGTATTTTGTCAGTTTTATGTGAATTACAGAAACAGGTTTGCATTTTTTCCAAAATAAATGAATATGTTTTCCGTGGTTATAGAGAAGTGTAATATAGACTCAAGGGATATGTATTGCAACCAGGGATGGAAATTTATTCATTTGCTTTCCTTCTTATCCAGATCTGAATATTATTAGTTTTTATCAGGCCTGCTAGCTGATCTAAGTTCCATGTGATGACTGAGTTAAAATGAATCTTTTAAAAGAACAGTTCTAATTGTGCTACTGAAAAGGTTTTTCTTTGCTTTTCAAGTTAAGCTTGTACTGATGGTCCTGGGCTGATTCTAAAGACATTCCATGCTTTTCCCAGCTCATCTCCCATCATACCCACATCAGGCCACTGATGAATTTGCTCCCTCAACATGACTGCTTTTGTATTTGCCCATATCTTACCTTTTCTTCCAGTTTTTATTTGACCATGTAATATTTAAGAACCATTCTTCCCAGATAGACATGATTTCAGCCTTCTTTAAACTTATCTTTAGATTTGCAGTTTGTGCCATCTATTAGCATTATATATGAGCTTTTTCTGTAAATTCCTTAAAAGCAGGAACAGTAGTTTCCTCACTAGGCCTCCTAGTTGGCACTGTACAGTATTTCCATAAAATAACAGACATAGCTTTAATGGTTTGTTTACTCCTGGCCTTGAGTTTTATACATATATTTATGGTTTTAAAAAAACAACATTTTTTTTGATTGGGGATTTAGGAGTACCCGTTTCTTAAAGGAGCAGTGAAACAACTTAAGAGAATTTTAGGGGACCGGAGAGATGCTCAGCAGTTATAAATGCTGGCTTTTTTTCTAGAGGACCCAGATTAACTTCCCAGTACCCACACAGCAGCTCACAACCATTTATAACTCCAGTTCCAGGGGATCCGATGTCATCTCTGCCCTCCGTGAGTGCAAGGGCCACAAGGTACACAGACATAAATAGAGGCCAAATACTCACACATAAAAAAGTAAATACTGTTGGGTTTTGTTTCGTTGCTGTTTTGTTTTTGAGATGGGTTTTCAGCTGTCCTGGACTGTCTTTGTAGACCAGGCTGGCCTCAAACTCACAGAAATCCGCCTGTCACCGCCTCCCAAGTGCTGGGAAAGTAAATACTTTAAGTATGAAGCTGTTGCATATTCTCTTTTTCCCTAGGTGTGCAATCTCTTATAACTAAAAACTGTCAATTTTTGTGCAAGTAAGGAGTGAGTACAAGTAGATTGGTACATATTAAAGAGAACATATTTAGTTTCAACTTAAAATGGCATTAAATCTATGGCTTTTCCTATGAATGGAAAATACCATGGTTTAGAAAAAAATTGAAATGTAAAGTTAGGAGTATTTTCTACTCTGTTTTTGTATTGAATTTCCGCCCCCCCCCCCAATTAAAAAAATATTTTATGTGTATAAGTGTGTGAAGATCAGAGGATGGCTTCCATGAGTCCTGTGGGTCCAGTTGTCAGACTCTGGTCATTTGGCTTGGTGGCAGGTGCCTTACCCACTGAGTCAGCTTGAGCCAGCCCTTTTTGTGGTGATAGCTATAGGAACTAAAGTAAATAAATTATTAGTGCATTAAGTGTGGTGATAGTAGCTAGCTTGCCTTTTTTTTTTTTAATGGGGCTTTAAAATCAAAACCTGACTTCAGGCTATTTTCAATGCTAATTTGATTTAAGGCAAAATGTAATGGATGACTTCTACATCTAAGACATTTGGTCTAGCCCTATTTTTAGCTGCAGCAGATGACAGGCTGTGATTACCAGATGTATGCAGCTCTTCTTACTTTGTACTGAGTCAGTGAAAGAAACACTGAGTTCCTTTACATTTAAGTTTTAATTACGTAAAGTACACTATACAAAATAATCAGGTTTTACATTTTTCAAATTTGAAAACAAAAATAAAACTTCAGGGAATAAGTCACTTTTTTTTCTAAGTTATAGGTGTTTAAATTGGCATAAACCCCTATGTATTTCCCACAGTTTGGGGGGGGGATTTCTGTCCAGTTTATCTTGAATCTTTAAAAGGGGTGTTGATGAACATTTTATATAAAAGTTAAAAAAGTTCCTTACAAAAACAAGTCCTTTATCTGATACTTTGATAAAGGCTTTGTGTGCAGGAGTGTGCCTTCTGCATGTATGTCTGTCCCACATGTGTGCTTGGTGACCAGTAGAATAGCTGGGTTCCCTGAACTTGAGTTACAGACTGTCGTGAACCACGATGTAGGTGATGGAAGTCAAAACTGTCTTCCCTAAGAGCCTTCTCTCCAGCACCCATAATCAGAAACTTAGTTTGTATTTTCTCCCATTTTGTGGATTGTCTTCACCTTCTTCATAATGTCCTTTGAAACATAAAAGGTTTTAGTATAAGAGGTTTAACACTTTCTTTTGTGCTTATGTTTTCTTACATCATTCCGTAAGAAATACTGCCCAGTAGAAAGTCTTGAAAACCTACACCTATTTTTTCTTTTAAAATAGTTGTTATTTTTAAAGCCGCCCCCCCCCACTTGTAAGCACGTGTGGGTATGCTACAGTACACATACAGAGGCCCGAAGACACCTTGTAGGGGTTGGTTCTTGCCTTCTACCATGTGGGTCCAGTAGATGAAACATTTTAAACTTCTGTCTTTAGATTTTGATTCTATTTTGAGTAAAAATTAAAAGTATCTTTGTTACATTTAATAATGTGTGTGTGCATGTATGCCTGTGTATGTGCACTAATAAGTGTAAGGGTCCAGAGGCATCAGATCTCCTGTAGCGGAAGGTAGAGCAGTGCTCACTGTTAATAGCTGAGCCATATTTCCACCCATAAGTTAACCTTTTCTGTAATATAAAGTAGGGGAATCCAGCGGCATTCTCCTGCAGTTGGACATCCAGTTGTCCTAATGACATTGTTGGAAAGACTTCTTAGCATCCTTGTGAAAGTCACCTGACCACAAATATGAACATTGACTTCTGGTTTGTGAATTTCATTTCACTATGTCCCTGTGTAACCATGTACATGACAGCAGGGTCCGCAGTAGGTTTTGTTTTCCTTTTTCTGATCTCCAACTGTCCTCCAGCTTGCCATCCACTTGTTATTAAAAGCTGTGTAGGGAATTTTGTAATGGAGAAATATGAACCCTCTAACTTCATCGATATTTTCCAGGATTATTTTGGCTATTTCAGATGACTCCCCCCGCCCCCCTCCCCCCAGTTGCCTTGTTAGTTTTTGTTGGAGAGCCAACTGGGCTTTTGTTTTGATAGGGGTTGCACTTTTGGACTAATTAGAGGAATGTTACATGTAATCCGTGACCATGGGGTGTATTTCTGTTTAATTTAGTAATTAGTTTCTTTTAACTCTTAAGTTCTCAGTTTTTTTTTTCTCGTTTTCAGCTGTGCTCCTGGGTATTAGATCATTTGTTTGTGATTGTAAACTGTGGTTTTGAAAGTTTGTTCAGACTGCTCATTGCTGGTGTGTAGAGATACAGTGTACCTACAACCACACTAGATTTGATTATGAGTTCTAGTTGCTGTTTTGTGGCTTCCTTAGGAAACTCTAAATGTAAAATCACATTAGCTACAAATACCTTAGTTCCTTTTTGTCCAATCATTCATTACCTAACTTCTGGTCAAAGACTTCAAGGACATTTTTGGGAGTGAAGTGTCAAAGAGATGTTACCCCTGTCTTCCCCTTGGTTTTAAGGGGGAAGATACCAGTGTTGCACCATGAAGAATGATGTCCACTCTGGTCTTGTAGATTTCATTTTTATCAGTCTGAGGATAATTCTTGTTTTCTCTTGCTGTTTTGTTGACTGTTAATTATAAAATAGTGTCGGACCTTTGTCAGATGCTTTTATGGCAACTGTCGTGGCAGGTGTGTCTTAGTCCTATTTCGTTTATATGGTGTATCTGTGGCTTGTTCATATGTTGCACCAACTTTGCATTCTCAGAACAGATCTCTTTAAGCTATGATATAATCTATATATGTTGCAGGATTTGACTTGTTAGTATTATGGTGAAAATACTGTTCTGTATTCATTCATATGGGATGTTGATCTGTAGTTTCCTACTGATGTCTTTGTCAGATTTGGGTCTCTGAATTGAACAAATTTCTACATTAGCTAATGATATAAAGCTCCTGTGAATATCAGAAGCATGTAGATAAATTTCTTGGGATTTTATATCCTTCCTCCTTGCAGCTTCATGGACAACCTCTTTACAAAATGGGGTTGAAAATCCTTTTGTATTGCCACAGTGCTTTGGAGAATATATTCTGTCCTGTGTGTGATTACCAGTGTGTAGGTCTCTCACCCCTTGCCTGTTTTTCCCTCATGGTCTCATCAGTGTCTCTTCTACAGCATCCCTAGGACTTCCTTCAACTTGACTATCATGGTATTTGCTTTGAGGTAGTCATGTGCTTTCTTTCATGCAGTATGTGTGAACTTCCATGATTTCCAGAGTTCTTATATTTATTGAAAAAAATCTTACAGCATCTGATCATTTATTAGCAGGCAGCATGCTCTCTCTGTGTATGGGTGAGTCTGTCCCTGCCAACACTTGTGTGTGGATGTCAATGCTCTGTGACAGTACTTGGGCACAGAGACAGGATTTCGTCTTGGCCTGGAGCTGCCAGATGAGGCTAGGCTGTAAGGCCAGGGAGCCCAGGATCTGTCTGTGTGGTCCTGGCACTAGGATTACAAGTGTTTATCACCACGCCTGACCCTTTTACATGTGTTCTGGGCATTGGACTTAGGCCCTTGTGCTTCCCAACAAGCACTGTACCAATTGAGTTTCCCCCCAAATACATGGGTTCTCCTTATGTAGGAAATCTTCCTGGGAGAATAGCACTCATGGTACTGTTTTTTAGTAGTATTAAATAGGGATTAGTTAAGAGTATTTTGTGATTGTAAATTGTGATTGCCACTAGAATGAGATTATTTCAAAGCGTACAGAAATGCATAAAGAAGCAGGTAAGACTTACTTATAATCCTAGTATTAAAAAATAAAAATGCTATTTAGTAGAGTTTGTTTGTTTTTTGTTTTTTCCCCTAAACTTTATGGTTAGACATATTTTTTGTTTGGTTTGTTTGTCTTGAGACAGGGTCTTGCTATATTTAGCCCAAACTGGTCTCAGATTCACTGTGTAACTCAGGCTGGCCTTGTACTCATGATTTTTTAAATACGGTTTTCCAGTAGCTTTATAAACATCTCACTTTCTTTACAGACCAGTGTTTCCATTATATGTACACTAGTTTTAATAAAATTCATTCTTTTAAAAGGCATTTTCAAAAACTTGATGGGCCAATGAGATAGCTCAGTGTTTAAAGGTGCTTGGCACCAAGCCTGACATCCTGAATTCAATTCCTGGAACCCACATGATGGAAAGAAAGACCCAATTCCTTTAAACTATCTTGATTTCTATACATGTGCTATAGGATGTGCATGTGAATATTTAAAAATCTAATATTTGGCAGGCGCGTGTAAGTGCCTGTAAGCCCAGCACTTAGGGAGGCAAAGGCAGGTGATCTCTGTGAGTTCAAGGCCAACCTGGCCTACGACAGCCAAGGCTACACAGAGAAACTCTGGCAGCCAAGGCTACACAGAGAAACTCTGTCTCTAAAAACCAAAACAAACAGCAACAAAATAACCTAATTCTTTTCTGCTCTGACAAAGTACTTGTCAGATATATTGCAGTAAGCTCTTAGCTACCCTGTCTTGCTGGTGAGTAAACTGCTGTAACACTGCTGGTGTCTGTGTTGGCTAGTTTTATGTCAGCTTAATACAAGCAAGCGTCATCTGGTAAGAGGAAACCCCAATTGAGAAATTGCTCCCATAAGATCGTCTGTGGCATTTTCTTAATTAATGATTCATGGGAGAGTGCCCAGACCACTCATTGTGGTGGTGTCATTCCTGAGCTGGTCATTCTGTGTTCTATAAGAAAGCAGGCTGAGCACGCCATGCAGAACATTGCCACTAAGCAGCGTCCCTCATGGTTTCTGCATCAGCTTCTGCTTTCAAGCTCCTGCTCTATTTGAGTTCCTGTCCTGACTTCCTTCAGGGATGGATTATGATGTAGACATGTAAGCAAAAAAACAAAAAACAAAAAACAAACAAACAAACAAAACAACAACAACAAAAAAAAACCTCTCCTCCCCAATTTGCTTTTGGTCATGGTATATCACCATAGCAATAGCAACCCTAAGGATAGTATCCATTATCTTTTTAATTTCATGTAAATGTTCTTCTTGGCCTCTGATTCGTTTTCCATGCAGTGACTCTTTGCCTATATTCTGCCATTCATCAAGCATGCAGATATGCAACATTTGAAGAAGTTGAATGTGATGACCCTTCAGTTTGCTGATTTAACAATAGGAAGTCTCATTCTATCTGGCCTGCCACTTCTAACATTTAAAAAACTTTTATTTTTTTGGTTTTTTTTTTTTTCATATTTCGACTATGTAGCTTAAAATTATTTGAAAAGTGATAAGATTATATACTTGTATTTTGGCACATAATATGTTTCTGAGAAGGTTTAGTTTAAAACATTAAACAGTCTAGATCTTAAAAGAAGACCTATTTTAAAGTTGGCATAGGTGTAGGCCAATGCCAAAAGTTC
This sequence comes from Acomys russatus, assembly GCF_903995435.1. Taxonomy (NCBI): domain Eukaryota; kingdom Metazoa; phylum Chordata; class Mammalia; order Rodentia; family Muridae; genus Acomys; species Acomys russatus. Next base: position 1,105,624 of record NC_067158.1, on the reverse strand, counting down.
ATTATTAGGACCCACTGATAAGAATTTGAGTGGGCACACCTGTGATTCCAGCACTCAGGGAGGCAGAGGCAGGAGGATCTCTGTGAGTTAGAGGCTAGCCTGGTCTACAAAGTTAGTTCAAGATGGCCAGGGTTACACAGAGAACCCTGTCTCAACAAAAGAATTTTGAGTATAGGACTGATGTGTTACTTTACGTTAAGTATAAGTTATGTTAGCTTCTGAAGGGAAAAGAAATTGGAAGACGGTTGCCTTTTGTTAAAACAAGTCAGGAGAGGTTCAAGTCTCATCTAAAGTTATACAGTTGCAGAGCTAGTACTAGGAGGTAGGTCTCTGGGGGCCTGAGCTTGGTCTTTATGTTCACTAATATAGAACATGTAGATTAATTGTAAATCTTGTCTAATCAATAAATCAGAATAGTCTCTGGTTGTTAAATATACACACACTTTGCATATTGATTTGAGTGTTAGATGTTTTTAATGAGGCATAGTGGGTGCTCCTGCATTTTTTTTTTTCATTTTTTTTTTTTTTTTGTTCATCTTAGTAGTAGGGATACTAACGAGAGTGCTTTGAGAACCAGGTTTGTTTGTTTTTTGTTTTTTAGACACGTTTTCTCTGTGTAGCCTTGGTCTCGAGTGCACAGCGATTCACCCACCTCTGCCTCCTGAGTGCTAGGACTAAAGTATATGCCACCACGCCTGGCAACTGAAAGCGCCATCTTTATATGAGTATTAAAGTGATTGGATATTAAATGGAAGAGAAGGATGAAATCTGATTATTTTTCTGTTCTAGGTTGGTGTTATCTTAAATTTGTGTGTATGTATTTGGGAACACCTGTGTGGAGGTCAGAGGTCAAGCTAGTAACATTTGTTCTCAACTTTTACTTGGGTTCTGGGGAATCATCAGTAAGCATCTTATGCCTCAAGACATCTAAGTTTTAAAATCTTTTTTTCCTATGTGGTTTTTAAAGTGATATGTTTGTGTGTAACATTGTAGCTCATGTTAGTAACTTAATCATAATGTTGAAATTTTTCTTTTTTTACGTTTTTACTACTTAAGTACCTGGATAATAAAGATGATGATACTGGCAGTATTAATTAGTAACACAACAAATAACAATCTTCACTTTACTAATTTATTAATACTGAGCCCTATATTTATATATGCTTTATATTAATCATCTTATTGATGGAAATTTTCAATTCATTTTCCTCATTTAATGAATCACATCTCAATGAGACAATTGCTAATTTTATATGCAGTTTAATGGTGAAGCTCTAAGTGTGCAGGGGTTTAGTGACTTACGGAGGTTACATCGCTGGTAATGTAGGCTGCTGTTGGGAGTCTAGGTCACCCAGCTCTAGAGCCTTAAGTCTGGTCTTACATAAGCCACTGTTAGAGGACACAGGGGAGCCTCACAGGAATTACACTGCCATTGCTATCTATGTAATGTCACTCACTACCTTCCTTGCACTCCCATGGGGGGAGGATGACATTTTTAGAGCTTCTGGAAGATGGAAGTCCTGCACCTTTAAGTTTCCTGGATCCTAATGACAGCTGGATTCCTCACAGTTTTAAATTTTCCTGAGCCTCTTTGTCCCACTCTTGTTCCTGTTACAGTGTAATATTTACTTTAAAATTTACCTAGTTGTGTTTATAAGCCCAGGTAGTCCTAGAAAAGATACTTAACATTTTAGAGTTGAAGAGCCTTAAAAGTGCATTTCCCATTTTCCGGCTTTCTATTCATTTCACTAGGCTGTCTTTCTGTTTTTGAGTTACCGTTCACCATGCTATGTGTGCCTAGCTGGCCTGGCACTGGCTATTTCAGTCTAGTTAGCCTCAAACCTGCAACAGTTGTGCCTCAGTCTCTCAGGTGATAGAATAGTACCATCAGGCTAACCTAGATTGAATTTCAGTGTATTCTCAGTGTCGGAAATTGACTGTGACATCATTCGTAGTGTCGTTTTGACAGCACAGATTAGGCTATTTCAAGGTCTGGTCAGTCCTCAGATATTTTGATAGTAACAAATTGCATTCATCAGAACTGGTGCAGTGTTACAGATGAGGCTTAAAATCACAGTCTGACAACAGGCAGCAGAGGGCCTGTGAGTAATACATGGAACAGAGGTCTGGCCCAGGATGTGCACATGCTGGGCGTGTGCTCTACTGGTGAGCTACATTTCAAGCTCCACCTTCTCAGTGCTTAAGATATATACTCAGGGGAATTAAGAGCTTTGTAGTAGTAGTGCTTTATAGCTCTCACATACATATTTTTCCCTATAAAAGTACCTCCAATGGTAAATGGAAACCGGGCCTATTTAGGAGTTCTAGGGATCAAAAACAAAGTATCCATTTAAACTGTTACTTTAAAAAGTTATCTCCTTCATCTTAAAATTAGCAGGAATTAAAATTTTTACTTGACTATATCCATATTTGTTTTATTAGCGTGGAGGGTTGTTTTTTTTTGTTGTTGTTTTGTTTTTTTTTGTTTTTTGAGGTTTTTGTTTTGCTGCTCCCAGTTGTTCACCATCTAGAGAAGTAAATACCATGTAGCCTGTCAAAGAGCCCTTTGCTACACTGCAGAGTTCTCCCTGGGTTGAGTACAATCTGATCTTGAGACCACAAACCTGTGGTTATTTGAGCCTTGCTAAATTGCTTAGAACAGCTACATATCAAATGTTACAGAATACTATAGTATGTAGGGTTTGGATATTTTGGGGTTTTTTGGCCCTACAGTTTTTATGACATTTTTTTTCTCTTGAGGAAATTAGTTTTTTACATGTCTGAATGCTGTTTCCCCTCTGCCTTTTACTGTAGGTCACTTTTATTAGTACCAGGCTAAGATACCATTTTAGGAGTCCCAAAGAGAGCTTCTAAAAGCCAAGTTAAAAGTTCAGCTGTTAAAAAGTTTCAAATTTTCAATTTTTTGTCAAATTTTATTTTCTATACTTAAGTCTTATTTCAGTAGCCCCTTTTGTATGTACTGTTTTCTCTGTAATTGCAGTGTCATGAATAGTATAAAGAAGAAATGTCTCAAGATGATTTTAAGTGACCTCTGCTAGGACTGAGACATTTAATTGTATAGCTAGAATGATTTGGTCACTCAGGTGGGAGGTTGGCATGAGAGGAGGACTGTGGTAAAAATACAAACATAGCATTATACTGACAGGCTTGTGTCTTCTTTTTGTAGAGCATGTGCATGTGTAGATCCAACGGTTAAGATAGTATTCTAATTTCAGACTTGTTCTTTGACTTTTTAGTTGTTGACCTCCTCTACTGGAGAGACATCAAGAAGACTGGAGTGGTGTTTGGTGCCAGCTTATTCCTGCTGCTGTCTTTGACAGTGTTCAGCATTGTCAGTGTGACGGCCTACATTGCCTTGGCCTTGCTCTCTGTGACTATCAGCTTTAGGATATATAAGGGTGTGATCCAGGCTATCCAGAAGTCAGATGAAGGCCACCCATTCAGGTGAGATGTCTGGAAACAAGGCAACAGTGTGAACAGGATTGGTATTAAGACTTCATCTTCTATCTGTAGGATTATAGGCATGTGCTTTCTTTGTTGCTTAGAGATAATTATATCAGGAGCATCTACCTTTGAGATTTCTTGTGGTAGAAAAGACTAGACTCCCAATAATACTTATTGTTAGGTACTGGTCATCACAGTGAGTTTTAGGATGGTGAATTGTTATTGTCTTTACTGTTCACACCTTTACCCATTGTCCTCTTTGGTACATATTCTTATCTACACTTTCCTCAGTTTCTCAGGGCATTACACAGAGAGGGGAGACATGATTTTTTTTTAAATAACTTCAAATTGGAGTTTCAGAATGATAGTTGTATGCCACAGACCATTAGCAAGTATTATTATTATTTTTTTTTTTAAGATTTATTTATTATGTATACAGTGTTCTGCCTACATGTACAGTTGCACACCAGAAGAGGGCACCAGATCTCATTATAGATGGCTGTGAGCCACCATATGGTTGCTGGGAATTGAACTCAGGACCTTTGGAAGAGCAGCCAGTGCTCTTAACCTCTGAGCCATCTCTCCAGCCCCAGCAAGTATTATTTTTAAAGCACTTAAAATGAAATATATGAAAATGTTATAAAGGTATAACTTCGAAATTATTCACAGTATTAGTTTTATATATCATTAAATTTTAAAGATTTTTTTTAAAAAGATGCCCAGTTTATTTTTTTGTTTCTTTTTAGACATTCCTTTTTTACAAAGGCATTTTAGACTTTTAACATTTTAGCTGATGTGCCAGTTTAGGCCTATTGGACACTTTTTTAGTTGCCTAGTCATACTGGTACAGGTGAAATTATGTAGTTCATTCATCTGTGGTAAGGGGGAACAGTGAGCAGTATATTATACTGTCAGAAACATGCCAGTTAAACTACTATGGATGTCTACCAGGTGGCACTGATGCAGGGTGCTCTTTGTAGCAGAACCAGCAGCAGTGATACAAAGAACAGTACCAAAGTTTTATCAGCCAGAAATGTGTATTTCTAAGAGTTGTATAGGCAGGGCTTAGATGATGGCTTTGTGGGCAGGACTGCTTGTTGTGAAAGCAGTTCTGATTCACAGCACCTGCATAAAAACTGGTCAGTGTTGGGGGTCGGAAGCAATTGGATCCTGGGAGCTTGTTGGCCAGCCTAGGCAAAAATGAGCTTCACATGTACATATGCCAAACACACGTATAGAATTTAGAATTTCATAAATAATTTACAGGTGGTTTAAAAGTTGGCTGGGAAACTTTGAATGTTCAATTTGATGTTTATTAGTAACATTGATATACTGGTGCCGTACACTGTTGTACTAGTAAAGAAATAGTCTTGATTCCAAATAGTCTATGTTTAAGTAAGAAAAAAATGATGTCTGTATTCAGAGCTGGATGTGGTACAGTATAATGTGGAAGAAACGCTGTTTTGGAGTAGATTACACTGGGGTCTTAGGGACTCGTATCTGCTGAGGCTTCCTGTCTCGGTAGAGTCTGAAGTGAGGCTGATTCATGGTACAAGTTGTCACTAGAGGCAAGAAGTGAACTTTGCTTTAGGGAATAGCATGATGACAAGGCATTACGTATTGGGGGGAGGGGGTTAAAATGACTAATTTCCAGTTTCAACATAGGGAGCAGTGGGAAGGTTAACAAAGATAGATGGGCTCTCTGTCTGAAAAGTTGGAAACAGAATTAAGTATAGTGCTTGAGCTGGAAATGATTGGAAAACATCTCTTTATCTAATTTAGAGAGTTGGAAATTTGGCCCAGAGAATTTAAGTGCTTTTTTGCAAGACAATTTAGCTAGAAAATAGCTGATCTTCTATTGCCCACCTGAGTTCAACCCAGACTCTGCTATTTTAGGAAGCTCAGATAAGGCTTATCTGGCATTGACTAAGAGACTAGATTAGGCTAGATTATAAACAGGCTTGGACACTGATAGAATATTTTAGTGTGCAAATAACAGATCCTTAATATGAGTGATGCAGGAGACACATTTGGGGCAGGCATATTTCTAAGGTAGGAGTATGAGGCAGGGTTGTCTCAGAGGACACGTATGTGGGGAAATAGGATTAGTTGGGTATGGCGCTTCAGACAGAATAGTTTAGCTAAATTGTCGTCATTGATATAGTTAATGACTACCTCTAAATTACCTTCTTAAATGGTACACTTGCTGCTACAGCATACGTGAGGACATGAATGTTGAGAATGAATATTATGTTTATTGGTATTTCCGCTGTACTTTTGGCAGCTATTTTACAGTTTTGACAGTTTCCCATAAAGGTGCAGGTGGAAATGAATAGGGTCTTTGGTAGCTGAATCTAATGAGACAGTATAATTTTCTTAGTAACTTGAAGGCAAAGCTGTGCTAAACACTTTGCTCATTATAACTAACTCCTCTCAATAACTTCCATTTTAAATGAGGAGGCAGGCTTAGAAGATTAAGTTTGCAAAATTAGATGACTGAGAAATGATAGCACTTTAAGTTTGCTTGTTCTATTAACTTAGACATTTTGGGTTTGTTTTCTTTGAGACAGGGTTTCATTCTGTAGCCCAGGTTGGTCTGGAACTAGGAACAGTCCTTAGTCTCTGCCTCTCAGGTGCTGTGATGATTATAAGCATGAGCCACCCAGCCAGCTTACTTGGGATTTTCATGGTACACTGTTATAAACTTAACCTCCTCTTTTATAGGTCTGTGGTTGCTGATTGACATTGGGGATCAGTGGCAGTTATGGTCTGTTTTGTTTTCTTAGGGCATATTTGGAATCTGAAGTTGCTGTATCAGAGGAACTGGTTCAGAAATACAGTAATTCTGCTCTTGGGCATGTGAACAGCACAATAAAGGAACTCAGGCGCCTCTTCTTAGTTGATGATTTAGTGGATTCCCTAAAGGTAAGTTTATTTTACTTTTCACTTCTGATATATTATAGTAGTGTGTGTATGTATGTATGTATGTATAGACTTTAATTTCAGAAAGATTAGCAGTATGAAATTCTATTTTTCTATATTCAAATAAATCATGAAGATGTAATGAAATAACATGAATGTAAATTTAGGTTTTAAAATTCCGTGTCCTATGTTTAGACTTGTATGAGAACTATAGTTTGCCCCTTTTCTCCTTAAGGAAAAATATTTTTTAGAAAGAGAAATTGAGAAGAAGATATATTCGATTGTGGGTTTTACAAACCCAAAGGTTAAGAAAAGTGGGTTGGTGACTTCTGCAGATGGACGTTCGTGCTTCACAAAGGGACCTGGGTAGCTCTCAGATCTGCATAGGCAAAAGAGTAAGACAGAGTGCCTTCTCCTCCTTTAAAGCTGACAGATAGCAAACACCTGATCACTCAGGTGCACACTCTGAGGGAAGGGTCTTTCTGGGTGAACTGTGGGGTTCCACTACACGAGAACTTGCTTTCTGCGTATTTCTGTATATAGGTTATTTCCACTGTGTAAGTATACTTTATGAGTCCAGGATGTTTGTTTAAAACTCTTACTTAAAAAACAGAACTGGGCAGGGGGGGAGAAACAGAACTGGATTTAGAAATAAAAAACATACGCAGTCCATTTTATAAACTCAAGTGATCATGGGCAACACATGCCTTTAGTCCCACCACTCAAAGCAGAACGAGGGACCAGTCTGTGAGGTCAAGGCTAGTCTGGTCTACATAGAGAGTTCTAGACCACCCAAAACTACACATAGTTAAGACCCTGTCTCCAAAAAAGTAAATAAAAATAAATTGTAGCACTCGAGTCTGAGGTAGGAGGACCAGATTTAGTGACAGTATTTCCTTTCTGAAGAGTTCCTGCATGTTGGCTGTATGGCTGTGTTTATCCATGGAGAAACAAATGACTTTTCCTTCTGGGGATGGACTCCTAATTTGAATATTTTTTAAAAAATGGTGATAGATATCATCTTTTGATTGAAATTACTTTGATTTCTAGTTAATAAAATGAAAACATTTTAATTTCAAGAAAACAAATTGTCGTTTTTATAATACACAAGCTCTAAAACTTTGACAGAACAGCTTTTAAAGAAACCAGCTTTGGTGTCATCAGTTTATAAAATGTGCATTTTTAGATTCTAGGTCACAATTATCACTTATATTTGAAACCTTCCTCTGAAATTGAACATTAGAATCACTTTTGCAAGCACGTGACCTCCCACCCCTATTTCTCACTCTGCTTAAATTCCTTTCCTCCCCTTTCCCCAGTATGAGGGAAGAGTTCATTTCAGTTGTTGTCAAAGAAATGGTCTGTTGCAGTTATTATATCTGTATGGCCTAGGAAGCCCATAACAGACACAATGAGACTAAAGTGTAATTTAAAGCTGGAAGCACTACGCTGGGCAGAATCTAAACTGCTACTAATCTACCAGTAACTTAACCTAACCTACTCTAAACCTATGTCCTCATAACCTACTACATCCCAACCACTTGCCAATCTGACCCTCCTGGGCAGCTTCTCTCCACCAACTGTCCTCTCTCAACTGTCAACTCCAGGCTCCCACCCCTCTCCTGGAAGCCTCGCCTTCCACTTCCTGTCCTTCTGCCCAGCTGATTGGTTAAACAGTGCGTTATTGACAACTGCTCATCCAGTCGGCATTCCTCCACAATGGTCCAATTCCAGGGCTCTGCAGTCAGCGCCTGAGATGAGCTGGCAACATGCGCGTACTGGGTTTACTCCTGGTAGATGCCTTGGGCAAATGGAAATAGGACATGTTACAGATTTCTCTCTTTAACTTCCTGTCTCGTTGTTCCATTTGTTTTGCACTCCTGAAATCAATTTTAAGATTTTTAATCCTAGACAAGATTTCAAGTGTCTACAAAATGATCAATAGTCCATTTTCCTGTCAGAGTATGGGCCAGATCAATCACTGTTGAAATATACTTCTTAATCCATCCAGAATGTAGCTCAGACATTCAGTACTGTAAGCATTTTAGGCCTCTTAAGACATTGGGTCTTACACTGCTGCAGTATTGCCCAGGCTACCACTGAGCTCCCCTCCTGCTGCAGCCACAGACAGAGCACAGGCTTGCATCACCTAGTGCTGTAGCAGGAGTGTTTCCTACCTGCTTAAGGGTTAATTCAGATTTTGTAATTAATATGTATAAGGATCTTTACTGAGGGCTCTTTTTGTTGTTGTTTTTTTGGGGGGCGTATATTTTGAGAGAGGCATATTTTATATAAGCTTATTTGGGAAGGTAAAGGATCTGGAGTTTTAATTTCCTGCAGTTCTAGTTTAATTTCTCTGGGAACACTGACTGGAAGATGCCTGCTTTAGAAATTCAGGGCATTAGCTATTAAGCCCTGTTTGTCCCTACCTCCTGTTATAAAAGAAAAGTGTATCACACCCGCTGAGGTCATCTTTGGCATCCCTAGAAGGAGGCCTAAAGCTTTATTAGAAAGTTTCTATGTTGTAGACCAAGCATGTGCACACGAATTCCCTCCGTGTGTGTGTGCGCGCGCGCGCGCGCGCCCAAACAGGTAAAGGGATAACCTTGGGGTGTTGGTCCTCACATTCTACCTTGTTTCACTTTATTGCTGTTGCTTCTATCTCAGAAGCTTCTGGGGTTCTTGGACACTTAGGAGGCTGAGAACTGCTTGAGAGCAGTACCATTGAGGCAGAGGGGAGGGGGGAAAGAAGCGCACATACGCACACACGCGCACACACACACACATGCACACCTTGCCCTTTGAAACACCACATCCAAGAAATCGTTATTTAATGGGGAGTAAACCTGGACATTTCAGTGAGTTCTTACATGTTTAGCAAAGCTTTGTGTGACAAAGACTAGACTTCATATGATATTTGCCTGATATGTAACTATAATGTTTCAAGATAGAATTTTTGAAGCTTTTTATTGGTTCTTTGTGAATCAATCATGCACCCCAATCCCACTCATATCCCTACCTTGCAATTCCCCCCCCCCAAATAAATGAATAAATGAATGAATGAATGGAAAACACCTCGTCATGGAAGCTGCAGTGTGCCAGTGTGTCCCACATTCTGCCCTTTTGTCATATATCTTTACTCGCAAATGTTCATCTCAATGAATCTGTCTTGAGGCATCTGGCCTCTGCTAACACTCGTCAATACTGTATTCTTACTGGGACTCCTCGGTTAACCCCGTTGCCCTGCGTTGTGGAGATCCTGCAGCTTTCGGTCTGTGGGGCTGGCCCTTTGAAACGCTCAGAAGTTCATAGATGAGGTAGGTTTTAGGGTGGACCAGCCCAAAGCCCTGGATCTGGGCCTAGGTGGTAGCTGAGTTGGTCAGCCTGACAGTTCTCCCGCACCTGCAGCACTAGGGCGAGCTTTACAGCACTGTTCCATCTAGTTCCCCCAATGCCACAGCTGCCATTGCCAAAACCAGTAAGGGGCAGGGTCAGCTTTCCTGCTCTCATCCTCTCAGCCAGGCACACCTGCCCGGCTCACCACACCCATGCCACCAGAGCCAGCTCTGCCATGCTGCCCACACTCCTGAATGCTAACGCTGTTGAGGGGCTACACCAGCTCCCACACTCATACCTTCAGGCCTGGTCCACCCAAGCCTTTTCCATCCCTGATGGAAGGGCCAGCTCTCTCGCCTTCACACCTGCAGACGGCTTACACTCACCACCACCAGGTTCAGCTCTGTTGTGCTGCCTAGGTGGTGTAAGGCCTTGGGATATAATACTAAATCTGTGCCTGGGCAGGGTGTCCTACACTCTAAAAACAGCTCATCCAAAAGAACATTAAAAAGGTCTTAAGCTGCTATGTTAACAGAGACATCTTATCAGTTTCCTGATAATGTGTCTTTGGCTTGCCGGAAAATTAGAAGGGAAATGTAAAAATAGTCAAGGTAATACTAAAAAATGGGTTATAGTTGTTTTTAGGAAAGAAAATACTCTTCAGTGTTTGAGTTTTGTTTTTGTTTTGTTCTTTTTTTTTTTTTTTTTTTTTGAGACAGGGTTTCTCTGTGTAGCCTTGGCTGTGCTGAACTCACTTTGTAGACCAGCCTGGCCCTGAATTCCCAGAGATCCACCTGCCTCTGCCTCCCTGAGTGCTTGGATTACAGGTGTGTGCCGCCACGCCCAGCTCAGGATGAACTCTTACAGTGTTGCTTCAATCTTTACTTTTCTGAGCAAATTAAAACAAACCAAAACAAAAGCTGTGTGCCACCATGCCTGGATGTTTTTCGGTGTTTAAAATGAGTTTTTAAATAGTAAAATTTGCCAGTGTATCTGAAATTCTGTTGTGTGCCTTTCCATTTTCCTTAAATATGTCTCTTTCCCCAAATGAAGCATCATAACTCTATAGGTGTGTTTAAATTTTATTCCCTATCCTCTTGGAGGAAAAGCAATGTCTTTTATTAAATTTTCATTACACTTGGCTCTTGAAGTCTCAACCTCTGTCAGTAGAAAACACTACAGACAAATTTGCTCTCCTCAGACACTGGCCGTAGCTGAAGAATTTCTTTCAGAGATCTCCATCCAGGTGTAATCCTGAATTGTGGTTTAGATAAAGAAAGAACTTTCAGGGTGAGGCGATATGAAGTAGAATTTACTAAAGTTAAGACAAAATAGCCAGAGAGAAGGCTAGTAGTTAAATGTGTTCCTCTTCCAGAGCACCTGGGTATGGCTTCTAGCATCCATATTGAATGGGTCTCAACTGCCTGAAAGTGCAGCTCCACAGGGTTCATCCAATGCTTCTTGTGGCCTCTGTGGGAACCTGTGCTGTGTGTGTGTGCGCACCGCGCCCGCGCGCACACACACACACACACAGATTGATTTTTAAATCTTAAAAACAAAAAACAGAAATGTGCTCAAGGAAAAAAGAGATAAAGCATGCCAGAGAACCTGTGCTAACTTCTCAAGTTACATCTCTGAAGGTTGCCAAAAAATGCACTCCAATCTTGTGTTTTGCTTTTCAGTGTGTGCGGTGTGTATGTATGCATGGCCTCCCAAGGCTGGAATTACAAGTTTACCACCACACCTAACATTTATGTGGATTCCTGGGGATCTAGCAGAGGCATCTTCCGTTCTTCTCCCCACTTAACATAGAGATGTAGATCACAGCAAGGTTAAATGTTACAGAGTTTTTCTGTGAACCAGGTAGTTTGTTTAGGGAGTGCTAGCCCCAAGCAAGTGTGGCCTCAAGTAAACAGTGTACTTTCAGTCCTTGATGTCTTTTGAAAATGTACGCTGTATGAATGGTGCCCGAAGGTTCCTGGTAGGTGAGCCAAGCCGGGGGAAGGGCCTTTATTTCCCACTTTTTTGTGTTTGCTATTTTCCTGGCCTCAAAGATATTTGATGCTAAGCCTCTGTCTTGGAATAGCCTGAGTGTCCTTGAGGCAAGAACCGTTTGTAGCTTTTGGAGAGTCCAAGTGAGGAGTCTTGAGTTGCTCTCCTTGTGTGTTTAGGGTACAACCTTGTGACGTGACTATACTGAACAAGTTAGAAGTTTAATCTGTGGTGCAGTGTGCATTTTGCCATGGTTAAGGCACTGTCACTGAAGCGCTTTGTCCTAAGATGTGGAATGCTGACTTTCCTGTAGACTTGTATGTGGCGGATGAAAACAGCTAGCTCTGTGGCTATATTGTAAACTTGCTCAACTGTGTGTTGTATTTAGTTTCCATGAAAGGAGAAGGATGTACTAATAGAATCATCCTTTCTACCAGTGGTTCTGCAACAGTGGCTACAAATGGGCAGCATTTACAATTCTAATTTCAGTTGTGAATGCCTGACATTTTCTTACTTGGATAGTAGAGTGTTGCTCTTTGTAGAACTGATAGTGGTTGTAGCCACCCAACAGGTCTACTCTGTAATGAGTGTGCTTACTGGAGTTTGAATGCCTTGATTTCAGTACCCACTCATAGTAAGCGTTCAGCCACATTTGGTTGAGTACTGGAAAAAAGATTCTTTAGATCAAGAGTGGGAAGCTAGCAGTGAAGGAGGCACAGTGTGGTTTTTAGTTTGCTATGTTGGTGGCAACATTGTCTGACCCATAGAGGCCCAACAAAGTGCTGAGGAATGAGCGTCTGCTGGGCACATGTAACCCAGCTTTGGACTACCTGATGCAAGAATCTGCTTGGCCTGTGTGGAATTTGCATAAATGGAGTGGTGTGCTTGGGTTGCTGGCTACTGCTCCTTCCTCAGCTCTGCCATTCCTGGAACTTTGAGGGCACTAAGTAGGTGTGTGCTGTGGAGACATCCTATCTGCAGAATCCTCAGCCCATGCCACCCTCCATGGTGTTTTCACCTAGAACGGTTGGTTGGTCCTGAATTCCTGTCCACCTTCCCTCTGGCCTAGCCCTTGGTTGACTCACCTTTCCCTCAACTGCTGTCCTAAACTTGTGTGGTCTCTGGGCTCCCAGCTAATTGGAGGGAAGCTGGTCTTTGGGGTTCTGTTTCTGCTCTGACCAAGGGGAAACTGCAGACTTCTCTTTTCACCCTCTCTTCCCTGGACGCTGTTAGGGGAGACTGTACATGTTTTTAAGTGCATTTACTCATGTTCTTTTAAAACCAGCTGATAGAAAAATTTCACAGCCTAAGAGTGATGGCTTCCATTTTTAAAAAGTTGCAAAGTAGCAGTAAACAAGCGAAAAACAATCTGAAGAAATCCTATGGGGCTCATAAACCCTAAAATGCTTATAATGTGGTTCTGTGGGAATTTTCTAATTCCAGCTTTAATTAATGGAAAAGCTTATTAGCTCTACTCTTTTCATTAGTTGCTACATATAACTAAATAATCACCATAAGAGTTGGCATGATGGCTCTGTGGTTAAGAGCACTTCCATTCCTGTGGCAGCTCACAACTGTTATAGCTCCAGGTCCAGGGCATCCAACACCCTCTGTGGGCACCAGACATATATACATATTTTTAAAAATATTTTTTAAGTTACCTAGATGGTGGTATCATAGCAGCACGTATGTTTCCTCCTAAATAGATGACAACAGTTGCCAAACACAGGAAACATTTGCATTAGGAAGTATAAGGAGAGATTCAGTACCTCAAAGAAAGCAAGGAGTTAACGTGGATGGGGATGTGTCTGGGTACACTGAGTTTTCATTATGATGTGTAAGCCAAAGACAGAGGAAAGGATACATCTGTATTAATGCATTTATTATTATTGTATTAATACAGAGACCTGCCCTGAAGGTAACCGCTTTTGTGGTTCCCAAAAATGTGATTGTAATTTAGACCAGCTTTGTGCTTGTCTTGAAGAACTGCTGTGAACGTGTCAGTGAGCTGTATGATATCACAAGTTTTAGAAATGAAAGAAAGCTTTACAATCTGGTTAAGCCGTTCTTAATGTATATTTGTGTGTGTGTGTGTGTGTGTCTGTGTGTGTGTGTATGTCTGTGTATATATTTCTCAAGCTAAAACTGTGTTTTAGACATACGATCACATTTGCTGTTTTATTTTTAAAAATCTCAAAGTGAGCCAGATTATTAAAGTACAGTTTATTATCTCTGGCCTGCTATTTTGATGCCTGAATTAGTATATTATCTCAAGCATCTTAGCATGTGCCTCCCATTGATGAAGAAACACTTAGCAGTGGCTAGGGCTAGAGGGGCAGTGTGTCCCTGTCCCGTGTTTTCTGTTCTTAGAGAAAACAGTATTACGCTATCATGTATTCCAAGGAAATGAGTCAAATCCAGCTTTGGTCTAATTCAGATTCTAAGTAAGACTGATAACGAACGAGTTTACTTGGTTTTCAGGGTCTGTGCCCTGTTAGACTAGCATTTAGATGTATAATTTGGAGGAAAAGTTTACTTTGATTTTGCTTATCATGGGCTTTTGTTTGATTACAGTTTGCAGTGTTGATGTGGGTGTTTACTTATGTTGGTGCCTTGTTCAATGGTTTGACACTACTGATTTTAGGTAAGTATTCAAAAAGATTGAAAAACACTTAAAGACACTTTGGTAGAGAATATATCCTTGCTGTAAGAAAACAATATAAATTTTGAGTAGCCGATACTGATACTGTTTAATTGAAATGCTGTGTTAGTTCCTGAACTACTCCAACTAACAGGGACAGATCTGCCTTATCTGATGGTGCACTCCTGAGTTTAAACCTGTATTCTATAAAGTCTGTGTGACTTGAGGCCAAGCATAGTTCTCAGCACAGGAAGGAGAATGTGAACATTGTCCAGGCATTGGGGGAGAGAGTATTTTATGCAGGCCTTAAGAGCACTACCAACTTACCTTGACCACTGTTGAGTTGATAGCATAATATTCACTCTAGAATGACACCACTCTTTTTCTTTTCCTTTTTCAGCTCTGATTTCACTCTTCAGTATTCCTGTTATTTATGAACGGCATCAGGTAATTTCTTAGGTGTCAACTGCAGAATATAGAGCTCACTCTTACAATATAGGACTTAAAAAGGAGCTGGTTTCCAAACCTGGTCATAAGCCTTTGCTTTGTTGGTATGTAGTAATGTTTGATATTCTTTGGTAATTTTGTAATGCTTTTATCCTCTTTCTCAGGCACAGATAGATCATTATCTAGGACTTGCAAATAAGAGCATTAAAGATGCCATGGCCAAGTAAGTATGCCCCGCAGCTCCTTCCCCAGGGCTGGGGGTGGCATTCTCCTGCAGACCTGAGGGTCATTTCTGCGTTGGCCAATATTCTTCCTCCTCAGCCACCAGCATTAACTCTACATTTGTTATTTTTAAAATACAATGTTAGGCAAAGGTGGAAAAATTATAGGTTCTATTGTGGTAGCTTTACAAATCTCTAAATAATATAATTTTTCAAGAAACAGGAAACAAACAAATCAAAACAAATGACATTTTTCTTTCCATTTGTAGAATCCAAGCAAAAATCCCTGGATTGAAGCGCAAAGCAGAATGAAAAAGCCCCAAACAGTAGGAGTTCATCTTTAAAGGGGATACTCTTTTGATCACGGGGTGGGCGGGTCAGGGGTGAGCCCGTGGCAATGGTGCGGCTTCAGCTCTTTATTTTTAGCAGTGCACTGTTTGAGGAGATATTACCTGTCTTGACTTCCTGTGTTTTATCATCTTAAGTATTGTAAGCTGCTGTGTATGGATTTAAATTGTAATCATACTTGTTTTTCCTGTATGAGGCACTGGTGAATAAAGTGAGCTGGGAAAGGTGTATATTGTATTTTGTTGCAGGTAGCTGTATTTAGGAAGTTACAAAGAAAGTAGATCTGGGAGGGGGAAAAAATCTTTTCACAGTGTACTGTGTTTGGTTGGTATACCTTGATGCAGATTTTTCTGAAATAAAATGTTTAGATGAGATCATACTACTAAAGCAGGAGTGAAAATGCTGTCTTTATGGTATGTTCTAGGTGTATTGTGAATTTACTGTTATATTGCCAATATAAGTAAATATAGACATAATCTCTATATAGTGTTTCACAAAACTTAGATCTTTAACCTTCCAGCTGCCCCACAGTGCTTGACCTCTCAGTCATTGGTTATACAGTGTAGTCCCAAGCCACACAGAGTAGGACAAGAATGTATTTGTAGGAGCACTACCATCTATTTTCCAGGAAACAACATAGAACTCCAGCATAAATGTCACTTCAAAGACTTACTGTATAGTTAATGTTGTCAGACTCTATCTATGGACTGAATTTAATGCTTCCAAATGTTTGCAGTTATCAAACCTTGTTATGCAAGAAATCATAAAATGAAGACTTACACCAGTGTGGTTTAAGCTGTACTGAATTATTTGTGGAATGCATTGTGAACTGTAAAAGCAAAGTACCAATAAAGCTTATAGACATAATGTGTATGCTTGATGTTTTGGTTTCATGAATGCACACAAAACCCAGTGGGTGGCAGGCTGTCCAGAGAATGAACAAATGGTGACATGCTTTTAGAATTGTTTCAGTTCATGACATGGCTTAAGAACAAAGAACATCCTCAGATTTAAGAACACAGAGCACTCTCATACATAGTGATGCTTTATTTGACCCATAACAAAAAGTTTTAAATTACTTTATACTTTGAAAATAAACTCATGCACCAATATTTTAACAGAATACAGTGCAAGATTTATGAATATACATAAAATTACACCATATAAATTTTACAAATAAGACTTTCAAAGTCTTTATAATAGACACTATTGCTCTTCAAATATACATGTACATATATCATTGATTAGCCATTGTTCATCCACATGGTTATTTAAGTGCAAGATCTGGTCAGAATGAAAAGTCAGTAGTACAAGATAGGCAGACACGGTTATCACTCAGCATCACCAGTTACGGAAAACACAATTGGGGCTGCATAGGGCCTCTACTGAGGGCCCCACACCTACAGTGGGTTAATGTAAGGCATTAATAAATTGGCATGTAAAATAGCTTAGTGAGTAATGTAATGCTTTTAGAATGCTGAAGCACTTCTGTGGCAAATGTTAATTTGTTCCTTAACTGAAAGTGCTCACCTCAGCCTTCTTTAAGTTGACAACTGCGGACAGCTAGGAACTCAGTGCCCAGACTGGAAGGACTGTGGTGGGTGTGCTCAGCAGCTGCTGCTCCCACCTGCCCTCTTCCAGTGAGTGCCCTCAGTGTAACAACTGACGGCCTTCCCAAGTCACGCTCTGTCCTACATCTGACTGAAGAAATTCAAATATTTGTGTAAGATTTTTTAAAATCTGGATTTAGCCTGCCCTAAATCATCTGAAAGGAATGGAACCAAGCCAGCTCTGTCCAAGGGGGTGTAAAGCAAACACAGCCTTTTAGCAAGACTGATAAGCTCACTCGGTTGTATTGGAGCTTTCACCTTTACATCTGGTGAAAGTCGATTTGTTTGGTGGCTGACTTAGGGTAGGCTGATGATTTGGCACTAACATAAAACCCATGCTACGTCCTATGGAGTTGAAGTTCCTTTGCTGCTCACTTCCTTATAACCACTTTCCCCAGCAGGACACAGGTGATGGAGTCTGCTAATCCCAGAGCACTCCGCAGTTCTGAAGTTTTAGCACCATGTGTAGAAAGGACATAATGTGGGAAGTGAGGCAGCAGCCCACACAACTGGGAACTTTCAAGGCACTTAATGGATATAAAACTGCAAATGAAGCTTTAAAAAAATTAAGTTTTTAAACTTGTTTATACATGGCTCATTTGGTTTCAAAAGCTAAATGTGGCAAGTAGGCTGTCTATTTCTGTACTTCAGTGCTTTCAACTTACACGGACATGTCCAAGGAACATTCTTGAAATACATAGAAACAGAATAGCAAAACACCTCTTAAAAGTCTTAAAGCAAATTAAAAGCTACATATTGATTACGGTAACTGAGGCTGTAAATTTTGTCAGTGGGCTACATCATCAGGATTTCGTTGTTAGTGTAGTTCCTACTAAGTATAGGTTTTAGTCTCCAGAACAGAGGCAAACAGTCGTATATTGTAGGACTTTACCTTCCTTGGCATCATCAGATTACAAAGTTCAGATTGTGAGAGTCCTACAGCCTCATTCGCGTTCAGAGCTTGTGCGTCTCCACAGCAGTCAGCATCTTAAGAGGCAACCCCCTACTGCCTCCAAGTAACCGGGGAGAAGCAGCCCTGGTGCACGAGGTTCAGGCGGGAGCTTATAGACATCGCCACACAAACACACTGAAAAATGGACCAAACATTTGTGTGTTGTCAGATGCTATAATTTTGCTAAGTGCTCAAGATTTCAAAATGTAACTCAGTGTCTTATCCATTGTAGTTTCCCCTTCTTCCCAGTCACCATTTTTACCCTTTTTTTGGGGGGGTGATGGGGGGCAGGGTTTCACTATGTAGTCTGGAATTACAGGTGTGAGCCACCATGTCTAGCTTACTGGTTGAGTTTAGAGTTTGTTTATATGTGTCTGCTTTGGTTCCTTTTGCTGCCTTGAGCATTTGTGTAGAATGAAGTCGCTGAGAGGACTTTGGGCAACCCGACTTCACACTCTCTGTCCTGGGTGCTAAATTGCAAAGGAACTGGCGTCATTACTATGCCAAGCATTGTACGTACCGCAGGCTGGTGGTTCTGCAGGCAGGTCGTCACAATGCACTGTCCTCTCTATAGGTGCCTTCCTACTACTTAACTCAGGCAACTGAAAATACCAACTTTTCTTAATGTTTTAAAATTAGTACATGTGCAAGCCCTACAGCATGAGAGTGGAAGTCAGGAGTTCTCAGGGGTGCATTTCCTCCATTTAGATGTGATCATAGGGTTTGAACTTGGGCCATCAGGGTTACTAGTCCTGTTTTTCTTCTTTATCTACACCCCCCCCCCCAAGTTCCTATTAAAAAAAAAAAAACACACTGGTAATGTAATAAGGCGTTTGAATACGTTGAAATTGAGTTATTGATAGATTGACCTGGTCCTGTTACATGCTAGGAAACCATCTCCTACCTCAGAAATGGAAGAGGTCAGGTTGGAAGGGTTCTTTACAAAACAGTGGCTTCCCAGCCATGCTTCATGCAGAATAACGTGCCCATTCCACCATGAGGTCAAAAGCTGCCTTGGCTATTTATTTGTCCAGCTAGTTGAACTTGTGCTATTGACTAGCCCTAGCCCTAAGCACCGCCCATTCCTCGTGTCCACTGAAGGCCAGCATTTGCCTCAGCTGTTGAAACTTCTCTTGCTGTAGTGCTGCATCGGAAAGACACTAGCACAGACTGGTGATTCTTAAGGACACGTGGATCAAGGTCGATTTAACCTGATGAGTCCAGTGATTGTTTCTACTAGGTTAGCCATTCTAGATTTCTCACCCTTTTGCCCCTCAGCCCCAGCAATGTTCAGAATGTCTGTCACATGACCTGCGCTCACCAGTCCCAGAGCAGCACTAATGAAGACACAGGCCTGCCAACATTTGTTGAGAACCCTAACAACAGATGATAGTAGAAAGTTTTCAATTTTCCCTACTGACTTGTAGAATTCCCTTTTTACCATCCCACATCCGACCCTTCCTGTGTCCCTGACGGAGCCTGACCCCTAAGTCACCTGAGCTAGACAGAGAACCAGCCAACCAAAGTAACTAGGGTCCTACCTGCAGTCATCTCCCCCGGTGCTGACCACGTACTTGTCATCATAAGAGAAACGGATATTTGTTACATGAGCCGAGTGGCCAAAGTAACGTTTATGCTTGGCCTGTGAGGGAAAGCAAACAGAAGCAGCTGAGCACCAGCTGTGTCCAGCAAACTGAAGTTATCATCCACCAGCTGCCCCACTCCCAAGATCCCCTGCAGCTCTGCCTGGGCAAGCAGTTGATGAGAAGGGTCCCTGCTGTGGCCTTGTCAGCAGGGCACTTCTGTTAGCCGCCATTGCTGCTTCCCCACTCCTGTCCATCCACCATCTGCCTAGTTTCCAGGGCTGTCCCTCCAGAGGGACATTAAAAGGCTAGCCAAAGCCCCACGGGGCTGGGTCCGTGCTAACTGATGGTCGTCTATATGACTGCATAGATAGCATGGCCTGGAGGCAGTTCTGGGGCTACTCAGGAAAACTCACGAATTTTTCTGTGCATGGGAAATCAAAGAGCTTCACCAGCCCAAAGTCATCCCCTGTGACAATGTTCAAGCCAGCACGGGTCACACATGCACAGTTGACATCAGCCTTGTCTGCATTTCGTGGCCAGATTCCAATGACTTCATCTCCTAGGACACTGTTCCAAGAGGAAAAGGTGTTAGGAAGATGTGACAGAAGGAAAATATCTCCATCTTTGATTTTGTTTTTCTCCCCTATAGTCCTGCACATATATGTATACACATACACACATACATATATAAATATGTAAGTGGATGGATAGATGGGGTTCTTGCACCTTCCTTCTCCAGGTACTGGAAGCTTCATTGTTACTGGGCTTGGCAAGACATTGGAACTTGCTGACTGGGGATTGGGTTTGGTGTGACTGATCTGACAAAAAGGACTTGACAAAGCTTACAAGGCACCAGTCAGATAGAGCCATCTCCTAAGCAGTGTCAAGCAGCTTTCCACCCTCCCACCCACCCCGCACCCTGCCCCACCACACCGCAGAAAAGCCAATTTCATTTCAGCTCTTCCTATCCTGGCCATCACAGACCCGGAGGCAGAGCTGGACCCTCTTCCTCAGGCAGCGTTCTCTTCAGTCACCTTGTCCAGGAAGCCCAGGTGATCTTCTCAATGGCTGCGGCTTCTGTTACCTGCTTCCCCAGGGGAACCTCATGGACCTGGCGCTTATAGGCGCCTGTTGACACCTGCAAGTGGAGAGGAACCAGGTCCATCCCATCTGCTTCCTTAGTACCACAGACCCTCTTGGCTGTCTTCCAGAACACTAGCTCAGCCCCAGTGTCTGTATTGCTTTTCTTTGAACCCAAACTCAGCTCCTGGGTGCAAAGCCAGTAAACAGCCCCATGCTGTAGGTGTCTTCTACTCATCCCTCCCCGCGCCCCCCCCCCCCCATAGCCCACATTACAATTCATAGGCAGGGTGTCTTCTACCCATTTCCCCTGGACCTGCCTCTCTAGGCGTCCACTAGAGGAAATTGGCCAGTTTTCACATTAAGGGACATCTGCCAGCATCTTACATCATAGGCCTCTCTTGTCCTATGGTTATGATGCATCTACATTAATCACTAGGCCTTTTTTTTTTGTTGTTTGTGGAAAGAGCCTAAATCTTTCCCACCTCAGGCACCTGAAGAGGTGCTCAATTTAGAACTTCCCTCTTCTAAACAAGTGTTTTTGCATGCTGTGTAGGAGGTCATAAACAATGGGGCAGGGTTTCTGTTCCAAGCCATCCACATTGAAAGCCCGACATCTTTTCCTTTTCAGCACACAAGCATAGCATATGTATATTTAGAGATGAATACTTGCCTGACAAGATAAATACACTGTGTCCAAAGGGCCACCCAGCCTGCTGCTTTGTTTTAGCCATCAGTCCCAAGGGCAGGCCCTCTGCATCTCTCCTGACCTGGTCCCTTGTGATAAGACCCAGTCGTGAGCGCTCCAGCCCACTCCAGGGTGCAGCAGCAGTGCTGCCCAGTAGTGTTTGGAGAAGAGGTGATGCTCAGTGGGCTGCTCAGTGCAGCCCTGGAGTACTAGAAACTAGATTTATTTCTTTTTCCTTCATGATAGGGTTTCTCTGTTAGGACTTTTTTTTTCTTAATTATTGTTTTACTGCTCTGTGTGCATGTGTGTACACGCTGCAAATGTGCTGCATGTATGGAGGTCAGAAAACACGTTGTGGGAATCAGATCTTTCCTTCCAGCATTTGGGCTGTGGGGGCAGGATTGAACTTGGTTGTCAGGCTTAGCGGCCGGCTGAGCCGTCTCTTCAGCCCAGAAATTAGAAAAATTTGAAGTAGGCTAAAGACTAGTGATAGGTTCCCTGCTAAGTTTTTGTTTGTTGGTTTGGTTTTGGCTTCTTCCTCTAAAGAATGGCTGCATACATACACACGGATACATTACTTTGTTAATGTCCAAGCCTCTGTTTCCACATTTATAAAATAGTGGGAAAGGAAGAGCTCTTGGAAGTTGCCTGTGATGGGTAAGTTAGCATGTTGCCCAGGGCGCAGAAAACTCCACTGCAGAGCACTGTTTTTGTTGCTCTTGATTGCCCCAGACAAGCTAACCAGAAGCATACCTGAATGTATTTGCTGTCTGCAGAAAAGTCCATTTGAATGACAAAGCTTGGGATGTCTTTGCAGTAGCCAATGCGGTTCAGACTTGTGCCCTGGGTGAGGTCGTAGAAGTCAACTGTGTGCTCAGAAGAGCCCACAGCTAAGAATCTGTTGTCTGGGCTGATTCTAGGGGGGAAACCAAAGCATGGTCCATGAGGAGCTCTTTGGGGCTGTGCAGACACAAGGCAGATCTGGACACATGTAAAGATGGCCCCAAGGCCAGCAGAGCTTTTTATCCCAGCACTCTGGGAAGCAGAGGCAGGTAGAACTCTGAGATCGAGGCCAGCCTGGTGTGCAGAGTGATTCCAGGACAACCAGGGCTACACACAGAAAAAACCCTGTCTCAAGAAACTAAAAAAAAGTGGTGGGGTAGGGGAAGTGTGTGTGGAGGGGCTGGAAAGGTGGAGAGAACAGTGGGGGTTGGGGGAGAGCTAGCCCAAAGGCAATGAGATGAGTTCCCAACTCACACGTGGCTAGGCTCTTTCTCAATCTAATCCTGCAGGAAAATGGAAAAAATGATGGTATGAAGCCTTTTGTAGAATTACAAGAACTTTTACCATCTTATCCAAAAATGACTGTGAGAGGTAGATACCCTTATACCTTGTTGCTGTGGAAGCAGTCCCCTCAACTAAGTTTGGTCCAGTCATACCTCTCCCCACCATCACACACAACGCCATGGTAAGAAATGCTTACCCCTCTGGTCCCGCCCACTCACTTATGTACCTGATATCTTGGATGGCAGATTTCCGGTCTCGTTTTTTCCCCCAAACTTTCAGGCTGTTCACCAGCAGGATGACAAACTCTCCGTTCTTCATGCCAATGGCCACCATCTCCCCATCAGGGCTGTAGGCTGCACACCTGGCTGCATGGCCCAGGTTCACCTTGTTTAGCAGTTTCTACATGGATACAGAGAGGGTCGTGTGTGCCCTCACCACCTGGGCTGATGGGGGGTGGGGGCTGTCAGAAGTTCAACTGCCGCTGAAGGCCACCAATGTCCCCTGGTAGTAAAGCTCCCTGGGCATCATGTTCAGAGCCACTTAGGGGACAGCACATGTTAGAACCAGATTTGGCAAACATGCCCTGCTATGTTGCCATAACTTCTTCTATAGGGTCTGTGTTGTAATTACCCAGCTTTGTCATGCCAGCTGTGGGTGTGGATGAAGAATGTGGCTTCACTTCCTGAAAATGGTTGCAGGCCTTCCTTAGGCTTTGCCAGCCCCCTGCTAAAGGGAGGGGTGTGAGCTTCTGCACGCTAGCACAGATCTTGAAGTGCTCTCACTTTCTAGGTGGGCACATTGGTGCGCACTGCTGCCATCGCCACCATGCAGCAGGGATACTGATATATCAGCCTTGGAAGATTTTTGTACACCTTAACAACAGCATATAGGAAACATCCAGCGCATCGTCTTTCCTTCCTACTTGTTGAATTCCAGGGCAGCGGTGCTAGAAGAGACCTCCTGACAGTACAAGTCTATATAGACAGACCAGCTGCTGAAAGGGCAGGTGGGATGTGTGAGGAGACTTTCTAACTTGATGCTTCCCCAGTGTCTGGCTTGACACAGGTCCTCTCTCTCCTACTGCTATGATCCAAGCAGAGCAGGCTCCTTACCTTGTCAGCCAGGTCCCAGATCCTCGCCGTGCCATCATTGCTGGCCGAGATGAACATGTCCTTGGAGGGGTGTGTGGCTAGGCCCCAGATTTCCCCCTCCATATGTCCGTCGATCAAGATATTTGAAGCAGCATTTTTTTCACCAACCTCAATTATTTCACCATCTTTGGTTCCTACTAAAATTTTTCCCTGTTATAATAAAATACTATTAGAAAAAGAACTGCATGAGCCCACTCATCCGAGGTTGCCAGAGTGACCCAGACCACAGGACACAAAGGACAATGGTGGTTACCAGGGGCAGCGGGGGAGGGCAGGTGGCACTCAATATTCAAATATTTTCTTATTACATTTGAAGGTGACTGACAGTGGTGATGGCTGTACAACAGTTCAGATGTGTTCAGTGTCAATGACTTGTACACAAAATGGCTAAAATGTTAAGTTTTATGCATTTTTGCCACAGTGTAAAAAATATTTCAAAGCACTGTTAGTGAAACTCTGCCGTGTTGGTGTTAACACAGGAAGAGCCCAGTGACTTGTGATGGCCTAAGTGTCTGTCTGAGCAGTCTCCTCTCCCTCTCACTTCTGATAAAGGTATAAAAAGTCTTTCAATAAAACTGCCACAGCTGTGGACCCTCCACCCGGCCTGATTTAATTCTGTCTGTTGTATGAGGCGGCCTTGGTTGGAAGTAAGCATGGGTACTTTCAGGCATAGTGTTTGCAGACAGTGGCTACAGAAAGACACCCCCGTCTATGAAACATGAAAAAAGCCCTCTCCTGACCTGGGTGCTGGCCACAGGTTCAGAGACACAGGCAGCGGTCCTGGAGGAGTGGGTTCGCCTGCCTTTGACTGACTAAGGCTGAGCTACAGTACATCTTACACCTTGGGGTTTAAGGCTTGAACAAACACATGCTAGTGAAGGAAGCAAGCGTGCTGGGACCCCCATCTCCTTCCTCACCTCAGCCCCAGGGAGTGGCTCCTACAGGGCCAGCCATACTCACTTTGCCGCGGCACACCGAGCGCACACACTCCACCAGCTGCCCTGTTTCCAGCTGGAAGGCCCGACAGCGCTTCATCTCCTGGTCCCACAACTTTACAGCTCCTCCTTCCTTAGTCCTAAAAGGGCATAATGAGGCGCTCACCCACTGCCTCAAGACTTCCCTTCCTAGCCCCCTCACTAGTCACTGATGACACGGTGGACCCACCAGGATTGCCCTCAATCCCTCAGCCTAGGCGCTGCAGATTTCCTAAATTGCCTTCAAATACGTATACTTGGAGGAAAACAAGTGTCCTCAAAGCCATGTTAATTGTTTCATGAATTCTATTTTTTCTTCCTCCCTTCCCCCAAGAGCTGCTATGAGGAGCATCTGCAGGAGTTTTTTGCGAAGTATCTCCTCTGAGTTTTTAGCTGCTAGTGGCCCTCTCTCCTGTCTTCTTGGGATGATCTTGGGCTCTCCTGCAGAGATCTAACGCAAAAAAGGCAGGAATACCACAGTTGGCATATGCTTCTCTCAGTTTGCCCCAAGATAGTAGCAAACAAGTCCCCAAGAGGGACCTTGGCTTACGGCCGTTCTTTTCCACCAGTGACAATGAGCCCGTCCCGGAGGGTGGTGTACATTGTGAAAACAGGACCCGTGTGAGCCTTGGCCACCAGCCGGATAAGGAAGTGCTCCTTCCATACGTAGACATCTCCATTGATGGCACCAGTGAAAGTGAGGTTGTTCTGCAAACAGAGGGACACCTTGGGGACCAGGAGGATGCTCAAAGGTTCTCTCTCAGCTACTGGCTCCTTTGTCTTTTTGTTGTTGTTAAGATTAATTTTTGTTATTTTTAATTATGTGTGTGTGTGTGTAAAAATATAGGAACCAGCTCACTCAGTAACATGCCTGCCTTGCAAGCATGAGGCCCTGCGTTCAATCCCCAGAACCTACACTTGAAAAAGCCTGGTGTGGTGGTGTGTGCTGGTATCTCAGTGATGGGAAAATGGACACAGACAGACTGCGGAGGGTCATTGGTCCAGTTAACAAGCATCAGGTTCAGTGACAGACTGTCTCAAAGGAGGTAAAGTGGTTCCTAAGGAACAACACCCAGGGTTGCCCTTTGCTATCCACTCATCCACCAGTGCACTGACAAAGACGTGCACACAGCGCAGTCAGTTCACTCGCCAACGCTAGGGATAGGGAAGCAGCCCCCTCGTAAGAGACGATGTAGATGATCTCCCTTGGTGGGGAGGCCTGGTGGCACTCAAAGAAAGAATAAGCAAGCTACCAAGAGGAGACTTGATAGCCTATGACCATAAAAAGGGGGAGAAGGTCCTCCTTGGTCATAGACCTAGGGGAGGGAAATGGGGTGAAAACGGGAGGGAGGGAGGAACGGGAGGATACAAGTGATGGGATAACAATTGAGTTGTAATCTGAATAAATTAAATTAAAAAAAAAAGAGAGAATGTAGAAGTGGCTTTCTTGATGGTTTTAGCTTCTTGGCCAATCCCCTCCCCATCACCCTATCCCCAGGACCCTCTATGAAGAAGCCTCTGCTGAGACTCACAGCACCAAAAGCCACGGACAGCATCGTCTGCATCTTGGCAGCCTCCATGGACCCGATGACCCCTTTCTTGTAGAGCAGAGCACTTCCTGCCAGGGTCCAGAACTTCATATGTTTGACTCCAACAGATACAAACTGTGTGTCTGAGTCAGGGCGAAACTCCACCACAAATATACGCTCCAGGTGACCCCCACGGCTGGCAATCTTGGTACCTGTGTGGGTGACAGAGTGCATGGAGGCCAGTCCTTCACTGTACATGAGCAAGAGCAGGAAGTTACAGCCCAGGTGGCTTTCCACATACTCTGAATCAGATTGGAGGGCCTGTGTCTTCTCCCTTCCAGACATCCCAGGGAGGGCATACATGTGTCTGGGTAGTTTCCACAAATGTGCTAACAACAGAACTCCTACCCATAAGCTCATGGTGAGAGCAGGAAATGACTGTGGTCTATGAGATAGAAGCTTCCAGACAGGCAGAACTGATCGTACCCACATCTTCCCAGGCCCAAATCAGAACTATTCACCTGCCAGGATGCCCTGCCCTTCTTGGGGTCACTGGGAGCTCAGATTCGTCAGACACCTTTTATTTTCTTATTTCTGTGCAAGGTTCCCTGCATTTAGTTTTCTTTAACCTTAATCTTCCTTTTCAGATTGTGGGGTTTAGGTTTGAATATTTTTTTTTTAACTTTTTATATTCAGTTACTACTTTTTCTTACTGCATATTGTGTTACTCCTGTCTCCCTTAGCCTTCATCTGGAATCCCAATGCCACTTGGTAGAACATCTTTGAACATCTTAACCACCCTGCTCTGCCATCAGGTTCCTCACCTGCCATGGGTATGGCAACGGTTCATACCTGCTAAGGTGCTGTGAGAAGCCAAAGAATTGATGCGGGGGAGGTACTTCCATGGTCATTCCATACTGGGGACTAATTAATTTCACCATTCCTTTGGGGTTTGTTAAAACCTCTGGGTTCCTGTTCCTTCTGCCTGCATTTTAAGAATCTTTTTAATCTTTTAAACTTTTATTCCTTAAATGACAATTTTTATTTTAAACTCATTACTTCTTCAAGGCTTGGTGTTTTGGATCCAGTTTCGCCCCTGCCTTTATTATTTATCCAAATCTTTTCTTCTTGTCACTATCCACCCAGCCAGCTGCTTCATGATGGCTCTCCAGGAGAGTGGTGGTCAGTTGGGGTAGATTTGAGTGAAGCTGGCCGTCCCTGTAGCTGCAGATGCTCCACAAAGGAAGCCTTTCCCACGGGAGGCTGCATCAGGAGAGGCCCTCTACCCCACAGATGACCAAAACACTCTCTGCGACTGCGAGAGACCCTCCACCACCTGGGGCCATGGCTTCAAAGATACTGTCAACTAAGTTTGAAAGTAAACAAGAGATGAGAGAAAAAGTATTCACAACCCTTATAAGAGTCAGGATTAACACTAATAATCTATAACGACCAACACACCACTGTAAGTAGACACTCCTGTTTCCAGGGGAAGCATCTTTCAACAGGTGGGTGACAGACCGGCAGTGTATGTGGCCAATAAGAGATGGGATGAGGACCCATCACATCAGCTACGGAGGAAATGCACAGGTATAGTGAGAGCCATATTTAAGCCTCTGGGTTTCTCCTCTTGTTTTCATCTCAGATATTTTTCATTATGGAGACACTGAGTTAGTTTCTTGATCTGTTCAGAACAAGTTACATAAATATATAAAAAGCCTGAAACGTGTTATATGTAGTAAGTTCACTTAAAATCCCATCTTATTATTCATAGACACACTCTCCACAATGACCCAGTAACATGTCAGGAGCACACAATATGCTCTTTACTGACAACACAATATGTGCTTTTTATATGAAGGCAGGACTTGAAGGAAAAGTGCTGCACACTAGAGAAGGGAAGAGAAGCCATGTCTGGTCACCTGCAAGGAGGGTATCTGGCTAGGACCCTCTGGTGCAGATGGGTTCCAACCAAGACAAGGAGAGGGCACGGCAACCTTCTCCCCTCCTGGGACCCGGAGAGGAGACTCCTGTGGGAGCTATGAAAAGGACTGACTTTCTAGTCCTTGCTCCCCTGGGAGGTCAGAGCAGGTCAGGCGAGAAGGAACCATGAACTTGAAGCCAGGAACCTGGGTGAGAGCCATGGGCTCACTCTTCTCTCGGGAAGAAAAAGGCACCTTGAGCACAACTCTGCCCCATAAAGTGAGGCCTTAATGAAAAGAGCTGACAGTGGGTAGGCTTCTCAGGAATTAACAGGGCCCGTGTCCTTGGATATCCATGCGGATGGAACAAAGGCTGCCTGGGAAGCCCTGGAGGACTGCTGTGGGAGGGAGCTGGCAGGCTAGAAGGTGTTCCTAGCCCTCCCAACTCTGGGATGCTTTGGGACTGTAAGCTAAGAAGTGCCATTTCTCAACTGCACTGTCTAGTTGATCCACTGACCACCTGGTATCATAGGCAACTGATCTGGATCCCAGAGAGATGGGTTGTGGGGACACTTGGAGACAATAAACTGTAAACAAGAAGATGGCAGTGTGGTTTCCTAAAAATACCGTGGGTCTGGCTGGCTCCCAATGCAGTGTAAGGGGACCTGTCCTTAACACTTGTCAGCTGCTGGCCTCTCTTAACTGGGGCTCAGGAAAGACAGCATTTTTTTTTTTCTCAAAATGTGTCCATCTCTTTGAAGCCCTTCTTCCCACTCTCCCATGAGAAGATGAGGAGATAATGGGACTCTAGCGTTCTGGATTGGAGAAGTGCCACCTCTACTTGCCTGCTCAGCGTGTCCCAGATATCTGCCACAGGCAGACCTCATTAACGCCCTTACTAATTGGATCTGCTTTTGCCAAGGCCGACCTGAGGATATACTCAGAACATCACATATTTTAATTGTAAAACAATTACAAATTTGGTAGCAGTTGGTGTGTGTGTGTGTGTGTGTGTTGGGGAAGGATAAGAAATACGCTATAAACCAGTGGTTCTCAACCTTCCTAATGTTGCAACTGTTTAAAACTGTTCCTCATGTTGTGGTGACTCTCCCAACCATGAATTTATCTTAATTGCTACCTCATAACTATACTTTTCCTACTGTTATGCATTGTAATGTAAATATCTGTGTGTTCTGATGATCTTAGGTGACCCCTGTGAAAGGTTGTTTACCCCCCCAAGGGGTGGCGACCCACAGGCTGAGGACCACTGCTATAAGAAGTGATTAAGGTTGAATCCTCATTTCAGAAGCATTATAGCATAAAAATACTTAACAGTTTAAATCTGCCTTTAGTGGCCAAGGTGAGACAGTGGAAGCAGAATCCGGAGGCCATGAGAGGACTGAGGACAAGGGACTTAGGGTAGCAAGGTGGTGAAGACAGGGAGGGGACAACGCTGCCTTTGTGGACATTGTTCAGCACTTTCCCAACATACCCAAAGACCCTGCACTAGCCATCACTGTTGCCTGAGCAGCCTCTAGTGGGCTATGGTACAGGGGGATGGGGTTGGGTCTGAGAGCAGCTTCTCCAGGTCCTCACAGTCTGGCTGCCACTTCCCTGGGAGCAGGAGCCCCAGGTGTGTTTGGGTATGGCTGCCTAGGGCTCCATCCCTGCTCACTCCATAGGGAAACCCTGAAGAAGAAGACGCATGAAGCGCAGCTGCTTACCTTCTTGCCATCGCCAGACAGTGATGGTGTGCTCTGGGTCCACGCCCACGGACACCAGGAGCTTCCCAGTGGCGCTGAAGTTGATGTAATTCACCCCCTTGGAGTGGAAGCACCGCAGCATGGAGAGGGTGTGCTTGGTCATGGCATCCCAGATGTGAATGGAAGGTGTTGTCCCTGAGTGTGGGAGGCATGACAGAGATAGTGGCGCTCAGTGTCTGTGTTCCACTAAAGGTCCTTCCTTAGACAAATGTTTAGGGCTGGCACAGTTCTGGGCATAAGAGATATCTAGTCTGACCTGGCCAAAGAAATTCACTGAGAAACTTGCTGCTGAAGGCGGAGCGTATGGACACATATGTCTGACACAGTTGCAGAGGGTTTATTCAAAGGAAACTGGTGAGGATGAGTTTGTATCTGCAGCACAGCCAGATACAAGCAGCAAATGATGCATTGGCATGATCTTGCTGTGTGGGTTTGAGCTGTTCACAGCTGGAACAGCCTTACCTGTGCTTTCTGTGGCGTCACCTGCAATGGTGGCAATGAGGAAGCGTCAAGGGAAACAACAGCACAGTAAGTCTCCTTCCTAACCGTGCAGCGCCCCCCCTCCCCCAGCACCACAGACTCCCATTGAAGCCTTAAGATGGACATGGCTTGGATGAAAGCAAGCGAGAGACTCTTCTGAGAGAACTTCCTCTGAGATGACAAAGTTAAAACAAACAAGCAGACGATGTCTCACAAATGTGCAGGTCACATTTGTGGCTGGCGGTTTCTCAGAGCACAGAAGAGCTGGCTGGGCATGCTGTACTACTGCCAAGCACAATCACGAGGCTCGCTGACACCTGGGTGTCTAGTCCACGCGGAAGAGGACCATCCATTTACTTAACTGTCAGGCCTTGGTCTGGTTCTATGGTCTCTCAAAATCACTTGTCACTACATGTATCAACTCAAGTTACATAGGCATATTTTTAGAAAAATCAACTGAGACATCAGCAAGAAAGGGTTTGAGTCACCCGTCTCCTGAAAGCGCTGATAGACCAGTGCCCTTGTACAGCTGCAGGAGCCACTGTGGAGCCACCAAGGAGCCCTACCTATCTGGCTGGTAGCCACCACGTTTCTGTACTTTGGGTGTTGATTCACTGTGAGGCAGAGGACGTCATCTGTGTGCTCCAGGTAGAAGCTCTGGCTGCCTAGGAGAAAGGAACCATGGGAGGTGAGTCGTGGGATCCAAGGGCTTTCCGCAGTGGTCACAAAGCTGACTGGGCAATCTGGAAATGCCTTATAGAAGATTATGTTGTTAGAAAACCCAGATTATCATTTTCAGAATTGTCCTTGGGAATATGAGGAACCTTTGAAGAAACCTCACACGCGATGTCGTAGGTCTGGAAGGGCAGAAGCTGCTGCCCGTTTCTAATATGAGCACAATCTGCCTTAGCCTTCCCGACTGCCTGTGTGGGTCCAGCACACAGACCAAGCTCAAAGCCTAAATCATGAAGTTCATGTTCCTCTTCGCCTTGGCACAAGATTGAAGCTTTCTCAGCATTCACTGCCCATCTGAAAAATACTGATGCTGAAGGTGATGCTGCCCTGAGCTAAGTGACAACACTTGGTACAAAGTGGCACTTGGACTCCCAGAAAACAGGAACCTTCCACCTGGGCGCATGAATGGCACAGGTCAAAAGCTTTATCCCAAAGCTAACCCATTTCACAGGAAGCGGAAGAAACGGTAGGAAATACTTCACCGCCTATTGCAGTAAGTGGGTTTCCAGACTTCCAAAAGGCTTTTTAAACCCACTCAAATACCCAAGTGGTAGCATCTTAAAATCAGGACATGTGTCTAAAAAGATTGAGAAAACATGAAAAAACCTCAAAGCTTCATTCCCAAAAGGGAGGAAAACCAAAATAACCCAGTGATTGTACTCTTCAAATCTATACATGAATTACACAGATGCAGCAAGGAACAGGAGCCATGAAGCCGGGAAGATAAACGACTGACTTAACACGGCTACATATCTCATCGGGGCGTGAAGACATGGGTGTGAGTCTGTTACAGTCTTTGAAATGTTTCCTTTTAGAGCGTTAGCTCCTGATTGAACCCACGGTTAGAGGGCACCTGGTACTTCTCCATCGATGACAAATTCCCTGCGAACTGCTCCAGAGTCAAAACAGGTTGCACCCTGTGGCACACACCTCTAATTCTAGGAAGCTCACAGTTTGAGAGCTGGAAAGTGGTTCCCTTTGCTTGGCTCTCAGTTTTGGTCTCTGTCTCATTCTTCTACTTCCACCCGATCTCCTCCCCAGTCCTTCCCACCTCTGAGGAGCTGACAGAAGCACAGTAGCTCCCTTCGAGTGCCTACGCCATGCTCAAGCTAGGCTGAGGCCTGGATCCAAGAGCTGAGTGGGCACTTTAAGGATGCATTGCCACCAGCCTGGATGGTAGGATGCTCCAAGGGAAGGAGCTTTTGGGGTATCGAAGGAGTGGGAAAACACACAGACAGGTAGGCACATGTGGTGTCTCCCAGCAACTACCTGTGGAGAGGTTCTGCACAACGCCCGCAGCCGCA
Source organism: Acomys russatus (assembly GCF_903995435.1). NCBI lineage: Eukaryota > Metazoa > Chordata > Mammalia > Rodentia > Muridae > Acomys > Acomys russatus. The sequence continues at coordinate 1,073,191 of NC_067158.1, read as the reverse complement.
GTGTGGAAAATGATGTCGGCGCCATCATTAAGGTAATGCAGATTGTTGCGGCAGTCAAATCCTCTGTAGCCAAACACGTGGTCCAGAGCCAGCTCCTGCGCATACACACACAGTTAGCCACCCTTAGAGGTTAACAGCGGAGGAACGCTGTGTGAGGCACTGGACCAGCTGAGGGTGAAACACGCCCCCTGTTTTAGTTCCCTGAAATGTTAGGCAACAGTGACTTCCCTAAGTTGTTCAGGTGAGTCACAGTGTACGGGCTGGATGGCCTCCATTGGTCCCCAGAACAGACATGGGTAGGCTCAGTAGGAAGCATGGATAGTTCACTGTGTTTAAGACAGTAGTTCAGGAATTTTTGAAAGAGAAAAGGCACTTGAGGCACCATGAGCCCCAGCTTGAAAGAAGATAGGCACCATCTTGGTTTATGATGGCCCTTCTACTGTTAGCTCCTGTCTTTTCTGAAACTAAGCTGCATTTCCAGACCTGAGCTATCTTCCAAAACAAATATGTAAAAAAAAAAAAGTTTCTTTCCAGAAAAATAAATTTCTGTCGGCAGCATGTATTAGTCATCTAAAGCCAAGGAGGACATGAGAAAGTCAGGGAGTGTGTGCCGAGCGAGGCCTGTTGTGGGACATGGTGGAGCGGGGCAGGCGGTATCAGTATGAGGGACGTTCCAGATGAAGGTCCCACAGACATGATCCAGAGAAATGACTGGAAGAGCTACAGTGTGGGGACTGAACAGTACATTCCAAGCTGAGAAATTAAAACACAGGACCTCAAAGTCCAGATCACTGGAGAAGACGAGGTGGTACGTGGAGATTTTAGCTGAGTAGTGAGCTTGAGAGTCACTCTGGTTGAGGCTTTCAAACCATGAGTGTGACTCTCACTGGCAATGCAGGAATCTTTGGGGTGTTAAAACCAGCACAGGGCATAAAAGATTTGAACTTGGAAGAGAGAATGCCGGGGTGTGGGTCTGTGAAAACAGCAGGCTGCTGGAGCTAGTCTTCAAGTCTCCACTGTAAGCCCAGCTCTTCCTCACTGGACTGGCGTCCTCGGAATGGATTCTAGCCGCTCCGTAACCATCCCTGCACCACAGAGCCCATGTTTGCTAGTGACGGTAATAGTCTCCAGCTCACATGTGAGAACTGGAGGAGAAGCCTGCGGAAGACATCCCGAGGCACACCTGGCCTGAGGAAAGGGAGGTGAGAGATGGTAATGGCTGACATGCTGCCTGCTTCCTTCTTGTAAATACAAAGGGTGCTGGGGTCCCAGGTGGTATAGGGTCTAGGGCAATGGGGCCAGGTTTAAGGGACACAACACATTTTATAGTTGGCAAGGATTGGTAAGGCCTGGTGACAAGGCTGAAGGAGAAGGAATGTGACCCAGGAGATGTAATTATGGTTCCAGAGATGGGGCAGGGGCTGCGGTGCCACAGGAGAATGGAGACAGGAAGGACAAGGAGCCAGCAGGCCCGTGCGGGTTCATTTGGTGGGATCTTTAGGTCACCTGGCAGTGCCAGAGCATCCGTAACCTGACGAGAGCAGGCCGCGGACACTCCTCACCTCAACCAGCTTCTTCTTTTTGGTGATGTTGTTCTTCTGGAGCTTCTCAGGCTGGGGAGCTGCCCGGCTAACAGGCGGTCTGAAACACAAGTCAGAGGAAGCGCGAAGCTGGATAAAAAGGCCACTGTCCAGCAGCTAGCTAAAGGCAGAGCCAGGGAAGCTTCTTGCTCCTCTCCCCTCTCAGAGGATACTCCGCCAAGGGCTGTGCTCTTCCACTCTCCTCTCTCACCCCATCAGGAACAATAGCTTGAAATATGCATGTGTGGGTCTGGGCTCACAGGGCAGAGCTCAGTTCTCTATGAGACAGCACCTTTGTAGCATCACTCCACTTCCCCAATATCCATGACATCCTGGGATTCAAAAAGAACACCTGGGTAGAGGGGCCCACTGCAAAACTAAGGGCAAGCTCATGTATGAGAAAGAAGAGGTCATGCTCCCTGACCTCACTGGCCAGTGTTACTCAGAGTCATGTAGCCGGACTCAGAAGCCAAGCATTGCAAGAGGCCCTGAAGCCGTATGAAAAAGTCCCTGACTGGCCTGGCCATAGACAAGGGGAAAAGGAAAGAGCCCTGTTCTGCTCTGCAACTCGGGGTTGTGGTCCATGTTAAGCTGCGGTCACTACACCAAAGGTTGCTTCTCCCTTCTTAGTTCTGGGGAGGGATACTCCCAAATTTAGCTAAGAGATTTTTCTAGGAGGAAACCCTAAAGGACTCCCATACAAGTCGGCCACTGGGTTCGCTTTAGTCAGACTTGTGCAATCTTAAGAGGGGGTGGGTGGGAAGGGGGAGTCCTGAAGCAGCTCCTGCCCTAAGTCCCACGCCACCCTCTGGAGAAACACAAAGAGACATAATTACCTCGATCCCCTTGGAAGCAGAAAACAAAGGCAAGTAAGAAACTTAGTACATGTTATAGCTGCACTAGCAAGCACTGCACGCATGCACAGGCATGTTCCAAGTGAACAGACATTCCTGTGTGGCACAGACCATGCTTCCCCTGCATGCCAGCCAAGAAGTAGAACAGAAAGGAATGGGTGCACCAGGCTACAAGTTTAGAAAGTCATACCCTGGAGTCTCTGGGCAAACTGCACTAAGCGCCTACAGAGTGGGGAGAGAAAAGGCAGCCTTGTCAATGCTTCCCGCGTGCTCATGCCTTCATGCCCGGGGCTTTGCTTATTTTAGAGTGTGCTGGGGAGAGACCTGTTGTCAGAAAAACAACAACATCCACTTGGATGCCTTGGGGGAGCTATGCACAATGGATTGCTTTGTTCCCAATTTAATTTTGACTCATAATTTAGCCTAATAATTCTCAGGATTTTCAGTAGGTTAGCTTGCTGGCTGGAATAGCGAATGGATTTTTGTGCAGGGGAAACAAGGTATCTTTATTTTCTCAGAAAGTCTTGAATCAAAACATGTTATGTAATCATAAGTGATAATTGGACCAAAGGGTCTTTCAATGGGGAGAGGCGACATCTCTGCAAATGACACTCCCAGCTGACATCATTACCATCAAATTGAGCAAAATCTCTGGATGAGGGCATGCCAGTTCCTTCAACAGATACTTGCTATACTTTCATTATCACTTCCCAGGACACCTTCTCTTTCTTCTGTTTTAGTGGAACTTTCAAATAAAATCCATGGGTTTCTTCTCTTACCAAAGAATGTTTAAGTGTATAACAAAAGCAAGCCAGGGGCTGTGATGGGAGCCGGAATGTACTAGAACTATCGCATGACTCACAACTTCTGATCCAACCCGGGGCTTGGTTCCAGGGTATACGCAAGTTGTATAATATACAACATATTATACAGTATAGAGTATGCAGAGAAGCGCAAACACTGCGTTTATATATACACGAGATTGTATATATATACAGAAACATAATCTGATGCTTTTGGTCATCCTTATTTTCAGTTAAAAACCAAAAACCCTAAACCTCTAAGCAGTAAAGCACCCGCAGAGCATGTCTTAGTCCACAAACACAGTCAATAGCTGTATTGTTTCAGAACTGAAGGCGAAAGGAGCAACGGGAGGGACCTGCATGGGGCAGATCCAGTCGCTTTCAGGACTGAGCCTTCACGCTTGCTCGTGAATTCTTAGTGACACAGCACTAGGCGTTCACTGAACACCCAAGCTTTTCCAGAGTGCTGCAGATACTTACTTGACAATTCCCTGCCTCCAAAGGAAAGCAAGGTAAAACACAATACAAGCATTAAAAGCTTCTTTCCAGGCATCTATATATAAACAGTATTCTAAATATCAGACGTGGGAGGAGCTGCCAAAAACTTAAAGCACAGCTAAATGCTGGTGGGTTTGCATTTTTCAGCACATCTAAATCCTTCTAGATTTAGATCCTACTGGAAATGCCACTCTGAGAAATTCTGCCAAGGTGAAAATGAGCAGAGGTCAGGAGAACATTCACAAACCTGCTGGTCTAATATATTCTTTATAGGTGGTTGTTTGTTTTAGCTCAGGCTGGGAGACCCAGGAGCACAGCGAGTGTTCCTGGAGTCTGCTAAGGGACACAACAGATTTATGAACTGCAGAGGTGCTGGGGATGGCCAGGATGGCAGGGTGATGGGGATAGAAGGAACCAAGACACAAAAGAAAAGAAGGCCTTTTAATGACTCGGAGAGACGGAGCTTCCATCACAGGAAGGATGCTGAGGGAAGGGGCCCAGCAAGAATGCTGAGTGGGTTAATCCTGAGAGGATGATGAAGATCCAGGGAGAGGTGGTGACCTGCTGAGTACCACAGCAGCCTTATCCTTGGGCCTGGCACTGGGGGAGGGAAACAGGCTGTCTTACACTGTGGCATAATCTGTGGACAGGGAAGGACAACAGGAAAGTCAGTGCAGTATCAATTCGCCTTCCCAGGGGCCTGGATGCTGAGGAAAAAGCTTGGACTCACTCAGTGTGTGGAGAGTTATCCTGACGCACATGCTAACCTCATGAAGGCCCCAAGGGAGACTAAGAGCTTAGCATTCTCTTCTGTTTTCCTTGTCCCCTCCCGGAGGTGCTGGGCTGAGAGATGGGGGAGGGGAAGGGGCAGAATCACATTGACCTAAATGCTCTCTTGTAGGGAAGTTCCTGCAGCCAGGATGAGCACCATAGGGCAGAATGGAGAGAGAGGCTCTGAGAGACACGAAGCTGTCGGATAGAGAGCTTAGCTCCTCTTTGCTTCGGAATACAAGTTGGAAAGTGTTTTTGGTTTTTAGCTGGACAATGTTCAATGCTGAAAGTGTTCTTAGAGGGAAAGTAAATTGGTTCAGATTTCAAAATGGGTCATAAAATGCTCCAACAATTTTCAAAACATCTTGGAAAATCCAGCCACTTTCATCACTTGGATCTGAAGTCCACAAGATTACTTCATGGATAGGATTCTGGGATTCAATCCACCTTAGACATAAGGCAATACTTATAAATATGTAGGGAAGGAGTCACATTTCAGGGAGGGGGAATGGAGGGAGGGAGGAAGGGAAAGAAAGAGAGAGAGAGGATGAATATTTCTACCATGGTCTCAATGTTTAGAGAAAGTCTCCAGAGCTGTGGGAGCTATACATTATTAAAATATCCTATTAGGTCTATTCCTGTGTTTTCCAGAATCATCTATAAGAATGGTTCTCAACCTTGCTAATGCTGAGACTCTTTAATAAAGTTCCTTATGTAGTGGTCACTGTTCTGCTACTGAGGCCTTGACCTGTGGCTCATCCAAATTAAGACATGCTGTAACTATAAAACAGCAGCAAGACGTCAAGACCTAGTAAAATAGGGCTTTTCTTTTTGTCTGTCTGAGACAATATCCTACCATAAGCCAAGGCTACACACCCTTGTGCCTCTGTATCCCAATGCTGGGTTACAGGTGTGCATTACCATTCTCCGATGTAAAATAATTTTAAAAGAATGTAAACTAACTCATCGATGCTGATTAGAGTTAAGGTAATGTTTTTCATGTGTGGGCTAAATAAAATATATTAAAATAATTTCACCATCTCAGAACCTTTTTAATGTGGATTCCATAGACATCACACATATGGAAATCAATTGTATGTGGACCACCCATTTCTGTTACCCAAGGCTTCTCTAGCAGAAACAAGCCCTTCTTTTAAGCACAACAAAGATAGTTTTGGAGGAATGGGGACCTGGAAAGGATGCTCTCATGTTAGAACAGCCAGGATAGAAGATAGATAAGAGGGACCAGAGGCTAAAAGAAGGGACCATGTGAACCCTGGATGACACGGGAAAGGGAGGGTAGGGCAGGGAGACGGTACTGTTAGACCAAAGGAGCTGCTTTCCTCAGAAGGGAGTTAGGTGTGGGTGGGAAAGGCCAAAACATGTTTGTTGGCTGAAAATGTATCTCCAGCCATGGGGAGATAAAGGGAGAAGAAATGAGGAAGGACATTGATGGGCAGGAAGCTCCAGTCTGAACCGGAAGAGGGACTCACTTCCTCTGAGAAGAGGAAGGAGGAGGTGAGTGGTCCAGGCATGGAGGAAGGCATGACAGAGGAGAGAGAAACATGACAGTCAGGACAGAGCTGTACATATAGCTTCTGCTTTGTCAGTGACAACCGAGAAAAGCCATCTGTCAAGAAGGCCACAGGGCAGCAGCCTGGCTGGTGCAGGACAGCAGAGTCCACCAGAGAGAAAGATGGAAACAGAGCTGTGTAGACTGCCGGGTGCAGCTGGCAATGTGGCGTCTCTGTGGATGGTAGCTGCATTGATGGGAGATCTTGGAGCCAGGAAAGAGGAAAAGTAGGGTGTAAGGAAATATGCAGGGATGGCATCTAGAGAAGTAGACAAAGCTGCAAAGAGAGCGTTCTAGGCACCATGGCACAGTAGCAGTGCAGGGAGCCAGGTGAGCATCGGCCGAGCTCCTCAGACAGGAGCAGGGTAGGAAGAATGGGTGTGTGTAGATGATGGAGTATGGTACCAACTTCAAAGGATGAGACAGACCTGTGTGCTTTTTGAACTCATCCCCAGGAGCATCCTGCTCTCTACACTGCAGTCCACTAATGCTGGCAAGTATCTTCCCAGTCACCACATTTTGACCACAAAGCAGAAGAGAGAGTAACTGTCCCTGGTGTCACCCAGGCCCTTCAAATGGAGTCTCTGAGATACTCAGAGACCACAGGAAGACCCAAATGCAGTACTGACACCGTTTTTTAAAGCTGCTCCCCTTCAACAGAGAAATTCTTGCCTAGTTTTAAAGCTTTTATTTTTCAATTTCTGAGAGTAAGTTTCTTTCAACTAATTACATGGGTATAGTAAGTATTAAAACCACACACTAGAGTTTTACCTCTGGGTTTTTATGTCTTTTTTTGTTTTTTGTTTTTTTGTTTTTGAGACAAGGTTTCTCTGTTACAGAGCCTGTCCTAGACTCTCTTTGTAGACCAGGCTGGCCCCAAAATCACAGAGATTCACCTGCCTCTGCCTCCTGAGTGCTATGTTTTTTATGTCTTACTACTCTGAAAAAGCCTGACTATGCTATAATGCACAACAATTTTAATTTTATAAATTATCACTTATGTATAGAAGTCACATTTTGCTTCAAACCAACATAAAAAGCCAAGAGGTTTAAAGAGAGAAAACTGTTTATGAAAACAGCATTAAATTCATGAAAAAGCCAATTATTAAGCTTTTCATGATCACCCACCTAAACATACACCTTAGAAAGAATTGTTTCTACCATTTCAGGGTTTAATAGATATTTTAATTTTAGCTCATTCCATCCACCTTTATAAAAACAAAAACAAAAAACAAAATTCTGACTACATCCTATTTGCTTAGAGTACTTACTTAGGAGAGGGTTTTTCTCATACTCTGGGGTAGAGTGAGAAAGGAGAACTGAGACCAGAGAGAAGGTCTTTGGGGACAGGGCCTTTCTTATACAAAGTCACTCTCCTACCAGGAGAGCTGGGTTTGTGATTATGCAAAACATAAGCAACCACAGGACTCTGCTGGCAAGCTCTTGAATACTCCCAGTCCACCAATGGAATAGGAGTGCTGGGTTAAAGGATCCTGCCTCCCAGTGGGGCATAGCCAGATCTCCAAGCTCACTGCTTTAGTAGACTAAGCCTCAAGTGAGAATTTAGTAGCATTCAGGGGTCTCAGTATGGCCTATTCTGCAACACTTGCTTAGAAAGCTGTCAGTTTGTCGCCAACAATATAAGCTTACAGAGCAGCTATTGACAAAGCAGGACAAAGAGCCTCTGTGGGCCTCTGAGCCAAAGAGGCTGTTCACTCACAGTTGACATGATCACGGAGCCTTGGCCTGCTTCATGCCGCCTCTGGCAAGCTTGAAATTCCCACACAGCTACTGATTAAAAGCAAAGCATTTTTTCAAAATTGGGGGCAGGTTCTCCCAGGAGATTTCCTTCTCCAAACATAGCATAAAAGGCTAGAGGAAAAAAAACCTGAGATTACCTATATATGGAGATTTGCTTTAACTCAAGGAAATGTGTCTAACTTTCCTGTATTTTTAACCCTGCCAGTCATGAACATGGTCTAACATGTTCTTTGTTTCATCACACACTGGCCAACAGGGCATCTTGGTGTGTAAAGTAGGTTGATGATTATGGTGACACATGTATGATTTGTAGTTCCTTTTGCCTTTTGAGACACAGATTTAAACCAAACAAGCATTTTAATTTCTAATGCATAGATGATATGGATAAAAAAAAATCAAGCTATCCCCTCGGCCAGCTGGAACATCCTTAGACTCTGCAGGGGTCATCTATCTCCCACAATGACAAGACAGGTCACAGGTGCTAATAAGATGAAAATAAAAGTAGTCGCTGACAGAGAGCAGGTTTGCAGAGCCTTTGGAGGACAGATTCATTCCCTTGCCCATTCAAGAAGCATTTGCTTGCTACTTACTATGTGCAAGGCACTGTGCCAGTTACCTACTATGTGCAAGGCACTGTGCCAGTTACCTACTATGTGCAAGGCACTGTACCAGTTACCTACTATGTGCAAGGCACTGTGCCAGTTACCTACTATGTGCAAGGCACGGTACCAGTTACCTACTATGTGCAAGGCACTGTGCCAGTTACCTACTATGTAAAAGGCACTGTGCCAGTTACCTACTATGTGCAAGGCGCTGTGCCAGTTACCTACTATGTGCAAGGCACTGTGCCAGTTACCTACTATGTGCAAGGCACTGTGCCAGTTACCTACTATGTGCAAGGCACCGTACCAGTTACCTACTATGTGCAAGGTACTGTGCCAGTTACCTACTATGTAAAAGGCACTGTACCAGTTACCTACTATGTGCAAGGCACTGTACCAGTTACCTACTATGTGCAAGGTACTGTACCAGTTACCTACTATGTGCAAGGCACTGTGCCAGTTACCTACTATGTAAAAGGCACTGTACCAGTTACCTACTATGTGCAAGGTACTGTGCCAGTTACCTACTATGTGTAAGGCACTGTACCAGTTACCTACTATGTGCAAGGTACTGTACCAGTTACCTACTGTTAGGATTTGGCTTCAGTCTGCCTACTTGTGATGTCATTGCTTACCTGTCACGAGGTCATGACCCTGCCCAGGGCCATATAAAAGGACAGACCCTACAGTGGTATCTCTCTCTCTCTCTACCTCCTCTACCCACTATTCCTTACATTTCTTTTCTCTCTCTTCTTCTTCTACTTACTGTCCCTGTCTCTGTCCCTCTCTCTCTCTGGGGTACCCCCTCCCCCATTTCCTTCTCCCCCCCATGCTCATTTAATAAACCTCATATAATATAATATCTATTGCCTGGCATCTTATTATCTTATCATCTTATTTTCTTTATTAATCATACATTGGTGCCCGTGACTAGGATACTAAACCCAGAGGTCTATTCTGTTGTCTTCACAGTGGAATCCCACCTCCCTTTACTGTCCTTAACAAATTTCTGTAAGCACTCTCTTATTTCTTGCTGCCTCAGACTAACCTAGCTGCTTGCCCCAGGCCCACTGTGGAGAAGCCTTCACTGCCAGCTTTCAAGACTGCCACGGAGGTAAACAGATGCTCTCTTTGTCTCCATTCCCTAGCCCTTGGGAGCCCTGACCTTGGCCCCTAGAGCACACGGGCACTGGGCTTGGGCACAGGAATGGTCTAGGATCTAAGCCTACCCAGGTAAAAAAGATGGTGCTGCACTGCTACATTGCATGGTTCAGAGGTGGGTGGGAAAAGAGATTACACTACAAGGGGTGAGCTCGGGATGACCAGATGGTGCCTGCTACTGCCACTCCCTGCTTCATGGCCAGCTTGTGCATCTGAGGTCAATTGTTTCCAGGTCCCATCTGTCAGTCAGCAGGTAAAGACACCTGGGACATGGAATTCTGAGGGCAATTTTTTGCAGATCCCATCGGTCAGTCAGGAGGTAAAGACACCTGGGACATGGAATTCTGAGGGCAATTGTTTCCAAGTACCCTCCATCTGTCAGTCAGAAGGTAAAGATGCCTGGAACATGGAATTCTGAGGGCAATTGTTTGCAGGTCCCATCTGTCAGTCAGCAGGTAAAGACACCTGGGACATGGAATTCTGAGGGCAATTGTTTGCAGGTCCCATCTGTCAGTCAGCAGGTAAAGACACCTGGAACATGGAATTCTGAGGTCAATTGTTTGGAAGTCCCATCTGTCAGTCAGCAGGTAAAGACACCTGGAACATGGAATTCTGAGGTCAATTGTTTGGAAGTCCCATCTGTCAGTCAGCAGGTAAAGACGCCTGGGACATGGAATTCTGAGGTCAATTGTTTGCAGGTCCCATCTGTCAGTCAGTAGGTAAAGACACATGGGTCATCTCCAAGTCTAGGGATACATAAGCCTCACAAAACAAGGAAGCTATCTCTTATATGAAAGCTGGTAGGCCCTCTTGTTGCTAGGGACTAGGAGGGTAGGGGAGAAATGTGGAGCCCAGAGAAAGGCACCATGAGAGTCTGTTTAGGAGCCTGAATTGTCTTCAGGTCCACAGCTGGGATCACTGACAAAGATGAGAAACTGACAGCGAGGATGAACTCGATGTGGGTGCAGCAAGGAACAGGGTACCTCTGAGGGTACCACCCATCCATACACATGGAAAGAAACTTGACAGAGAAAGGAGTTGCCTGGTCCCCAAGATCCCTCCCAAACTCCCACTGTCACACATTCCCTAACAAAGGGGACAAAGGGAAGTGCCACTGCCACTATCACATAGCCTGAAGGCAATGTCCTTTGCACTTGGAGGCTTCTCTTCATTGCTTTGATTGGTTTGGGAGCCCTTCAGCTAGCATTGCAGATAAAAGGACCGTGAAGGAGCAGCATTCTGTGTCCTTTACTCTACTGGCCTTTGTTTTAACTGGAAAGGTCGTCCCTTCTGCTGTGGCCACCGCTGGTTCTGATGCTGATATTAGAACCTGCTTCTCTGAGCCTCCAATGGGGCTCTCCAGTAATGCTCTAGGCCTTCAGCACCAGACTGGAGGCTACTAAGCATCCAGCCTGAGAGACTGCATCTCTGCTCGGCTCTGTCTCTGCAGTGTGAGACAGCCATTGCTGGACCATTCTGACTGCACTGCGGAAGCCAATTCAGGAAGTCCTCTCTTCACTATCTTCTCATTCTTCCAGTTCTTTTCCTCCAGGGGACCCTGACTAATGCAGCTGCTTTTGTTTTTCACACCAATTAAGAAAGTAATTAATATAAAAATAGTTTTAAATATTCCCTTCTCTTTCTTCTACACACACACACACACACACACACACACACACACACACACACACACACACCCCAGTTGAGTATTTAGACCAAATATATCTGGTGAGAGGCTCGGCAGGAAAGCTGTCAAGCCTGAAGACCTGAGTTCAACTGTCAGGACCCACATGGCAGAAGGAAAGAACTGGTTCTTACAGGCTGCCCTCTGGCCTGCATAGTGGCACAAGTGTACCCTCTCTCCTGCATGCAAATAAATGAATGAATGTAAAATAAATTAAATACACCTGACATATTAGCGACTAGAATAAATGCCATAATTCTATAGTTAGTCATAATTAATAGGTAAACTACATTAAACTGGTGCTTACACAATAAAATTTAAACATTAAAAAACTCGGCTACTTCACCCAATTTTTTTTTCAAAGAGAAATGTCCTTTTCAGACTAGAACAAAGCAAGAGAGGCTGGAAGCAGCCCAAGACCTTTCTGAGCAAAGGAAAATTGTGTCTCAGGTCAAGCAGGATTTTGATTTGTGGTGACAGGTTATGCAGTTTTGGGAGAAGAACACAAAGAACACTGGGTTGAGCCTGCTTTAGTCACAGGTAAAGAGCACAGAAATGGCACATAAATGTTGGAAAGACTGCAGAAGCAGAGAGGGGAAGTCCAGGCCCTTCATTCACTGTTGGTCAGATCATCAAAAGCTACCAGCCTCAGCGCTTATTACTCAAGGGCCTTGACAACAGTGTGGGCTTCTCATACAGGTGTCACAGAGGACACCCTGACTGAAGTGAGTAGTTGTGTGCCAATGTTCATAACATAGCCCAGTTTGTGTTCATGTCTGTACTTTAAAGGTAGGTTTTGTCTGAATGCAGGTTTCAAATGAAGATAGTAAATACAAATCTCTATTATTACCATCCTCTACAGAGTTGAGGTTTTAAAATGCACTATTATTATTTTTTTATGTAAATGGGCATTTTGCCTGCATGTGTATAAGTGCACTGTATGTGTGCCTGGTGCTCACAGAGGCTAGAAGAGGGTGTCTGATCCTCTGGGACTGGACTTATAGATGGTTGTGAGTCACCATGTGGGTGCTGGGAATCAAATCTGGGTCCTCTACAAGAGTAGCCAGTGCTCTTAGTCACTGAGCCACCTCTCCAGTGTCCTCCATGTAGACTGTTAATTTAAATTATTGGGAAATACCTGTGTTAAGTAGTAGGCACTTAAAAATAAGTGCTTGGCTAGGGAGAAAGCTCAGTGGGTAAGGCTTGCTGTGCAAGCATAAGGACTCAAGTTTGAAACTCCAGAACCAACAGGAAAGCTATCAGTTGTCAGTCAGCAAAAGTAGTCAAGGTGAATGTGTGTAGTGCGTGTGTCCTTCCCCACATCGCCTGCCTCCTCCTGCGGCTGGCCCTTACATATGGCATCTACAAGGTCTTCCAGCCTGCCTTCAGCAAGTGGGAGGACCAAGCAGAGCAGACTGTGGGAGAAGAGAACACTGGGCAGGAGTCACCCTACTCCTAGCTATGCACCCCACATGGTTGCTGGGCAGAGGCCTCATCCAAGGTGGGGGCTGGCTGAAAGAGCCATATGGTAAGCTGGGGCAAAGCTGAAGTGCTATTAGCACATCTCACATTTGCTACGTCTCTTCAGAGCAATTATTAGTGTTTCCTCAACTTTCTCACTTCCTAAAACATTGGAACTGAAGATCATATGACTTCTGAAGAGTAAAAGTCACAATATGTTAGAAGTTGTGCAAGAAGGCACAGTGTAGTCTCACAGCGATTTAAAGTCAGCTATCTGAATCTAATTAGAAGCCATCCGTGGCTGTCTTAGAAATTTAAAAGTTCAGTTGCTTCCAAATGATTGATGCAAAACGTGCAGCTGTCAGCAGGCGTTTCTCTCCTCAGTGTGACAGCTGGTGCAGTCTCCTCAGGGAGGAAGGTGGGGAGGGGTTTCAGTCAGGCACAGATGTTAGGAGGCAAAGTGAGGGTCCTTGCATGGAGCAGGTGCCCCAAGAGTACACCTCATCAGTCCTCAAGTGCTGGTCCTCTCACACAGGTTCCCAGTGTAAGTCTTGCTCCAGGTATCTTCAGGCATGACACACCATAGGGACAAGGTAAGATCGGTAGGGCTTGAAGGAACCAGGGGAAGGTGCTGGTCTGGACACTCCCAGGGAGACGCTGGGCACTACTTGGTGTCCTGCTCCTGATACAGGAGCCTTCTGCCTCTGTCCTGCCATCTCTTTCCCTTATCTTTCCCAGGAGGCTAGAGAGCCTGCTCTCCCGTTCATCTAAAGACCAACTGCAACGCCTGATTCCATCCTCCTGCCTTGCTCCAAGTGCCCAGACCTATCCCACACCTGTCACTCATTCTGCATTCTCACTAACTTCCTGAAGGTTCCGTCTGCCTGGTACTTCACTCTTCTGTGCTTAGAAGCTGCCTAGTCTTTTTAAATTAATTAATCAATTAATCATACAGTGCTCTGGCTGTACATACACCTGCAGGCCAGAAGAAGGCCTCAGATCACATTATAGATGGGTGTGAGCCACCATGTGGTTGCTGGGAATTGAACTCAGGACCTCTGGAAGAGCAGACAATGCTCTTAACCTCTGAGCCATCTCTCTAGCCCAGAAGCTGCCTAGTCTTATCTCTGAGGTCTAGAGTCCCCTAAATTACTGACCAGACTGAAGAGACTTCTTGACCTTTGTTCAAGTTCTGATTTCCTCCCTACAGGCTAACTGGTTGCCCTGGCTAATATGGGCATTTTCTGCTCCCAGCATGCCTTGCAGCTGCTATTGTCTCTCTGGTTAAAAGCCCTTCTACAAGGGGGGTTGTCAAGTTTTTTTTTTTTGTAAGTTGTCAAGGAAATTGCTGTCTACAGAAAAGGCCTGATCCTGTCTCTAGACCCTATACTTATCTTAAAATGGTATTCTTTACTACATGTTTTCTTCACTGCCGTCAAGGGTGAATTATTTTTTAAAGTGCCAGTAGAGAAGTGCTTGCTCATAATTCTATGAAGTTTTTTTTCCTGTTTTTTAAAATAAAAATTGATTTCAATATGCCCTAACATATAACAACCCTTCAATCTGGAACAATAAAGAAAATAAGGTGTTTTCAAAAAATTTAATCTTAAACTGGAAAACAGTTTACCTCCTAATCCCCCATCTCATACTAAATTGGACAACATGGCTTTTTATAGAGCTGTGTAGAGAGGAAATCAGACACCGAGTGGTTGTATGATCACAGGCTACACCTGAAACCAGATGTGGTCCCAGGGAATCGGGATGGTGATTACTTGGCTGGTCTAAGTTTCAGTGCGATATACCACTGAGTTTTATAGAACCAGCTCAGACAACCTTGGAATAATGGGCAAGCCATTCACAATGGAATGTGAAATTGGAGACACTGGATACTTTATTTTTAAAAAGAAGACTTAACTCAGACCAAATGCCTTTCTCGGGTAGATCAGTTAAGTGGCATGCCTCTTCATGCATTCTTGTGTGCATGTTTCTTTGTTCCATTTTTAGAATTAAGTCTTTTAACATTATTTTCCCTTTGTAGTCACTTTAAGAAAAAGAAACTAGATTTTAAAAATCATTGCAGAAAAATCTATCTTTTAAGCAAAAGAAAACTCTCCCTTTGCATTGTAACGTGTAATAAAGATGCAAGGTGAGAACTAACATGTAACATGTAATAAACATGTGAGTGGAGACTTAGGGCTTTTCTGCCTCATCATCCATCTTGCCAATACCACGCGAACCCTAAGTCTGTCACTGAACTGAAGCACGAGGTCAGGTTTAAACCCACATCTTACAAGGAAGTGGGAACATCATGTCTACCACATAGCTTCGTTAGGCAGCAGTCCCATCAGAAGCAGAACTGTGGCTCTCACAGCACGCAGCGCAGTGCTGAGGTCCTTGCAATCATCCAGCTACCAGAAGGAAAAGAGCCCACAGCCAACCTTCCAGACGTGGGTCTCCAGGCTCCGTTTTTATTCAGTATTACTCTTCCCAACTGGGAACATAGTCAATTGGAATTATGAGCTTTGCATTTTAAAAGTATACAATGTTTGGCAGTTTCTCTTGTCAATACTTAAAATTACAAACCAGAAAGATACAAAATAGCATTAGAAGTCCACTATCTATGCACCGTACTCATGGTGACGAGATCAAATGGGTCAGGTTTAGAAATACTAGGCTCCTGCATAGAGCTGGAAAAACAAGGACACAGTAGGACAAAGCACATGAAGTGACAGTGTCAAAGAAAGAGTGGAATGGAAGATGCTTCTCCACAGACCCCACCTGCTCCAAAGCCTGACCTGCTCCTCCCCTGATGGTCAGCACTGTCTTGTTAGTCCTGCACCTAGGACTTCCTTTGGGGCTCCCTGGCTTCCTCTTCTAGACCAGGGAAACCTAGTCCAACCAAACTTCTGACCTCTCCAAGCCATACACCATAATCAGTCTGTAAAACCGTGAATGACTCTCAGCTTGTGCTGAGGGCACTGAGCAATTTCTTCCAACTTAAATCTGTGTTAAGACTTTAGGCAGGGCTGGGTGTGGTGGTGCATGCCTGTAATCCCAGCACCACAGAGGTAGGCGGAGCTCTGTGAGTTCGAGGCCAGCCTGGTCTACAAAGTGAGTCCAAGACAGCCAGGGCTACACAGAGAAACCCTGTCTCAAACAAAACAAAACAAAATAAAAATACCCTAGGCAGATAATAAAAGTCTCACTTCGGTATAAATTCAAGGGGAAAGAAAATGTAGTTTAGTTCAGATAGGTTTGCTGTCAGGTACAACAAGTGCAAACAGACCTTGCAGACACCATACCTTTCTTCCATGGACACCTCTTTTAGCTGCTGGTGTGGCTTGGTGCCTTCCATTTCTCTGATGCTCACAGCATAGATCTTCGTGGTATAGTCAATGGCCTTCTCTCTAGCGACGTCGCTGTCATAGCCTCAAACACCAGAAAGAGATCGGGGTATGAGCTAGTTCTCCAGTGTTCAGGAGGAGACCAGAGGAAAATGAACCATCACAATGAAAGGCCCATGGCTGATGGGGGCTCACCTCCGTCTTCTTCTGCATCCGTGTCCGACTCCTCACTATCGACCAGCTTGCTCTCCTGTGTCCCCACAAATTCCCTGGTCCAGATCATCAAGGCTGTGTCAGCACCTCCTACTGTGAGCAGCACGGAGTCGTTGTGTAGCCATCTCACATTGGTGACGTGTGCACTGTGCCCCACGTACTTCTTGAATCTTGCATGCTGTCCCTGCAAACAAAGCCAGAAAGTCAGTGCCTAGTTATTCCTGTTGTCTTTGTTGTTATCTAGGATGTAACAAAACTGTTCGTTCAAAGCAGCAGTTTTGCTAGTATCACTAGAATTCATGCTCCATGCAGGCAGGAATGCTTTCCCCATAAGACTGTTTCACAGCAGGTCTTCAACAGGTATTTTTGGGGCTCATTTGGGAGTTAAGGAAATATAAACAGTTCGTCTCTGTGTCTCTCTGACATCAAACACATCAGGCCCACAGGTTGACACTTCCCAGCCACCTCCCACAGTGGCCTTTGTATCACATCCCTGGTAAGGATAGAAGAGAGCAAGGGACCTCAAGTAATGCTTCACACAAACACAGCACCCATTTCTTCCATTGACCCTGGAAAACATTTCCAACTCAGAAGTCTCTCAGAGAACTGTTTGGAAGACAAAGCAAGCTCCTTTCACTAAACAAGTCTATTAAATAAAATCCAGTTTTCAAGTCATCACTGGAAGCTGTTGGAGTGTGGTGCCCAGTCTGCACTACTATATTAGCAGGTGATGAAGGGTGGGGGGTGGGGTATGCCAGCGGCTGTCTCCAGGGTTGTCCTCACAAGTACAGGGAAGCCAGTGTTGGCACCAGGAAGAGCTTCCATTCTGGGCTCATGAGATACAGCCTGGCAAAAACAGCTCCAGTGGGAGCCACTTAAAGAGGTAGTTTTCCATCCTCTCAGCAGCTCCTGGGGAATACCTTATGCAATGTGGTGAAGCCACATGAACTCCCGGGTCAGGAGCCAGCATTGGTGTACCAGATGAAAACTTGAGCACATGACTGACAAGAGGGTTCTCTGGGGCTTCGGACTGGGAAGCCTGAGACAGCAAGACGCATGGCAGGCAGCAGGGCCAGACACTCGGGGCCGTATTCCTGCAGATCTCTGGATCTGGCTGACCCCTCCCTGTCACTTGGAAACTACCCACTCCTCAACAGCACGGAGAGTGAGAGGACCAGACAAGTACCTGGCAAGCATTATTTCTAAGACCTCCAGAGGTCTGTGTTCCACAAGATCTAATGCCCCCTTGTGGCTTCTGATGGCACCTGCACTCATGTACCCACCCACATACATACACACACACTCGCGCGCACGCGCGCACACACACACACACACACACACACACACATTTTAAAAAGTAAACCTAAAATTGAAAAAAGGACCTGCACAGGTATTTCTGCAAAGAAGGCTTGTAACTTTGTAAAAGTGAATATAATAGGAATACGACTGCAAAGTGAAGAACAAGGCCTAAAAGATGTGCCTAGTTACTCAGTGAGTAAAGTGACCAAGAAGACTATTTAATATATAGTAGCTGACAAATAGAGTTTGAATTCTGGACAGAGGGAGAATGCTGTGAGGCAGGAATAAGAACTCCAGGCATCATCTCTCTGAAGCAGAGTTTCCTTCCACAGCCCAGGCAGACCTTACACTTAGGAGACTATGTCAGCCTATCACGTGCTGGGATTCAGGCACGCAGCACCACCTCTGACCCTGGTGACTCTTCTTATAACTCCCTAAGTCTGTTGGAGCAGTGCCCCATGCCCAGGACCTCAGCCAGTCTTACTTCTATGAGGTCTTGTCTTCAGATACAGTCACAGTGGAGTTAGAGCCACAGTGTGTTTGGAGTGAGGACACATTCACTTTTCAACAGTGAATTTGTTCAACAGACCCGGAGCACTGGAGAAGCAGCAGTACCGACCAGCAGGGTAAGCACCAACTGGGGAACCAGGCATGGTGGCTCATACCTGCAATATCGATGCTTGGAAAGGCAGAAGCAGGAGAAATGCAGCAAGCTCAAGGACAGCCTGATATATAGGTGGTGGGTGAGGGGAAGAGAAGGTTTAATAGTTAGGAGTGATACCTGCTCTTCCACTGGACTGGAATTCTATTCCTAGCAGCCATGTTGGGCACTCACACCTTTAATCCAGTTCCAGGAGAGCTAAGGCCCCCTTCTGGCCTCTGAGGGCACTTGTATCCATATATACACATACTTTTTAAAGTAATAAAAATAATCCAGAGACAGAAACAGAAAGAAAAACCAGGGAGAGAGAGAGAGAGAGAGAGAGAGAGAGAGAGAGAGAGAGAGAGAGAGAGAGAGAGAGAGAGAGAGAGAGAGATGGGGGTGGGAGAAACACAAAAGACCTGAACAGACATTTCTGCAAAAATGAAAAAACCACCAGGGAAATGGGGAGCAGGGGTATGGGGGCCACTCAAGCTCACTCACCAGGGGAGTGCAAAGAGAAACCACGTATGTTAGAATAGCTGCTGCCCCAGAGACAAAAGAACACGTGTTTGGGAAGGTGTGGCGAAAAGGGGACACTGATGTCAATGTTAAGATACAGTTGGTGAGAATGCAAGTTGGTAAAACGTTGTGGAAAACAGCATGAAGATTCCTCAGAACTTACAAAAAGCGCCGTGTTCTATTTGCTGTTTCTCAGCCCCTGTTTTCTTTTTTTAAGGTGGTGGGGATTGCAACCAATACTTGCACAAGTCAGGCAAGCACTGGGCCGCCTCAGACCTGTTTCTTTTGAGCTGTGTGAGGTCCTTGTATGTTCTCGACACAATCCTTTGCCAGACACTGTGAGTGTTCTCTCTCATTTTGCTGGCTGATTTTACTGCTCTGATCTAGGATTTCTAGTTTAGTGCAGTCTCACTTGCTTATTTCTGCCCTTTTTGAGTTCTGTTTTTGGAGTAATATCTGATATCTACCAGGTCTAACAAAAGAGAAGCCAAGCAAAAAGTATCCCAAAGCTCTGACGTGGGTGCTGAGAGAACTCATGTGTTTGATTTTAAATGTGTTAGTTTTGCATAAACCTTGGTTTCAGGAAAAAAATGAAGTAAAAACAAGAAAAATAGAGGAAAGTTTAGAAGATCTCTTAGATTAGACGGTATGTTAACAGACAGAAAATTTTCTTATTTCCTCTTTCAAAGAGATTGTCTTTCAAACCAGAAGAGGCAAAACAGCCCGTGATTAGATATACTGTCAAATGTGATCACAAAGAGTATTGCTAACAGCCAAGGAGTTTAGCGTTGCATACAAGAAGGCTGCTCTATGCACCAGGGAAAACAAGTAGGCATTGGGAAGTGTGGATTCAGGATCTGGTTCAGTCTGGGATGAGATGTCAGATGGGAGTTCAACAAGGAAAGGAACTGGCAGGAATCACAGTTCACAGTAAACCAGTTTCATCCTTTCTATTGGGTGGGTCATTAGGAAAGACTGGAGAAGACAGAGACAATAAATACGACTTTCAGGTATATCTTTACCCTATTTTTTGCTTTGTAGCCTAGACTGGCCTTAAGCTCCCTCACCCTGTGTCTGCCTTTCAAGTGCAGGGGTTACAGCCGGCGCTTACAGCCTGGCTGGTTTCACCAAGCATTTTAATGACGCCTTGGAGGAGACTATGGTACTGTAGAGTTAGAGAATTTTAAATACCTGTCATCAGCTGTAGAATTGAAACGAAATGTGGATTGACATGGAACGAACATTGGTGGGGGTGTCTGACACTGGCATTTGACTGTTCTTTCTTTCAACAATTTAGAGATAAGAATGCGAAACCAAGATGGCATGGTGCTGGGACGGAGTAGGCGGTGTCAGTGGCATTTGAAAGATGTGGGTAGGCTAGAAAGCTAAATAAGATACACATTTTCTCGGTATATGAAATCCTGAATAATCAATAAAAATAATTGGAAAAACTGCTTAAAGACAGAATTGTGTTACTTTGAGGGCCAGCCAGTTCCTAGTCTCTGGAATTATGCAGAACAAGTCAGAAAAGCAGTAGTGTGAGGTGTAAAGATGACACACTGTTCACAGTTCATACAGTATGTTTGGGGGGACCTTTATGTCATGAGAATTTCACTTAAGTCATCCACTTAAAAAATATCAGGGTTTGGGAGGCAGAGGCAGGTGGATCGCTGTGAGTTCAAGGCCAGCCTGGTCTACAAAGTGGGTACAGCACAGCTAAGGCTACACAGAGAAATCTTGTCTCGAAAAACAAAACAAAACAAAACAAACAAACAAAAAGTATCAGGGAAGCTTCTACACAGTATTACAGAAGTAACAAATGGCATTTCTGACTGTCTATGCACTTGAAAACCACTCAGGTACAACAGATATGTAGGTAACTGGTGAGACAGATCAAATCTATAACAAGCAATGTTACCTTGACAGGATATGAAAAGAGCTTCACAAAACCGAAGTCATCCCCAGTGGCTAAGAGGGAGCCATCTTTGGTAAGACTGGCAGCATTGACATCCGTCACGTCACTGTGTGCTGGCCAGATACCTTCACAGGTGGGCCCCAGGACACAGGTCCACGTGTCCCATTCTATCTTCTCAATCTGCAGGGGGATGAAACAGTGTGACCTTTTGTACAGTTTCCTTTCTTTTTGTTTCATTTGAGAGAAATGGCTTTTCAAAGGAGTAGTTGTAAATGACACATTTTGGGACAGCAGGCATTTGTGCTGGGTGATGAGGAGTTCCAATTCTTAGCTGCCACATGCTTTTCTTTTTTTTTTTTTTTAATGAGCCAGTGTCTCATTCTGTAGCCCAGGCTGGCCCAAACTGTCAGTAATCCTCCTGTCTCAACCTCCCAAGTGCTAATATTACAGGGCTCAAGCACTGTATGCAGCAGCTGAGTTCTACTTTTAAAGTAGCTGCATCATTTCTCAATAAGCGAACACTAAGTCAAAAGCATACTTTGACACAATAAAAGTTTGTAAGAGTAGTTATTTCCAGGCCCGGCACTGACACCTTATGCTGGATCAGCCTTTGCTATGGGATAATGTTCTAGGCAGGTAGCCATGTCTGCCCTTCACCTCTTGGACGCCGGTGTCACCCTTCTCTGTGGACACTAGCAAATGTTCCTGGAGGGGGGACTGCTTCTGGCTAAGCAGTGTATGTGTGTATGGGAGTGGGGGGTATTCACACGCTACAGTGAGGTAAGACAATAACTGTGCTTTCTGAGACTGAGGTTAGCAGCAAGTACAAGAGTCTAAGTTTTTCTTAGGCTTGATCTCAATTATCAAAAAATTACCTATGGGCAAAGGACATGGGGAAAACATGTTTCAGAAAGCATCTTCTATTATCACTATGGATAATATTATTTATTATTATAAAAGACCACTGAGAAAATATCTTTAAATTTTACACTCATTAAAAAGCATTATACAAAATGACATGGTGAATGGAAAAGGTAACAGGTGCCACCAGTTTGTTAGCATGCCCAGTGTCCTCAGGGAAATGAAACAACAGAATGCCATCACTATGTTGCTGACGAGTCAGCCCATGTCCTTAGCAATTAGAAAAACAGATTAATGGCTCAGATTTAAGAAATGAAAAAGCCTAATGGTAGATGGTGACCTGTGTTCATAATTAAAATTGACAGGTTTGACTAGAACACACATTTTCAGCTAAAACTCTCTCTCTCTCTCTCTCTCTCTCTCTCTCTCTCTCTCCATATATATTTATATATAATTTTAAATATATAATTTGTTTTCATTTTATACTCATTGGTGTTTTGTCTACATGTTTATCTGTGTTAGAAGCCCTGGAACTGGACTTACAGACAGGTGTGAACTGCTATGTGGGTGCTGGGAATTAAGCCCAGAACCTCTGGAAGAGCAGCCAGTGCTCTTAAGCACTGAGTTATCTCTCTGGTACCTGAAATCTTTTAAAATCTTTATGTAAGGCAGTTACCTCTGACGGCCTTATTGAATGTCTTCTGCCTCTTGGAGCTTCAAAGAAAAGTTGTTCTTTGGCACCGGAATTAACTTGCAACAGTTTCCCTGTTATGGTAGAAATAAGAGAGCAAATTAAACTGTGCATTTGTCATTTTGTTATAAACCCTAAGCACGGCTGCCACAGTTGTATTCACTTTAGCTAGTCTCATAAGTTGAGCTGAATATGTGTTAGCTACACTGTTTCAAAAAGCACATAAATATCATCACACAACATTTCCATGCCCAAAGCTCTAACTTAAAAAATATGGATCTCATAAATGTGACCTTGAGCGTCTGTCAAGGAACAGAAGAGTCAAGTTGGGTGTTCGCTCAGAAGCACTAAAATGAGCTCTGATTTTCCAAGCCATGACTAAATAAAAATTGCCACTCATTTCCCCACTGTTGTCTAACATATAGACAAGGTAACGGCAAACTGTGGGGCAAGAGTCTGACATCGGAAGTGAGATTCATGTGACAACTGCATTTGCTTAGTTCTAAAGTCTAAATCTGCCCTTAAAGTTAGGGATACACAATGCCAACTACAAATATTGACCTTCTCAACCTCGTCTATCTGAAAGCTTCAAAGGGATAAGCCTATCCTCCAACAAAATACAACTATGGTCTCATTCCCTGTGATTGACACAGAAAAAGATTCAACTCTCAAACTCTCCTCCTCCGGGGGCAGCCATCCTTCATGATGGGAAAATGTCATGGCTTATGCTATCTGTTTTTTTCTGCAATGGTTTAATTGTAGAAAATTTCAATTGGGTTTGGATAAGAGAATGATTTAGACAATCCTAATGTGTCCAGGGTCCAGCTCCCACCTGACTCACCTGACTCAGGACTCTACACTGAGCACTTCAGCCCAGGCATTATGCACTTGCCTTGAAATTAATTTACATATTTCCCTTTT
This sequence comes from Acomys russatus, assembly GCF_903995435.1. Lineage (NCBI taxonomy): Eukaryota > Metazoa > Chordata > Mammalia > Rodentia > Muridae > Acomys > Acomys russatus. The sequence goes on along the minus strand of NC_067158.1, from coordinate 1,050,037 downwards.
CCCCTACAACTGTGTATCTAGGAGCTTTGAGATGCTCTTGAGGAAAGCTATACCCAAAGATTGCTCTGTAGTTTGCATGCTATCCATTTATACAGCCTGAAACCTAAAGGAGGCCTCACGGAGTGTTTCCAAGTGGTAAGCTAAGATATGAGGTTCTCCAGTCTCTTCACTGTTGATATTAATGGTTTCTAATTTGGTAAGTTATCATGTGACTGGGAACAGGGCTGCCCAGACGCTGAGGCTTGAAGGGATCTGACAGAGGGGCCTCTGAAATAGACATGCTTTGCAGATTTTATGGCTAAACACGTGGAGATGGACAAAGACAAAAAAAGAAATGAGGGGGTTTAAGTGATCTCTCACTGTTTAGCATTAGAGGGATGTGAGCAACCATTACTTTTCTGACCCAAGAGGGCCCAGGGCTACACTAGGCTAGACAATCAAAAACTTGTTTTTCTCAGGAAGTTAGCATCAGGGATATGCTGAATCCATGGTGCCCAGCTGGGACAAGATACGGATTTTGGAGCTGAGAGTGACATTTGCGGGGGCAACAAAGACTGGACAGCATGCAAGTGAACTAGGGGGCCAATGTTCCACATAGGACCGAGAGGAGAAGCTGGTGTAATCAGTTGCCTCAAGCAGGAAAGGAGAGAGCAACTGCTTGCTTCATTTCTCAAAAATTTCTAGTTCATTGTTTACTTTCTTTTGGAGACCAGGCTGGCCTTGAACTTGCAGAGATCTGCCAGTCTCTTTCTCTTGAGTGCTGGATTAAAGGTGTGTGCTACCACTGCCAGGCTTCCAGTTCATTCTTAAAGCCAGTATTTAGTTCTTGCTTTCTGCTCTTGCAGGCTATGAGCTCTCTAGATTTTGGAGGCTGTGAGCTCTCTAGATCTTGGAGGCTGTGAGCTCTCTAGATCCTGGAGGCTATGAGCTCTCTAGATCTTGGAGGCTATGAGCTCTCTAGATCTTGCAACAAACTCACCCTTCTTTGTTTTGAAAGCTCAGCCAGTTTGTGTGGGCTTTTGTTCTTTGTAAAATAGAATACGAATTTTAAGAAACTATTTTTTGTGTTTAAGAAAGCCATAATTATGGGTATGTGTTTTCTCCGTTCTTTTAATTATTACATGAAAGAAATATTTAGGTCACAATTCTTTCTTTCCCTCTACCTGCTGTGCATTCTCTTTCTTTGCTTTCTTGTCTTATTCCTGCCCCTAAGTACATGAACACACACACACACACACACACACACACACACACACACACACACACACACAAACACACTGAAATTTGAGGACAAGGGGCAGAAGCAAAGACAAAAAAGTCTGTATAGTCCATATATTATTGCCCCAAATAATAGAAACTGAATTCTTTCATAACTCACAATTTTATCACTAGAAAACTCCACTCACATAGAAAACAGGACAGAAAACCAAACCAAACCAAACCAAACAAACCAAACTGTTCTGATTGCTAAGGAGAGATAGCCAGTCACACAGAGCAGAAGCTTCATGTGTTAGCCCACTTGCCACATATCTTACAAGTCACAATAGTTACAGAATTGTACTATATGAATCAAACTTGCCAGGCCTTTTGCAGTAAAAATGGAAATGAAATGTCCTGTGAAGGCTCCAACTTTCGATTGGCTAAAGATCATACAGTCCTACTGTTTTTGGAAATGAACTTTTACTATCTGGGATAAATGCTGTGCTCTGTCTCTCCCCGTGTATTGTTTTCTCCAGTGTTCCATGCATGAGCTTTCATTTGGGGCATCGATGCTCCTGCAAAAGCAAATGAGCTTGCGGTTGCTATGGGCACGAGGGCTGCTGAAGCTGAGCCTGTGCCTGTGCCTGTGCCTACGCCATCCCCACCCCTGCCAAGCCAGCTGGCTCTGGCAGATGCTTCCACCATTTCTGACAAGATGAGAGGAACAAACTCCTGCATCTAAATTTTGCACTTTACCCCCTCCATGCTATCAAGGCCTCTGCTATGAAAAGCTAGGCTGCAGTTGGGGAGCGTGGCACATCCTGAGATGTAGCACTTAGGGCCCGGCATACCTGGGTGACAGCTAGTTAGTTCATGGCTGATGGGCTGCAGTTAAAGTAGGTGAGCAGCACGGGTACACCTGCTCCTGTTCTCGAGATGGGGTGGACTCTAAAGATCACACGTATTCTACTATGGTCTCAAGCTACAGAGACCACTGGGTCTGACACCTTCATCTCACTGAAGGCCCTTTTAGAAAGAGGGGAGGCCAGTTGGTTCTTCAGAAATCCTGGCCTCTCCCTCATCTTACTCTGAGTGCCTCCCCAGTCATGGAGGCTAGCCTTGGATACAATAAAGGACAGTAAGGTATTGTCCCTCTCCCTCACCAAGTGATGGCTCCACTCTGAGGTACTTTACACAGGCTCCCTCTCAGTGCTTACCCACACCCATTGCTACAACCTGGTCATGGCCACAAAGATCTTGGGTTTTCTATCCTGAACTCTTTCTTCTTCAGTCTACAGCATGTAATATAAGGCCTGCACACTTGAAAAAAAAAAACTCCAAAAATTAACCTAACTCTCCAAATGTAAACCCAAACCACAGTATGGCACCACCTTGCACCTGTTAAGACAGCTACTAGCCAAACAGAACATCCACGTTTTAAGAACACGACGCAAATGACCTGAGCCCTTCTGTACTGCTGCTGTCAAGAAGGCAAAGTGGAGCAGCTACTGTGAAGAACAGCGCAAAGCTTGCTCAAACTATTGCCAACCATCCTAATGACCATATGGTCTACCACCTCCATTCCTGGGTATATACCCAAGGCATTGAACATGGTCTTGCAAAGATACTTGTACACCCAGATAAGAAGCACTGTTTACAATGTGGAGACAACCTAGCTGTCCATCAACAGATAAACACACAAGCAAAATGTAGAATGGACCCATATCCAGCTATCATCCGCCTTAAGAAGGGACTCCGACACGGATCGCTACATGGATGATCCCCGAGGACACCACATGGAGAGAAATGAGCTAGTATGAAAGGACAATATGGTGTGATTCCACTAAGCTGGGTAGAGAATTCCAGTCTCACAAGAGGAATGAGCACTGGAGATGGACCATGGAAATGGGCACACAACAATGGGAACATGCTCCATGCGTGGACTGGCATGTTTAATAATGGTAACATGTTTATGTATTTTGTATTTAAAATATCTTTTAAATTTTCCAAATCAAAATTTCATATATCTTATTTTTCTGTTGGCTTTTCACTTCCAAAATAAAACTACTAATGGGTTTTATTCCCCTAGCAGTGACTGCAGAGGGGAGATTCCATACATTATGTCAAGTGTTGTGGTTGTGTGGTGTGGTGGACTCGGGACAGTCATCTTGCTTTATCGTCCATAGAGAAGGAAGAGATAGGGACAACCACTGCCTCCTTGAGCTTTTAAAGCAATTACTTTATCATCCATAGAGAAGGAAGGGATAGGGACAGCCACTGCCTCCTTGAGCTTTTAAGGCAATAGAACAGAGGATACAAAAGAAGGCAGTGGTGCGAGGCAGCTGTTCCCACTCACCTTTTGGCCTCACCAACTCTAGGTGACTCAAGTGGCAGTGTTCCTGCCTGACAACAGATTCCATCCTGTGCCCTTGACTGTCTGGCTGGCATGGCCCTGACCTGAAAGCTAGGGGGATTTATCTGATTTTCCCTCTGCCCTTGTTGGGACTGGAACCTCTTACAATAAGTCACATGTTTTCCTTTCTACCTATGGCACTCCAAAAACTCCCACAGGCCATAAAACTCAAATAAAGTTCAAATTCCAGCACAGCCAATCTAGCCACAGATAAACAGCTGCCGGTCCAGCCTACAACTATCTCAAAAAATACTTGAAATAAAGTATCATGTATTAAATAACTAAATATAACTAATTAAACACTAAATAGAAATGAAATAATAATTAAATAAGAATACTGCTTCCTGGCTCAGGCCCTTGCCAACTTTCTCTGACTTTTATCAGTTGCTTTGGAGAATGTCCCACTCAGGGACACCTGGAGTCATCCTGTGCCTCTGGAACAAAACTCAGCATGGATGAGTGTGATGTAAGACTTTTGACTCTGTGCTATCTCACTCTCCACATTCCTTTCCTCCATGCCCTCAGGCAAGCACTGCTCACCACTTCTTAACCACCCACGGGTCCTCCCACCTTCCCAGCTCTGCACACCATGTTCCTCTTGCCTGGATAACACCTCCTTAACTTGGTATCAGGTGAACCACACCCACAAAGGCATCTTCGATTTCCCTTGGTGTGCTCCTCAGAACCATGCTGTTTTCCTACCATGAGTGACTCTTGGCTTCTTTGCAAATGAGGACCCTGCCCACTCCTAAAGCTTGTTCCAGACTCTGAACTTTAGGCAAGTTTGCAGACTAGATCTAGAGGTGCCCTCACAGTCCACCCTAACACCAATGTGGCCCGTCCGAGCCTCTCACTACTTCCTCTAGGACTCATCCCGCTTCACTGCACTCCTGTATCCTTGTAGAACAAGCCCATCTCTCTCCCGAAATGATAGCATTTTCTATATTTTCTCCAATTTCTAAATTTCTATATTTTCTATATCCTTTCAGAACAGGCTCATGTCTCACCCTGAATGATAACATTTTCTATTTTACAGAGACTTTGTAGAAGCCATTCCTTTCTAGATCTACAATTTCTGATTGAGGACTTTGCAAATGGTAGATTCTAGATGCATTAACTAGACAAGTGTTCATGATCTTGTGGAAGCAACTTGGAGGAGGCACAGGGGATGGGTAGGAGCTTTGGAGAAAAAAGATAAATTCAGGCGAGCTGAATACAGCTTTCTATCTCTACCGATAGATGAAAACTGCTTGAGTCTCCAGGGGCCGAACTCCTGGAGAGCCAGTCTTGGTCAGGAAAGATGAGTAGACAAAGAAAAGGACAGATTATACGTAACCCAAGGTGTGCATGGCACCCAGGTAACACACATTTACCCAATCTTAAGCCCCAGTGGCTTCAATTAATAATGAGATGCTCATGGAACAGAAACATTCTCAAAATGTTAACGGCAGCTGCTCCTGGGCTGCCGGGTTAGCCTGGGCTTCTGGGTTAGCCTGGGCTGCTGGGTTGGCCTGGGCTGCCAGGTTGGCCTCATACATTGCTGTGGGTCTTCTCCCTATTTTCCTCTAAAATTTAACTGCCACTCTCTCTGGAAATGATGCATGAACAGACGTTGAGTTTACGGTGTATCTTAAAAACCACAGCCTGCTTTACCTCTGGAGTCCCAGTCAATGTGTGTGATGTAACTAGAGGCTCCTTTACAGATGCCGACCCTCTTGCTTGTAAGTACATTGTAGATATCCACGAAGTTATCATGCGATGCCACAGCAAGGTATTTCCCTGTATCTGCAGAGACAAGAATGCAGTCAACAGCCACACCCTCCAAGAACTTAAGAATTAGAAGAGGGAGAAAGGTCAAAGAAACTTTTAGAGCAGTCCATTTTTATTTTAAAAATTGTCTAAAGATTGCTATTTTTACACATATCTACTGCCATCTTCACCTCTTGAAAATTTTATGTCAGAGATCATTTCTTTCCTGTGATGGAAAGAGACCATGTCTTCCACAGTGTCAGCATTTACCACCAAGAAACTTCCATCATTTAAGCCAACTGCTAAGGCTTTCCCATCAGGGGAGAAGGCGCAGCATCTTCCTCCTACAAAAGGATGCAAGAGAATCACAGCTGGGCACTCTGTTGTTGAGCAAAGCAGCTGGAGGCACAGCAGAAATATGCACTACCCAGGTGAGAATTAAAATCTCATCATTTGGGCACTGAGACAGTTCTGTGGTTAAAGCACTTCTAACGCAAGCCTGACAACCTGCATTTGAACCTGAGCACCCATGGAAGAAGGAGTGGACCGGCTTCCAAAAGCTGTCTCTAGACTTCATGTGTATTTGCATATATAAAACATAATAAGTACATATTTTTAAATCTTTGAAAAATGGCATAATTTAAATATGTTTTTCTTCTACATACTATCAGAATCACATTTTAGGGCTGGAGAAATGGCTCAGAGGTTAAGAGCACATGTTGATCTTCTAGAGGACCTCAGTTTTTCTCTCAGCACCCACATCGGTTGGCTCACAATTGCTTCTAACTACAGCTTCAAGGAATCAGACATGCTCTTACATGGGCACCTGCACGCACATGCACACACCGCCACACAGATACTCACAATAAAAAACAAATCTTAAAAACATGTTTCTAATCTCCATAATTTTTATCCATTCAGTTCTTTATCTTGGAGTATTTTTTTTAAGGCAGGTAAGATGAGCTGGTGGAGGAGAGGGCTAGATGGATAACACACCTTCTGAGAAAAGAGGACACATTCAAGAAGACAAGTCCAACAAATGTCTAGAAACCACTTTGGGGATATCATGACTGGAAACAGGCTCATTGTATTTAGACAACCCTCGAAATTTAAATTTTCCTGCTTCATGGATCATAACGCATAGTCAAGAGGTAGAAAATCCTAGTTGGCACAGTCCTAACCATGCTGCCTTCTGCTGAGGTAGCTCAGTATAGCTTCCTCAGAGACCCGTGGCTCTGCTGACAGATGCTGAAAGCTGTGTAAAGCTAGTAACTTTGAATTGGCTCATGTAAGCACTATCTCCATCCATTTGTCCACTCAGTGCTAATTCACCTACTGTCAGTCAGTGGTGCCACTGACCTGAGACTGTGAAAAGACCAGCCCTGGGGAGAGTCATCAGGGTGGGGTGAACCATGATTTACTATACAAATTAGGCCATGATTTATAGGGAAAGGAAGGATGATAATAGTTACACCAAGATAGCAGGGGAAAACTAGATGGATTGTTATCTAAGATACAGCAATAGTTGCTTTTTTGAATTAATTTTTAACCTAGGGAATAAAGTCCATTAACCAGCGTCTACAACAAGGATGGAATTGGATTTCACAACACAAGTTAGTGGGCAAGATGATCAGTTGCTCAGAGCATGGTTTTGGACTTGGTGGAAATCCTTACTCTACCACCTACCAAGTTGTAGGAGTCCAGGGTAAAGTGAGGCGATGTGGAGAGATAGTGACCACCAGGGAACAAGTGTGCTCTGTGAGGCCAGCATGCTGCAGGACGCATTCGGTTCACTACTTATTACTTAGGTGACCTTGAACAAACTGCTATTGTAATCAATCTGGCTCTGTTTCCTAATCTGTCAGTGAGAAGAACAATGACCTCATTCACTGGGTCTCTTCAGAGTGAAAGTAATGTGCTAGCATGCTCTTTAGCTCACAACTGTTACTACCAGCTCAATAGGTTTTCATTTTGCATTGTCCCTTTAGAATACGCTCCTGGGTGTCTGCATAAAAATGACTCAGTACAAACACTGAAAGCCCAAAGCCAAAGCTCAGCCCTTCCTGCCCTAAGACCACAAGGCTCAGCTCTCTTGTTGCCTCCTGAAGAAAGGAGTCCTAGGTGACAGGTTTGAGTTATGCTTATGTGGCCTCTTGTTCCTGTCAGATGGCTTCATTCAACCCTTCACTTGTCACCATCTACTCTCTGTCTGAAGCTGGGCTGGGTGGATTGTGTTTGGGATGCCCTTGTCTCTTGGTGTCTGGGTGGGGTTTGCCAAGATGGGGCATGGCAAAACTGAAAGGGGGAGAACTGGGAGGCTGGCATGTTTACTCCTCCAGCCACCTCCTAAAAAGCCACCATGTCACACACTTCTCACTCCCCAGCCACCACCAACCACTCCGTCCTTTTGTCTTTGCAAGCCCAGGCCTGGCAGAGACACCTGCAGGTACTAGTGGCGTAGAGCTGTACTATTCCTGGTCATGCCTTTAAGCCCTACTCACCCTTTTATAAAGAGTCCTATATTTAGACTCTTCTCAAATTGCCCAAGTAAGCAGGCCAGCTGCTGCTGGGACTCCTTCCAAATCTTGTTCATATCTGATTCTAGAGATGAGACTATTTTCTGTGGGATCCTCAGGGCCTGACATACAGAGCTCCCTAAGAAGCATTTCCTGAACTGGTACCTCCTAGCACCCCAACTGTGTGCAGATTGCCCAACATATATTTATGACATCAGGTATTTTTATCTACCAAACTGACCTCTTGTTTTCCATAAATTCTGGGGACTATTAGTCACAGGGATAGATAGAAGTTTTTTTTCCATTTGTTTTCTTTTTATAAGATGACACACTTCAGCTCTCAATGAGAAGAGAACACAAGCGCCTGTGCAGTACAAGCAAACTAAATGGTGCTGGGGCACTCTGGGATTAGAGCGGCCTGTTGGAAAATCTCCATGCTCCCTTAACTTTAACGATATGGTGAACTCTGAATTCCCTTGCTTCTATTTCTGGGGTGCAAAGCAGGTACTCTTATTAAACGGCAGCTGAATGAGTGAGTGAGTGAGTGAGCCCATCAGTCTGCTGCCTGTAAACAGACACCTTGACCTGTAAGGAGAAGTTCTGTACCTTTTTTAAGTTTCCGTACTGCCAGCATACGGTGCTGGGAGGATAATTCCCAGATCCGCAGTGTTTTGTCATCGCTTACTGTCGCACAGATGGGCAGGAGAGGGTGTGCTGCGAGCCCCCACACTTCCCCTTCCATGTGTCCCTGAGGGAGAGGAAACAGTGCAAAGTAAAGCCATGCCTTTGTCAGCCTGCACTACATACTCAGGCTGAGGGTGCCTCAGACAGATTAAGACATGAATAAACAGCTTCCTGGAGCCAAGATGACCACACTAGGTCATTTCTTACATATGCCCTTTAAGTCAGGTGTTTATGATTCAAATCATTCTTCCAGAAAGTAAAACACAGGACTCATTGCTTATAGGTGTGTTTATAGCATGGAGGACATTTTCTCACTAGCAACAAAAGTCCAGGTAAACTGTAAACTTCCCACCCCTCACTCTTATTTTGTATGGGTGTGCACATGTGCATGATGAGCTATATAGTGTTTCTATACTTTCTGTGTGGAGGCTGAGATGAACGTGGGGTATCCTCTTTAATTGCTCTCCATTTTAAGTTTTGGGGCCATGGAGACCGAAGAGGACACCCTCTCACTAGACTGGGCTCCTAGTGGAGGAAGAGGAACACCAACCCATTCAAAAACGCTTTGATCAAAATTTTACCCTGCCTACAAGATGTTCAGAGATAAAGATAGAGCAGAGATTGAGGGAATGCCAACAAATGCCCAAGCTGAGACCCACCCCATTGGAGAAAGCCAAGCACTGACACTATTAATGATACTCTGCTATGCCTGCAGACGGGAGCCTAACATAGCTGCCCTCTAAGCGGCTTTAGACAGCAGTGCCCCAAAACAGATGCTGAGACCCATAGCCAAACATTGGGTGAAGCATAGGGAGCCTTGTGGAAAAGTGTATTTTGGGGGTGAGGATGATAGATAGAATGACTTGGAGATGACAGGAGCGCCACAAAAAAACCAATGGAGCCAATTAAAAAGGCATTAGCCAAGGACCATGCATGGACTGGACCTAGGCCCCCTACACAGATGTAGCAGATGGGCAGCTCAGGCTTCATGTGGGTCCCCTAGTAAGGGGAGCCGGGGGAGGGGGTGCTGTCTCTGACATGGACTTGGTCACCTGCTTTTGGTCACCCCCACCCCCTGGTGGGGCTGCCTCCCCAGGCCACAGGGGAAGAGGATGTGCTCAGTCTTGATGTGACTAGATGAGCTGAGGTGGGTTGGTGGGTGGGCAATAGGAGACGGGGGGGGGGGGGGATGGAGGGACAGAGAAGGGGCTATGATCAGGATGCAAAGTGAATAAATAAATAAAATTTTAAAATTAAAAAAAGAGAAAAGGACCTCTCAGTGATTTGGCAAGGTTGACTGACCAGTGTGCTCCAGGGAACCAGCAGTCTTTGGCCCCTCTGGGCCCCAGCCTTGGAGTTGGAGATGCATGCCACTACACCTGGCTTTTAAAGTAGGTGCTGGGGGCCCAAGTTCAGCTCCTCATGCTTGCATAGTGAGCACTTTGCCGACTGAGCCATCTCCCTAGATCCCTACCCTGCCTTAGCTGTGCAAACACACTAAGTAAACACATTGTAGTAAGACCCTAACCACAGTGACACCAGTTACTGCCTTCTGTAAAACCATGCTCTGAGGCGTAGGTGCCACCCATCTTTGTCATGCAACTAAACAGCAACATTCTTGTTTCTACAATTGTAGTCCTTCAAATGCAATGGATTTGGTTCTGCCCCAATACTGGGGATCGAACCTGGGGCCTCATGCATGCTACTCATTTGGTCTGGATACATTTAGTCTGACTGAATAGGAATAAACCTACATTTTGAGTTATAGATACAGCTCAGATTTCAGTATTTGTTCATAAGTCGGCATGCCCATGTGTCAACAGTAATTGCCAGAAAGCTGAACACACATGGAGGCTACTCCACACGCCTGTGTCTTATCACAAACAAAACACCCCAACTGCCTCAGGAACGGTAACTGAGATAAAGTAGTATTTAAATATCAACACTTAACAAGAAGAAAACAGTATATTCCTCAATAAAGCAACAGAGAGAAGAGATTCACACCATACCATAATAAGCAGGCTGCTAACCGAGCTACTGCTCAGCCTTAGCAGGCAGACTGCACACACTCCCCTGGAGTTGGAATGCTTTGGGGGAACAGGCAGCTTTCCAAAGGGAAATCAGATGACAGCTTATCTAAGAAGCTGTTTGGGCAAAACAGTGATCTGGCAGAAGATGCAAGCTTCCAAATGTACTGGGCAGTCATGTATCTGGGGAAAGGTGGAGCTGAGCAGCAGATTCTGTTCTACGTCCCGTGGGACTGTGATGGATTCATTCTCAGACAGAGGATGGGTACCAAGCCATCTCCACTCAGTCTCTCTTAGACTGGCTCTCCTGAGAGCTGTATGTGATTGAGTTTCTTTACAGATCAGGCTCTGCATTTCTTTTACACCACTGGCTCAAACAGAGTTCAAAACTATTCTTTTTCTCAAGCTGATCACTTTAGCTCCCAGGCTAGAAAGACCCTACATGACACAAGAAATGGACCAAGATTTGACTTTACTCATCACTTAGGCAGCTGACCGTGGCAGTATAATGTTCCAAGTGTGCACAGTGGGGTTTTTCAAAACCTGCTACATGCTGCTGGTCCCCTAGCTCCCAAACCATCTCCCTTTCCCTTAAGCAACACTCCTCCACTGCAAGTGCATCAGAACTCACTCAGAACTGGAAAATAAGTTCTGAAACTTGCCCACAGCAGGTAGCTATGGATTTACATCACCTCTGTGGTTCTTCAACATTCCTCCAGCACCTGTCTTCTCTCTAAACATGACTAAGGGTCCTGAGAGAGCCATGTCTCCCACAGAGCATAGGGAGACCGCCTCAGGAACCTCAAGCCGTAACTAATGCTGAGATAACGTAGGAAAGAAACATCATGTGAGAGGGAGCAGAAAAGGAAAGAGATGCTGAGAAGGCAAGGTGTAGAGGGTCCGAGGTCCTCGCGCTCACAGAGGAGCACTAGAGAAACCAGGCATGTTAAGCACACAGGCTTGTCTCTTCAATGGAAGCCTGTGAGTGGATGTTAACAATCTGCTATTCCTAGAGCCAGGCTTCACTTGAATCATCCAGACTCTGCCTGAGTATTGTTTCTCAATCAGTAGAATCAACTCCTATGAAAGAGCGGCCATGTATTTTGCAAAAGAGTTTAGTATTATGCTTATAACACCCCCTCCCTTTACCCTGAGCACTATTTCCCAGCCAATACAACCCATTCTAATGGAAGAGGTCACAGGTACTTTGCAAAGGAGTCTCAACACAGTCACGCCTTAAGCTTGGCTGTGATAACTGTCACATGGAAACTTAACATGTTCGTTAACCACTCATCCACTGATGGATGGCTAAGCCGATCCTATTTCTTTGCTATTGTGAAAAAGAGCAGCAAGAAACATACATGTGCAGGTATCTTTGTGGGAGTCCTTGGGTGTATAGCTGGGTTATTTTTTATTTTTTACATATAATGTATATATTTATGTAGTATATAGATAATAAGTATTGTATATCTATGTCTACATATCTATCTATATCTATTTATTATGTATACTATATATTTATACATTACATAAAATATATTTATTCCCAAAACCTTAAAAATATTTCTGTCCATTAGCCCATTTATTGACTGGTGGGGTTTTCTCTTCATGTTTAACTTGCAATTCTTTATATATTCTAGATATTACCCCTTTCTGAGCTGCAGCTGGCCAAGCTTTTCTTACATTTTGTAGGCTGTCTGTTCATTCCACCAAACACCTTCCTGAAAGCTCTTACATTTCATCCAGTCGCATTTGTTGACTTGGCCTATTTCTATTCTAGTCCTGCTCAGAAAGCGCTGCACCCCACTGTACCTAGAGTGTGCTCTCTTGCTTGCCTCTGGCCGCTTCAGAGTTGCAGGTCTTAAGTCAGGCTGGGCCATAAGTTGTAGAATGAGACATACCCTTCCCTCCTCAAGTTGTTTTTGGTTCTGGTGTCCCACGAGAGCAATAGACACCCCGATGAGATAGCACATCTCTTCAGCTCACTTTCTGAGCATGCCCTTGTGGCTCGCTATGCTTGTCACCTGCGAGGGCAGTATGTCGCCAGAGCAGGCAGGACTCCTGCCCATCCAATACTTCTGTGATGCTTGAATCCGATTCTACCTAAGTATGCACCCTGAGGGAAGGGGACTGAGAAGAGCACAATGCAACTGGGTATAGCAAGGCCTAAAGGAGTGTGTGGGAAGCAGCTAAAGTATCATCGGTTTTAGGGACCAACAGATCAAAAGGACATACATCTATGGCACCTCGCCCACATTTGGATAATAAGGTTCTGAGCTCTGAACACGGATTATCTTATCGAGGGATAAGGCTCTTAGAGACTATAGACAGGTTTCAGATGCAGCCAGGATATCTGTAGTTGGTGGCTTGAGGTAGACCACAGACAAGGCGCCTGGGTGGCCACAGTAAAGCACCTGGTTTCAGAGCCTAGCAAATCATCTCCTCTTAAGTGTGGCATGACCTGTGGTTTGAGTCTAAGCAGTGGATTGTGGCAACGGTGACAGGAAGTGCCCGGGAACATGAGATCTAACTATGGTGCATGATTGTGGTGCGTATTTTTTTGTTTTTTGTTTTTTTTTAATTTCTTGCTTGCTCTGAAAAAGTAAGTGTAGGAGAAATCCTATGTGTGCCAGTGAACTCTGGGTAGATAGGTGACAGACTGAGGGGAGTCTCTGGGTAACAGCCAGCAATAAAATAAGTGCAAGTTCTATAGCCACATGGATTGAACTCTGCCAACAGCCTAGGAGACTCCCAAGGAGCTCTTCTGTCTGCTGAGCCTTAGCCTTGGTAACAGTAAGCAGAGGAAGCAGTCCAGCTGTGCTCAGACTCCTGGCCCACAGGGACGTAAGATATTAAGAATGTGTGTTGTTATTAGCAGGGTGTGGTGGCACACGCCTTTAATCCCAGCACTTGGGAAGCAGAGGCAGGCAGATCACTGTGAGTTCGAGGCCAGCCTAGTCTACAAAGAGAGTCCAGGACAGCCAAGGCTACACAGAGTAACTCTGTCTTGAAAAACAAGAAAGAAAGAAAGAAAGAAAGAAAGAAAGAAAGAAAGAAAGAAAGAAAGAAAGAAAAAAGAGTATTGTTGTTGGTCTGTGGCCGTGCATTGCACATCGACAGGTAGTGGGCACCATGCTAGAGCATCCCAGGAAGTTCTGTGTAATCTATGCACCCCCACGTGCCTCCTTTGCCCCACACCAGTCTCGGTCTTGATGTGAGTATGGTTAACATGTAATAAATGAGGTACCTGAACAAGCAGTGTCATCGGGCCACTTTTATCAATTTCTAGAATCTCTCCATTTTTTGTCCCCACAAGAATGTGGCCATGCCCCAGGGTGATGGCACGAATGGAAGGGTTATCTTCCAAAAGCAGGCCTGAGAGGGGAAAAATGTTGAATTTAGCAAACACCACCAGGCAGGTTGACAGAGTGCCTTCCATCTCCAAAGCGCTCCGCACTAGGCGATCATCACTGATTTGCCTGCCAGGGACTGAGAGTTCTGACTGGAGGAAAGAAATCTGATTGGCTAAGAACCACTACTACAGGAAGTTGGTCTCCCCCCCCCCCCCCCCCCGCAATCCCTGTGAAGCGAGCACTTCCGACTGCATGTTGGGGGGGAGGGGTACCTTTCGAGCTGGTTGACAAAGCAGCCCTTTTGATGGCGTATGTCTTCAAGCATCTTTCAAACATATCATCCCAGAGTTCCACAATTCCATCCTTTCCTCCTGTTACAAAGCCCTGTGAAAGCATAAGATTATGTACGGATGTGTGTGTGTGCACACGCTTCCTGGAAATTCGCAAACGCTACTCTGCTTTTTTTATGTAAGGAATCTGAGGACCTTCGGATTCTGGGATCCCCTGGGGTTCTAGAACCAATTCCAGCGGATACTGAGAACAGCTGAGTAGAAGTGTAGCAAGGAGAGTCAATCCTCCAATTAAATGTAAGTAGAGCATGCTTGCTTTTCATGGTGACTTTACAGCTTAATTTGCTAAACAATAGAAGCATCTGACTAGGTGAGTCCACATTGACTTCTAGGCCTCCATAAATTTTGCATTATGCCTTAATTTTTTCTAACATTTACAATTCAGCCAAAACCAAATTCACCAGTGAAAGAGCAGCCCCACAAAAACAAACAAACAAACAAACCATTATTATAACTGTACCTTATTATTGTAACAAAAACCTACTTAATGTATTGTTTAAAATGTGTTGAGTAGCTTAAACTGAAGGTCAGAGGACACAGATGAGCTGGGACTCAGCAAACTAGAACTGAATGAAAAGTTGTTATTTTCAGGCATATGAATGGAAAGAAAGTGCTTTAACCATGCTGGTAAATGGCGCCTTTGTAAAGACCACCATGAAGCAGATGGGTAGCTAGGAAGACCGGGGCAGTGACCTGGAGGGGAAGCACAACATGTGTGCATCCTTCACTTGGCCACTGGCAACTGAACCTGTCTATTCAGGTGCAAACGCTATACAAATAACCTTTGGTCCTAAGAAACTAGTGTGTAGAAGAATGAACTAATCACTTGGTGCTAACATGCTGTTGCCCCTGGGATATACCTGTGTGAGCTTCTGCTGTTGTGTGTCAATATCTACCTCTAGACTCCTTAAGTGACTCTAGGAGTGACAGCCAGGAAGTCCTGGTGTGCGATGATGGAGAAATGGCACATAAATAGCTACTAACAAAAGAAATTATAAAAGCTGTGTGTTTTCTCATCCTTATTATCCCCCAGTCAGTCCTTTCTGACAACTGCTTCCTAATTCAGATGGGACTATTTTTAGATCCAGGCATCTTAGTGGAAAAAGAACCCAAGAAACATACCATACCTTGTCCAGTGCATACATTGCAAACACAGGCCCATCATGAGCTTTCACTGTCTTCAGTAACAGAATGTCCTTCCAGATAAAAATGTCTCCGGTGGCTGCCCCTGAGAACACTAGATCTTCCACTCGCCCATAAGAAACACACATCATTGTTTCCAATTTTCCAGCACTTCCAAAAATCCCTCTTTTGGAGGTGAAGCCCCCACCTGGACCAGAACAAGGGTATTTATTACCCTAGAAAGTTGAAGCTTCCAGAAAGCACATCAAAGGGCTATCTTCAGAGACATGAACAGTGTCTACATTATGTGTCAAAGTCACAAAAACAGCAAAGGTATTGTGAGGAGGTTCAGCCACTCTGTCAGTATCTGCTGGATTCCTACTTTCCATCTGATGTGGTACTCAAGGTTCGAATAAGTCAAGGGCAGAGTCCCCACCTTAAGGCAATCTGCTTAGATGGAGGGACTAACATGCCTTCTAGTCCAAGAAACATGCATAAGCTAAGTGTAAGTCCTTCTTGTGCCTGCTGAAGGAGAGTGGCTCAGTGGCTCAGGGAGCAAGGAAAGCTCTAATGAAACTGAAGAAAAGCATAAAGGCGATGGTATGTGAAAGATGTAAATGTTATACGTGAGCTGACTCAGCTTTTTTTTCATGGCAATTCTGGAGTAGGAACTGTTGCATAGGAGAAACAATGTATAGGGAAAAAAGTCACCAGCATTTTCTATATTCTCTGACTGTCGCTGATAAAACAGCCGTTCAGTACATTTACACCCAGGCTCACTTCTACAGACACTGGGTGCTACTACTGTGCTTCCTGGAAAGGCACAAAGCATCATAGCATTAGCCCATGTGCATCTGCACATTGTAACATGGGGCTTTGGTACTAAGGACAATACTACGAATTCAGATACAATTGTACTAATGGCTTACAAATGAGAAGAGTCGGCGACTTTCCCGTGTTTACTCATGCTATTTATTTCTCACTCTTGTCAACATATAATCTAAAAAACATTTATTTTGACCGTGTTCTATATACAGAGCCAGGGTTTAATTCATATGCTAAATTTAGTGATGTTTTACTAAAAGGATCTTCAAAATACTGAAAACTTCATTCACTCAGCCAAAGCAATTACTTCCTACCCAGCAGCTTAATATAATTACTGCTTCCAGTTCAGATGGCTGAGTACAAAAACCATTGTTTACACAGCAGAGTATTTCCAAAAGCCTTCTAGACACTGATGACTATGCACATACAGGTTTAAGTTTCATGTTTTATGCATTAAATAATCCAATGCAAAGTTGGGAGATAGTATTTACCAGGCACAGCTTATCCTCAGTTTGCAGAGAGGGGTAACAGGCCCCTTATCGCAAGGCAAGGTAAATTGGGCTCTGGCATGAAGGACCCAGTTGTAATAACGGCTTACAGATGGGAAGAAACTCCCAGCTACATACATGAGAAACCCAAACAGCAATGTTAAGAGTTACCTGTCTGTTGCCAGAACTTGATATGCTTAATCCCAACTGTGACCAACTTGTCAACGTGATGTGGATCACACTTTACCACAAATATTTTATCTTTGTGTCCCCTGTAAGAGACAAACAGAGTAAAATAATGTCTAGTTTGGACAAAAGTATTTATGGTTATATTAAAAACATGTATTTGGTTTAATTTTCAGTAAGTGCATCTAACATAATAAGCAATCAAGAAAATGTTTAAAACACACAGGAGTCTACTATAAAATAATAGCATGGGGGGGTACATGTCTGGGATTGCTCTATTTCCTTACCCTAATATTCCCGCTTTTGTTTACTTAGTCATGAGTAAAAAAATTTTTTTAATATATCCGAATGTCTCCATAAGATAAAATTAAGGATACCATAGGAGTGCATGTAATTCTGAGATAGTGAGATCTTGGGCAGGAGAAACAACAGGAATGGAAGTATTACTAATGAAAAGCTTCAAGTGGACGTTATGTGGAAGGCATTATATCAACCTAAGATGATTTTTGGCTAGAAATATATTCACTATAAATTGAAGGTTCTGGCCCACAGCCACTGAAAGAAAAAGGATATCGTCTACTGACTCACAACACTTTAGGATGCTAAACAACGCAAAATTAGGTTTATGTCCAGGCAAAATGTGTCCAGTAGTGTAATAATAGCATGACTGTTATGGAGGTATGTAGGCATGAGGTTACTGAGTAATTCAAATGCTGATTTCTGTACCCTCTCCCCACATGTCTGGTTGCAGTCCTTGTTCTGAGAATCTCTTATCCCAATGTTGCTTAAACAGCGTTCCCCAATTGTCCCCTGATATGTCAATAAAGCAGCTTACAGCCAATCACTGAGCAGGCGAGAGAATAGGGCTGGACTTCCTGCCAGCCAGGGCGAGGAGGAGTTAGAAGAGGAAGTAGGGGATTCAGCCACAGGCAGAGGTGTAGGATTGCTGAAGAAGATTCAGCTGGAGCAAACAAAACTAGAAAGCAAGTAACTTGGGGATTTTGGCAAAGATGGAGTCAGGATAACATAGAGGGTTAAGAACAGACTTAGCGTGCTCAAGATTGTGTTGTGAAGTTGATAATTAAACAAATATAAAAGAGCCACAATTATTTGTATGATAGCCAGGTTAAAAGAAACTAAGAGAAACAAACACAGTTTTATAAAAATAACTGTAACAGAGATATTTCTCTCTGTATGTGAGATTGATTCCATAGGAAGGAATGCATGGTTGTCCTATAAACCTGGTCAAAAGCCTGTGGCTGGGGAGGCTATTGGCCATAATGGAAAAGCTACTGCTGTTTTGCTAAATGGACATGCTATCTCTTGTCAAGCTGTCTTTTGAATATTTTGTTTATGCTCATAGTTTAGTGCTCCTGCTAGCTTGGGTCAGGGAAGCGTCTCTTGTAGTCAGTCATTACAGAGGTTCCTAACTGGTCAAAATGCTGAAAGTAAGCGACTCAGCTCTATAAGGTACATCTGCGTCACCCTCCAAGGCTCAGGGAACTTTGAAAGAGAAGGGAAGGAGACAGTCTGAGAGCTGCAGGAAGGGATATTGTGGAACACCATCTTCCAGGGACTCCGGAATTCTCAGCATCCGTGATTGCCTGCATAAAGCCTACATAAGTCCGGGCCCATCACCATTCTGTCATGGAGGTGGGCGGAGGTAATGAGGCACTGCCCCTTCGTGCGTTTGCAGGCAACTATTAGTTGTTGGGAGAGAAAGAGACATCTTCAGTGGGGTTGTCACTGGCAATTTTCCTGTGTTCCTTAAATAGTTCCTTATCCATGCTGCTGCAAATTACCCTAATTCACACACACATACACACTCACACACACATTCACAAACACACACATACATATACACTCATATACACACACACTCACATACACATACTCACATGTACACACTCATACACACTCATACACACATTCACATACACACATACATACACACTCATATACACACACACTCACATACACACATACTCACATGTACACACTCATACACACACATACATACACACTCATACACACATTCACATACACACATACATACACACTCACATACACACATACTCACACATGTACACACTCATACATACACATACATACACACTCATACACACATTCACATACACACATACATACACACTCATATACACACACACTCAAATGCACACATACTCACATGTACACACTCATACACACACATACATACACACTCATACACACATTCACATACACACATACATACACACTCATATACACACACACTCAAATGCACACATACTCACACATGTACACACTCATATACACACACCCTCACACACATTCACAAAAACACATGCACACATACACACTCATATACACACACACTCATTCACATATTCACATATACACACACTCACACACACATGCACACTCATATACACACACTCACATACACATGTACACACTCATACACACACACACCACAGTAACAAACTGACTAGTTGGAAACAAATAGGAGGGAAACAAGAGAGGATAATGAGGAGTGAATATAATCAAAATACATTATCTACATGTATGAAAATATTATAATAAAACCCATTATTATATAAAATTAATATCATTACAAAGCTTAAAAATAAAATAGGCATACAAATAGTTTCTTTTAAAACTTAAAATAAATTTAGTTTTGTAATCAGAGGCAGACAGACAAACATATATCTAAAATTTCTGTTTGTAAACAGCTGGCTGAAATCATCCGTGAAATCACAAAGAAATCCAAATAGAGGCTCAGTCTCAGTGGAGATCTATGAGACCCTGTTTGGTGATTCTGAGTGTGTTTCCCTGAGTGATAATGAGCAGGCTCACGTAAGCATCTTCATAGATGAAGGGCAACCCCCAAAGTGCTGTGAGGTACAGATGGCACTTGTGGGTACGGTGCCTCTGCTGCCTTCTCAGCTATCCACTATGTGTCCCACCCCCAAGGGAGGAGGGGACATTCTTAACCCTGGAGACCACAGTATTGTAGAGAAACTGACCTGCTAGAACAGTCTGCCAGGAGCAGGGCTGTAGTTAGCCTCCGCTCACAGCAACACTGGCAATGGCTGCAACTCAGCAGGGCCAAGTTGGGGGTGGCACACAGCCCTCTGCAGGCCTCGTCCCTCAGAAGCTGAGAGGCATACTGCAAGCAGGAAGGAGCCACTTTAGACACCATGAGTTCTCGGTTTCTTGGTTTTAGTCTTATCTACCTTTGTGCCTACCTCATTTAAGGCCACACTACAATTTTTTTTAATTAACTAGTTGGCTATTCATATATTTGTGCAAGTAGTATTAATATTATGTAAACATTTTTACTTAGAGTTATTTTAAAAATCTAGTGTTCTCCCACAGTTTGACTGATCCCAGACCTTCCACCTTGGAAAGAGCACTGACGAGGCCACCATTACACACACATGCTCTGAGAGGGCAGTGCTTCCTGCACATTTCCTGTCTTTGGGATGGGACATAGTCCTGGGGAACAATTTCAAACATAAACTGCCCCTAACATGATGGCATTAGCTTGCTCTGTGCTGGTTAAACAGGAGCGATCCTCTCCACCAGCCTGTAAATGTGTCCTTTTTAATACTAAGGCATACTCATATTTCTCATAGTGGCTCTGGCGTGCGGCTGTGAGTCACCCACTGCTGTGGAGGGGCACCCTTCATTTTCATTGACATGGGCTTTTCTGGAGATAATGTGTAAATGTAGAGAGTGCCTTATCAGGAATACTAAACTAAAATTCAGTTTTCAGTCTGGGAGGAAAACAGGGCCTAGACGGAAGTGGGGCTACCGTGTGGGACACGAGAAAGAAAGAGGCGAACGCACACAGGCAGGCGGAGCTATGGGCACTACTGCTGCCAAGAATACTATTTGACAGCTGTCTCAGAACAGCTCTTCTTCTCAAGATTGCAACAGTTTGTAGATCATCATTCATTACAATCAACCACCAATAGCTCTTGTTCCTGTGTAACACTGTGGTGGACAGTATTCATTAAAAAAGCAAACATTAGCGTTCAAGGCCATTAACTTTGATATTGTGACCCCGATAGGATGTTGGTAATGTAGGTCGTAAGTAACAGAGAGGGTATAAAACTGTGTGCCCGGGCAACAAGCTGCCTTCCTGGACTGTGGTCGCCAATGGTCTTGACCTCTGACCTGGCTGTGCTCGTGGCTGAGCTAGATATGAGTAGACAGTCATGTTCAGCCTTAGTGCTGAGGAGGCAGAAAGAGAAGCTGGGGTGAGGGAGGACAGATGGGCTATAAACAGCAGTTGGTCTTGAGAGTCTATTTATAGGGTGTGGAGATTAGGGAAACAATTTGCCTGCTCTGAAATCCAGCAGCAGATGCACTTGATATGGCCCCCTTCCCAGCAGGCCATAGCCTCATGACAAATGGCACTTCTGACTCTAGTGACATTGACGACCCTTCCCAGTTGCTAAGACAGAGACGTGAGAGGTGAGGGATACATTTCTTCTGCTGCTGGAAAAAGAAAGTTCTCATAGAGTAAGGGGGGTGAATGAAGTGCTGCCTGGGAGCATTTTCCTATCACAGACATTGGGGCTTAACACCGGGCCTGGCACCCCAAAAGGGAGCACTGTGCGCTCACTTACGTCCTAAGCACCTATGTGATGGACCCCGACTTTGCTGAGGCGAGCTATCAGCAAGTGTCCTGAGCATTCTGTGGATCTTACCTGGTCGTGGCTATCTTTTCTCCCTTTTTCCAGTCCCAAAACACAACACTGTGAAAATCGTCTAAACCAACCGACACCAGACATTTTCCATCAGCTGTATGAAAACAACACAGACGTCAGATGAACCCTTTCTTCAGTGAAAAGCTGAAGCACTGTATATACTGCAGAGAGGAACAAGAGTTTCAACAATACTCTTTAGGCTCAAATACACTGGAACAGAGTAAAATGTGTGAGTGACTGCACATCCCTGCCTAGTGAGGTCAGCCACGAGCCACACCTCACACCCAGGCCAATTAAGGAGGCCTCTCAAGGAAGTGACCTGAGCCCTCTTTATCCTGTGACAAACAATCTTAGGAAATTTACTGGAAGGGAGTAAATTTGGCTATGTGACTCTGAAGCTATTTTCAAGTCTAAAAAGAATCTAGAAAGCCTTAGGTTGTTAGAGCATCTCAGGAATAAAATGTTCTTACAGAAGATGACCTGACAACTGTACGTTCTTCAGGTCTCAGGTCTCCACTTCAAGTGAAGTGTGCTCATCGCAGACATTTAGAAAATATCCATGAAGAAAATTTGAAGCTGGGAAAATGGCTCATTAGTGCAGAGTTCGCCTGACAGGCACTGGCCCCATGTTTAATCATACACATATGTGAATGCACACACACATACACTTGTTCTTCCCAATTTTTTGTAGTCCAACATTTGATGTAAGCCCACTTGCCTTTTTCTCCACATAAATCCCTTTTGAAAAACAAGAGCAAGGTCACACTGACCAAACTAGCAGCTATTCTTTTTTACCTATTGTAATATATTATTATTATTAATAATACTGTATTAACTTTATAATTAAACACTTATAGTATTGTCAATGATTGCTATAGTTTTGACATTTAGGCTGTGTTTTTTAAGTTCTAAGTGTGGTGACTGTACAATTAAATTTAAAATAAATATAGTTAATGTTCATTTCCCCTTAAGATGGAAGAGAAGGCACATTCAATAATCATTTCCTTTGTGCCTCTCTGCAAGGCTGGATTAAAAGGAACAGTGTCACAGGGCCAGCACCCTCTTCCTCCCACCACTGTGCAGTTGCTAGGTGATGGGTGGGCCAGCTCATCAAGGACTCCTCTCCTTCCACAAAGGACCTTTGTTAACCTAAGGACATACAAGGAGGTGAGACCCTGCTTCCCTGGGTTGAGTCCTCCACTCAAGGAATCAACTTTCAAAGGCAGGTCAGGGATAGACCCCAAATTAGGGTAAAATAGTGGAAGCCTTATCAGACTGGAATTTCAGAGAAGCAATGAAAAATGTCTTATATGTCACAAGCAATATCTGCATTGGCGTTGCGTATTTGTATTTATGCTGCATGGAATTATGTATATCAAATAAATTCTTATGAAAAGAATCCAAATCTGCTTGAACCTCCTGCATTTTTACAGGCTAAATCTTTGGCAACCCAACTTGAAGTGCCAACCTAGTATCCAAACTCTGAGTGGCCTTATTTGTGCAGATGCCCTGTAAGAAAATGGGACTGATAGTCGACTCCTGCTTGTCTGGAGGAAGGAGGGTAAGGGAAAATAGGATCCACTTATCAAAGCAGGTCTTCTCCAAGCTCACCCACCAGGGCCATCTGAGGCATGGGTTTAAAGACTGCCTCAACCTTTTCAAGGTGCATTATGAGAAGGTGTTGACAATGTGCTAACAGAGTCAATCATTACTAGGTGATCACCATAAGCTAATGATCCGTGTCCTTACTCTTAAAGAACACCAAGCTTTAAATTAAAGTCTCTGCACCATTTTCAGGGTTCTGTCTACTCCCCACATTATCGTTCTTATCTTATTTCTTAGTGTGGCCTGGCTGGTCTGTGCTAGTGACCTTCAGTATTTGGCAATTTTATTTCTGGTGTTTTTTTTTTTTTTTCTCTTCCTTTCAGATCATAAATTCTTTTAATGCTCATAGTAAGCACGTATTGCTTTATAATCCTACACTGAGCTATGTTTTGGTACATGCCGGTAGTGCTGGTGATAGAAGGATTAGGACAATGAAGACGGAAAGTGTCCATGGTAGTACAAATAGAAAGGAAAGCAACTGTACTGCTCTATGCCTGCTTTTAAACACTACACATAGGCATCCATTCGTTCTAAAGCTTAGGCAGCATTCCAAATACTGTCTTAATATGTCCAGACGGCCTTGGCATGTGAGCATCCATACATTAAAGTATCAGTTTTTAAAATGTCTGGCTTTTGAAGAAGCCCTATATTTCAACATATTGATTTGATAGGTGAGTTTGAGGGGTCTTTTTAAAGGTCTCTGTGAGGGCCCCCACCATCTCACCCTCACAGTATGCGGTCTTTCTGTCCAAACAAAAGCTCACTCTTTCCTAGGCTGGGAAGTTTTCTTGAGTACTGCAGCTGTAAGCTATTTCTGTAAAGCACACTGTTAAGAAATAAAGTTGGGGCCTTTTTATTTTCCCTAGTTTCCACGTCCCTGCACAGACTTGACCTCGCCTTTGAAAATCAATTGTTTCCAGGCCCTAGTGGGTTGTTGTTTTTCTCGGCTATTTTTATAGTCTAGGTAATGTCCTTTTCAGTCTTTCTAGGCACTGCACGTATTAATTATGGATGGTTGTGACACAGTCTAGAAATAGTTCTAAGGCATTTAATGTCAACAGTAAAGGGCAAATCAGAAAAAGAAAAAAAATGTATTCAATTATAAGTCAGTCTTTGTTATTGAGGCCTCATTGGAAATGCATAGGTTTCCTCAGCAGACAGTGAAGTCCAGTGAGGTCCAGGTGTTCTCTGGAAATCAGCATCACTGCATGAAGGTTTTAAACACTATGCAGCTAATATTTGAGACAGAAATATTTATGAAGCTGAATTTTTCCTTATTGATTATTCTATGCCAAATGGAAGCATTTACATTATACTGTTGCAAAACAAAAACGGCCCTCCCATTTTTCCTAGAATTGATAATAAATTTAAGAGTTAAAGTAGTAGCTCAAGGGTTGATGCGAGGGCTCAGCCAGTAAAGGTGCTTGCTCCAAGCCTGACAACTCAGGGTCGGCCCTGGGACCCATACAGTGGACTGACAATTGTTCTTTGACTTCCACCTATGTGCCATGGCATAGAGACGTGGACACAAATAAGTAAAGTAACTTAAAAGGGTGCTTAGACCGGGCGCAGTTACACACGCCTGTGATCCCAACACTCAGGAGGCAGAGGCAGGTGGATCTCTGTGAGTTCAGGGCCAGCCTGGTCTACAAAGCGAGACCAGGACAGCCAAGGCTACACAGAGAAACCCTGTCTCGAAAAACTAAAACAACAACGTGCACTCAATTGGATGAGATACTGTAAATGCATTCCCTGCCAATGCTCAAAGACTTGTCTTTGCTTCCTTTAGGACAGAGGTGAGACTATATGAACTTATCCCCACTGTGTAGCTATTTATGTGTTGTCTTGTTTTTCAATAGGCCTGTTTTCTATGTCTAAGCTTGTTTTTCTAAGAAAACACAAAATACTATTGTCTGGTCCCCATGAGACCCCCACAGAGAGCTGAGAAATGTGACTGTGGAGGGTTCTGAGGCACACAGCTGCGGCCACTAACCATATAACTCATAGTGCCAAGAGGCTGGCCACCAAATGGCTCTGTACACATAGTTCACATAACAATGGCAGCATGATTACATAGCAGGAGAGGGGCCACCTAACAGCCATGTGAACAGAGCCACTCCTCTCCAGAAGACACAGTTTCTCTTTCTACTTCAGGATAATATGTCATTCAGAGCAAGAGTCTCAAGAGCATGCTCCACTTGGTGGCCTCTTGGCACCACTTGCCTCTCCACATTTAAACTAGAGCTTGGGAGGGGCAGCTTTGGTAGCTGGTGGGTGCACAGAGGATGGAGTAAGCAAGCACACAAGATGCTGCAGGAGGCCCACACCAGAGTCCCTGCACCAGTGAGAAACAGGGACAGGACTGAAGACCAAGAATGGAGAATTCCCAGGAGACCTGATAGCTGACGTTCCCAGACTGAGAGCTAGGAGACCTCCTCCTGGGTTCTTTGGTTTTGTTTTTTGTTTTCCCGAGACAGGGCTTCTCTGTATACTAGGTCTGGCTGTCCTGGACTTGGGACTGGCTGAGTAGTCTAGGCTGGCCTGGAGTTCACAGAGATCCACCTGTCTTTGCCTCCTGAATGCTGGGATTAAAGGTGTGTACCAGCATGCCGGGCAAGGCCTGGGTTTTGTGGCTCTGCAACTGTTGGCCTTCACCTGGACATCACCGAACTACCTCAGTTCTTCACTGAAGTGGAACAGAAGCTAAGCTTACAGCTACCTTGTTACAACAGTATTCTAGGCACAGAATCTAACCCCACGAGTTCTGGACATAGGGACCACAGGGATCAATCAAGCTCCACTGCTCGTCTGGAGGCAGCCATCTGTGGAAGCTCCTGAATAGTCCTCAGGCGCTTTCTAAAGCCATTCCCCACACTCCTTTCTAGCCACGCATATACCAACACTGTCCTTAACCCAAACACAAGATGCTATTTTTCCAGGGTTCTTCCTCAGTGATTGTAATCTGCATGCTCTTCACATGCAGACGTAATCTACACCCAAGAACTCCTAAAACACACTGTCCTTGAAGCATAAAGCAAGCCGGTGAGAGAACAGGAAAGCATGTACATCCTTGCCACTGCTCTAAAGGACGCAGGGGCATCTCTTTAAGCACAGGCAGGGGATGAAGGCCATGGGCAGAAGCATCTTCCCTGGCTCCTCCGACAGAGTCTGCTTTCTGTGTCCCACAATGGTACTTGAATGAGCATTAAATTCTGGCTGTATTACTGTTTCCTTTTATATGCTATTATACATTACATATTTTCATAGAAAATTGGTGTGTGGTTGTTATCTTCTAATTTATTTTTTTGTCCAACTTGAGAGATACTAATAGTTCACATGATTGATATTTTAAGTATAATTTTTATCAAACACTGCAAAACTGCTTGTTACAATTATTGAATCATAGCCATAGATGCATGCAATTCTCATAATCCTATGAACTTCTAAGTTATAGTGCTTTTATTTCACTATTTTAATAAGGGTCTTGCTAACCTTCTAAAGCATTGTTATTTGTGTTTCTTCCATGGAAATCGGAGTGGATGTTTCTTAGAAAGAAAAGCTAGAAGTAGATTTACCAGTTGTAACCTTCCTGTATCTTTACCCAAAGGGCCCTGCTCTGAGTCAACCCATCACAGAGACCCTGCATACTCCATGTTTACTGCAGCTCCGTGCACAGCAGCTGTGAACCAGCCTAGGTGTCCAGCAACAGAGGACGGGTAAGAAAACTGTAGTTTTTAAATACAATGGAATGAAGCTATGCCTATAGGAAAATGGATGCAAATAGATATGATCACATAGAGCAAACAAAGCCAGTCTTAAAAAGACAAATATCTTGTTTTCTCTCTTTGTGATTCTCATATTTTTATAGACATATTCATGTATTTATAAATTATGATATATATTAAATGAAAACTATAGTAAGATTATCTAGGGGAACAAAAAAGACTAATAAGAGAGAGACCTAAAAGGGGAGGATAGGGAATGGGGCAGGGAGAATACGTTCAATATATAAGATATTATATATAATATATGTAAAATATTTAAAATAAGGTGCCTTAAATTATTATAAAACAATATATGTATAAGTATTTGTGTGTAAAGATAATTTTAAGATAAAGGGCATTCAGCTTTTGAATAGTTAAAGAGAAAAAGTGAAGAAATTCACAGAAGTGTTTGGGAGAGAGCCACACAGGAACTAACATTTTAGTTTCTTTTAGATCTTGCTATTTAGACAAGGACACATGGCACACGTTAGAGCTGCACAGAAACCCCCCTGAATCCCAAGGCTGTGCGTGCACTGGCTCCTGAGGAATAATCTGAGCACGCACCTGGCAGGCGACTGGTGAGTACTCACTCCCTGGTGTGCATGCCTCTCCCCACCGCGCAGCCCCACTGGCTGAAGAACAAACTGCCCACCCTTGTCTCTACTAACTCAATAACCATGGGAGCTCGTAGGAAACTTCTAGTAATGCTTTAGGAACTCATATTTGTGTAGTTTGTAGTATGTGAGAATCTGAAAGTTAACAAAAGAAAATGCTGCCTGATCTTGCAATTGCTAAGGAAATAGACAATTTTCTCCCAAAACATGATTTGCAATGTGAAACAGGACAAACCTCATTAAGCAAAACCTGTTGTGTCCATCCAACCTAACATTCTTTAAACTAAACTCTCTGCTTACAGCTTATGTACTGTGGGGGCAGAGAGGTGGTGAAATCTCCTGTCTGCACAAGGGACAACAACGTGGCCCTGACATGGTGCAGGAAAGCTCTCGGCAGTGAGTTGCAAGAGGCAGAAGAAGCAGGTGATCTCTGTCTAGTAGGATGAAGGAGAAAAGTCTATCTTGCTCCTTAAGGCTTGAGCTGGCACGTGGGAACCCTGAATAAAGCACAGAGCAGAGAGGGACAGGAGCACACTGCAGTGAGAAGGGAAGAAACAAGACGGGGCCAGTGGGTGAAATGCTGATAAGGACAGCTATCATCAACTTCCATCCAAGGGTACAGCCCTAAGTCAACTAATCCAGGGAAATCTCTGGTGGAGATGACAACCATGCTTCTAGAAGACTCCAGAAATGAGCAGGGTGGAATGAGAGCAGCATCAATACACCCCCATCCGTTCTCATTCTCTCCTTCCTCCTCCCTCTCCCCTTCCTTCCTCCTGTATCTTTCATCTTATTTTCTATATGTATTGCGGTGCTGATGCTGGCCAAGCCCTCTTCCAGTGTAGCACTAAAGTAGCATGACCAGCGTGAGAGGGCATGGACAAGGGATGGAGAAAAGAGACAACAGGAAGAGATTGCAGAGTCTTAGAATTTAGTCACCACTACTGGGCATGTAAACTGCCTCAATGCTATAGAAAAAGGAAATTATACTGTCAAATTTATTTTGAAGGTTAGGATTTGTTTTTATGTTTACCCAATTTTTACAATGAAATGTTTAAAATTGTGGTTCTTTTGCCCCTATATGTTTATGGGCATGCCTGGTGCCTGTGAAGGCCAGAAAAGGCTTGGATCCCCTGGAACTAGAGTTACAGACAGCTATGAGCTGCCATGTGGGTGCTGGGAATTGAACCTGAGTCCTCCAAAAGAGCAGCCAGTGCTCTTAACTCCAGTGCTCTGTAATAGACTTTTACTATGTGATTCTAGCTTCAAGAAAATTCACTCTAAAGACAACACCATATACTAATAGGATTTTTACAGCGCCAAGTTTAATTTGGAAATTCTTTTCAAATATGAAATTTGGGCCAGGCACGGAGGAGGCAGAGGCAGGTGGATCTCTGAGTTTGAGACCAGCCTGGTTTACAGAGTGAGTTTCAGGACAAGCAGGGCTACACAGAGAAAACCTGTCACAAAAGAGCAAAAAGAAAACAAAGAAATATGAACTAAGTTTCCAACCAGTGTTATAAAGTGGCCCCTTGCAGACCTGCAGCTCTCCCTCTAGCTCTGTATAGTTTATGTCAGAAGCAATGTGCTCCTACTTCATAGGAGACAAACCGTTTAACTGATCTTCCTTTGTTTCTTGAGACAGGGTCCCACTGTATTCCAGGCTGGTCTGGCATTCACTGTGTAGTGCAGACTTGCCAGTCCTTTCCTGCCGTGCCCTCACAATGGCTGTAGTGAGAGGTGAAAATCAACATGTCTGGCTTAAATTTGGTGTTCTTAATCACTGCTACACATTTACAGCTAAGCTTGTCTACAGTACAGCTGTACTGACTTCAAATCACTCAAGCAGACACAGAGCCTAATGTGACCTGCAGGTGGTGACTTGCAGAGTGACAAGGAAAGGCTGTGCAAACTGAAGGCCACATTCTCTGGATAGGGTATTCACACATGACCTCTAGCCCCAGCGTGAGAAGTGCAAAGAGCTTATTACCTCATGACAAACAGAACTCAAAAAAAAAAAAAAACAAACAAACAAACAAAAAAAACAAACTAGTGTATTTTTTTTTTTTATTAATTAGCCACAGACCCATGTGTTATGATACTGGTGAGAGCTTACCTGAAAAATCCAGAGCACACACTCCTCTCTGATGGTGCCCTCTCAATAATGACAGACACTTTAGAGTCTGAGTGTCCCACACATGAACAGCAGCATCTCTTCCAACCTGCAGAACAGGAGGGGTGCTGTTAACTACGCATTCACGGCGATGAGAACAGTATGGCTTCCTAGGGGCAAGCATGGCTGGGAAATAAAGCAACCGATATTATTTGTGAGCTCGAAAGACCCCTGGTAGTAATCTGGTCTGCCCAGTATTTTCCAGATGAAGAAACAGGCTCGAAGCTTCTAAGAGTCTCACTGTGGCCTCAAATTGGGTTTTGGGAGATTCTTGTCCTGCACATAGCTCCCTGATAAGGGATTTTTGAGGGCACCACTTTCAATGTACATTTTGCTGCCATTCTGTCATCGCCTTTGTCCTGCCCCTGCCTCCCCAGTGTTCTCAGAACCTTCAGCTTCGTGTCTTATGTTTATTCCTACTAAATAAACTTTTTTTCCTATCCTAGGTAAAGTGGATTAGAAACTAAACACCCTTTCTCTTCGGCTAGGCTCTGGTCACCAGGGAGGGACACACACCTGTCCAGTGGCTACATAGTCCTTCACTGGATGGATGGCCAGGCTGAGAATGTCATCATCATGCCCCAGGTACAGCCTCTGCGTGTGCTGCTGCCTGTTGTACACCACAGCAGCTGCAGCGACGTGGTACACCACTTCTCCGGCTTGTGTGTAGAACAGATTGTTCCTGCAGTCGTAGCCTCTGTAACTGAAGCACAGGTCCAAGAAGCACCGTGGTTGATGGGACGGTATTCACGTGGGGGCAGGAATTGCGGAGGAAAGGCAATTGTGTTTGATGTGAGCCATGTAAGTGAGGCATACGGAGAAGGATTATTTTCACGGACTCTACTTCCAGACCTTCAACTACTATCTACGTTCTTTGCTAAAGGAAATCTTTGGGCAGGAGGAACAGCGCACACCTTCAGTCCTAGCACTTGGGAGGTAGAGGTAGAAAAAACCAGAAGGTCATCCCTAGCTACACATCAAGTTTCAGGCCAGCCTGAGCTACATAGACTCTTTCAAAATGAACCAACAAGTCAACAATTCAAGCATCCCGACAGGTCAGGAATGGGGCTCAGGCCCACCGGCTCCCTCTCCCACCATCTCCATGTGACTTTGGGGCATGGTACCTTCAGGGTGCCCAAACTAACACAATTCCAAATACAACTGAACAAATCCCCCAACCCCATGACAGAGCCTGACTGTGTAGCTCTGTATGTCCTAGAACTCACTACATAAACGAGGCTGACATCAAATTTACAGAGATCTGCCCACCCCCACCTCTGCCTCCTGAGTAAATGCTGGAATGAAAGTAAAGCCTGGTGAATAACTCTTTGTTGTTGGCTAAAGCACCCTTGTGTAAATAAGTGCTAATTCTTTAACAGAATTAAACAAACATCTTATCGAATAATTTCTATTTGCATTTTTATGATATCAAAATCAAAATGTTATTTTTAGCTTATTATACAGGAAGAGTTTAGAGAATTGAAAAATATTAGCATTTTGTTCTTTCCCATAATATGTGAGAATTAACTCAATGTTTTCATCTTTAAGAAAAAAGCTGAGACGTGGGGCTAAGACTTCATGCTAAATTCTGCCAAATTCTATCCATAAATAACAAATATACCAATATCTGAACTGAAAAGTCCCATGATGGGCTGTAGGAATGGCTCTGTCAGTCAGTGTTTACTATTTAAGCATAAGCCCGCCAGTTTGGCTTCTAGCATCCATGTAAGAAGATCTGGGCCATGGTCAGTACTCATGGCCTGAACCCCAGCCATGTGCCACAGACAAGAAGATTGCTGGAGGTCCATGCCAGGCATCTTCGCTTGCTCACCATGGAGGAAACTTCAGGTTCAGCAAGAGACTTTGCCTCAAAAATAATGTGGAGCAGCAGTTCTCAACCTGTGTGTTGCAACCACCTTGGCAAACCTGTATCTTTAAAAAAATTCATGTTATGATTCATAACAGTAGCAAAATTAGAGTTATGCAGTGGGTTGGGGGGCATCGCCCACAACATGAGGAGCTGTATTAAAGGGCTGAAGCATTAGGAAGGTTGAGAACCAACAATGTGGAGAGTAACTGAGGAAGATAACTGATGTTGATCTCTGACCTACACACACACACACACACACACACACACACACACACACACACACACAGACACACACACACATGCACACGCACACACACACACACACACGCACATGCACACCCCCCCATATTATTAAAATAATGTAATGTTCAGGGCTGGAGAGATGGCTCAGAGGTTATGAGTTCTGGCTACTCTTCCAAAGGTCCTGAGTTCAATTCCCAGCAACCACATGGTGGCTCACAACCATCTATAATGAGAACTGGTCCCCTCTTCTGGCACGCAGGAGCACATGCAGGCAAAAACACTATACATAATAAATAAATATTAAAAAATAATGTTCAAACAAAGATTCCTATGCTTAACAATTAAATACATTACTATAAAATTTTTTTTACTATGAAGTATTAATATTGGTTTGGTCAGTTTTTTAGTAATAACTGAATTTTAAAAGTTAACAGTAGGGGCCTGGAGAGATGGCTCAGAGGTTAAGAGCACTGGCTGCTCTTCTAGAGGTTCTGAGTTCAATTCCCAGCAACCACATGGTGGCTCACAACCATCTATAATGAGAACTGGTGCCTCTTCTGGTGGGTAGGCATACACACAGAACATTGTATACATAATACATAAATAAATCTTAAAGTTAACCGTAGTTCTCTCTCACAGAAGTATGTGAGCCAAATAGGTAACAACATTTTCTCATTGCATAGCACTGAGGACACTGACTTCTACAAGCTTGAGACTAGCCTGCAGTACAGAATGAGCCTTTGTGTCCACCCCCCTCCGCCCACCCCCATCAACCTATTTCAAGAGCTTTTACTTCATCACATTTAAATCATTATATCAACATATAAAATCATTTTGATGAAAGAGTTGATGCTTTTTCCTGCCACATCTTTAAAACTGAAGTTTATTTTACACATCCAATGCATCTTATGTCAGACAAGCTGTGTTGTCTTAGAATTGTTTTCTTTCTACATTTTACTTAATATTTGTATGCACATGTGTGTGCACACATTTGCACATGTGTACTGTGAGCATGTATGTGTTCTACTGTGCACTGATTTCCTTGCTTAGAATTCATTTTCTCATAGATGGTACAATATAGTATCTGAAAACTCTCAAAACACACACTAAAGTACAATTTTATGGGAGAATTATAGTGGATATAGAAGTTTACATAAAACATGAATGATAGAAAATAGCATCATGCTTATAGTGGGGGACGAGGTCTCCTTCTGTCACAGACTTAGGGGAGGGGAATAGGACAAAAGAGGGAGGGAGGGGGAACAGGATGATACAAGTGAGGGGATAACAATTGAAATGTAATCTGAATATATTACTTACATAAAAATTAAAAAGAAAAGAAAAGAAAATAGTATCATGGCCGGGCGTGGCGGTGCACTCTTTTAATCCCAGTACTCGGGAGGCAGAGGCAGGTGGGTCTTTGTGAGTTTGAGGCTATCCTGGTCTACAATGTGAGTCCAGGACAGCTAAGGCTACACAGAGAGACCCTGTCTCGAGACAGCCCCCTCAAAATAGAAAATAGTGTCATGATAAAAAAAATAGTTATTCTTGTATTTCAAAAGCTGACAATAGTGGACATGAAACACGGCATGTGGGTTCTATTGGCTATATTTAAATGACTGAGATATTTATACTATAACATATATTTATATTCTTCTCAACCATTTAAGACGACAATCAAAATACCCAGGTGCCTTGGCATATGGGAAAAAAAATATCTGAAGAAATTCTCGTCCTAGAGTGGATCTAGGGAACCAGAGTGAAGGATTGGAGGACTGGAGGTGACTCAGCCATGAGCAGCAGAGGTGGCTACAGCATGCCACCGCACGAAGCGTGCGCTACCCAGGAAAGCTGGCCCGTCAGCTGAGACATCACCGCAGGGATGGACGCAAACTGGAGATGGGAAGAAGACTGACTGATGACAAGCTTGGTGGGGACGAAGGAAGAAACTGAGGGTGCTTTGGGCTGGCCACCTACCCATGTATGAACTGGAGCTTCAGGCTGTCCGCGGGAGCCTTCTCCCGCTTCAGGAAGGGCACTGCATGGTTTTTCTCTTTACTTTGTTGCTTTAGCTGAGGTAGATCTTCTTTGTAAACCTTCAGGTAAAATACAAATGTTTAGCAACACCCCTCCGGCTGCTAAACAGTGTCTTGGCATTGCTTCAATACAATGTGGGCTGTATGCAACATAGGATCAATATTACTTTTCCTAATAGAACCAAACTAACATGAAATCTTTCAATTACTGAGGCTTAAAATAATTTATTTTCCTTTTGATTGCTATTGCTTTCTTAGGTAATTCTATCCAGAAAATAAATGCAGTTGATATTCTATTAAATAAGAAAGAAAACAAATTGTGAATTAAATATATTTTACTCCATAAGGCAAGAAGTGCCTGACGATTCCGATGTTTGTGAACAGGAGCTTGCTGAGTCATTCTCTTTTGGTCCTTTGCAGTTTCCTTCCTTTCCTGACCTCACGGGTTTTGCAGATCTGAGTCTGGAATACTCTATTGGTTCAACCCAAGACTCAAGGGCTGCTGCTGAAATAGTACTTATACAGTTTAAATGTACATAAAAATATATCTGTTATTTACTTCTCTTATGTTCTGTTCTCAAAAAATACTTTTAGCACGCAAAAAAAAAACAAAAACAAAAACAACAACAAAAAAAACAAAAAACAAAACAAAAACAAAAAAAAACCCCAAAACCTGTAATTTATTAGTAATGTTTCTCATCTTCAGGAAAGAAAAATTTCATTTTGAAGTAGATAGAAAAACCCAATTATTGATTGTGATTTACTGATTTATTTAAGCATTGCTTGTGCTGCCTCACTTGCTGCCTAGAACAGAATGGCATGCAGGGACAGCGGAAACAATGGGCCATGGCCTTGGCAACCCGCTGACTGTCAAGTAGCTTCTGCAGAATCTCGAGTTTTCCCAGCCCACCGTGTGGTTTTAGGATATAAATGAGAGTCCAAACTGGAGCCAGCATGCACGGCTTTCAGGAGCTGTCTGGCTTCGGTCCACTGGTGACATCTTCCTGCCATCTCACTGGTGTCGGAGTGCTTACCACTACGATTTGATCGACCATATTACTGAAAATATAGCTGTAATAAAGTGCCCTTTTAGGACTTGGCCTAAGCTATCAAAAAAGAGTCAGAAGGTTGTTTTGTGTGTTTTAGATGTGATGAACTACACGTCTCAGTCTGAAGATAATTATTCATCTGAACTCACAAGTTTTTTATTTTATTTTATTTTTTTACCAGTCGTCAATTCCTTTTTTAGAACACGGAATTCTGGGGGCATTTCTACTGCTAGATGATCATATGTTATAGCATCATGGGCCTCAATTTCCCATCTGTAGAACAGAATAAAAGTCTCTACTCAGGAATGCTGTAAATCATTATATGTGGAGGCAGTGAAAAATAGTCACAGGTAATAATCAAGTCCAAGGCATGGGTTTCAGCAGTCGTGCCTCGCCAGCCACTGTTCCCAGCAGCATTAAATCACACTTCTCCAAATGAGCAAAGCTGCATCCCTCTCACAGCTTCTGTCCATTTGCTTAAGTTTCATTTCTGCTGGTGTTTGTGTAATATTCTCACTGTTGTAGTTTCCTCCCAAATCTACTTTTGTGCTTTACACTGCATAATGCACTTATCAGTACACAGTCCTAGTGATCTAATTTTAAGGTTGATCTGAACTGTGGGCTACACTGTCTTTGTACTAATCTGATTTTTCCAACACTGAGTTAGAAAGAAATTATTATAGGAAAAAAAGCAGTAAATTCAGTACTTATATGGAGTCACATCAGAAGTACATGGGAGAGAAGTCCAGGTCAGAACCATCTTAAAGCAGCCACGTGAGAGGGAGCAAGCCATTTAACCCGCATGGATTTGGATCAGCCACATGAAAATACTTGGTGTGTGGTGCCTGCCACAGGCCTATCTAGGCAACAGTGACAGTTGTGTATCTAGAAATTCCACACTCATGTGTAGACTCTGTTTCACACACCTATAAGCACATGTTACTTATTCAAATGGCATATTCGAAGCATTGCTTTTTTTTTTAAATTGTAAATAATATATTATTTAAATTTTTAAATTTTATTTTATTAATTTATTCTTATTTCATCTCAATGGTTATCCCATCCCTTGTATCCTCCCATTCCTCCCTCCCTCCCTCCCATTTTCCCCTTACTCTCCTCCCCTATGACTGAGACTGAGGGGGACTTCCTCCCCCTTTATATGCTTATAGGGTATCAAGTCTCTTCTTGGTAGCCTACTATCCTTCCTCTGAGTGCCACCAGGTCTCCCCATCCAGGGGACGTGGTCAAATATGAGGCACCAGAGTACGTGTGCCCTGCTCTCCACTCAACTGTGGAGAATGTCCTGTCCATTGGCTAGATCTGGGTACGGGTTTGAAGTTTACGGCCTGTATTGTCCTTGGCTGGTGCCCAGGGATCGAAGCATTGCTTTAACAGTCCCCATTTTCTGCTAAGACGTTAACTTTTGTGGGGGAAACTGGGTGCAATTAACCAACATTTGTATTAGAAGGACAAGCTGGAGAGGCGAAACACATTGCAAGTGGGTTGACTTTAAACAAGCAGGCAATGGCTGTCTACATTAGGCAGAAAGGGAGGATGGCAGCTCATGTGCAGACTACTGTTCTTGGAGGAGACCTGCCCTAAAAAATGTACACTCTGATGGTTTGCTAAGAAAATGAGAACAACTTGCACTTTATATGCATCTTTCTTTGTAAAATAATAATTATGTGCATAGCAAAGCTTTATATGACAGAGAATCAAAAAGCTCAAATGTTTAGGATTGAGCTTGAAAACTTTGCAACTACCCTCCATTTAAAAAAGTTAAAAACTTTTCTTTCTTTCTTTCTTTCTTCTTTCTTTTTTTTTTAAGACAGAGTTTCTCTGTGTAACATCCCAAGCTTTCTTAGAACTCACTTTATAAACCAGGCTGGCCTCAAACTCACAGAGATCTGCTTGCCTCTATGTCCCCAGTGCTGGGATTAAAGGTACAGGCCATCACTGCCTGACTAAAAAAATTAATTTGATGTGTAAAAGTGTTTTGCATGCATGCATGTCTGTGCAACACATGCATGCCTGGTACCTGCAAAGGCAGAAGAGGACACTGGTTCACCTGGGACTTAGATGGTTGTGACTCACTACGTGGGCACTGGGAATTAAACCAGGTGCTGTGGAAGAGCAGCCAATTATTTTTACCCACTGAGCCATCTCTCCAGCCCTTCACTTAAATATTTAATAGTATGATAAATGCTTTATTGTTATTCTGCATTCAAAGGCAAGATGTAGGCATTTTTCTTATTTTTGCTGCATTTTTCCTCTGCCTGAGCTCCATCCATTTTCAGGGCAATGTTAAAAATCAAATGGGGTCCAGGCTTTTGTTCTCCCCTTACTGACCTGGCGATCATAATTGATCTGGGTTTCCTGCTCGATATCAGAGTCCAGTTCTGGAACATCAGACAAATCTGAATCAGATTCTTCACTGTAGGAGTCGGTGCCGCCTTCTGCAGAGACAGGGCCCATTAGAAGCAAGGAAAATGCCGAGATGCTAAAGGCCAAAGGTCATTTCAAGTAGCTTCGTCACCCCTAGCAGAGCAGAGTAAAAGACCTCTGCCATAGATTTCACTTAATTCATGCCTGGAGCCTGCTATGCAGCCAGGATGACCTTGAACTCCAGAGGCTAGCCCCAGGGATGACCTTGAACTCCCAAGGCTAACTCCACTTCTTAAGTGCTGGCATTGCAGGCATGTGCCATCCCATCTGACTCCCTTTTCTTCCTTCCTTCCTTCCTTCCTTCCTTCCTTCCTTCCTTCCTTCCTTCCTTCCTTCTTTCCTTCCTTTTTTTATTAGTAGGATTTCTGGATTTTTAAATTTTACTTTGTAAAATAAAAAGTATAGAATTTACCAAAGAGAGAGGTGGGGCTAAGGAAAACTTGAAGCACTCACTACCACCCAGAGCCTCTTTAGTGTTTAAACATGCCACCAAGAACTTGAAAGTGCCACGGTCAGGTCCCTACAGAACAATCACCAGGCACACTCACTCATCACTGTTTGTTTTATTACCTGCTTATCCCTACAGACATCACACATGTTGCAAACAAAAAGACCGCAAGCCATTGATGTGGGCCTCCTGGGCTGATGTGGTAGCCATGTGTGAATACCATCTGTATCCTGAACTTCCCTATGGCTCACACACTGGCTGGGCATAGGCTACTTTGGTCTCCCCGAGGGCTGAAGTGCATGCGTCTACCTTATCCTCGAAGGTCAGGCCACAGCCTGAGCCTCATATAAGCAAAATCTTTCAATGGAGATCATATAACCAATCTATGAAGATCTCCAGAGTCCCCCTACCCCCTTTTTTACATTTATTTAATGTGTGTGAGGGTTTGCCTGCATGTATATATGTGTACCACATGTGTGCCCTCAGAAGTCAGAAGAAGGTGTCAGATCCCTTGAACTGGAGATGGGGATGGTTGTGAGCCACTATGTGGGTGCTGGGAACTGAATCCTGGTCCTCTGCAAGAGCAACAAGGAATCATACCTGTTGAGCCCCTCAGAAGCTTTTGTTTAAAGACAAAAAAATGTAACTGGGTTTTTCAAAACCACCTTAGCTCTTGAGCTCCAGGATGGATATTAGGAATATCCCTTGAAACGATTACTGATAAATAAGACATGGAAAAGTTACGGCTGCTACGCACCCTGGGGTGTGGTTTCCAGCACACCATTGCTGGAAGCTTCTGGAATGAACCTCCACTGGAAAACGGAGTGATCAGCTCCTCCTGTGCTCACCACCCACTGGAAATCATGGGACCAACGAACGTTTGTGACGTGTGCAGAATGGCCCACATACTTTCTAAATTTAGCTCCTGAAATAGTATTTTGAAATTAATTATGTTCTTCAAAAATCGTTCTTTAGAAAGCAATCACATTCCGTTCCACATCAAGGAAAGTTTTTTAATGTACCAGAAACATATTTTCAGTCTTACAAATTACAATAAAGAGTCATATGCCACCTGAAAATCTCAATTCTTCATTATGCATTATCTGAAGATGCGTCTTTCAAATTCAGGTTCTACAGCTAAACGCTTAGTTAAACTTGCTCCAACTAGTGCTTATTGCTTCAGGGCTTCAAAAAACAAATGCTCAGTTCACCCCCTTAGACTCCCAGGAGCCTCCCCTGTCCCAGAGATGCTTCCCCATTTCTGTTCTCTCTCCCAGCTCTTCTCCTCATCTGCTGTCCTCCTTTCCCCTCACCTGATCCCCACCATAGCTATCCTCCCAAACCCATCTCCCACCCAAGTCCCTCCCTCCATCTACTTCCGATGTCTATTGTATTTCCTGTTCTGAGTCAGATTCAAGGATCTTCTCTTGGGCTCTCCTTGGCTTTCCCAGCTGAGACCCCAAGCAATGGGTGTTAAAGAGCGTGAAGCCAACACTTCTGCAGCCAGGTGGGACTCCCAGCTGAGGGAAGGGAGACAGCAACCCACACATAAAACCTTTGACCCAAAATGTGTCTTGTCCATAAGAAGTATAGGGGCAAAGATGGAACAGAGACTAAGGGAATGGCGAACCAGTGACTGGCCCAGCTTGAGACTCACTCAAGCAGAGAGGCTAGACCACTGTCACTATTAATGATACTATGCTATGCAGACAGGAGTCTAGTATGACTGTCTTCTGAGAGGCTTTGTCAGCAGCTGATGGAGATAGATGCAGATATTCAATGCCAAGCAATAGGCTGGTCTTGTGGAGTTTTGTGAAAGAGCAGGAGGAAGGATGGAGGGAGCCAGAGGGGTCAAGGACACCACAAGAAGACCTACAGAGTAATCTAGCCTGGACCCGCAGGGGCTCACAAAGACTGAACCACTAACCAAAGAGCTTGCATGGACA
This sequence comes from Acomys russatus, assembly GCF_903995435.1. Classification (NCBI taxonomy): domain Eukaryota; kingdom Metazoa; phylum Chordata; class Mammalia; order Rodentia; family Muridae; genus Acomys; species Acomys russatus. The sequence continues at coordinate 1,010,213 of NC_067158.1, read as the reverse complement.
GAACCTAGACCCTCCATACATATGGAGCAAATATGCAGCTTGGTCTTCATGTGGATCCCCCTAGCAATAGGAGCAGGGGCTCTCTGAATCTGCTACCTACCAATGGGCCACTTTCCCCAACTGGGCTGCCTTGTCACTCCCCAGTGGGAGAGGATGTGCTTAGTCCTGTAGTGACTTGAGGTACCAGGGTGGACTGGTACCAGTTAGGGCCTTCCCTTTCTCTGGGAGGAAGGAGAGGGGGGAACAGGAGAAGGGGGATGGGGGAGGATCTGGGAGGAGAGGAAAGAGGAGGCTAAGAGCAGGATGTAAAGTGATTGTAAACAAACAAACAAATAAATAAATAAATAGAGGGCAAAAAGGGGGGAGAGGATGGGACATAAAACAAATGCAAGAATTAACACCTTACCCATTCTTAAACCAGGTACTTTTTATAAATAAACAAAATATTCCTCTTGTATCTATGTAGATCTTAAAATGTGGAGTTAGCCTTTTCCCTCCACAGAGATCATTTAAGCTGTCTCTTCAGTGGGTTATGAAGATGGCCAAGAATAAATAAAATAACTATAAATAAAATCAGTAGAATTCACTGGGCAGTGGTTGTGCATGTCTTTGATTCTAGCACTTGGGAGGCAGAGGCAGGAGGATCTCTGAGTCCGAGGCCAACCTGGTCTACAGAATGAGTTCCAGGACAGCTAGAGCTACACAGAAAAGCCGTGTCTCAAAACCAAACAGAAACAAAATTAGTGGAATTCAGGTAAAAGTGGCAAAACTAAAGGTTTGTGACATCAAGGAAGAGGCAGAAGTGATCGCAGATTCCTCCTTGGTGTCTTTCTTGGGCCACGCCACGCCCTAAGGACACTCAAGTAGTCTGTGAGGAGGATTCAAAGGAAGGAACTGCGGCCTCCAGAGAAAAGTCACATCCATGAAAGGAAGCAGATCTTCTGGTCTTGGTCCAGGCCTCCAGTTGTCTGCAAGTCATGACAGACCTTGAACCAGAACCATCAGCAGGATGCTCATTAACCCCTACACACTTCTACCTCAGCATCCCCCTCCACAAAGCCTGTGAGATCAGTTCGCTTCTCAGGTTGGAGGTGTGCTGAACCACTGTCACTGATAACTAAGCCCTGACTGCTTTGGCCCCATTTCCTACCATCTCCCCTTTGCCTGCTCTGCCTGAAGGCACACTGGCGACTTTGTGGTTCCTCAAGCATGCCAAAGTGCTGGTTGTGTCTCCGCATCTTGTATTTGCTGTTGTGTCTTCGTCGTGCTCTTCCCTGAGACGCCTGAATGTCTGGTTCTCTCATCCTGCAGGTCTCTGGCCCATCAAACCCCAACAGTGAGCCACTCCTTGTCACCCAGCAGAAACAACACTAAGCTGCTCTGCATAGCATTGTCTTCTTTCTTTTGCTGACGGCATTTCTACCTCGGCTGTACTTGTTTGTGGTTTCGTATCCACTGTGCCCACTCAGTAGAAGAAAAGCTCCGCAGCAGCAGGGACATGTGCTGATGCACTGAACTATTTTCATACTTGAGCACTTGACAACATTCATCCAGTAAGGAGAGGTATATCCTTTCCCAAGGCTTTCCTCGGGGTAAGCAGTGACCATGTGAGATTTCCCTTTGGATATTTGCCCAAGGAGGGCTTGGGTCTCAGCCCTCATCTCTTCTGCACTGACCTCTTCCACAGCCATATGCCCATGAATATGAAATGTTTATCACTAACCTTGGGACTTCCCTAGAGGGACAAGTGTCATGCCTGTTTGGGTGTCTAAACTTGCATGAGGGCCAAATTTTACATCCACCTACTTGCACTTACACATGAAAACAAAAGCAATCCTTCTTAAACAAAATTAAGTGACAATTCTACAACTATGGACCCTTGTCATAGGACCAGTTTTGCAAGACTATATTAGGTGATTTATTTTTAAAGAGAGAAACTGGACTGAAAACAACTTCCTGTGTACTCAGGTTTTGCACTCCGATGGAGGCATTTTAAGCTTTGAAGACTGTGACTGTTGTCACCTTGTAATGACCCTGTGCTTGCTTTACAGATTTAGAGACAGCCCTCCATAGACTCTCTGAGGGGCTCCCCTGCCACTCGTACACTCTTAGCCTACACCACAGGCAGCTTTTCCTTCTCCCATTGCACCTCCCACCCTGCCACCTTCCACCCCAGTGCTCAAGTCTGAAACTCAGAGACATTCTCAACCATTTTTCCCCTCCCTCTAGTTCTACATCCGGTCTAGCAACAAAACCTTCAGCTTAATCTAAACCAATCATCTCTTTTGGCACTTAATCGAGCTATAGCATCTCTCAGAGGAATGCTTAAAACCTAGTTCATACAAGTCATGTCCCTTCCTCATGTATAACAGTTTGTCAGTGCCCATGACATGAGAGTCAAGTGTAGAGCAGTCACACAGGATTCAGCCTGCATGGCATCAGGAGAAATTGTCATTACTGATTCTAAAGGATTGGAAAAGTATCAATATGAGAAAGACAAATTGCTCAGGCTGTGTAAAAATAGCAATTCAGTAATTTTTATTAACTGCAGGACAGCTACATCTAATTTCTGTGTGATAGAATATATGCATATGTGCAATTCAAAATGTATCAAATTAGCTTGGTTGTGAGGTCTATTTGCTCACAGTGGAAAACTAGACAGCCTCCCAGTCTTCCTCACTTGCTTACAGTCATCAGTCTACAGGCTTAGCACTTCGAGTCATTTGATAACGGTACCCTGCTTTGCTATTCCTACCAAGATTCCCACATACCTTTATTAACTTTTCCCCAGTAATTTTGGCACACAAGCTTGGGGTCCATAGGCAAAATTGCAAGATTAATAAGCTGTGTGCCATGCAAGGTAGAGTTTGCTCTGAAGACCTTGCTACTTCAGCAAACAGCCAAGGAAGGATGCTCCATGAGTCAGCCCTGCTGTCTAGCTGTCCTCATCCAGTCAGTTGGCCTCCGAGGGCTTCCCCACAGGGTTATTATTCATACATTGGTGTCTAATTTTGACAGAACTATTCACACCACCACCCCAGTTCTAATAATGGATCCCCACACCTGTATCTATTTCTAAGACTTGAGTCTACTCATAAGGTCTGGAGATACAGAGAAGACACCAACTGTCACCAAGTTCATGTCGTTCTTGGGTCCTGACACTGGAGGCCAGTAAGTTGCTTCTGACCTCATCTGTGATTTTTCTGAATTGTGATTTCCCTGATACTTTCTAACATAACCAACTTATTCTCAAATGCACATTAATTTAAACAAGTTATGCCCTATTACCACACGATCCATTAGGCAGGGTGTGGTGGACTTGAACTTGGCACACTGAAGTTTTTTGTGCTTCAGGCACTTTGAACTGATGACCGGTCTGTCCAGTGCAGGTAACAGTGCGGCTCGCTGTGCATTTTGTGTGTCCCATTTTGTACTGTAATTGTCCCTGCTTCAAAGCTGCCAGTTAGCTAAAAGTTACTTTCTAATTACACTTTCCATCCTCTTTTCAGATTAATTAAAAAAAAAATCATTCAAGTGAGAAGTTTGCAGGTGGCAACACATTGTTGTTTACTTTCCCTCGATCCAGCTTTTAGGGCATGGAGGAGTGAGAAGAGTCTGGGGAGGGGCTGTCTCTAAATCCGCAAATCAAGCACAGGGTCATTACAAGGTGACAACAATCACAGTCTTCAAAGCTTAAACTGCTTCCATTGGAGTGCAAAACCTGAGTCCACAGAATGTTGTTTTTAGTCTGGTTTCTCTTTTAAAGAAAAATCAAGCCAAGCACAGTGGTGCAGGCCTATAATTCCCAGGATTCACTCTCTGAGTTCGAAGCCAGCCTGTTCTATAAATTGAGTCCAGGACAGCCAAGCTTACACAGAGAAACCCTGTCTCGAAAAACAAAACAAAGAAATCACCTAATGCAGTCTTGCAAAATTAGTTGTAGAACTGTCACTTTTATTTAATCATGTTTAAGAAGAATTGCTTTTGCTTTCATGGATAGTGCAAGTAGGTGGATGTATAAAAGTTAAGTTATAGCCAGGTGGTGGTGGAGCAGTGCACACCTTTAATTCCAGCACTCAGAAGGCAGAGGCAGGCAGATCTCAGGTTGAGGCCAGCCTGGTCTACATAGTAAAGTTCCAGGACATCCATGGCTACACAGAGAAACCTATCTCAAAAAAGTTAAATTATAGTATTTTAAAGGAAAAAAACCAATATAAAACATGACTATTTGTTCCCATAAACATAAGTAACATATGACTGTTTGGAAATGTGAAACACAGGCTCAGAAGTCTCCTGATATTAACCTTTAACAAATTCTGACTTAAAATTTCAAAACCACATAGAACAGCAAAAGCAGATGACTCCAACAGCATTCTATATGAAACAGCTGAAGAATAAATGCAGACAAGAGGAAAATGAAGGTCTGGTGCAGAGGTAAGAAAACCCATCTAGCTAAACGGCATCTAGAGTCCAAAGAAAACCCTTACCTAGTGAAACATCTCTTTGGCCTTACCTTTTTTGAGACAAGGAAATTTGAACAATTTGACTAGTCCAAAATCATCTCCAGACACCAACACTGAACTGTTATAATTGGCATCCACTGAGTTGATGTCAATAACCTCAGTGTACTTGGGCCAAATTCCACTCACTTCAGGGCCTTTCACACATGTCCAGGAGGCCCAGGGGATCCCTTTGATTTCTTCCTTACTTGTTAAAGGCTTCCCCGCTGAAACAGACAATATGAAGTTATATTTACATGGGAAGTATATTCTAAAATATTTTAATCAGGTTTTCTTGGTGTCTAAACCTTCACTAAGCATGTAAATAGAGGAGCTGCAAGTTCTAATCTCTTCACTCAGTTAGTTACTTTTGGGGTCAGGAAGGATTTAAAGAAAACAACAGCTCAAAAATTAAAAGTAAGGCGAACAGGAAACGATTATTGCTCCTTGATCTTAATTACCAAGCCACAGGTGCTACTACAGTGTGCTTCGTTTTGTATGACCTCACTAAGTTATGTGTTGTCAACACCGAGTCACCAGCATGCTGCTAGGCTTTTAAAACTGTGACTAGGCATGTCTCACACTTTCTTTTGCCTAGTTTATTGGTTTGCATGTGTGGGCATGCCCTCGCAGGACAGAGGACAACATGAGGGATTTGGTTCTCTTCTTCCACCATGTGGGTTCTAGGGACTGAAATCGAGTCCTTACCAGTCTACAAACAGTGTTGGAAATTTTTATTTAAGATTTAAGTTGTATCCATACTGTGGATCTGTATGTGTGTGTGCATGTCAGTGCAGGTGCCCACAGGGGCCAGAGGTATGAGAGCCAGCAGAGCTGAAGTAAGGATGCCAGCCACCTGACTGAGCTCAGAGTCAATCTCAAGCCTTTGGCACATCAGTGGGCACTCCTAATCACCAAAGCATCTCTCCAGCCCCCACAGATGATTTTTGCTTTAAACAAAAAGTCAGGCTCTACAAATTTTAAAATGGCTTTTATTATTTAAGCCCTAATCACCAAATCCACAGAGTTATGGCCGACTGTAACTGGTTGTGGGAAAACGGTCCTAACAACTGCTGTGGGTTTGCTGCTTCCAGATACAGGGCTGGAATGGGTTCAGTTCCCATTTCTGCCAGCCAATTGATTAGTGAGGTCTACAGAGGGCACAAAACCACCAAGCCATGAAAGCACAGGTGTGGGGGATATTTAGCTAGATACCATTTTAAAATTCAAAATCAATACAATTAAGCACATATCCTGATGCTTACCCTATTAAAATAAGCATACATTTTCAAATAAAGAACTGAAGATCAGATACCATTTCAAAATGGCATTCCAAAATTCTGGATTATATTGGTATTCTAAAAGAATGCATCTAAATGACCACGGAGCTCTGGGAGGCTACAGCTGGAGCATGCTCTGTGACCTGCTCCTGCTCCAGGGACTGCATCCTGGGAAGGGACTCAAATAGAGAGCAATCTCACACTGCAGTGGTGATTGGAGCTGCACCACCTGGACCAGTAAATAAGCTGGAAATAAGCTGAGTACGCATTACAGAATGAGGAAGTGAGCTATACCATCATCCCTGAGCAGGATGGTATTTTATTCCAACTGACAAATATGTTCCAGATGTTCCTACATGTGGAAAAGCTAAGTATGAAGTAATAACCCTCACGCATGCCAGGGATGCTCTGTCAGGAACCCATACCTTATCCCTTTTGACATTTTGTGTTATGACAGAGCCTCAGGAAACTCTGCCAAAACAGACCCCAAACTTTGACCTCTTCTGCCTCAGCCTCCCAGTTAAATAATTTTTTCAATAAAAATGTCAAGACAGTATATAATTATTGGAGGGTAAGATTCATGTTACATTTTTCTTTACTCTTGCCTTAAAAAACTCATTAAGAAGCCTAACATAATCATCATGAAAGGCTTCTTCCACCAGCAACTGATGGTGGGCATGCAGAGACCCACAGCCAAACACTAGGTGGAGCTTGGGCAAGCTTCCACAGCATACGACAAGGAAGGACTGTGGGAGCCCCAGGGCAGAGGACACCAGGAGAATGTGGCCCACAGGGGCTCACAGAGACTGAAGTGGCAATCAGGGAGCCTGTATGGGTTTGTGCTGGGTCCTCTGGTCCTCTTCATCTATGCTGTGATTGTGTAGTTTGGTGGTCTTGTGGGCCTCACACCAATGTGAGCAGGGGACATTTTGCCTGCTTTTAGGACCTTTTTTCTCCTACTGAGTTGCCTTAATATGAGGGAAGGTGCCTAGTCTTACTGCTACCTGATATTCCACGCTTGGTTGCTATCCCTGGGAGGCGTGCCCTTTTCTCCGGGGAAATAGAGGAGGGGCGGGTCTGGGGGGAGGGTATGTGTGGAAGGGGAAGAAGTAGGAGGAAAGGAGTGTGTGTGTGTGGGGGGGGGGGAGCTGCAGTTGTGATTTAGTATCTGAGAGAAGAATAAATAAATAAATAATTTAAAAATCATTAAGATCATAGTATAGGTATCAGATGTGACATTTTAGTCTTACAAAGAAATGTCACTAAATTTTAGCTATTACATATGACAGGGGAATCTCTTACAAAAGTTGCAAGGTGGACATAAATAAAAAATATGCTCACTGGGATTTTACAAAGCTGTCTTTCAGCAGATTATACAGTGATGATAATTAGACCTGGGTCTAGCACACTCACAGCCATGGAGGACTACAACCCACAAAGCTTTGCGGCCTTGGCCTCATCTAAAGCCTCTGAGGTGATGTAAGAGACAGTCTCAAAGTCTCTGGGTTCAACAGACCATCCTGTTCCTTTTGGACCTGGGTAGAAACTCACTTCCTAATGGCCACGTATCTAATGTGTATGACAGAACAAACAAATGAGAGAGAAACCCTTTAGTAATGAAAAGTTTTAGCTTTTGAAGGGGAAAACAAAATAATTTATAGCCAGTTTACAAACATTAAAATAAACATGAGATAATACTTTGGGCTTTCAAAGGTAAATACAAAATACTTTACCACGAAGACCCCTTGGTTTGTATAATGGTTACTGCCAAGCACATGAGACCCATGGAGCATGCGCACAACTCACACCCCTTCATCTTAATTTGTGTTACAGAAAGGCGTATGTATGACAGTAATAGGACTGGCATGACCAGCTTGCACACTGGCCATTCAGTTATTTGCCCTTGGAGAAATGTATCAACCAACAATGAAAATGGTAAAGCAGGAATCACACAAAGCAAAGGCCCGGACAAGAAACTAAGCAGCATGTACTCCACATCCTCGGAAGCTCATGGAACAACCATTTCAGGTCATCTTTTGCTAAAAGTGATGAAATGTTTCAATTACACAGAAGACTACAGAGCAACTGTTTGTAGCACCGAGTTTCAGTGAATAATTTTGGTCTTTATCATAGGAAATCATTTGTTTCTGTTATCGTGGGGCATGTGTGTGTGTGGGGGGGGCGGTTAGTTCTCCCCTTCCACTTGTATGTGCATTCCAGGCATTGAACTCAGGATACTAGGATTGCACAGCAAGTGCCTTTACCTGCTGACTCGCCTCACCCGTCTCTTTATAACAGAAATTTTAGGAACATATTACAGCCATTTAAAATCCACTGGACACTCATCCCTAATCTCATTTGTTTTTCTTTCTTTAGAGACAACCAATATCCTGAATTGAATCCTAAGCATTCCTATACATTTAAGAACCACTTTGTATATATGTAAGTGATTCTACTATGTGAACTTGTTTTAATATCTTAACATTTTTATATAAATGATCATACACTGTACACATCATTTGCAATTATTTACTCAGCATTATACTCCTGAGATCTATCCGTATTGACAGAAGCTGGACTAGCCAGCTCATCATATTACCTTCTGTGGCTACACACGTTAGACTTTCCACACACTGACAGCCACTTACGTCACCACCACAGCTGTGCATCACACGCTGCTGTGCACGCTCCTAACAGCACCGTGCATCATTTGTCTTCCTCTTTCGCTGTGTAGTGTTGGCATGCTTTGGCCAGTCTGAATAAAGAACCTTTGGTGCGCCTCTGTATGCCATCTGTGCCTATTAGAACAGCACAGGTGTTCATGCTCACTGCATGCTGCCTCTTTAAGTCTTACTCGTGTCTTCCTAATGTTTCGCATTTTTAATGTGACTCGACTCACTAACATTTTCTCTGAGGGTCATGACTTAGGGATCTTGTCTCAGAAAACACTCCTTACCCCGAGGTCACAGGGCACTCTCTACATTTCTCCGTGTGGTTCCAGGTTTGCTTTTTGTGAGCATCTACCACAAGCATAATCTACTTAATACTCACATGGCATTTTGTAGAACAGCCTCTCCCCAGCACCATCATTGGTTTGCAAGTATTTACTATCCAGAGACCAGTCAATGTGCGTGATGAAGCTAAGGGATCGGCTGCATTCTCCTATTTTTTTATACCGCTGGGCAACAGCATAGACATCCACAGGGCCATCATTGGACCCTACTGCAAGGTAAGAGCCATCTGGGGAGAATTTCATCTCATGAATGACTTCTTTTCTATCCTTGATATGGACCACTTCTGTCATATCTCTGTAGGGATAAAAATACAAAGTGATAGACAAAAACCGAGAACTAGAAAGCCCAAGTCTCATTTTAAAAGGTGTGTGTCACACAAGAGAAAATCCTGTAGGAAACAAAAGGATTATTTTCATAAAAAGATATGACATATTTATGATTTGTATCCTACATATAAAAATTAAAATAAACATTTGAAATAATATTTTGTGTCCTCAGGGTAAATACAAAAAGTTTTATACAAAAAATATTTGCTTTCATGTTCAACTATATATTATTTGAAATTTTTATTTAAAAATTAGAGTTAAGGGGCTGGAGAGATAGCTCAGGGGTTAAGAGCACTGACTGCTCTTCCAGAGGTCCTGAGTTCAATTTCCAGCAACCACATTGTGGCTCACAGCCATCTATAATGTGATCTGATGCCCTCAGATATACATACAGGCAGAGCACTGTATAAATAATAAATAAAAAAAACCAAGAGTTAAAAGCCACTTAAAACTATGCCATGGATAAAGGCAGAACATATCAAAATTAGTGTTTAAAAAAGCAATTTGTTTGTGTTTTTAAAATGAGACCAGATGTGGTGGTGCATGCCTTTAATTCTAGCACTTGGAAGGCAGAGGCAGGGTGATCTCTGAAGGCTGAAGGCCAGGTTATCTACATACTAAATTCCAGACCCACTAGGGCTATCCTGTCTCAAAAAAAAAAAACCCAACAAAAAAAACTTGTTATTTAAAAAGAAGGAAATTACTAGTTTTTGAAATGTCAAATGGCAATTAATCACTCATTTTTTCCACCATAAAAGGTCATAATGGATATGCCAAATCACTAAACTATTGTGTATCTTTTTTGAGGTCAAATTATTTCTTAAATTATTAATTCTTTAAGAACTTTACGGCTGGAGAGAGGACCTCAGTTCAGGTCCCATCCCATGTTGGGCAGCTCACAATCATCTTTAAAAAAAAAAAAAAAAGAATTTTATACAGTATATTCACCCTCTTCTCCCAAATTTAGCCATACCTCCTAACTTTGTGTCATCTTTAAAAAAAAACCCACCAAGTGCAATGTGTGCCGCCATGTATTCTTGGACATGTGGTCAGCCTCCGGAGATAGAGTTGGCCAAAATCTGTTAAGATTAATTCCTATGCTCATATCTGAAAGCTCATGGGTTGTTTTTCCCCCCTTAACTAGGAGACAGGATTATGACCTCTAAAGCAAACTGAATCCATCCAACAGCAGCAAGGATTTGCTTTCACATAATAACCCCTCGCACCTGCTATCAATTATCACAGCACTATGCTGTACTATAACAATGTAAAATAGAAATATCGTTTTCTTTTGTTTGCATTTGCGAATTCTATCAAAAAGGAAATTTGGTAATTAGCTGCCTTATCATCAATCACCCAGCAGAAAGCAGAAACATTGCCCATTAATTTGGTAATGAGTTGTGTGGGGCTGGTAATGAGAAACCAGAGCAATAAATTGTGCTAAGAGCACTCAACATTGCACAGAATTTTCTCCATATAAAACATGCAGCATTCAATTTACAGCTGTATTTCTTTGCCATAATTACAAAAATGGCTGATCCAAGAGAATAATGAATTCACTCAGAGGAATTTCAGCATAAACAGTATGGGATGCCAGCAAGCATGAAATACTCCAGTTCTGTGCACAACTTTGATTCCAGCTTCGTGATACGCATTTAGCTGGGTGTTGCTTCATTATTTCCTCCTCTTCGTGCCTTAACCACAGAGCTCACAACCTCTTATTTGTTCCCTTCGGAACAAATGTCCTTGGGAGCTCACTTAGACTATAAGCAAATTCACATCAGGCCCCTGGGTTAGGTTCTACCTCCAAATAGTTTACCGAAGGCATCTGGATTTTCAATTTTGGATTTCAGATAAGGGGTTTCCCAATAGCCTGACATTTTTGTGACCAGGACACTTCTTAACATCTAACAAAGGAACATCTCAAAATACCATTTTCAGTACTGAATGTACCTGACTCGGAGAACGATGAAAGAGCCATCCTTCATACCCAGGGCCAGCTGGGAGCCATCCGGGCTGAAGGACACACTACGAACTGCTTCCTCCATGTTGCAGCGGGCAATCAAGGCATGGTCCGCCAGACTCCACAGCCTAAGGACCAAGGACAGGGTAGAATAAAAACCAAACCCACCTCTCAGCCAGGTGGGAAAGCCTGCTCTCTACACTGACAACAGTAAAGAGCCTGGTCACCTCATCCCTCACTGCGGCCTGTCAGAAAATCTGCAAAGTGTTCTACCTTTGGGCCACTTTCACCATTTGAAAAACCAAGCAAGAACTATGAGGTGAAATTACATTTGCAAAGATTTTGAGATCCACAGACTAGGAGATATAAACACAACTTCTCAAAGGGTCTCCTCTTGGAAAATTAGAACTTGTCCCTTACTCATGCCAATGGGCTGTTAACTATACTCCAAGGGTAGGAACTGCTAGTGCTGTGTCTTAGTTAGGGTGACTGTGATGAAAGAACTGGACGACAGTGACTTAGCAGGGAAAGGGTTTATTTGACTTACACTTCCACAACACTGATCATCACTGAAGGAAGTCAGGACAAGAACTGAAACAGGGCAGGATCCTGGAGGCAGGAGCTGGTGCACAGGCCATGGAGGGGTGCTGCTTCCTGGCTTGCTCATACAGCTTTGCTAAGCCAGCTTTGTTCTAGAACACAGGACTACCAGGCCAGGGATACCAGCAACCACCATGGGTTGGTTCCTCCCCATCAATCCCCACTTAAGAAAATGCCCTAATTGCTTTGTGTATTGTGGTATATGAGGACTCAAATATATAATAGGTATCATTAGCATATAATTATTCATATGTAAAACCAGACTGGTACTTCATATTTTAAGAGACGATTAAAAGTGTTATTTTAAAAAAAAATGTATTATCTTGATTTTTCTTTTGACTTGTTGATTGAGTTTGAAAGGGCATATCAGAATTTTATAGTTGACTGTAATGTGAAAAGAAACACCCCTATTTTCCAGTGGTATGAATGTACAATACTTGGACATAGTGTATACATAGTGTAACATCTATATATTTGATCATAAGGGCAGATAATTGAAAACATTGTAAATTATGCCCTTTAATTCTTGTTAAATATGAAGCATTTGTATCTTGCAAATAAAGACATCCTTAAATTGGAAAAACAATGCACTATAGCTGGATCATATGGAGGCACTTTCCCAAGTGACATAAAAACTAGCCAGGGCATGCTGCTACTATTAGCTTCACCATAAACATTCATGGAACACTTTTCAAGTAGTTGGTACTTAAACATATATAGAAGGAAACATACATCACATTTGCTGGCTTGCCTGGGGTATGAGAGGAGGTATCTGAGATAAGAGAATACGTGATGTCTCTTAGACAGCTCCAGAATTTACTCATGGCTATGATGCAAAAGCCCCAGGCCTTTCTGATCAGGGCCCACTATTGCTAGGGCAACGCTTCATGGTGCTGGCAGTCAAAAAGCAGCTTCTGGTGGAGAAATACGGATCAGGAGGCAAGCACAGCTAAGTACAGGGTTCCCAGCTCCAGACACTTAATCTAGGTACCCCAAACTCAGTGAGGCCAGAGGAAGAATCTAGAGCACAGAATGAGAACTTCTGTGTCAGGTGTTGTTGTGGCATTTGATTTCTGTAAGGAATTCTCTGGTGATGATGATGTATGCCCGAGTTGGTTCTCGCTCTCCATGTGAGCTCCAAGGACTGAGCAGCTCATCAGCACTGGCAGCAGATGTCTTTACCCGCAGAGCCAGCCCTGGGAAGGCTTTTTTAAGACAGTCTTCTTGTCACACACAATGAATATATACTAGAAGGACGAGAACTTGCAGTTCTGAAACAAGTGTAAGTCCCATGTGGCAGTGTCTTAAGTGCACCCAGCCTTGGGGAGGGATGAGCACCCAGCCATGGGGAGGGATGAGCACCCAGCCATGGGGAGGGATGAGCACCCAGCCATGGGGAGGGATGAGCACCCAGCCATGGGGAGGGATGGGCACCTAGCCTTGGGAAGGGATGGGTAACCAGCCTTGGGGAGGGATGAGCACCCAGCCATGGGGAGAGATGGGCACCCAGCCTTGGGGAGGGATGGATACCCAGCCATGAGGAAGGATGGGCACCCAGCCATGGGGAGGGATGGACACACAGCCATGAGGAGAGATGGACAGCCAGCCTTGGGGAGGGATGGGCACCCAGCCTTGGGGAGGGATGGGTCCCCAGCCTTGAGGAGAGATGGGTACCGAGCCTTGGGGAGGGTTGGGTATCCAGCCTTGGTGAGGTATGGGCACCCAGCCTTGGGGAGGGATGAGCACCCAGCCTTGGAAAGGGATGAGCACCCAGCCATAGGGAGGGATGAGCACCCGGCCTTGGGGAGGGATGAGCACCCAGCCATAGGGAGGGATGGGCACCAGGCCATTGGGAGAGATGGGCAGCCAGCCTTGGGGAGGGATGGGCACTCAGCCATGGCGAGGGATGAGCACCCAGCCTTGGGGAGGGATGGGGAGCTGCACAGTAAACACCTGGCTGCTCCCTCGGGAAGCTTTCAGTCTTCAGCCTGAAGCTCAGGACAGCCTCTCAATACCTCATCCAGTTTTTGTGACCCCATGCTGGTTTTAGCCTTGTACTATTTACAATCAGGTAAGTTTTACTTTGGCAGGATGAAGACGCCACCACTCCTCACTCAGTTGTGCTATCTCCTTGAGGCTGTTAAGCTTATGTCAAGAAAGCATAGCTTCTACACTTCTTTCTTCAAGGCTCTTCAAAAATACACTCAGATGTTTAGCCAAACTAATTGTTGAGGAGAGAGTACTACAGATTCTGCCAGCCAGAGTTCCTCAGCCGCATTTAAAAGTCTGAGACTCAACTCTAAAAATATAAAAGTAAAGGAGTTTCATGAACTCCTTCCTTTGGATGGATAAGAACTGGGTCACAGGCATTTGCTTAATTCTGTGCTCAGAGTAAAGAAAAACCATGAAAACAGAGTCAAAGGTGCATATGGCAAATAAACATCTATGTTGCCTATGAAGACACTATAGCTGTTTCCACAGAGTCTGATATTAATGAGCTTTACACATTTGGTAGAAACAAAAGCACAGAATTGAGCACATTATGCTTCTATAGCTACATATAAACTCAGAGTAAGTGGGAGAAAAGCAGTGGCCTTTAACATAGTTTACAAAGTTCTATTTCAGCTTCTAAAGCTCAGAAGCAACACTTAATCAACAGATGAATTGATCACTCTCAACTCTCCCCATGGCCTCCCTGTTGTTGAGCTCATTAAACACACACTAATCTGAAATGAGTGTAACAGTCGTCAGAATACTGGAGGTTTTGGTTTTGGTTTATTTGTTTTGTTTTTGTTTTTTTCGGGGGTGGGGGGGGGGCGCGAGTGTGTTCAAGACAGGGTTTCTCTGTGTAGCCTTGCCTGTCCTGGACTCGCTTTATAGACCAGGCTGGCCTCGAACTCACAGCGATCTGCCTGCCTCTGTCACCCCAGTGCTGGGATTAAAGGCATGTGCCACCATGGCCGGCTTTGGAGGCGTCTTAATTTGATCATTTTACCCAGTATTGTGTGCCTAAAGAAAAGATGAACCATAGTGAGAATCGTGCACATCTTGATGAAATTACACAATGCCTTGAAAATTAGCATTCTCCTATGTTTGATGACAATGTCTAAATTTCCATTTCAGAATTTACAAAAAGATAACAATTTGCTCATGTGCTAAAGACAACTTTAATATCTGAGCTGACGGTCTAATGTGGAATAACAGTCTCTAACTACATCCTAAAATGGCTGAGCAATCCCCCACAGAGGGCAAGCACGTGCTTGGAAATCTTGTCTCACCAGAGAGAAGAGTGCTTGGCTCGTTCTTCTTTTGAACTAAAAACACGACTGGAAGGCAGCCTAAGTGGTAGTCACACATTTTCCCTTCTGAAAAGGTTTTCATGATTTAGGATGGAGCCAAAAAAGACAACAACAACATGCTAAGAAGCCAACTAGCAGCAAGCTCAATGTCCTGGCTTCCATTCCCAAACGTGTGGTGCCTACTCTGTGGTTTATCCTTAAACCACTGACACATTTGGGCAAAAGACATCTGTTATCCCAAGAAAGTTCGTGAGGGTCTGGTGGAGCCTCACCTGACAGAGCGATCATCACTGCCTGTCACAGCCAGAGGCTTCTTAGGGTGCAAAGCCAGAGCCCAGAGCTCCCCCTCGCAGTGGCCCTGAAGGATGAGCATCGGCTTATCCCGCTCTCGCACCATCACCTCAAATATCTCGCTGTCCTGGGTTCCTGCTAGAAGGCGGTCGGCTTTCCAGCACACGCTCCGGATAGAGAGGCCTGGCAGAGAAAAGAAAACATTTCTTTATACCATCCACACCGAAAACCAATACCCAAAGCAAGCACCCTCCACCAAGCTAGCATCTGATGCCGCACATCTGTACACGATCCAGAGGTGGAGAACCCACTCCACTCGCTTCTCTCTGATGCTTCCGCATGTTGGGTGCTCCTCTTACACCTGTGACCTTGTCTTCTAGAGTGACTGCTCTGTCTGACTCCAGAAACCTAGGTGCTTTTACTGCTTAGTTTAAGTGATACATTATAAATAGCAGAGAAGTCAAAATTAATGAAAACCCAACCCTCCACGATCTCTGGCTTCTTTGGTCCACTCAGTTCCTTACTGGGTTTATTATTTATTGACTTATGCAGGGACTTGTCTCACAGCTGAGTTAGAAGCACACAGTCCATCTCCCACGTCTCCTGAATCAAGGCTGCTGTACGCTCTGCAAGCCGAGTTGCCTTGGCATCTGTAGTGCACAGAGCACCAGGAGCTGCAGACACAGGATTTACTCTTCCTTAGGTAGATGCCCAGGGGCAATTAAATTTTTATATTTTCCAAAATATATATTGCCAAAAATATAGTTTTATTATGCTGAAAGACTTAAGAAATAATTATATCAAAAGTTTCACAAAATTTTACTAACACTATTATGAAACGGATATTTTAGGACTAGGAATGAATGGAGTACAGATGACTTTTTAGGATCATCAAGCTGTTTTGTACAACACTAACATGTCAGATATACATCACTGTGCATCTGTCAAAACCCATGGACCGCACATCACTGAGAGTGGCCCCTCATGTGAGCCATGCCCTGCCAATGTAGGTGGGATGTGGACGGTAGCGGAGGTGTGCCTGTGTGAGGAGGGGATGTATAGGAACTCTGTGTTTCCCACTTAGTTTTATGATGAACCCCAAACTGTTCTAAACCCAGCACCTCAGTGGTACCCATTCCTTCAGCAGCACCTGCTGAGGGGTAGCAGGCACACACGCATGCTCCATGCCAGCTGAGCTGTGAGCTATCCCTGCTGCTTACTCTCAACCCTATACATGCTTGTAGTGCTTCACAATCTTGTGGTTTAATTGATAAGTGAAAAATTAAAGGTTAAAACAATACTACAAATACCATGTCAGACACATGTTTTTCTGTAGAGAATAAAATAAATTCTTGGTGTTCAAAGATTTTTTTAATCTAATTTTTGTCTGCCTTTTTTTTTTTTTTTTTAAACAGGGTTTCTCTGTGTAGTCTTGGCTGTCCTAGACTTCCTTTGTAGATCAGGTTAGCCTTGAACTCACAGAGATCTGCCTGCCTCTGCCTTCCTGAGTTCTGGGATTGCAGTTGTACACCACTGCACCCAGCTAAATTCTTCCTTCCTTCCTTCCTTTCCTTTTCTTAGGATTGTATTTATTTTATTTTATGTATGAGTGTCCATCTGCATGTTCACATGCATGTCAGAAGAGGGCATCAGGTTCCAATATAGATGGTTGTGAGCTACCGTGTGGTTACTAGAATCGAACTCATCACTTCTGGAAGAACAGACAGTGCTCTTACGTGCTGAACCATCTCTGCAGCCCCAGAAATCAGTCCCTGTTTTCTTTTTCTTTTTCCTGTTTTTTTCAAGACAGAGTTTCTCAGGGGAATAGAGTAAAAGTGGGAGGGAGGGAGGAATGGGAGGATACAAGTGATGGGATAACAATTGAGTTGTAATCTGAATAAATTAATTAAATAAAAAATTTTTTAAAAGACAGAGTTTCTCTGTGTAGCATTGGCTGTCCTGAACTCAGGTTGTAGACTAGGTAGGCATCAAACTCACAGAGATTTGCCTGCTTCTGCCTTCCTGGGTGCTGAGATTAAAGGTATGCACCACCATGCCAGGCTTAATCTATTTTTCTTTTTTATTATTAATTTATTCAGTTTATATCTCAATTACTATTCCAGCACTTGTATTCTCCCGTTCCTCCCTCCCTCCTGCTTCTACCCTAGTCCCCTCCCCTAGATCTATGACTGAGGAGGGCCTCCTCCCCCACTATATGGTCATAGGCGATCAAGTCTCATCTTGGAAGCTTGCTTACTCTTACTTTGAGTGCCACCAGGCCTCCCCACCAAGGGGAGGTGGTCAAATATGAGGCACCAGAGTTCATGTCAGAGTCAGTCTCCGCTCTCCACATAACTGTGGAGAATGTCCTGTCCATTAGCTAGATCAGAGTAGGGGTTTGATGTTACTACATGTATTATCCTTGGTTAGTGCCATAGTTTGAGCAGACGCCCCCCTGGGCCCTGATCCACACATCACGATGTTCTTCTTGTAGGTTTCTAGGACCCTCTGTATCCTTTTATTTCACCATTCTCCTATATTTTTCTTACCTAGAGTCCCAGTAGGATGTCCTCAGATCTATCCCAATCTCCTGGTAAGTGAAGACTTTCGTGGGACATGCCTTTGGGCCTAGTGCCCAATTATAAGTGAGTATATACCACTTTCTGCTTCTGGGTTAATTCAATATGACCATTTCTAGTTCCATCCATTTGTCCACAAATTTTGGGATTTCCTTGTTTTTAATAGCTGAGTAGTATTCCATAGTGTAAACGTACCACAGTTTCTTTATCCATTCTTCGACTGAGTGATATTTGGGCTGTTTTCAGGTTCTGGCTATTATGGATAAGGCTGCTATGAACATGGTCAAGCATATGTCCTTGTTGCATGGTGGAGGATTTTCTGGGTATATTCCAAGGAGTGGGATATCTGGGTTTTGAGGAAGCCCTATTCCCAGTTTTATGAGAAAGTGCCAGACAGATTTCCAAAGTGGTTGTACAAGTTTGCATTCCCACCAGCAATGAAGGAGTGTTCCTCTCTCCCCACATCCTCGCCAGCATGTGGTGTCGCTTGAATTTTTGATCTTAGCCATTCTGATGGATGTTAAGATGGAATCTCAGAGTGGTTTTGATTTGCATTTCCCTGATGACTAAGGAGGTTGAGCATTTCTGTGTTTCTCAGCCATTCGATATTCTTCTGTTGAAAATTCTCTGTTTAGAATTCTCTGTTTAGTTCTGAGCCCCATTTTTTAATTGGGTTATTTTGGTTTGGTGGTGTTAATTTCTTGAGTGCTTTATATATTTGGGTATTGGACCTTTGTCAGATGTAGGGTTGGTGAAGATCTTTTCCCAGTCTGTAGGCTGTCACTTTGTTCTGTTGACAGTGTCTCCTGCCTTACAGAAGCTTCTCAGCCTCATGAGGTCCCATTTATTAATTGTTGGCCTTAAGGCCTGGGCTGTTGGTGTTCTGTTCAGAGAGTTGTCTCCTGTGCCAATGTGTTCCAGGCTCCTCCCCACTTTTTCTACTAACTGACTTAGTATCTCTGGTTTTATGTTGAGGTCTTTAATCCACTTGGGCTTGAGTTTTGTGCATGGTGACAAATATGGGTCCAGTTGCATTTTTCTGCATGCAGACATCCAGTTAGACCAGCGCCATTTGTTGAAGATGCTGTCCCTTTTCTTTGTCAAACATCAAGTGACCACATGTGTGTGGATTCATCTCTTGGTCTTTGATTCGATTCCATTGATCAACCAGCCTACTGCTGTGCCAGTACCATGCTGTTTTAATTACTGTTGCTCTGTAGTACAGCTTGAGATCAGGAGTAGAGACTCATCTGGAGGATCTTTTATTGTTTAGGATAGTTTTAGCTATTCTGTTTTTTTTTCCATATGAAGTTGAGAGTTGACCTTTCAAAGTCTTTAAAAAATTGTGTAGGTATTTTGACAGGGATTGCACTGAAATCTGTAAATTGCTTTTGGTAAGATGGCCATTTTTACTATGTTAATTCTCCCAATCCACAAACAAGGGAGATCCTTCCATCTTCTGATGTCATCTTCAATCTCTTCAATGATTTGAAGTTTTTTCAAACAAGTCCTTCCCTTGCTTGGTTAGAGTTACTCCTAGATATTTTATATTGCTTGTGGCTATCAGGAAGGGTAAAGTTTTCCTAATTTCTTCCTCTGTATGTTTGTCATTTGTATATAGGAAGGCTACTGACTTTTTAGAGTTAATTTTGTATCCAGTCAATTTGCTGAAGGTGTTTATCAGCTGTAGGAGTTCTCAGGTGGAATTTTGGGGGTCACTTATGTACACTATCATATCATCTGCAAATAGGGATAATTTGACTTCCTCCTTTCCCATTTGGATACCCTTGATCTCCTTTTGTTGTCTTATTGCTCTGGCTAGAACATCAAGAACTATATTGAAGACATATGGAGAAAGTGGGCAGCCTTGTCAGGTCCCTGATTTTAGAGGAATTTCCTTGAGTATCTCTCCATTTAATTTGATGTTGGCTATTAGCTTGCTGTATATAGCTTTTATTATGTTTAGGTATGTGCCTTGTATCCTTGATTTCTCCAAAACTTTAAACATGAATGGGTGTTGGATTTTGTCAAATGCTTTTTCTGCATCTAAGGAGATGATCATGTGTTTTTTTTCTTTCAGTTGTTTATATGGTGGATTACATTGATGGATTTCTGTGTATTAAACAATCCCTGCATGCCTGGAATGAAGCCAACCTGGTCATAGTGAATGATATCTTTGATGTGTTCTTGTATTCATTTTGTGAGTATTTTAGCATCAATGTTCATAAGAGAAATTGGTCTGAAATTCTCTTTTTTTTGTTGTTGGGTCTTTGTGGGGTTTAGGTATCAATGTGACTGTGGCTTCATAGAATGAATGTGGTAATGTTCCATCCATTTCTATCTTTTGAAGAGTATCAGTATTAGCTCTTCTTTGAAGGTCTGGTAGAATTCTTCACTGAAACCATCTGGCCCTGGATATTTTTGGTTGGGAGACTATCAATGATTTCTTCTATTTCTATGGGAGAAATAGGACTAATTAATTTGTTTATCTGATCTTGATTCAATTTTTCAAGTGGACTCAATCAAGAAAATTGTCCATTTCCCCTAGATTTTCAAATTTTGTGGCATATATGCTTTTAAAGTAGGATCTTATGATTCTCTGCCTTTTAGCTAGTTTGGCTAACGGTTTGTCTATCTTGTTGATTTTCTCAAAGAACCAGCTCCTGGTTTTGTTGATTCTTTGAATTGTTCTCTTTGTTTCTAATTTATTGATTTCAGCCCTGAGTTTGATTATTTCCAGGCATCTACTCCTCTTGGGTGTTTCTGCTTCTTTTTTTCCTAGGGCTTCCAGATGAGTCGTTAAATTGCTTATGTAGGATGTTTCTAATTTCTTTATAAAGGCACTTAGTGCTATGAATTTTCTTCTTAGCACTGCTTTCAATATGTCCCACAAATTTGGATATGTTGTTCCTTCATTTTCATTGAATTTCAGGAAGTCTTTAATTTCTTTCTTTATTTCTTCCCTGATGCAGGTGTCATTAAGTAGAGAGTTGTTTAGTTTCCATATGTGTGTAGGATTTTTGTTATTTCTGTTGTTGTTGAAGTCCAGCCTTAGACCATGGTGATCTGATAGGGCACAAGGTATTATTTCAATCTTCTTGTATCTGTTGAGGCTTGCTTTGTGACCTACTGTGTGATCAATTTTGGAGAAGGTTCCATGGGGTGCTGAGAAGAAGGTATAATCCTTTGTGTTTGGGTGAAAAGTTCTGTAAATATCTGTTAGATTCATTTGATTCATGGCATTGGTTAATGATGTTATTTCTCAGCTTAGTTTCTGTTTCAATGACCTATCCTTCGGTGAAAGTGGGTTGTTGAAGTCTCCCACTATTAATGTGTGGGGATAGATGTGTGGTTTAAACTTTATTAATAGTTCTTTTACAAATGTGGGTGCCCTTGTATTTAGAGCATAGATGTTCAGAATAATCTATTTTTCTTAAACCCACAAGGAATGCTAAGTCAGATGGGATATCAGAAAAATGACTGGTGGCTTAGGATTTCTGAAAATCTGTAATCCTGGTCTGTGGATTTCAAGGGATGAATGAGGTACTTTATTCATTTGTTTTCTTGCCTTCCTTCCTTTTCTCCTTTTCCTCTTTCTCCCTCCCTCCCTCCCTTTCTTTCTTCCTTCCTTCCTTCTTTTGGCACAAGGCTATCTGTATGTGAGGTAACTCTCCTCACCTGATATTTTGTGTCTTGTTATTTGGTACAGTGTGCAAACATTTATTCTTCTACTACCTCTATTATATAACTTTTGGGAGGACAGTGAAAAAGCCCAGAAAAGCACTAAGGGACACACAACTTTTGTCTTAAAATAAAAAGGCAGCTCAAGAGGGGCTGTGATCATGCAGCTGCTGTGCAGCATCAGGACCTGAGTGTGATTCTTAGCACCCACATAAACAGCTGGGTACGATGGCATATGTCTATTGGCTGAGCTCTGGGGAGCTGTGAGGATCCCTGGGACTTGCTGGACAGGCAGCATAGCATAATTAGTGAGCACTGGGTTTAGTGAGAAACCCTATATCAAAACATAAGGCAGAGTGTAGTTGAAAAGAACACAACATCAATATTTAGTGTATACACATACATGTGCATGCACGCACACACACACACACACACACTGTAAGACTGAGACCTCTAGAGAGATCTCTAGTCTATTCCCGGAGTCCTCACTAAGAGACGGAGTCCGTTGTCAATATAAATGCATAGGAATAGGAATTTATTGAGCCATCGCGATGGGGTCTGTCCAGATCTTTTAAGCTGCAGACCCCAATAAACAGAGGCACAGGCCTTTTATAGGTTTTAGACAAAGAAATGAGTTTTACAGTATGTGATTCGTTGGCATTTGGGCAGAAAAGCTGCAAGCAGGGAGTTACAAGTCTTGGCGTTTGGTGTTTGGATAATGGGTGGACGGGCAAGTTAACCTATGGAAAAGATTGGTTGAAGCAGTCACGGGGGCGTTTAGAAATTTTTTTAGTTGGGGAGGGGTAGTGGAAATTTTAAACACAGCTGGTTGTCCTTGAGTCCAGCTGGACCCTGAGCACAGACTGAGACCTTGAGTCAAGTTGGACTCTTCAAGGTTTTTCCTGTCCCTGCCACACACATACAGTGATCTGATATCTGTCTGTTCTTGGTTCAAGCTGGACCCTCTAGAAATGTACATGCTTTGGCCTTAACGGGGGCCTTTAAGGGAGGACTGAGTAGGCTGACTTTTACATTTTCCCAGACTTTGGCTTTAATGGGGGTCCTTAAGGGGGCTGGTTCCTTCAACACAAGCACACAAGCACACCACTCACATCTCCCAATCTGCATTTTTATATACTTCCTTGAAAAAAGCTTCTAATGAACTAATCAGTTATTCAGGGAAACTTAACACTTAGCAAAAGCAAGGGGGCTAAGGTGACAAACACTGCCTAGGTGAATACGGTGGGGAAAGGGAGAGGAAATAGGAAAAAGAGGAGGGGGAAGAGGAAAGAAAGAAGTGGGGGCGAGAGAGAAAAGGGAATGTACACATTTGCCATTTATACCATGCTTAGTGAGCTGTCAGCATTTGCTCTCAGACGCCAACTCAGGCTTCTGTTCTTAGACACGTTATCTTTGTCATGACGGGCTGCCCTACCGTACGTAAGGGCCCTTAAGGGCACTGGGTAGCTTTCTTTTGTTAGATAACCATCTTAAAGAGGAATTGCTTCCCAAGGACACATCAGTGGGAGAGAGTTAGATCCAAGCTTCTTAGACACACCTGAAATCTGCCTTCACTGAGCCTTATGGCCTCTCCCAGGTGGTTCTGATAGGCCCTGCAGAGTGATACATCCCTGAAAAGGCCAGCAGAACTTCCATTCTCCTGTCCAACCAGGCAGTTCACATCCCTGACATAAGTACAGAGAAGCAGACTGTAGTCACACTGGGCTGGCCAACATAGCCACTGCATCTGTAATTAAGCTGTCTTTTTCTTCTGCTTTGGGAGTCAGGAAACAAGCTACTATTTGGAATAAGGTTAGAAACTTGCTAGCAGCAAAATGAAAGCAGGAAAAGCTGCCACAGAAACGCTATCTTTCCTTGGGATGCACACTGTGGATATTTTGGACAGTGCAGTGAGGTGTCTGTGTTGCATTTCTGGCCCCTTATGTACTATGTTGGGAAAGGCAGATCGCTGGCCTGAGCTCTGGGCAGAAGGTGGCAGTAGAGAGCAAACTACCCAGCCAAACCTGAAAAATCCCCTAAAGCAGAAGCCACATTCTTAATTTGTCTTTGTTTTATATTCCTTCTGGAAAGCTCCCAAAGCTCTCTGCTAGAGTCCCAAGGCCAGCTTGAGGGGACCTGGCCCATCAGAACTGGCACGTGCCTCACTGCTAAAGGGCAATGCTTACTTCCCACAAGACAATTGAGTAGATGGATATATTATTCTCCAGCCCTTGTATCTAGGAACACCACAACCTACTAAACCTTTCAAATCTTCAGTTACCACAGCTGTAAGTGAAGACGCCATCCCACTTCACAGCACGGTGTGGCCTCAACACCAACACTGGACCTAGAGCTTTACATCTGAGAAATGAGCTCATCAAGGTAAGTTACTACTCTATCTAGCAGGTCTTCTGTGTGGGTCAGATTCATGCCCCATGGGGAAGTCACCCAGGAGCCCTGAAGATGCCGCCAGGCCACCTGCTCCTCCCCTTGATGGGCAGATACTCCTTGCCTTTCAGTTGATTTTTTGTTTGTTTTCTGATACGCTTGTGCTGCAAGCTCTCAGAAGGCAGAGTGGTGGTCTAGCACATAGAAAAATACCACTGAACTAAAATGGCCTTTCTCCTACTTTTATGACTGGAGAAAGGCAAACTGGCCTCAGGGAGGAGCGTGATTTAGACCCCTTGTCTTAGACATGATGACATGGTGACCTTTCCAGTTCATCCAAGCACCTGGACCCACCAGACTTCCTCTCAGTTGGTGTGGAGTGGAGTGGCATGGGTGGGTCAGGCACCAAGGCTGAAAAACACTGCCTCCCAAGCCTAGCTAGAGTGTTGTCCAGCTGATTTTAAATAATGGCTTTCCGGCTGAGGTTGAAAACTCCACCCCAGTACATTAGAAAAGCCAAGACCTAGTGAGTCTAGGCAAAAAGCCAGAAGAGCTGTTTGAAAAATCCAACAAGCAAGCATTGCAGGTGGGCAGTAAGGATTCCCTCGGATGGCGCTGAGACCACAGACACTCTCAACTCTGTGGACCATAATGGGCTCCAGATAAGTATCTGTGGACCACAGCACAGAAATTTCACATTTACACTGGCCTCAGTGGGCCAAGGTGCTTGCTATGCAAGAGTACCCAAGTTATGATTCCCAGCACTATGTGGGCATGGAGGCACACACCTGTAATCCCCAGCATGGGGAGAGAGAGACAGGAGGACCCCAGGGCTCACTGACCTTCAGGTTCAGTGAGGAACTCTGTATCAAAAAAAAAAAAAATCAGGTGGAGGGTCACTGAACATGAAGAAATGGGGTGTTTGCCTAGAAGCTTCACCCCTGTTGACTGGCATTCACAGTGCTGGAAGGCACCCTGCATGCTATTGGAGGAGTGAAGTAAGCATCAATATCACCCAGCTACAAACCCTAAGGTCTGTCCGCAAGACATACTGATGCAATAGTGGCACAAAATTATAGGAGTAGCCAACCACATTTTTTTTTTGTTTTTTTGTTTTGTTTTGTTTTTTACATTTTTTATTAATTTATTCCTATTACATCTCGACTGTTAGTCCTTCCCCTGTTTCCTCCCAATCCTCCCTCCCTCCCACTTCCCCCTTTTCCCCTCCCCTATGTCTGTGATTGAGGGAGACCTCCTCCCCCTATATATGCTCTTAGAATATCAAGTCTCTTCTTGGTAACTTGCTATCCTTCCTCTAAGTGCCGCCAGGCCTCACTATCCAGGGGACGTGGTCAGAAAAGGGGCACCAGCGTTCGTGTGAGAGTCAGATCTCACTCTCCACTCAACCGTGGAGAATATCATGATCGTCGGCTAGGTCTTGGTAGGGGTTTGAAGTTTACTGCCTATATTCTCCTTGGCTGGTGCCTTAGTTTGAGGAGGACCCCAGGACCCAGATCTGTCTGTCATAAAGTTCTTCTTGTATGTTTCCAGGACCCTGTGGATCCTACTATTTCCCCATTCTTCCATGCTACTCTCGCCTAAAGTCTCAATAGGATGTCCTCTCCTCTGACCAACTTTCTTGGTAAGTAAAGTTTTTCATGGTACGTATCCCTTGGACTAGTGTTTTGATATAAGTGAGTATATACCATTTGTCTGTTTTTGCTTCTGGGTGAACTCACTCATTATGATAATTTCTAGATCAATCCATTTGTCCACAAATTTCGGGAATTCCTTGTTTTTAATAGCTGAGTAGTATTCCATAGTACCAACCACATTTTGATTGGTAAGGCCTACTTCATGAGATGACACCCATATCTGACACTGCTAAAGTGGCTAAGAATCTGAGACTAGCTAGGTCCTGGGCCTAGGGGAAACCTAATGCTAAATTCTGCTAAAGGAACATAGCAATAAAATGACTCCTAACAATGCATTACTAGACCCATAGGTTAGTGCACCAACAAAGAAGCATCTTCTTGCAGTGGCAATTAACTGGGCCATGTGCAGAAAGTGAGAAACTTTGGAGTACTCAACCCCAAATGGGATGTTTTCATCAAACTCCTCCCCTAAAGCTAGGCATCTAGGTGGAAGGAGTGGCAGAAGACTGTAAGAGCCAGAGGTGGTGGCTGACTCCGAGGAAACAGCATCTTCTAGACATAAGAGGACTGATGCACATATGAGCAGTGTCACAGAGACTGAAACAGCATGCACAGGACCTGCACAGGGACAAACTAGGCAAGTCCAGCGCTGGGGGAAGGGAGAGGACACAAAGTCCTACCCCTAACTAGGAAGCTATTTGCAAGTGACACCTGCTGGGAAAGGTAGGACCATTTTCTCCAATGGAGTGTATATCAACCTTACAAAGGATACGATTCCAAGGACTGCCTAGGAGTAAAAGAGGGTAAAAGGTAGGAGACAGAGACAGAGGGGGGAGGGAGGGAGGAGAGAGAGAGAAAATGAATATAGATTTTACTTTGAAGGTATAAAGATGTATAGCAGGGCTTTGGAGCTATTTAGAAGAAGTAGATCACTTGAGTCTACAGCCAGGTTTTGGAAGCTCCTGACACAGACAGGTTTTCTGATGCTGAGGACAAAACCGAGAACCTGGAGGAAATAACAGGAAGATTAGCATCCCCCAGAGACTGTTGAGCACAGACAGCCCAAGGGAAAGACTGGCTGCTTGGAACTCAGCATAAAATAGGAATGTAGGGTTTCTCAGATAATTAAGAAATACTGAGTAGCCAGCCAACAGTTAATTCCTATAATCCCAGCACTAAATAAGGAAGCTGAGGCAAGAGGATCACCCATAAGTCAAAGCTAGCCTGTGCTACAAAGTGAGATTCTGTCCCTCAAAACAATAGAAACAGAAGGCATAAAGTAAGGTAGGGAAGGTGGAAGGGAAGAGAAGGGAGGAGGGGGAGGAGGAGAGCTGAATAGAGGTGTCTAGCACTGTAAGAATGGCCCCCCATAGGCTCAGATAGTTGAATGCTTAGTCACCAGTTAGTGGAACTGTTTGGGAAGGATTAGGAGGCGTGACCTTGCTGGAGTAGCTGTGGCCTTATTGAAGAAGGTGTCTGTGGTGGTTTGAATAAAATGGTTCTTATAGGCCCATAGGGAATAGCACTATTAGGAGGTGTGGTCTTGTTGGAGTAGGTGTGCCTTTGTTGGAGGCGTGTAATTCGGGGGGGGGGGCTTTGAAAAGTCTCAGAAGCTCAAGCCCATTCTCTTCCTGCTGCTTGTGCTTCCAGATGTAGAACCCTCAACTAGTTTTCCAGAGCCATGTCTGCCTGCGTACTACAATGCTTCTAGTTGTAGCCATAATGAACTAAAACTCCAGGAACTGTTGCTAGCCCTAATTAAATGTGTTCCTTTATAAGATTTTTTTTTCCCATGATGTCTCTTCACAGCAATAAGAACCCTAAAACAGAAGTTGGTACTAGGGACTGAGGTATTGCTATGATAGGGCCGGCCATATTTTTGTTTAGAGAAATGTGGATTTGGGGATTTTGGATTGGAAAAGCAACTGAATACTTTAAGAGGGACTTAATGGGCCATACCAGTGGGAACATGGAAGACAGTGGTGCTGAGGGTGATTTGAACTGTGGGAGCGCTGCAGAGTGTCAGAGGAGAAGAATGTGGCCTAGAAACTGTTCTTGTGATGTTTTGGTGAAGACTGTGGCTGCTTCTTGCCCTTGTCTGAAAAGTTTACCTGAGGCTAAATTGACAAGTTTTTAATTAATTGTGTTCACAGGGGAGATCCCAAAACAGCCCAGTATTGACTATGTCATATAGTTATTAGTGTTCACTCTTTTTAAAAATACATTTATTTTATTACACATGTATAAAACAAACTACATACAGCAGGGAGAACCATGTGACAATCATGATAATAATGAGTTCTATACATGTTACATTCATAGTGAATTGGCCATCTGCATTCGTCCCATTTGAAGTGTCTTTCCTGTCTTGTTGGGTCTAAATTTCCGAATGAAATTCAATATCTATCCTATCTCAACTCTAATAGCTTAACTTCTTTAACTTAATCTAAGACGATCTTGTCCCCTAATCAACTAAGCTTGGTTGTAAAACTATACTATCTTGTCTTCAATGCCCCTCAGAGACTTGAGAAGGAATAAAACTTAAAATCCTAAGTGAACCAGCAGTGTGGGTTAGCAGCTTCCAAAATGTACAAATTGACTTAAGACAGTTTACCGCCTGACCAGTCACCCAATACACTTTATAATGTTGGAGCCTCATCTTCAGCTTTCTGGCCTAATATCTCTGCCAGACTTGTTTGCAGGGCAGGAACTATTGAGGACTTGCTTACCCTGACTTGGCAGAGCGCGGCTGTCGACTCTGCCTGTATCTAAGTTGCGCATTTTAAGGCAGATTCTGTTTGTGGCAGGAACAAGGACATTTTGCCCAATGGTTGGTTTGCCACCTTTGAAGCCTCCTCCATAAGGAGGCTCTTTGTAGATCTCTAATGTAAAGGAGCAAGCTGAGCACTATGTGCTTCACCATAACAATAATGGACTAAAGCTCTGAAACTGTAAGCTGGCCTCAGTTGATTGCTTCCTTTGCAAGAGTTGTCATGGTCATGGTGTCTCTTCACAGCAATGCAACCCTAGCTAAGAGTCTCTGGGGGTGGGCTCTGAGGTGTCAAAAACCCACGCTAGGCTCAGTCTCTGTCTCTCTGTTTCTGTCTCTGTCTGTCTCTGCCTCTCTGTCTCTGTCTCTCTGTCTCTCTCTCTGTCTGTCTCTGTCTCTCTCTCTGTCTGTCTCTGTCTCTCTGTCTCTCTCTCTCTGTCTGTCTCTGTCTCTCTCTCTCTGTCTCTCTCTCTCTCTCTCCCTCTGCCTGATGCCCAGAGATCAGGATACAAACTTTCAGCTACTGCTGTGTCATGCCTGTCTGCTTCCTGTCATAACTATACTGGACTGAGCCTCTGACACTGTAAGCCAGCCCCAGTTAAATGCTCTCTTTTTATAAGAGTTGCTGTGGTCATGGCGTCTCCTACAGCAATATAACAGTAACTAAAATGAGCACCTACCTTCACAAATAACTGAAATAACAATGCATAGTGACATTTTGAGGTGGGTATGGGTAAACACTGGAAATCAACAGGAAAAAGACAGTAAAATTGTGAGATTCAGAAACCCAGGATGACATCATAGAGAAAGCAACCACCCAGCACCTGCCAAGGCACCAGCTGCAGAGTCAGGCAGGAGGGACCCTGTTTTCAGGGAGAGAGGTGGCTGTCAGTGCAGATGCTAGAGACCCCAGCTGTGGGAAAGCCTGAGTCCTTACGGGTTGTGATGCATTGAGAGAAGTTGCCTGCTCTCACACAGCAGCCTTGCTTTGGGAAAAGAGCTCACACTATCTCACCAGACACTTCCCAGTGCTACGGGCAGGGACTGTCTTTAAAGGAAACTGCTGGTTGAATTTAGGACCCCACAGACATCCCATTACGTTGGCTTGGAGGGGTGTGGGTGGGGGACAGATGCCTTGCAAACCCATCGTAACCCATCATTACAACTGCAGGACCCAGGTGTCTCACCACAGAGAAGTTAAAGGGTAAAAACCCTTCAGAACCAGGGGTTCAGGGACGTACCTCCTGAGACTGAAGACATAGACTGAGAGAAAAGGTAATGCTGCACTGTGGTGCAGTACCTGTGGCTCACAGGTAAAGAAGGGTGCCAGTGCGTCTCACTGCTGCCTCACCCTCAGGCTTATGGAGCCTTGTGCTCCAAGGGCCACAGGTCCCTTATAATGAAACGGCAACAAGGAGTACCTAGGCTCCTGCTAACACCGGCCTCCGTGGTTCCTGGCATAGCTTTTACCTTTGTGCACTATTGTCAGAACTGCTGACTGGTCAGAGAGTGAGAACTTCAGATCCTTAGCTACTGCTGGGTCCACCAGTGCCAGAAGCCTTTGCTATTAGCCCAGTCAGCATGAACAGCAGGAGAGAAATTCCTTAATGCCTGGTTAGGGCCACCTAAGTGCCACCACTCCAACTGCAGGAGCAGTTACACATGAGCTGGTATACAATGAGCTATGCACTCTCATTGCTGTGTGCACCACACCTGCCTCAGCTGCTACTGTCCCTACACATATGTGGTCTGCAGAAATGGTAGATCACTGACTTTATTGTGAGCACACTATGGGCAACAGTCATTTATTATAGACAAAAACAAAAAACCGAAGCAAACAAACAAACAAAACCATTCAAACAAAATAACCCAACAAAGCTACAGAGAGAATATGCTGTGGTGCCAACTACAAGTAAAGCCAGCATCCCAGGCTGTTTAATAAGATGATCACCTGCACCTGCACAAAAGTAGCAACGATAACTGAATTACAAGACAAGTGCATCTTGATACAGGAGCATAAGAAATATGAAAAGTAAGGTAAGATGCCTCTAAAAGAACACAATCACTTGCACTGTTGCTAGAGTTCATGGTTCCCTTTGTTGGGTTCTTAGACTCTTTAATAAGAAGGTTAGAAACAGACATATAAGGAAGTTTAAGCATAATTTTATTAGACGGACAAATAACAGAGCCAGCTAAGCCTCAGCAGTTGCTGGGAGGCAGGAAACAAAAAGAGAAACAGAGCTACACCTTTTTGAATGAGGAAGAAAGGAGGAAGTTTCAGCAATAAAGGTAAGCAAGCAGCTGCATGGCTTCTGAAGATGGAGCTCCAGCCAGCAGTGTGTGAGAAATTATATCCAGATTTTCCCAGGCCCCACCCCTACCTGAAACCCTGGAAACTAATACTCATCAAGAAGCAACAGGTGAGGATCCTCCCCCAACTTCTTGCGTGCCAGAGCCCGGCAGCAGCAGCATGGCCTGCCCAGTGCCCCGCAGCAGTGGCATGGTCTGTTGAGAGCCCTCTGTGCCCCGCACCTCAGCTCCTGTGCTTATGCCATTTCCCGGCCCCCACTGCCATCTACAACCCTGGAGACCAGCAGCCATCAAGGACCACCAGGCCCCATCTTCACCTGCAATCCCAGAGACTGGCAGAGCTTACCAGTTCTCCCTGTAGAATTGGAGCCCTACTTCCACCCAGAAAAACCAGAGGACTGTTGCCATCTGGGACCACCAACTCTACATACAACCCCAGAGACCCACTACCGTCAGGGACCACCAGGGCAGCTAACACCAGAGACAACCAGATGGCTAAAGGCCCGTGGGAGAATACAAGCAACAAAACCCAGGGCCTTATGATACCACCAGAACCCAGCTACCCTACCACAGCAAACCCTGGGGATACTATCATATCTGAATCACAAGACAATGATCTTAAATCTGAGACTATGAAAATTATAGAGGCCTTAAAAGAATAAAATAAATTCCTCAAAGAAATGCGGGAAAACACAACGAAACAGGTGGGAGTATTGTTTTGAATCAGATGTTCCCCATAGTCTTTTGCATTTGAACACTTGGTCTCTAGTTTGCGGCCCTGTGTGGAGAGACTTAGGGAGTGTGGCCTTGTTGGAGTAAGGATTGTACTGGGGGAGGGATTTTATAGTTTATGAAGATTCATACTATTTCCAGTTTGCTCTCTCTGTTTCATGTTTGTGGGTCAAGACGTGAGCCCTCGGCTTCCTATTTCTGCCACTTTGCGTTTGCTCCACTATAATAGACTCTAAACCACAGGATCTATAAGCCTGGGCAAACAGCTGTGGTGGCTGTGTAGTTTTTCAAGGCATCTGTACTGTGTTTAAGGTGACTGGTGCTGTATAAGGGTGGGTAATCCAGCTGTCCCTTTGATTAGAAGTCCTTTGCTTAAGACAGGCAGGCAACAGGGAAGTCCGATTAGTGAGTCAATTAATGAGTGAAATTGTCCCTACTGTCTTTAAAGGAAAGCAAACATCAGAAGTGATTACAATAAGAATTTAAAGAATTGATCATTAACACTAATTGTGACTTTAAAAGATGAAGAGAGGGAATAAGGGAGGAGAGGAAACACAGAGATATGAAAGTGGAGATCAGACCTGGGCAGACTGGGGGTGGTGGTGGTGGGAGAACAGAAGGCTTATAGAGAAAAGAGAAACTATAGGTGGGGCCATCTCTGTGACAAGCTGGAGACCTAAGTCAGAGTAGACTTCTGGGAGGGTATGAGAGAACTCTAGCACAGTAGTAGCAAGGGCAATGAGAACCTGGATTCTTCACCGCTATTCATTTTTTGACCATTTTTATTCCTCAGAATACCCTAGGGATCTTACAGCACAGAATGTACACACCATAGAGGAAGTGCTGCAGCTTCTGTCAGTCACCCCTTCTTCCTGTGCGGCATCTGTGGCAGCACTGCTGCATGGCCAAATGGGATGGATAACTTCATACAATGAGTGAGAAAGCCCAGAGTGCCCTGAGAAACACATTTAAAAGTTATGCTTTTATGAGTTAAACTTCAGAAGTATTTGGGCAAGCCACATGGGGGAGGATGTGATTGTATTAATTAATTAACTAATTAATGAGATAATAAGTATATTTTCTCATTAAGGGGATGATTATTCCTCCCATCTCCTTAGCATGACTTGGGGTGATTCAGACTTCCTATGGGGTGAACTCCTGGCCAGTTGATTTAAAGGTCCAGTTAGCTTAACTCTTAAGGGAAAAAACTGATAGCAGTATGTGATGTTCTAATCTTTAGAGCAAACAAAAATATCATTTTTCTACTCAGGGCCAGAAGCATTCCACAGAGAACTACCATGACAAAGCATTTGCATTAAAACAAACAGATGAATAAAACTAAAACAAGATCCCAGAAATGAACTAGCATAGTCAACTGTTTCTCTTCAATAAATGGTCTTGGAAAACTGAATGCTCAGTTTTTTCACAGACTTGACCATTACTCCTCACTATAAAACAAAAATCAACTCAAAATGGATCAAAGACCTAAATATAAGACCTGGAACTACAAAAGAAAACTCACACATGGGATTATACAAAATTAAACACCCTGTACGGCAAAGGAAACCATATGATCTAGCTATATTTTTTTTAGATTACTCAAAGGACATGAAATCAATATAACAAAGAAATACTGTGTACCTATGTTTACTGCAAACATTGGGCAATGTGTGGGGAGTTTTCTGGAAAAATTGGGTAAAGGGGAAAAGGACCTAGAGGTAAAAGGAGCTCCACAAGAGAACCAACAGAGCCAACTAACGGGGGCCCTGAGGGGCTTGAAGAGACTGAAGCACCTACCAAGGACCACACATGGACTGGACCTAAGTCCTCTACACAGATGTACGGATGGGCAGCTCAGGCTTCATGTGGGTCATCTAGTAAGGGGAGCTGGGCTATCCCTGATATGGACACTTCCTCCTGGCAGGGCTGCCTCTCCAGGCCACAGGGGAAGAGGACATGCTCAGTCCTGATGTAACTTGATGAGCTGGGGTGGATGGGAAGGGGGAGCTCCCTAGGGGAGGGGCTTTGGGAGAAAAAGGAGGGAGGGTGGGACTGGGAGGAGGGGTGGGATGGAAGCTATGACCAGAATGTAAAGTGAATAAATAAAATTTTAAAATTATATTAGGCTTTTTTGCAAGGTTGTGACTAACCCAAACACAAACCTCTATGGCTTTAAATAGTACTAAAGAGACAAGGTTACAATTGGTCCAAAACACTTCTACTTTGGCTAGGAAAAAAGATTGCCAGGCTCACTTAGTGAGTCAACTGGGTGAACATTTTCCTGTGCTGGTGTTCCAATTTTAGGGTCAATGAAGGTTTCTCCCAAGTGGGCTTTTCTTGCTTTCACCAGTTTGGGCTGAACTGTAACACAAAGAAAGGAAAAGTAAAGGCAGCAGAGATGTGGCAACAGCAGAGGCCAGCAGCAGAGGTAGGAACAGTTGCTGAGCACTCAGCAGGCTGAGCTGCACAAGTGTCAAGCAGTGAGATGAAGAGAGCTGAACAAACAGCCAAACAGTTCAAGAGCTGCCAGAACAAGATGACAAAGAGCGCTGGGATCAGAGAGACAGTAAGAGAGAGAAGGTTGTGGAAACGCAAGAAAGAAAAGGCAGTAAGGATCCAGAGAAGAGAAAGAATGGGCTCTGGGAGAATTCTTGGGGGTTGGGGTGGGCGCAGGGGAGGGCTGTCAAACCTGTTGGGCCAAGATCTCAGACCCTGTGCCAAGTGTTATAAGTGCCCAGTGTTGATGGCTGAGGAACTACAGGCATCCAGGACCTGCATAGGGACTATAAACACCAGAAGGCATCACTTTTTGCCATCCCTGCCCGCCTACTGCCAGCACTGGCTGCTGTGGAGGAATGTCTTGAGTGGATGTAACAATTGTCAATAAAGCACTGTGTAGCCAATCAGCTGGGCAGAAGAACAGGAAGTGGAAGGCGGGACTTTCTGGAGAGGAAGAGGAGTTGGGAGTTGACAGAAGAGAGAAGCCACCCAAGGACCATGAGATTGGCAAGTGCTTGGGATATATGTAGGTTATAAGGATTAGAGTAGTTTAGTTTAGTTTATTGTTAGGTTAGTAGCAGTTTAGAGTTTGCCCAGCTTAGTGCTTGCAGCTTTGAATTAAGTTTCAGTCTCTTGTATCAGTTATTGGCTTCATAGGCCAAACAGATACAACTTATTGTAACAGGCTGCTGCCAAACAGCACAGGAAACAAAAGCCACAGAATACCAATACTCAAAGTACTTCTCCTGGCCTAGCTACCTCCAGCTTCCGTCTGGGCAAAGCAAAAGTACCCTGCTAACTCGCAACATAATCACAGTCCTCATGTCCCTAGGCTCCTCCTAGGACTTTCTATCCAAATCCTTGGAGGGTTACCATGAAGGAACCTAACTATGTGTTTCTCCTTAAGCTGGTTTGGCCCTTAGTTCTATTACACTCCAGTCAGAATGTGATCTCCACTCATCTGAGCTGTTTCAAGGTCTCCCAAGCATGGGAGGGCACTATTATAAGCCCTCCAGAGGCATCAGGGAACAAGAGATTTGCAGCCTAGTTGACAAAAACAAGGACCATGGATAGGACACATATGTAAATGGTACTGTTAGGAGCATCAGGAGTGCCCAGGGGCTGGAAGCAAAATGCAATTTCAAATGAGGTCAGTCAGTGCAGGATTCATTGGAGAAAAGGTTCAAGGAGAGATGGGACATTGCAGACAAAGGGTGCTGATCTTATTTTATTTTTATTTCTATTATTATTATTATTATTTTAGACAGAGTTTCTCTGTGTACCCTTGACTATCCTAGACTTGCTTTGTAGACCATCACAGCCATCCGACGGCCTCTGCCTCCCAAGTGCTGCAATTAAAGGCATACGCCACCATGCCCGGCCTTTTATTTTATTTTTAATTATTTATTTATTCACTTTACATCCCAACTGTAGCTCTCTCTCTCTTCTCCTCTCAGTCCAACCATTTCCTCCCTCCTCTATTCCTCAGAAAAGGGGAGCCTCCCACAAACCCACCCCAGCATATTAAGTCACATCAGAACTGAGCATGTCCTCTTCCCCTGTGGCCTGGCAAGGCAGTCCCTCCAAGGGGGGAGTGATAAAAAAAAAATCAGGCAACCGAGTCCATGTCAGAGACACCTCTGCTCCCCTTACTAGGGGACCCACATGAAGCCTGAGCTGCCCATCTGCTACATCTGTGTAAGGGGCCTAGGTCCAGTTCCTGTGTGGTCCTTGGTTGGTGCTTCAGTCTTGCTGCCCCTCTGGGCCCTGGTTAGTTGGCTCTGTTGGTCTTGTGGAGTTCCTGTCCCTTCCAGGTCCTTTTCTCTTCCCCCCACCCCCAATTTTCCACAAAATTCAATTCTTACAGACACAGTCCTTTAAACTGCTGGGCAAAGAACAATGCATGGATACAGATGACAAAGCAACTGTTGAAATCCCATGTGATCAACAATGGTTCAGACCAGGAAGGGAGCAACAAACATGGTAACAAGCCTACAAAAGGCTATCTTGTGCCCTGCAGACCACAGCCAAAGCCTCCAGCTCTTGCTTTATGATTTTCCTGATGCAGATCTCTTTGGAATCACAATTTATAGCTCATTAGACACAACAACTATTTAATATGTGTTTCTGTAATTAAAAATATAGCTCTCCCCTGAAAAATGTAAGAATGACTCAAACCTGCTTTTCAAAACTGCTTATTTAGCCCTTCAGCACACATCTCAGCAGATGCTTTATAAATCTTTAATGAATAGATGAATAATATATCTTGTGTTGAGTGAATAATTACTATATTCCCTTTACACTCTATTACAATTAGGTCAAGACATTTTATCACAATAGAAGTAATTCACTTTGGTTGACACACTTTAAAATTATTTTTAACTTTTTCCTGCTAACCATGATAACCTCATTGTTTCACCCAGATCACCAATTTGCTTTAAAAATGGGATGTAAAAAGTGCTATTAGAGTTCATGTGAGATGAATTAAGGCCCTAAGTCTGTGATTATCTTGACATTACCAAGCCCGTGCTTCCGTCTCCTTGTCCATAAAATGACAGTAACTTTCACTAACATCCAATCTCTCTCCCATCTTGAAAATTCCAGAATTGACATTCCCTGAAACACATCCGTCTGAAAAGGTTTAGGATTTGGGATTCATGAGTACAGTAGGATATGGGGCAGCAATACCTTGAATAAAACTTTTTGCTCTCTTTTTCTTTTTTTATTCATTTATTTATTTGTTCATTTTACATCCCAATCACAACCCCACTCCCTTCTCTCCTTCTAGTCCCACCCTCCTACCTACTTCCTACATACCCCCACCCCCACCCGCAGTACCAAACAGGATCAAACAGCCCATCAGCTTGATATGTGTAGAGGGCCCCTAGGACCGGTCCATGCATGTCCTTTGGTTGGTGGTTCACTCTCTATGAGTCCCCATGGGCCCAGGTTAGTTGGTTATGTAAGTCTTCTTATACTGTCCTTGACCCATCCAGCCCTCTCAATCCTTTCCTTAACTCTCCCTCAAGACTCCTGGAGTTCCAGCTAATGTGTGTTGCGGGTCTCTGCATTTGTTTCCATTATATGATGGATGAAGTCTCTCAGGTGACCGTTATGCTAGGTTCCTGTTATATGTGTACTTTTGAGTCTGGGTTACCTCACTCAGGATGATCTTTTCTAGTTCCATCTATTTGCCTACAAATTTCATGATGTCCTTGTTTTTACTATTTCATTGCGTAAATGTACAATAGTTTATCAATTCTGTGGTTGAGGGATATCAGGGTTGTTTCCAGATTCTGGCTAATACAAATAAAGCTACTATGAACATAGTTGCGCAAATAACCTTGTGGTTTGGTGAAACATATTTTAGATATATACCCAGGAGTGGTATAGCTGGATCTTGAGGTAGAACTATTCCCAATTTTCTGAGAAAAGACCATATTGATTTCCAAAGTGGTTGTACAAGTTTGCACTCTCACCAGCAATGAAGGAGTGTTCCCCTTTCTCCACATCCTCGCTAGCACGTGCTGTCACTTGAGTTTTTGATCTTAGTCATTCTGACAGGTGCAAGATGGAATCTGAGTTGTTTTAATTTGCATTTCCCTGATGGCTAAGGATGCTGAGCATTTCTTTAAGTGTTTCTGGCCCTTAGAGATTCCTCTGTTGAGACTTTTCTGTTTAGCTCTGTACTCCATTTTTTAATTGGGTTATTTGGTTTGGTGCTGTTTAATTTCTTGTGTTCTTTATACACTTTGGATATTAGCCCTCTATCAGATGTAGGGTTGGTGAGGATCTTTTCCCAGTCTGTAGACTGCCATTTTGTCCTCTTAACAGTGTCCTTTGCCTTACAGAAGCTTTTAAGTTTTATGAGGTCCTATTTATTTATTGTTGATCTTAGAGCTTGAGCTGCTGGTATTCAGTGCCAATGAGTTCAAGGATATTCCCCACTTTCTCTTGTATTAGATTTAATGTATCCAGTTTTATATTGAAGTCTTTGATCCATGTGGTCTTAAGTTTTGTGAAGGATAATAAGCACGGATCTATTTGCATTCTTCTGCATGCAGTTAGACCAGCATCATTGCTGAAAATGCCATCTTTTTTCCATGGTTTTGGCTTCTTTGTCAAAATCAAGTGTCCATAGGTATGTAGGTTTATTTCTGGGTCTTTGATTTAATTCCATTGGTCCACCTGTCTGTTTTTATGCCAGTACCATGCTGTTTTTATTACTATTGCTCTGTAGTACAATTTGAAATCAAGATGGTGATACCTTCAGAAGTTCTTTTATTATACAGGATTGTTTTAACTATCCTGAGTTTTTGTTTGTCCATATGAAGTTTGGAATTGCTCTTTCAAGATCTGTAAAGAATTGTGTTGGAGATTTGATGGGAATTGCATTGAATCTATAGATTGATTTTCATAAGATGGTCATTTTTACTATGTTAATTCTACTGATCCATGAACATGGATATCTTTCCATCTTCTGATATCTTCTTCAATTTCCTTCTTCAGAGACTTGAAGTTCTTATCATACAGGTCTTTCATTTGCTTTGTTTGAGTTACATCAAACTATTTTCTATTGTTTGTGTCTATTGTGAAATGGGTTGCTTCCCCAATTTCTTTCTCAGCCCATTTATCATTTGTATAAAGGAGGGCTAGCTACTGATTTTTTGTTGTTGTTGTTAATTTTATATATAGTGACTATGGTGAAGGTATTAATCAGCTGTAGGAGTTCTCTGGTAGAATTTTGGAGGTCACATATATACTATCCTATCATCTATGAATACTGATGTTTTGAGTTCTTCCTTTCCAATTTGTATACCCTTGATCTCCTTTAGTTGTCTTATTGTTCTAGCTAGAACTATATTGAAGAGATATGGAGAGTGGGTAGTCTTGTCTTGTTCCTGATTTTAGTGGGATTGCTTTGAGTTTCTCTACATTTAATTTGATGTTGGCTATTGGCTTACTGTATATTGCCTTTATTATGTTTAAGTAAGGGCCTTGTATCCCTTAGACTTTTATCATGAAGGGGTATTGGGTTTTGTTAAAGTTTTTTTTCCCTGCATCTAATGAGATGATCATGTGATTTTTTTCTTTCATCTTGTTTATATAGTGGATTACATTGATGGATTTTCGTATGCTGAACCATCTCTGCATCACTGGAATGAAGCGTACTTGATCATGGTGGATTATATATTTGATGTCTTCTTGGATCCAGTTTATGAGTTTGTTTGTTTGATTTTTGTTTTTTCGAGGCAGGGTTTCTCTGTGTAGCTTTGGCTGTCCTGGACTCGCTTTGTAGACTGGGCTGGGCTGAACTCACAGTGATCCATCTGCCTCTGCCTCCCAAGTTCTGGGACTAAAGGCATGCACCACCATGCCTGACTTAGTTTGTAAGTATTTTATTGAGTATTTTTGCATCAATGTTCATGAAGGAAACTGGTTTGAAATTCTCTTTCTTTGTTGAGTCTTTGGTGTAGGTATCTGGGTGATTGTAGTTTGATAGAATGAGTTTGGCAATGTTCCAACTGTTTCTATTTTGTGGAATAGTTTGAGGAGTTTTGGTATTTGCTCTTCTTTGAAAGCCTAGTAGAATTTTGTGCTAAAACCATCAGGCCCTGGGCTTTTTTTTTTTTTTTTTTTTTTTGGTTGGAAGAGTTTTCATGACTGCTTCTATTTCCTTAGTGGTTATAGGACTATTTAAATTGTTTACCTGATCTTGATTTAACTTTGGTAAGTGAAATCTATCAAGAAAATTGTCCATTTCCTTTAGATTTTCCAATTTTGTGGAATATAGGCTTTTGAAGTAAGACCTAATGATTCATTGGATTTCCTTGGTCTGTTGTTATGTTCCCCTTTTCATTTCCGATTTTGTTAATTTGGATACTGTCTCTCTGCTTTTTAGTTAGTTTGGTTAGGGGTTTGTCTATCTTGTTGATTTTTCTCAAAGAACCAACTCTTGGTTTATTGATTCTTTGTTTTGTTCTCTTTGTTTCTAAGTCATTGATTTCAGTTCTGAGTTTGATTATTTTCTGCCATCTACTCCTCTTGGATGTGTTTGTTTCTTTTTGTTCTTCAGCTTTTAGGTGTGCTTTGAAATTTCTAGTATAAGAACTCTCCAATTTCTTTATGAAGACACTTAGTGCTATGAACTTTCCTCTTAGCACTGCATTCCTATAAGTTTGGGTAAGTTGTGCCTTCATTTTCATTGAATTCTGGAATGTTTTTAATTTCTTTATTTCATGCCTGACCTTACGGTCATACAGAGTTGTTTAGTTTCTATGAGTTTTTAGGTTTTCTCTTGTTCCTGTTGTTGTTGAAATCAAGCTTAATCCATGGTAGTCTGATAAGATACAAGGGGTTATTTCAATTTTCTTTTTCCTATTGAGGATTGCTTTGTGTCTGAGTATATGGTCAGTTTTGGAGAAGGTTCTGTGAAGTGCTGAGAAAAAGGCATACCCTTATGTTTGGGTGAAATGTTCTGTAAATATCTGTTAGGTCCACTTGATTCATGACATCTTTTAGTTTCAATGTTTCTCTGTTTAGTTTCTGTCTCGATGATCTGTCCACTGGTCAGAGTAGGGTGTTGAAGTATCCCACTATTAATGTGTGGGGTCTGATGTGGTATTTAAGCTTTAGTAATATTTCTTTTATGGATGAGAGCATTTGGGACATAGATGCTCAGAACTGACATGTCATCTTGGTGGATTTTTACTTTGATGAGTATGAAGTGTCCTTCCTCATCTCTTTTGATTAATTTTGGTTGAAAGTCTATTTTATTATATAATAGAATGGCTACTCTAGCTTGCTTCTTGAGTCCATTTACTTGGAAAACATTTTTCTAGCCCTTTACTGCAAGATAATGTCTACCTGTGTTGCTGAGGTATGTTTCTTGTATGCAGCAGAATGATGGATCCTGTTTTTGCATCCATTCTGTTAGCCTGTGTCTTTTTATTGCAGAATTGAGTCTATTGATATTGAGGGATATTAATGACCAATGACTGCTAATTCTTGTTATTTTGATGTTGGTGTTTGGTGTGTGTGTGTGTGTGTGATGTGTGTGCTTCCCTTCTCTTGGTTTTGCTGATGTGAGGTTATTTATTTCCTGTGTTTTCTTGGGTGTTTTCCTTGGGTTGGAGTTTTCCTTCTAGTATCTTCTGTAGGACTGGATTTGTGGATAGATATTGTTTAAATTTGTTTTTATTGTAAAATATCTTGTTTTCTACATCTATGGTGATTAAAAGTTTTGCCAAGTATAAGTAGTCTGGGCTGGCATCTGTTGTATCTGTAAGATATCTGCCCAGACCCTTCTGGCTTTTAGAGTCTCTGTTGAAAAGTTGGGTGTAATTCTGATAGGTTTACCTTTATATGTGACTGAGCCTTTTCCACGTGGATCTTTTAATATTCTTTCATTGTTCTGTATATTTAGTGTTTTGATTATTATTTTGCGGGAGGGATTTCTTTTCTGGTCCAATCTATTTGTTATTCTGTAAGGTTCTTATCTGTTTATAGGCATCTCTTCTTTAGGTTAGGGAAATTTTCTTCTACTATTTTGTTGAAAATATTTTCTGGGCCTTGGAGCTGGGAGTCTTCTCCTTCCTCTATTCCTGTTCTTCTTAGGTTTGGTCTTTTCATTCTATTTCTTGGATGTTTTGTGTCAGGACATTTAGATTTAACATTTTCTTTGACTAATGTATAAGTATCTTCAATTGTGTCTTCTATTCCTGAGATCCTCTCTTCCATCTCTTATATTCTGTTGATGATGCTTCTGTCTCCATCTGTCTGTTCTGTTCCTTCCTACGCTCTTTCCATCCCTGTACTCTGTGAGTGCTCACAGAGTAGGGGTCTGCTGTTGCTTGGGTGATTGGCTTTGCTTTTTTTATGTGGCTCTTAGGAAACTAACTAGCCTCTACATATTTGGATATTCTTCTGGATAAAGACACTCAAAACCACATTCTATTGTAGAGAATTTAAGGACATTGACCCTGTCCTAATTGATGATGTAAAGTGGAAACCAAATTTTACAATTTGCTATGAAGTCTGATGTTATGCATCCATAACTCCTGTAAGAAGGAACCAGTAAATGGAAAAAGAAAGAAGGTAGTCTGTGGTGCAAGATGAATCACATAGTTAATGGCAGAAGCAATAAGATAGCCTGTGGTACAAGATGAATTGCAACATCCAGCTCACTGCTCAGCTGCTAAATTTAAAAATAAAGTTTGATTGGAAACAACACTGCTTAAGGAAGACAGCCTGAAGGACACACAGGCCATGTTTTCTTCTCTCTGGTCTCTGAAGTCTACCCCAGCCAGTCAAGTGCTGCATGTGGCCAGCATATGGCCTTGTCCATAAATTCATTTCATCACTGAAAATACTCCCCTATTCTGGAAAACTACTCAGCATCTTTACTGTAGTGATATCTGCCTTTGCTACAGGACCACTGTATCTTTGTGCCAAGCAGGAGAAAGATAATTCATTTTCAACATACTTTGGATCTTGTATTCAATATATTTGTTAACCCTTAAGTTCTTCATAGAATAAGACAAATACAAACAGGTATTTAATTATTTTTAAACCTTTTATTTGTATGGGTGATACACCTGCACGCATGTACATGTACTGTGTGTATGCTTAATGCCCACAGAAGCCAGGAGAGGGTGTGAGATCCCTGGAACTAGATCACAGACAGTTGTGAGCCACCATGAAGATGCTGAAACTGAACCCAGGTCTTGCGCACAAGCAGTAAATGCTCTTATCAGCTGAGCCATTGCTCAGATGTAAAGCCATTGCTCCAGCCCTTATTTTTACACCCCTTAAACAAAAATTAGAAAATGTGACATTGTATGTACCACCCTTAGAGAAGATGGTAAGTACTGATGCAAATGTTACCTTTATATCCTTGTTCCGTCTCCCTGAGATCAATTTTGGTTATTGGTTTGAAATCAGTGTCCCATAATCGTATACAACCATCTCGCCCACCAGTAGCAAAGCCCTCTTCACAAGCATACATGCTAAAGATTCCAGCCTGCCAATTAGAAGAGGTAAAACTCAATCCTGCAATCATAAATGCCATTATTGTTGAATCTCTATATTAAAAGGTAACAGAGCAAGACAAAATAAAAGCAGATGCTATTTTCTGTTGAGATCTGACAGCATGTCAACATACTTCATCTCAATTAGATCACAATAATTATAACCACCTCCAGGAAGCAAAGTAATATCACTAACACATCTAAGTTGATAAAACTGCTGCCGCCACTGCTCATAATGTTAGTTATGAATACGTTGGTTAAAGCAGATATAGAATCAAATTCCTATATATAAAAACTGAGCCTTCTAAAACAAAGACAGTGCAAAGATGTCACACTTCAGTCTAAACTCATCAAGTAAAGACACAGACTAGAGGCACACATGTGTGCAA
Organism: Acomys russatus; assembly: GCF_903995435.1. Lineage (NCBI taxonomy): Eukaryota > Metazoa > Chordata > Mammalia > Rodentia > Muridae > Acomys > Acomys russatus. Next base: position 966,909 of record NC_067158.1, on the reverse strand, counting down.
CACCTTTTTACAAATGTAGAGGTGCCTGAGACGCACCTCAACAGCTCAGGAAGATATCACTCCTGACATATTGAAGAGCACAAACAGTATTGTGTCAGCATGTTGTGTGCTATGGGGTGACTCCCTTTTAATGTCTAAAATTCTTAGATTCTGTCAGTTTGGAAACCATTTTACGTGATTTATTCAAAACTGTTACAATTACATTATATTGACAAAAGATCCCATGTAAAGACTAAGTGATTACTGAAGCAGCTCATTTAATGAATGAAAACAAATTCTGACCTCTTAACTATTTTAAGTTGTTTGGCAATGAAGCCAAGAAAATGGTTTTCACCATAGACAACAAGGAAGGCTCTCAAGTATCTAAACTACTTCACTGAATTGCCTAAGGTTGTCTTCGTGGTCAGAGTAATGCAGTCTGGAGATGCAGCTAATGACAGAGGACTTGCCTAGTGTGTGAGGTCCTGGGCTTAGTCCCCAGCACTAAAAGAAGTAATGTGAATCGATTTGAAGGCATTGGGCCATGTCGGTGCTGGGAACTGCACCTAGTCTCTGTAAGCGGAATTGCTCTTAACCACTGTTAAGGGTCTCTCTATCCCTTACATTTAATTCTCTTAAAGTAAAACACAAAGCTGAACAGCCTGGACCTAGTGAAGCAGGCTGTGAGGTTAACAAGATCCCAGGACATGAGCAGCCAGCCTGTAGGTTAAGATGTGATGACGTGTTCTTATATCAAACTTCTACTGACGAATAATACTAATCAGCCAACTAATAGTTAATGTGAAGGTTGATTTAGTATGGACATTTTTTTTCAGGTAACAAAAGCAACCTGAGAAATCTTCACGAATGTTTCAACTGCTTGGTGAGGTCTACAGTAAAGCAAAGGGCAGAGACATGGAGATGTGTGGCCGTCCCTTATTCAGTGTGTCATCCCCAAGCTCCATATGGTAATACTCACACTATGTGCTCCTTGAATAGTGCGGACTAAAGTTAGCCCTTTCCAGACATAGATGTCACCATTTAAAGCACCAGAGTATGTGATGTCTTCTTTGGCACATGCAAGGCAAAGGATAGTCTGAAGGTCTCCTGTTTTGCCAAATATCCCTCTTTTTGCAGTCAGGGCATTTCCACATAGTGTCCAAAACTAGGAAGCAATAAAATAAATATATCCCAAAACAAAGTACTCGAAATACATTCCATTATTGATATTTTTCAGAAATTTCACAGAATACACTTTTTTAAAAAGATGCATTTATTTATTATTATGTATACAGTACTCTGCCTGCATGTATACCTGCAGGCCAGAAGAGGGCATCAGATCACATTATAGATGGTTGTGAGCTACCATGCGGTTGTTGGGAATTGAACTCAGGACCTCTGGAGCAGCAGTCAGTGCTCTTAACCTCTGAGCCATCTCTCCATTCCAACACTTTATCTGAACTAAGCATGAATAAATTGTTTGTCAGTGTCAGCAGACAACCACAAAAAGTCCTATATACCTTCAGAAGCATGAGAAAAACTCATAATATCTTTAAAAACTTTAATGTTTAATAGCATTACAGAAGATTACTCCATTGTTCATAGAATGGATTTGGGCCTTTTGTCAAACAAATACGAAGTGTTGGTTTTTTTGTTTGTTTGTTTGTTTTAAGTTCAGAAATACAGATAAGTATAAAAAGGAAGCCAAGTGTGGCAGGACATGCCTGTAATCTCATCACTTGGGAGGCAGAGGCAGGAGGACCATTGCACATTGGAGGCAAGCCCTTTCTACATAGCAACTTCCAGGCTAGCCAAAGCTACACAACAAGGCCCTGCATTAAAAAATGTAATGTGTGTGTGTACATTACTGTATTGCATAAAAGAAAATTGAAATTAGGAATAACTTCATGTTAGTATAATAATATAACACTTAGCCATTTTAACATTCTTATATATTTCAAAAATTGCTTTATAGGCTGGTTGGTAGAGTTGGTTAGAGCATGGTGCCAATAAAAAAAATTGCTTCCTAACCAAAGTGTTACAACTTTTTATTGTAGAATTGTTCACAAGTGTTTCTAAATACAAGTGCTACCTCCATATAGTCATATAATCACCCAGGTATCTCCATTTTATTTGTACAGATCATGTGGATAATTTGTAGGTGACAGCAGGGCCATACCCAAGGTTATACAGAAATGTAGTATTTTCTCTTGATGCAGTTCTCCGTGTATGATCTGGTATGACTTTGGTGCCACTACACAGCCCTCATTGTCTCCAAATTCTTTCCACATCTGTTGCTTAATCTCATAATACTTTTGAGCATAGGCTAAGATAGAGTCTATTATTATTTGCATATGGAAATGAGGGAAAGCAGGCAGAAATGCTTTTCTAAAGATATGGATTCTAAAAGGTTAATACAGGCGAAACCACAGAGACCTTGATCACTGCTTTGAGAACTCCACACCTAAGAAAGAGGGCACATGGAACAATAAGCAAGGCTTTTGTGGCAACATATTCAGATTATAATCAAGAGGTAGGGTCAGTGTAAAGTGACAGGAACCAAGTTACAGGACAGGAAATGAACAAGAATAGGATTTGGATCCACGATGGACAAGAAACTCCATCTCACTCAGGAGAACAAGATTAGATGACTCTAAGGGGGCAGGGATGTATGAAAAAATTCAGTGACAACCCCAATATTTTGTGCCTGAGGAGAGGAAAACTGGTGGCTCTCTCAGAGTAGGTGCTAGGAAGGGACTTGGCAGGAGGACTGTCCTGCAGACCGCAGTGACAATGAGAGCACATATTCTACTATCTGAAATACTCTCAGATGAGCCAAGTGTGACTTGTTTCTTTGAGCAGTGTCTTTGTGAAAAGGCATTGAAGTAAGTATGAAAAGAATGAGGAAGTTTGGAAGGAAGCTAATTAGGTGAAAGATGTGGGGAACACTAACGTCTTAAGTATGAACTTTTTAGACACAAACGAGCACAGCTGCACGAATAGACCAGAGAACTTGTATCCATGGTGACACTTTAGCCAGACAGTCCTGTTCTCATTGTGTTTTCACGTATGGGAAGATTGAATGGAGAATAACTTTGACTTGAGTCATGCACCTCTGGCCTGTGCTAAGTATTTCTACATGACAACTACCAAAAATTTCCATCAGTATTCTGACACTGTGAACGAAGGCTTCTCTGTGGAAAACTGCCCAGTCAGATGGTTCTGACTCCTACATGGAGCATTTCAAACCATCAAATAATTCTCTTAAAAGGCATATATAAATGAATGCCAGGAAAAGTAAGATATTTTTCTGGGGGAGGGGGAGAATACTTAAGATTTATTTTCTCTCCTTGAGAACCATCCCATCTAGCAAACAGCAGTACGTGGGACTAACCACGCCCCATTAAATGACAGGACGTTGCTTATCTTCTCCAGGGTCACTGGAGATTGTAATGCAAATCTGGTTGGAACAGACAAGTGCTTCAGGGTTTATCTGGCTCTATACAGTCTCCCAGGTCCCGGTCTCATCATGCTATGATGAGAGATTGCAGAAGGCTCAACATTATCCCAAATCTGTAGACTTATTAGCTGTGTAACCAATGAAGCACACAGTGCTCAGCGGCTCCTGTTTGTGAGTGTTCATTTCAGATGACTGAATTTGCCAACAAGCCAAACAACGGAACTTATAAAACCAAGCAAGGTTTTACCCTAGCTCCAGAAATTTCACACCAAAGGTTTTCTTGAAATGCAGCCTTTTGCTCTCAACTTCTAACTGTAATCATTCCTGATTAACTCAGGGTTTAGGCAGAATCAAAAGTAAAAATAACTTATTAAAATTAATTTTAGCCAAAGAGACGCCTCAGAAGGTAAAAAACATGCCGTCCTCATGCAGAGGACATGAGTTTAGTTCCTAGCACCCACACATACCCAGCAGGTTACAACCACCTGTAACCCCAGTGCCTGGGGCCCCAGCACCTGCCTCGGTGGGCCTGGTACCCACATACACATAATTAAAGCGTTTTTAAAAAAATCTTTAAAGAACTGATTTCTTGTAGATTTACTTTTAGGCAGAATGAATAAGGGACGGCTGTGGATACATGCAGGTTCTTTTGCTGAGGTCCAGATGGATGTGTGTCTTGCTTAGGAGGAAATGTCTAAACTCACTAAATAAGTTTAACAGGAGCTCTCAGTGTTTTCAACCATAGCTCTAGAGTTTTATCTGTCTCTCCGCTTAGAACTGATTAAAAGTTAAAGTAAAAGAAGCACAGAAAAAAAACAGGAGTCTGGAGAAAACGTTCATTAAGCAGCACATCTAGTTAGGATCCAGTCACTGTGGGCTTGGGAGAAAAGTTACACCATAAAATGGACCATGAAATAGGTAACTTCTCATTAGTGGGCTACCCTGGGCACCAGAGGCTATGTGAAAATCCTGGAAATGGAGAAAGAAGTAAATGTTATGGTGGCCTTACTGGTTCTACCATTCAGTACAACTCTTGATTAATTCTTGAAGTAGGAGCCTCCATAGTCTGAGGGCACGAGGAAGAAAGTTAGCCTTGAGGACAGTATGTGCCCCATACATATGCATACAGAAGAGGAAAGGGAAGCAACACTCGTTATCTCAGAGTAACTTATTAAGGCATAGAAGGGAGTCAACATCTAATGTTCAGTGATATTTTCATGTATTTCCTAAACAAATATATATTTAAGAAATTTAAGGGCAAAGGTGAGGAGAGAGGATGAGTATGTAAGCATCCAAGGGAGCCAACACCTCTTCTGGCTGGTTGTGACCTGAGTGAGGAGCCTAAGCCTGTGGGTCCAGCGACGTAGGTGGCTCAAGGCTCTCCAGTGCTTTGCTCCAGGAATCATGTTTAAACTGGGGAATGAGCAGGACTAGATGAAGAGAGGCTCACAGTGCTCCATCGTGACTGCTAACAGTAAGGATGCCTTTTTAATACTGTCTGTCTCGGGGGGGGGGGGAGGCAGTTCATTTATCTTAAGAGTTCAGACTAGACATGCATTCCAAACTCAGAAAGGCAAAGTCCATGTTTTCTCTCATATGTGGAACCTAGATGTAAATGTTACTGATGGGTCATTAGAGAGAAGGGAAAGGCTATGGAAGGTGGATGGAATAGTGTAATGGCACTGTATTGACATGCGACAAGAACCAGGAAAGAGTGTCTGGGGGAGGAAAAGAATCAGTAAGGAAGAGTGTTGCATGTTCTATTTACCCACCAAGCATAGCTGGGCAGTCTCAGGGTCTCCTCACTTTGGCTATTGGAAAGTTACTCAGCAATGAGCCTGTTCTTGTCACTTGGGAGAAACTCCAAGTTATTAAAGTACTAGACCAGAGGGGATCAACTTCTCTACAGCTATCAATAAATACTGACAAACTTCTTGTCAGAAAGACTAAACATATTCCTCCACAGCCAGGCTTACGAGTGGCCCCTCACTGACTCCTTGTCAGCAATGGAATAATCCTTTTAACATATTTAATTATTTTTAAGTTTGTATTCTATAAGATTTTCACCAATCTATTGGCCAAAACTGTAGCTATTTTTGTTGTTTATATATGTTGTCTAATATATGGATTTGGCAGAGGTCTTTATATTTCATGAATATACTATCAGCTACGATGTCCTTTACACTTGCTAGTATGTGATTTTCCTTGGGGGAAAGGAAATACAGGTATATTTTAATATTTATGTATCTCTGTCTATCAGTATTGCCATTATAGCTTTTTTTCTTCACTTATACATAGAAGAGGACCTTTCCATGGCCTGAGAGCAGCTACACATTTGCCTATGCATTTCTTGTAGGGAAAAAGTCCTCCAAGCCTTAGATAAGTTACACTGTTTCATAGAAAGTGACCTTTTAGGTATTTTATACACTGAGGCCCAGCACCACACTGCAGCAATCCAAAGGCATCTTTCCAACCGTCTGACGGGTTTTGCTGATACCTTTAAATTTTGTAATAAAGACAAAGATGGGATGTGTATGTATGTTAAGTAGCTGTTCTCTTGGCCTGGTTTGCTTCTGCCCCCTGGTGGGCTCTGTACAAACTATAACTCTATAACACAGGAACCAGGCGGGGGTTGGCTGTGTAGGGAGGAGACTTTGCAAGCCCGCAGCTGCCCTAGTCCACTGGCTTTCCTTCCTTACATGACCTCTCATAAGCTCCTTCTCATTAAACTACACTCATTAAACGTTCTCTGGTCTGGCAATGCCTTCGTGAGTAGGGAGTAGCCACTTACCTTAAATCACCCAGGAAAATACCATACTCCTCTAGATACCTATAGTTTTCTTAATTATTTCACACTTTAATTGGCTTAGAACTTACTTTTGTGTATAGCATAAAGTAATATTGAACTCGTCATTCAAATAGTTTTAGGAGCCAGTGGTTAGAGGCACTACCATATCCAAAACCGTCAAACAAATTGTTTACCTCGCAGCTTTAAAATTTTTTATTTATACAATTTTAATTCCTAACATGTTTTAGTAAATACATATACTTCCCCATTATTAGTTTTATCCTAGAGTTCTTGGTTATTTTCATTGTCTTATTTATACAGATTATTTTAGATGGGGGCTATGCTTCAGAATTGCAAAACAGTGACAGTCAAGTGCCTAGCAGGCAGCTGGACAGGAGGTCCATTTAGCACCAATCTGAAGTTGCTGAATATATCTAAGATTCCATGTTTTAAAAGACCGGTTTTTGGGCTGGAGAGATGGCTCAGAGGTTAAGAGCACCGTTTGCTCTTCCTGAGGTCCTGAGTTTGATTCCCAGCAACCACATGGTGGCTCACAGCCATCTGTAATGAGATCCAGTGCCTTCTTGTGGCAGGAAGGTGCACATGCGGGCAGAACACTGTAAAATAATAAATAAATTTAAAAAAAAAAAGACTGGTATTTCTTGGCACAGTGGTGTGCACCTTTAATCCCAGCACCCAGGAGGCAGAGGCAAGAGAATCTCTGAGTTCCAGGCCAGCGTGATCTAAAAAGTGAGTTCCAGGACAGCCAGGGCTACACAGAGAAACCCTGTCTCAAAAAAATTAATAAATAAAATAAAATACAGGGTCTGGAGAGATGGCTCAGCAGATAAGAGCAATGGCTGCTCTTCTAGAGGACAGGGGTTCAATTCTGAACACCCACGTGGCAGCTCACACCTGTATGTAACTCCAGTTCCACGGGATCTGACACAGACACACATACAGGCAAATCAACAATACACATAAAATTAAAAAGAAAAAGAAAAAGCAAATAAAAATCACCTGTATTAACATCTATTTTTTTCATGGAAGATACAAAAGATAAGCACAAACAAAGAGCTACTGTACCTTTATATGCTTTACCCCACAGCTGACCATCCGATTTGGCTGATATGGATCCCAGGAAATATCAAAAATCTGTCAAGAAAGTAAATGTTCTTCAGAGATGGATGCAATCACAAAGACCCTACCCTGAGGCCCTTGCTAATGTGGGCAGTACAGGTTGAAAATGCAGGCCCTGGTTGTGAGAGCATTGGCAGAGGCAGCCTCTGCACCCTTGTGGTTTACCTATCTTCAGCCCAAGAGACAAGCAAGTAACCTGCTCACCGAGTACAACTGGCATCATGTATTAAACTGGTCCATTTGTGAAAAACCACTTTTGACAATCGGGGTAATTTTTAAATCAAAGTTTCGGAACTCTTCACAGTGCTGATAAAACACTTTGAAGATAGATAGCTTTTCAATAAAAATTAGAATTATAAAACAGTACATTTTACTCAGGAGAGTTTAATGGCTATCTATAATTCAATGTGGGCAAATGCCCCGAGTGGCGGGATCATGGGTGCTAATCTGGAACAGAGTTCTTCAGAAGATAGAGGCTGGCTGGAGGAGGGTGCCTATGAGGAGTATGTAAAGTGTTCCATGTAACATGCTCCAGGTTTCTTGTCCTGTCTGTTTCCTGGTTGCTATGACATGGAGAGAGGCCTTTCCCTGCCAAGCCCTTCTTGCTACAGGCCCAGAAGGACACAGCTGAGTACGCCTGGGCAGACATCACTGAAACCATGAGCTGAAATAAACCCTTCCTCCTTTGTTCTCTTCAGGATTTGTCACGGTAACAGAAAACTGACCAACACACATAGTCAGTCAGTTTCAGTAACATTTAAATCCCCGGGAGTAGGGCCCTCATGCCACTAGGCTGCAGAGCCTGCTGATGGGCATCGTGTGTGCAGGTACAGCGAGGAACCAACAGTCCGAGGTCCCCAATCCTCTCCCAACACAAGGTCTACAGTGGTCACTCCTGGGATTCCTGATGACCTGACGCTGGAAGGGAATTTCCACCTACTGTGATGTTCCTTTATCTTACACATGCACCATGAGAAACATTTTCAGAACTCATATTAAGCAATAAAATGACTTTGATGCTTAATTAGTGCCCCATTCTATATGGACAATTATAGAAAAATACAAAAAGGAGAAAAGAAATTAGAAAACAAAGCAATAAATCAATCAGGTTGTTCAATTGTGTAAGACCACAGAGAAATTAGTGTCTGACCAGGCATAGGCTGTGCCTATGTGTTCTCTTATCTTGTGATCTATGCTACATGCATCCACCATTTCTGATCACACTAAATGTAGCATACGAATGACAAGCAGGCCATAGGTTACACAGCATTAAGGAATCACAAATAAAATACAAACACTTATAATAATATTTTGTGAACATTTTCTAACAACCATTTCCATACATTGATGAACACATCTAAACTACTATAACTTCAAATTCTGTTCTATTAGAGTCATTGTTGAAAATCTGTTTTGCTCATGAAAAGCAGTAACAATAGTTACCAACTAATTATAAGTAAGTCACGCTTGCCAGCTGAACATGTAGGGGAAATTTTACATATGGCAAATTTACTTTGAAGGACAAAATGGCAATGACTCTACAGTTTCACACAGGTCTTACCCGGTCAGAATGGCCAGTAGCCGAGGCCAGAAGTTTTCCCTTTCTCCAGTCCCAAATGCAGACTGTGTTTTTGGCATCCAATCCCACCGAAGCTAAACGCTTAAGGAAAGAAAAAAAAAAAAAAAAAAAAAAAGAAGGGAGGGAGGGAGGGAGGAAAGAAAAAACAATTTAATAGCTGAAATTATTCACACTTACTTTCAACCAATAGTTATTGATTATCTACTAGGGACCAGGCATGGAACCAAAACCCATGCTGATCTCCACACTAAAGGTGCCACCGTAGATGGCCTCTAGCAGACACATCAGGCCTACAGTATCACACTCTTTTCACCACAGGATCCAAATGTGCAGAGTCTGTGAAGTTGCTGACAGGCCAGCAGCAGTCTTGAGAACACACCTTGAAGGCAGGGATTAATAACCATTTAAATGTTATCGTGAGAAATCAGAATGATGACTTACTCATCTCTGTAACCTCAGCTCCAGGAGGCAGAAGCAGAAGATTTGTAACTCCACAGCAGCCTGGGTACTTAGTGAGCTGCAGGACAGGCAAGACTACACTGTGAAATTCTGCCTTAAAAAAAGAAACATTGTCACAGGATGTAGCTCTACCTCAGGCTGGCCTAGAACTCACTCTGTAGACCAGGCTGGCCTCAAAATTCCTGACGATTCTCCTGCTCTGCCTCCTGAGTGCTGAGATTAGAGAGGTGAACCACCAGACTGGGATCCTCAAGTTCTTACTGCAAGATGTAGGGAGCTATGATTTCCATAGTCTAAGTATTTTCCTCATTCTATACAAACTAAAGAGTCTGGTAAACGCATACAGAAAACATCCAATAAATGAGCCTGATAATTTCGCAAACAGTTAAAGTGTCTAGTGGATGCATAATCTTATTAATAGGAGCATGCTATCTGCTATTGAACCCCTCTGGATCCTTTGAGGTCACATCAGTTTCTTGCCCTCAAAGTTAAATTCAACTTCTGTTTTTAGGCAAAATGAAAAGATTCAAAGGCAAATGCACGTAACACCCAAACCAAGGGTCCTTGCAGGACACCTCTCAGGAGACAGAATCTTATACTGTCTTGGCTCAGAGTAAATAAATTTGGCTTCTTTAGCAAGATGGAGGACCCTGGAAATGTAAAATAATTTTTATTAGTTCATTGAGAGTTTTGTACATGTATTTAGATTATATCTGCTTCTCCATTCACCCAACTCTGTGTCCTTTGATTTTTTTCCCCCTACCAATCAAGACTAATGTGTAGCCATCCACTGGAGTACGGTTGCCTCACCAGGGGCTACAGTCTTAAGGAACACCAATTCTTTCTCTCCAAAAACAGCTAACAATTGCCAACAGCAGAGAAAGAGGTAGAATGTCATGTTCAACTCTCTACTCTGGGATTCCTCTGGCTTGAGCTTGCACAGGTCTTGTGCTGTCACAACTACTGTGAGTTCATACGTGCAACTGCCCTGCTGTGTCCAGATTTTCTTGTAGTTCTCCATTGTGACTGACCCTTACAGCCTTTTTGCCCCTCTTCTGCAATGACACTCAGGCCTGGGGTGTATTAAGTATGTCCATTTAGGGATGAGCAGTCATCAGTCTCCTATTTTCTGTGTCTTGGCCAGCTGTGGATCTCTGTGCTAAGCAAATAGAAGCTTCTCTGATGACAGCTTAGAAATGCATAAATAATTGGGTATAACAATAAAATACCTTGGAAAAATTTGCCTCCCTAAATCTTAGTTTTCTCATTTGTGAAATGAGTAAAAAAATACTTTTTACCTTGTCAAACTGTGAAATAATAAAAAACCAAATGATTTTGAGTATGGTAATAGAGAAATACATGGGCTTACACATCTCACTGAGAATGTTTCAGAGTGCCTTAGTTACTCGGGTTGGCTGTGATGAAATACCTGACTAAAGCAACCTCAGGAAGGGAGGCTTCGTCCTGGCTCACAGTTCCAGGGAATACAGTTGATCGTGGCAGGGAAGGTAGTGGGTGGAGCAGGAGACAGTTGGTCACATTACACCCAAAGTAGAAAGCAAAAAAGGCTCCTTCTCAGCTCTCTCTCCTATACAGTCCAGGGCACTGGCCCATGGAAAAGTATGTTAGGGAGACTTGTTCCACTCAGTTAACCAACCTAGGTAATCCCTTACAGGCACTCACAGAGGCTGATCTCTTATGTGGTTCAAAGTTGTGTCTAGTTGACAATATTAACCATTACAACTCCACCCACCCCCCAATCAACTGACACCCAAACAAACCGCTTTCCAGCCAAAATCTTCTTCTCCTTGGCCCCACAGAATCCTGGAATCTATACAAATGTATTTAGTTCAACATCAAAACTTCCCACCATAGTCTTTTACAATTCAAATGCTGTTAGTAGGTATAAAGGCTGAATCTCTTCACTGTGAAGCACTGTACGATTTTTTTAAGTTGCATGCTTTTAACATGCAAATGCACAGTGTAAACACTCCCATTCCAAAGGGAATAAATAGTACAGCAATAAAAAATTGAATCAAAGAAGACTGAAGCCCAGTAGGGAAAAGACCATATCCTAAAGCTCCATGTCTGACATCTGGGGCTTGTGTTGGAACTATCTGAGTTCTAAAAGGCTTGGGTAGCTCTACCACCAGCTCTGTTGCCCACAGCACACAGTCTCTCTTGGGATGGCTCCACTGTGTGCCTGAAGTTGTCCTCAATAGATGTCCCATAGCTGTGTCATCTCCAATATCCTGGGGTCCCCATTGTAGCTGATGCTTCAGTTTGTCTGGCCTCAGTGTTTCTCTCAAAGAAGACTTCATGACTAGATCAAACTTGCATTTTCCCATGCTTGCAAAATATTACCATGCACACAACACAGTTAAATTCTGTGCTGACTTGAGATGGGTCCTGGCTTTCTCAGACCAAAGTTGTAGCAGTCTCTCTATACTCTCACTCTGGGAAAATTCTCCTAGGCATAAGGGTAGCAATAATAATAATAATGATAATAATAATAATAATAATAACAACAACAACAATAACAACAACAACAATCATCATCATCATCATCATCATCATCATATCACAGCCTGGATGCTATCCTGCCTTGAAATTTTCTCCACTAAACAAATTACTCATTACTTTAGTATTCAATTTCACTCAAGGTCATTGCTAGAGTGTCATACAAATGGCCTATAATCCAGTTCCCAATAGAATTTCCGTTTCCATCTGAAGGCTCATGAGCCAAACCTCCACTGTCCATGCTTCTCTTAGCAGACTTGTCCCCCAAGCTCCATCCATAAGGACATACTAAGTTCTGCAGGTAATACTCAATGGTTTTTCTGGTAGGAAGTTCCAGACTCTTCTATATTCCTCCCACAAATCAGTTCTAAAGATGATCGGGCTCATCCCAGCAATGGCTTTGCTTCTTAGAACCAGTTTTCTGCATTTGTTACTTGTCTCTCTGCCTTGACAAGCTACATGACAAAAGCAACTTAAGGAAGGGTTTATTTTGGCTCAGCATTCCAGGGGATACAGTCCTTCGGGCAGGGAGGAACTCAGCTCACGCTCTCCTTTTATTCAGTTCAGGATCCCAGTCTATGAATGGTGCCACCCACATTGAAAGCAGGTCTTCCCGTTTCACCCTACTTTAGAATATCCCTTGAAGCCCTTGTCTCCTAAGTAATACTAGATCCTGCCAAGCCAACAGCATCAACTATTTCAGCAAGAAAGTGCATATGTAACTATATACTCATATGGTGTGTATGGAAGTCAGAGTCTCATATGGCTTAATGCACATATATTGCTATAAAGGGCTTGTTCTAGTTTCCTTCACTAAAAATAGTTCCATTAAGCCAGGCATGGTAGTGCACAACTTTAATCCAAGCACTCGGGAGGCAGAGGCAGGAGGATCTCTGTGAGTTCAAGGCCAGCAGCTTGGTCTACAAAAAGAGTTCCAGGACATCCAGAGAAACCCTATCTCAAAAAAAGGGTCCTATTAGAAATATTTTATATAAAAAGCATATTTTGAGGTCTTAGAATGCTTCCTTAATAAACATAGTTGCTATAAATTTTAATTGAGAGAGTTGTAGCAATAGAAATTATAAGATGGGGCTGGAGAGATGGCTCAGTGCCTGAAAGCACTGGCTCCAATTTCTAACAGTTGATAATTGTCTGTAACTCCAGTTCCAGGGGATTTGACATGCTAACAATAGATATACATGCAGGCAAAACACTAATGTACATAAAATAAAAATAAGTTAATTTAAAAAAGAAATTGTAAAACATGATTTATGTGTTTATCAGTATAAGAAAATTAGAATGAGTGTGTTTAATTCAGTTTATTTTTAATGGAAAAAAATCAGTTAACAAACATTAGCAATGACACTCATTTTTCTTGAGTTAAAAAAAGCCAAAAGAAATCTGTTTTGTTCATTTACAGTGACAGGCCCCACAGCTACCTGGAAAAGTATTTCTATTGCCTTTGTCAATTATGAGGTAATGAGGAATTTGTCATTTTCTTGGTATTATTGGATTTCAGTGAACTCTGCCCAGAGAATACAGCAGACCTGAAGAAATAAGCATCAGGAAGCTGTAAAATCAATCACGGCAAACAGCTTACCCTTCTGAATTGACAGTTAAAAACCACACAGTCCGCCCAGCTGTCGAAATAGAACTTCAAGAGAAATAGCTAGCACTCCAGAAGGAAATGGATGACTCAAATAAAAAACAAGATAAGTAAAATGAACAAAGAAGTCAGAGCTAAAGCTCAGTTTTCCTCTATCACAAAGCATTTTTGTGATGCTCCAAAACAAAATTTGGTATCAATATTTGCTAAAATAGAGAAAAAATCACAGGCTATGCATATGAGTGGACACATCTGCCTACATCTGTGATACAGCCATATGCATAATAACTCATTTAGTTTAGCCATTCATATCAATTCTAATTCAAGGAAGAAAACTGAGTAATGGCCAGTGTTCTCTCACAACAGTAGAAGATAATTGAAGTTAACTACTTTAAAATGCTTCAAATCCCACGCAGAGTTGACAGCCAAACTCTGCCAAGACAGGGTAAGCAAGTCCTCAATAGTTCCTGCCTCACAAATATGTCTGTCAGATATATTGGGCCAGAAGGCTGAAGAAGATGCTCCAGCATAATAGAGAGTTTTGGGTGACTATTCAGGTAGCAAACTGTCTCTGTCATCTTATCACTTGCAAAGCTACTAACTTGCACTCCCGGCATACTCAGGTAATCAAGTTTATTCCTTCTCAAGTCTCTGATGGAGTTGAAGACCAGGTAGCTTAGTTTTACAATGAAGCTTAGTTCTTTAGGGGTTAAGATATTTTTAGGTCTAGATAGATGTTTTAAGTTGATAATAACAAGATGTGACAGAGATTGATTTACATTCAGAATTTTAGATGCACCAAGATAGGAAAGATGTTTCTTCAAGGTTGCCAAATACAAATAGCCAAAACACTAAGAATGTAACATTTATATAATTCCTGATTGTGTCATGGTTCTTCTTGCTATAAATAGTTTATTGTATATATGTGCAGTAATATAAATGTATATGTTAAAAAATAAAATAAGTTTCAAAAAGCACTTCAAATCAGGTCAACTCATCTTCATCCAGTGGTTTTTTCCTACTCTTACTTTGGTTGAGTAATCTCGTTTTTTCTATGACACTGACTTACAGAATCTACACTGAAATTAGCTAAACACTGACTGAATAAATTAATTAATACACAGAGGGTTAAAGAGACAGCAGAGGGGACACAACATAGAGACACGATGAAGGCAAGAGAGAAAAGCTGTTTGTGGGAAAGATTAAGCTTTGTCACAGGTGGAAGCAGTCTTGGTGGGCTTTACCCTTGGGGCACCCCATGAATACCTTGTGACAGACTGAGTGGAGCCATCCTGGGCCTAGAATTCAGGAAGCAGACCTGGGAACACCACCTGGACTATTGTTTTTCTTTCTTTTCTTTTTTTTTTTTACTATTGTTTTTCTAATTGACCCTCAATGGGAGAAGGAGACCGCCCCTCCCACGTGACTCAGGCAGGTGGGGAGGAGAGAACAACAGGTTCAGACTGGGCTTGAGTGCTTGTGGAGCAGCAAGCAGGCTGGACCAGCACACGGGCCAGAGAGACACCTAAGGACCCGTCCCGTGGAACAGATACCAGAAGGTTCAATCTTTTGTCCCTTTAACCTTTTTTTCTTCTTGTGTAAGCTAGTTGGGTTGTATAATAAAGTTTAATTGTTAAGAAACAGCCAACAACTGTTTTTAACTATTTTAGCAAAACGAGAATGCAGTTGGAGCCAGGAACAAGCCCTTTGTGTTCTAATTCCCATTTTAAAGTTATATTAACCTCTTTTCTTTCCAGTGTTGTTGTATGTCCAAGGAAAGAGATATGACTTGTGGGTACTGGGAATGTTTCATACCTCTGTGGTGTTTTCAAGGAATGAGTCTCTTCAAAGGGCAAAGCAAGTCAACAGTGAGCTTCAGATAAGGACTGGAGCAGGACGCAGGGCACAGAGTCCACTCTGTCTAGCCTGACTATGTGGAGAGGGTGAAGAGAAAGCTGGCCAGCTGAGGGTGCTCACCTAATGTTACACTTTGTTCAGTACTACTGTAAGGTTTGTTGCTAAAGACATTTTGACATTTTTAGCTGTGGAAATGAATTACTGAGAAACTGTGAAGATGAAGCTGGAGAGATGGCTCAGTGGCTCAGAGTACTTGTTCGTGCTCGAGGACTTAGGGTTGTATCCCAGTTCCAGGGGATGTGATGTCCTCTTCTGAGCTCCAGGCATGAATGTGGTACACATATATACATGCAGACAACACAGTAATATGCACTGTATTTATATACAATATAAGTAAATAAGAATTATGGCAATACTAATTAAGACAATGTTTCAGGGCCTAGATAGATGGCTCAGGGGTTAAGAGAACTGTCTGCTCTTCCAGAGGTCCTGAGTTCAACTCCCAGCAACCACATGGTGGCTCACAACCATCTGTGATGTGATCTGATGCCCTCTTCTGGCCTGCAGGTGTTCATGCAGGCAGAACACTGTATACATAATAATAAACAAATAAATACTTAAAAAAAAAAGACAATGTTTAAATTACAGTATACATGACTCAGACTTGGAATTTAAAGGACTGTGCCTGAAAATGGGGGAGGCGTGGGACACAGCTGGAATTATTATAAAGTATGAACACACAGGAATTAGAAGGGGGCTGAGGGATAGACAGGATGAAGAATAAGAAGTAACGTCAAGATAGACTCAGGAAGAGTCTTTTGAATGGGTCGTTAGAGATGATGTAAGCACCTGAGAGCAAAAGGTGCAGTGTTTGTGCAGGGCTTGAGGTCTGTGCAAATGGCTGGGCCCAGCCCTTACCGCAGAGGCGATGTTAATAATGGGTGACAAGACAGGGCTGCTGAACCCTAGTGGACCTAACGTTATGAGTTCCTCCATGGAGCTACTTGGCCAGATAGTAGAGTGGGAATAGGGAAACTGAAACGAGCTTACTGAGAAGGGTGTACCAGTGCCACTAGCTTGGAAAGGGGCCAGCCAGTGAGGAGGAGTTCTAGGAGGCTGCCAAGGGGAAAACAGCGAATGTTGGTAGCTATTCATATTATAATTTTAGGTAAATCTAAGGACTCATTAAAGGAAACATAAATTGAGAAAGATACGCACCTGTCCATCTGAGTCAAAAGCCAGGCATGCAACTCCATGTGTATGGACATCTTTAAGGATTGACACAGTGTGGACATTATAGGAATCCCATATGCATATATATGGCTCCTTCCCAACTTGGCCAGTTGCAATCAGAGTTTTATCTGGGTGTAAGGCAAGGCTGAAAAAGAAAAAGGCCTTTGATATTCTCTAATTGAACAAAAATTAATACATATTGATCCATTACCCCATTTGTTTCTGATTTTTAAATCATCAAACCAGATGATCTTAGAAGAAAGATTCTACCTGTTCCCAAAGTAACCACCTGCCTGATTATTATAAATTAAATATTCAGCTTTGGCAAAGATAAGCCTAGTATAACTTGGTGGAAATTTTATCAAATTTTACCTACTTAGTTACCTTGAAAATCAATATGAACCATGGTCATGTTTTCCAGCTTTGTAAAGTGCCATGCTTTAGTTTTGCTTTTTTTTTTTTTTAAGATCCCAAAGACCTGTCTTGGGAAAGGTGCGTCTTCTTTACGCACCGTTGGACACAGTAGTTTTCCCATCTTGACTTTCTTGACTTCCTTTCTTGACTGATGCAGATGCCTTGAAATGTGATTTGGTGTTTGATGAAGTTGTGTTTGGCTGGACCTGCAGAGGCAAACTACTCCACAAGCCCCAGTCCTAGTAATCTGCAGGTCCCTTGGTGTCACAGTGACTTAGGTAAATGTGAAAAATTTGCTTCACATGCATAACCTATGGCAACAGACACAAACAGTACTCTGGCTTGGGGCCTTTCTCTGCTTTGGAATCCTAATAAGGGCAGAATCTCTCCTGTACATCTGTGAGCCTACTTAATTAATGGGAAGATGGATGTTCTCTTAACAGCATTTTTAAAAGATTAAAGTCAAAAGCTAGGTTGGATGCTTAACAATATTTTGAAAGTCAGTGAGTAACTGTAAGTCAACTTAGTGGTAGGACCTGCCGAAGGAGTATGCAATGTCACACTGTCCCATCAATGAGGTTAATCGAAGCAGTCTGGAAAGTCTCATCTATGACACAATGGCATACATTAAGTAAGTCATTCACTGAAGCGCTAGGGGTTTGATATGCCGAGTACAGAGGAACAGACACACAAAAAGTAAAAACAAAATAAAATAAAACAAAACAGTGCTTTCTTTCAGGAGCCCCTAAACAGGAGTGGCAGCCACTAAACACAGTAGCATAGAAAGATACAGAATGAACACACCCAGCCTCTCGAGACACCGGGACTACCCGACTTCATATAAAAGGTGCGGTGTAAATGGGGATTTATTGTGAGAAGACAATTTTTAAAGTCTAACTAACCAGGGCAGAAAATGATAATGCATCCAACAGGTAGGGGAAGCTGAGAAAAGACTTGAATGTCCAGGAAGTTAGGTCACAGCAGGATACAGCATGAATGCTTTCATGGTGATGGAGTGGAAGGGGAGATCTGAGAGGTTTGCGATGAGGGGAGAAATGGTTTTAACTCTTCCTAGATCTTAGTGGGAAACTCCTCGAGTTAGCACCATGCTTGGAGACCTAACAGTTAGGAAGAAAATACTTTGGCTGGACTGTATGCTTAATGAGGGGAAGAGCTTTCCTTCACTCTTCTCAGCAGTTTCTGGGTTATCACTTAGCAAAGTCAGCATTATAGAAACGCTGCTGAAGAGGCTGGTGGGTGCTGCCAACACTGCCGCTGCCATAGTGACTCTCCTCCCTCCTAAGGGAACCTGTTCCATTCAGGACTAGAAAAGAACAAGGAAGGACAAGCATACTGCCCCTGAGTGGCTAGAGGCACAACTTGCTTGCTATGGTTACAGCTTCTATTTTAAATGATTGATTGAGACAGTTGGCAGACTCCAGGAATTCCAAAGTAACTGGGATGGGGCAGGACACTTGAGTTTTCTCAGATAGTTATTTGAATGAGGAAAGTTATTGAAAGAAATGAGTGTTAACAGATCTTTAAAGAGGCCATTATGGTTTAGATATGAAATACTCCCAGAGGCTTGTGGATTGAAGGATTGGGTCCCAATAGAGCAGGCTTCTGGAAGGTGACTTGTGAGGGCTTTGACTTAGCCAGTGGATTCAGCCATCAATGGGTTCAAAATTAGACAGCATTGTTGGGGAGTGGGGATGTGTTGGAGAAGGAGGTCACGTGAGGCTTGTCTTCGTCTCGCTGGTCTCTTCTCTGCTTCCTGGTCACCATGAAATGAGCAGATTTAGTCCACAATCCCCTTTTGCCCTGACATTCTCCCTCATCACAGTCCCAGATTGATGGGGTCGAGTGAGCATAGACTGAAATATTCCAAACCAGAAGTCAAACCATACCTTTCTCCTTTTGTTTCCCCAGCCGTTTTGTTATAGTGACAAACAAAACAAAACAAAAACAGCACAGAGACTTTCATGATAACTTATTGGTCTAAGTTACTCAGTATCACTACCAAATACCCCCATCTGAGTGTAAGGAACTTTTACTCTGAGGTTCACTGTCCCAGATGATTCTGTTACACATACATTTACTACACTGATTTAAAATCTATTTTTATGTTTTTCTTGAAACTAATTCTTACCTGCCCATTTCTTTAGGCTCCTTCCGTACAGCTGAGTACAACAAAAGAGTTAGCTATTTCTCCTTTTCTAAGCCCCATGTCTCTAGCCTCCTTCTTCACCTTACATGCAACATGCTCCTCATTGACTACACCAGGGCTGGGGAGACAGCTCCATGGCGGAGTGATGAGTGATTGCCCAGCATGTACAAGTCTCAGGGTTCAATCCCCAGCACTAAAAACAAACAGGCAGAATAGAAGGATGAGGCATCTCTGTAGCAGAGCACTTGCCTAGTGTGCCATGAGGTGCTAGATGCTATCCCTCGGCACCAAACGAACAAGTAGAGACAACAGAACGATAGAGGACAACCTACATTTACTTCATCATTTGGTATTTCCTCCCTGAAAGTCTACACCTCTCACTTGGGTAACAAATTGACAACATCCATGAATCCCCTAGAACACAGAAAAGTCGTATTTATATTTATCTTAAATTGTCAGTATTAATTCAATATTATTTTGAAAGCTTCATGAAGCCTAAAAAAAAAACCTCATGAATTTCAGCAACTGGATTGTCAAGAACAAAATCTATGACATCAGCATGCTGTTTAAGGCAGCGCAATTGCTTGATGATGGTTAGACTACCACAAGTGTCTAGTGCCCCCTCTCCCCATGCCCCTGAATTTATAAATTTAAGAACTCCAAACAAACCATTTTCAATGACTGGGGAACCAAGCCCCAACGGAGTCATCTACAACACAGCTCTTGTACCTACGGCTCAAGAAACAACCCAGAAGAGGGGGCAGAAAGGTTGTAAGAAACAGAAGATCGGGAACTCTACCGGGAGAGTGCGTCTCCTAGAAATGTCTGCCTGAAGAAGACTTGAAAAATAGCAATATCAATAGACATACTAAGGAAGAAGGGGAAGTTTTCATGGGGCCCAACCTCTTAACAATGAACAACAGGCAGCTCTAATGAGGGAGAATAGCCTTTCCCAAGGATGAGCTCCCTAATTGCTTATCTAATAAAAAAAGTCAGCCCTAAAGTCATAAACATAAATCACAAAAATGGATTCTATACATTACATATATATACACATATAGCTATATATGTGTGTGTTCATGCACATGAGTGTGCACACATGGGTGAGTGTGTGTCTATGTGAATATAAAACAATAATAATCAAAGAAAAATATCCACCAATTGAGAGGAATTTGGGTGCAGAAAGTGAGAGGGACTAGAGGGAGGGATTGAATGTAGGAAAGGAGACAGGGAAAGTGGTGTAATAGATTTTAATTAAAATATTTTTAATTAAAATATTTAAAAATAGATAATAAATAATTTTTTTTGTTTTGTTTTGTTTTTCGAGACAGGGTTTCTCTGTGTAGCCTTGGCCATCTTGGACTCACTTTGTAGACCAAGCTGGCCTCGAACTCACAGCGATCCACCTGCCTCTGCCTCCCCAGTGCTGGGATTAAAGGCTTGCACCACCACGCCCGGCTGATAATAATAATTTTAAAAGAACCAGTTTCAACACTATCTTTCATTCTAATCCCAAAATTATTTCAAATGTCATTCCAGAAGCATTTTAAGCAATGGGTATATTTCTATGAGTGGATTTTCCTCATATAAAGTCAAACCTATCCCTTTATACATCATAGTGGCTGATAGCTCAGAGTTCATAAATCTCTTTGCCATCCCAAGAAAACTTGGACCTCTTCACCAATCTTGCAAAATGTAGCTATGGCCGTATTGTAATATTAAAATATTTTAAATTGACTTCTGCCATCAGAGGTGTTAATCCAAGGGAAGTCTCATCCGACAGCCACAGAACACTTGGATCTTGCTCTATTTTCCCTTCCCTGCTTGGCTCATTGCAGTTACTGTATTATACACATAGCAATAAGAAATGGATCAAGTTTTGCGAGACTGATTGTCTCCGTGCATGCATGTGTGTGTGTGTGTGTGTGTGTGTGTGTGAATTGAGTTCCCCTGGGAAATTCCCTCTTCTGTTACCATAGCAATAGAAAGCACTGCAGAGCAGGACTTCCACCAACCTCGCCAGGAGGAGGAATTGATTTGTTTCTGTCACAGGCCAGGAGGGCAGAGCCTCTCCTCATGATGTCAGTCTTATAACATTTTCCAAATAGGTTGAGGGGGGCAAAATGAGAATTAACAGGGTCGTGGAAAGAAAAGCTTTGCTTATGAGGTTGGACAAAGTCCCTTAATTAGTACTAATCATTCTTGACCCTCTGATATAAAAATGCATTTCTTGAAAAAACGTAACTATTTAAAAATAAATAGTTTGAGTATTTGTTCTAAATTAAGCAATTAAAAAATGTTCCTGATTCTAATGTGCTTTTGAAACCCCATTTCCCTGTTATCCAGGATGCTTGCTGTTTCTCTCAGTAAATGCTGCAATGTTGGTTTGTTTCCAAAATGATCTCACCAGGAAAACATGACAGCCTTCTCCATTCCGCCCCTGAACACAACCCTTAGCAAGGCTTTCCAATGAGCAGACAGACAGACCAAGGTCCATGGGTGGGAACAAGGAAAGAGGGGAAACTGAGTCACCAAGGCCCAGTGGAGGAGCATCCACAAGATGGAAAACACAAAAGCAGGCTTGATTTGAACACCATGACCCTAAATTAGTCAAGCCTCAGGCAGTGAAAGGTATTCTAATTTCAGTTCCTGGGAATGTGTCTGGCATTAGGGTGCAATGCTGTCACCTAGAAAGTGATCTCTGTTAGTACCATGGAGAGAGGTGTTAAACCTGGTAGGCCTGGATGAGCAAATGGGAGTGATAATCACTCAGACAGACTATAA
Source organism: Acomys russatus (assembly GCF_903995435.1). Classification (NCBI taxonomy): domain Eukaryota; kingdom Metazoa; phylum Chordata; class Mammalia; order Rodentia; family Muridae; genus Acomys; species Acomys russatus. The sequence continues at coordinate 944,923 of NC_067158.1, read as the reverse complement.
GAATCCACTCAGTTTTCCTGAACTGTATAAACTCATGTACTCTACAACCCATAGTAGAGCAGACACCCACAAACTGAACTACCCCACATGTATCATAAATGCTACGTCTAATGAGAATACATATGGCTTCAAAATAAGTATAATACACGTTGAGTGTTGCCACCCCTGCATGCCGTGCTCACATCGGCATGGAGCTACTGTCTAGGAACACTGTCATACCATATCAAGGAGCAATTACAACTGTGGCAGTTTGGTGGCCTGGGATCAGAGCGTGCAAAGGCTTAGCGGAAGCAAGATTAGGCAGGCTAGTACAGCTGTTCTCAACCTGTGAGTCTTGACCCTTTTGGTGGAGATTCAAAGAACCTTTTCACAGAAGTCACCTATGACCATTGGAAAACAGATATTTACAGTTATGAAGTAGCAACAGATCATGGGGAACTATTAGGGTCACAGCATTAGGAAGGTTGAGAACCACTAGGCTAGGAGGAACTGACAGTAAAGGTTCGACAACTTTGTGAATCAGCTATTAAACAGCTACTATTAAAAAGTTCTATAATTAAATAAACTACATTTAAACCAAAAGTAATATGTTAAAACTCATACATGTCTGAGGTCACTACCTGCTGTCCTTTGAGAACGGCAGGGATACTACAGACCGGGGTTGAGGGAACAGCAGTGCTGGAGAGTTCACACCAGTGGTGCAGGTGTGGGAGAGCTGGTGGGTTGACCAACTCAGCTACCACCCACGCCCAGATCTAGGGACCTTTGTTAGCAAGTGACTAAGGTTCCCAAATACATCTTATTTCATCAATAATAATGGACTACAAACTAACATTCATATTATAACTATATTTGTCAACTGTGTGTATGTGTGTGTGTGAGAGAGAGTGTGTGTGTGTGTGAGAGAGAGTGTGTATGTGTGTGTGTGTGTGAGAGAGAGTGTGTGTATATGTGTGTGTGTGTGTGTGTAGGAGAGAGAGAGAGAGAGAGAGAGAGAGAGAGAGAGAGAGAGAGAGAGAGAGAGAGAGAGAGAGAGAGCGCGTGTGTGTAGCTGGGATAGAACTCAGAACCTTGCACATGAGCTACAAGTCCAGTTCAAGACTTTTCTGAATCATAGAATATTAAAGTATCAATTCCTTTTCAGTAAACCACGGTTCAATGGTAACCACAGGGTGACCACAATGGCACAAGTTCAGCAACAATCCATGAAAATATTCTATGAGAATTGATTTTCTGTAACAGCATGGTCTGGTGATTTGTATTTGATTGCTAATTATTTTGCTTCTGGAAGTCTCACATACCCCGAGTGATACTGTGTAACGTTGCTCCAGACGTATTCCTGATGGGCTTAATAAAAGTCCTGCACACCTTGGCGAGGCAGAAGTGAGGGGCAGATCTAAGGTTAACAGGCTTGGATGACAGAAGGACCATGTGAAGGAGGGAGAGAGGTACTGATGAGAAAGAGGAGGAGAAGGAAGAGGGACCGATGGGTTAGCAAGAAGTGAACAGTGTGGCTGAGAGGAATTGACTCTGAGGCATGGTGTGGAGAGAAGCAGCCCAGATGGAAAGAATATGCAAGTATTTGGGATTATGGATGGGAAGTAGGCCAGATAGGAATAATTAAAGCAAATGGCATGGGATGTGGGGCTGGGTGGTAACGAGGTAGCTTAGGGGGCATATGTCTGCCCAGTCCCACGTGAAATAAGGCTTATCTAAAATCTATCAGGTGTCTGTGTTTTTTATTGATTATGGTAGTGGACTAGATAATATTGATGTAATAATTATAGGCTTTAATAATAAACATTAATAGCCATATTTCTATTTTCTATAACAATTTGCTATAGCGAATTTATAATAAACATGTATTTTGTTAGTTGTACAGTGGGTGCCGTACGTCATATACACATCCATCTGTAAAGCGTATAGTGTATCCTGTGCATGCAGGCGTGTTTTCTCAGAATGCTGGCCCCTCAGCAGGAGCCACTATACATAACATTTCCTTCCATGCACATCCTTGGCCTTTTCTCCTGAACGTGAGGGTGCACAGACATTTGATGTAGCCAAACCAATGACAAAGATAAGGCTCTAAAGTGGTATAAAGTGAGAGCCCCCCTCCCTTCTTTATAAATCAACATAGCTTTCATCTGAAGTTTTGAGCAAAAGCAAGTTTTGTAATATTGTGCTCAAGTAAATCTCAGCCTGTAGCTCGAACTCTGCTGCGGGCTCTCTGTGGTTTTAATCACTTACTCTTAGATTAACTGTTTCAAGCTTTAGAGAGAGTATCTTATCTTCAGGTATGTCAGCTCTTTATACAACCCAAGTTACGAAAGGTTTAAAGAAAAAGACAGTAACCAATGCACTGTTGAGATACAACCCAGCCCCCTGTAATTACTGGGGTCTTCATGAGTCATCTGTGAATTATTCAGCATCCACTCTGTGCCTCAGTTTCCTTTTTATAACATAGTAATGACAGTATCTACCTAAAAGGGGGAATCCTAAGTCCTAAGCAGTGAAAGGGTGTGCCTAAAACAGCAGATAAAGTGCTACTAATCAGATGCCATGCTAGCTGCACTGCAACCTACCCTTCATGCTAAGCCCTGGATACACACTGCAACCTACCCTTCATGCTAAGCCTAGAAAACATACTGCAACCTACCCTTCATGCTAAGCCCAGGAAACATGTACATGGAAAGCTACATGACCTAGTCTCACAAATCTAATAACAACAGCGTCTTCTAAGAATTAGACTGGTTTAAAAGGAGGAAGGAGGAAAGAAAGAAAGAAAGAAAGAAAGAAAGAAAGAAGGAAGGAAAGAAAGAAAGAAAGAAAATAGAAAATTAAACACAAAAGGAACAAAAATGCCTCACTAAGGGGAAAACATCCAAAACAAAAAGACAGGAAAAGACAGGGATTAGCAATCTCACCAAACACAAATGATATGAGAAACTTTGTCCAGCTACTTAAATCAATAAACCTTAGAGAAAGTATTAGTCAACATAAAAATTAGGCTGAAAGCCTTTACAGCAGAGTATTCATATAAGGGTACACAAGAATTTAATCTAGAAGTACACCCATGCTGGTGCCAAGATATTTCCAACACAGCTAAGGGGTTAGTTCAGCGATCAAAGGACAGTTTTCTTTTCTTTTTAAAAATCTTTATATATTTTTAATGATTATGAGCGCTCTATCTGCATGTACACCTGCATGCCAGAAGAAGGCATCAGATATCAGCATAGTGGTTGCCAATGAGCCATCTCTCCAGCTCCAAAGAGCAATTTTCAACCAACAGTGCTAAAGCTAAACAGTACACAATGCATTTACACATTGGACATGGCTTGATGAAGCAAGCACAAGACTCTAGGCCCCAACCTTGGGGAGGAAAAGAACAGGGGGAGAAAGAAGACTCTGGGGTGGGGGCATGCCTGTGGTTCCAGCACTCTGAAGGCTGAGACAGTATACCTGCCTTTAAAAGTCATATCAAGGCCAGGCAGGGGCATCTGCAGGGAAAGGCACCTTGCCTCCAAGCCCTGCGGACTTGATTTTATCCCCAGGATCATGTGATGGAAGGAGAAAACTGACTCCCACAAATTATCCTCTGACTTCAACCTAGACTCTATGGCATATGTACCCTCCCCACAATAATAAATGTAATAAAAACTTAACCACACGCTATCCCTACTAATGTGCATATTTTATGCTTTGCATACTTACTAGAATTTTATGATAAATAGTGCTTCAATGGTTAAATATTCATAAAAAGTACCCAACAATCTAAACTCTCAAGTCAGATCTCACCATTCACAATAATTTTTTTCAAATAGACCAAGCAGTAAGAGGTATAGTATACATGATAAAACATAAGGAGAAAAAACTAAGAGAAAGGCTTTGCAAACTTTGAAAGATGCTGGCTTTTCACAAGAAATAAGCATGAACCATAATGGAAAAAATGGAAAACTTTATGTCAAAATAAAAACTTCTGGTCATCGATATGCAGCATTATAAAAAATGTGAACATAAGTCACAAACTGGGGGAAATTATGAAGGAATTATACCTAAAACATATAAAGAATATCTACATATCAGTAATACGAATTTACAATATGGCCATGTGACTTGAATATTGTCAAAAACAATTAAATTTAAGAAGAGTATGTGTGTGTGGGAGAGAGACAACTGGAGTGCATCTACATTGCTAATGGAAAGACATGGCAAATTATTTCAGAGGCAGTTTGGCAGTTTCTTATAAGCATATACTCATTTATGTAAGATCAATTCCACCCAAGTCTTTATACAAAAGAAATAAAAGGGATTAACTAGACAAACACTTATCTAAATAATTTTGTTTTATTCATAATAGCTAGAAACTGGAAATAAATACTCATCAACAAGTGAATAAATAACCAAATTATTATATATTCACACAATGGATTTGTTGTTCTCTGCAAAAGGAGGAAATGAACTACTGACATACACAGCATGGATTAATCTCAAGTTATACTGATCAAAAGACCACCAAAGCATTCCAGAGGATTCTCAAGTCACTGCTATATAAGCCGAGTGATAACTCTCACAAAAAAAGTTAAAAAAAAAAAAAAAAAAAGTAAGAGACTTCTAAGTACAATCACCTGCAAGAAGCTGCTTCTGTGTGCTCTGTATGACACAGCAAACAGAAGGAACAGGAAAAGAAAAAAATATAAACTATTCTAATGAGAGGAGAGAATCCAATCTAGGGAGTGAGGTGGGTTCAGCTGGCAGGAGGGTCACTCCCCAGATGATCTGCACCTCTCCTTACATTGGGTTCCCAAAGATCCCCTCCATTGCTCGCTCACCCTCCTACCTCACTTCCTGCTCTGATGTTGGGGCCCCTGCCTCCAACTCCAGAGGAGTTATACTGCTCAGGTGCAGGCCATATCAGTCAAAAGAGAGACACCCTGCTGTATCAAAGACCAAGCTAGTCCAGAAGTCCAACCCCCAACCAGGACAGAGACTCCCTATTAGATCAGAGGTCATGGCAGACTCAGAAATCCAGGCTACAAAGACCAGAAGACCAAAGAAGAAACAGAAAACTAAGGAACAAAACACCCATCCAACAAAGACAAACTCAGAAATCAGCACCTAGACTTGTAATCATCTCTAACTCGGAGGCCTAAACACTGGCATAAGAACACAGTCAACAACAGCCAGGGAACATGGTACCACCAGAACCCAGCTACTCTAAGACAACAAGACCTGAACATTCCAATGCTGCTGAAGCATCAGAAAATGACTTGAAACCAACTTTATGAAGATTATAGAGGTCCGTAAAGAGGAAATTAAAAAAAAAATACTTAAATCGAGAAAAAGACAAACACAGAATTGGAGTAAATCAATAAACCCCTTAAATAATACCAAGAAAGACAAGGAAAAAACATACAAACAGGTGAAGGAAACTGCTCAAGATCTAAAAATAAAAATAGACACAATTGAAAAAAATCACACACTGAGAGAATTCTGGAAATGGAAAATCTAGGTAAGTGAACAGGAACTACAGAAGTAAGCATCACCAACAGAATAGAAAAGATGGAAGAGAGATTCTCAGGCTTGAAGACATGATAGAAAAAAAATAGAGTTATCAGTTAAAGAAAATGTTAAACCTTAAAAATTCCGAACACAAAACATTCTGACTGCAGTTTCACCACCTTCTTTTCCTCCCTGTCCTTCCTCCCAGTCATCCCCTACTCCATCCACTCCTTTTCTATTTCTCTTCAGAAAAGGGCAGGCCTCCCATGGATATCAACCAGCCATGGCATATCAAGTTGCAGTAAGACTGGGAACCTTTTCTCCTATTAAGGCTAGATGAGGCAGCCAGTAGGAGGAAAATCAGGCAGCAGAGTCCGAGACAGACCCCCATCCCTGCTCCCACTGCTAACAGTCTCACAACTGTAACATATGGAAAGGCCTAGGCCAGACGCATGCAGCCTCCTTGGTTGTTGGTTTAGTCTCTTTAAGGCCCTATGATCCCAGGTTAGTTGATTCTGTAGGTTCTCTTATGGTGTCCTTGACCCCTTTGGCTCCTACAATCCTTCATTTCCCTTCTTCTGCAGGCTCTCCCAAGCTCTGCCTAATGTTTGACTGTGGTCTCTGCATCTCTTTCCACAAATTGCTGGGCGAAGCCTCTCTGATGACACAATTGGGCTAGGCATGAATACATGAATATAGTAGAATATGATTAGGAACCATTTTCTATCCTAGGTCTCTGGACTACCCAAGGCTGTGGATCGGCCCTCCAGGAAGTGTCAGAAGTAGGATCCTTCTGATGGCATGAGTCTCAAGCTGGACCAGTCATTGGTTGGCCACTCCCATAAGTTCTGTGTCACCTTTACAACAGCACAACTTGCAGGGAGGACAAATTGTAGGCCAAAGGTTTTGTTGCTGGGTTGATGTCCCAGTCTGAACACTAGAAGCCTTGCCTGGTTACAGGAGACAGCCAATTCAGGCTCTGTATCTCCCACTGCTAGGAGTCTTAGTGAGGGTCACTGTCAGCTTCCTGGGAATTTCCAAAACTGCATTAGGTTTCCAGCTTGTTCCATAGATAATCCCTGATTCCACTTATCTCTCCCAGAACTCTCTCCCTCCATCCTCCCCACACCAAAACCCTTCTATTTGCATTTCCACCCACCTCTGCCAGACCCCTCCACCTGTCTACCCAAGATGTCTGTTCTATTTTCCCCTCACAGTGAACACTCGTTACTTAACTTCTCTGGGTCTGTGAGCTATAGCATGATTATTCTTTACTTTACAGCTAATATCCACTTATAAGTGAGTGCATACCATCTGCGTCTTTCTGGGTCTGGGTTACCTCATTAAGGATGACCTTTTCTAGTTCCAGTCATTTGCCTGCAAATTTCATGATGTCATTATTTTTGACACCTGTGTAATAACTCTAGTGTATACATGTACCACATTGTCTGTATCCATTGTTTGGTTGAGGGACATCTAGAATATTCCCAGTTTCTAGCTATTATGAATAAAGCTCTAGCAAAACTTTCAATCACCATAGATGGAGAAAACAAGATACTTCATGACAAAGTCCAATTTCAACAACATCTATCTATACATTCAGCCTTATAGAAGATACTAGAAAAAAATTCCAACCCAAGGAGATTAGCTACAGTCATGAAAAAACAGGCAATAAGTAATTGTACTCCAGCAAAATCCAAACAAATGAAGCACACACACACACACACACACACACACACACACACATACACACACACTTCCACGAACAACAAAATAACAGAAATTAACAAGCCTTGGTCACTAATATCTCTCAATTCAATGGACTCAATTACTCAATAAAAGACACAGACTAACAGAATGGATAGGAAAACAGATCCATCTTTCTGCTGCACACAAGAACCACATTTCAACATCAAAGATATACATTTCCTCAGAGTAAAGGGTTGTAAAAAGATTTTCTAAGCAAATGGATCCAATAACCAAGCTGATATAGCTATTCCAATATTGAAAAAAGTGAGTTTAAACCAAAATTAATCAAAAGAGATTAAAAAGGTCATTTCCTGCTCATCAAAGGAACACTCCACCAAGGCGACATCTCAGTTTTTAATCTATGCCCCAAATGCAAGGCTACTCATACTTATAAAAGTAACACTACTAAAGCTTAAATCACAAATTGAACTTTACACATTAATAGTGGGAGACTTCAATACTCCATTCTCACTAATGGGTCATTCAGATAAAAATTAAGCAGAGAAATAATGAAGCTGATAGACATTATGAAACAAATATACCTAACAAACATCTATAAAACGTTTCACCTAAACACAAAAGAATATACTTTCTTCTCAGCACCTCACAAAATATTCTCAAAAATTGACCACATAATTGATCACAAAGCAAGTCTCAACAGATACAAGAAGACTGAAATAACCCTTTTGTGGTGGTTTGCATAGTTTTGGTCCCCATAGATTCGTGTGTTTGGATGCTTGGCCATAGGGAGTGGTACTATTAGGAGGTGTGGCCTTACTGGAGTGGGTGTGGCCATGTTGGAGGAAGTGTGTCACTGTGGGAGTGGGATTTGAGGTCTCCTATGATCAAGCTCTGTCCAGTATCTCATCCTGACTGCCTTTGGATCAAGATGTAGAACTCTCAGCCCCTTCAGCACCATGCTTGCTTGCACAGTGCCATGATTCCCACTATGATGATTATGGACTAAACCTCTGAAACTGTAAACCAGCTCCAATAAAACGTTTTCCTATATAAGACTTGCCTTGATCATGGTGTCTCTTTACAGCAATGGAAATCCTAAGATGCCCTTGTATCATAGCAGACCACCATGGATTAAAGATGGATTTCAACAACAACAGAAAGCCTACAAACTCACAGAAACTGAACAAGTCCCTTCTGAACAACTTGAGGGTCAAGGCAGAAATAAAGAAACTAAAGACTTCGTAGAATTCAATGAAATTTAATGCACAACATACCCCAAATTATGGGATACACTGAAAGCAGTGATTAGAGGAAAGTTCATATCACTAAGGGCCTTCATAAAGAAAGTGGAGAGATCTCACACTAACAACAGCATACTAGAAAGCTCTAGAACAAAAAGAAACAAACACACCAAAGAGGAGTAGATGGCAGGAAATAATCAAACTGAGGGCTGAGATCAATAAAATAGAAACAAAGAGAATAATACAAAGAATCAATTAAACAAAGAGTGGGTTTTTTTTAATAGAAAATAAACAAGATTGAAAAACCCTTATCCAAGCAAACTAAAAGACACATAAAGAGAATATTCAAATTAAGAAAATCAGAAATGAACCAGGCATGGTGGTACACACCTTTAATCCCAGCATTCAAGAGGCAGACATAGGTAGATCTCTATGAGTTTGAGGCCAGCTTGGTCTACAAAAGTGAGACCAGGACAATCAGGGCTCTGTTATACAGAGAAACCCTGTCTCAAAAAACATAACAAATTAATTAATTAAATCAGAACTGAAAAGAGGGGAATATAACAGCAGACACGGAGGAAGTCCAAAGAATCATCAGGTCATACTTCAAAAGCCTGTACTCCACAAAATTGAAAAATCTAAAAGAAATGGACAAGTATCTTGATAGATACCACTTAACAAAGTTAAATCAAAATCAGATAAACAACTTAAATAAACTCATAATCCCCTAAAGAAACAGAAGCATTTATTAAAAGGAGACCAGGCCAGATGGTTTTAGTGTAGACTTCTACCAGACTTTCAAAGAAGACCTAATACCAACACGTTGTAAATTATTCGACAACATAGAAACATTGCCAAATTCATTTTATGAGGCCATAGTCACCATGGTACCCAAACCAAACAAAGATTCAATAAAGAGAATTGCAGACAAATTTCCCTTATGAACACTGATGCAAAAATACCCAATAAAAATTCTCAAACTGAATCCAAGAACACATCAAAAAGATCATGCCCCATGATCAAGTAGGCTTCATCCCAAAGATGCACAGATGGTACAACATAAAAAAAATCTATCAATATAATCCATCATATAAACAAATTCAAAGAGAAAAGCAACAGAATCATTTCATTAGATGCTGAAAAAGCCTTTGACGAAATCCTACCCTCCTTCACAATAAAATTCTTGGAGAGATTAGGGATACAAGAAACATACCTAAACAAAATAAATAAAGGCAATATACAGCAAGCCTATAGCCAACATCAAATTAAATGGAGAGAAACTCAAGGCAGTTCTACTAAAATCTAGAAGAAGGCAAGGCTGTCTATTCCCTCTGTATCCATTCATTATAGTACTTGAAGTTCTAACTAGAACAATATGATAATAAAGGAGATAAAAGGGGACTTAGAAATGAAGTCAAATTATTGCTATTTACTGATGTCATGATAGTATACATAAATGACCCCAAAAATTCTCCCAGGGATCTCCTACAGCTGATAAACACCTTCAGTGAAGTGGATGACTAAAAGACCCAGATGTAAATCCACACACCCATGAACACTTGATTTTTTAAAAAAAGATTTATTTATTATTTATACAGTATTCTGCCCATATGTGTGCCTGCACACTAGAAGAGGGTACTAGATCTTATTATAGATGGTTGTGAGCCACCGTATTGTTTCTGGGAATTGAACTCAGGATCTTTGGAAGAGCAGACAGTGCTCTTAACCTCTGAGCTATCTCTCCAGCCCCCAACACCTGATTTTTTATAAAGGAATCAGAAATATGCAATGGAAAAGAGACAGCATTTTCAACAAATGGTCCTGCTCTAACTGAATGTCTGCATGTAGAAGGATGCAAATAGATCCAAAACTCAAGTCTAAGTGGATCAGAGACCTCAACATAAAACCAGACACTAAATCTGATAGAAAAGAAAGTGGGGACAAACCTTGAACTCACTGGTACAGGAGACAACATCCTGAACAGAAAACCAACAGCACAGGCACTGATATCAACAATTAATAAATGGGACCTCATGAAACTGAAAAGCTTCTGTAACGCAAAGGACACTCAATAAGAAAAAAAATGGCAGCCTACAGAATGGGAAAAGATTTTCACCAACTCCACATCTGACAGAACGCTAATATCCAAAATACATTAAACAAACAAACAAACAAACAACAACAACAAAAAAAAACTCAAGAAACTAGACATCAGCCAGGCATGGTAGTGTATGCCTGTAATCCCAGTACTCAGGGAGGCAGAGGCATGCAGATCTCTTTGAATTTGAGGCCAGCCTTGTGTACAAAATGAGTACAAGAAGCCAAAGCTACACAGAGAAACCCTGCCTCAGGAAAAAAAAAAAGAACGAAAAAGATAAAAAGAAAAGAAAGAAAGCAGCTATGCATCAACAAATTAAGTAATACAATTAAAAAATTGGGTACAGATCTAAACAGAATTCTCAATAGAGGAATCTCAAATGGCCGAGAAACACTTAAAAAATGTTCAATATCCTTAGCCATCAGGGAAATACAAATCAAACTGACTTTGAGATTTCATCTTACACTTGTCAGAATTGCTAAAATCAAAACCACAAATGATACCACACATCGATAAGGATGTGGAGAAAGAGGACCACTCCTCCATTACTGGTAGGAATGTGTAATCCTCTCTTACTCTGGGGATCATCGTGGCTATTGGTCCAAAAGGGGCGGGGCTCAGACTGCAGACTGCCCACTAGTATGATGGAATAATTTTCTGGGACCAGTTTCACAGGGTGATCCAGAATTATATGTAGTTCTTTGGGGGTGGTTCCCAGGGTATGTATATACTATTGGCTGGGGTCTTGAGGTGCTGGGAATGCTTTGCATTCCAGGAATTCCAGATACTTGTTGGGCAAGTTCTTATGAGGGGAGCAGGGATAAGGAAAGAAGTTGAACCTGCATTTTGGCCATGGGCCAGGAGTGGGGGATCACGCTTACAGACACTTTCCAGAGGAATTCAGTCAGAGAGAAATAAGCCCCCTTCTGAGAAAGAGTTCTCCATTCTGTGCTGAGCTCAGAAGGACAAGATGGACTGTGAACTCGAACAACAGGGTCTTCCAATAGGAGTGCAAACATATACAGCTGAGAGGAACAGACATTGCTAAAAGGCCCTTGGTTGGAGTCACATAGCCTCCACAGGCACCAGCTAATTCCAGTTAGAGTTACACAGCCACAGGTAGAATTCCTCTAAAAGCCTTTAAAAGAGCTTCCTCGGGAGGTTGGTGCCATTTTTTATGGAAGGTTGGATGGACCATGGATGCAGGTTGTTTCTACAAAATAAATGCTCTTTGTCTTTACATACTACTTGAGTCTGAGTCTTCCTTCAGTGATTTTTTTCAGACCCTTACATTTGGGGGCTTGTCCGGGATCACTGGGACACCCCACCCCCAAACTCCATAGTAGAGCCCTTTCAGGAGAGCATGTTCTGTTTTCTGCCAGTTGGTGAGTTTGGGTGCGCTTCTGTTTTACTATCATCTTGTCTCTGTTTTGTTTCGTTTCTCTGGTGACTCTGGTGTCTGGACATAATCTGGATGCCACTCTGGGATGGGCAGATTTGCCAACTTCCTCCTGGCCTGAGGGTTTCAAGGACACTCTGGACTCCATCAGGTGGAACTGGGAGGTTCCAATCTATCTCTGGTTTTGGTAACTACCTTTAGGTGGAGCTCAATTATGGGATAAGATGCCTCCAGTTTGGTGTTCTTTTGTTTTTTGTTTTTTCAGTCCCCTTGGAGTTTGGTTTTGTCTCTGCGTGTCTGTGTCTGTTTGCTTTCAGATTGTCTTTGTACTTTCTTCTTAGGAATCATCTGTCGTGACACTAGTAGTTGTACAGATTTTAGATAATTTTAGAAATAATATTCATCTAGCTTCTTGTACATGTTTCCAGGTTTGAGTGAAGCAAGTAACTAGAAACAAAGTTTGTGTGCTTTGGATATACTTAATAGATTATGGTCCTCAAACCTTTCATAATTCCGTTGAATATGGCATTTAAGATGATTAGGTTTTCTACCACTCCTAACAGTAATTTTTTAGGTTTCCAAGAAAATGATGGCAGCCCCAACAACAAATGCACCTGGATTGCATAACAACACCCACTAGGGGAAAAACTGATCCATATTTCTTCTGCTGGTTCTGCGAAAACAGTGGACACCCTGGAGTTGACTATTTTGTTCTGCCTAGTCAGGATTGCCACTAAGCTGATAAACACAACGCAAAGACCAGCTTCAGACTACAGACTACTTAAGACATTCAGATTGCTGAGTTCATATGAGACTAACATAAATATTTTACAGAACTTTGAACAAAAAATAAATACCTCCCCCCAAAACAAAAGAAAATGAAACAAACAACCCCTCCCCCCACAAAAACACACACAAAAAAAACAAGACCCTTAATCCTAAAACCGCCAAATACAACTAAGCTGGACATTGTGGAAAGCTTGGCAAAAATAGCTTACTGTATTAGAGTTAAAATCATTCCTTTTTATTTAGACAAAAAGAAGGATATAGAAATATCAGGAGAAATAACAAAAATGGTAGTTTATTGAATCTATTCTTATAATCTTTGTATATTGATAAAAATTAGGGTTATAATTTGTTACATTTGTATAGATTCTTTGTATATTGATATAAAATTAAGGTTATATTTTGATTAGAGCATACTATGCATCAACCCCTTTTAAGGTGTTGCACCTATGTAATTGCTAAAAATGCAATGTGAAGTTCTAGTCCTTTTGAAATCTTCTGTCACAAACAGTTTAGGATAACTAAGAAATGCAAACTAATAGTCAATCAAATGTGTGGTTTTGTTAGGTACTAGTTTTCTAAGTTAATCAGGCAGTATATAGCTAGATACTATTAATTCAGATATACTGAAGATAGATGATCTTCAAAAACCACAGAGATTTGTAGAATATGGTATTTAAAAATGTTTTATATTAATTTGAGAATTTTTGGACTATAAGACATGTCAGTTCTTGGCAGCCATCCTTTCAACTTCAAAGATAATGAACATCAAAAAAAAAAAAAAAAATCTCCTGTAGGAGATGGCCTCATTGTGGCAAGTTAGTGACCGGGCAAGAATTGCTTTGCTTTTTACTGCAGACAGAATACTGCACAAACTGGATGCAGGGCAGCTCTCTCCATAACTCCTCCAAAAAGGACACACCTTGTAATCCTTCCCAAATAGTTCCACCACCTGAAGGCCAAGTTGTCAAAAACCTGAGTCTACAGGGCTATTCTCATTCAAAACACCACAGTAAGAAACTGTGCCTTTAATCCCAGCACTCAGGAGGCAAAGGCAGATGGATCTCTGTGAGTTTGTGGCCAGCCTGATCTACAAAGCGAATCCAGGACAGCAAGGACTACAAGGAAAGCCCTGCCTTGAAAAACAAAAAACAAACAAACAAACAAAAAACCCAAATATTACAAACCAAGGTTGCTGTATCTAGCAACACTGTTTTCAAATTGATGGAGAAATAAGGAATTTCAAGACAGGCATAAAACAAGGCTTCATGACTACTAAGACATTATTGCATAAGGTTCTTTAAAGAATATTTACACGAAGGGGGGGAGAATGTGCCAATCATCAGAACACAAGAAAGAACAGATTTCATGAGTAGAATAGATGAGCAAAGAACCTAGCATCTATAACAAAGACAACCAACATGCTCATAATAAAAGTAGGGGGGAAAAAATCAATAAGCAATCTAATGAACCAGAAAAACAACTAACAAGATCTCCCATCAACCACCTTAATGCAAATATCTTCAACTCACAAATAAAAAATGCAAGTTAGCATTAGAATATATATACCCTCTCTCTCTAAGACATAATTATACTTATAACGATCTACAGACTAAGCATCAAAGACTAAGGGTCAAAGAATGCTTCCAATTCCATAAAAAGGGATACTACAAAAGATGAAAGATGCCAGGTGTGGTGATACATGCTTTTAATCCCAGCACCCAGGGGGCAGAAGCAGTGAGATCTCTGAGTTCAAGGCCAGCCTGGTCTACAGAGTGAGTTCCAGGACAGCCAGGGCTACTCAGAGAAACCCTGTCTCAGAGGGGATAAAAAACATGAAAGATCAAACAGGTTCTCATTCAGTAACAATAATAGTAACAGTGGGTGATTTCAATATCCCATTCTTATCTTTAAATACTTTTTGGTAATTGTATAATATTGCATGAATACATGATGCATGAGGACAGGCGTGCATATGCCACGGTATGTATATGTGCAGGTCAGAGGCCTCTACAGAACTGGGTCTCTCCTTCCACCTTCATGTGGGTTCTAGATCATCAGGCTTGCATGGCCAACACGCTCACTCACAGAGCCACCTCATCAGCTCTCTTCTCATCTCTACATAGGACAAGCTAAGAATCAAGGAAGAGACTGCGGAGTGGAACTACACCCTAGATCAGATGGACATTATGAGTATCCACATGATCTTCCATCCAACACAGAATACATATTCTTCTCAGCAGACACAGAACTCTCTCAAAATAGATAACATCCTAGGGCATAAAACAATTACAAACAATATAAATGAACGGAAATAATCTATTATATCTTATCAGAACACACAGGAACAGAACTAGAAATACATAGTAAGAGAAAACACAAAAATCACACAAATATACACAAAGCCTGAACAACATGCTCTTGATCCCATTAGGGCAAACACTTTAAATTTCTAGTATCAAGTGAAAATAAAAGCACAGCTTGTCAGTACCTTTGGGCTCTAGGTATGGCAATTGGGGCTCCGAGAGCTTACATTTCAACAAATCAAAAAAAGATAGGGCCAGCCTAGCAACCTGAGTTCCAACCCTGGTACCCACATGGGAGAAGGAGAGAACTGACTCCTGCAAGTTTTCCTCAGAGCTCCACATGCACATTTGTGGCACATGTGTGTACTTACAAATGATAAACATAATAAACATTCAGATCTTAGATAGCTCAAATTAATGACACAGATGCATTTCAAGCAAGCCAAACCCCAAAGCAGAAGACAGCAAGAAGAAATAAAAGAGGGGCTCAGCAGTTACGAGCATTTATTGCTTCTGTAGAGAACCCGTGTTCAGTTTTCAGCACCCACATCACATGGTTCACAGCAGTCTCTAACTACAGCTTCTTGGGATTCAATGCCCTCTTCTGTGAAATCTTCTTAAACAGAAAGGGAAGGAATGTTATCAAACTCATTCTACCAAGGCAGAATTAAAATAAATGAAAGAAAGGAAGGAAGAAAGAAAAGAAGGGGAAAAAAAAGGTAAAGGGAAGGAGGGAGGGAGATGGGGAGGGAAAAAGTAGACCAATTTTCCTAAAAGCACAGTTGAAAAATTCTCAGTAAGATCATGATCAAGTTTGTTTTATTCCAGAGACACAAGGCCATTTCAACATAACATGTACTACAGCACATAGACTTAAGGATAGAAGCTATATGGTCACATCAAGAGACATAGAAAAGGCCTTTAGTAGCTCTTACTTCCCTCTTACTCTCTCTCCTCTCTTCCTCTGTCTCTGGGGCACCCCTTCCCCTTTTCCTTCTCTCCCCATGTTCATTTAATAGACCTCATATAATCTAATATCTGGCATTTGTTATCTTCTTATTTTCTTATACTAAACATAAAATTGGTGCCTGTGACTCTGAAATGAAACCCAGAGGACCATTCTGTCGTCTAAATTTCTTTCTCTAAGTCCTGCTCTCCCACTTTCCACTGTCTTTACTGTCCATAACAAATTTCTTTCTGCTGGAACTCAGACTAACCTAGCCATGCTTGCCCCCATACACCTGTGAGAAAGCCTTTTGGACCAGCTTTTCAAGACTGCCACTGAGGTAAATGGATGCCCTCTTTGTCTCAGTTCCCCAGCCCTTGGGATCCTAACCTTGGTCCCTAGAACACTCAGGAATGTCCCTGTCCCTACTGCCTGTGCACAGGAATGGTCTGGGAGCTGAGCCTAGCCAGGTAAAAAAGACGCCGCTGCATTGCTACATTGCATGATTCATTAGAGGCAGGTGGGAACAGAGATTGCACTCCATGGAGTGTGCTCAGGGTGACCAGATGGCACCTGCTACCACCACTCCCTGCTTCATGGCCAGCTTGCGTATCTGCACTGTTCCAAATCAACCCAGACCATTTCTGGAGTGTTTGAAGACTGCCTATTACTTCTCTTTCATTCAAAAATTCTTACACATGGCCTGGCCTGCTTCCTACCACTGCCCTGGCCCCTCCCCCTTCCCACCACAGGTTTGCCTGAGAGATATACACATGCATAACCCCTTCTCCCTAAGTCCCTCCTGCCCGAAGGTGAGCCAAGGAAGGTCAGAGGTGGAGCCAACCACCTACACGCAGTGACCGGCTCCAGACACTACAATTGTTTACTAAATCCCTGGCTAAGAGAGTCAAATACACCTAGCTCTGGGCTAAAAAACAAAAACAAAAACAAAAACAAAACCCAACAAAGTGCCTTTTTTCTCTAAGACTATACTTTCTAACTCCTAAAAATAAAAATTGTCTCTGATTTCTTTTCTACTCTCAAAAAAAAAAAATCATACATTTATTGAATATATGATTGCTTATTGGGTGTGATATTTGAACCATATATAAAGTTTCTTAATCATAATTAACCTCTGTTTATCTCCTAAACCAACAGGTCTCATTTTATTGTACCATGGGTTCAAAATGTTTCTTATTTCAAGGTTATAAAGGTCTATTCAAATTAACAAGATAAATGTTATTTCTCCCACAGGGCTCTTTCCAGCTTCCTGGTGAACTGATCTTGTATAATGCTCTGCTGTATTAATGTTCATTTGTTTACAATGCTAAAACTTAATTATTATGCTCTACCTTCACTCACAAAGCCTAAAAAGATGACGGCCTTAAAACACATTTAACTTTATTTTCTAAAGAAACTGTTCTCCTCTCTTTTTATGAACTATGTTTATGTTTTTAAGGCTCCAACTTAACAGGATAAAACCTAAACTCTTAGCTTTAATTATTAAGGTCTTATAAATGATCAAGTCCTTTAACATGTCCAAAAATGTATTTTTAGTCATGCTAAGAACCAATGTGATTATTATTTTCAAGGTCAAACATAGAATGAGATCATAACATTCTATTTTATGTTTACAAAGTATAGTTTAGAACAAATAACTAGATACAAAGATCATTTAACTCAAGTATAGTATCCCTCAAACTTGTCAGAGATCTGTTGAATATGGCATTTAACATGTATACATTTATTATAAAAAACAGAGAATCCCAGATCATAACAATCTCAGAAGATTTGGACACAAGGGCAGGTGACTTCAACCCTGGATTGAGGTTTCTGGCTACAGAGCAAAACTGCTCCCAACATCTTGTCCTCTGCTGTAGATCAGCCTTTGGACAAACTGGACATCTGGAGAGTCACTGTCTCACGTTGCTGAACACAAGGTGAGGTCAGTCTCTTCCATGTTCATCTTCCACAGAAACAGCCTCTCATACTCTGTGCCTGATTGCAAGACTGTCTCTGCCTGTGGTACCATGCTGTCACAGGAGACAATTAAGACACTGACTACTTACTGGAATATGACTAACTAGTCATCTCTGTCATTTGTATTAATACATGGTTACAATTTATCTTCTCAGGTCTCTGATCACATTGACCGCTAAGCTGACATTTTTAGCTAGTTAAGACTACTAGATACTAGATCTCTTATTTTAAAAGACAAGCAGGTTTGTTTTACTCATAAACCTTAGGTTAAGAATAAACAGGTTTCAGATACCTTGTTACCAATCTTTTAGCTAAAGGACAGTGACTACTTACAGCAATTTCACCTATGTCTTAAAGCTTCTAAAACATACTTGAAACATACAAGTTATGAATGTTAGAAGGGCTAAGAAAGTGTTTCAAGTTGATAAGTGCAAGTTGTGAAGGTCAACATGTCTAAAAGGATGTTTTATTTCTTACCGTTGTTATCCTGTTACTATGCCCTTGTTGTATTAACTGGTCAGAGTGTTGACACTGATCAATGGAACTCTAGTTTATTAATCTAACTATGGTAAAACATTACACATAGTTCCAAGCTCGTGATTTTAAATTTCCTTTTATTTGTCTTTTTCTTATATCTTTCATTGTACTAAATTTATACACATCCAGTCTTCTGGACAGGCATCTTTCGTGATGTGTACTGATGCTAAAGTGAGCTTTTGCCTTCTGCTCTATAGATTTCTGTCCTCCCATATTACTGTTTTGCAGAGGTCAGAAAGGCTTCTGCCTTCCCTAAACTTACCTCAGAGTATTTGTGCTTTAAACACAAAGTTCTTTTTTTTTTTAATTTTTTCAAGACAGGGGTCTCTGTGCAGCCTTGACTATCCTGGACTCACTTTGTAGACTAGGCTGGCCTTGAACTCACAGCGATCCACTTGCCTCTACCTCTGCCTCCCAAGTGCTGAGATTAAAGGCATGTGCCACCATGCCCTGTGGGAAAGATTAAGCTTTGTCACAGGTGGAAACAGTCTTGGCGGGCTTTACCCTTGGGGCACCCCATGAATACCTTGTGACAGACTGAGTGGAGCCATCCTGGGCCTGGAATTCAGGAAGCAGACCTGGGAACCCCAACTGGGCTATTGTTTTTCTAATTGACCCTCAATGGGAGAAGGAGACCGCCCTTCCCATGTGACTCAGGCAGGTGGAGAGGAGAAAACAACAGGTTCAGACCCGGCTTGGGCACATGGAGAACAGCAAACAGGCCAGACCAGCATGCAGGCCAGAGAGATACCTAAAGACCCGTCCAGTGGAACGGATACCAAAAGGTTCACTCTTTTGTCCCTTTAACCTTTTTTCCTTCTTGTGTAAGCTAGTTGGGTTGTATAATAAAGTTTAATTGTTAAAGAACAGAGCCAACAATGCCCGGCTAATACAAAGTTCTTTTCCCAAGCGTCTACTATGCTATATGTCTACTGCCTTTTCCTACAATGTGTTCATGTCTAACAATGTGTATTTCACTGCAGATTTCAAACAGTGACGATGCAAAATTTATCTCCCTTTATGAACTTAGAAGGATTCTTGGAAGCTACAGGAAATTCATCTCTCTGGTCAAATGGAATCCAGATAAGCAGTGCCAATCCAAAGCCTAAGTTTCTCACCTATCCCCTATATCTGAGGGTGGGATTCCTTCTTTTCATTGATTTTGGGACTCCCCTAACTACCTGATTACCACCTTTCTACACCCAACACAAGCTGAATTCTTCTTTCCTATTCATGTAAACACTTCCCTTTGTCTGAGAGACTGGCAACACCTCTCTGGTTCACTGGGAGTGGAGGTACCCAACCCCAGTCTTCATGACTGAGGCTGGTCCTCTTTGCTGACAAAGAGCTAGGACCTTTACTATTGGATAAGTTTTCAGATGTAGCTTCTTTCCCACAGCTGTCTTCGCTGTTGCAGTCGCTGTCCAAACCACAGTGCACTGGGTGGCTAAGTCTCCAGGCCAGCTCATCGGCTGACAAACTGCACTCTTTTGGTCACTGGTCAGTGCTGATGAGCTGCTGAACAGTATGCACGTGTTTTTCCTTGAGTCGCTATCCATTTTTGGGGGCACCCTAATGAATTACTGGTTTCACTTCCCCATGGAAAATATCCAGTTGCCTGTTCCTCCTAGCAGGCCTTTAGGATGCCTTCTGGAGAATTTCAAATCACTATGCTCATGCCTCTGCAAGCACACTTGGTAAGATCCAAAGCTAAATCGTTTTAATTATTTCCAGTAATTGGTTAAAATGGAAGGTTGTTTCCTATGTTCAAACCTTTTCTTTGCTCTCCCAAAATTTTCAAGCATTATCAACATTGTCTCTTTCTTTATTTTCAAATCTTTTCTCTTTGCTCTCCCAATAGTTCAAATGTACACCTAAAGGGAATTTTCTCCCTAACCTACTAACTTTGTCTTCTGCCATGTATATGTTCCAGTATCCTACCAGACTGCCTACATCTGAGACATCATCAAAGCAGCTACCCACAAGTGTTCCCGTCCAACCTCATAGATCATATTAGCTGTACCTGAATTGTTCCTCCTAGCTAGACCTGCATTGCCCTTCCTAGCTGCAGATGTTCTCAGACCCTGGACAGCAAATTCAACAGCCTGTTCTGGAACTTGGCCAACATTTCAGACTTTTAACCCCCTGTTGCCGCCCTACTGTCAGCAGGAAGTAGTTAAGATGATTACTTCAGTTGTTATCCTTTTATAAAGGGCTAAAATGGTGTGCTCCAGCCCCAGGACAAACAGCTCCAGGTTCTCCCAGAACTCGTTGGTCCCTATCTGCTGCAGGACGTGGCCGACATATCCTGCCCTCCACCATAAACTTTCAAGAGAGAGCTTTCCCTTCCCTTTCACTATATAATTTGGACATTTTGTTGCTATTGCTTTCCTCCCCTTATCTACATCTATATACTTTAACTTACCTTATATAAAGAACAATCCAACATCACTCATTTTTTAATTATAGTAAAAAGTAGGAATGTTAAGATTCTGCTTCAGTCTGCCTCCCTGTGATGTCATTGCCTACCTGCCACGGGGGTGTGGCTCTGCCCAGGGCTATATAAAAGGACAGTCCTACATGCGGCCCCCTTACTCTTCCTCTGTGTGTCTCTGTGTGTGTGTGTGTGTGTCTGTCTGTCTGTCTGTATCTATCTATCTATCTATCTGGGGTACCCCTCCCCCTTTCCTTCTCTCCCCATGCTCATTTAATAAACCTCATCTAAGCTAAAAAAAAAAAAAAAAAAAAAAAAAAAGCTTTAACAAAGTTCAGCATCCCCTTATGATAAAAGTCCTGAATACTATAACTAAAGGAATATAACTGAACACAATAAAGGCTATATGTGATAAATATTATACTAAATAGGGAAAAATCTAATGCCATTTCCTCTAAAATCATGCTTCTTATTAATATGGTGTTTCATGTCTTAGCTAGAATAAGAGAAATAAATACAATGTATACAAATAGGAAAGGAAGAAGCCAACCCTGCTTGCAAATATGATTCTATAATTAGAAGACCCTAGATACTTCATTTAAAAACTTTTAAAATTCATAAATATTTTCAGTACATAACAGGGCATAGAATCAACATTAAAATGGTTAGGAGCTTTTCTACACACCAATAACAAACTCGCTGAGAAAGAAGTCAGAACCCAACCCTACTCACATGAGTGACCAGAAAAGAAAAGTTAGGTAGACACAAGCCTAAGTACACAGAAGAAACGCCTTTACAGTGACGGCTTTAAAACCCCGTAGGAAGAACTGGAGACAACATTAGAAAGACCTCCCTTGGACATGGACCAGAAGATTCAGTGTCAAAATGGTATTTCCACCACAAGCTAACTATAGGTTTACTGCAGTCCCCATTATATTCTGGTGGCATTCTTCACAGTGGGAGGAAAAGCAATTCAAATTCATACAGAAGAACAGGACTCCAAACATCCAGAATAGTCATAAGCAGGAGAGCTGGATCTCAAGCCACAGGACAAAAGACAGCATGCTACTGTCACAGGCAGACATGCGGACCAACGGAACAGAATAAAGAAGTAAGCCCACCCAGGCTCAGCTGTCTGTCTTCGATACAAGTGTCAGAAATACACGCTAGGCGAAAGCCTCTTCAATGAACAGTGCAGGGACAACTGCATACCTACATTTAAAGAATGAGAGTAAGTCAGTATCTGTTATTCTGCACACACAGAAAAATCAATTCAAAATGGAATAAAACTTTGAAACTCTGAACCTGACAGACAAAATCATAGGCAGAGGCACTTCAAGATATAGGCATAGCCTAGAACTTAGGAAAAGAATCCAACTGCACAGGAAATAATCTCAACTCTATAAATCGGGTCACATGAAATTAAAAAGGAAACCATTAGCTCAGTGAATAAATAGCCTGCAGAAGGGGAAATTGTTGGCCAACTATACAACATATAGAGGATTACTATCTATCATCTGTAAAGAACAAGAAAATTAAATAGAAAAAACTCAAAGCTCAAATTATCCAATCAGTAAATGGGCTAATGATTTGAATAAATAGCTCTCATATAATAGAAATATAAAAGAACAGCAAATATCTTAAAAATGTCCAACACCCTTAGCATCAGGGACATGCAAATCAAAACAGTTTTGAGATTCCATCTCATACAACTCAAAACGGGCATCATCAGTACAATAGCAAATGGTGGCAAGGATACAGGCAAAGAGTAGCCCTCATGCACTGCTGGTGGGAACATAGGCTGGGGCTGTCACTATGGAAGTCAGTTCCTCAGACTCTGGAAAACAAGACAACTGCATGTTCCTCTCTAGCATCCTCGTCAGCACACCACAGTGACACCTGCATGACTATTTTTATTGCTGCGCTCTTCACAACAGTCTACGAGTGAACCAGTCCTGGTTGCTATCAGTGGGTGGATGCTTAAGACCATGTAGTGCTCTCATACGGTGAAGCCCAGTCTATGGTAACCACAAGAGAAGGCTGAAGGAAAAGACGTAACTGAAAGCTACAGAAGTGAATGTTGAGAATTTGAAATGTTTCTCTGGAGAGCAAAAAGAAAACATAAAAATGGCATATGTAAGCAACGTCCTCGAGTATATCAACAGGAAGCCAGCCATGTCTAAGGTGGTAAGAAGATACATAAGCAGATGGTTTGGAGGCTTGAAGGTAAGCACCAGAGAGAACAAACACAGTAAATCAGTAAATGAGTTTCTTTGGACCAGTGGACTGGTGATGGGAAAGGGTAGGATTTCTGTAACATTTTAGTTATGTACTACTTTGACACAAATAACTAAGAACGAGGAACAAAAATTAACGTACATACGTCAGAGGAAGGCATCTGGTGGTTTAGAAGTCATCCACAGAGGCAGGCGGTAGCAAGGGAGGTCTGCTGAGCAACCCCAGATGTTCTCATCAGTATAATTGTTACTGATAAAATGAAAGTGATCAACATGGCTAGTCTTAGAGTGTGCTCTCTGAGAAACGAGGAATACTGCCAAAGACGGCAACACAACAATTTACTAATGAGAAGTTTCACTAATGAGGGGGTCTGTGCAAAACCCAGCTTTCTGGCGCTATTCATCGTTTCTCCCCTCTTTAAGCCAAAGCATGACTCAAGCACTGAAGGCTCTATCTGGCGGAAGTCCTGTTGACTTCGGGTAATTAAGTATGCCAGTCATGTTTTTCAGTAAGATCTGTTTAACTGCTTTAGCGAAGCCATTAGTGAATCCATCTGGACCAGCAGCCTTGCCAGATGGCGGAATGTTACTGCTTCTATCTGCTCTGTTTCTGCACTACTTCACCTCTCTGGTAGTATAACACACAGTTATCCTTAAGGTAAGTCTTACTCTGCTTGTCACAGGGGATAGGGGTTTGGAAAGCAGAAGGCAAGTTGAACAACTTCATTCGACACACTGACTGAGCCATGAGATCGTAACTGTCCAAGGATCCAAAGAGATCTCATCATTTCTGTCTCTGAGAAAAGTTCTGCCAGATGTCAGTATCACAGGGTGAGGTGACCACTGATAGCCCCACACAAGAGTGTAAGACTCTCAGATCAGGGGAAGCCTGGAAGGACTTTCCTCTTGGCAGGTAGATACTTAAAAACAGGCTTGATTTTTCTATAATCATACAGGATCATAGTCTGTGGAGGTACATAAAAACGGTAATCACAATTGTTTCAGCTAACCCTTGACTTAAGAAATTCCCCAACTAGCTGGTAAAAAATGCAGGGTACTTTCCCAAGTGAGGACACTGATGGCTTTAACAAGATCATCTCATCAATGGTACCTAAGTTAAATGCCAAAGTGTGGTGTTTCTGTGGCGTCTGGGGTGGCTTTATGGAGGCCCTGGGAATTAAATTGTCATGCTATCACTTGTCTGAATGACACTTTAAAAATTGGATTCAGAATCTAAAATTCTAACCCTCCAGCATTTACAGATTTACTAATAGAAGACAGAGCTATAGAAAACACATCCATCAATGGGTCTGTAAATGTGGAGGGTTAGGATTTTAGTCTCTCCCATGACACGTAGAACAATACAGGGCCTGCCATCAAATGAATGACCTTAAAATACATGTTGAGTGAGTAAACAAGCAAGCACACACAGCTCTGGATTCTGAATTTAAAAAAACAGTGAAATCATAATGAATAATACAAACCTTCTCATATACAAAATTCTTGTCAGGAATTCTACAGGCAAGAAAATTTTGAAAAATACCATTTAAACTAGGTTTAAAATACTAGATTTGAAAACATTAATATTGGGTTCTTTATAATGATTAGTTTGGACAAATGTTACATGTAAATGACTCTTTGCAAGAATAATTCGAGGTTTTCTGTATTTTTGTTCAGCACGAGAAATTTCTTGAGGAAATAGAACTTGTTGACACTTTTTTAACATAGGAAAGATAAATATGCCCTCTTCACAGCTGGGGACACAGTGAAGTTCTCTTCAGTCCCTGGTATCCAAAAAGGTAATGGCAGCAAGAGGAATCAAACAGGCAAATACAGGTGTTTGGCTTGATAATTTTGAGTCATGCTGTCTTTGCCCAATTTTGAGGCCACCAATCTTTATAAAGCATAGCTGTCATTATGAATATGAGTAAGCTGAGGCCCAGGCTATAGGACAAGGAAGGGGCTGCTTTGGCTGAAGTTGTGTACTATGTTAACTTAAGCATATTACAGTGCATGATTCAACTTGTATATACTGTTTGATTGGCTGTTTTTTGTGGCAGGGTCTCATGTAGCTAAGGTTGTCCTCAAATCCCCTATGTGACCAAGGATGGCCATGAAATCCTAATCCTCCTGCTACTACCTACCAGGCGGTAAGATCCTATACCACCATGCCCAGCTTTAAATTTTTTCTTCTTTTCATTCAACAAACATTTACTGAATGTAGGTAGATGTACAGTAATGAGTAGATCACCATTGATACCTTGAGAATTAAAATATTCTTGAAGAGACAGATAGTGAGTTTTGAGATTTGTGTATCGAGCATAAAATCAAGAGAAAGAATACTGATAATGTTGCGGGAGCTACTGGGAAGCCACCGAGTTAAGTCAGTGATAAAAGAGAGGCACAGACAGAAACAGGAAGGAAACAAACCATGAATATGAAATCAGCCAACTAGCAGAGTAACAGGAACTGTGTAGACTGAGCAGGCTCCTGGTAGAGCTGAGTACTGACTGTGTCTTAAGGGTTTCTATTGCTATGAAGAGACACCATGACCATGGCAACTCTTACAATGAAACACTTAATTGGACCTGCCTTACAGTTCAGAGGTTTAGACCAGTATCAGCATGGTGGGAAGCATGGTGGTATGCAAGCAGACATGATGTTGGAGAAAGAGGTAAGAGTTCTACATCTGTATCCACAGGCAGCAGGAAGAGAGTGACACTGGGCCTGGCTTGAGCATTTGAAACCTCAAAGCCCAGTGCCAGTGACACATTTCCTCCAGTAAGGCTAACCCTCCTAATAGGGCTACTCCTTATAACTCTATAGGGGGCCACTTTCATTCAAACCACCATGGGGGGGGGGGGCGGAGAATAAAAGAGAGTGGGGAGGGAGGGAAGAGGGAGGAGAGAGAGACAGAGACAGAGACAGAGAAAACAGGAGAAATAACCCCACCATAGACTGTCAGCTTACTGAGGGTAGGAACCTTATTTCTCACATGTAGAGTATCAAACAGAGGCAGATGAGTAGGCAGTTTGTAGCATTCTGGGTACACTGAGTTTGGGGTAGTCTCAGAAGGACAGCAAGGGGCTGTAGATGTCAGTCTGTGATCTGGAAGAGAGGTCTAAAGACAAATTTGAAACTTACACAAGGGAGTTGGGCGTGGTGGCTCATGACTTTAATTGTACTCGGGATTACTGAGAAATCGGCAGGCGGATTTCTCAGAGTTCAAGGCTGGCCTGGTCTACTAAGTGAGTCCAGGACAGCTAGGGCTGTTACATAGAGAAACCCTGTCTCAAAAAACAAACAAACAAAACAAAACAAAAAGAAAGAAAGTTACACAAGGACAGCCATATGAGTACATGACAGCCGCAGTTCCATCTTTACTCTCATCTGCTTGTTTGTGTGGCTTTGAAACCTGTTGTAGCCTCTGAATTCCAAGGCTTCTTTTTCCCCTTGACGGTCATCTCTTAAGATATTACATTATTCCACATCAAATGTTCTTCCCCACTCTCAGATGGCCTGGGCACTGTTCTCTCAGCCCTCACACTCTCACACTGAGGCACTAGGTTCTGCAGCCTGATCCCTCGTTAATCTAGGAAGGTGGTGCTGCTGTCAAATGATTTTTTTTCCCTCTCTAACAATTAACACACATGGCCTGACCAAGTCTCACCTATTAATTAAGTATCACTATGTTGTTACCTCAGTAGTGAATATTATAAGCTGTGCTTGCTGAAATGGGGGCTTTGAAAAGACACATGCCTTTAATCCTAGGTCTCAGGAAGCAGAGGCAGGCAGATCACTGTGAGTTCGAGGACAGCCTGGTCTACAAAGTGAGTTCAGGACAGCCAGGGCTACACAGAGAAACCCTGTTTAAAAAAGAAAGAAAGAAAGAAAGAAAGAAAGAAAGAAAGAAAGAAAGAAAGAAAAAGACTAGCATAACTTGGACTACATTTAACAGAGTTTTAACAAAAACTCTGTAAGACAACTTTTATAAAAAGCACATATTTAATACAAATCCTTGAGTTCTTTCTGCCACACTATAAAAACTAGAATAAACAAGATTTGTTCAGTATCTCTGCTGGGCACAGGTATCAGGTACTTACACCCAATAAATATAGGCAGATTTAATTCAAATTATATGTAAGATTACACAAAATCAGTATAATGCTTGTAATATTTGACATGTTTTAATTTCAAAGAGTACTGTTACATTTCAAAACTCTCGAGTTAAGGCAACATCTTGGAATCATCATTTCTCAGGATGTGGCTGAGCACTGCCTTGTACCTGAACTGAATTGAAGAAAGGCTGCAAATAATGTGGGCTGGCCTGGAGCCAGGCAGACACTGCAGAGGCTCACAGTGGGCGCCAGACAAGCAGGCAATTGAGGGAACTCGGATTCTCTGCAAACTGTCATTTGGCAGGTGGGGAAGCAGATGCAAAATGCTGAGGACTGCTGCCCAGAGTTGAGGCCTGTAGGCAGGGCTAAAGAGAAGAAAGAAACTGCCCTGTGCAAGGCCCTAGGCTCCCGGTGATGCCCCGCGGGTGAGGGGGCAGTTATCCAAAAACCTTAGGGGAACTTAAAAATCTACTGCATTGCAGCAACCACCAGTCACATGCCTAGAAGAAGAGAGGAAGGCAAGAGCCTACAAGTGCAGGCCTCGGATATGAGGAAGGGGTTAACCTCAGAGGATCTAGGTACCTGCGAGGTAGTTAGGTAGTGGGCTTGAAGATCAGGAACAGTAGACCATACCTCATAATCACTAACCTGTAAAAGCAAGAACTGGTCAAAAGAATGGGACCTAGCTTAGCTTAGCTCTGTAGACCAGGCTGGCCTTGAACTCAGACATCCACCTGCAAGTGCTGGGATTAAAGGTGTGCACCATTACTGCCCTACAAAGTCGACTTATCATGTAGGTTGGCACAATTATACACATGCCACTGTCTACTCTTGCCCCATGTGACTGTGCTCTACATGATGGTCTCTCTAGCCATGGTCTACTCTTTTCTTCTACAATGGTCCTGTGGTCACTGCTCATTCTTATTCTTGGAAATGTCTAGTGTTATGTTGTAAGTTTTCACGTCGGCAGTTAAACTGGGATACTGGGAGAGTGATGCATGCTGGTGCCGCAGGACAGGACAACGGAAGCTCTGAAGACCTTCCTGGATGCTGCCCTGACAGTAATCTGGACCTTTTGTTGCAGTAAACCATAACTTTGTGATGATGCCTTTTAGTGAGTTCTGTGAGACTGTCTGGCTATAATAATAATAATAATAATAATAATAATAATAATAATAATAATAATAATAATAGTAATAATAATAATAATAATAATCAGAACAGGATAATAGGAGAGACCTTTGGCCTTGCAGCTGGTGTGGGTCAAGATTGCACGCTCCAACTGTACACCTGCTCCTAAAACTTCACAAACTGCCCAGAAGCAATCATGCTTAATGATTTAATAAGATGGGAGCAGGACCAAGAATCCTGAGACAGATACCAGGAAACGTAGACAACTGGCGACAGTCTCTAAAGCCACTCTCCAGAAAACCCCAAGGAAATAGTGTCTATACACTTAAAGATCCAAATTCTCCAATCCATTATTAGGTTTTATTAAATTAATGACAAGTGTAGATTTAAATTGACTGACAAAAAGACATTTTCAAAAATATGGAATTTGGGAATAGCAAGATGGCTCAGTGGGTACATGCTCTTTCTGCCAAGCCCAACCACCTGAGTTCTATCTCCTGGGTCCACACGGTGAAAAGAGAAAAGCCAACCCTGCAAATTGTCCTCTGAATGCCACATGCTTTCGATGGTGTATGTATGCATGCACACACAGCGGTGGGGCACATAAACAAATGTGGAAAGCAAACCACCATTATTGTTTAGAAAATTAACTCAGAATATGTGATTCCTCTGATTTACACCTGTCATGAGCCTGGCAGTAAGAAATACTATTTTCTTTTTATTTTCCTTTTTTTATTCAATATTTTTGCATTTTTTACATATACATTTATATTATTACACATATATACAATAAACTACCTATAGCAAGAAGAACCATGACACAATCAGGAATTATATAAATGTTATCTTCTTGGTGATTTGGCTATTTGTATTTGGCAGCCTTGAAGAAAACATCTTTCCTCTCTTGGTGAGTCTATAATTCTGAATGTAAATCAATATCTATCATGTCTCATCATTATCAACTTGAAACATCTATCTAGACATCTTAACCCCTAAACAATTAAGCTTAATTGTAAAACTAAACTATCTGGTATTCAACACCATCAGAGACCTAAGAAGGAATAAAATTGATAACATAAGTATGCCAGGAGTGCAGGTTAGTAGCTTTCCAATGAGAAGATGACATAGATAGTTTGCTACCTGAATGGTCACCCAAAACTCTCTATAACATTGGAGCATCATCTTCAGCCTTCTGGTCCAATATATCTGACAGACATATTTGTGAGGCAGGAACTATTGAGGACTTGCTTACCCTGTCTTGGCAGAGTTTGGTTGCCAACTCTGCCTGCATCCAAGCTTGCCCTTTTTTAGACAGAATTCTGTCTGTGGTAGAAATAAGGACCTTTTTCCTAGAGGCTTGTTTGCCATATTTGAAGCCATCTCCATAAGGAGGTTCTTTGATGCTCATCATCCTCTTTGAGGTAGGCTGGGTGTTGCCAGGAGTTAACCTGGCTCATTGTCAGCAGATCTTTAAAATAATAAAAATATTTTTAAATGCCATATTTTGCATGTCTCTGAGGATTTTGAAGACCTTATCTATTTTACCTATAGAATCATATCTATTTGTTGCACCTAAGATATATATTCTTGTGTTAAAAACAGACTTGTAATTGATATGATCATGATTTGATCAACTAACAATTAACTTGTATATCTTATTTACCTAAACAGCCTGCTATAGCACTTTCAAAGTATTGGAAGTAAACTTTGTATTATAATTGAGTTAAATGGGTATAATACCTCATATTAGAGTAGAAATATATATAATGTATGAAGAATAATCATACATTTAAATTCTATACTATTGTATCTAAAATTAAAACTATTTTGCATCTACATATAAAATTCTATACCAGTGAGTTAAAAATAACCTGTGGGACTGAAGAGATGGCTCAGTGGCTAAGAGCACTGACTGCTCTTCTAGAGGTCTTGAGTTCAATTCCCAGCAACCACAATATGTCTCATAACCTCTATAATGTGATATGACACTCTTTTCTGGCCTATAGGTGTATATGCAGGCAGAGCACTATATACATAATAATAAATAAATAAACCTTTAAAAATACCTTATTAATGCCAATTGAGGCATTAAGTTGAAGAGTAGATTCACTAATTTACTTTTTGTCCTATCATCCCCATGTATTTCTACATGCTCCCTTCTTTCTTTTCAACCCCTATCTCCAAACCTAAGAATGGAACATAAAGGAAAAGAAATACATCTCTGAGTCTAATCTTATTTTCTCTCTAAATAAGACCAATAATAACTTATAACCAACTCCCATTGAAAATAACCTTCTATAGCCCAAGAAATCAACCCAAAACCTACCTGACCTTCCCTAAAGGAAATGGGGCTTCATTCTCTTAAGGTTTCTTCTGGCTGATTTGGCATGAATAATACCTTTGTAGAAGCCCAAATAAAATTGGGGGAAATGGTTAAACAAGCTAGGAATAGCATTTGTGGTCCAGTTTCTAAATATTGAGAAATTCCAGGCTTCATTAGAGTCCTGTACGGGACAGTCTGAAATGATGGACCAATTAGTATTGGAAGCTTTCTTCCTTGCTTTTTATTTTTATCAATATTCTGCTGAGATGGTCTCCAAAATCCCATTTATAGTAGTTCTGTTTATCCATGGTTTCACTTTATACAGTCCATTACCTGTGGTAAATTTTGATCCAAAAGAATAAGCGACAAGCTCCAGAAATAAACAATCACCTAAGTTTTACACTCTGTGGAATTCTGAGCTGTGGTAGAAATCTCGCAGAACAGTCCACATTTGATAGTCCTGTTGCCCAGGATGTCCACACAGTACTACACCCGTTAGTCACTCAGCAGCCTTACATGGTGCTCTCAAAGGGTGTTGTAAACTTTCACTAGTGTTCCTATAATATTCAATAGACTAGATTCTTCTTCTAAGTAGGGGCTGGACTAAATTTAGTTCATAAACCTTTAGTAGATCCCTCATATGCTAAAGCCTATTAAACTCTTTTGGCACTAAGCCAATGCTTGCTGTTTAAATGTGTGTGCAACTAGGCACAGTGACACACAACTGTAATCCCAGCGCTCAAAAGACTGAAGCAAGAGGATCCCACGTTCAAGGCCAGCCTTGGCGGTACAGAATACTGCATACCAGCCTAGGCATCAGAGTAAGGCACTATATCAACAAAACAAAACAAACAAATCAAGCATGTCTATTGTGCATAATCTATTCAATTTTTATTATTATACAAAGCCTTTAAAATAATGAACTCTCCAAGTATACTTAGCATGAATTAAGTTTACCAAAAACATCCAACAAAACAAAAACCAACCCCTCCATTTACTCAGTGCTCTTCAAAAAGACATAAATCACATAAATATGAAGTGGTAATATTTCAATTTTCTTTAAGAAATTGGTTCTTCAAAACATTAGGTCATTTTGTTCTTTATGCCGCTATTGTGTCATTTTGGGTGTGATGAGTAAAGAGTGAACAGATAGGGTAATGCAGGAGAATACTTCCTCATCTGTCAGCTTCAGGAACTACTAACTTACTGATTCCCAGGGTGATTTCTTTGGTTAAAATTAGAAATGTAGGGAGAAATCTGTCACATATGGATATGATATCCCAGCATTTTATTTATATTAGAAAGGTTGAAGTCATCACTGCCTTTCATTTCCTTCAGAGATCCTTTGAAATCTTTGTCGCAAATATTCTCATATAGAAAGGTTATAGTTCCTGTCATTTATATACTTTTATCTCACGCTCAACGTTTTTAATAAGTGTGGATGTACTGTAATCTAGGTAAATATGCCCTTGAAGCAGACATCATGCATGCTCTGCAGAAACAGCTTTGAGAGCCAAGTGAGCATCAGTCACCTTAAGTTCTCAAGGCCTAGCTGCTCAAACACGCCTCTACATGCATCACTGCACCAAGGCCTAGAGAGTCACAGCATGCAGTTATGGAGTGGTTAGTGTCAGGAAGCAGAATCATACACTGGGCACTAGATTCTTAATTGACTTACAGCCAGGTTCTCAGCTGCCCTTCAGGCGCAGCATGGTGCCTGTGGTTTGTACAAGAAACTGGATAGAACCAGGATCCATTAGAGAGATCTGACATTCCCCTGGGACACACTCTTTGCAAGAATGGAAGAGTGCACACCATGCTTTTAAAATTGGTTATACTTTGCTGTAGAGGAATGCTAATTCAGAACACAGCTGTTCTGGCAAGAGATCACATCCAAAGACCTCCTAGGTCTGTGTGATCCAGATGGTAAGAAATCATATTCAAGGATCTTCTAGGTCTGTGTGATTTGGCTGGAATACAAATGCACCTTTAATCTAGGAGGCAGAGGCAAACAGATCAGAGTTCAAGGGCAGCCTGGTGTAGAACAAGTATCAGGTAAAGAAAAGTGTAGGTCCAGGAGTGGTGGTACATTTCTTTAATCCCAAACGAAGGTAAAGTTAGTTTGTAGAAGGGACCACCCATGTTTGAACGTGATGCCTAACTGGGTGACAGAAAAGGTGACGGACGAATCAGAGAAGATTTGACAGAACAGGATACACCCAACTATCATGAGAGGAGGAAAAGGGAGCTACTTAACAGTCAGTATTTCAACAGTTTTCACCAGAACAGTAATAGAAAGGGTGGTTGCACAGAGAGAACTCAGGTGCAGACAGAACAAGCCAGAAAATGAGAAGAAATGAGATTAGAGCTGAGTTAGTTTGAGGCAAAGCAGAGCAATTCTGGGCTGAGAGAGAAACCAGATTGAATAAGTCAGCTGGGAGAAGAGTTTGAGCCAGAACAGCTGAGTTGAACAGCCAGCCCAGAGTTCAGAAAAAACAAGAAAGGGTGAGCTTATTCAGCCATAAGTCTCAGTGGCTGAAAACATTCTAGGCCTAGGTTAGACTGTAAGGAGGCTAGAAGGTTCCAGGACTGGGCCTAGGCCAGCAGAAGGAGGAAGTAAGCCTCCCAGACAACAATTGAAACAGGCAAATAAAAGATAGTTTCACATTTTACCTCTCTCTTTTTGATGGTATTCCTTATACTTTTTTTTTTTTTTAAACCATAAGCACTTTATACAATCTAGTTCAAGAAAGAAAACCAATCTAGGAAAATAAGTGACAATACCACTTCTTAGTAGAGTGTGGCATGGCTGATTGTGAGGGAGCAGCCACCTGTAAGAAAGAGAGGGCATCAATGTCAGCTGGTACAATCTGAGGAGAACTTGCCAATGTCCTCTCCAGACAACACCAACAGTCTGGGAATATTTAGTTGCTATGCTACAGACGAGGCCCAGTCTTGGCTCCTCAACACACTGAAGCTACGGGCCTCCCCTCCCACCTCCAACTGCTGCTGGTATTTACAGCACATGAGGATTACACCTGTCATATAAGAATGTTTACAATTACTTCACTATTCAAGTCAATTCCTGAGCTCACTTCAGGGGCATTTTCCAGGAGCTGAGAAGTGTTTATAAGGAAATCACTAATTAGGCAGACAAGACCCCAGAGAAGCTGTAAGAGCCAAACGCTTAGGGAACTCGTGGAGGGTCTGAAGTGAGGGGACTCACATCAGTCCTGCCCTTCTTCTCCCCACCCAAATGTTCAGCAGACATCAGTATCTGTGTGTTCCACACCCCTGGAGTTAACCAAGCACAGAAGTAACTGCAGAGGAATTGTGTCTATACTGAGCAGCTGCTTACTGGCTTTCTCCATCTGATGGAGATGTCACCACCCACAATGGACTGGACCCACCCACATTAATGACTGGTGAAGAAAAGGCCTACAGGCTTGCCTGCAGCCTGATCTTAAGAAGGCATTTTCTCAATTGAAGTTCTTTCCTATTAGAGGACTAGAGTTTGTGTCAAGTTGACGTAAAACTATCTGGCACACCCAGATACTATTGTTAGCACATTTCTACTTTTTATCACTTCTACATTCACTTCAATTTCAATGCAAGAAATGGCTACCTCTGACAATCGGTTCTAATAATTCATCTTTTAGTTTGGTATTTGTTTAGAGTTTTATTCTTTTGGTCTGTTTCTTTGTTTTGCTTTTGAGGCAGGACCCTGCCACACTATGTAGCCCTGGCTGGCCTGAAATTTGCTACGTAAACCAGGCTAGCCTCAAACTCACAGAGATCTGCCTGCCTCCACCTCTCATGTGCTGGAGTTACAGGTGTGCCACCACCCTAGCTAATATGTCCTTTTAAAAATCTTAAATGTCGGGGCCGGAGAGATGGCTCAGCAGTTAAGAGCACCATCTGCTCTTCCAGAGGTCCTGAGTTCAATTCCCAGCAACCACATGTTAGCTCACAACCATCTATAATGTGATCTGATGCCCTCTTCTGGCCTGCAGGCACACAGGTAGGCAGAACACTGTATGTAATAAATAAATAAATCTGAAAAAAAATCTTAAATGTCATGGTTAACATAGAATAATATTGTTGCGGAGGACGTGAGTTTAGTTGCCGGCACCTAACAACTAGCAGCAAATTCAGGTATGGGGGACTCAATGGCTTCTTTTCAGGGCAATGCACTCATGTGCACAAATCCACACTCAGACACAACGTGTACAAATAACTGAAGAACAATTCAGAGGAAATTCAGTCTTCCTGAGCCTGGACCTGTGCTGAGGGAGCACATCATGGCAGGAATTCATGGTGAACTCATCTTGTAGTCAGAACCTCAGAGAGAGAGAGGGAAGGACTAGGGTCCACTATCCCCTTAAGGGAGTCCTCTCCAATGACTGAAAGACTTCCTGTGCGCTCCCCCCCCTTAAATTGCCATCACCTTCCAATAGCATCACACTAAGAACAAGAAAGCTTTTGCCATATGGACTTTTCATGGACACTTAAGATGGAAACTATAGCATAACATTTTTATTTTTAGAAGTAATGTCATTTACATTCTGGAAAATTGACTTTCTAGAGTGTCCAGTTTTATGAGTTTTGACAAACACCTACAATCATGTGACCACAACTATCACTCGCCTCCCAAAATTCCTACATGCCCTTTTCTAGTTACAAACACAGCTGCTGTATTGATCTGTGCAGGACTTTCTGCGAATGCAGGTTTCTAACTCACTGACAGCATGGCTAATACCTGAGAGCTTGGCTACTAGGTCAGTGCACGCATATTCACAGCTCCAATCAAGAGTTAGTTTAGCTATCAAGTTTCTATTAAGCATCTTGGCAGTCATCCCCAAAGATCTTCATAATGACTTTCTAAAAAGAGAAATCAGCACCAATGCTGCTGGAGACAGCCCAAGGGGCATTAACAAAGTAGGCTAAAACTGAAGAGACAACTACATCAAGATCCAGTCTTCTTTCTGCCCAACATGAAAGAAATGAGGAAATAGGCATTTAAAAGGAATAAGGAGGAGAAAGAGGGATGGGGAGAGTGGTAGGAGTAAATAAGAACAAGAATAGTACCCGAAAGATGCCCCATCATACAACAAGGACATATGTTCAACTGTGTTCATAATAGCCAGAATCTGGAACAATCCAGATGTCCCTTAACTGAAGAATGGATAAGGAAACTGTAGTACATTTACACAATGGAATGCTCCTCAGCTATTAAAAACAAGGAAATCTTGAAATTTTCAATAAATAGATAGAACTAGAAAAGATCATCCTGAGTAAGGTAACCCAGACCCAGAAAGACATGCATGGTATATATTCACTTGTAAGTGAATATTAGCCAAACATAGAAGTCCTCTGAGAAACTCCACATAGCGGGGGTTCGGGATAGATACTGGGATTTGCAGCAGGACCTTGGATGAGAGCTGAGAGTTATATGGAAGAGGCGGCGTGGGCTGGGGGAGGGGGGAATGGAAGGACCCAGATGGGTCAGGAGCTCTACAGAGAGACCACCAGGGACAGCAGATATGCACCCAGGGGGCCTGCACGAACTGATGCACCAACCATCAGACGTAGCTGATGAACAGCTCATGTTCCATGTGTATGGGGAGAGGGGAGAGAGGGAACTGCCTCTGACATGAGCTCTGGTGCCTTCAATATGACAGGTGCCCCTTGCCAGGGCAGCCTTGGGGGCACATGGAGGAAGAGATGCAGGCTACCCTGATGGGACCTGGTAGACTGTGACCGAGGCCTCCCACCAGAGGGAGGGACGGTAGGAACTGGAAGATAAGAGTAAGGGGATAACAATCAGGAGGTAATGTGAGTAAATTATAATAAAAAAGTTTTTAAAGAACAAGCATAGTGATTTACTTACACAAGAATGCCATTATGAAATCTGTAAATTGCAAATGCTAACAAAATAGTAAAAATAAATAATGGGCAAAGAAATATAGCTTCAGGTGAATGTATGAATGTTTTCTATTTTTTGTTGTAACTTATACTCCCTTCTACTCCCACACATTACAGTTCTGAATTCTTAAAGATTTCTCCGAGGAATAGTGAAAACATTAGAGGCTCTTGAACATCCTAGTGTCTGATTATACAAAAGTTTCAAAGGAGAATGGCTGTAATAAACGCTACAGGAAGCTTTAGGAGATCTGGTGGGATGTGTTGAGTCAATAGTAATATGCCTCATACTATTCCTTCCCTGAAATCAACAAAAAGGAATTTCTAAGGTAATTTCATCCTACACTCTCAGAAAACCAAAACCAGAGACAAGAAGAGAGGGGTTGTAAAGCAGGAGCTGTTCTGTGGCATGTTCAGGGGAAGACCTGAAGTGTGAGTTGGAAGTGGACATTACTAGGTCTTCAGAATAGGTCCCCTGTGTAGCTTCACTTCTCAATGGCCACAGCACACAAACAAGATGTTAGCCAGAGATGCTGTGGGAAGAGCAGAGCCTCTGCATCACTTTGTTTAATCCCAATAAAATTTTTAATGATTTTTTTTATGTGAACTGGTGTTTTTCCTGCATGTATGTCTCTGTGAGCGAGTCAGATCTCCTGGAACTGGAGTTACAGACAGTTGTGAGCTGCCATGTAGGTGCTGGGATTTGAACCCAGGACCTCTGGAAGAACAGCCAGTGCTCCTAACTGCTGAGCCATCTCTCCAGCCGCAAAGACTTTTTTTCTTTTTGTTTTTGACCACAGCACTTCATTGATTCTTCCTTCTAATTATGGAATGTGCCCACTGAAATAAGAAGGGTTTGTACTGTTGAACTCCCATCAACTATAACATATCTATCTTAAGTATGGGAGGGAGTGTAACATTTCTAGATATATGCTCTTTGAGGAGGTATATAAGTTGCAGTAGAAATTAGGATTCATTCCCGTCATGGCAGTCACCTCTCCAGTACATTACCTTAGAGGGGGACTTGAGCATGCCGAGGGCACCTTGGGCATACTGAGGATGCCTTGAGCATGCCGAGGGCACCTTGGGCATACTGAGGATGCCTTCAGCATGCCGAGGGTACCTTGGGCATACTGAGGATGCCTTGAGCATGCCGAGGGCACCTTGGGCATTCTGAGGATGCCTTGAGCATGCCGAGGGCACCTTGGGCATACTGA
The DNA here is from genome assembly GCF_903995435.1 of Acomys russatus. NCBI lineage: Eukaryota > Metazoa > Chordata > Mammalia > Rodentia > Muridae > Acomys > Acomys russatus. Next base: position 907,039 of record NC_067158.1, on the reverse strand, counting down.
GGATGCCTTGAGCATACAGAGGGTGCCTCTCTTTGTTGTTGTCCTGACCAGGTACTTATTCCTTATGCCTGCTGCACTCCCAAGCACAGACAGGGGTCGCAGGAATCACACATACCCTATTCTCAATTCACCTCTATACCTATGTTGGTTTTTCCCCCCTTTTACCGAAAAATAGATTTTCCCCCCACATAAGATGCACTGATTATGGTTTCTCCTCCTACTCCTCCCATTTTCTCCCCCACCCCATATCTGGATCCATTCCCATTCTGTCTCTCATTAAAATACAAAACAAAACAAACAAACAAACAAACAAACAGACTTTTTAGAAGGAGAAAGAAGGCTCCTGGTTCATTTGTTGTCTGCTGGAGTGTTGGATATCCTGAAGACTGAGATTGGTATTACCCCAAAGAACCTGAAGACCCAACCAGCTAAAGAGAACTCCTCCCTCTCTCTCCACTAACCTTTCTCTCCTACCTAGCGTCATAAGGGATTGGGGTGGAGAAGGGATAAAGTGGCATAAGAAACCCCATTAAAATAGAAAATAAAAAGTAGTGGTTCTTCTTAGACTTTTCATTTCCAGATTTCCCTCAGTTTGGCTTTTCCTTGTTGATTCTGTCCCTAATTTCAGGTCTTCTGTCCATGCTTCCTAAGAAAGGTACTTTTTCACCAGAGCACACTGGGAAGGGGTAAGAAAGGTGTACACACAGCAACAACTGAGGTTGGTCTAATGTCTAGTGTGGCTACACACTGTCTGGTTTCTGGCTGTCCTACAGATCTGCAAATGCCCCACTGTCCCTTCAAAAATGCTTCTGTGATTATGCTGCCAACAACAAACTGTGGCCAAAAACTCAGACCTCAGTCCAAGACATCCTCAGCTAGCCTAGGGTGCTGAAAACAAGAGTAGCTATGAAAGGCTGAGACCAAAGTCTAAAGGAACCGTTCTCCATGGTGACAGAGGAGAAAGAAGTCCAAGGAATGGAGTCTCTCCATGAATAAGCAAAGATTTCAAAATCCAGCCATTTTGCCATTCTCTTCAATGCTAATATTTCAACCCCAAAACTGATTAAAAGGTCTGTACAAATCTCAGCTAACTCCTTAAGCACAATACTCCAGACAGACATTCCACTTCCTCCTTGCCATGGCCATGCTCTAAGTGGCCAGAAAATAACTAGTAGTAACACTCAGAAGCTGAGATGGATCCCTGGGTAAAGAAAGCACTTGCCACACAAGTCTGACAACTTGAGTTGACTCATCATGGAAATGGAAGAAAAGAGAATCGAATCCACAAAGTTGTCCTCTGCCCTGCACACATATGCCACACAGGCGCGCGCGCGCACACACACACACACGCGCACACACACACACTGTCACCAACATACATACATACATAGCCATCACCACACAAACACACACAGCTATCAGCACACACAACCATCAACACATACACATACAGAGCCATCAACACACATACATAACAATCAGCACACATGCACACAGCTATCGACACACACAGTCATCAACACATACACACACACAGAGTCACAAACACACATGCACACACATACACAGCCATCAGCACACAAACACACACAGCTATCAGCACACACAACCATCAACACACACACATACAGAGCCATCAACACACATACATAACAATCAGTACACAGGCACACAGCTATCGACACACACAGTCATCAACACATACACACACACACACACCTCAGTGTGGCAAAGTTAGTTATACACATTCACTATTAGTACTAGGTAAAATATTTCAACACTTGTAAAACATAACAGTACACAGAAAAAGGTGATTAGTAGTCACACTGGGTTTTTGTTGTTGACAGTTGTGGGTTTTGTTTTTGGTTTTTTGAGACAGGATTTTTTGTGTAGCAGCTCTGGCTGTCCTGGAGCTCACTCTGTTTTTTAACCTGGTAATTATACTCATGCATTAATCCCAATAAAATAAAAGTGTTAAGTGCAATAAAGTTCAGAGTTTGCTAACTGATTTTAAAACTCACAGCTGCATAAAGATCTAGCATTATAGAGACAGTTTGACAGGTTGTGGAGTGTGAACACGATACCTTTGTTTCAAATATTGAGGTTTGCTGTTATGTGGGTTTACTTTACTAATATCATATACAATAGCATTCAAAATAACATGTGTCATCCTTCCGTATACTCTATTGGTCTAAGGAAGGTCAACTTTTAGCTTAGTAGAACATGGGTTATTTTAGTTACTTTAATCTACTTTTAAAACTTTTTTTTTATTACTCCCTCGCACAAAGTTGAGAGTTTTGTCTGTTTTGGTTGGTTAGTTAGTATAACCCAGGATGGCTCTTAATGTAAGATTACCCCTCCCTCCAGCTCTTAAGCATGGCTGGCCTCGGTTGTTCAGTGGATATAGAAGTCACAGCTGAGTCAAGCTAGCTTTCAGTTACGTATAAGCCAGAGCTGTCTGTATGTGTGGATATGTTACTTTCTGTGCAGCACAGTTATCCACACTGGACTACTATAACCTCTAACTGAAGGTAATCCTTATCTAGCTAGATGGGCTCCTAAAACTAGATATAATTCTGCTCCAGATGTACAAAGAAAGGGCTTTAAAGGCTATATAAAAATTGATTAAATAGTAGTGATATGTGTAATACTATGATAATTATTTAAAATATTAGCTAAAAGGGAGACTTTAAAATGTAAATTAAAGATCTAAATTTAATCTTGGTTTTTGCTTGCAATATAATACAGGCTTTTATTACATACTTAGGTGGCATCTGTAACAACAGAACAGAAATAAACACGTGCCTCAGTTGCCTTGGGATATATCCCATCTTATAAGATGAGTGATAAGGCCAGTGAGGGGCGTTTCCAAGATATTGTAATAAAGCATTTTCCAAGTGACATAATAGAATATGACTTTCTTCATTATGATTTACTAGTTGACATAATGCATGTGTACATAGATTAACTTTCCCACAATGCAGAGTAACTACAGTGATAAAACTAATGGTCACTGACAGCAAGAAAAACCTCTAACTTACTGGGCTCTTACTATGCTCTGGGCAGGACACTAGCCCTTTAACAGATTATTTCTTTAAATCTAATCATCCCAAGAGGCCTAACTGAGATCTGGGACTCATCATCTGTTCACTAACAAGACACCTGGGGCTCCTCATAACTTATAAGATGGACAGGTGGTGGTGTAGGTCTGAAACCAAACATTCTTCTAGGTAGAGTTATGATCTTTAGTAAAGAATCAATAGAGCTACAAAACAGATGACAGTAAGTGAGGGGCGGGGGCACTGAAGCATCTTGGGCAACAAAGAAGACAGAACTGAGCAAGAAGGAAAAGCTCCAGTTGATCCTGAGGGTTTCTTTCCCCTTAGGATCCCCTAGCATCAACAATGTATCCACAGTGTCTAGGTACCAATCATACCTTAGAGTGCCCAGACACACAACGGGGATGCTATAATTTGGGCATTTCAGGCACTAAGTTTAAGTTTGGTGGTGATATTTTATTTCAATGTGAGCCAATTATCTGCAAATGGAAATACTCCCCATGCCACAGAAATACAATAGATTTTTTTTTTACCTAAACTTTTTCTTACTGAAACTATTTTTTATAAAATCTCCTCCTTGATGGGGAGACCTGGTGCCACCCATAGGAAGGGTAAGCAGGCTACCAGGATGAGACCTTATAGGCTGTGATCATATGGTGGGGGAGGAGGTCCCCTTTTGTCACAGACCTATGGGAGAGGAATTGGGTGAAAGAGGGAGGGAGGGGGAGTGGGAAGATACAAGTGAGGGCATAACAACTGAGATGTAATCCGAATAAATTACTTAAATAAAAAAATTTTAAAATAAATATAATAATAATAATAAATCTCATGTTATTCATTGGCTAGAGAAGGGTCTGAATAAGAATGAGAATGACTGGCTGGCTCAGAGTATCATTTTTTCAGGCATATAAGATGACTCTCAACTTTAACTTTTCCAGTTAAAATATAGTGTTTGCAGCCCAAGTCTGCTGCACAGGGTATGCGTTGTAAGAGGGGTAGTTTTATATGGCAAGTATATTCCATTATTCTATATTACCATTGCTGAAGAAATTGCTCAACACCTACACCAACCTTGCCACTCATTAGCTACACATATTGCAGGAGCTTTTCTTTGTTTCATGCATAAAGTGTTGCGATTTGAGCACATTTCTAACAGATTCATATGTTGAAAATTAATCATCATGTTGAGTGTTAAGAGAGTAGACAGAGTAGGAAAATGATTTAACTACAGTGTTTAGAGGTGAATAAAGTAAGATAATCAGAGTAGAGACCCCAAGACTGAATAGCAGATTTATAAGAAGAGAGGTAGAAGGTACAAGGTACACACAGGCACACGTTGAGTGGTTCCTGTCTCTTGCCATATAGAGTCGTGTGCCATGCCAGGACTTTTCCAGCAAGAAAGCTATCAACAGGTGTGTCCCCTCTACCATAGACCTCTAGAATCACAAGCCAAAATAAAACCCTTTTCTTTTTAAAGTAGTCTGCTCCCAGTATTTCATATCACAAAACGGACTAATTCTGTGGTGGCAATAGTGCATCTCTATGTTTGGGATGTTAGGGTTGTTCATAGTTAAGCATTCATAGCAGCACAGGCACAGCAAACACATAGAAAGGCAGATTGTTTTTATTGTTTAGTAGTGCACTTTCATTTATGGAAAACCATATACAAGAATCACCTTTTACATACATGCCTACACTGCCAGAGTCAACGATTCCTTTCCTACTATCCAAATCTCAGAAGTAATCTTGAGATTCGCTCAATATAATAATATTTGAATGACATAATCACTATGTGCTTATATTTATCCTTGATTGCCCTTCCTCAATTACTGGGGAAAACAGAGACTAGATGAAGAAACAGAGAATTTATTAAGCAGTCACCCAGGGCAGTCCTATTTACAAAGCACAAGAAAGAAGATCTTCCCATTAAAAGGTCAATTCTCTTTCTGGACAATCAATCATCTATCCATGCAAGACTAAAGTGACCAATGTCCTTTTTCACTAGTGTACTCTAAAAGCTAAGGGAAGGAAGTTGCTCTGTTTTGTTTTGTATTTAACTTTGATTTTGGTCTATTATTTGATACAAGGTCTTGCTATGTAACTTCAGCTGCCCTAAAGCTTGCTGTGTGGACCGGGCTGGCCATGAATTTATGGTCCTTGTCCTGACTTTGCCACCATATTTGTTTTTTGACTCAACCACCACAAACCAGCAAATTCCTCAGGCTTATGTATGGGTACAGACTGACAATAATTTTAGCCATATTTAATTATTCATTTTAAATTATGTTTAAAAATAAAAATAATGAAATCACATCATAACATATTACACTATTTGGGCAATAGTGTATTTAGTTGTAATGAAATATTATAAGCAACTAAATTAAATGCTTGCATGTTAGCATCAATGAAGATTAGTGTTTGTAAAGATAATAGCCAACTGTGACTATTAGTTATAAGGAAGGGGATTCTCATTGTATATTGTTCATTCTTGAAGTATTTAAAGTTTTTCAACCATTTTGCTCTGATTTTTAAACATTTGTCAAGATTCAGTCTCTTCTCCACCCCACAAAGAATAAGCTAGTATATGTTATATAAGTTTGAAAAAACTAAAATGTTAAAAATTTTATGATTTTTTTCTCCATTTCTACTCTCAAATACTTTCTTGGAGTTCATTAACACTTTCTTAAAGAAATAAAATTCCCATATATACACATACACAAACACAAATAAATAAATATAATTTGGGGAGTCACTAGTCAAGAGTACTTGATGGCCTTCTAGAGGGCCCAGATCCAGTACCCACCACTCATGTCATATGGCTCACCCTGCTGTAACTCAGCCCCAGGGAAACAGCTCTCTCCTCAGATCTCCACAATTACCCTCTTACAAAACATATACACAGACAGACAGATCCACACACGCACATGCACACGCAGACACACAAATCTTTTTAAATTAAGAGGTGGGGAGAATACAGCAAGATGGTTCATGGAGTGCCACTAAACCTGACAACTTAGTCACCAAGTTCCACATGGTGGATGGAAAAAAACCAACTCTCAAAAGTTGTCTTCTGACCTCAAATTCATGCACACACATACACAAATAAATACATAAATAAGTACAAAATAAACCAAGAACTTCTGTCATTTCTTAAGTAACAATATAATTTTTACTACCATAATTTATATATTTCAAATATACTAAGCCTATTCCTCCTGGAAATAGTCATAGAATAATATGTTAGATCTTTCTCTTCTACAATAAAAAGAAGTATGTGGGACCAGACCTAGGTGTGTCTCAGCATCTCTCACAGAACAGCAGACTATGACCACATTCACCATGTTGAAAGGTAACCAACTTTAAAACAGAACTGTGCTTCAGCCCCAACTTGAGGGAAGAACCTTTTCATCCCAGAGGAGAAGCCAGTTCTTAGATAGATAGATAGATAGATAGATAGATAGATAGATAGATAGATAGATAGATAGATGGATAGATAGATAGATAGATAGATAGATAGATAGATAGATAGATAGATGGATGGGTAGATAGATAGATAGATAGATAGATAGATAGATAGATAGATAGATGGATAGATAGATGGATGGATAGATAGATGGATGGATAGATAGATAGATAGATAGATAGATAGATAGATAGATAGATAGATAGATGCATGTAGATGATGGGTAGATGATAGATTAGATAGATGATAATAGACAGACAGATGAGAGAGAAATGATAGATTAGATAGACAGACCCCTTCAAAGCCTTCCTTAGTAATACATTTTGAAACTTTAATCAGATTTGCTGCAATCTTATACAAATCCTTAATCTGTCTCACGCTGGTCCTCTGGATTTGCATACTCTTGACATAATTCCAAGCCACCTGAAACCATCACATTCACAGACACACAGAAATGGGAAAGAACACCTCTCTCCAACAGCTATGCTAAGGTTTGCTTTGTGATCCTGTGGCTGGAACTTGTAGGTGATTCCTTGGTCCGCTGAGCAGTTATGCATGGAACGTTTTTAATATTTTATTTTGAGACTCGGTTTTACTAAGTTTCCCCGGGTGGTCTTGGACTCGCTGTAGCCCAGGCAGACCTAAAGTTTTATCCTCCTCCCTGACCTCTCATCCCCCACTTGCTCTCAGCTTTGTCTCTCTTGCCTTCTGCTCTCCACTAGGAAGGGATACAGCAGAAATGTCCTCACAGTGGTTCACAACTGATAACAATTTTCCAGCCTCCCCCAAGAACTAGGGGAAAAATCAATCTGTTCCCTGTTACCTAATTTCTTGGGCTCACTGCTTAGAACTTGGGCTCACTCCTTAGAACAGCATAAAATAAAAGACCACGCCCAACAAAGTAAACAAAACAGAACCTAGTCTATCAAGCTGATGCTTCCACCTTTGAATGTTTAGGGGTGTGAAGCGTGGGAGCTGGAAGATCGTCCAAAGGCTAGTGTGTTGAAGGTTTGGTCTACAGCTAGTGGCTCCGTACTAAGAGAACTTTAGGAGGAAGGATATAGCTAGAAGTAGGTCATGGGTGGCATGGCCTTGCTGGGACCCTGGCCCCTTCCTCTGTCTTTGCTTCCTGGCCACTAGGAGATGAACAGCCCCAACTGCCTACACTCCTGGTACCCTCTGTTCTGCTGCACCAAGGTCCTAAGAACAATGGCTCCTGGCACAGACCAAAACCTCCAAAATGAACCGAAAGGATGCTACTTGCCTGCCTCTGCCTCCCTGAGTGCTGGGATTACAGGCACATGCCACCACGCCCGCCTAAACTAGCTCCCTAGTAAACTGTTTTTCTCAGGTGTTTTGTTGTGATGATACATTGACTAACACAAGTGATGAGCACCTACGTCATGCTATAAGTTAAACATTTTTATTTATCTTTTCCTTTTCTTGAGATGTTTAGATATGAAGAAAAACCATTGGAATTTGTTCAGTTAAATATTTTGTAATATTTTTATTAAATTCATTTTGGAAAGTTTATTTTGAAGGCAACAAAAATAAGCTTTGAATAAATCATATTTTAAATAGTTTACTTCTTGAATTTTAGGTTGTATGCTTACCAAAGAGAAGGTATACTTTCAGTAAACTCTCATTAATGTTGTAATCAATGCCAATTTGAATGACCCAAATGCAGAAAGGGTTCTCCCTGCTCAGAGATCACTGGGATAAAGGCAGAGAGTCACATTGGGATTATGAAAATGTTCTGGTCTGGACAGACCACCTTTCGCCCAAATGGCCCATTACAACATTCGGTAGCTGAACGAGGCCAACAGGACATACTGAGGTGACAAAGAGTTTTCTGGTTTCTGAGCCTTTTCCAACACTATCAAGACACTATGGTCTTCTTTGCTAAATGTCAGATACCAAGGAATGGTGTTAAGAGCAGATCTCAAAATTTAAAAGCTATCTCCAAGGTAGAAAGCAAAGTTTTTAAATTTATCTGAAATCAAAAGCAAAACTCTTGCAAGAAAATATGAGCTGCAATAATGGGCTGGGAAGATGGCTCAGTGGGTAAAATGTTAGCTGCAGTCACAAGGACTCGAGTTTGATCCCTAGCATCCATATAAAAAGCCAGGTGCAGTGGCACAAGGCCAGCACTGGTGCAGGGACAGTGACAGGCAGATTCTAGGGACTCCTCAATAGCCAGTGAGTTGCAGATTCTCTGAGACCGGGCTCAAAAGATTACGGAAGAGAGCAGTTGATGACAATACCTGACTTTAACTTCTGGTCTCCACAAGTATAGCATAGGTAAGTACACACACGCACACACACATGCACGTGCATGTGTGGATACTCATACACCCCAGTATATACATACATAATTATTTAAATGAGCCCCAAACCCAAGCTCATAATTAAATATAAAAAGCAGAAATCTGGGAATACTGGTACATGTCAATAATACTAGCAGGTGAGGAGACAAGTGGGCTACACAGTGAGGCCTGGATGGGGTGAGGCAGGTGTTAAGTCATGAGGACCCTCAATTAAGTGGCTTCTTGGAGAAGAGCCAGACCATTACTGGTACCTGCCCATCATCCCATTACAACCCTTCCATCCCCACCACATAGAAAACTGCACTTGAACCTGTGCAGCAACCTGAAAATCTGCACCAAATGAAGACTCCAGAGCTGAGGAAACATCCCATCTCTAGGCATGAACTATTTCAAAGTGCTGGGACTGAACACACTGAGCTACACTCCCAACCCACGTGGTGTTTTTTACTATGGTATATTCAAGTAACAACTTCTGCAGCCTTCACTGGCTATACTGTTGGAATGGGGCTCGTAAACTACTGATTCCAAGAGAATCCCACGCATAAATGTCTTTGTGATCAGTGTATTCCCAGACATTAATGCACTCTATCCTTCACTCCCAGGACATTGGAGAGTGCCTGCTCCTTGCTCAGTGCATTCTAAGGATACAACGGTAATTACAAAGTGCTCACACTTTCAGATTCTATAGGGTTAAGATATGGAATGTGGACAATAAATAAGACAAAACCGATTCAGGTAGCAGTAAGGGCTGTGCATTGAGGGAAGTGAGGTAAGAGAAGCAGGGTGGCAAGTGAAGGCACTACAGATGGGAAGGCTAGAGACAGCTTGTTATGAAACAGCAAGGCACGGTAACCTCCGTGGAGGAGCTGGGGAGGAAGGCTTCAGGCCCTGGCGAGGACAAATGGAGAAGTCCTCACTTAGACACTCGCCAGTGCAGCTAGAGGAAAATGACTGGGGCAGAAAGGAGGTCAAAGGGGTGGCAAGGGGCCAAAGCATGCAGAGCCTGGAAGGGATCCAGGACTTACTGCCACTGTAAACACACTGAGCAGTTACTGGAGGCCTGAGAGGAAAGGGAACAACCTGAGTTCAACATTTCAAAGGCTCCTTCTGGCTGCAGAGAGGTGAGAAGTGAGACCCAGAGTGCCAGGAAGAGACTGCACAGCCTACAAAGGCTGACTTTCATTAGACAGGACAGAAATGTCTGCACAGTGAGCTCCTTAGCTATTTGTTTAATGAATGCATTTTTCATTTCACCGTCTCATTTTCAGGAAATTTCTACATGACACATTATTGCTAGAAGTACTGAACATCATTATGCAAATTTTATGCATAAAAGGCTCTTTCCATATTTCTACCTCATAGAAAGACTAAAGCAATGTCAACTCTCTTAATAAAAATTATTAGAGATTTTAATTATATGTTGATTCATGTATACAGAAATTTAAGATTTTATGATACCACATTTCCTAAATTTGATCATTAGACCAGGAGTGGGTAAATCTTCTAGTCCCTGTTCTGGAAGAGAAATATACTTCAAAAACTAAGCTTTGTACGTTCCAATGCCATAGCCAAGACTGCCTAGGTGCTTGCCATAAGCCAGGCTCCTTTGCAAAAGACCTCCATGTTTGAGTGTCATGACCACTCTCTGCAGTACGGCAGAGATATTGGCTTGCTCCCTCTGCCTATGATATCTGCTAAGAAGTGTCAGCCAGAACCTATTCCCACCAAGTATCTACTAGCCTAAAAGCCCTCAGTGCTGAGGACACAAGACTTTCACTGTCAGAATCTACAAATTTCAGGGGCTGTGTCACCCCCAGGTCATGTTCCTTCCCAGACCAGTCTATGTCCAATAACTTACTAATGTAGAGAGACAAGGGCTGCTCATCCTGGCAACTCTGGTTGTGGGTACTGAGGCTGTTACAGGGCCTGCATTGGAGCTCAACTTTTTCCTCCATCACAGACTCAATAATATTCTTTAGGCTAAACTCTATTACAGAGACTGCCTTCTAGGAACCAAAACTATGATAAATATTCCTTTTCTTTCTCTTAACTGGACTATCCAAATGGCATGTGGAGTCCATTGGATGTGGAAGGTCTGGTCCATGGAATGAAAATAGAAGCCATGTGTGCAACTTCCAGAGAAGTCTCTCTGTGTCCAATTTCTTCTTCCTACAGCTGTAGTGAGAGTTTCAGTGTCTTTAAAAACTCAGTCACATTCTGAAAACATGTTTTTGTTTTAATCTCAGGTGTGGCATATGGGGCTGCTTCAGACTGTCCAGAGCAACAGACTATCCGCCTTGTGCATGCTCTGGTAGGGCCATGATCCTGCCGTTAGAAGATAGTTTAATTTTGGGAACTCTAGAGAGGGTAAAAAAAGATGAAAGCCCCAAGACAGGAGGAATGGCTGCTCCTGTTGTTGCTGGTTTGTCAAGTGGCCACAAGACAAGAGACGGTTAGAAGAAGCTGGAGACACCCTGATAAGATGAAGATTGGATTTGCCCCAAGGAACTCAACACCCTAACCATCAGGGAATAGTCTAAGAGGTCTCAACACCCCCTCTCCCCACTGACCTTCTGTCTCTCGTACCTGGGGTTGGAGTGTTGGAAGGAATTGAGGTGGAGAAGGGTAGGAGATATCAGAACCCAAATAAAGTAGTGTAAACAAATATGCCTATATGCAGCTGAATACAGATAAGACGCCTAGAGTGCGAGCAGCCATCTTGCTCACTACTGACAAACAACAGGGGAAAAAGGCTTCATGCAATCACTGGTAGAGGCCAATGCAGGAGGTTGAATCGACAATGTAGCAGGTGGAAGTTAGTGTGTCCTGAGCCCCAGTGACAAGCGAGAGCAGAACAAGATCTACATCCAGGCTTGACTCCCAAGTTCATGCTCTTATAACACTCCGAGCTGCCTAAAGAGGAAAGCTGATTGGTAATTTTGGCTAGAAGCACACATTGTGAGCCTAGAATAGCAGACATGGGTGTTCAAATGAAGTGTGGCAGGCTTTGAATCATCTGAAGAAAAAAAAAAATAGGTCCCCATGTGTAAATACTATAGGAGCATAAAGAAGGCCAAGAGGTGGCCCTTTCCATGTCTGTTTGAGAGGTTAGACAATGTAAAACTATTGGAGAAATAATGACCTAGCGAGACTGCAGGAGATATAGATGTCAGCCATTGATAAGCTCATTAGTCATGTAGACTACAGTTTCTCTCTAAACATAAGTGAAGCTATCCACTGTGTGGGGTGGTGAGAGGTGGAAGCAGGCTCCACTCCTCAGGAGGGACCTACTGGGACAAGGGAGGAAGAGCAGTGGTCATCCCGAGCAGGTGGCCCAGGAGAGGGACAGACAGTCTCAGTGTGAAGCCCCACTGCAAGCCTCAAGTGTCTGATCTCCCTAGCACTGGGCTCACTGCACCTCACTGCTAAGCACAGCCTTCTAAGCCTCAAAGACTAAGTTCACTTATTCCAACCCTGCTTCCTCCGAAAGGAAAATGTTTCTCCTAATGCATCCAGGGTCCCTGGGGAGAGAGCCACAGCCTCTAGGCAGCTAGCTCACCTGCTGAGATGCCATAGAGTAAGCACTCTGGGCAGTTCATGCAGGAATCAAGAGATCCACTGCCTTCTGGATCATTTCAGGCCCCACCCCCCAAGATCCAGCTACCCTCTAACACTGGACAGCAGCACACACCAATGTCACCCTGTCTTGGGCCTAACTAAAACTAAGTTCTCAGCTCATGGGGGAATTTGGAGGAGGGGCAGTTGTAGGGGAAAAGTATACAGTTCCAAGACTTGCCCAAACCTCATGAATACAGAACAGAATAGTATACATGCACTCTGCCCAGTGTCATCACCTTCATCACACAGCAGTCACCATCATAGCAGTCCTGGGTGGAAGTGGTTGCTTTTTGTGTGCAGATGCACGGCCTCTGAAGTCAAACAGACTTTGCATGTAAAGTCCAGGTCTGCCAGTTGCCAGCTACAGAGGTGTGTTCAGGTGCTGACCTCACCCAGCTAAGACCTGTGGGTACTAATGGCATCGGGGAGCTGCTCTTCAGAGCTGACAAGGAGCTGGAGGCAGGCATCCAGCACACATTCATTTGTAAGGATGTAAGTCATGAAACTCAGGGGAGCCGCAGTGGTGATTAAATTGATGCAGTTTTGCCAACTATCTATGGAGCACCTGCTCTGTGTCGGACGTGTTTAGGATACACAGCATGAACACTGTTACCAAGCAGCTTTTGACCAGATGAAGGAAGTTGCTATCCTTCCATAACCTACAAACCACATGGTGAGAGGGGAATTCGTTATGGAATATTTAACCTTATATGAAATGTTTTCTAGCTTCTACAGCCCTGGCTGAATGCCCCCTCCCCAGAAAATCTTAGCAAAGTCTGTTTCTCATGATCCCTGTTTCCTTCTCATACAAACCAGCCAGATGGAAACAGTAGCCTCTCAATCCATACTACTATAGCCCGGGAAGATTGGGTTTGTTTTGAGTCAGGGTCTTGTGTAGCACACAGGCCTCAAATTTGCTAGTAACTAAGGCTGATCTTGAACTTTTGATTCTCCAGCCTCCATCTTCCAAATGCTGCAATTTCAGACCCACATCACTATGGTGGTTTGAATAGGTACAGCCCTCATAGGCTCCTGGGTTTCAAGGCTTGGCCAGAGGGAGTGGCACTATTAGGAGGTGTGGCCTTATTGGAGGAGGTGTGTCACTGTGCAGGTGGGCTTTGAGGCCTCCTATGTTCAGGCAATGCCCAGTGTGGAAGACATTCTCCTCCTGGCTGCCTTTGGAACTCTCCACCCCTCCAGTACCATGTCTGCCTGCACACTGCCATGCTTCCCACCCTGGTGATAATGAACTAAACCTCTGAAACTGTGAGCCAGTCCTAACTAAATGCTTTCCTTTATAAGAATTGCCTTGGTCATGGAGTCTCTTCAGGGCAATAGAACCCTAGTTATGACAACCACCATGTCCATTTTTGCATGGTGTTGGAATCAAACCCAAGGCTTTGTGAATGCTCAACAAGCACTTTACCAACTAAGCTACATTCTTTGCTCTCCCACATCCTTTCTCAAGTCCCCGGCAAGTCATTAAGCGTAGCTTCATGAGCAGCTGCTTCCCTCATCTGGTCAAAAGCTGCTTAGTAACAGTGTCCATGCTACGCATCCCTCATCCTACATGCCTAGCACTTGTCTGGCACAGAGCAGATGCTCCACAGATTCGTGGCAAAACTGCACCAGTTTAATAAGCACTGGGACTCCCATGTTCTCAGGTCCATGATTCTGATGCAGAGTGGATCCTAGGGTATAAAGACTTTCAGAGGCATTTAACACCACTGCGTCTTACCAGAGAGACTGTCAATTTAGCCCATATAGTTCACAGGGTCCTAGTTAACATTGAGTTAGACTGATCCCAATGTTATTACAAATCTAAAATTAAATCAATTTTAGGTTTTGCTTGCTTTGTCAATTCAGTTGACGAGAGAACATACACAAAGCCATCAGAAGAAAAGAGTGAGCTGCAGCTTGATGCCCAGTGGATAATTATCTTACGGTTCAAAGATACTCATCATGCCTGGCATGGTGGTATATGCCTTTATCCGAGCACTCAGGGAGGCGATCTCTGTGAGTTCAAGGCCAGACTAGTCTACAAAGTGAGTCCAGGATAGCCAATGCTACAGAGAAACCCTGTCTCGAAAAACAGACAAACAAACAAAAAAGATACTCTATCAACTCTATGTCAACCAACAGATGGACACACACATACAGAGAGAGAGAGAGAGAGAGAGAGAGAGAGAGAGAGAGAGAGAGAGAGAGAGAGAGAGAGAGAGAGAGAGCTACCACTTTAATGAAGAAATTTGCAGTATACATTCTGAAAATGATATCAGCAGAAGGAAATCTTTGGGATGACGTTCTACATCTAGAACTTCCCACCTCTGCCTAATTAATACAGTTAGCAATAGAAATACAGCTGACAACGGCAGATTAAAAAAAAAAAACAGTTGTACAGAAAAGCCATATAATTTCAAGTCTGGGTTTTGAATAACTTCAAACATGGTATAAGATATACATATGAATCTGTCCTGGTATGAGTGAGGGGCAGTTGCCTGGGCATTACAGGTGACATGGTGACACAGTGAATGAACACAATGAGAAAGAGCTGGAATACCGAGTGACACACTCTACCGAGGCCAGTCAAAGGCTTTAGTATTAAGACTAAACCAAACATGACAGCAAAAATCTGTAGCATGCATCAAAATTAAGTACATATAGAGGTACAGAAGTTGGATGAAAGGATGTTTCAGTCCTAATTCTTCCACAGAGCCCAGACACATACATCTAAGTGCTGCTCACTTGACATCTTCGTTTGGAGGTATAACACACAGCCTGACAAGCCCAACATAACCAAAACAAAACCTTAACCCTTCCCCATCTGAAGCTTACTTTTAAGATTTAGCATATCTTATGCTGGGGGCATATGTGCCATGATGTACATATGAAGGTCATAGGGCAACTTTGGAGGAGCAGGTCCTCTCCATACACCACGTGCGGGCTCAGGGATCAAACTTAGATCATGAGCCTTGGCAGGAAGCACCTTTACATGCTCAGCTATCTAGCCAGCCCTGCATCCTATATTAAACCTGATTCTTCTCCTGTCTTTCCATCTCAGAGCATGGTACCACTGCTTGCCAACACAGAGAGGCTAGGCAGAGGAACATCTAGTGAAGGAAGGCCGCCAAAAGGCCAGTGCTAGCAGGGGTGGAGGGAAGTTGTAGCAGGGGGTCACAAAAGCAAAAGAAAGCATTGCTAAGAGTGGTGCAATAGTCAGGCGGTGGTGGCACGTGATTTTAATCCCAGCACTTGGGAGGCAGAAGCAGGCAGATCTCTGTGAATTCAACACCAACGTCGTCTACACATCGATATCAGGGTAGCCAAGGCTATACAGAGCAGCCCTGACTCAACCCCCCCCAAAAACCAGAAAGGGTGTGTGTGTGTGTGTCTGTGTGTGTCTGTGTGTGTGTGTAATGATACAGTGTATCCAGCAAAAACACTGATTTTTATTAATTCTAGATTTGTAAAAATTGAGTTCATTAATGGTATTAAAAAAGAGGATGTCTGGTAGAGTGGTGTTAAGAGGAACCCAGCTGGAGATGGCTGAGCAGGTAAGAGAGGAAGTGACCATGGAGAAAGACACGGAGCCTGCCGCAGAGTTAAAGGACTTAATACCAAGTTCCCTAAGAATTACAAAATAAAACCTACCAAAGAAACCAGTGTCCATGTCATCATAAGGAATCGGGAGCTGTGGAGTGGAGCAGGAGAAAAAAGTGGTCCTAGTGAGCTGATGTCAACCTTTGGAGGGCCATATGTCCAAACAATCCCAAGCTCATCCCAGAATGACTGCTAAGGGCTCACAAGGTGCCCCACTGTATCATGAGTATATTAATCACCCTGTTTACTGCTCACCATTTCCTATCCAGCACTAGGTAAGCACTGTGTCACTTCGGGGAACACAAGACAGATATTTACACTAGAAAACTGCAAAGACCAGTCCAAGGGAGGTACATAAGTGCCAGGAGCCCATCAATTTACGCAGAAAATATTCAAGACTTTCACCGAACACAAGCTATCTACATTCTACCAAATAGTAAATGCTAACTTGTAATTCTACCACAATAACATTAAACCAGAGTACATGAAACACAGTTCTTGCTATATGCCTAACAGAATTAATTCAGTGGGAATGTCAGAGGTTCCTTGTCTCATGATGCTTTGTTTGCGGCATTATTTTTATTTCTCCTTTCCTTCCTTCTCTCTTCCCTTCTTTTCTATTTTTGCTTCCTTCCTTTCTTTTTTCTTTCCTTCCAGGTCTTCTGCATATATACTATGGCTTCTGGGGTGATATTTTGGGGGATTTCCGGGTGTGTGAATATCTGTATCTGTATGTGCTTCCTGTGCTTTGTGGGGGGGGGGAGCTCTTTTTCTTCTGGTTCTTCTTTGCTTTGTCCAATTCTGGTTTGTTTGTTTTTTATCTTATTTTATATGGTTTTGTGGTAAAGACTGTAAGCTTTGTCACAGGTGAAAGCAGTCTTGGCGGGCTTTACCCTTGCGTACCCCATGGATACATTGAGATAGACTGAGTGGAGCCATCCTGGGACTGGAATTCAGGAAGCAGACCTGGGGACTCCACCTGGACTATTGTTTTTCTAATAGACCCTCAATGAGACAAGGAGACCACCCTTGGCACATGACACAGGCAGGTGGAGAGGAGAGAGCAGCAGCAGGTTCAGACCTGTTGATGAGCAAACACGTTGATCAGCAATCAGGCTGGAGCAGCACCCAGGCCAGAGACACCTATGGACCCGTCCTGTGGAACGGATACTGGAAGGTTCACTCTTTTTTCCCTTTAGCCCTTTTCCCCTCTTGTGTAAGCTAGTTGGGTAGTATAATAAAGTTTAATTGTTAACAAACAGAGCCTACATTGTTTTATTATTTTTAGATGCCTGTTTATATTCTAATGAGAGAGGAAAAGAAAAGATATAAATGTGGGAAGTTGAGAAGGATCTGGGAGGAGTTGGGGAAGAGGAACTGTGATTATGTTGTATGAAAATTTTTATTGAAAAACAATGCTATAGGTGGGGTAGAAAGGTCTATATTGAATTGTTTATAATGGCTTTCCAGTATCTGGAGGAGGATGGAACAGAAAGGAATTAGGTCAAAGAATATACAGTTCTAGTTATTCAAGATGAGCAAATTCTAGAAATCATCATAGTGCTGTCATATAACAGGACTGCATTGTAAGCATGGCACAACACATGTGCCATAAACTCAGTGTTGCGGGGTGGAGACAGGTGGAGGGAATCACCAGACTTCTAACCAAAACAGTGGCTTAAGTAAGAGACCTTGCCCCCAAAAAGTAATAATAAGGTGAAAAATAACAGAGGAAGACACACACCATCAACCTGTGGCCTCTAACTTTTAACAACTGGCTTCTCTTCCAGAGGTCCTGAGTTCAATTCCTAGCAACTACACGGTACTTCACAACCATCTGTAATGGATCCAATGCCCTCTTCTGGCATGCAGGTGTACATTAAGAGTGAGCACTCATATACATAAAATAAATTTTAAAAACTGGATTGTGCACTTACCAATTAACTAAGAGGGTAGAATTTATGTTGTGTTTGTCTTAGTCTGTCACCTGCTATAACACAATACCACATAGTGGAGGAAGAGAACCAACTTTTTCAAGTTGTCCTCTGATCAAACTACACAGCATGTGCACACCTACACACTTAACAACAATAGATGATCTGGTTCACAAGGAGGCTTGGATGTCCGTGAGCATGGACTGGGCTTCTTTTACACCCCTCTTTCTGTGACATACCATGGCAAGAGGGCAAGTCAGACAATGAAGAAGGCATACTCTTTTTAACCAGAATCCTACCCAATTACTAACTCAGGCCATGATAATGGCCTTAGTCTACTCCCAAAAGGACAGTCCAATCACCTAACCACTTAAAGGTTCCGTTGTTAATATTGTTCCAGCAGAAATTAAATATCCATAAACCCACATGCACTGTGAGGAGCCACTCAGACTACAGCAGTGTTATCATAGCAATAAGTTTTAAAAGGTGAGAAGAAATTCTGGAGGTAGCATGTGTTTGTGGTACTGATTGGGCAATAAGTATGTTGTTTGTGAAACTTAGCTACAAATCCATCAAATTATAAACTTTAAATATGTACAAATGGTGGGCATCATGCAGGAGATACAGTGGGCAAGTGAGCTTCCCAAAGACAGCCCACCGCTTGGCATGGCCCCAAGGGCTTTGGCTCAGGATTGCTTCTTGCTGCTGTTGTGCCTTCTCATGTTTGTCATTGCTGTATTCCACAAATGTCTGGCATGGTATAATTGGGTGTGGGGAGACCCTCACTGCCTATTATCTGGTGTGATTGCTTCCTGTGTATTAGCCCAGGAAATTTTCCTGTAGATCAACATGAAGATGTATTTTCATAAAATAATGCTGTTTAGATGAGTTGATGATTTTATAGAATTCCTGATAATAATGTTATGCAATTCCTGATTTGATTCAAACAAGCGTAAGAATTTAAGATAGTTGATAGGAAGTTTCAAGTTAGAATCAAAGGAAAACGTGCCTTCTCCTTGCAGTAAAGGCTGCAGAGATCAGAAAAGTTGTATGGTGAGGTTTTGTGCATTACAAGCACATAAATTACACTGGGAAGAAAAACAGGCTTGGGGAAAGTTAATGATCAAGGAAAGCATTCATTCTAGATTGGGTCTGAGTCCCTCAAACTTTTGATCTAGGGATATGGTCACAGGTCTCAGTGTGCACCATAAGGGAGACTATGAACCAGATGTGGATAATTCTACTACAAGCACAGAGAGTGGATGATTAGCTTGTTTAATAATATAAGACTTCAAAAATAAGATGTAAGATAGCTGGCCTATTTCTGGGTAAATATAGATTGTCACCAACTAAGTATAGGAAAAACCTGCTACAACAGATTTGGCTTGTTTAAACCTTATTAATCTATGGCATAAAGAGCTATTGCTTTAAACTTCTGATGAACTTGTAGAGTAAAAGATAAAGAACATTTAGTTAGGTACAAATTTTTATTAAAAATATATAATAAATAATCTTGCTGTAGTTCCTTCTTACATAATAATTTTAATCTGTTTTTGAAATATATGTTTTTGTGGTGATTGCTTTTTGAAAATACATAACCTGTGGCTGAGGTAAATTTTCTTGTTGCTGTGTCACTAGCAACCCTGAAAAACATTCTAAGAGTCAATTCAAAACATCACTTCTGACTCTGGAAATTGAAATAGTGGGCACCATCTAGGGAAAGTCCTTACTTATAAGCCTTGAGACGTTTCATCTACCTGTAGGTTCCAGCACAAAGGCACCAGAACACTGTTGAATCTGTTTAATTCCCTGACAGTTGTTGAACACTCTTAATTAAGAAATACACATGTAAGTGAGCAGCACTTCTGAGGTCAGCTATGGCTGGAACAAAATGTTTTCCGTGTTCTTAAACATCAAAACAAATTAGCTACATGATGGTGGAATATAGCCTCACCCACAATGCTGCCTTTCTGAGAGTAAACACTTAACACCAGCATAAAAGCTTTCACTAGGCAGCAATGGCACAGCCGCTACAAAGAAGTCAAGTGTCATACAGCCACTGGCAAGTAAAATTTCACATTAAATTAAAAGTATTTCCAACAGCATTTTTCAAAAGTTAAAACTACTGTAGACACATTTCAAATATATAACATATACATATAGACATAATAGTTCACACATTGCCTAATTACTTTACAAGACCTAGCTGCCTACTCAGTTATATATGTTATGCAGGACTGAGTGAAAATAGAACCAGTAGAAATAAAATAACTTCCCTGTGAAATATCTTTTGGAGTTGGAGAATAAACGAATAAGAGAATCATCCTGGATCTCTGTGTTGGTTCATGGCAGTCCAGATTACTTCAGGTTGTAGTTTCTTCTCCACTGGTGTAGCAGATCAAGGATTGTCAAACTGTCGTGCTAATACCAAACAGAATTGCATTTATGCTGCATAAGTTAAAACTCTGTCATAACAATGGAGTAAAAGGGGTATTCAAGATGTTTCAACGGAACAGCCAGAAAGTGAACACTCTGCAAAACCTACCTTCCTTGATCACCTTATCCAACGGGAAAACTTTGATAAGGAAAGTACTATTACTAACAGGTGTCATGAGATTTCCCCTAAGATGATGTTTAAATGTTAAATATTCTACCAGTGATAATATTTTTGGTTTCAATGGCAAATAAATAGCATAAATAAAATTATTTGTGAGAAATAAATGCTGTTGACTGCACAAATGGAATAAAGCATATGCTGACTAAAAACATGGAAAGAATTCTAAAGCCAGGTAAGTCACATCCAAAAATTTTAACTCTAATTAGACATTGTCATAGCGATGGTTTATTAAGTCATGAGATGTCAGTTGATGCTTAAACTCACAAGAAATATACATTCATACTTTCAAAGCGTCTTTCTTCAGATATTTAGCAAGTTACTGAGAAACTGTAAAATTATGAAATGTAAGACGCTTGTTTGCTTGTCCAGCCTTATAGGCTTCTCCCTGTTCAAGAGCTCCACCCTAGTTCCCAGAATAGTTACATGCAAGCTTCCAAATATCAAACGTCCCCATACGGTTTCCAGTAACTGCGCTAGGGACCCACACCCAAGTCCCCACAAGAGGTCTCCCAACGCCAGATGTCCTAATGTCCATATGGCTTAACTTGATAAGCAACCCCACCTGCTTTGTGGTTTTTGCCTTTAAAACTAGCCTGTAACAGTGACTCAGGGTCCTTCACCTCCCGAGTGCTGAGGGACCTTGACGCATCAGAAATAAACCTTTGCTTTTGCATCAGTGCTCTGTGTTTCGCGTGGTCCCTTGTGGCTACCCCCTTCCTGAGTTGGGCGTGAGAGTCAAACATTACTAAAGGAAAAACAGCAACATTAGATTACCAAAAACTGGCATACAGTTAAACCAAGGGACCAACGGTAACATCACCAGCAACCAGATACATTTAAATAATGTGCTCCTGATACATTAGGAGAAGAAAATAGCACTTCTATGGCATTCTTGCCAAAATGCTGTAAACCAAGCCATAAGGAAACATGAGACTAACTGAAATTGAGAGTTATTGTACCAAATAAGTGGCCTCTTCAAAACTGTCAAAACCATGAAATACAAGAATGAAGAATGTTCTTGATAAAAGAGACATAAGAAGACATGATAAATAAATCTAACATGTGATCTTTTCTTTTCCTCTGGAGGACACTACTGGGACAACTGGAAAAACGTCAGATCTTTAGATCAAATAACAGCAGTGTTTAAATATCAATTTATTGATTTTGAGAAGTGTACCTTGGTTATGCAACAATCTTGCTTTTAGGAACTTCACATCAAAGTACTTAAAGGGGAAAGTCATTAGGCATCACACTTGCTATCAAGAGACTCACTAAAAAATACTTATCTTTGTGAATGTGCATGCACATAAAAGATGGCTACATGGATATGCGAGTTAGTGAGACATCTATATATACATGTATATATAGATATGTGGGCTAGATAGATGGAAGAACAGACAGGGTATAAAAAACAAAAAAGGAAGGAGAAAAAGACGAACAAAGAAAGGTAGGAAGTAGGGAAAGAGTAAGAAAGAAAATTAATGCAAATACACATCTGCATCTGGAGCATCTGGGTGGAGGATGTACATCAATTCTTTGGACTCCCCTTTGAACTTTCCTGTAAGACTAAGGTTATTTCAACATAAAAACTTAAGCACAATGTAGGTATATAAAGAACATGTGAAAAGCATGGTAGCACATGGCTATAAGCCCAGCATGGTAGCACATGGCTATAAGCCCAGCATGGTAGCACAGGGCTATAACCCCAGCATGGTAGCACACAGCTATAACCCCAGCATGGTAGCACATGGCTATAATCCCAGTATGTACAAGGCAGAAACAGAAGAACCACAAGTTCAAGGCTACATAACAAGTTTGAGGAGAGCCTGGGATTTATACTGAGCCCAGTCTCAAAAATAAACATATTGAATTACAAAGTAATAACCAATATATGTGTTTCTGTGATACAGAGACAATACTAGTTACTATAGGAACTAAACTAAGATCAATGTCTGAAGAGCTTTTTTTACTCAAACTCGTAGGGAAATAATTAACACAGCAAAACAACCAGAACAATTCAAAAGAGCAGATATGGAAGGAATTGCTAAAGTTATAAGTACACCACACTGGTCTCAATACTAAGCTGCTACTGAGAAAGATTTAAAATAATTTTTAAAATACCAAAAATATAAGTTGTACCAGAATTTCTATTCTTCTAGAGAAGAATCTGTAAACAGTAAATTATTTTTGAAAACATTTATGTGTTCACGTAAGTATGCATAAGAATTGAGAGACTGGATATTAAAAACATTTGCTGCTTCTAAAATAATTATAATCACATCATTACAATTCACATCATTACAATCATTGAATTTAAAATAAAATCACTTTTCCATATCAAGTAAAATATTCAGAAATATGCTTTGATAAGAGAGTAGAAAATTCTAATAAAGGCAAAAATATTTTTAAAAACTGAAAAACCCACCCAAAGCAGAAAACGTCAGTCATTGATTTGAGGTTTTAATTCAATGTTAACAACCCCTGATAGAGGAAAACTGTTAGCAGCTGAAATGAAAGCACTCTGGGAAAGAGTTTAGCAGGAAGATTTACAAGTGGGTGGGGTCATTCTTAGGATTAAAGGACTGTCTTCTTCTGAACGGAAAGGAAGCTGGCAAAGCTGCCTTGGCTTGTGTCTGCTCTGAGTGGAGTATTACTGAACTAGTCACTGCACTGAGAAGATAGGTAATGTCCTCAAGGCACAGATGCATAGGCCACCGATCCTTGCGTACATACTGAGGAGGGCACAGTTTAATTTTTCCTCTCCAAGGTTATCACCAGAGGACTGCACTGTAGCCTTTGAATAAACAATGTGAATAAGCCAACAAGAGGCAAACAGATACAGTTTAGAGCTAATTTACCTCAAATTCTTTATGCAAGGGGAGTACCCTCAAGGTATTGTGAGCACCGGGGATAATGAATTTACTTATGATGACTTGGGAAAATCAGATGTTGAGCCTCACCTCAGCTTTTTCCTTTGATTTATTCTCATTAATTTCTTATTTATTTTATGTGGTTCTCATTTGGACTTCTCTGATCCCATAATGTGTGGTAGCTAGTAATATTTTTGCTATCTACTTTAGACCACTTTGTTTAGCATTCAGAAGTTATTTGCATCTGATCTTCTCCTACAGACAGACACATGTTTGCTTGTTATAAGTCTAAAATAGCTTATGAAAATAATTAGACAGCATGGATTAAGATATCTGCCTTGGACAGATATCTAACTCTGAGCCATTCCTGACAACCTAAACAACAACAACAACAAAACAAAAAACAAACAAAAATGTTGGCTAGAAAGCAAGGAGATAAGAAAATCTGATGTGGACATCAGAGCCTCACTCAATGCCCACTGCATTCCTGCCTGAAAATCCTAACAGATGGGACACAGGCATCAAAATAATTTTGGGGAGTCCTTTAGGATTTGAGATTATGAACCTCAGTTTCTACCCTCAGCTTGGAAGAAACAGGGCTACACACCATCTGAACCAATGCACCCCTAGTGTCACGTACAGAATGTGCCATGGCTTTTCCAAGCACCTGGCTCTTGGGCCTGCTGAAGCTTTTTCTAATTAAATTAATGTCATACTCAGTCTGCACTTGTAACATTTTGAGCTACATTCACCCTTAGGCTCCTGGTAGAGAAGTAAAGATTATTTAATTTTTCATTTATCATATTTTCTATATTAGTGAGAGGGCACCAATATCTTCCCATCCAAGGACTAAGCCCAACCCTGCTTAGCTTCTAAGATTGGATGAGATTGGGAGCGTTCAGGGTGGTAGGGCCATAGATGCACTAATATCCAATAACCACCCACTCATCCAGTAAAGAGGTGTCCAGCCATATGCTATGTTTGATTTTAAATTTTTAGTGTTTTTTTTTAAGGCAGGCAACTTCTATGTATGATGGTGTGTGCCTGTCATCTATTTGTCAAGCTGCAGCAGAACTGTGAGTTCTAGGCTAGCCTCAGTCTCAATAAGGAACAGATTAACTTTGAAAAACAATACTTTCATACTTTAAGTGTATGCCACTTCTCTTTTCGTAGTCTTGAATATCTGAGTTATGTACTAGTCTACACACATTCAAAATTAAACAAAGCCTGCAAGATGTCTGAATGGGTAAATGCACTTGCCACCAAGCATACTGGCCAGAGTTTAACCCCCAAAAGCACATGGAAAAGAAGGGAGGAGGGAAGGAATGAAGGGATGAAGGGAGGAATGAAGGGAGGAAAGCAGAATGGAAGAATGGAGGAAGAGCGGGAGGTAGGGAGGAAGGAAGGAAGGAGGAAAGAGGAAGGGTGAGTAGATTTCTATCTGTGAAGGGTGGCTCGAGCACCACCATAGACACCAAAATCTATAGATGCCCAAAGTCTCCTAAACAAAATAGTATATAATAGGTGCATATATCCTAAATACATCTTCCCCTACACCTAGTGTGGGAGGGGTGCACATGCATATATATGTGTGTGTGTGCATGTGAAGACCAGTGGTGAACCTTGGGTGTCTTTCTCAATTGTTTCCCTACCATGTTTCTTAAGAGAGGATCTCTCATTGAACCTGGAGGTCAGCAGTTGACTAGATAGTCAACAAGGCCCAAAAAACCCTTCCGTCTGAGCCTCCTCACCACTGGGATTGCATTTATGTGAGTGTGGGGCACCTAAATTCAGGTCCTCGGGCATGCACAGAAAGGCATATGCCCAAGTAAACCCCTTCCTATACCCCTAATGATTTTAGGGATGAGGTTAAACCAAGAATCTGTTCATGTGCAGTACAGACACAATTTTCCCCCATATTTCCAGTCCAGAGTTGATTGAATCCATGGGTATTGAACCTGTGGATACAAAAAGCCGAGGGTATCTATGTCCCAAGCTCTGCCAGATGCAAACATCAAGAATCAGTAGTATTCCTTACAGCAAGGATCACAGTTGTTCGTCCTTTGAGACAAAGTCTCATCATTTAGCCCAGGCTGACCTAGAACTTACAGTACAGCCCAGGTTTACCATCCACATACCTCATTCTCACAAGTACCAAGATTACAAAGCAGAGCCACCATTTCTAACATAAAAATAGTTTGTTTTTCTTTTTAAGTATTTTTATGTGTGTGAGTATTTTGCCTGCATGTGTATATGTGTTCCATGTATGTGGCTGGTGCCCATGAAGGCCAGAAGGCATTAGATCTCCTAGAACTACAGTTACTGACAATTGTGAGCTGCCATTTGGGTGCTGGGAACTAAACTTGGGTCCTCTAGATGAGTTACCAGTGTTCTTAACGGCTGACCTACCTCCATAGCCTTTAGAAAACATTTTTGTTTTTCAATAGTAGTTCCAGCAAAAGAACGAGGCCTACTTGGAGAAATAAATGATTCCAATGCTAGGAAAAGCTAAGTACAAGGTAAGTACAAGGTAGCCCTAGAACCAGTAATCATGTCAAAAAGTAATAAAATGCTTTTAAAAACATTATCAAGCTCTATCAGACATAGAAACTAAATTGATAATTTTGGCATCAAAATGAATGAAAGCAGGACGTACCTCATTATAGTTGAATACCAATTAATCTATATGGAAGGGCCGCATAAGACCCATGAAGTTATCAACTGAGATTTAAATTTAAAATGAACTAAGTCTAGGGGTTGAACAAGCTTAATGAGAAAGAAGATTTTTATATAGTACTAAAGCATTTCCTCACAAGTTGCTTATTATTTATAAAGGGAAAATACTAACTATATAAAAAAGAATTGGTACGTCATGAATCACATGACCAAGGCTGGGCAAACAGGCAGCAAAGCACTGTCAGATGTGAGTGAAGCCCCAGTATCACTTCAGAAGCTAATGTGCACACCCTAAACCTGAGCCTTAGACCTACTGGACCAGCACAACTTGACATTCTATAAGACAAGTGCCCTTCAAACTGCCAAAGCCTCAAGTGATAAAGAAAACTCAGTAGCATTTTCCTAGATGGAAGGAGGCTGAGCCTGTGTAGTTCAAGATATTCAAGTGAGGACATGGGCAACCCAGGTTTCTCAGATAGAAAAATAGATGCAAATAGGAAAGAAGAACAAGGAACAATCTGGAGTGAGGGGCTGGTTGGAATGACAACAAAGTAAACTGAGTCCTCTAGGAGAAGCCTACACAGAAAACAAGCACCTACAGGTGACTCTTGGCACTCAATTAGAGCACAGACTAATATTATGTCAACACTAAACTTCCAATTCGGCACATATAAATATTTGGGTGGTGGGTGTTGGCCTGGTGTTATTAATTCAAATGCTAAATTACTGGCCCCCAAGATCTGATTACAGCCAGATGAGCACATTCTCACATATACCAAGTGATGTTGTGTAAACTTTGGTCGCCAATATCCTCTAACTGGTTAAATAAAGCTGCTGACAGCCTATAAGCTGGCAGAAGAGAAGTAGGTGGAGCTTAGGTTCCTGGACTTGGGGTCAGATGAAGCGGGTGGAGAAAGAGGAGAAGAAGCCAGAGAGAAGGATTCATCCTGGAGCAGTATGGACCATGAACATGTGGCCGTGAGGACTGGCCTCATGGAACAGAAGCAGCCCAGGCAGGAACTATTAGGGCAAGTAAGTTGGGTATACAGCTGGGACATAGCAAAATAACTTAAAGGGCTGTTATTTGCAGTTATTGTGCCCTGTGGTGTTTACAATTCTGAAGGTCTCTGCACTGGTTATTTAGAAACTAGCTGGTTAGAGAAGCCCTGTAGCCTAATATCCTCTCCACAAAATTGGAGAGAATACACTTCTTGTGCCTTAGAATTAAAGGCTATGAGAGCAAAGCTTGCAGCCTACTGTATGAGGGTTCTTGACAAAGTAATAGTAAATGTGTATCTATAGAAAATAAGCAAAAGTGTCCAAACAGTAAGTGATTAAAACTTCTGGCCTATTTTTCTTTTTAGAAGCAATTCTAAAAGTGAAAGGAAATATGAAAAGTCCAATTAAAATTTTAATTTAAAGGACAAGTACCAAACTGGATTGGATTTACTTTTTCTTTTCATTAAAATTCTTTTTGTTTGTTTGGTTTGGTTTTGGTTTTTTGAGATAGGGTTTCTCTGTGTATCCTTAGCTGTCCTGGACTCGCTTTGTAGACCAGGCTGGCCTCAAACTCACAGCAATCGCCTGCCTCCGCCTCCCAAGTGCTAGGATTAAAGGTGTGTGCCACCACGCCCGGCTTCATTAAAATTCCTAAGAAAATCTCATACAATATATTTTGATCATATTGATACTCCCAACTCTTCCTAGATTCACATATGTGCCTTGGCACTTGAGTATGTGTACACACATATAACAAATAGATGTAAACAAAATCAACAAAGAAACCACAAAGTATACTGTTCACATCCAATGTTTCAGTTTGCAAAATTGAAATTTATAATATTAAGCAAGTCTATTGCACTAACTTAGACAACTATCACATTCACAATCCATTTAAACTCATCTTCTCAGATGAAGTAACCATATGGGACATAATTTCTCACCAATGATCAGCCTGGGTATCCGGCTGCACTGCCACTAAGACTAATGATGGAATTAAATCACAAAGCACAGAAGCTAAAATCTACTTTCTAAAATGCCTCGGGATTAACTTCAGTGGCATGAACCTGCATACACTGATTCTCAAACTCAGCACTTCTGAGATTAATAAAGGCACCACTGGTTACCATCCACTGCTAAGCCTTAGGCTCTGTGTTCAGGGAGTCTATATTCCCGAAGGCAGAGGAGAACTGCCACACTTTTCATTTGACCAAGATTCTTTTCCTCATAAAAATACGCTCCCTTTGTTTCCTAGCAGAGGGGAGAGAGTGGCTCTCACAAGTAATCCCACCATCTTTGGAATCTTCTAAGTCGAAGGGTAACAGCAGCAGCCACCTGAGAGAGGGCTGCTAATGTAAGGAAAGGATAGAACAGCCACAGACATACTTTCCTGTGTGAGGAAGGAAGCCCACAGGAAGCTGCATTTGGCAAAAATGGTCAAATGCAGAAGCATCGTGAACTGGCAAGGCTGACCTGAGTAGCCTTTGAGCTGCTGCCTGTTGGTAGTGCAGTTCTACAGTGTCTATCAAAGCTGGAAATGGCTGAGTCCTCCTCTGAGCATGTGCCCAAAAACCAAGACGCCCCTCCCCCAGCCCTGCCCACAAACAAGGGTGTGAAATTATGTTCAAGTATAAACATAAAGCAATGCTGTTCATGTTTTGGGTAAACATGTAAATATAAAGATCTTAAGGAACATTCACCAAACATGTATAGCAATGGTGGTTAGCTTCCACATACTAGAAAAGGAGGCAGGGAGTTGGAGGGACCACAAAAGTTTTATGTAGGATTCTTTCCAGTTTAGAAACCATTTTCTTTACATGTTTCTAATATAGTCTTCTATTAGTTTTCGAAGAGTAAACAAGAACTGGATCAAAGTAAACAGTAGGTAAAACTCTCCCACAGGGTGGAGACAGAGCTCAGTTCACTAGGTGCTTGCCTAGCACACATGAGCCATTGGTTCAACCCCCAGCATTGCACAGATTGAGCATGGTGGCTCATTCCTATAGCCTCAGCACTCAGGAGGTAGAGGCAAGAGGATCAGAGTGTCAAGGTCACCTTTGACTACACAACAAACATGAGGCCAGCCTAGGTTACTTGACAACGTCCCCTGACTGCTCGCCCCCAAGCAACCTACGAAAGGTCAGTTTTGCTGTGAATTAATGAAAGTGAGTGTATTCGAAGATAATTAGGCTAAATGTGAATTGCTAACATTTTAATGCATCATATTAAAGGCTCAGAATCAGAGTCTATAAAGAATCTTACTTATACCTACAGAAAGAACACTGATTTCCTCATAAATACTTTTAAAAAAAAAAATAAGAAAAGGGTTAGTAAAATAGCTTGGCAGGGAAAATGTTTGCTGTGCACCCCAGACATAAAAGTGGAGGGAGAGAACTGACTCCACAAAGTTGTCCTTTGACCTCCACACGCACAGAATGGCACACATGCCCACAGCAGACTTCATAGATTAATAATAATAACAAATCAGAAAGAAAATTTCCTTAATTTTGTTTGTCTGACTTCAAACTTTGATCTTAGATTATGTACAAGTTTTTAGAGATGGGGACTAAAGCATCAGTAGAAAAATCTTGGATTTCTAATGCACAAAATAAGAAGGAAGAAAGAGACACACTCCCCTGAGCACACCAGACTCTACACTGAAGTCTTTCTCACGTGGTATGGCGATGATCAAATCTAGTGGAATACACTTAGGACGTGTAAAAAGTTAGCAAAAAGGAATGCGTTTCCTTTTAATAATGTCTGTAAACAGAACACAGATATACTAATTTGCCTCTTGCTCAGAGCCTAACTAGTAAAACATAAGATCCCTCACCAATATATATCAATTCCTTATATGCAACAGTAGCACTAAAAATGCACAGGAGAACTAGCTCTGTTGACAAAGTTCATATCTTCTACGAAGAATCAGAGAGTTACTAGTCCATTTATTCCTTAAATTAGTGTGTAAATTCTTGTGGTGGTCATTCAACACATATCGTTCACTTGTAAAAGCTTCATGCTAATCCACATTTTACCCTCTTCTTAGAAAGAATTTACACCATTTTAACTCATTTAGTCACTTCAGCCCTTTGAACTAGAATGCTAATTATTATCACATGTCTTAAAGTTCACCTCTTTAAGCTTAACAAGATGTAACTATCGATTAACACAGTTGATGCTCATTGGCATACATGTTTAGCACTCAACACGCCTACACTTTTGTCAAGACCCTAGGCACACTGGCAGGAAATCCTCTGAGGTCTTTTCAATGTGTTAGCATCTTTGTTTCTCCCTCTGCTTTTTCCCTGTTGCCACTGAGAAGTCAGTTACGAAACTGCCTCTCAGAACGCATCCTGCAACACTTTTTCCTCTGGCATATTTTTCCTTACTTCTCTTTATCTATTTATTATAATAAGTGATAATTATTTTTATTATTATTATGTGCAGGTGTACTATCAGATAGGCTGGATGTGAACGTCTTGTTACTTATCCTGACTGGAATTCTTTGAGCTTCTTATACGAGGCTCAATGTTTTCCATCAATTCTGAGAAGTTTTCAGACATTGTATCTTCAAACATTGCTTAGCCCCATTTCTCTCATCTTTCTTCTTCCAGATCACTGAAAGAATACATGCTACACATCTCTGTTGATTTTTCACCCCCCTTTTGTCTAGTCACATGCCTACTCCTCTCTGGTTGTAGCTGAACATTGTACTTGAAAGGTCTTGTAGAAATACTTGAAATGTGAATACTATTATTATTCTCTACAAAGAAATTTTGTTTGGTTCTCCTGTCCAAGTTCAACACCTATGGTCTCCTGGGACTTCACTAGGCCATTAGACACCCCACAACAAGATTAAGCATTAGGCCTAGGTGCGTGCAGAAGGGATAGCATTGGAATTGGTGGGCTGAGTATGTGTGGACATCATTCAATCGCTGGAGGGCCTGAAAGGTGAGGAAGTTGAGCTGGATTCTGATCGCCTATCCTCCACTCTGTCCACTATGCGTTCCTCTCCTCGTTCTCTGGCCTTGAGATATACTGCTACCCTGAGTCCTCCAGCTCTCACAGGTTCTAAGTACATCACTGGCTTTCCTGGCTCTCCAGATTGCAGATGATATGGTTTCCTGGCTCTCATAACCATATGGGTCAACAATACCTTCTAATAACCCTTAGATAGACAGATAATAGAAATGTGGATGTATACTCAGATATTGATACATAAATAAACAGAAGTATTTTTGAAGCTTTTTGGTTTGTTTACATTTGATTTGGCCTTTCTGTCTTTTCTTTATTGGGAGAACTGCCTTGAATTTAAAAAGTAATCTGCCTTTAATAAGTATTGCCAGAAACTGAAGAGTAAATTTGCTCAAAAACAAATACTGGTGGCAACAGCTGGCTTTACAACTTTGGATGAATTTAAACTTTATTCCATTTTGAACAGACTTTGAACTCTCCTAAGCTTCATGTAACAGCTCACTTGTGACAATTATTAATGTTAAGACAACATTTCTTTCCATTTAAATGTGCCAGCATGTACAATGTTTCTATAAAAACGGCTAGTATGTAGTAAGCAATTAAAAAATCAGCAAATATTATTTCTGAGTTGAATGCGATGAATGAAGCATAATATTTCCTCACCATTTTATAGTAGTCTATAAACTACTATACTTTGTTCTGTCTTATCACAAAATGCTTCTGAAAATTGGAGTTACTTATTAGCTATTTTTTTTTAACCTTCTAAACAGTATCTTCTCGAGGGCAATTTGAGGATAGCTACAAAAAGAAATTGGTCGAAGTCATAGCAGATAGTAAGCTTAATTATTTGGCATGTAATCATTACACTCTCAATATAACTTGCCATTTCTTGACACCTGTAAGGAGAGCACTTTCAAACACATCAGCAGATTGTCACAACACTTCACCAGTGAAACATGCGACCAAGGCATTCCCCTGACGGAAGCTGTCTCACTTAAAGAGTGAGCTCCAGCAAAAAGCCCCACATGTGATCACAAAAAAGGAAAAGGGAGGAACCCTAAACAGGCTCTGATGGACACAGTTCCCTGAAGGCCACTCACTTGCTGGGGGTTGGTCTGGTTGCTGCCCAAATGAGCAGACTTACATACCCCAAAATGATATTTGTAACCTTACCTAAAAACTTATTCCTGTTTGACCAATAAAGCCAACACACCAGGGCAGGGCAAATGGGATAGGCATGGCTAAGGTTCACGGTCTTTGAGGAAAGAGAGGATCTTGGGAAGACAGAGAGGAAGAGGAAAAGGAAGGAGGTTGCCACTATGGGTTAGGTGGAGAAAGAAGTGCATGGGATTATGGATGGAAGGTAGCTCGATAGAAATTATTAGAAGCAGATGGCATGGGATAGAGGCAGAGAGATAATGGGAGGTAGTTTAGGAGATTAATATCTGCCCTGCCCCAGGTGAAGCAAGGCTATTTTAAAATATATTGATTATATTGATTGATAGTGGGTTAGAAAATACCACCATACTAATTATAAGGCTAATAATAAACATTTTTTAGACCCTACCTTTAAACTAACAGCAGTAGCTCCTGACTGATTTGGATTGCTTCTGCTCAGGGATGCAACAGACAGAGCCAAACCAGAACGGAGTCACTCATGTTTGACATAATCAAATACAATCTGTATACAGATGAAAAATTAAAAAAAAAAAAAATCCATGGAATGCCAGCTGACCAGAGTCAGCATAGCAGGGAGCCTACAAAGAAAGAACCTTATTTCCTTATTTGTCCTTGTTCTTGTGATGCTAAGGATTGAACATGGGTCCTTGCACATGATGGAGAGAGAGAAGCCTCACCACTGCACACCCTAGCCACAAGGCAGTCACTTTGGAATTACTGGTAGATCCACCTTTTGTTAGCTAATTCACTCTCTGATACCATCCACCTTTGTGGTAAGTTGCTGGTTAGCGCATGACAGCCACGGTTCTCTTTTACAGAACAAGGTGCTGTCCCACTCTAAAGTCATAAATAAAAGCCAGTTATTAACAGATCTGAAAATTTACGATTCATCCTTCTGACAGTTCTAAAGGGAGCCTGTGAATCATCTGTATTCTCATATCTTATGTCTGCAAAGCACCCCTGCCTTGCTGATCTACGAAGGAGACCCTGGAATGTAGCTAAACTAAACAAAACAGAAGTCCAACTGATGTCCCATCCATTTGTACAAAACTTACAATAAGACATAAGCACGACATCCACTTAGAAAATATTTACTGACACCTCCTTTGTAGGTGTTTAACAGTGAACAAGGCATCACTGATCCTGCCTTCCAGGATTTAATCTTCACACAGAAGAAAGGCAAATAAGCAAATGACTGTGCTAAAGGATAATAGATAATACAATGGAAGAAGCATGGCACAGGAAGTATACAGAGATTAGGAGATAGCAGAAAGGGAAAGCCACTTCCCAACAGGCATCTGAAAGATGTATAGAAGATAGCCAAGCAACTATAAGAAAAAACACATTCCGGAAACCATACATAGAGGTTGAGAAACAGGACAGACTATAGAGAAAGGCATATTCTGATCAAGCAGAAGCAAAGACAAAATCTACTCATAGAGATGTAGCTGTGTTGTTATAAAGAATAAAAATCCCAAATGTTCAATTTTACCAATAAAGAGTCAGGAGCCAGATGCTGGGGTGAAAGCCTGCTGGCTCAGGGAGGCAGAGAAAGCACCCAACTGACATTCATACTCAGCCGAAGTCCCAGAAGGAAAAGGTCTTCCTACTCAGCTCACATCCCAGAAGGAAAAAGAGGCTTCTCTGGCTCCATGCTGTCTTAAATAACCTTCAACGCAATGTCCCTCCTTTCTACTTCCTGTGTGTCTCTTGATCTGTCCTCCAGACTTCCTCTCATTCTCTGTTTTTTTTTCCCATGTTCACTTCCTGTCAATCTGGTCACTTGCTCCACCTCTTGACCTAGGGTTAACTTTACTTAATCCTGTTTACAAAAGCCCCTATATTAAAGGTATGTGCTAGGGCTCAGCCTCACCACAAGTGCTGGTTTACAGCGAACAAAAGCTCTAGGATCAAAGACCCAGCCATACCACAATTAGAAACAGGTTTTTACAGACCACAATTTCAGGGTTCACAGTAGGATCAAATATCCTGCAACGCACCTAGGTCCACTCCTACTAACAACAACACTGCTCAAGAAGAAGGAAGTCAAACACTAGAATGCAGCCAGGAGTCACAACACACAAGAGAATTTAGTAGCCCCTGGCCTTCAACCCACTGCAAGACTTAAAAATCATACAGGAATTCGAAAGATTATAAGCATATTTAAATCAGTGGAAAGACAAAAGATTCCATATCACCTTATTATGGCAAAAATAATATAGAACACAGAACAAAGAACACTGGAATCAAGTCGAAGTTTTATAAATGAAAAAAGCAGTCTGTGACATTGAAACACAATGCAAAACTTTTAAAGTTTTCATCTATGCTTCTTACTAACACTAAACCAAAATGAGTCATTTTAAAGCACACAAACCGATGGAGACAAAGAAACAAAAAAAGAGAAATTATGAAAGAGAAACTTTAAAAGATGAAAAAGGGTCCAGAAGGCAGATGATAAGTAGTAATTGGTTTTAGAGCCCCAAGAAATTAAAGCCAACTGGAATGAGGATGGAAGGGGATGGCAGAAGCAGGAGATTCACATCCTGAAAAGATGAGAGACCTCTGAAAGCTTGCACGAGGACTAGTTAGTTCAGCACAGAGGTCCCTCCTCCAAAACCTTTGCAGAAGGTTTCCTCTCTGGGAACACTGCCCTGCTGGGGACCACCCTGGAGCTGGAGTCGGCCTTCTGAACCACGGCTAATAGAGCTGGCAGCCAGGCTACTTCATGGCTACTAAAGTCATGGGAAGAAGAGGCCAGGGAAGGTAACCATCAGAGGAAAAGATGCCTTTCGAAAAGCTGTGCACAGGGGCTGGAGAGATGGCTCAGTAGGTAAGAGCACTGGCTGCTTCAGGAAGATCTGGCTCAATTCACAGGACCCACACAGCCATCTGCAACCACTGGCCCATGAGAAATGACACCATCTTCTGACCTCTATGGGCACTGCATGCATGTGGTGCAAAGGCATACATATAGACAAACACTTATATACATAAAATAAAAATAAATAAAATCATTTTTAAAAACATTGGAACTGATCTTAACCCCTACAGCAAAGTTAATATTCAATCCCTGACCACTCACACAGATCTTTAGTAACCTTTTTAAAACTTTTTAGTTTTTACTATTATATCCTATTTCATTTACTGTGTATGACTGTTTTGCCTTCACGTATATCTGCGTACAATATGCATGCCTGGTGCCCACAGAGGCAAGAAAAGGATGTTGGGTCTCCTGGAACTGGAGTTACAGACAGTTGTGAGCTACCAGATGGGTGCTGTAGATCAAACCTGGGTCTCTATAAGAGCAGCCAATGTTCTCAACTGCAGAGCCGTCTCTCCAGCCCCTCTTTTGAGGGTCTAGCTCCTAAAGAAAAAAAGAAGAAAGAAAGAAGCAGCTAAGGGCTACCAACATCGGATGAAAGTTGTGAAGAAAGGATTGCCAAGATAATGGAATTGGGAATGAAGCAGATGGGGGAAAGTAATTAATACATTCAGATGAATAAGAGCTAATATTGTAATATACAGGCATGGCTACAAAAAAAAAAAAGGAAAGATTCTATGCATTTTAAAAAGCTTTTCAAAACACAAAATTAGCAGTCAATTTGAATTACAAGATTGAAAAAATAATATAGAAAATAGCTAATAATGAAACTAAAACAGGATTTTAATTACTGGTCCAGAAAGTCTCAAAAAGACTTTCAAACAAATAGAGTAGAAGGAGGACCTCACCACCACAGCAACGCAGGAAAACCTTCCAGAACTGAGGCTCATGGCTTTACAGACTGAAAAGTTTAAAACAATGGATAGGAAAAGACACATATTGCTGTAAAATTTCACCATGTAAAGAATAAAGAGAAATTCCTAAAAACTTTACAGAAAGCAACAATGAAAAGAAATTAGAAATTCTGCTTTTTAATACTCTCAAATCCAGAAAGGGCTTTTGTTCAAAAATTTTTATGAGGACTAGGGATATAGTTCAGGGGATGAAATGTTTGCTGTGCAAGCATGAAGAGCTGAGTTCAAATCCCCAGAACACACATACAAACCTGGCTGCCTGTACTGCAGCAGAGCAGAGGAAAGAGAGGTCAGAGATAGGCAGCTTCTGGAGGCTTGCTGGCCAGCTAGCCTAACCCAAATGCCAAGCTCTACTCAGGAAGAGATTGTGCCTCAAAAGTTAAGGTTGAGAACAGTAGAGGAAGACACTTCTGACCTCTGACCCCTACTGTTGTATGCATAAGCTAGGGATATAGGTGAGTTTGTAGAATACCTGCCTATCATTCACAAATCCCTGTGTTTGATTCCCAGCACTTCATACAGAGAGCATGGTGGTGTACCAGACCTTGAGAGTTAGAGGCAAGAAGACCAAAAGTTCAGGGTCATCTTCAGATTCTATCTTAGTTACTATTCTCTTGCTGTGAAGAGACCCTGTGACCAAGGCAACTTATAAAAGAAAGCATTTAATAAAGGAAGGGGCTTGCTGCCAGTTTCTGTTGGGGAGTCCATAAGCATCATGGCAGCAGGCAAACATGGCGTGACACTGGTGCAAGGGCTGAGATCTTACATATGAGTCACAAGCAGGAGGCAGAGAGAGAGAGAGAGAGAGAGAGAGAGAGAGAGAGAGAGAGAGAGAGAGAGAGAGAGAAGAGACCCAGAGAGCACACTAACTGGGAATGATATGGGCTTTTAAACCTCTAAGACCACTCCCAATGACACACCTTCTCCAAAAAGGCCACACGTCCTAAGTCTTCCTAAACAATCCACCAACTAGGAACCAAACAGTCAAATATATAAAATGTATGAGCCTATTCTCATTCAAACCACCACAGCTACTTAGTAAATTCTAGGCAGACCCCACCGTGCGAAAATTTTAAAGTTTAGTTTGTACTAAGCACATTTCAAGTAACCAGCAGTGAAATCTGGCCAGCAGGCTACCACATTAGAGAGCAAAGAGACAAGATATTTCCATGCCAAAGACAGATCCATCAAACATCACTATTTTACATAATAACATCAACATAACATGAAAAATACTAATCATAAAGCAAAAGAGTTATAAATCAGTCTTCATTAAGTTACAAGTGCCTTACAATCAAAAGGCATCACTGAGAGTGGAGACATGAGTCACTGGGAAAGCATTCGCCTGGCATGAGCATCTGGGTCAAAGGCAGAGTGCATATCCAACAGTACGTGCCATATGGCTTCAGTGTGTAACAGACTAGCCTCTAGGTTTATGTAGCAAGAAAGAATCGTGTAAGATTATATGTCTCAAATAATTCTAATATCAATAAGAAAAGGACAACAACATAATATTGCAGGGATCAGAGGCCATCTAGGATGAACCCCTCCCTCATCTATTTTAGACCCCAGGTACTATTTCCCTGGTAACACGGGAAAGGGAAAATCATGATTGCCCTTTGCTTAGGATTTAATATAAAAAATGTGTTGTTATCAAGGCTGCGCTGATGCCCATTTTTTAAAAAAGCTACTTCCTCCTGGTCAAAAAAGCAAAATCTGAGGTCTAGTGCTGGCCCTAGGTGGAGACATGACATTCTGGTCTGCTCCAAAGATTAGAGCCTTTCATCCAGCTGGGCCTGTCAATCACCTGGCCAGAGACCAACCCTCGGGAAAGCTGGTTCACAGGAAGACACATAGCAAAAGGGAGGAATGACACAATGAGGTCCCAGCAGCCCCTACAGAGCCTCTCTTACCACAGCGCTGCCAAGGTTGCCTGCTTTCCTAACTCAACAAGCTTGGCTCTTTCCTTTTCATTCTTTCTATCTCTAAGCATGTTTTCCTTGACACACCTAGGGCCTCCTCCTTGTTCTCCAAATCCCTCCCACTCTGCCATGGTTCTGGGACACAGCACTGCTATATTTCTTCATTGGGATGGCAGTAATGGACATACTGACTCTGATAAATCTCATCAAGCTGAACACTGGCAATCTGTGTGCTAATTATGTGTGTGTTATGTTTAAATTTAAAAGTGTACAAAAATTTAAACAGATATTTGGTTATCTGTTATATGTATTTTTTTTCTTTTATGTCTTATTTTCAAATTTTGTTTTAATAAGAAAAATATAGGTATGATAATAGTAAGGGAGATTCCTAATAAACCTAAGCAGAGTGTGTAATTTAAGGCCAGTGCAACGAGAAACACCAGGTTGCTAGACGCACTGAAAACAATAACCTGAAGTGAACTAACTCATCTTTAAGGCTGAGTAGAAAGAAGACAATTTTGGAAGTTGCAAATAGAAGATGCTAAAGCACACCTTCAGCTATGAACTGTGATGGATTAGAGCTCTGTTTCAGTTCTGGCAGATGCTGCTGCCTGTGTGCTGAGTTTTATGGCCTGAACGGTACTTCTGTCATGCAGTCAGTTGCGATATTAAGGTCTGGAGCCTGATACAATCTTAGTTAGGGTTATTATTGCTGAGGTAAAACACCATGACCAAAAGCAACTTGGGGGAGGAAAGGGCTCAAGTTCCAT
Source organism: Acomys russatus (assembly GCF_903995435.1). Classification (NCBI taxonomy): domain Eukaryota; kingdom Metazoa; phylum Chordata; class Mammalia; order Rodentia; family Muridae; genus Acomys; species Acomys russatus. The sequence goes on along the minus strand of NC_067158.1, from coordinate 868,235 downwards.
ATAACAGGTCCTCGTCAAAAAGCACTGAAAGCAAGAACTCAGCAGGGAAGAACCTGGCGGCAGGAGCTGACGCAGAGGCCATGGAGGACGCTGCTTCCTGGTTTGCTGGCCTGCTTTCTTATAGAATCCGGAACTACGGCTACAGTGGGCTGTTCTGGCACAGCCATATCCACTGGACACGCTGTTAGACACAGTTGCAGCAAAGCTGAGCCAAGGGCTGTGACTGTTGTCATTTTGCCTCTCACTTTTAGGTTTTGGTCTCTGCATGTTGCACTATTGGGAACTTTCTGCTTTATGATTCATTGTATGCCTTTTCCCAGAAAGTTATGTCTGACTCTTTTCAGGAAAACTGTAACCTTACTATCCAATCTGCTTTTAGGAAAATAAATGTATCTGGCCCTATCTGGAAAATTTCCAAATGCCCTAGACATAATAATAAGCACAAGGCCAGGAACTATATATGAGGCCGTGACTCCAGGAATCTTGGGTATCTGCCCCCAGGCAAACACAAACAGGATCATTGGAAGAGAGTAAACTTAGAAGTAGTTGACAAACTCCCACTGGCCAGGAGAATTGGTAACAGATTTAAGGCCTCTTTTACAATACACGTAAAGCTCTCTGAAAGTGTAGTTTAAAGATAGGGGATCATACAGGGTACACCCCTGGAGAAACAGAACTCACTAAATAAGACAGATTGACTAAAATAGCACAGATAATGAAACAATATAAATAAAAGGAGTTAGGTATTAGCATTTGCTAGTCATAAAAAGACCGGCTCAGGTGTTTTCTGTTTGTCTGGAGTGCTTTAAAACTGCAAATACTGCCAGCCTAAAAGCAGGCTGTCATATAATAAATGTGTTTACTTTGGCAGAGGCATTCTTTAGATTCTTTGAATTGGAGTTACAGAGCTGATAATAAAAATAAAATCTGTACTTTCTAATTGTGACTGAACTTGTAACCCCAGACATGTAATGAAAACTCAAACACATGTCCCAAAACCAAATGATATATCCTGTACTTCTTGGATAACCATTAGTCTGTCTTTGTTCTGTGAAACCTGTATAAATAAAGAAGCAATCTTATCACTAGTCAGTCAGAGCTGCAAGATTCCCCTGACCACTGAGCCTGACTCCCTCCTCCCTCATTGACTCTTTATCATTTCTTAGGCCACCCTGGCACTGGCCAAGGCCGGCCCCTGCCACTGGGCCCTCTCCCATCAATCACTAATTGAGAAAATGCCCCACAGGCTTGCCTACAGTCTGATCTTATAAAGAATTTTTCTCAATTAAAGCTCCCTCCTCTCCAATGATTCTAGCCTGTATCAAGTAGACACAAACTAGCCAGTACATTCATGAAAGGTACTCAGTAACCATAATGATAATAATGGGTACCATGTATTTTGAAAAATAGATTTTGCATCATCAAGAAAAGTCTTGGGAATTGTATCCCAACTCAGAACAATGTATTCTGAAAAAACAAAAACAAAAACCTTTTTATTGATCCTTTGTAAACTTCACATCATGAGCCCTAATCCCACTCACCTCCCTGTCCCTCTGCCCTTACAATACCCCCAAAAGAAAAGAAAATAGAAATTAAAAACAATTATCTTGCCATGAAAGCTGCAGTGTATTATGGCATGTCCCAGTGTGTCACACAGTTTACCATTTTCCCAAACAGCTTTACTTGTAAATGTTCACTGCAATGAGTCATTGGTCTAGTTTGGGGCCTCTGGCTTCTGCTACAATATCAATACCGGATCCTCACTAGGACTCCTCTTAGCTATCCTGTTGTTGCCCTGTGTCATGGAGATCCTGCAGCTTTGGACCTTTAGGACTGACCCCTTCATGTGCTCCAGCAATTCATAAATGGGGTGGACCAACTCAGAGCCCTGGATCTGGGCCTGGGTAGAAGCTGAGTTGGTCAGCCCACCCATTCTTCTGCCCCCTCAACATCAGTGCCAGCTCTCTCACTTTGTCCAGGTGAGGGGTGGGGCCAGCTCTCCTGCTCTCATGCCCTTAGGGTCCACTTACCCTCCTGCCACAGGGCATCTCCATGCTACTGCCCTGGAGATGAGGAAGGGGCCAGCAAGGGACTGGGAGATGGCTCAGTTAGTAAAGTGCTTGCTGCACAGGCATAAACCCTGAGTTCCCAGTGTGGTGGTGGCACACACCTTTAATCCCAGCACTCAGGAGGCAGAGGCAGGCAGCTCTCTGTGAGTGCAAGGCCAGCTTGGTCTACAGAGTGAGTTCCAGGGCAGCCAGGGCTATACAAAGAAACCCTGTCTTGAAAGGAAAAAACAAAACAAAACACTGAGTCCCAAACCCCAGCACCCATGTAAAAACCTAGGTGTGGAAGCTATACCCAGAGCACAGGAAGGCAGACGCCAGGGGCTCTTTGGCCATCTAGTCCAGCACACTCTATCTTCAGTGAGACACCCTATCTCAAAAAATAAGGTGACAACCCAACATCAACCAAACTTCACAGGTAGCAGAGATAAGCAAAAGCAATACACACACACACACACACACACACACACACACACACACACACTAATTAATTGATCAACAGAGTATCAGTGAAGGTAATCATCCCTTTCATAGGAATAATAACCCTGTGTCTACTGTTCTCTAGACTTCTCTGAACGGTACTTCAAGCTCCTACTCTCATTTACCAGGCTTTCTGACAGCAACCACATTGAAATAAGTATATGTTGCTTTAGTAAACCCAACATGTCTTCTTTCTCTTTTAGGAACAAACACTTCCTATCACATGGCTTGAGAGAGCCATCTGCCATGGATCTCTGAAGGATGGTCAGTCACATAGTCACACAGAACTAAGCAGAGCTTCCTTTCTATAAGCTAGTGCTTAGAAAAACAAATCAAAACTACCCCCAGTTCTCCTGAGGCCTGCAGCTGAGAAGCCAGGAACCAAAAGCCATCCATGGCACGGCACCGCTGTCTTGACCACCACCACAGTCTGAAAGGACACATCCAAAAGCCAGACATGGTCTGAGGCTGGACCGGCTAGAAGATGTGGTAGGCAGATGTTGATGCTCAGAATTAGTGGGAAGATTCTGTCCTGCACTGAAGCACACAATGTTTCTGCCCTAGCCAGTGTCTTTTCCACGTAAAGTAAACTATCTTCTTGCTGAAGAAATAGTAGATACATGGTAAGGCTAAGGATTGAGCTCAGGGGCCGAGTGCTGGGCCAGCATGGACAAAGCAGTGGGTTGATCCTCAGAACGGAAAGGGGGAAAACGTGATGGGGACTGTTACTTTTGCTTTCAGCAAATCCACCATGGAAAACATCGGTCAGTACTTCCCACCAAGCAGGAATTTTAGAACATACTAGTTTCTTCTTTCTACTGGCAGAGTCACAAATGGATACACTGTCTTGATGGGTAGGCATGTTAGACTAGCATAATTTTCTTTGTGAAATACCTTGATTCTCACCATCAGATGACAAGAACTATGTCCTAAAAAGTATACTAAGCAATTAAGTAAACTAGACAAAAGTAGTGTCTAGGATAAGAGAGAGGCAGTTTGAAATCACAGCTTGGCAGTTTTTAGCCAATTGTCTTCGTCAAAGACATTCCCTAGGCTATGGTTTCTACTTTAGTAAAAAGGGATCTGTGCTAAAGTCAATTTGTGAAGACTAAACTAGATAACACAAAAAATGCTCAGCAACTGCTTAGTACATATGAGTATTAATAAAAATTATCCTTACAAATGTTGATTTTTATCTTCTCTGTATTTCACCATTATGCATTAGTGGAACCAATACACAGAAAATTTCATAAAAGAAGCCTTTGTTTACATTGTGCCAGCAATTACACCATCATGAATGCAACCATCAAACCAACAATCTTCCACTTCAGTAACTGAACAGAGCTATTTCTGTGAATCTTCACACATATAAGGAATTAAACAGAAGGAAGGCTACTCATCTTCCTTACAAATACCTTACCTTCTCAAATCCCAAATCCCACCTGTAGGACCATCACTCTCGTCTACATGCACATCTCTTTCAGAAGGCTAGCTGTCAGTACCTATACGCAATGTGTTCAAAATACACACATTCTTGACCATGGCTGTTCTAGCTGCTACAGAAGCACACAGATATTCTAAAGAGCATGCAAGGAGCTGCAGCACAGTATTGTCTTTAACAGCCAATACTTCAAATGTCCATCGTCAGGAACACGTAAGACACAAGGCAGATATTGACCTGCCAAGCTGCAATACAGGTAGACACTGACCTCTGACCTAATCTGAGACAACAAAAATGTGTCGTGTGCCTTCCCTATACCAAACTCCCAGTAGCATCAGTGCTTAAGACAGACTCAAGCTTTTAGCCCAAAGAAAAACCACAACTGCTCTCCTATTCTCCCAATCCAGGTAGGTTCTTGCAAGATTTCCTTCAATAACCCCATGATTTACAGCTTGTGACTCTTACAGAAACCATGCTCACCACAAGCCCTGGGCATGTGCAAAGGAAATAAGACTTTATTGAACCTTTCTGACACCATATAATCATAGTTTTCATAATTCTCTATGTTATCTTAATGCTTATTTCTCCCAAATTTTCTGTCAAGATAGCTATAATTCGTATTTGGCAGCGTGAAAAAAAAAATCACTGAACAACTTTACCTTTTGTAATTTTGTAATAAGTTTCACTGAAAGGAAGCCACTTTCTCCAAAATGCACCTTTTTGAACACTTTGTACATGTTAAAATGAGAGTGTACAAACCTGTAAGTTATTTTTAAAACCTAACAAGGAAAAAAATTAACAAGAAACAGGGTCAAGTTAAGTGAAAGTCAACTCTATAATCTAGGTATTAATATAAACCAGTAATCCTAGCTAACTCTCTATATGAAAAATGAAACTAGGGGCTGGAGAGAAGGCTCAGCGGTTAAGAGCACTGCCTGCTCTTCCAAAGGTCATGAGTTCAATTCCAGCAACTACATCGTGGCTCATAACCATCTATAACAAGATCTGGTGCTTTCTTCTGACGTGCAAGCAGAATGCTGTATACATAATAAAGAAATAAATCTTTAAATAAATAAATAAATAAATTTTAAAAATAAAACTGTTTGCTTATATCCATCTCAAGGTTTTGTTTCTCATAACTTCCCATGTCATAAAGGATAAATAACATATCATAAAATTGACTGTGTTAATTAATAGTAATTTTTGCTTAGGGTTCAAACAAAGTAAGACAAAGCCCTAAAATGAACTAACTTATTTAATGTTCTGTTCCCCTTACTCTTGTCACTGTATCTTTGGTAAGAATGAAGTGTGTGCGTGCGTGTGCACGGCTCAGACACCAGCACCACTTTCTCTGCCCCTACTCATGGGCAAGGCTGCCACAGACCTCACAGACCTGATGGTTTTGACTGATGTAGCTCCTGGGTCAGGGACTTTGGGGTCCTCAGACATGACCACTCTAGTGGCTTCTGCCATCCAGGATCTCTGAGATCTTGTTCTGTCCTGTGCGTCTCACTCCTGTTGTCATCTGTGTAACATACTTGTTACCTTACTATCCAAAATTCACAGATGGCAGAAAGAGAAAGATTTGCTTTCTCTGCAGTTGAAAAGGCCAAGGCGCTGCTCTGCAACCACAAAAATGTTGGGTGTAAACCCAGAGTCAAGGCTGTTCTTACAAAAGCGAGTGAATTCCACCCAGCAGCCCAATGGGCACATTGAAACCCTTGGTTTGGCTATCATCTATACTTTATAGATACTTGCCAAAATGCTGTGCATCTCCTTGGTATTTAATAAAAATCATTTTTTGAGCCTTAGTTAAAATTCCTATGAACTATAAAAAAAAAGATTTATTTACTACTTACACAGTATTCTGCCCACATGTGTGCCTGCCGACCACAAGAAGGCACCAGATCTCATTGTAGATGGTTGTGAGCCACCATGTGGTTGCTAGGAATTGAACTTGGGACCTTTGGAAGAGCAGACAGTGCTCTTAACCTCTGAGCCATCTCTCCAGCCTTCCTGTGAACTTTTATGAGAAAAGGTCAAATGAAGATTTGTGCTCCCTTCTCACTTATAATGAATCTAGGCACAGAAAATCACAGTACCTTGCCTCTCTGGAGTGTACTGTGTGCAACTGGGGAGGGCAGCCTGGATGCCCCACAACAGAAAGTCAGGAATACTTCATGATGTTACCATGTGACTGCTTCCTTAATGTGACACCTTTGGGTGACCACTTGTGCCATGACAATACCCAATATTTTTGTTGTTTTATAGAAAATTGGTTTCCTCTTTTTTGTAACATCCACACACAAACAAACAAACAACCCAAAGGAACTCAGCAGATGAGATTAGGGCACAGATGGAATTAGATATTCCTATAAACAGATCAATCATTTTCCATTTAGAAAACAAAAAAAGCATCACAAAGCAAACAGCTGCTCTTACTCAGGGGGAAAATATGAAGTAATGAATTTTGTGAAATTTGAACCAATAATTCAGCCTTTGTAGTGTGACAAACTATAGTAATTTTAAAAAATTGTTTTCTTCCCTTTGTTTCGCTAAAGCAAAATGGTCTTTTAATGTTTATGTGTATATTAAAATATCAGTATAAAGCCAGATAAGACCATAAGCCTGTGCCCTAAGAAAACAATAAGCAGACATGTAAGTCTATGCTTCATTGATCCATTAACACATATTTGTCCTCTTGGTTAAGATCATTTAAGGAGGATGACAGACCCTTGATGCTTGACCTGTGTGCACTTCATCTTGGACTCACTAGGCGGCATCTCAGGGATGCTGAATTCCCCAGAATAGTTACAAGAAAATGCCTTGCCCCCGTACATGGGAGCACCACTCTAACTAGGCGTCACATTCCTCTAGCCTCCACACTTCTCTTTCACTGTTCTAGCAGTGCATTCTGGGCCAAACTGCTGAGATGAAGTCAGTCCAGATCCCAGTGCATCTTTCTGCAGAGCTCCACAGTTGACCCTCTACCACCAGCCCCTCAAAAGCACAGCAGACACATCCGCCCCTCCCTTAGCTTCCAAGCCCCCCAATTCCTCCTCTGTCCATTCTTCAAGACCCCTGGGGCTTCTTTTCCTCTCCACGTTGCATAAAATGAGGGTATTTCCCAGAGTTCTAGCCTAAACACTCATTTCTTTTTGCCTTAAGTGCTCTCCTTTAAACAGACATACCTGGTACTAAGAGGAAGGAGTATCTCTGGAGAGAGTGTCTTCAGGCAGGCATTCCATTCATATTTGAGTGGCATTAACACTACCACCTAGAGAAGAAGCTGAGACTGGACAGGAACAATAAGCAATCCATAGTGGTGAATCAGATTCTACTCTGCGTCTGACTGACCCTAAAGCCTAGCTTTTGCCCCCACATGAAATACTTCTAGGCTACACAAGGTCAGTGGCCTGATGGGTGGAGTGAGGAGATGCACAGAGTGAAGCTGTAACATAATGTGAGAAGCACTCTTAAGAGAAAGCTGGAGAAAGAGCTGTGGACATAGAGAGGAAAGAAACGGTGATGCTACCTCAAGAAATCTAATGGGCCCAGCATGGCATGGGGGCGGACGCCTGTAATCCCAGCACTCTGGGAGGCAGAGGTAAGTGGATCTCTGTGTGTTCCAGGCCAGCCTGGTTTACAAATCGAGTCCAGGACAGCCAAAGCTACACAGAGAAAACCCTGTCTCAAAAAAACAAAAAGAAAGAAGAAGAAGAAAAAAGAAAAAAGAAAGAAAGAAAGAAAGAAAGAAAGAAAGAAAGAAAGAAAGAAAGAAATCTAATGGGACCTCAGAGATGGTGACACTGGAGTTGTCTCTTGGAGTCCATGGGCCCGTCCCATGGAGAGACCTGGCAGAACATTCAAGCCGTGCAGATGTCACTATGACATGGAATTGGGCTCATTTGAGCTGAAAGAGTAAAGCATGCTGGGATTAAAATGCTAAGGAGGATTTTTAAAAAGTGAGCTGTGGTGTTGGAAATGAGTGGTAGGGTGGGGCCCAATCTGGAAGCCCCAGAGGCAGCCAGCAGGAGTCTTTCAACAAGGCAAGGACAGGTTAGGCCTACTGTTCAGAACAGTAATTCTAGGGCTAGCACATTCCAGAACCCAAAGCCATTTGGAGAAACTTTTTTAATGTGCTAGTTTCTCCCCACTATTGTGAACATTTTCATTCAATTTGTTTAAGATGGTATCTGGCTTTCTACTCAAGGAAGTGTCTCCTCTACCGGGTTCTTTAGATCACTACGGATGGTTGGACAGACTTTTCATCAATGGATTGTAAACTATGCTTCAGTTATCTCAGATCTGACCAGTGGCCGTTCTTTCAAGCAGATTATTGTGCCATTTTAATGTCCTTCTGTTCCTTGAATTATACTTTCCAGCATATGAAGACATTCTGAATTCAGACCTGCTTTTTCTCTAGTACTCCAATCTTCTTGTGAGAACAGTGTCTAGAAAGTCTGCCATGTTAGCTGTGTCACTGCTACCAACATGTCTTTGTTTCCTGGTCCTCTCAATGGACAGAATAAGTTAAGTACCAGTGTGTGAATATGAAAGTGCACACATCTGCATATATCTTTATATTTCTATGGAAATTTCTTTTAAAGTACACATTTCTAAGTCTTACAGATCTTTATGAAGAGGTAATAGATCTGTATGTCTTGAATTTGGAAGGACAGCGTCAAGAGTCCACTGTGACGACACAGACAAAACCTAACAGTCTTAGAGCCGCGGCACAGGCTGTAGAACAGGACAAGATCGTCTACACTGAAGACGAGCTGGACAGCAGGAGCAAAAGAGGGGTGGGGGAGCAAGCACTGGACACTTCCCACCGGGAGCTGCCTCACAAAACACTTCACTGAGTCATCTTCTCACTCTCCTTCTATAGATTACATAGTCTGTAGAGAGTGATTATAAGGCCTGAAGAGAAGGTTCATCAGTTTGAGCACTTGCTGCTCTTCCAGAGGACCCAGGCTCATTTCCCAGGACCCACATTGTAACTATACTTTTAAGCCAGGGCCAGGGGACCTTGCACTCTCTCCTGTCTTCCACAGGTACCACACACATGTAGCATATACTCACATAGACACACAAAGACACATAAATAAAAATAGGAAACTAAAGTACCTATAAGACATTCTAGAATTTAAAGGTCCTCTGTGATATTTTTTATTATATGTAGCCTACAGACAGACTTTCAATCAAAGCAAGGCTTTGGGAATTTGTTGTGAATAGGCCAAGTTCTCACATAAACATAGTCCAGCTAGTGTTAGTGCTACTTTTAAACTCTATTTTATTTTGGCTTCTTATGCCTCTACCTTTGCTTTAGCTTTCCTAATCCTTTCCAACTCCTGCCCTCCCAACACTAGGTAGGAAAGAAGATTAGTGGGGAGAGGGAGCTGAGTTCTCTTTAGCTACTCCAGGCTGGGTAGGGTCATAGGGTTCTTTGGGGCAATACCAATCTCAGTTGTCAGGATATCCAGCAGTCCAGACTACAGACAAACCCAGCAGCCTTCCTCCTCCTCTGACCCTGTTTTTCCTTCTCTCTCTCTCTCTCTCTCTCTCTCTCTCTCTCTCTCTCTCTCTCTCTCTCTCTCTCTCTCCTCAGAAGTCAATTAACAGCAGCTGGCAAAGATCACATGAGGCAATTATCAGCTGTGGACAAGCTAAGGCAGCTTCATATCCCACACTTGGGATTAAAACAAAAACATGTTTACATAACATAACTGAGTTTTAAAAGAGACCAAAACTTCCACTACAAGCTAGAATGACTGTGTTCTACCATGCAGCAAAGCAGACTTGCAAGGCTTTTCCCCAAGAAGCTGTGTCTGTCACCGCATCTCTTATTTTCCAGGAGAAGAGCGAGTTTGCTCTGTCCTGCTCATCGCTGCTGATGCATGAAACCCACTGGAGCATGGGCAGCAGGTAAAGAAAATGCAAAAAGAAATGGAAAGTTAAAAGGAAATGCCCCTGGACATTCTAACTGCTATAATGGAACCTTAAAAAGCCAGACGCAAGTACAACCCAGAGGGGAAAATTCCTCGTTAATGTAGTGAAAGCAAGTCTTCACTGACCTCCCTACTGCTAACCCCTGCCTGGTTTTCCAGGCTTCTTAACAGAAGCCTACTCTGCTGAAGCAGCAGAGCATCTTCTTGATATCCCATCCCACCCCCCCCCCCCCCCCCTGCCCCCCAACCCTCGCTCTTGGCTCCCAGGGCAGCCTATGCCCCTGACTTACACTCTGTGACCAGCTTTCACAGGCATTTCTTTGCTTGCTGGTCTCTCAAACTTGACCTTTCTTCAAGTCCTGGCTCTGGTCTCCTCTCTTTTCTCCCTGCGCTCTGCGTTACCTTATCTATTTCTTTGCACACAGCAACTGCTTTCTCCCTCATCCAGATGTATAATCATCTGTAGGATGTAGTGTAGTCATGCATCACTCTGGTGGGACACATTCTGAGAACTACACTGTCATACAATTTCATCAGTGTGTGGCCATCAGAGTACAGACTGGGATAGTATAGGTCAATGCCTCAATATGGCACTGAGGCAACTTCAAAATGATTCCTGTGACTGGTAGAACTAGAAACCCATTCAGTATGTTGAAGAATAAATGAGAGATAAGAAAATGGAGTTGGTAAGTGGAGATAACCAAGACTCTCAGCATTTTCATCAGAAGGACCTTAGGAGTCATAGTGTCGGTCTCCTCATCTTTAGATGAGGCCAGAAAAGTCACACATGACAATAGACGGAGCTAATGTAGAAGTCATTGCAGTATATGCCAACCCCCATGGTCCTCAACCTTACTAATGCTGTGGTGGCGGTGACCCCAACCATAAAATTATTTTGTTGCTGTTTTATAAGTGTAACTAGGCTACTGTTACAAATCATAAGGTAAATATCTGTTTTCCAATGGTCTTAGGTGTCCCCTATGAAAGGATCCTTCAACTGGCAAAGGGGCTGCAACCCTCAGACTGAGAACCACTGTCCTAAACAGAGCTTCTTCTGCCTTTGAGCTGCTACTTCTGTATCTTTGTGTCAAACTCTTCTGGGCCAAGAAAAGCAACTTCAGTTTATTTAGAACTGGCAGGTACTGTCTTACCATCTATGCACACATCTGGACTTCATTTCCCTTTTGTAAATGTTTGATCACATTCTCAAAAATTACTTCAAAGACTCCATGTTTCCTAAGTCAGAAAGATGCAAACCAATATAATTCGGTCAAAAAGCCTTAAGCACAAGTCATCCAAGAGAATACACACTCATTGTGTATTAGTAACCCTTTCATTGCTACAACTAAACGCCTGTCAAGGAGTATCATAAGAGAAGAAAGGAGCTGGGCGTGGTGACACATGCCTTTAATCCCAGCACTCAGGAGGCAGAGGCAGGCGATCACTGTGAGTCTAAGGCCAGTCTGGCCTACAAAGCGAGTCCAGGATGGCCAAGGCTACACAGAGAGACCCGGTCTCAAAAAAAACCAAAGGGGGGAAAAAGAGAAAGGAGAGAGAGGAGAGAGAGAGAGAGAGAGAGAGAGAGAGAGAGAGAGAGAGAGAGAGAGAGAGAGAGAAGAAAGGTTTCTTTCAGCCAGTGGCCTAAGGGGTACAGACCTTCAAGGCAGAGAAGGAATGGTGTGGCAAGCTCCTGACCACCAGGTGGGCAGCTTTGTGGAAGCCAAGGGAGGATGCTGGAATCCAGCTGGCATTCTTTTCCCTTTTACTCAGCCCAGGACCCCAGCCCATGGTGTGGCACCACCTTGCAAGCGAGTCTGTCCCCCTCAGTTAACCTTCTCTTGGAATATGCTCACAGGCATGCCAAGGTGTGCTCCACTAGAGCCCTAGCTACTTCCTGCATGTTACTTAGTTCAATCAAGTCTTAAAAATTAATCATTGCACACTGTAAGGTCCAAGCATATATTTCAGTAGAAAACATCAGCTTCTTTGTTTCTTTCTTTGTTCCTTTTTTTTTTTTTTTTTTTTTTTTGGTGTGTATTTTTCTAAACAGGGTTTCTCTGTAGCCTTGGCTGTCCCAGACTTGCTCTGTAGACCAGGCTATGTAGTGGATATAAACATGCTTTTTTTTTTTTTTTTTTGATCCCAAGTGTGGGATAGGTATTGGATATAAACATGTTTTTGTTTTGATCCCAGTTATGGAATGAGGAACAGACTTGTGATGTTTATCCACTCAGAAGTCAAACCACTTCGTGGGGGGGGGGGGCTTGGTTTTTGCCAGCTGAGAAACATCCTAGTACAGACTCTGAGAGGAGATATATATATATGAGCCCAAAACAGGAGGCTGAGCTTTTTGGGTCTTGGTATTGTTTGGCTGTTCATTGCTCCACTTCGAGACGTGCCTAGAGAGAACTGCTCCAGAGAAGGCTTAGAGGCTTTGGGCTCCGGCTGAAACTCCGGTTCCAGCTGTTCCAGGTTCCAGCAGCAACTTTGGAGGAATTGCTGGTCTGCTGAAATCCTGCCAACTACAGCAGAGGAATTGCTCCCAGGAACTGAATCCAACAAGGTCTACTTCTCCTGTTCCCATAAACCTCCTTTCTCTCCTATCTAGGGTAGGTGGGTTGGAAGGGAGGTATAAGCATTAAAGAACCCCAAATAAAGTAGGTTTAGGAAAGTTGGAGCCTACAAGGCTAGCCTCAAAACTCACAGATATTCCCCCTGCCTCTGCCTCCCTGAGTACTGGGACTACAGGAGTGTACCACTGTGCCCAACTGAAAACATCATGTTCTTAGTGGCTATATTTTCTATCCAGACCAACAGAGCAGTAGAAGGAAGAAGTCAAATAAAATTTAATGTCATATTTTAAAGCAGTATAATAACTGATCATTGTTATTATTAAAAAAAAATTTTTTAAGACAGGGTCTCCCTATATGGCCTAGGCTGACCTCTAACCTCCTGCCTCTGCCTCTTAAAAATATTGGAATTACAGATGTATACTGCCACATTCAGCAGCCTCAAAAAAAAATTTTTTTTAAGATTCTGAATTCTTCCTATCTATCCCAGCTGAGAATATTTTCAGAATTTTCTCCTCACAAAGTATATAAAAACCAGTTTTGACAGAAATCTGACCCTACATCATCCGTCAATAATACCAACTAATTGGAGAAGAAATCAAAGAGCAAATAAAATATATTAGGCATGTACTGTGCCCCAGCAAAGCTGCTAGGCACAAGGATACACATGGAACTCTAGTCAGGGAGAGAGAGAAGCCAACAAATGCAACATGATACAATAGTTCTGTAATGAAAAAAATGTACACCGTGGTCTGACGCATGGAGAAGGAAGGCTTAAAATAGTCTGGAGCTGTCAGCTAAGGCTGCAAGGAGCGATGACACTTGCTTTAAGATTGAAGGGAAAGACTGCATCAGCGGAGAAGACAGAGGTCATGTCAAGCAGCTGAAGTGGTGTGTTTAGGGATGAGCCTGCACTCCAAAGAGGCACTCTGGCATGCCCTCTTTTGGGAACTTTAAAGTCCATAAAATATCGCTCATATCTTGAATTTAAATTCCGTTTATGTTCCTATCTCTACCTTTTCTGGACCTTGGCTCAATATTTCTCACCGCTTAGTTTTTCTTTTCTATCTATCAAGAAATTGCCCGCCTTCTTCTTTTGTAGTCTGTCTTCTCTAGTGGACTTCCTGCCCACTGTTATTCAGTGCAGGCTTTACTTACCAGATGATCTTCCTTAAAACGAAGACCCTTTGAATCATAGTCTCACTCTCTAGACTACAGCTTGCTGGACTAAGTCAATCTCAACCCATGCTAAGTCAAGTAAATTCTCTTTCCTGGGAATTTAGAATGAAGAAAAAAGATTCAGTTGCTTTTGCAGGACCAATGGGCTGAGACAGCCATGTACAAACAAACCATTAGGCTAAACAGTCAGTTTAGAGCCCAAAAAAATTAAAAACTAAGCAAAGATGTGAATCCTTGCTGTGTAGGAATAGGAAAATCCTAGCTGCCTGGCGTCTGCCAGGGCCTAAGAGGCAACCGCACACTCTGAAATAAAGCCCAAAAAGTTTCCTTGTCATGTTATAGTCCCCTCCTTAATGGTTCCCATATTACTTTTAAGTCTTGTTTTAGTCATACCTATAAAACTAACTAACATTGAGCATAGAATAATGTTTTAATGACATTATTCAATAGCACTTGGCTCCCCATCCCAAAGAGAAAGCTTCTATCTTTAAATAATCCCATGAAAGGGAAAGGCTGGCACCATAACTTCATGTTAGAGCACTTGCCTAGCATGGGAGAAGCCAGGGCTCCATCCCCAGGCTACAAACAAAACAAAACAAGCCTCAAGCCTCAATCTATGTGTGTACTGTGAGAGAGAGTGCCTTCTGTCTCCAGGAAGTAGGACATCTGCTGCTCCTTCCACCATGATGAAGAAAGAGAGAGGCAGTGGTAGAGAACCAGAGGACATTCCCAGAATCCTCATGTTTCTGGGTTGAGATCATCAGCCAGCTTCCCTTTGAGGAAAGAAAGGAATGAACTAAAAAAGAAATAGAGGAGCTAGCTGTGTTAGTACACGGCTGCAATCCCACCTCTTGGGAGACAAAGGCAGGAGGATCAGGAGTATAGGGTCATCTTCAACTACATAGGGAGGTGGAGGCTAGTCTAGACCACATAAAACCCTGTCTGAAAGAAAGAAGGAAAGAAAGAAAGAAAAGAGTGTAGTGAATAGGTAAGATAAAAAAAAAGGCACTTTCTTTTATAACTCCCTCTCTTTGCATAACACATACCATTTTATAGTGACTCAACAGACTAACTTCCAGCAACAAAGTCTGCAAATTCATTTTTAAAGAACACAACAACAGCCAGGGCATGATCCCAGAACTTAGGAGGCAGAGGCAAGCGGATCTCTGTAAGTTCCTGGTCTACAAAGTGAGGTCAGGACAGCCAGGACTACAAAAGAAACCCTGTCTGGAAAACAAAAACAAAAAAAACACAACAACAATAACTTTGGCAGTTAACAAATCTACTGTCTTGACTGCAGCTTGTTCTAAACCAGTTTCTCCAAATATAAATGGTTCAGTTCTGCAAATAGATAAGATCTTCAAATTATTTAGAATATGACTTCACTAACCAATGTGACACAGCAGCCAAAACCCCTGACTTCTATCATGTCTAGGCTAATCTTTTTTTAAGTGCTATTTATTTTTAATTGTGGGTGTAGGTGTGTGAAGGGGGTGTGCGTACATGGGCGTACAGGTGTCCTGGAGACCAGAGGTGTAGGATCCCTCAGAGCTGGACTTACAAGCACTTGCGAGCCACCTGATGTGGGTGCTGGGACTAGAACTCACATCTCTAGAGGAGCAGTATGTGCTCTTAGCTATGGAGCCATCTCTCCAAGTCAGAGGGCAAGCTTTTTAATGGTTATTCTTCCCAAAAACCCCTTTCAGTATCTTCTATGGAAGAAATGCGCCCTAGAGGTATTTGATGACGTTAGGAATCCAGTACAATTTCACAGGAAAAACTTAATCTCAGCATACAGAATGAACAGAACTGAGTGCCTACATGCAGAAGCCTGAGACTAGAGCCTACCTCACATTGTGCAGTAACCTAACATGAGCCATCAGACTAAGAGTTAGATACTAAAACCATAGAACTACTAGAAAGCAGGATTAAATTTTCATGATCTTGAATTGGACGATGTTTTCTTGAACATAGTATCAAAAATACAAGAAAACAAAAATAAGTAAGTAAACTTGATGTCATCAAATTTTAAAACTTTCATACATCGTCACACATGTAGGAGTAGTGGTACACACCTATAATCCTAGCACTAAGGGAGCCAGAGGCAGGTGGATCTCTGTGAATTCAGGGCCAGCCTGGTCTATAAAGAGAGTCCAGAACAGCTAAAGCTACACAGAAAAACCCTGTCTCAAAACAAAAAACAAAAAAACAAAAAGCCAAACAAACAAACTTTCATACATCACAAGGCACCAGCAAAAAAGTAAAGACAACTCAATGAAAGAGGTAAGCATTTATAAATAATATATTAAAGGCTTACATTCAGAATATATAGAGAACTCTTAAAACTCATTAATAAAAACATACACATGACTGGGAAAAGATTGAATAGACATTTTCCCCAAAGAAGATATAAAAAAAAGTAATAATCAGTATATGGCAACATGATTGATATTAGTCATTAGGGAAATACAAATAAGACACATTTCATACTGAGTATGATGGCTAAAATCAAGAAAGCATATGAAGGAATTAGGACTCTTATACACTACTCCTACAGACCTGCAAAATGCTTGGAAAACTGCTTGGCAGTGCTTCAAAAAGTTATAAACAGACGAACTGGTTGTGGTGGCCATTCCTTTAATCCCAGCACTCCTAGAGAGTGGGGCAGGTAGATTCCAGTGAGTTTGAGACCAACCTGGTCTACATAGTAAAACCTTGTCAGAAGGAGGAAGAGAAGGAGGAAAGCAGAAGTAGAAAAAAAGAAGGAGGAAGAAGGAGAAGGAGGAGAAGAGGAAGGGGTAGGGAAAGGAGAAAGAGAAGGAGGAGGAAAAAGAAGAAGAAGAAAGAAGGAGAAGGAGGAAGAAAGAGGAGGAGGAGGAAGAAGGAGAAGGAGGAGGAAGAAGGAGGAGGAGGAAGAATGAGGAGGAGGAAGAAAGAGGAGGAGGAGAAAGAAGGAGAAGGAAGAGCAAGAAGGAGGAGAAGGTAAATTAAACATAGTTACTATATGACCCAGAGTCTTATATCATTGACCAGCAGGAATCTTCCGACATCTCCTTAACTTGTTTTAATCAGTCACTACTTGTTTCTCTATGGAAGTGGAAGAACACTGAACTGGGAAAAGTGACTGTTAATATAAAATTGTAGTAAATATACATTTCATATGTACATACATATGATTAAAATTCTGCCCCTTGCAATACCTTTCAGCTTGAAAAATACCTGCGTTCTGAAGGCACGCCAGTGCACTCCTTCAAAGCTTACTTCTGAAGTGTGTCTGTGGGTGACCAGCGCCAGCACCAGCTAGGAGCTGGTGAAAACTCAGCATGCACTGCACAAACCTACTGACACAATCTTGATTTCACCAAGTGACCCCCACGCACAATATTTGAAAGCTGTTTGCTCTCAAAATGTTAATTATTCTTAAAACCAATCCACACACTGCAAACTCAAAAACACCTACAAATGAAGCCTTGCTTCTGAAGGTGTGTGAACTAAAGCACGGCTTCTCAACAGCGCCATTCTCCTGGAAGCCAAATCAGCCCCAGAGAAGGAGACAGTACGTCAGTCTTCCTGCAGCTTCCCTTTCCTGTGGCAAAGCTACTTCCATAACAGGGACGTTCAGATCCTTGGGGAAGGAAGAACTCCCTAGCACAGCCACTTACAGAATGTGTCATGAACAAGTTTTGCTCTGCTATAGTGACTGCCTATGTGCATTGACATTGGTGGGTTGATGTCACTCTGCAGATGACAGGAAAGTTCAGTGCAATGCTTGCAAAGAGTTTCTAGATTGTAATCACATTTTTCAAGAAAATAATGTGCAGCCAGGCGTAGTGGCCCACGCCTTTAATCCCAGCACTCAGGAGGCAGAGGCAGGCTGATCTCTGTAACTTTAAGGCCAACCTGGTCTACAAAGTGAGTCCAAGACAGCCAGTGTTACAGAGAGAAACCCTGTATCAAAAAACAAGAAGAAGGAGGAGGAGGAGAACAAGAATAAGAACAAGAAAACAAGAAGAACAAGAACAAGAAGAAGAAGAAGAAGAAGAAAAGAAAGAAAGAAAACAATGTGCTTATATTTCTAAGTTAAAAATTGTCATTGATAGCATAATAAGAAAAACTGTATTCATGACAATAATTGAATGGCTGTCCTGGGAAATTTGGGACATATGGTACTAAAACCCATGAGGCATCAGTGACCTGGTTGAGAACTGGCATGTCCTTGGTCTTTCTCTGGGTATCTAAGACCAGAATTCTGGGCACTATCACGGAGCCCCAGACCTTAGTAGGCCCTAAGACCTTGGCACAACTGACTCCATGACAGAAGTACCATTCAGGCTGTAAAACTCAGCACATAGGCAGCACCACCTGCCAAAATTAAAACAGAAGTCTAATCCATCAAAGTCCATAGTTAAGGGAAAGTCTCTCAAAAACGCTACTTTTTGGCTTCTGAATTATGCATCTGCCTAACTGTTCTTGCTAACTGATATGTGTCAATCCAGGATACGGTTTTCTGCTTAAGAGCTCACCCTGAGGAAGGCTAAATGCTAGACTTTTTGTTTGTTTGTTGTCTTGTAAGACAGGGTTTCTCTATGTAGCCCTGTATATCCTGGACTTGCTTTGTAAACCAGGCTGGTCTCGAACTCACAGAGATCTGCCTGCTTCTGCCTCCCTGAATGCTGGGACAAAAGGTGTGCACCACCACACCCACCTCAACAAAAACTTCTATTGACTTAAACCCAAGTCTGAGCAGTCTTCTCTGGTGAAAACCTCACAACATTTCTGCAGGCTCCAGTGAGATCCCAGACCTCTGGATACTGGGGGTGTCAGAACCTCTTGGAATAAGGAAGAGTATGGTGGTCAAGGGACTCCTACGGGGTGTGGCTCCCTTTTATCAATCACTGTCTAGCACTTCAGAGGGGTCTGACCCCTCTACCCTCCCCCCCAAAAAAAATCAAATTAAAAAGTTGCCTAGTCTGTCACCTCTGCACGTAAGTCTGTTTAAGGTGCATTCTGTTTGGGTGCATAGGAGAGGTCAGACATAGCTGCTGATACAGTGTCCAGGAGCCATGTGAGATGGTGCTATTCAGATATATGAATGTGTGGCCACCCCTGGTTGACTGGCACTCACTCCTTCTTCTTCTTCTTCTTCTTCTTCTTCTTCTTCTTCTTCTTCTTCTTCTTCTTCTTCTTCTTTCTCTCTGTCTCTGTCTCTCTCTATGTCTCTGTCTCTTTCTCTCTCTCTCTCTCTCTCTCTCTCTCTCTCTCTCTCCTCTCTCTCTCTCTCTCTCTCTCTGTGTGTGTGTGTGTGTGTGTGTGTGTTGTTGTGTGTCTTTGTGTTTCTATCTTCCCTGTATTGACCAGTGGCTTTCTCTGGTGTGAGGATTCCCTGAACTAAAAAACCTGTACCACATCCCACCAGGGGACTAACCTGTGATCCTCTAGATCACATTTGGGGTTGGGAGGGGCAACCCTCTGTCTGCCCCACTCTAGGAGCAGGAGCACTTGCTTGTTTTATTGCTTGAATACTGTTCACAGTCAAAGTTGGGCCTCTTATCCAGCCCCATCCCCTCCCATCTAAGTATAATGCACAGGGAGGGGAACCAGCTCCCCCAGGCGAGCATTCCTTCTGCTGAGTGCAGGGGGGATGATGCCAGACTATGCAGCCTGGACAGAACAGATTTTTCCTTCTGTCAAACACAGATCAAGGAGACTTTAAACAAGTTCACCACTTACTTTTGCAAAGATTAAAGACAGCAGCTGAAAAGATTTCCTTTGTTACCCAGTTGGCCCCAGATATTTAGATAAAAGGTATAAAAGTTTAAAAACATTTTTAAAGGTATGAGTAAGTCCTAGTTGCTGCAGGTAGCTTAAAGGGTATTTAAGAACAGAGAAATGATTGAGACACATCTTAGTTAGAGTTTCATTGCCATTAAGAGTCACCATGGCCAAGTAACTCTTATAAAGGAAACCCTTTAATTGGGGCTGGCTTACAGTTTCAGAGGTGTAGTCCATTATCATCATAGGAAGCATGACAGCACACAGGCAGACATGGTGCTAGAGAAGGAGCTGAGAGTTCTACATCTTGATCCATGGGCAGCAGAAGGAGACAGTGTTCACACTGGGCAAAGCTTGAGCATAGGAGATCTCAAAGCCCACCCCCACAGTGACACACTTCCTCCAACAAGGCCATACCTACTTTAGCAAAGTCACACCTCCTAATAGTGCCTGATGGGTCAAGCATTCAAACACATAAGTCTACGGGGGCCATTCCTAGTCACCCCACCACAGGACAAGACCTTTTGTATAAACTGAAAGCCACATTCACTTTCTTTGATGATGAGACACAAACTTAGAGACACCTAACAAAATTTGGTGTTTCACCCTCTGTAAGAAAAAAAATCAACCCACCAGGACTGATGCAACACCAAGCTCCTATAACTGTTTGACTAACCAGCTACCCCCCTTCCAAATTAAACACTACCCAATGTCCCTGGAAACAAATGAAGAAATTGCATATTGCCTGGCTTAAAGAGACGGGCATCTGGTGCCCTGCTAGTTACCCTAGAACACACCTCTCCTGCCTATGAAGAAACCCGGGACCTCATTTTTTTTTCTGAGACAGGGTTTCTCTGTGTAGCCTTGGCTGTCTTGGACTCACTTGGTAAAGCAGGCAGGCCTTGAGCTCACAGATTCTGCCTGCCTCTGCCTCCCTGAGTGTACTGACCGTGCCCTGCTGAAGTGAATAGCTTAATGGCCATTGCTGAGCCTGAATTGTCTGCACTTATCTATGATTCCTGGAGTCCAATGAGGGCCTGGACATGTAACTTTCTATTTAGAGTAAGGAGAACATAGAGATGCCTATAAAAAATCCTGGGTTAGGGATGAAGCCGCAGACATTGATGCCAAATGGACTGTCTCCAGACTATGGACCCATTGAAAGCAAGTGTTTTTTGGTCCCTCTGTCTCATCCTGAGACTAATTTGGTATGAATTCAGTATTAAGGTCCAACCCCCACTACCATCAGGCCTGGACTAGAAAGTGAGGAAGACAGACAGATACAGGGACGTATTAGCTAGTGTGACTACAGGCCAGCAACCCATATTCTATCATGACGTTTACTTTAAAAACTAGCAGATACTTGGATCCTCCTCCAGCAGGCCGGATCTTGGTGAAGTCAATTTTCCCAGTTTGCTGGGGTTTTGTTCTCCCATTTGAACTCCTTCCTGGGGGAGGGCTGTCTGTTTTGGATTCACTTGAGCACAAACCTAGCATCTGGCTGCTAGGCTGTCCAGTCTATGTGTAGCATAGCTTGGTCTGAGCAACTCAAAGTTTTGTGGACCCCAGATGAATAGCCTGGTGAGGGTCTGTTACCAGAGTCTTGCCAGGTGTATCTGGGAGAATGATCTTTCCCTTGGGTGTCCTCCACCAACCTGCAGGTTTGAGCTGTCTATCTCTTCTTTACCAAGGAATCTCAGTCACGGCATGTTATCAGAATATCAACAGGCCCTACTGGTCTTAGGGCTGTTTGCCAGGTAGCCAGCTAAGCAGCCTAGCAGTGGAGGACAGCAATTTGTAGAGGAAGCCAAATAACCTCTAGGAGGGCCAGGATTTTTTAATGTCCTTTCCCAGCAGTGAGAAACCTTCTTTCTTTATAGATTGTACTATGGACATGTTCAGTAGTAAAAACTATGGACTGGAAATCCATATATAGGGTGATGGACTTTCCTTTTCCCAAGCTGAGAGCCTGGGACAGATCGATCAGTTCTGCTCTCTAGGCTGAGTTACCTGGCTTAAGCCCAAATTATTTTGGTTAAAGTAACTACTGCAGTTCCCATGTACCTGGTTTCACCAGGCAAGCAGGTAGCAGGATTGATGGCGGTGGGTTTCTCAAACCCAATTGGAGGGTGGACCAGGAGTAGGACCTGGTATTGGGTCACACAATCATTAGTCAGCCAGCATCCTGGTGCTCCTCATAGGAGAGCCTCAATTGTGTTGAGGGATGCTGTGAGTGTAAGATCTTGACCAAAAGTTAACTTGTTGCTTTCTTTTGTTAAAATAGCAGTAGCCACCATAGCTAGTAGACAAGATGGGCCATCCTGTGGTTACAGGGTCCAATCATCACAGGACACGTTCATGGTCCCAAAGTTTGAGTTAAAACCCCTTTGTTGGAAATTCTAGAGCTGGGGCAGAAGTCAGAGCAGTTATAAGGCCTCAAGTGTCTTTTGTTTAGTCTCCGTCTAGATTAGCAAGTTTTGCCCCGCCCCTTGGTGCCTGTGTATGGGGACCTTGTTATTTCCACAAACTCTGTTATCCAGAGGCAGTAATATCCAGCTGTACCTACAAACTCTTGAACCTGTTTCTTAGTCTTTGGAGTTGGCAGCAATCCTACTCTGAGGCAGGTCTCTTTGCCTTCCTTCAACTAGCAGCCAAGATAGGTAGCCTACTACAAAGTTGGGCTTTTGTAGCCAACATTTTGTAGCCCAAGTTCTATAGCTCTTGCAGCATCTCTTAGTGATCCTTATACAATCTGTTTTCCCTGGAAACCTCTCACTGAAGAAGGGCAAGAAGTCTGTATTTAGTGTCTTTAAATCCCGGGGCAACCTGATCCAGGCACCTTGCCCATTGTAATCTCCCACCGGGTCTGTCCATTTAAAAGCAAAGATGAGTTGACTCACCTCTGCCAATGGGAGGCTGAAGAACACATCTTTCAGCTCCAAGTCAGGAAACACCTATTTCTCTGGGAGAATCAGACTCATAAGAATATGAGGTTCCTGCCCCCATGCTTGGGTGTGGTGTGTGCACACATGTAATCCCAGCACTCAGGGAGGCAGAGACAAGTGGAGAGAGAGAAAGAGAGAAAGAGAGAGAGAGAGAGAGGAAAGAAGCTACTCACTTCAAACTCAACAACTTCAATTATAGTTCAGCATTAGATTATTTTAGCCTGTCACAGTTTAGACTTCTGAACTTTTTAAAATTAAACATCTTCAGCGGATGATCATTTCTAATCACTGTTTCAAGGCTGGTGGCACTGCTAAAGTGAACTTGAACATCATTCTCTGTCTAGACTGAGATCTAACAATCTGTTTCAAGGGCTCTTAAAAATAAGCCCAGGATTTAGAGGTCAACTGATGGTAAGTGGGGCTACAGAGAGAGAACAAGTTTGCTGGGCTCCTATTAACAGCTAGCACTGTGGTAGGAACCACCGTGACTAAGAACAAGAGCCTGGAGAACAGTGAGGCAATAGAATCAGACCAACCCGGACTCCAATTCCCATTCTAGAGTCAGCCTGCTGCTAACTGCTAACCAGGCACCAAGTCCCTAGTGCCTCTGTGGCTTCATCTGCCTTGCGGGGTCAGCAAGCCTGCCTCCCCAAAAGGCAGACAGAAAGGATGCATGAGATAAATCTGAATACATAGTTAACTCTGGGTCTTTAACTCTAGGAAATATTAACTCTTCCTCTGATAAGGCTTATTTTTGACATTAAGGAGCTGTTTCCTCTACAGGTGGAGATGTTTAGAACGACAGAATGGCGAGATCTGAGGAGTATGTGCTATCCTCTGTCTGAGTTGGTGGGAGATCTCATAGCAAAGGTAACACTGAAGGAGATGGGGCTACCTTGGGTATGCATAAAACATGGTCCCTGTGATGAGCACTTACTTGCTCTTTTCCGTGTACTGTGGGTGCCTTCTATGTAACCTCAACAAATATCTACAATATCTACAAACCATTTATATAGTCAAAATCTGTTTTACTGATGACACTGATCCTCAAATTGTAGCTGATTGAGGCCTCACAGAAGGAGAAGACGAAGCAGGAAGAACAGAGTACCTGCACAAGAAAGCAAGCAACAAGCAAGCAACTTATGGCTTTAAGCGGAAATATGAAGCCGAGCTTGGTAGCGCACATGCCTGTAATCCCAGCACTCGGGAGGCAGAGGCAGGCAGGTCCCTGTGAGTTCGAGGCCAGCCTGGTCTACAAAGTGAGTCCAGGACAGCCAAGGCTACACAGAGAAACCCTGTCTCAAAAAATCAAAAAGAAAGAAAAGAAGGGCAGAATGGTAAATTGGGTACAAGAGAATGGAAAGATTTGTCTGTGTACAATGAGGAGATGTTCTGGTGTGTGTGTGTGTGTGTGTGTGTGTGTGTGTGTGTGTGTGTGTGTATGTATGTAATTGAATACAATAAACATCAACTGAGTGCCTACTAAGGATGAGCCACCCCCAACAAAATACTTTGCATACATTCTTTTTAATAGTCCCAACAATGCTGCAACCTAGGTGCTGACAGCTCTGTTTCACAAATAAGGCCAAAAGAGGTCACACCCTCATTGGATATCCTCTAGTAGGGTTCTTCTAATTCTTCTGATGTAAAAGATGGGTACTTTCCCCCCAAGATAGCACCGCAACTAATCTTCCCCTGCAATAGGAAGTCAGATGCATAGTATTAAGATTTAATGGAGAAAAGGAATTATCTCGAAGTAATATAGACGAGATCCAGAGTGTGGAGACAAATGCCTCAGGTAAACATGAAGAACATCATCCTGAACATGAAGCGAAAGGTGATAGAGGGTGAGTGTGAGAGTGACTTTTCCTTCATCTATTTGCCCTCCATCTCATGTTCTTCTGCCAGATGAGGAGAATGAAGCAGTAATTATCCTGGTCAGCATTACTTACTGGCCTGGCCTTCAACCCCAGTTTGAGTCTTGTCAGCCCAATAGCAAACAGCAGTATAGGTATTTACTTGTCACAGTGCTACCAAGACAGAACCATAGCATCATTCTCCCATCTATTATTTGCATAGAAAGGCGATTCAAGAGAATAAAACTAAAACTCCTTATCCAATAAATCACATTACGCCTCACATACCAATATTTCTAAAAATCTGCCTTAAGTACATGTCCTATCAAAGCCAAGGGCACATGCTGAGCCCTAATGAGCTCTGCCAAATCCTACATCATTATTAAGGTTCATTGTGATCCCTGAGAGCATGCAGTTTTATAACATGGAGTATGTTATCAATATGTGTTAGGCTGCCTTGTAGCTAATAGTCTAGGCAAAGCTGCATAAAATAAAACAGCACCAAATTTTTAAGTTATGTATATTTCCTTCAAAATCCAAGGGCTAGTGGACAGTTACTGCAGTGCCCTGTTTGCTGAAATCAAGAAAGTTAATATTTCATGCAATGATTCAAAATGACAAAATATTTTTCACATTAAAACCTTGAATACTACATTCAATCCGAACTTGGACTGAAATCCATATAATAGGGTGATGGACTTTCGTTTCCCAACTGAGAGCCTGGGAAAGATCGATCAGTTCTCGCTCTCTAAGGCTGGGTTACCTGGCTTAAGCCCGAATTATTTGGTTAAATAACTACTTGCAGTGTCCATTACCTGTGTTGTTCACCAGGCAAGCAGGTAGGCAGGATTGAGGGCGTTGGGTTTTCTCAAACCCAGATGGAGGTGGACCAGGGAGTAGGGAGCCGGGTAAGTGGGGTCACACAGCATGAGTCAGCCAGCATCCTGGTGCTCCTCAGGGGAGAGCCCATTGGTGTTTGAGGGATGCTGTGAGTGTAAGATCTTGACCAAAAGTTAACTTGTGTGCTTTCTTTTGTTAAAATAGCAGTACCACCATAAGCTAGTAGACAAGATGGGGCCAGCCTGTGGTTACAGGGTCAATCAATCACAGGAACAAAACGTCATGGTCCCAAAGTTTGGAGTTAAAACCCCGTTTGGTGAAATTCTAAGCTGGGCAGAAGTCAGAGCAGTTATAAGGCTCCAATGTTTTGTTTAAGTTCCGTCTAGATTAGCAAGTTTTGCCCCGACCCCTTGTGCCGTGTAATGGAACTTGTTATTTCACAAACGCTGTTATCCAGAGGCAGTAATATCCACTGGTACCTACAAACTCTTGAACCTGTTTTCTTATCCTTTGGGTTGGCAGCAAATCCTACTCTGAGGCAAGTCCTCGTTGCCTTCCTTCAACTAAGCAGCCAAATAGGTACCGACTACAGGTGGGCGTTTGGAGCCAACATGTTGTAGCCCAAGTGCTAATAGCTCTTGCAGCATCAGCTTAGTGATCCTTATACAATCTGTTTTTCCCACTGGAAACCCTTCAACTGAAGAAGGCAAGAAGTCTGTATTTGTGTCGTTAATCCCGGGGCAACCTGAATCCAGGCACTTGCCCATTGTAAATCTCCCACCGAGGGTTGTCCATTTAAAAGCAAAGATGAGTTTGACTCACCTCTGCCAATGGAGGCGGAGACACATCTTTCATTGCAGCTCCAAGTTCAGGAAACCCTATTGCTCTGGAAATCAGTCTCTTTCGCTCTCTTCTCTCTCCTCTTCCTCTCTCTCTCTCTCTCTCTCTCTCTCTCTCTCTCTGTGTGTGTGTGTGTGTGTGTGTGTGTGTGTGTGTGTGTGTGTCTTTCTTTGTGTTTCTATCTTCCCTGTATTGACCAGTGGCTTTCTCTGGTGTGAGGATTCCCTGAACTAAAAAACCTGTACCACATCCCACCAGGGGACTAACCTGTGATCCTCTAGATCACATTTGGGGTTGGGAGGGGCAACCCTCTGTCTGCCCCACTCTAGGAGCAGGAGCACTTGCTTGTTTTATTGCTTGAATACTGTTCACAGTCAAAGTTGGGCCTCTTATCCAGCCCCATCCCCTCCCATCTAAGTATAATGCACAGGGAGGGGAACCAGCTCCCCCAGGCGAGCATTCCTTCTGCTGAGTGCAGGGGGGATGATGCCAGACTATGCAGCCTGGACAGAACAGATTTTTCCTTCTGTCAAACACAGATCAAGGAGACTTTAAACAAGTTCACCACTTACTTTTTGCAAAGATTAAAGACAGCAGCTGAAAAGATTTCCTTTGTTACCCAGTTGGCCCCAGATATTTAGATAAAAGGTATAAAAGTTTAAAAACATTTTTAAAGGTATGAGTAAGTCCTAGTTGCTGCAGGTAGCTTAAAGGGTATTTAAGAACAGAGAAATGATTGAGACACATCTTAGTTAGAGTTTCATTGCCATTAAGAGTCACCATGGCCAAGTAACTCTTATAAAGGAAACCCTTTAATTGGGGCTGGCTTACAGTTTCAGAGGTGTAGTCCATTATCATCATAGGAAGCATGACAGCACACAGGCAGACATGGTGCTAGAGAAGGAGCTGAGAGTTCTACATCTTGATCCATGGGCAGCAGAAGGAGACAGTGTTCACACTGGGCAAAGCTTGAGCATAGGAGATCTCAAAGCCCACCCCCACAGTGACACACTTCCTCCAACAAGGCCATACCTACTTTAGCAAAGTCACACCTCCTAATAGTGCCTGATGGGTCAAGCATTCAAACACATAAGTCTACGGGGGCCATTCCTAGTCACCCCACCACAGGACAAGACCTTTTGTATAAACTGAAAGCCACATTCACTTTCTTTGATGATGAGACACAAACTTAGAGACACCTAACAAAATTTGGTGTTTCACCCTCTGTAAGAAAAAAAATCAACCCACCAGGACTGATGCAACACCAAGCTCCTATAACTGTTTGACTAACCAGCTACCCCCCTTCCAAATTAAACACTACCCAATGTCCCTGGAAACAAATGAAGAAATTGCATATTGCCTGGCTTAAAGAGACGGGCATCTGGTGCCCTGCTAGTTACCCTAGAACACACCTCTCCTGCCTATGAAGAAACCCGGGACCTCATTTTTTTTTTCTGAGACAGGGTTTCTCTGTGTAGCCTTGGCTGTCTTGGACTCACTTGGTAAAGCAGGCAGGCCTTGAGCTCACAGATTCTGCCTGCCTCTGCCTCCCTGAGTGTACTGACCGTGCCCTGCTGAAGTGAATAGCTTAATGGCCATTGCTGAGCCTGAATTGTCTGCACTTATCTATGATTCCTGGAGTCCAATGAGGGCCTGGACATGTAACTTTCTATTTAGAGTAAGGAGAACATAGAGATGCCTATAAAAAATTAAATCCTGGGTTAGGGATGAAGCCGCAGACATTGATGCCAAATGGACTGTCTCCAGACTATGGACCCATTGAAAGCAAGTGTTTTTTGGTCCCTCTGTCTCATCCTGAGACTAATTTGGTATGAATTCAGTATTAAGGTCCAACCCCCACTACCATCAGGCCTGGACTAGAAAGTGAGGAAGACAGACAGATACAGGGACGTATTAGCTAGTGTGACTACAGGCCAGCAACCCATATTCTATCATGACGTTTACTTTAAAAACTAGCAGATACTTGGATCCTCCTCCAGCAGGCCGGATCTTGGTGAAGTCAATTTTCCCAGTTTGCTGGGGTTTTGTTCTCCCATTTGAACTCCTTCCTGGGGGAGGGCTGTCTGTTTTGGATTCACTTGAGCACAAACCTAGCATCTGGCTGCTAGGCTGTCCAGTCTATGTGTAGCATAGCTTGGTCTGAGCAACTCAAAGTTTTGTGGACCCCAGATGAATAGCCTGGTGAGGGTCTGTTACCAGAGTCTTGCCAGGTGTATCTGGGAGAATGATCTTTCCCTTGGGTGTCCTCCACCAACCTGCAGGTTTGAGCTGTCTATCTCTTCTTTACCAAGGAATCTCAGTCACGGCATGTTATCAGAATATCAACAGGCCCTACTGGTCTTAGGGCTGTTTGCCAGGTAGCCAGCTAAGCAGCCTAGCAGTGGAGGACAGCAATTTGTAGAGGAAGCCAAATAACCTCTAGGAGGGCCAGGATTTTTTAATGTCCTTTTCCCAGCAGTGAGAAACCTTCTTTCTTTATAGATTGTACTATGGACATGTTCAGTAGTAAAAACTATGGACTGGAAATCCATATATAGGGTGATGGACTTTCCTTTTCCCAAGCTGAGAGCCTGGGACAGATCGATCAGTTCTGCTCTCTAGGCTGAGTTACCTGGCTTAAGCCCAAATTATTTTGGTTAAAGTAACTACTGCAGTTCCCATGTACCTGGTTTCACCAGGCAAGCAGGTAGCAGGATTGATGGCGGTGGGTTTCTCAAACCCAATTGGAGGGTGGACCAGGAGTAGGACCTGGTATTGGGTCACACAATCATTAGTCAGCCAGCATCCTGGTGCTCCTCATAGGAGAGCCTCAATTGTGTTGAGGGATGCTGTGAGTGTAAGATCTTGACCAAAAGTTAACTTGTTTGCTTTCTTTTGTTAAAATAGCAGTAGCCACCATAGCTAGTAGACAAGATGGGCCATCCTGTGGTTACAGGGTCCAATCATCACAGGACACGTTCATGGTCCCAAAGTTTGAGTTAAAACCCCTTTTGTTGGAAGATTCTAGAGCTGGGGCAGAAGTCAGAGCAGTTATAAGGCCTCAAGTGTCTTTTGTTTAGTCTCCGTCTAGATTAGCAAGTTTTGCCCCGCCCCTTGGTGCCTGTGTATGGGGACCTTGTTATTTCCACAAACTCTGTTATCCAGAGGCAGTAATATCCAGCTGTACCTACAAACTCTTGAACCTGTTTCTTAGTCTTTGGAGTTGGCAGCAATCCTACTCTGAGGCAGGTCTCTTTGCCTTCCTTCAACTAGCAGCCAAGATAGGTAGCCTACTACAAAGTTGGGCTTTTGTAGCCAACATTTTGTAGCCCAAGTTCTATAGCTCTTGCAGCATCTCTTAGTGATCCTTATACAATCTGTTTTCCCTGGAAACCTCTCACTGAAGAAGGGCAAGAAGTCTGTATTTAGTGTCTTTAAATCCCGGGGCAACCTGATCCAGGCACCTTGCCCATTGTAATCTCCCACCGGGTCTGTCCATTTAAAAGCAAAGATGAGTTGACTCACCTCTGCCAATGGGAGGCTGAAGAACACATCTTTCAGCTCCAAGTCAGGAAACACCTATTTCTCTGGGAGAATCAGACTCATAAGAATATGAGGTTCCTGCCCCCATGCTTGGGTGTGGTGTGTGCACACATGTAATCCCAGCACTCAGGGAGGCAGAGACAAGTGGAGAGAGAGAAAGAGAGAAAGAGAGAGAGAGAGAGAGGAAAGAAGCTACTCACTTCAAACTCAACAACTTCAATTATAGTTCAGCATTAGATTATTTTAGCCTGTCACAGTTTAGACTTCTGAACTTTTTAAAATTAAACATCTTCAGCGGATGATCATTTCTAATCACTGTTTCAAGGCTGGTGGCACTGCTAAAGTGAACTTGAACATCATTCTCTGTCTAGACTGAGATCTAACAATCTGTTTCAAGGGCTCTTAAAAATAAGCCCAGGATTTAGAGGTCAACTGATGGTAAGTGGGGCTACAGAGAGAGAACAAGTTTGCTGGGCTCCTATTAACAGCTAGCACTGTGGTAGGAACCACCGTGACTAAGAACAAGAGCCTGGAGAACAGTGAGGCAATAGAATCAGACCAACCCGGACTCCAATTCCCATTCTAGAGTCAGCCTGCTGCTAACTGCTAACCAGGCACCAAGTCCCTAGTGCCTCTGTGGCTTCATCTGCCTTGCGGGGTCAGCAAGCCTGCCTCCCCAAAAGGCAGACAGAAAGGATGCATGAGATAAATCTGAATACATAGTTAACTCTGGGTCTTTAACTCTAGGAAATATTAACTCTTCCTCTGATAAGGCTTATTTTTGACATTAAGGAGCTGTTTCCTCTACAGGTGGAGATGTTTAGAACGACAGAATGGCGAGATCTGAGGAGTATGTGCTATCCTCTGTCTGAGTTGGTGGGAGATCTCATAGCAAAGGTAACACTGAAGGAGATGGGGCTACCTTGGGTATGCATAAAACATGGTCCCTGTGATGAGCACTTACTTGCTCTTTTCCGTGTACTGTGGGTGCCTTCTATGTAACCTCAACAAATATCTACAAATATCTACAAACCATTTATAAGTCAAAATCTGTTTTACTGATGACACTGATCCTCAAATTGTAGCTGATTGAGGCCTCACAGAAGGAGAAGACGAAGCAGGGAAGAACAGAGTACCTGCACAAGAAAGCAAGCAACAAGCAAGCAACTTATGGCTTTAAGCGGAAAGTATGAAGCCGAGCTTGGTAGCGCACATGCCTGTAATCCCAGCACTCGGGAGGCAGAGGCAGGCAGGTCCCTGTGAGTTCGAGGCCAGCCTGGTCTACAAAGTGAGTCCAGGACAGCCAAGGCTACACAGAGAAACCCTGTCTCAAAAAATCAAAAAGAAAGAAAAGAAGGGCAGAATGGTAAATTGGGGTACAAGAGAATGGAAAGATTTGTCTGTGTACAATGAGGAGATGTTCTGGTGTGTGTGTGTGTGTGTGTGTGTGTGTGTGTGTGTGTGTGTGTGTATGTATGTAATTGAATACAATAAACATCAACTGAGTGCCTACTAAGGATGAGCCACCCCCAACAAAATACTTTGCATACATTCTTTTTAATAGTCCCAACAATGCTGCAACCTAGGTGCTGACAGCTCTGTTTCACAAATAAGGCCAAAAGAGGTACACCCCTCATTGGATATCCTCTAGTAGGGTTCTTCTAATTCTTCTGATGTAAAAGATGGGTACTTTCCCCCCAAGATAGCACCGCAACTAATCTTCCCCTGCAATAGGAAGTCAGATGCATAGTATTAAGATTTAATGGAGAAAAGGAATTATCTCGAAGTAATATAGACGAGATCCAGAGTGTGGAGACAAATGCCTCAGGTAAACATGAAGAACATCATCCTGAACATGAAGCGAAAGGTGATAGAGGGTGAGTGTGAGAGTGACTTTTCCTTCATCTATTTGCCCTCCATCTCATGTTCTTCTGCCAGATGAGGAGAATGAAGCAGTAATTATCCTGGTCAGCATTACTTACTGGCCTGGCCTTCAACCCCAGTTTGAGTCTTGTCAGCCCAATAGCAAACAGCAGTATAGGTATTTACTTGTCACAGTGCTACCAAGACAGAACCATAGCATCATTCTCCCATCTATTATTTGCATAGAAAGGCGATTCAAGAGAATAAAACTAAAACTCCTTATCCAATAAATCACATTACGCCTCACATACCAATATTTCTAAAAATCTGCCTTAAGTACATGTCCTATCAAAGCCAAGGGCACATGCTGAGCCCTAATGAGCTCTGCCAAATCCTACATCATTATTAAGGTTCATTGTGATCCCTGAGAGCATGCAGTTTTATAACATGGAGTATGTTATCAATATGTGTTAGGCTGCCTTGTAGCTAATAGTCTAGGCAAAGCTGCATAAAATAAAACAGCACCAAATTTTTAAGTTATGTATATTTCCTTCAAAATCCAAGGGCTAGTGGACAGTTACTGCAGTGCCCTGTTGCTGAAATCAAGAAAGTTAATATTTCATGCAATGATTCAAAATGACAAAATATTTTTCACATTAAAACCTTGAATACTACATTCAATCCCATTCAATGACAAACTTCAATATTTCAAGTGGAAAAAATAGTAGTATATTAGGGTATTCAGATATGAATTGAAATGCATAAAGATAAAAGATTGTGCATTGTGGTTTATGAACTCCCTTCCCCAGGAAAAAAAGATGTTTCCATGTGTAAGATAAAGCAAAATGGCAGCACACACATTCCAATTTACAACCCCTAATTGCATAAAGATCCCTGGTTTGTGGCGTTTCATCCACTAGACTTCTTTGTATTCCAAATGCAAAGATATACGTCAGTGCTAGCACTCTCTGCTCACCTGCACATACTCAGACTCAGGCAAACCATAGAGAATGTGAGGTCCCTTTCTCTGAAGTCACACTTGCTATATACCAGTGTTCAGCCTCAAGAGATAGCCTCTCAAGGAATGCAGCAGAAAACAAACTCATCTTGCCCTCTCGTCAGTTCAGTCTACCTGTAACGCAGCTGTAACTTCCTCGTTCACCTTTTCCTCAAACCTTAATGCTTCTTTAGCCACAGACGTCATCACAGCCCCACCAGCCCAGCTGATCATCACAATGGCTTACTGCAACTCCACCCTTTTCCCGCCTTCAGTTTCAACTGTGCATTTAAAATTTTCCCCCTTTAAGAGGAAAGACTGTGTATGACGAATCCCCCCACCCAACCAAGTAATTCAGTGAACTGTCCTGTTAATATCATGTAACCCCAGGGAATCTTCTGTTTAATTGCTACTCTTTCCCTTCCCCCGAAGGACTGTGTCTTTCTTATTTGGATGTTGCAATGGAAAACACTGAATGAAGACAGACAGAATAAACACACAATGGGTTTAAATTTTTAAACACCCAACCTTTTCATGAGTCACTGTTAATCACTTGCACCTGTGCCTTTAATAATCCGCCATAAATTAGGGAAGCAAAATCTGCAGGGTCTACAGCTGCACCTAAGTAAGGATGCCCCAATCACAACCAGTGCCCAATCGGAGAGGAAAGGAAATGGGGGGGGGGGGCTTTGTCTCCTGTGACAAAAAAGAAAGTTTTACATGTCCATTCCACTGAATCCAGAGAGCGTTAGAGCTCCTGATACTGAAAATCTTCCTCTTCTAACAGTGGAGATAAAAGCTGGGTGTGGTAGTTCACACTCACACTTGTATGCTCAGAACTCTGAGGCAGATGGATTAGCATGAGTTTGTGGCCAGCCTGGGCTCCATATCGACTTGCAGGCCAACCGAGGTTACAAGTGCAAGATACAATCTCATAAAAAACAAGGTGGAGGAGGGAGGCAGAGTCAAGATCTCCGCTGTGTGTGTGTGTGTGTGTGTGTGTGTGTGTGTGTGTGTGTGTGTGTCCTCCTGCATTTCCAAGTATTAAGATTTACCTTCTGTAACCATTTTCAACTCAAAAAGAAAAATCACCCTGGAATATAACACTAGTTTAGGAAGCTAATCCTTTAAGTCACTGTCCCCACTGAGAAGGTAGGGTTATTGACATCACACTACTTCATCGCTTATCCCATGTGAAAGGCAAATTGAGAGCAGTAGGAACAATATCCGGAAAAAGAAGACACTGCTCTGCGTCAGTGAGCACACGCATTTGTAAGGTACAAACAAGATCTCCATTCCTAGCAGCCTTGCCTCAGCAATCATTGTGTCTGTGAGTGGAGGTGTCCATACTGTGCAGGTACCTTCAGCTGCCATGGCAGAAAGGGATTCCTCCTGAACAGCATCTGGACCACACCTTACTGGCCATAGGAGATGCTGACAAAGGCTTGGGAGAAATACACCTCGTCCAGATAAGGAGATAACACAAAGAATCAACTAAGTCTCCCTTTAAACAAGTAGGGCCCCCAAAATGGCTATTTTGTGCACTGCTCTCCTGGACCACCCACTACCAAATACTGCTCGTTCTACGAGCTAGCTGGTAAGATTTTTGTGGTCCAGCTGTTGCTGCCAGCCTTTTAAATCCCTTAAAAAAATGTTGTAGAAAGCATCCATGTAGTGTGTGAATATGCTTTTGGCACTAAAACACTGCTGAAATATCAGAAAACACTCCCCACCCACTACAGAAATGCCCTAGGTCCAACGCGAATGGGTTGAAGATTCCAAACTGACTGTATAAAAAAAAATTTTTTTTTTTTTTTTTTTGAAGATCCACTTGCTTGTTGAAGAACCTACTGAGGAGTCCTCCAAAAAATGCAACCTACAGTTCATCTATTGCTTCTACTCTTTACCTAGTTAGGGAAGAGAGGGGAGTGTTTGGTAGTTACCCAGCCCTTCCACTTGTAGCAGAGATGAACAAAAAAGCACAACACTTTACTCAGTAGAGATTGAAAAGCCTTCTGAAAGAACAGACCTCTTCCTCCCACCTCCACCTTCCTCCCTGTTTCTGCCCTTAGTCCTAGCATCTGCAGTCCTTCTCTAAGCGGCTCCTAGGAGAATCCTTTATTCCATAGGGCTCTCTCGGACATGACCCCCGTTATTCCCACCCCATTCCACCTTCCATAACCAACAACTCCTTCCCACCGCCTCAGTGCACCCCCTTACCTGATAATGTCGTCGTTGTGTCCCAGGAAGAATTTTTGGCTGTGCTCTCGGGTGTTGTACACCACCCCTACTCCAGCTACAAAGTAGACCACCTCCTTGCTGGCGGTGTAGTACAGGTTGTTGCGGCACTGGTGACCCCGGTACCCGTACACCCACTCCAGCCGAAGCTGGCAACTGGGAGCTGTTCGATCCGCCATGATAAGTCGACCCCGCGCGACCCCCGGGGCTCCCCGCTACCCCGGCTCTGTCCTCGTCAAGGCTCGGGCTGCGGCGGACCTGCAAGGGCTCAGGGTACAGCGCGGGGCGCCGATTTCCGCGGCGACGCACAGGCACAGCCCAGCACGCCCGCCGCCACCATCATCCGCTGCTGCGGGAGACGAGCCGCCGACGCCGGTGCGCAGCAGAGAGACCCCGCTGGGCTCCTTGACTCCTTCCCCCGGGGTCAGGCGGCTTCGAGGGCCCCAGCACCGACGCGCACACCTCACTACACCCTCGGGCTTCGGCCGGAGGGAGAGGTTCTCCCCGGGGTCACCCCGCCTTTAAAATCAGAGATCTGCATATCCAGACACGGATTACCCAGTTCGCCAAGTTTGAGGCGCGTGGGGGCTTCGCAGCAGGCAGCGGGATTTAATCTGTGACAGGTCTGATCTGACAAGCAGCCGGGGTTAGTTTTGCCATCACCGTCCTTGGATCCGAAACTGACAGTCTATATCTAGGATGCCAGAGTGAGGAAAAGAAAATATTTTGCATGTCAGATAGTACAAGAAAATGATCATAAAACTAAAACCCAAGTTGTTGGTTGTGGGTTTTGTTTTTGTTATTTTTTAATTGTCCACCTTTCTCCTTCCATATCCATTTCCTAATTATAGGAAATACACCCTAAACGCTACTGGCTGGCAGTTACTGATCTAATTTGAAAACAACAACAAAAACAAACAAACAAAAAACATTTGCTGTTTGCTCCATAAAGCCAGAGAGACTATGCAATGGTCATTTTTAGATGATCCAATTAACTGTCATTAAAGTGTTTAAAATCCATACCCTCCACGAGCCTTTTCTTCACAGAGGAAATCATAAAGAACTTAGGCGATCTCCCTAATCACCAACTCCAATTGCAACCGTCATAAAATAATTTTCTGAATCGGAGGAAACCGGCCACCAGGGCAAGTAGAGAAGGGCGCTATCTACAAACTCTCCCAATCCGGGAAAAATAATAATAGTAATAGTAATAGTAATAATAATAATATTATTAATAATAAAAACAAGTGTCAAAAATATATCGTGACCCTTTCCGTACGAAGATCTGAGCTAGCTATGAGACCCTGAGGGCTCCCGGATCTTGCCTTTAGCTTGAGGGGGAGGGGTCTTGCGTGGAGCCCCGAGGACAGCGACACTCCACGCTCAGCTGGGCGCCTGCCGTTGCGGGTCTGAGGGATGCTCACCCTAGGGACGCCCTGGCTCGCGCCCTACCTTCCCAGCGGGTTCCTGCACTCCCACCCTGCCAGCCTCACTCCTAGCATCCTTGCTCTCTCCGCCTGTATCCTCTGTTGCCCACCGTGCGTCAGGGATCCCGCACCTGCCAGCGAAATCCTCTGCCTGCCCTCCCTCCCCGGCCCGTGCACCCGGGGTTAGGCTTCGTCACAGGGGTACCGGGGACCAGCTCTTCCTCTAGCCGGGGCTCCGGGGGCGGGGCCAGCGTGGGGACGGGTTACTAGGCGAAATTGCGGCGCTAGGAAACGCAGACGCCCGAAAGGACTGGAGCCTCCCCTCCCTCTGCCCGCCAGTTCCGTGTGCATTCTAGGAATTGTAGTCCTCCGAAACCCAGCTGGTGCGGAGAGTTTGCGGAGTGTACCACAAATCCCAGGATGCCATGCGACCACAGGGCCGCGGTGCTGAGGCCGCCAGAGCCGGCGTTTCTCCTACACAAGCCCTCAGCTTACCCAGGCCAGCGGCCTACGCGTCTGTGCTGAAAACAGAAAAGATGCAGTGAAGAAAATTCGCGGGCTTTCCTCAGGACTTTCTTCTGTGCCACTTCTTAAGGATTGCTGTAGCCCATGTCTGTCCGTATTGTGACACTTGACTCAGGCTGTTTCCTACTTGTTTCCCCTATTATTCCAGAGGATTCTGATTTAACCAAGAGCAGTGTTACGGAATCTATGAAAGATACAGGACATGTCGCTTGAGTGTTTGTATGACCTGCTTTGTGCCCATGCAATGAGCAACTTATTTTAGCCTTCAAAAACAGAAGCCAATGGCCATTCTAAAACTACCTGGGGTAAACTAATCCATTCGTTCTGATTTTCACGTTATGGCCACAGCCAACGTTGGGGAAAGATTTTTAAACCTACTTGACTAAGAGGCTACGAAAGGTTGATACTTTTTGACTCTTTCTGTGCTCATGTAGAACTTTATCTACTAGGAGCTGTAATCAAACCTCGGTCCTGGCAGGAAAGGCAACGCAGTAGATTAAAAGCGCCAAAGTTTGCAAGAGCAGTTGCCTGCGGCAATGAAGAGAATTTGAATTCACTTCATATTTTTTAAAGAAACAAAATCTATAGATATGAGAAGTCTTTTTTTTAAGGCAGTAAGTGCACTACCAAAAATTAAAACATGGTTTACAGCTGTTTGAATTTTGTCTTACTCTGTTTTCTATTTCTGTGGTCATTTATGAAGAATAGTTGTTTGTTGTTTGTCCCCAAAACATGAAAGTCAACCTGTGTTGGTGAGCCTTACCACATCCTATGCTGGCAGAGGAATGCTAACTCCTGTCTCTTTTTATCAAGCCTCTAATGTCATGGTGGAACCAACCTCATGGATTCCTCTCATGCTGACTAGCTCACAGAAGCCTAACCTCCAAATACCATTGGCATAGGAATTTTTAATATATGAACTTTGTGGGATATGGTCCAACCATACCAGTGGCATCAACAAAAACTGAGATGGTGAGTAGCATCTTGCCATTGAATGAATTTCACAGAGAAATTATATATAAGAAGAGAAAAACATCTTCCAGACATAATAAGGAAAAGGTTCATGGAAGAAATATGAAATGTAGACACAACTGAGATAAGTAAAGTGAAAAAGTATTCTACCTATTTCTATGGAATAAAAAGGGGATTAAAAAAAACCTTAGAGATCTATTTAAAGAATAGATTGAGGGGCTGGTGAGATGACTCAGCAGTTAAGAGCACTGGCTGCTGTTCCAGAGGTCCCGAGTTCAATTCCCAGCAACCACATGGTGGCTCACAGCCATCTATAATAAGATCTGGTACCCTATTCTGGTGTGCAGGCAGAACACTGTATAGGTAATAAATAGTTTTTTACAGAGTAGATTGAAAATGGAGCCGAACAAAGAGGTTTGTACCACTTAAAATAATGAAGACTCTTTCATTCACTTTTGAAGAGAAGAATAACAATAAAAAGAGTAATTGGCAAGCTTTTAATCTCAATGCTTGGGAGGCAGAGGCCGATCTGGTCTACACAGAGAATTCCAGGATAGGCATTAATACATAGAGGGATCCTGCAGCCCTGAAAAGAATGGACATATTCCATAGGAGAGCTGGGAGTGGCAGCAGCCACTATTATAGATCAGGCTGGCCTGGAACTCACAGAGACCTACATTACTCCACTTCCCCAAGTACTGAGATTAAAGGCATGTGCTACCAGGCCCAGATTCATGGTGTTTTCTCACCACAACAGAGACAGAAATTGGTACCAGGACATGGGTGTTGCTGTGACAGACCTCACCATGTATTTATGGGAGAATCATGGAAGGACATTGGAACGATGGGCTAGAAAAGCCATTGAATGTTCAGAGCTTAGTGCTGAAAGCAGTGCAGATGATCGAGGCCACCGAGACCCTGTCAATTCCGTTAGTGTGATATTTTGAATTAAAAACCATTAAAGGACCTTTGCTTTGCTAGGGTATTCAGTGCTGGTCAGCTGGAGCCAAAGAATTGCCTGTAAGAGACCAGCAGGAAGCAAAATCTACTAGGAATGCTTCCTCAGGTTGAGCACACAGAAGCTGTGGTCCAGAGGGGGCCTAGACCTTATGCCCCAGTCAGACCTAGAAATGTGTAAAATTCTTCCAAGTAATATGAGTGTCTGTCGAAGGCATGCGTGACTGTGGAGAGCAGTTGGGGCTTGGCTACTGAGAGGCTATGATAGGCTGTTGGTGAATACACAGCCTCAGTTAAAGTAGAAGGTCTGGGATTGAAAGGGTCAGAGTACCTGAAGAGAGCCCAGGAGAGGTTGCTGGGACCATGGGTGTGGGCAGGAGCAGCTATGAACTGGAACCAGCCTGAGCCCAGGGGCAAGCTGTGTATGCCGGGCCTGAATGACTGTTTTTGATTTTGCTCTGATTTGATTATGACTGTGCCCTGGCTTTTGCTCTTTGGAGTAGGAAAATACTTAGATTATTTTTTGTTTTACAGTAGCCCACAGTTGACAGAATTTGGCATTTTAAAGTCTTTGGATTTTGACAGAGATTTTGGAATTTTAGAGACTGGATATCTTAGAGAATCCTTGGTTATTTTGCGAGAAACTTTGAACTTTGAAAGAGACTTTGGGTGTTTTTAAAAGACTGAACTTTTAAAGTGTTTAAAATTGTAAAGACTGTAAGGCTTTTAAAAAATGGAATGAACCAGGCTGTGGTGGAGCACACCTGTAATCCCAGCACTCAGGAGGCAGAGGTGGATGGATTGCTGTGAGTTCAAGGCCAGCCTGGTCTACAAAGCCAAGTCCAGGATGGTGAAGATAACATAAAGAAGCTCTGTCTCAGGACACTCTCCACAGCTGAGTGGACAGTGGGGACTGACTTTCACACGAACTCTGGTGCCCCATATTTGACCATGTCCTCTAGATGGGGAAGCCCGGTAGCACTCAGGGGAAGGATAGCAGGCTACCAAGAAGAGACTTAATACCCTATGATCATATATAGGGGGAGGAGGTCCCCCTCACTTGCAGCCATAGGGGAGGGGAATAGGGTGAAAGTGGGAGGGAGGGAGGAATGGGAGGATAGAAAGGATGGGATAACAATTGAGATGTAATATGAATGAATGAATGAATAATAATAATAATGAAGAAGAAGAAGAAGAAGAAGAAGAAGAAGAAGAAGAAGAAGAAGAAGAAGAAAAAGAAGAAGAAACTCTGTCTCGAAAAACCAAAAAAACCAAAAAAAAACAAAAAGATGGAATGAAGCTGAGCCACACCTTAAATTCCAGCACTTGGGAGGCAAGTGGCTTTCTGTAAGTTCAAGGCCAGCCTGGTCTACAAAGCAAGTTCCAGGACAGCCAAAGCTGCACAGAGAAACCCTGTCTTGAAAAGCAAAAAAAAAAAAAAAAAAAGAGTTTTATATGAGTAATTAATATTAAGATAGATCTTGAGGATGGACAAAAAAGGAAAGATGTAAGAAGAATTGTTTTTTCTATATTAAGTAATATATGAAATTATTCCAAATAGCAGTTTTCTTTAACCAGCTAGTTTCCCAATGACTGACACAGAGAGAAACTATGATTTATTTTTAAGCTGTAAGCACTATGCTGGCAGATTCTGAGCTACTCTAATCCTAGTACCTTAAAAACCCACATTAAAATCAATCGCTTACCAATCTGATGACTCCAGGGGCAGCTTCTGCTCCATCAGTCTTTCCTTACAGCCCTGTGCTCACTACCATCTGGCCTCATGGCAACTCCTCTCTCTCTGGTTTCCTATCCTCTCATTACATCCTCTGCCGATCCCCTATCTTCTTTTCCCTTCCTCTCTCAAACCCAGGCCCAGACACCTCAACCTCTACCTCCCTCTCTTCTGCCCAGTCATAGGCTTCAGCATCTTTATTTAGCCAATCAGGGATAATTGGGGGAACATTTCTTATCATCACATGGTTGCAGGAGATAGTTCAACATTCATAACAATGCCCATGGCAGGGCAGTAACCAGATCTCAAGCCACTGAAGTCAGTATTTGAAAACAGCTAGACCTTCCTCCAACAGAAAGACTACAGTTTAACAGTGATGTGTTTGTGTTTCATGTCAACTTGACATAAGCTAGAGCCATGTGGGAAGACATGGCTCAGTTGAGAACGTGCCTCCACCAGATTGGGCTGTGGGCAAGCCTGTGGGGCGTTTTAAAGTGATTGAGGTAGGAGTGCCACTGCTGGCAGTGCCGCCCCGATCGGTAGTTCTGGGTGCTGTATACCTT
Source organism: Acomys russatus (assembly GCF_903995435.1). Taxonomy (NCBI): domain Eukaryota; kingdom Metazoa; phylum Chordata; class Mammalia; order Rodentia; family Muridae; genus Acomys; species Acomys russatus. Next base: position 827,475 of record NC_067158.1, on the reverse strand, counting down.
TGATCTCAGCAAATGCTGAGGGAGGAAAATTTCTGTGAGTTTGAGTCCATCTTGGTCTACATAGTGAGTTCCAGGACAGCCAGAGCTACAGAATGAGTCTCTGTTTCAAATGAATGAATGAATGAATGAATCAAGCAAGCAAGCAAGCCATGAGGATCAAGGCAATAAACAGCATTCCTTTATGGCCTCTGCTTCAATTCCTGACTCAAATTCCTGCTCTAACTTTTCTCTGTGACGGAATGTGACCCAAGAACTGTAATGGAAATAAACTCCTTCCTCAAGTTGCTTTTGGTGATGGTTCATATCACTGTGACAGAAACCATAAGATAGACATACGTGTAGACAAAACAGCACTACATATAAAGTAAAACAAAATTTTAAAAATTTTTATTAATTTATTCAGATCACAACTCAATTGTTATCCCATCACTTGTATCCTCCTGTTCCTCCCTCCCTCCCTCCCTCCCTCCCTCCCACTTTCACCCTATTCCCCTTCCCTAGGACTATGACTGAGGGGAATCTGCTCTCCCACTATATGGTCATAGGCTATCAAGTCTTATCTTGGTAACCTGCTTATTCTTTCTTTGGCCTCCCCACCAAAAGGAGGTAGCCAAATACGGGGCACCAGAGTTCATGTTACAGTCAGTCCGTGCTTGCCACATAACTGTGGAGAATGTCCTGTTCATTGGCTAGATCAGAGTAGGGGTTCGAAGTTTACTACTTGTATTGTCCTTGGATAGTGCAATAGTTTGAGCAGATCTCCCTGAGCCCCGATCCACCCATCATAATGCTCTTCTTGTAGGTCTCTAGGACCCTCTGGGTCCTTCTATTTCCCCATCTCCTATATGTGTCTTACCTAGAGTCCCAGTGGGATGTCCTCACATCTACCCCAATCTCCTGGTAAGTGAAGACTTTCATGTTCATAGCAGCCTTATTCATAATAGCCAGAACTTGGAAACAGCCTAAATGTCCCTCAGTTGAAGAATGGATAAAGAAACTGTGGTGCATTTAAATTTTTTAAATCAAATACCCACGTACTAAATTTTACCTCAAAAACTAGCTCACTGGGCCAGTAAGATGGCTGTGACTAAAGGTGCTTGCCACCAAAACTAATGACTTAAGTTCCATTGCTGGGAACACATGGTGAAAGAACTCTAACTCCAAAAAGTTGTTCTCTGACCTAAACACACACACACACACACACACACACACACGTACGAACACATGTGCACACACACACACACACATGCATGCATACACACATACACACACACATACACACACACACATACACATACACACATAAACACACACACATTAATTTTACCAACTTAGGTCAACTCATTTTCAGATAAGGTGGAAAGAATGGCAGGAGGAATTGGTACATAAGACATAAGAAAGAGAGATTCTCTAGGAAGAACTGCCTTGATCAAACATGAGCAAGATGAAAAGAGCGGGCACCAAATGAAATCCTCGAAAGGTACTTTATATGGAGAAAATGGATTCTAGTGTGAAAACTGTCAAGGAGGCAGATTCTCTATCAAAGAAGAACTTAGTTACAATGTGAGTCTAAAAATATCAAGAGTTTAGGAATAAAAGGAAAGCCAAGCTTTTTAAAATGGTCTAAACCGGCATTCATACATTTGAGGCAAGAAGATTACAGGTTGGGCAACAGGGTGAGACCCTGTCTCTAATAATAATAAAAATGATGGTCCAAGAGTACAAACCAATTACACATTGAATAGGTAAGTTTGAAACAAAGAACTGCAAAGAAAATTACCAGAATGTTGGAAACTGAAGAAATGCAGGAAGAAAGTCAAGTATATTAAGATAATTAAAAAGATGATGGTTATGAAGAAAGTTAATCCAGTAAACAGATCACTGGTTTTTCTGAAAATTAAGAAGCAAACAAGTGGGAACAGTAAAGAAATTTAAGAAAGCAAAGGAACAGTGTCACTGAATTTGTGGGCTGAGAAGTAAAGCATATATCAGGAAAAAAGCATGGATTAGTCTCCATGAAGGCATATTTTATTTACATAAATTATATAACTTCTAGGAGAAACATCTCAAGAATCATTTGGCATCTTTACAGGGGATACTTGCAGAAAGAACAATTTAAGAATTTACTTTGTGTTTCTGGAGAAACTGAGGTCAAACTTGTTAATTAAGGAAAGCTATTTACCTAATACTGCTAACCAATGCAGGGAGGAAAAAAAAAAGATATAAATTCCATCCAGTGCCGTAACTGATTTAGCCAGTTTTATAAATATACTAAGATAGTTTTATAAATATACTAAGATAGCCAGCACTCAGGAGGCAGAGGTGGATCTTTGTGAGTTAGAGGCCAGCCTGGTCTACAAAACGAGTCCAGGACAGTCAGGGCTACACAGTAAAACCCTGTCTCAAAAAACAAAATAAATAAATAAATAAATATACTAAAATAATTAGATAAAAATTCTTCTATAAATCTAATGTCACTCTCACAGAGTGTGTGAACATCTGGAAGTCACCATCTCAAAGAACGAGCCAAAATTGGCATGTCAAAAGGCTAAGGAAAATGGCACAGAGCTTGTCACACTTACCACAGGTGGGGATTACAGTTTGGATACCCAGAACTCACTTAAATGCTGAGGGGACTGTTGGGGGCTGGTCTGGTGCTATGTATTCTAATGCTAATTACTGGCCCCCAAGACATGTCCAGATGAGCACATTCTCACATACACCTAGCTTTGTTGTGTAAACCTTGCTCTACCTAATTTAAAGTTGATTGATTGGTTAATAAAAATGCTGAAGCTTGTGCCTTGGCAGAAGAGAGGTAGGTGGGGTTTAGGATCCAGGGCTTGGGGTCGGGAGACCACAAGGCACAGGGAGGATGTGGCAGAAAGAGCAGAAGATGGAGGAAGAGGACATGGCCTGGGAGAGATCCAGCCCAGAAAGGATGACTTACTGGCAAGCAACGTAGGTTATGTAGTTGTGAGATAGCTAAATAGCTGAGAGGGTCGATATCTGCCCAGCTCTCGTGCTTTAAGCTTGTAAAATAAAACGTAATCTCTCTTGTCAAGTATTTTGGAAGCTAGCAAGGTTAAAGAAAACTCTTGACTTATTAATTAGTATCTTACAGTGGGCAGAGTGGCCTTGTCTGTGGTTACAGTATGCAGAATGAGGAGATGGACATAGATGAGCTGTGGGCTCAATTGCTTGTTCATTAAAAACAAGATGAGCAGTGTTCCAAGAAGGCACATGACTTCAACTTTGATAGAGCAAGGTTTACACAACAAAGATAGGTGTATGTGAGAATGTGCTCATCTGGACAGCAACCAGATCTTGGGGGCCAGTAATTAGCATTAGAATACATAGCACCAGACCAACCCACAACAGCCTACACACACACACACACACACAGTTGGATCCAAAATGTGCTAAAAGAAAGACCCCAGGCTCAAATATTATGCAAGCAGCAAAGAGTGTTTATTTCTGTAGAAGTTCAGCATTCAGGGATCACCATTAGACAAAATGGTGACTCCAGGGTAAAATTGCAGGCTCTTTTTAAAGGCATTCAGGGGAATTCCAAAGGAGGGGCTGGTGACCTTTAACATGACTGGAGCATTCAAACTGAAAAAGAGCAGGCAGACTGAAAAAGTGCAGGCAAACTTAGTCAGCATCCATGAGTTAGTCTTAAGACAAGATATTTCCAGACCTGCAGTAAACTAACCTTAAGCAATCGTATCTTCCTCTGGCCAGGTGACTAGGCCATCCCTGATTGGCTGCTCTTTTCTGTTGTATTCTCAGTAACCACTGAACTCATTTTTGAGGTATGGGAACTTAGGCCTGTTCTAAGCTGACAAGAAACTGAAGCCTTGGCCCCTAGATCAAGACTTTTGGGGCCTCAGGGTTCTGCAGGGGTCTCAAATAGGGGTCCCTTTGGTGCCACACAACACCACATATGCTTAAGACACATACATGGTCACATATATATGTTAACATGCATACATATAAATGTACATACAAAAGTCAACGTAACTAAGAACAGAATTTATTCCCCCTATTTCCTGATGAAAAGTAATAGAAAATACCTACTCCAGTAGGTAAGGGTGATTGGCAAGCATTTGGACCCGAGTTCAAATCCACAACATTCACATAAAAATTCAGGCTTAGGGGCTGGAAAGGTGGCTCAGTGGTTAAGAGCAGTGAATACTATTTCAGAGGACATGGGATTGATTCCCAACACCCACATAGCAGCTAACAACTGTCTGTAACTCCAATTCAGGGGGTTGACTATCCTCTTCTGGCCTCAGCACACTCTGCATACATGATATGCACAGATACGCATGCAGGCAAAATATCTACACACATAAAATAAAAATAAATTTAAATCCCTGCTTGCCTGCACATGTGCCTGTAACTGCTAGCATTGTGTTGTGTTGATGTGGGAGCATGGAGACAAAGATCACGACCACTTTCTGGGACACCAGCCTAACTCCAGGTTCAGTAAGAGACCTGTCTCAAAGGAAGAAGCAGAGCACACAGCATCCACCTCTGTCCTCTACCTAAGTGTACCTACATGCACGCATGCACACACATCCACCAAATAAATACTATTTAAAGAAAATATTGCATAGAGGTATCTAGCTCAGTAAATTACTTGCTGTGCAAATATGAGAACTTGATTTCCATCCTGAGAACCTGTGTTTAAAAGAAAGAAAGTATAGTGGCATATGCTTGTAACCCCAGAACTAGGGATGCAGGGGTACACTCTCACTTTGAGGCTGGGTATGTGGCTCAAAAGGTGCTTGCTCTATAATAATCATGAAGGCCTGAATCAGAATCCCCAGCATCCTTGTAAAAACCCAAGCATGGAGCCAGACATGGTAGCATACGCCTGTAATCCCAGCACTCAGGAGGCAGAGACAGAAGGATCTCTGTAAGTTTGAGGCCAGCCTGGTCTACAGAGAGAGTCCCAGGACAGCCAAGGCTACACAGAGAAACTCTGACTCAAACAAAACAAAACAAAAACAAAAACAAAGAAGTGGAGGAATATTCTTGGATTAAAAAAAGCTAAAGAGAGTTAGGAAATTGCATTAATAGTTGTATAATGATGCCTATATCAATATACCAAGAGGGTGAATTTTTGTGGTATGTGAATTACAATGAAACTCACAAAAATAGGAACTTGGACATCGCCCCTAGTGGGAAACTATGAAGCCATTAAAACAGTAAAGTGGAAGGTGTTGGGAAGATAGTGGAGCTGAACACACACCTTGTTTGATCAGCAGGACAGCAGGGACTGACTGTACAGCAACTTAAGGACCGAACTGAAAAATATAAAACACCAGGGCTGTTTAAATCCCTAGGTGAGAGGGGTGCAAACTGTGTGGAGCAGGGTGGATTTGGCCTCAGGCCATCCAGTGAATCCAAGAAAAGTCCCTGGGTCCCTGCTGGCACAGTCACCCACTCCAAGGTCTAGCTGCAACGTGCCTGGTGGGAGAACAATTTCTGACCTCTGGGGCACAGAGAGAGCTGCGGGCTGCTGAAACTCCAGGGTCTATGACTCCTGGCTCACTGGAGACTACACCACCTAGAAATAAGCTGATCTGACCTTAGGTCATCAGGCCAACACTGCTAAAACTCCAGCAGCTGTGACTGCTGGCTCACTGGAGACCACACCACCTAGAAACAAGCTGATCTGACCGCAGGTCCCGAGGCCAACCCACAGAAATCTCTCCAGTCCCAGCAGGCATGAGCATGCTCCAGGGACTGGCAGTAGCACATCTGGCAGGAGTGCACTCTCTGACCTCCTGAGCCCAGAGGGAACTGTGGGCTGCTAAAGCACCGGGGTCACACACTGCTCTCTGACCCCTAGATGCTAGCTGACCGACTGGAGCATCTCTCTACTCCAATATCTTTCTGACTGCTCCCCAGCTTACCTGGCTCATAATCAGGGAGCCAACAGAGACAATGAACTAAATAGAGGTGCCTGGCCTCCCTGGAATCATAAACAGGGAGCCAAAAAGACAGTGATCTCAGTAGAAGTGAGTAAGGTACAGGGCTGAACACCATTGTCTATGCCTCCCCCAAAACTGTTTAGCCATCAGAGACCACCAACCAATTAACACCAGAGACACCACAATGGGAAGAGGTCAGTGTAAGAACACAAGCAACAACTCTGATTACCATTTGATACCACCAGAAACCAACAGTCCCACCACCACAACAAGCTCTGGAGATAATATCAAATCCAATGCGCAGGAGAAAGCCTTCAAATCTGAACTGATGAATGTTAAAGTCTGAAGTTAGAAGACAAAAATTAATCCTTCAAACTAGAACGGGAATACACAAAGAAAGAGGTGAAAAATTGAACAAATCACTTAAAGACATTAGTAAAAGACAGAAAATACAATCAAACAGGAGAAGAAAATGAATAAAAGGATTAAAGACCTAAAAATGGAGATAGAAGCAATGAAAGAAACACAGTCTGAGACAATCCTGGAAATAGAAAACCTATGGAAAAGGACAGGGTCTACAGACATAAGCATCACCAACAGAACACAAGAGATGAAAGAAAGAATCTCAGGGATAAAAGATGTGACTAAAGAAATTGATACAATAGTCAAAAAAATGTTAAATCTAAAAAGCTCCTGACACAGAACATTCAAGAAATCTTGGACACTATGAAAAGACCAAACCTATGAATAATAAGAATAGAAGAAAAAGAAGACTCCCAGCTCCAAAGCCCAGAAAATATTTTCAACAAAAGCATAGAAGAAAACTTCCCTAACCTAAAGAAAGAAATGTCCATAAATATACAAGATGCTTAGAGAACTCCAAATAGATTGGTCCAGAAAAGAAAATCCTCCCAGAACGTAATAATCAGAACACTAAACACACAGACCAAAGAAAGAATAGTAAAGAGAAAAAGGCTAAGTCACATATAAAGGCAAACTTATCAGAATTACACTTGACTTCTCAACAGAGACTATGAAAGCCAGAAGGGTCTGAACAGATGTCATGCAGACACTAAGAGACCACAGATGCGAACCCAGACTACTATACCCAGCAAAACTTTCAATCACCATAGATGGCTAAAACAAGATATTCCATGACAAAACCAAGTTTAAATGGCACCTAGCCAGAAATCCAGCTCTACTGAAGATACTAGAAGGAAAACTCCAACCCAAGGAAGGCAACTTTACCCAAGAAAACAAAGGAGATCAATAACCCATCATCCACAAAACCAAAAGAAAGAAAGCTAACACATATACTCTACAACTATCAACATAAAAAAATTTAAAAATAGGAACCAGTAATCACTACTTATTAATATCTTTCAACACCAATGGCCTCAACTCCCCAATAAAGAGCCACAGGCTAACAGAATGGATGCAAAACCAGGACCAATCATTCTGCTTCATACAAGAAACACACTTCAGCAATAAAGATAAACATTACCTTAGAGTAAAGGGTTGGAAAATGGTATTCCAAGGAAATAGATCAAAGAAACAAGCTGGAGTAGTCTTTCTAGTATCTAATAAAACAGACATTCAACCACAACTAATCAAAAGAGATGAGGAAGGACACTCCATTCTCATCAAATAAAAAATACACCCAGAGGACCTCTCAGTTTTGAACATCTATGCCCCAAATACAGGAGCACCTACATTTGTAAAAGAAACACTACTAAAGCTTAAATCACACATTGAATCCCACACATTAATAGTAAGAGATTTCAATATACCACTCTCCCCAATAGGCAGATCATCAAGACAGAAAGTAAATGGAGAAATAATGAAATTAATAGAGGTCATGAATGAAATGAACTTAGCTGATATCTACAGAATTTTCCACCCACAACAAAAGAATATAAATTATTTTCAGCACCTCATGGAAACATCTCCAAAAGTGATCATATACTTGGCCACAAAGCAAGCCTCAACAGATACAAGATTGAAATAACTCCTTGCATCTTATCAGACCACCATGGATTAAAGCTGGAACTCAACAACAATAGAAAAACCAGAAAGTCTACAAGTTCATGGAAACTGAACAACTCCCTACTCAATGGCCTCTGGGTAAGGGATGAATTTTTTAAAAAATTTAAAACTTCCTAGGATTCAATGGTAATGAAGGCACAACATATTCAAAGTTATGAAACTTGTGGGAGACAATGAAAGCAGTGCTAAGAGGAAAGTTCATAGCACTAAGTGGAAATTGGAGAGATCCTATACTAGCAATTTAACAACAGACCTGAAAGCTATAGAGTGAAAAGAAGCAGAAACACCAAAGATGAGTAGATGGCTCAAAATTATCAAACATAGGCCAAAAATTGAGAAATTAGAAACAAACAGAACATTTCAAAGAATCAATGAAACCAAGAGCTGATTATCTTGAGAAAATCAACAAGGTAGACAAACCTTTAGCCAAACTAACTAAAAGGCAGAAGGAGAGTATTCAAATCAACAAAATCAGAGATGAAAAGGGAAACATAAACAACAGACACTGAAGAAATCCAAAGAATCATTAATGCTTATTTCAAAAACTGTAATGCCACAAGATTTGAAAATTTAAATGAAACAGACAATGATCTTGGTAGCTTCCAATTACCAAAATCGAATCTAGATCAAGTAAACAAATTAAATAGTCCTATATCTTCTAAGGAAATAAAGGCAGTCATCAAACATCTTCCAACCAAAATAAGCCTAGAATCAGATGGATTCAGCGCAGAATTCTACCAGACCTTCAAAGAAGACCTATACCAATTCTATCCAAACTATTTGACAAAATGGAATCAGAAGAAGCATTACCAAACTCATTCTATGAGGCCATAATCACCTTGATACCTAAGTCACACAAAGATCCAACAAATAAAAAGAATTTCAGACCAATTTCTCTTATGAATATAGATGCAAAAATATTCAATAAAATACTCGCAAACCGAATCCAAAAGAACACCAAAAATATCATTATCCATGAACAAGTGGGCTTCATCCCAGGCAGAGGTGACTGAATATATGGAAATCCATCAATGAAATCCATTATATAAACAAACTGAAAGAAAAAAAAAAGACATGATCATCTCCTTAGATGCCAAAAAAGCATTTGACAGAATCCAACACCCATTCATGTTTAAAGTCTTGGAGAAACAGGGATCCAAGGCACATACCTAAACATAATAAAGGCAATACACAGCAAGCCAATAACCAACATCAAACTAAATGGAAACTTAAATCAATTCCACTGAATTCAGGGACAAGACAAGGCTGTCCTCTCTCCCTGTCTCTTCAATACAGCACTTGAAATCCTAGCTAGAGCAATAAGACAATTAAATGAGATCAAGGGGATACAAACTGGAAAGGAAGAAGGCAAATTATTACTTTTCACAGATGATATGATAGTATACATCAGTGACCCCCCAAATTCTACCAAGGAACTTCTACAGCAAAGTGACTGGATATACAATCAACTAAAAAAAATCAGTAATCCTTCTGTATAAAAATGACAAACAGGCTGAGAAAGAAATTAGGGAAAGTACACCCTTCACAATAGCCACAATAATATAAAGTATCTTAGGGTAACTCTAACCAAGCAAGTGAAAGACTTGGATGAAAAAAAAAAGTCAAGTCTCTAAAGAAACAAATTGAAGAAGATTTCAGAAGATGGGAAGATCTCCCATGCTCATAGATCGGGAGGATCAACATAGTAGAAATGGCCATCTTACCAAAGTAATCTATGGATTCAGTGCAAGTCCCATCAAAATTCCTACACGATTATTTACAGACCTTGAAAGATCACTTCTCAACTTCATATGAAAAAAAAACAGAATAGCTAAAACATTCCTGTACAATAACAGATTTTCCAGAGCAATCTCCATCCTGGATGAATCTCCATCCCTGATCTCAAGGTGTACTATAGAGCAACAGTAATAAAAACAGCATAGTCCTGCCATAGAAATAGGCTGGTTGATCAGTGGAATCAAACTGAAGACCCAGAAATAAACCCATGCACCTATGGACACTTGATTTTTGACAAAGAAGACAAAACCCATACAATGGAAAAAAGATAGCTTCTTCAATAAATGGTGCTGGTCTAACTGGATGTCTACCTGTAGAAAAATGCAAATAGATCCATATTTATCACCCTGCACAAAACTAAAGTCCAAGTGGATTAAAGATCTCAACATAAAACCAGACATGCTAAATCTGTTAGAAGAAAAAGTGGGGAATATCCTTGAACTCATTGGCACAGGAGACAACCTCCTGAACAGAACACCAACAGCTCAGGCTATAAGATCAACAATTAATAAATAAGACTTCATGTAGCTGAAAAGCTTTGGTAAGGCAAAGGACACTGTCAACAGAACAAAACAACAGCCTGGGAAACAGACTGGGGCAAGATCTTCACCAACCCTACATCTGACAAAGGGCTAATACCCAAAATATATAAAGAACTCAAGAAATTAAACACCACCAAACTAAATAACCCAATTAAAAATTGAGTACAGAGCTAAACAGAATTTTCAACAGAGGAATATCAAATGGCTGAGAAACACTTAAAGCAATGTTCAACATCCGTAATCATCAGGGAAATATGAATCAAAACGACTCAGAATGGCTAAGATAAAAAAACTCAAGTGACAGCACATGCTGGTGAGGATGTGGAGAAAGGGGAACACTCCTCCATTGCTGGTGTGAGTGCAAACTTGTACAACCACTTTGGAAATCAATCTGTTGCTTTCTCAGAAAATTAGGATGAGGGCTACCTCAAGACCTAGCTATTGCACTCCTAGGCGTACATCTGAAAGATGCTCCACCATACAATAAAGATATTTGCTGAACTATGTTCATAGCAGCTTTATTCATAATAGCTATAATCTAGAAACCTAGATGTTCCTCAACCAAAGAATGGATAAGGAAACTCTGGTACATTTACACAATGGAATATTGTTCAGATATCAAAAACAAGGAAATCTTGAAATTGGCAGGCAAATAGATGGAACTAGAAATGATCATCCTGAGTGAGGAAACACAGACCCAGAAAGACATGCATGGAATATACTCACTTATAAGTGGATATTAGCCCAACATAGATGTCCTCTGAGAGAGTCCATCTAGTGGGGGATAGGGACAGATACTTGGACATGCAGATGAACTCTGGGCGAAGAGCTGCAAATTGTATGCAAGAGTTCAGGGATCAAAAAAGGGGCGATTGTCAGAAGCCCCACAAGGAGACTATCAAGGCTGGTGGGTCTGGACCCAGGGGAAAGGGGTTGCGCAAAATGATGCACCAACCAAGGACATGGCAAGCAGAGGACCTAGACCCCTTATCTGATGTAGCCAATGAACAGCTCATTCTCCACATGGGGAGGGGGAGGGAGTGGGGAACTGCCTTTGACAAGAGCTCTGGTAGCCTCAATTTGATCACTGCCCTTTAAGGGAGATGTCCTGTTGGAATACAGAGGAAGAGGATGCAGGCTATCTGGATGGTAGGCTCCAGATAGGTTGTGGTCAGACAGTGGGGAGGAGGACCCCACCTGTCAGAGGAGAGAAATAAAATGGAAAAGGGAGGAGGGTAGGAACAGGAAGATAAGAATGAGGGGATTACAATCAGGATGTAATGTAAATAAATTATAATCATAACAAAAAATTTTAAAGCAGTAAAGTAGATTTATGAAAATATAACCTGTACTCATATCCAAGATTTTATATTAAGTTATAACCTGATGTATGTATAGTACGGATACATTTTAAAGCAAAATAGTTCATTTGTATAGTTTTTAGAGACAACTTCAAAAGAAGTAAGAAGAAACTAGGGGGTGTGTATAGCAGGCTGGAAAACGTTTGGATGGAGAAGTGTACTTGCTGAAAAGATGCCTTCACCTTGTGAACATTTTTAGGTAGTGTATTTAGAGCAGTTTTTACATTTTTCAATTCTTCTTTATGGTTTTTTGAGACAGGGTTCTCTGAGTAGTCCTGGCTGTCCTAGACTAGCTTTGTGGACCAGGCTGGCCTCGAACTCATAGCGATCTGCCTGCCTCTGCCTCCCAGTGCTGAAATTAAAGATGTGTGCCACCATGCCTGGCACATTTTTCAGTATTTTTAAATTAAATTAAATTTTAAGTATTCTTACAAATAATTGCTTCTGCACTCGGGAGGCAGAGGCAGGCTGATTGCTGTGAGTTAGAGGCCAGCCTGGTCCACAAAGTGAGTCTAGGACAGCCAAGGCTACACAGGGAAACCTTGTCTTGAAAAAAACAAAACAAATAATTGCTTCCAAAATATTTACCAGACCCATTCTGAGGATTTCTGACTTTACTCAGGACAAACATCTATTCATTTGCTATACTGCTCACACGATCAATGCTCTGGTTTTTGACCTGGGACAGTCTTCCCAGCCAAGTTTCCCAAATGGAACTGCTTCCTCTCAGTGGGAAACCATCCCTTCTCCTTACAGATCTACAAACCACTTAAAAATGGAGAAAAATGAAAAAGAGGACACCTTTCAACTGGTGCAGAGATACCCTGACAAGGAAATCCTACTCAGCAATAAAAACAAGGAACTACATATGCAATGTGAATAAACAGTAAACATGCTCTCTAAGTAGAAGGTAGACGCAAATGGCTCCTTACTGTTAAGTTGTATTTGTGTGTTTTCTGGAAAGGGTGAAGCAATAAGAAAGAAAGAAAGAAAGAAAGAAAGAAAGAAAGAAAGAAAGAAAGAAAGAAAGAAAGAAAGAGAAAGCACATAGACACAAGTTTTTGTTTTTAACAACAGGGACTTTCTGTGTGTTGTTTGTAATTACATGGTATATGTGTTTGTTAAAACTCAGAGGACTATACACCAAAAGAATGAATTTATAAATGATTTTTAATTGTTTTATTTATTTTTATTTTATATGCATTGATGTTTTGCCTGCATATGTATCTCTATGAGGGTTTGAGACCCCCTTGAACTGGAGTTACAGGCAGTTCTGAGCTTCCGTGTGGGTGGTGGGAATTGAACTCAGGTTCTTTTGAAGAACAGCCGGTGCTTTTAACCTCTGAGCAAACTCTCCAGCCCATGAGTTTTTTTTAAATAAGTATAATTTTAATGAAAAATAAAAGCTAAAAATAAGATCAATTTGTGGCCTGTAAAAGGCCACAGGAGAAAATGCAGAAAGAAGCAACAAGTGGAGAAATTTGAGCACAGAGTGGATACCAGAGAACATTCTTCTTGGGAAAATGCTAGTTAGGAAGAGGAATAAAATATTTTCTAGAATTTATCTTCAAACGGCTCAGAAGAAATGTGAGTAGATAGATACCTACACTTGCAGACATACAGCAGCGATAAATATTAGCAATTGGTGAATCTAGATATTATCTACTTATTTTAATTTTTATTATAAAAAGTTAGACAGTTTGTAGGGGTAGAAGATACACAACTGCAAAGAAAGCAAAGACGTGTGCCAAGACCAACTGACAGAAATTCCAAGTAAACATGAGGTCAGCATTGACAAAGGTGGCAAGTTAGAGCTTAAGTGAAGTGTGTTCTGTCGAGGAGTGGTGAAAACCACAGGGCAAGAGGGTGCTAAGCAGGCCTGGGCAAAGAGGAAATCAGACGCCAGTAAGCAGAGCAGGGGCCACTCCTGTGCCCCAGGAGCTGTGAGTGGCCATGGTGACCTACTGTATTTGCTTACAACATGTAGCTTCAGTTATTCTATCTAGATTTTTGGGTTTCTGCCTATTTGTATGTCTGTACACCACATATATACCTGGTGCTCATGGAGGCCAGAAGAGGGTGTTGACGTCCCTGGAATTAGAGCTAAAGACAGCTGTGAGCTGCCAGGTGGGTGGTGGGAATCGAACTCAGGTGCTCCGGATGGGCCTCCAATACTCTTTCCAGTGAGCCATCTCTCCAGCCTCAATCCAATGTTATCTTTATAAAACCTGAATTTTGATGCCTGCTGTGCGGATAATATTTGATATATTCCTTACATTTGAACATCTGGATAAATTTCAAATGAAGATAAATAATATAAAAATAAAACCATTAATTATTAGAAGAAATTTGATTAAATTCAGCCACAGAATGAATATGAGAAAACCATGCTTAGCCATGAATAAAAATGTGAAAGCAATATGGACAACAACTAAAACATCTGATTGTCAAAATGTAAATATTATTTGCATAGCAGACAATTTAATATGAAAGAAAATGAAATGCAAAATAATAACTGAGCAAATTGTTAGCCAATATTATAGAAAATGTTAAGCATATCTAAAATATAAGAGTTTCCTTTGATAAAAATAAAACCAGTATTTAAAAATAGCAGTTCATATAAAATGGAACAAACATGGCCCTTAAGTCCATGGAGTGAAATTTTTTTAAATTTTTTTTCTTTTTTTACATATACATTTATATTATTATACATATATACTATAAACTACCTACAGCAAGAAGAACCACAAAACAACCAGGAATTATATAAATGTTACATTCATGGTGTTTTGGCTATTTATATTTGACAGCCTTGAGGAAAATATCTTTCCTATCTTGGTTCATCTAAAATTCTGAATGTAAATCAATATATATCATGTCTCATCTTTATCAACTTAAGATATCTATTTAGACCTAAAGCATCTTAGCCCCGAACAACTAGGCCTAGTTGTAAAACTAAACTATCTGGTCTTCAGCACCATCAGAGACTTGAGAAGGAATAAAATTAATTATCTGAGTAGACATGAAGTGTAGGTAAACAGCTTCCAAAATGAGAAAATGACAGGGACAGTTTGATGCCTGAATAGTTACCTAAAACTCTCTGTAATGTTGGAGCATCATCTTCAGTCTTCCGGCCCAATATATTTGATAGACATATTTGTGAGAGAGGAACTATTGAGGACTTACCCTGTCTTGGCAGAGTTTGGCTGTTGACGCTGCCTGCATCCAAGCTTGCCCCTTTTTTGGCAGAATTCTGCCTGTGGCAGAAATAAGAACATTTTGCCAAGTGGCTGGTTTGTCATATTTGAAGCCATCTCCATAAGGAGATTTACTGATGCTCATCATCTTCTTTTAGGTAGGCTGGGTATTGCCAGGAATTAACCTGTCTTGTTGTCAGAGAATCTTTAAGCTAATAAAAACATCTTTAAATGCCATATTCTGTAGGCCTCTGAGGTTTTTTGAAGACCTTATCTAACTGTTTTACCTTATCTATCTGTAGAATCATTTATCTGTTAAACCTAGGATGTATTTTTTGTGATAGAAATAGACTAGTAATGACATAACCATGATTTGATCAACTAACAATTGACTTGTGTTACTTAATTACCCTAAGCAGCCTGCAGTAGCACTTTGAAAGCATTAGGAGTAAGCCTAGTGTTATAGTTGAGTTGTATGGGTACAGTACTTCATATTAGAGTAGAAATATATGTGCCGTGTGTGAAGAATAATCTTAAAATTGAATTCTATACCAATGTATCAAAATTAAACTTATTTTGCATCAATATACAAAGTTATATGCCAATGAATTAAAAATAATCTTGTGGGTAACAACAAAGGTATTAATTTGAGA
Organism: Acomys russatus; assembly: GCF_903995435.1. Classification (NCBI taxonomy): domain Eukaryota; kingdom Metazoa; phylum Chordata; class Mammalia; order Rodentia; family Muridae; genus Acomys; species Acomys russatus. The sequence continues at coordinate 811,937 of NC_067158.1, read as the reverse complement.
AGTAGATTCAATAATCTACTTTTTGTCCTATCATCTCTATACATTTCTATATTCCCCCCTCTTTCTTTTCTTTTTATTTTATTTTATTTTATTAATTTATTCTTATTACATCTCAATGGTTATCCCCTCCCTTGTATCCTCCCATTCCTCCCCCTCCCATTTTCCCCTTACTCCCCTCACCTATGACTGTGGTTGAGGGGGATTTCCTCCCCCTTTATATGCTCATAGGGTATCAAGTCTCTTCTTGGTAGCCTGCTATCCTTCCTCTGAGTGCCACCAGGTCTCCCCATCCAGGGAACGTGGTCAAATATGAGGCACCAGAGTACGTGTGAAAGTCAGACCCCACTCTCCACTCAATTGTGGAGAATGTCCTGTCCGTTGGCTAGATCTGGGTAGGGGTTTGAAGTATTGTCCTTGGCTGGAGCCATAGTTTGAGCGGGACCCCTGGGCCCAAATCTGCCTATCATAATGTTCTTCTAGTAGGTTTCTAGGACCCTCTGGATCCTTCTACTTTGCTATTCTCCCATGCTTCTCTCATCTAGAGTCCCAGTAGGATGTCCTCCCTTCTTTCCCAGTTTCCTGGTAAGTGAAGATTTTCATGGGACATGCCCCTTTGGCTAGTATGCAGATACAAGTGCGTATATACCATTTGACTCTTTCTGCTTCTGGGTTAACTCACTCATTATGATAATTTCTAGTTCAATCCATTTGTCCATAAATTTCGGGAATTCCTTGTTTATAATAGCTGAGTAGTATTCCATAGTGTAAATGTACCACAGTTTCTTTATCCATTCTTCTACTGAGGGACACTTAGGCTGTTTCCATGATCAGGCTATTATGAATAAGGCTGCTATGAACATGGTTGAGCAAATTTTCTTGTTGTGTGCTGGAGCATCTTCTGGGTATATTCCAAGGAGTGGAATAGCTGGGTCTTGAGGAAGCCCTATTCCCAATTTTCTGAGATAGCACCAGATAGATTTTCAAAGTGGCTGTACTAGTTTGAATTAAACACCAACAAACCAAATAACCCAATTGAGAAATGGAGCTTGGAACTAAACAGAGAATTCTCAACAGAGGAATATCAAATGGCTGAGAAACACTTAAAGAAATGCTCAACATCTTTAGTCATCAGGGAAATGCAAATCAAAACAACTCTGAGATTCCATCTTACACCCATCAGAATGGCTAAGATCAAAAATTCAAGTGACACCACATGCTGGTGAGGATGTGGGGAGAGAGGAACACCCTTTCTTTCTTTTTAATACCTATCTCCAAACCTAAGAAAGAAAAATAAGGGGAAAAGAGAGACATCCTTGAGTCTAACCTGAATGGTCTCTGAATAAGACCATTAATAATTAACTCATAGCCAACTCCCAATGAAAATAAACCTCTATAGCCCAAAACAAGCAACAAAAACTCTACCTAACCCCCTTTAAAGGAAATAGGGTGTCATTCTCTTAAGGTTTATTCCAGCTGGTTTGGGGCAAATAATACCTCTGTAGGGGCCCAAATAGGGTTGTGGAAAATAGTTGAACAAGCTAGAAATAGCAGTTGTGGTCCAGTTTCTAAATGTTGAGAAATTCCAGGCTTAATTAAAGTCCTGTGTGGGACAGTCTGAATTGCTGGAGCAATTGGGATCAGAAGCTTTCTTTGAAGCTGTCCTGGGAGCTTTAGATATGTTAAACATATCTAAAATATGAGTTTCCTTTGAGAAAAATGAAACCAGTATTTTAAAATAGCAGTTCATATAAAATGGAGTGAAATATTAAGAGAGAGAGAGAGAGAGAGAGAGAGAGAGAGAGAGAGAGAGAGAGAACAAATTAAAATCATACTGACTTTTTTTGAGACAGGACCTCATTTAGGCAAGGCTACGCTCAAGGGTGACCCTGGGCTTCTGAGTGCTGAGATTGCAGGCATTCACCATGATACCTGGCTTATGTCATGGTGAGACTCAAACCCAGGGATTTCTTCCAGCCAGACACTCAGCCACAGCCCTAGTCCAAATACTGATTTTAAAATATGAAAAACTGTAGCTCTCTGAGGATATGTCTAAGGACCAGAAGAATAAGAAAGATGTTTCCTTAAGCATAAACCCTAAATTTAAAAATAAATATGTTTTAAACCCTCATATAGGAACAGATTGAATCATACCACAGTGGTTTAATCAGAAAAATCCAAATTGAATGAATGGATGAATAAATAGTTGATAGGAATGCTAACAAAAAAAATAGGTAATAACAATGGAAATGTAAATAATTGCTTAAATGTTAATGATTTTAAATGATTAGTGATTTAAGTGCTCATAAGAACATCTATCTATCTATCTATCAACTATTCATTCATTCATTCATCGACACAAACCTCTACCTTGCTATATAGCACAATTTGATCTAGAACACTCCTCATCCTCAAGCTGGGGCTTATTAGGTATGTACCATCTCACCTGGTTAATTCATCCTAAAACTATTTGCCTATGAAAAGTCTTGAGATCTGAATTATGGTAGGGGAAGTGGGTAAAATGATAGATAAAACCCTACTGGCCAGCAGGTAAGAGCCCTCGGTGGCTTTCAGTTTCTAGCACTCACATCAGCTGGCTTAACACCTGTAACTCCAGCTCCAAGGGGCCTGATGCCCTCTTCCGGCTTTTATTTTAAAAATCTGGATGTGGTGGATCATAGCTTTAATCCCAGCACTCAAGAGACAGAGGAAAGCATATCTCTATGAGTTCAAGGCCAGCCTGGTCTCCAAAGAGTCTGACTACCAGGGTTCTGTGTAGCAAAGAAACCCTGTCTCAATACATCAAAAAAAAAATTTTTTTTAAAGATTTGTAAAATATTTTTAAATGGTTCCAAGTAGTTTTTGAGCCAGGCTCAGGATGCTGAGCCTTATCTGTAAACAGCCAGGATGTTCATTCACTCATGTAGTCTGAAAAGTAATATCCTCTGTAGACCCTCTCTCGGCTTTATTTTCATCTAAAAATATTTAGTATCCTAGAAAAATTGTATTTATTTATAGTTTTAATTACCACAGGTCAAGTAAAATAATGTTTTATTATCTCTTCGGAACAAAAACCAAAAACTAAACAAAACTAGAGAGGAAGCACAGGACATTGATCAGAGTGTAAAGCTCTGGCGTCAGACACATCCGATCAACTCCAACTCTGCCCCTACAGTTCGACTCCTGAATGCACAACAAAGGCCCATGTGCTGAAGGCTGGTTCCCCAGATTAGCACACATACACTTTTAATTTTTTATTTTAAAAATCTGGATGTGGTGGATCATAGCTTTAATTCCAGCACTCAGGAGACAGAGGAAAGCATATCTTTATGAGTTCAAGGTGTGTGGGAAGTGACCGTCTTTAAGAGGTAAAGCCCAGGCATGGGACTGTAGCTCGGTGGTAGAGAACTTGTCTAGTGTGCACAAGGCCCCGAGTTTGATCCCCGGCATTACCACCTGTTGGCAGTTCCTTACTACCTCCATCTCACTTCCAATCCCCAACACTAGGTAGGAGAGAAAGAAGGTTAGAAGTGACAGGGGACATGTAGACCTCTTTAGACTTAGTTCCAGCTGGTTAGGGCCATTGGGTTCTTTGGGAAAATATCAGTCTTAGTTGTCAGGATTTCTAGCAGTCCAGCAACAGCAAATGACAAATGCAGCAGCATGAACAGCAGCCTTCTTCCTCCTCTGTCTGTCTCCTTGAAGCCCTTGCCCTCTCTCTGGGCTCACATATTTTATACTCCCTCAGAGGACTTAGTGTTAAGCTAACTGCAGCTGGCAAAGATCATGCCCCTCTCTGAGTCATACCAGGCAATTATCAGCTATGGATAAGCTAAGGCAGTCCCATATCCCACACTTGGGATTAGAACAAAAACATATTTACATAACATAACTGTGTTTTTAAAGAAACCAAAACTTTCAGTACAACCACTACTAAATGTTGGTGTATTTTTTAAATCTACTTTAATTTTGGTTTCTTATATCTCCTTCTCCCTTCTCCTCCCCAATCTCTTCAATACCCCAACACCAGGTAGGAAAGAAAGAAGGTTAGTAGTGAGAAGGGGCATAGTTTTTCTTAGCTACTTCCTGCTGTTTAGGGTTGTTGGGTTCCTTGGGGCAAGTCCAATCCTCCCTTCAGGAGATCTCCAACTTCTTATCCAACTGCATCAACAGCAACCAGGAGCAGCAGGGGAGAGCACCAGTAGCCTTTTTTCTTGGAGCCCCCATCTCTCTCTCTCTCCCTCTCTCTCTCTCTCTCTCTCTCTCTCTCTCTCTCTCTCTCTCTCTCTCTCTCTCTCTCTCTTTCTGGGTCTGGCTTTATTCCCACTGGCAAAGACAATGCACCCACATGGGTAGTTCCTAACTGGCAAAGATCACACACCTTCTCACAAGACAGTTATCAGCGGTGGACAAACTGGAGCAGCTGCCATATCCCACAACTAGTATTAAAACAAACACATGTTTACACATAAACCAAAACTTCCACAACAACTAATGGGGTTGGGGAGGCAGAGAAGGAGAGAGAGGTGAGCTTAGGGACAGGTTTTAGTCATCAAGGAATCCTCTCAAATAGGATTAGCGGGCTGCAAGGCTTTTCATCTCTCCACTTCAATTAGTTTGTTTTGGATGTTTGTTTGTTTGTTTGTTTGAAGACAGGGTCTCAGCATGAGATCTAGTCAACTCAGAATTTGATTTATGGACCTAGCTGGCTTTGAACTTATAGAGTTCAAAGAGCTCTTCCTGTCTCTGCCTTTGAAATGCAAGGATATGGGCAAGTGCCACCATATTGTAACAAGGCTCTAGGCTTAGTAGGCTCTGATACCTTACCACAACTGACTCCATGATGAAAGTACTATTCAGGCTGTAAAACTCAGGAAGTAGACCACACAACCTGCCAGAACTAAAACAAAGGCCTAAGCCATCAAAGTCCATATTTCTGGGAAAATCTAAATGTACTAACCTTGCTTTTTGGCTTCTGTAGTTCCACTTCTGGCTAAGTGTTCTTATTAACTGAAGTATGTCAACCCAGAACATGGCTTTCGTGTTGAAACTCTCACCTCCAGAAAGGCTACCCTGGGATCCCAAATACCCAGTGTATGACTCTGCCTGACAAATAAAGATTTTCTATTGACTTAAACCCATGTCCAAGCAGTCTTCTCTGGTGAATACCCCACAACACATACCTAACTTTCTTTTCAATTATTCATCTTCTGCAGTAAATAAGCCTCTTCTACCACATAGTCTCATCATGGTGTTATTATATTATTTTTAGATTTTAAAAAATCACATGTATGTGTGTGTTATAGCCAGTGTTTTATTGCTGTGAAGAGACACACGACCACAGCAATTCTTATAAAATAAAAGAAAAATATTTACTTGGGACATGCTTACAGTTCAGAGGTTGAGTCCATTGTCCTCATGGCAGGGAGCATGGAAGCATACAGGCAGACATGGTAGCTGAGAGTTCTATGTCCATATCCAAAGGCAGCAGGGAAAGGGAGCCACTGGGCCTGTTATACTTCCTCCAACAAGGCCACACTTCCAGATCCCTGTCAAATAACACCACTCCCTACTTACCAAGCATTCACTAAGAGGACAATTTCTATTCAAATCACCGCAGTGTGTCTGTGTGTGGTGCACATAGGTCAAGGTTCTTACAAAGGCCAGTGGCACTGGATTCCTCTGGATACCTGCTCTTAACCTCTGATCCATCTCTCCAGCCCCATGTCTCTGTTTTCATCTGCTTAATTTTTTAACTCAGAGAATAAATACTATAGACCCAGAAGCAGCAGGGTGAGACTGCCATGGACAGGAACTTAAAAAATTATGAGCAAAAAAGATTTGTTTCTTTATCTTTGGTATTTTGTTATAGTAATATAACAGAATGCCAAAAAGATAACACACAATTATCGTGAGAATATACAATCCTAGACATATTATTCACTTCCCACATCTCAGTTTATCCTTAAAAATACAGACAACAACAAAATTGAGGCAACAAGGTACATGTCATAAGTATGTTGTAAATATTCAATGAGTGAAATAGATGAAGTGCTTAGAATGCCTAGTACATGGTAAATACTCAGCCTGCTTCTTATTGTTCATTGTAGATATGCACCATTTTAGAATCCTTTCCTATGGAATATTCCTGTAGGATGTAAAGCACCATGCTACTGAGTTATGCCTACATCTGTGTTGCACATGCAACGTGAATTCCCATCACTGTATTCATGTGCTGCCTAGATGTAAAATGGTGTTTTTTTCTGTATTAAGCTTGTCAACAGCTGGGCCTGGTGGTGTGCACGCCTTTAATCTCAGCACTTGAGAGGCAGTGGCAGGTGGATCACTGTAAGTTCGAGGCCAGCCTGGTCTACAAAGCAAGTCCAGGACAGCTAAGGCTACAGAGAGAAACCCTGTTTCAAAAAATAAAACAAAGCCTGTCAACAAAATCCTAGAGTATTTTGGAAAGCACGCTATATTAGTCAGGGTTCTCTAGAGAAACATAACTTATAGAATGAATATATTATACATATTAATATACATATATTATACATATATATAATATACCTATATATATATTAGAATGACTTATAGGAGCCGGGTGGTGGTGGTGCACTCCTTTAATCCCAGCACTCGGGAGGCAGAGGCAGATGGATTTCTGTGAGTTCGAGTCCTGCCTGGTCTACAAAGTGAGTCCACGACAGCCAAGGCTACACAGAGAAACCCTCTCTTGAAAAACCAAAACAAAACAGAATGACTTATAGGTTGTGGTGTAGATAGTCCGTCTACCAATGCAAAGGTCCAAGACCCCAGTAATTGTTCAGTCCATCAGGCTGGATGTCTCAACCAGTCCTCAGTATGTGCCAGATTCCAAAGACATGGGTTCAAATAGTGGTGAAGGCCTGGACTTGCCAGTGAAAGCATGAAGGCCGAAAAAGCAAGCTTTCTTCTTCCATGTCCTTTATATAGGCTGCCGGGAGAAGGTGTGGCCCAGATTAAAGGTGGATCTTCCTGCCTCAAAGATCTAGAAGTGGGTCTTCCTACTTCAAATGATTTAATTAATTAAAAAAAATCCCTCACCAGGAGCGGTGGCACACACCTTTAATCCCAGCACTCGGGAGACAGAGATAGGCAGATCACTATGAGTTCGAGGCCAGTCTGGTCTACACAGGGAGTCCAGGACAGCCAAGAATACACAGAGAAACCCTGTCTCATAAAAACAAAACACAAACAAACAAAAATCCCTCACAGGTATTCCCAGGCAGTTAGGTTTTAGGTAATTCCAGGTGTAGTCAAGAATACCAGCACAAACACTGATATGATACTTTGCTTTATGTGCAACAAACAAGAAACAAACAAACAAAAATCCCTCACAGGTATTCCCAGGCAGTTAGGTTTTAGGTAATTCCAGGTGTAATCAAGAATACCAGCACAAACACTGATATGATACTTTGCTTTATGTGCAAAGTCTTTAGTGAGCTAAACAAATTGTAACAAGCTTATTAAATTACTACTGTAAAGAAACTAAAGTGGGAGGCAAGGAGGACCTGAGTTCTTCTAGCATTCATGTAAAAAGTGTGTTGGGGTTGTCTGGATGGTTCAGTAGGTAAAGGCACTCAATGCTAAGCCTCTTGACTTAGTTCAAGTTCCAAGACCTGCATGGTGGTGCTGTGGGCTATCCACTAGAGAGGACTACAGATCACCGGTTGAAAAGCTGACATAAACCATGAAAGAGGAAAGAGTGGAACTCCCTACCCACTCATCCACTCCCTGGTGTTTTGAGATCTGATCTCAGGGGCCTCCAGAAATATTGTGGAGAATCCACCAGAGAAGACTACTCCAACACAAATTTAAACCAATAGAAAGTCTTTATTAGATGACTAGAGACTACACTGGATGTTTAGGATACTTAGTGTAGCCCTGAGCCTCTCTCACAGTCAGCTGTTTAAGCACAAAAACCATGTCCTGGGTGTAGTGGATGTAAACATGTTTTTATTTTGATCCTAAGTGTGGGATGTGAAACTGCCTTGTGTGAGGGTGTATGGTGTTTGTCTGCTGAAAAAAGACTTGTGAGCAGCGGTGAGTGGTCTTTGTCATCTGGGAACTGCCTCGTGCAGGTGTTGGTTTTGTCAGTTGGAAAACATCCTGGTACAGACTCTGAGAGGATATAAACAGGAGCCCAAAAACCAGAAAGACATCTTTGCATTGCTTCAATGCACATCTCTTCACTTTGAGATGCTCCTAGAGGCTGCTTTTGGTCACTGCTATGGCTCCCACTGCTACCTGTTCCTGCTGATGTGTTTGCTGCTGAAATCCTGACAACAAAGAGTGGAATCGCCCAAGGAACTTAGTCTAAGAAGGTCTACCTCCACTGTCTGTACTAACCCTCTTTCTGTCCTAGCTAGGGTAAGTGGGTTGGAAGGGAGGTAGAGGCATTAAAGAACCCCAAATAAAGTAGGTTTAAAAAATCAAAGCCTACACTTGAGTTAATACACTTCAGTTAGCTAGAACAATTACCCATAAGCAAAACTACAGAAGCCAAAAAGCAAGGTTGCTACATTTAGAACTTTCCCAGAACTATGGACTTTGATGGATTACGTCTTTGGTTTTGTTTTGGTAGGTGATGATTTCTACATGCTGAGGTTTACAGCCTGAGTGGTACTTCCTTCAGGGAGTCAGTTGTGGTAAAGTCTGGGGGTCTGTTAGGGTGGAAGGAGAAAAGAGACTCCCACACTTTGTCCTCTGCCCTCCATAAAAATGCCATGACATATGCACTTGTGTATATGCACACATACATACACATACACAAATACAAGTTAAGTGACTTTTGACATAATAAAAATGTTTTTTGTTTTTCTTTTGGTTTTTTCAAGACAAGGTTTCTCTGTGTAGCCTTAGCTATCCTGGACTCACTTTGTATACCAGGCTGGCCTCACACTCATGGAGATCTGCCTGCCTATGCCTCCCAAGTGCTGGGATTAAAGGCGTGCACCACCACTGCCTGGCTAATAAAAATGTCTTTAATGCTGTGGTAGCCGACCTATAATCTTAGTGTTAGGGAGGTGAATACAAATCCCTAGAGCAATACTGGCCAGAAGAGTAGCTCAATCAGTAAGTTCCAAGCCCCAGTGAGAGGCCTTGTCTCAAAATCCAAGATAGACAAGTCTTGAGAAGTAACACCTGAGGCTGATGTTGGACATTTACACAGACTTCATCATACATGTACCCACACATATGGACATACACACACACACACACACACACACACACACACACACACACACACACACAGTGAAAACTTCAAGATTATACACAGGAGACATACTCATATTTTTTTTCTTTCTCACTTTCTTTTTTATTTATTTTATTTTATTGGTTTTTGAAGACAGGGCTTCTCTATGTAGAAATTATTTTCTTGGAATCACTTTGTAGACCAAGCCAACCTTGAACTCAGGGATCTGCCGCCTGCCTCTGCTTCCCAAGTGCTGGGATTAAAAACATGCACCATCACACCTGGTGTGTGTGTGTGTGTGTGTGTGTGTGTGTGTGTGTGTGTGTGTGTGTGTGTGTTTTGAAACAGGGTCTCCCTACAAAACCCTGACCATCTTAAAGCTCACTGTGTAGACCAGGCTGGCCTTGATCGCCTGCCTCTGCCTTGAGTGCTAAGAATAAAGGTGTGTACCACCAACCTCTGGCTACTGTCATCAAATTGATGGTAACACAAAGACATCAGAGGCAGGTGGCTGTGTTTAGCCTAAGAAAAATTAACAAGTACTTATCCAAATATTTTTTACCCCTAAAAATTGTTAATTTAGAAATGTTTTCTATTTTTAAAATCTCCATAAAAGTGAAATATTTGCTTCTACTGACAAAAAGTAAACAATCTGAAGAGAGTGGAAGGGAAGTATAAAGTCAAGGGCTTGTGATACTAAAACAAGACTTGAGATCTGGTCTTAAGCACTTCCACCATGGTTTTTAACAAGACAATGTCTTTAGATTGCAATTTATTTAACTGTAAAATGGATAAGCAAATATATAGCCAAATTTTCCAGCTTGTACTCTCTTGCTGTGATAAACAGTAACCAAAACCAGCTTATAGGGTGGAGCTTAGCTCAGCTCATAGCTCACAGTCCATCATTACAAGGACCCAAGGCAGAAGAAGAAGGCAGAAGCCTGCTCACAACTAAGAAGGAAGGGTAGGCAGACTTGGTATGACAGAAGTTATATTGTATTATGCTGAGGGCCATCACAGAAAGTTCACACACTTTAAGTTCCTAATTACCATCCTAAGCTTATCTCCCCAAGACTGCTGACCTATACAACATACCCTAGCTGAAAGTCAGGTCCAGTCTCTCACAGTAATATCCAGTTTGAGGGTGAGAATCCCAGGGGAGACTCTCCAGCCTCAGGGCAGGTCAAGGTGGCTGCTCTCCAGCAGTTCTGAAGATGAAGGCGTATTGCTTTTGGTCCCTGCTTATATACTGTCCAGTGAGCATCATCGCACTAAGAGCACCACCCACAGTAGTGGGCCTCCCACAAAGATCATCAACCAAGAAAATGAGACACAGATCCCGGTGATGGAGGCAATTCTTCAACTGGGGTTCCCTCTTCCTAGGTGACCCTGGGCTGTGTCAAGTTGGTAAAAAATAAGCAGCTCACCAATTAAAGAGTCCTACTCCTCCATAGTGAGGATAGGTGGGATCAGGGCCATACACTTACAAACCAGGGCTTTTTAAAAGACCGGGATAGAAGATAGAGACGTGGTGGAGTGGTCAGGAGTGTATGCTGTAAATGTGAAAGGCTCTAGCAGGCCCTACAACCACCAGCATTGGTTGTTCCCCTTTACCCCTTTTCCTGTGCCAAGAACCCTTACAACCCTAGCTAAGGCCCCCAAGGTCCATTCCTGTATTGACCATTGACTCATTCCTGAGATAAACACCAAGGTCCAACAATCAAAATTCATTATTTAGCTAATATTTCTAATCAGGATTTACTAACTCACCTTAGCAAAGATTCCTCCTTTCCCCCTTAAAAACCTAGTATTGCAACCAGTGTGGTGGCACACAGAGGGAGGCAGAGACAGGCAGATCTCTATGAGTTCAAGGCCAGCCTGGTCTACAGAGCGAACTCTAGGACAGCCAAGGCTACACAGAGAAACCCTGTCTCAAAAAAACAAACAAAAAACCCTACTCCTGCAAAAAATACCTTCTCTTGCTTTTCTTGCTACTTTTTTGCTTGCTGATGCTGCTGCCTTTGCACCCCCATCCCTGATTGTCAATACTTTGAACAATTACAACAATATCATAGCAACAGAAAGAGATAAAGCATCCTTATAGACATGTTGACCTTTATAACTTGCATTTGCCAACTTAAAACACATTTTTAGATCTTCTAGTGTTCATAACTTGCATGTATCAATCTTAAAACACCTTCTTGGACCCTCTAATACTTTCTTAGAAGCTCTCTTTTTAACTTAAACTTTTGACAGGTGAAATTGCTATAAGCAGCAGCCACTGTCCTTGGCTAAAAGAATGATAAGATATTAAAGTTTAGTCTGTTGCATATGAAGAGGACTGGAAAGGTCTGTGAGTAAGAAAAACCTGTTTGTTCTTTTTAAATAAGAGATCTAGTATCTAGTAGTTTTAACTAGTTAATGAGCTGACCAATAAACTAATGTGACAGATTACTTTGAGTCACGGCACCAATTTTATGTATGAGAATGAGATAAGATATAAGCCAATAAGATAATAATGTACCAAGCAGCAGATATTATGTTATAGAGGAGTTTATTAAATGAGCATGGGGAGAGAAGAAAAGGGGAGTACCTCAGAAGAAGAGAGACAGAGAAGATGAAAAGAAGTAGAGTGAGAGAGTAGAGAGAGTAAGGCTAGAGTGAGAGAGAAGAGAGAGGGAGAATAAGAAGGAGAGGCAACGTAGGATTGTCCTTTTATGTATCCCTTGGGTAGCGCCACACCCCCGTGGCAGGTAAGCAATAACATCACAGGTAGGCAGATTGGAGCAGAATTCTAATAGACTGACTCCCTTGGATGGCACTGCCAACTGCTTGGCTTGCTTAGTGGTTTTCCTTTCACTTTTAGTAACCGGTTGGCCCGAATCCTATGTCCGTCCCTAACTGTCCGAAAATCCTATCTACAGGTTCCAGATTTCTCCTCTGACTCACTGCTCCCCACTCCCCTTGGTGATGGAGCTCGAGTGAAAACTCCTCCCTCGCAGAGGCCTCCTTATCAGCCTCTTGAAGCCAGGGGATACCCTGGGCTCTTGATCTTGGGCTCCCCACCACTACGAACAAAGGGAATCCCTTCATCCTGACCGAGAACTTCAACATTCACACCCATATTACTCATTGCACTCATCTTAACACTCAAAACCAGACCTCATACTACCTATAAAACCAAACAAAATGACAATCTTTACAATTCAGTGGGCACAAAAGAAAACGGGGATATATCCCTCTCCTGTCCGAGACGTCCCATATCTCCACCTGTGTCCCTCTCCCCTCCCCAAAATGTCCTGTGCCTCTGCCTGTCCTCCCTTGCTTCTCCATTTCTGTTCTCCTAAAGGCCATCCAAACCTCTGCTGCAGTTTTGCAGGAACACTGTGACTGACAGACCGCTCTGCACTCTGCACTGGCCCCCTGCACTGGCCACTTCCTGCTGGTGGTTACTGGCCTCTTCTTCCGGGTCTGAAATGAGACTGCTGACCTCACCAGATTCCTTCCATCTTCAGCCTGCCCTCCTCCCCCGATTCCGGTAGCTGCAGGTGCTGCTCCCCTCCCTTTAGCCCCCCCACCCAAGCTTCAGAAATTCACCCCCCCCCCCCCAGCCGCCATCACTGCTCCAGGAGCCCTGCCCCCTTTGCTTTTGCTGCTGTCGCCAGCCACCTACCTCTGTTATTAAAGCCTGTGGCCGCCAAGGCCATCACCAGTTCCCTGCTTAACTCTTTCCTGTCCTAAAATAGACTACATTGCCCCCGACTCTCCAACCTCATGCTTCATGAGAAAAGCGCATGAAAGAAAGAGCGGAACTGGAGAAGTGCTTTAACACCGGAGGGAGCAGGAACCTGGAAAGTGCTTTAACACCGGAGCGGAGCCTTCTGAGCTAACTAATACCTCCCTAACAAACCAACCGCCGCCACAAATGGCCTAAGGTTTACAAAATTCTTTGGGGAAAAAAAAAAAAAAAAACAGACTTAACTCGATAAAGAGATTTAAACTCACAGCTACAAAGACACCAGAGAGTGTTACCTAACAACTGACCCGCGGGGAGAACAAAAGAAGTTAAGCCTTAGGTGGTCTTGGTGCCTGTTTCTTCTTGAAGGATGTCAGGACAATAAAGGGTCCTCAGATGAATGCCCCAGGGGCACTTGCCGACACTTCAGTCTTGGTGTAGGGCGATCCAGCTCTAGAGCTGAAACACTAAAGACGTCTCTTGTATTTACGATGGTTTCGAGTCTTTCTGGTTCTTTTTTTTGGGGGGGGCGGGGTTCAAACAACCTCAAATAGTTTATTATAGGTACATTTAAGCACAGAATAATTTGGAAAAAGTTTTCTGGCAATAGCTCAATCCCATGTGCACAACAAGCAAATGTGACAGGGGCAGGTTCCAAGTTGGACTAATCACTGGTTTGCCATTCCCTCAATCTTTGCTCCATCTTTATCCCTACAAGTCTTGTAGAAAGTTTTATGGGTTGGCTGTTGTCCCCCTCCCTCCATTGGGAACCCCACCAGGCGAGAAGAGGTAGTAACCTCAGCCTCCTTAACCCCTGCTGCCAAGAGTCTCAGATAGGGTGACCCCCGTAGACTCCCAGAGATGGTGCCTCACTGATTTCTGTCCTCTCTTCCAGTCCTCCCCTCCCCACACCTGATCCCCAGCCCCATTATCCTCTCCACCCCATCTCCTATCTAGTTCCCTCCCTCCGTCTACTTCAGATGTCTACTTTTGGGATCGATCTGGGCGCAGTATTCTCTCAGTTTCCTCCAAAAATTCTCTCTCTACAAAACTGCCTGCTCCGACAAAACTCCTTCAGCTTACACAAACCCAAGACTTCAACATATCGTCTGTCTATCTTGCTCTCTTCTGCACTTCCAAAACTCTCTTATCTCCTTCCTCCCTTCGGCAGACTTTCATTTTTCCACCCACTCTCTCCTTTAAACTACATACAGCTAATTCAAAGCTAAGCCTAAAATGAAACATGCTAAATAGATGGTCCTAACCAGGGTGTGGTGACCCACTCCTGTAATCCCAGCACTTGGGAGACAGAGGCAGGGGCATCTCTGTGAGTTCGAGGCCAGCCTAGTCTACAAAGAGAGTTCCAGAACAGCCACAGAGAAACCTTCTCTCCAAAAACCAACAAAACAAAACAAAACACCAAAAAATAGATGGTCCTCAAACTCTTCATAAACGCTGAATATGGCATTTCAAGTGTCTCAGTTTTCACTTATAAAGACATATTCATGCCAAACACAAAGCCTGTGGTGTCCATAGAAGACTTAGCACACAACAGCAACTCCTCCTGGATTGTGTTAACACTAACCACTGGGCAAAACTGCCCCGTGACTCACCTGCTGCCAGGATCCTGCTGAAACTGTAAACACTTTTGGGTTAATCATCCTACTTTGCCTAGTCAAAGTAAGGTAAATTTTCTCAAGTTCCTCTACAGAAAACAAACAAACAAACAAACAAACAAACAAAAACTTCTCCTAGACCTGGCTCTGACAGCCGAAGGCCCACTGCCCTGTATGCCAGCCAATGACCTACCACCACTGCCCAGCCGTCAAGACCACGGGAGCCTGGGCCAACTACCTGGGTAATGAAAAAGTCTCTGTCATTTCGATGCATAGGTCATTTAGACCATACCTCTTACTATGAAGTATCCTTCTCAGGGTGCTGATGATATCGACTGACACACCACTCACCCATCTCCTTCACCCATAGTCAGAGAACACAGCCAGAGGACACAGAGACCCCTCCAAATCCACCTTTAACTCGATCCTCTCAAGGTTTTTCCTTTTGTCCACTTTGCTCTCCTCATTCCCTTGTGTCCTATTTCCTTACTAGGAAAGGATGTTCTCTCCAAAGTTAACAGAAAGTTTGCCTTCTACCCTGACAGCAGCTCCTAGGACACCTTTATATATCCCCCACTTCCTTTCCATGGCCTCTTTTTGTACACTCTCCCACTCTACAAAATTCCAAACCCTCTCTTATTCTCTGTCTCCTTTAGTCAACCCCCCTATGTGGGGTGCCACCTCTCCTTCCTTTGCTATACATCCTAAACCCCTTTCTTTAGAGTCAAAGACCCTTCTGCCTGTGTTTACAAACCCCGATGCTCCTACCTTTAGCGGGCCTCTGCCTTAAACCCATTATTCTTTTTTTTCTTCTTCTTCTAAAGGTTTATTTATTTAGGTATACAGTGTTTTGCCTACAGTACATGTACACTTGCATGTCAGAAGAGGGCACCAGATATCTTTATAGATGGTTGTGAGCCACCATGTGGTTGCTGGGAATTGAACACAGGACCTTTGGAAGAGCAGCCAATGTTCTTAACCTCTGAGCCATCTCTCCAACCCTCAAACTCATTGTTCAACAACCTCCTCCTTTACCGTTCTTTCTCTCCAATAGGCAGTCTGACACCGCCTCACTCCTCAATGTCCTTAGCTCCAGGAGTTACCAGATCTCACCTTCCTCAATAAAGTCCTCCCTCAGAATCTATTCCCACAATCCTCTCTCCCTCAACCCCTGACTTACAGAGGCCTCCAGCCCCTTCCACCATCTTGGATTCTATCCCTCCAAACTTCTCTTATCAAAACCTCATCACTTGCATTCCTTATCAGTAAAGACAATAATCACGTGACATGACAGCCTGTTAAGTTGTGCTTTCATCCCTTATGACTCATCCCACTTCCCTCCTGGTTACCCCACTACATATCCCAGAACACATCGTACCTAACCCTCTCTCAACACAGGGCATTATTCACTACTTACATAAAATATTTCACACTAATACTAAATTCCACCTATCATCTCTCCAAATGTACCTCTCACTCCAGCAGATAATTTACAAACCCAAACCCTCACAATATATGTCAGCAAACTAACTCTGCCTTCACTACACAACCACTTACTTCCTTACCTTTCCTACTCACCAAGTTATATAGGTCTGAAGTTATGGCAGTCCAAAAATTGTTTCAAGGTATATAAATACAAGTTACAGAGGTCTGAGGATATAAATACAGTATAAAAGTCTGTAAATTCAACTTATAAAAAAAATGCAAGAAAGAAAAAAGAAGCCAGGCAGTGGTGGCACATGCCTCTAATCTCAATACTCAAGAGGCAGAGATAAGAGAATCTCTGAGTTCAAGGCCAGCCTAGTCTACAGAGTGAGTTCTAGGGCAGCAAGGGCTACACAGAGAAAGCCAATCAATTAATCAACCAAAAAAGGTGTGGTCTGAGACTAGGAAAGCTTAAATAAGCTGTGAAGGCCTAAGAAAATAATTTAAGGAATATGAAAACTTGTTTTAGATTTCTCTCCTTCTTTCTATGTTATTGTGTGGGTCTCTAAATTTTTTCTATGACTCAAAGACATGAGTCTACTGCCCTTTCAACAATACAAAGTTCAACACAGGTTACAAACAATATCTTGAATCCACCTCTCATAGGTTAAACAGACTCCAAATAAGTACTCCTGTCAACCAGCAGCCAAGTTTCCCCACTTGAGCATGGAATCTCTCCCTCTTTCCCTGGAATCTCTTGCCCTTTCCCTGGTCTTAAGACTCTTCTTCCCCAACTACCAGAACCATGAACCTGAGAGCTTCAAATGTACACCCCAAATAAAAATGGTCCAGTTTTAAAAATTGCTCCAATACTCCCTGCACTTCCCAAGCTCAGATGGACCCGCAGATCCTGGATATCAAATGACACAGCCTGCTCTTCCCAGCCTTGGCCAACCTTCCAGCTTCCTTGGGTCCCTAACAATGATGCACCAATGTCAGCAGGAAGCAGCCAGAGAGAACAATGCCCACTTATCCAACACCCAGTGGCCCAATTAATTAAACAGAAAGAATGCAGAAAGGCTAAGCCAGAAAGTTTTTACCCAGACTTGATGATGGTTTCCCATAGCTGCATAGATGGGGAGCCCCTCCCTTAGTTTTCCCTGACTATGTGCTCCAGCTCCTCCCCAAGACTTCATGCAGTTAAGCCAGAGTTGTATACAGATTGGTAGGGAACCACAGGAGCCTCACTGGCCCTACAGGAGGGAAGGGAACAGTCAGCAAAGACAGGATGGTCATTTTTCAAGGGGGGCATAGGTGAGCTCCCCAAAATGGCAGTTGCTAGGCTCAAAGCATACACACACATCACTGTTGCAGGATATTTGATCACACTATGAGCCCCAAGATTGTGTACTGCAAAAACCTGTTTCTAGTTGTGGTATGGATCAACCCTAGCACACACATTTAATCCAAGAGCTTTCTGTAAACAGGATTAAGTAAAGTCAGCCATAGGTCAAGAGGCAGAGCAAGCAACCAGTTGACAAGAAGTTGTACTGGAAAATGGGTTAGTAATACGTATTATTAATAAACCATATAATTATTGTGGTGGTTATTATTAACCTGCTACCATATCAATAAAAGACAAACACCTGACAGATTTTTAATAAGCCTGGGGCTGGGCAGGTATTAACTCCCTAAACTACTGTGTTACCTCTCAGTCCCACATCCCATGCCATCTGCTCTAATCATTTCTATCTGGGGTACTTCCTTGTGCATGCTTTCCATCTGGGCTGCTTCTCTCCAGCCACAGCACATTCTCAGAGCAGACTCTTCCCAGCCATGTGCATCTCTTCACATTAACCTGTGGTGGTCTTGCTTCCTTCTTTCCTCTCCTCTACTTCTTTGTCTCTCCCATGATCTTTCTGTCTTCCCAGCCCTTGAACCTTGGCCATGCCCACCTCTCTTCTGCCCTGCCCAGGTGTAGGCAGGCATTTTATTGGTCAAACAGGGATTATTTGGAGGCAAAGTTATACTGTAGCTTTTGAGGTACACAATAGTCTGCTAATAAAACAGTTAGAATCTTGGGGGGGGGCAGGTAATCCATTAACATCTGAATACATACATGGTGGTTCTGTCTAATTTTAAAAAGAGCTTTTTGGTTTTTTAAAGACAGGGTTTCTCTATGTAGCCTTGGCTGTCCTGGACTCACTTTGTAGACTAGATTGGCCTCAAACTCACAGAGATCCACCTGTCTCTGCCTCCTGAGTACTGGCATTAAAAGTGTGCACCACCAGGCCTGGCTGTAAAATTGTTATTTTTTAAAAACTATATACAAATATGAAATAATCATTAAAACTAAGTAAGACTAATATACATAATGTCTAGTCTATATGTATTTGGCAATCTTGAAGAAAATACTATCTATCCTATCTTGGTGAGTGTAAAGTTTTGTACCTTAATTATTTTCTATCATATCTCATGTTTATCAACCTTAAAAGATCTTCTTAACTCCTAAACAATGTAAGCTCAATTGTAAGACTGTAACTATCTGGTCTTCAACCCCATCAGAGACTTGAGAAGGAATAAAATTTATTACCTGAGTAAGCAGGAAGTACAGTCAAACAGCTTCCAAAACAAAATAAAAATGACTGAGACAGTTCTTTGCCTGGACAGTCATTCAATATCTCTCTGTAGTATTGGAGCATCATCTTCAGCCTTCTAGTCTAGTATATCTCACAGACATATTTGCAAAGCAGGAACTATTATAGGACTTGCTTATACTGTCTTGGCAGAGCTAGTTGGTTGATTTAGCCTGCATCCAAGCTTCTCCATTTTAGGCAGAATTCTGTCTGTAGTAGAATTGAGGTCATTTTCTTTGTCTTGATGGCTAGTTTGTCACATTAGGAGCAACTCCCTATGGAAGTCTCCTAATGCTCATATCTTCCTTGAGGTAGGCCGGGGGGTGCTGCCAGGAGCTGACTTGTCTAGACAACAAAGCCTTAAATTAATAAAATCATCTTTAAATGCCACATTCTGTAGGTTTCTAAGTTTTTTGAAGGCCTCTATTTATATTTACATAGCAAATAATCATATCTATTTATCTGCCTGTATATCTATCTATAGTAAATCTAAAAAGGCACACATTTGGGTCTTTTTTTTTTTTTAACTATATACTATCTATTAAACCTAGGAAGCCTATTTTTGTGATAAGCTAAAATAGTATCTGACATGACTATGGGTCTGATTGACTAACCATTCACTTGCATTTCTTAATTATTCTAGACTGGAAGAAAACCTTGCATTTTAAAATTAGTTGTAATGGTCTAATACTTTATACAAAAATAGAAACATGCCTATGTATGTGTATCAAAATTAATCTTAAGTTTGTATCCATATTAAGATTCTATACCAGTGTAAACAAAAATAACCTAATTGGAGAATAACAGTTAAAGCTCTAAGTTGAAACTTAGATTCAATAATCTACCTTTTGTCTTATTATTTTTATAAAATAACCCTATATTTATATCACATGGCTCTAGATCTACCCCCACAGGAAGTGAACATAGGGAAAAACTATAGAGAGTGAGAAAAAGTCTAGAGGACAGATAAGACACACAGAAAGAAGAAAGAAGGGACATTGAGTTAGAAAGTTTTTTTTGTTTTTTTTTTTAAGACAGCATAGGGAAGAAGGACCTTTTTCCTTCTGGGATTTCAGCTGAGTAGGAAGGTCAACTGGGTGCTTTCTCTGTCTCTCTGTGCTAGTAGGTGTTCATCCTAGTATCTGGCTCTTGAGTCTTTATTAGTAAAAATAGAATGTTTGGGATTTTTGCTTACAAACAACACATAACACATATTTTAACCAACAGTGTTCAAACTCATTAGAAAATGTTTTTGAGCAAATACCCTGATATGTATAAATAGTCATGTGCCACACAATGATATTTCTGTCAATGAAGGACCACAAATATGATGGTTGTCCCATAAGACTATAGGGCAGATGAAAAACTCCTTGTGTGTAGTGGGAATTTTGGTTTCTTTAGAAACTTAGTTATGTTGTGTAAGCGTGTTTTTGTTTTAACCCCAGATGGGGGATATGAGGCTGCTTTAGATTGTCCACAGCAGCAGACTACCTTACAAGGATTCTGAGACCAGGGGCATGGTCTTTGTCAGCTGCAGACGGTTTAATTCTGAGGACTCTGGGGAGGGAATAAGTATCAGAGCCCTGAGAGGGAAGGGAGGCTTCTAGGAGAGAAAGCTGCTATTGCTCCTGGTTGTTGTTGCTGATGCAATTTGATGAGAAGAAGTTGGAAACATCCTGAAGATTGGACTTGCCCCATGGAACCCCATGACCCTAACCAGCAGTAAGTAGCTAAAGAGAACTCTGCCACCCTTTCCTCACTAACGTTTCTCTCCTACTTGGTATTGGGGTATTGGAAGGGATTGGGGAGGAGGAGGGGGGTAGCGGCCTATGAACTCCAATAAAGCAGATTAAAAATTACACACCTGTAGGGCTCTGCTTGTCAAGGTCCAAGTCCATCTTCTCTGGGTAGTCGGTTCTCTGACTATGAAGAATGGACTCCCTTTCTCAGCGGGGCCCTCATCCGACCTGATCTGGCAATGCCAAAGTTTTCTAAGGGGTGTCATATAGTCCCAAAAGCAAATACAGGCCCAACCTTTCCTCATAACAAGCACAGGGAATTCCAGGAAGTTCCCCACCCCATGCTGAGAGTTTACCCTCCAACAAATGGTCTCTTACTGTACCCAGGTGCCATCCCCTCACATGTAGCATGATTAAGTACTGTCTTCCTTCCTGTGAATAGGGCCCCAGTGTTATGGAGACACTGTATCACTGTATGTAGATGAGGCATCCTAGCACACTGAGCAAATCAGACACAGTTACCCTCACTTCCCAGGGTTTATAAATCCCTAATTCACAAGTAAAGTTGGCTTGACTTCTCACTCTTCATGACCATCTGAGACTCCATTTACTGTGAGATGGGGAGAGGGGGACCCCACTTTGGATGCCCAGTGTCAGGCTGTCACTGCCGGTAGCTCAGTGCTGACCCCTGTGGAAGCACTCCTGAGCCTGCTGTAACACAGGTCCCCTACCTCCCCTGGGGAGTCTGGGAACCTGGCTCTGTCCCTAAGTGATAAGCCTGTGGGGAAGCACCCACAGAACATATGTCTCACCCTGATTGCCTACAGGTTTCAGGCATCTGTCCACATCCACCAGCCAAGCCTGGCTTTGGACGCAGACCTGCTGACCTGCAGGAACCTAGACCTGCGGAACCCGCACCAGCGATGAGGAACCACACGCGTCTACCCTCGTGCCTAGTGACATCATAGGCCTGTCATAGCACAACTATCTGTACTGTCATAGCACAACCTGTCATTCATGTTTGTGGTGAGGCCAGAAAAAGCAAGCAAATTTGCATTGATCTACCATTATGTGCAGTGTATAATAGTTGATAATGATATTGATTCAATAGGTGATAATAACTGTGTTAATGGTGTGTTGTCTGTTGTCTCTCTACTTAGAAAACAATAATTTGATGTGAAATCATGTGCCATGTTTTGCTGGCAGGAGCTCCCTGTATCTGGTATTTATCGCATCTCTTGATTGCGTGAAGGAACCATGCTAAGACATACCATCTAAAGTTAGACAGTGGTGATTTTTTTTCAGACTGAATTACCATAATTAAGCAAACCCCTAGTATAGATAACAATACATTATATATAGGGGCCTCTAATATGCACATGCGTTAAATAACCATGTAGTTCATACAAAACAAAGACCTTTTAAAGATATAATATATGGACATCATAATATCATCTTTAAAAAATTTTAATTTATCTATTCTTCAAGAATGTCATACATGCACACAGTATGTTTTCACCATATCCTCTGCCTCCAGCTTCTCCCATAGCCTGCGCTGCCCTCCAGGACCATTGCGCACGAGCTGAAGCACATCCCAGCACTGATCAGCTACTCCTCACAGCTAGCCCTTAGCCAAAACTGCCAGTCAGCAGCCTTAAAGACCTTAATTTCCCTACCAAATACGAACAGTAATTAAGGAAAAAACACTAAAAAGTAATTTTTTTTCAGAAAGCACTTTTTCGCTTAGGTCCTATGAAAAACAAATGTCGTTAGTTTTTCTCCCAAAGGCTGGTGGCCATGGATAAAACTAATTTCCCTCCCTGAAACGCCAAGCTGGACCTGGCCTGGGTTTGGCTTACTCCAAGTCATCTGCAAAGTCCACTAAACATCCACTGGCCCTGGAACACAAGGAAGGAGGCACTTATTTCTGAGTGTTTGCCGCAATCCTCTCAGTCTGCTGAGGACAGGGCAAGATCCCTGCCGGCAAAGAGAACCCAGAACATGGATGAGAAGGCACCCACATTTTCTTTTAAATTGTCACAATCAGCAGTTTAGTTTGTAACTGCTATTTTTTCCCTCTGTCAAGGCTAGGCTGCTACAAAGTGCGCTAAGGCATTTGCTCTCAGTTCTGTTTATCTGTTAACAGACCTTGCAAGACAGAGCAGCTATGTATGTCTCTTCCTGAAGATGGCGGCACAGGACCATGTCTTTAGCACAAGGACAGCTCAGGTACCAAGAGCCCAGCCCAGCCCGAAAATAAAAGTCTTTCCTTTACTTAAATATGACATGTTCTTTTAAAGTATAAATAAGCAATAGTTCTGGATCAGTTAATTTAAAAGATGAGTTATCTAGACTGGTGTTTCTCAACCTTCCTGCTGCCCTTTAATACAGTTCCTGATGTTATTGCAACCTCCCCCCCACACCCGCAACTATAAAGTTATTTTCATTGCTACTTCATAACTGTTAATTTTGCTATTATTATGAATTGTAAATATCTGTTTTCTTTTCTTTTTTTCTTTTTTTAAAATATCTATATTTTCTGATGGTCTTAGGTGACCCCATAAAAAGGTTGAAACTTGATCTAAACCGTTGTTTTCTTTGTAATAATATCACTAGGGGAATATACCTGTTTCCAGGTGGCCAGGATTCATTTGGTACATGAATTTGATGATTTGATCAGTTAATTTCAGTTTTTTACATAAAGGATTTAATTTAGCTAGAAAAATGCCAGTTTTCCCACCATAACCCCTCAGCCAATTCATTATTCAACCTCTATCCAACACTGGCTTCGTGGCCTACCTGCTGTCTATGAGACTGAAGGCCTGTGGGATGAGTGAAGGTCAGATCACATCTCTATCTGCTCTTCATCCTGAAGGCTGAATGATAGAGAATAGGGCCACAAGCAAAGATTTCCCCTTGACTCTGGCAAAGAATGGTCTGACAGCCTGTTTCTCCTCAGCTGCTTAAACTGATCCTTGCTAGAATTATGCAAGTGTTGGCTTGAGTGACTTGGCCTTGACCCTCAGTACAGTGAAAACAATGCCCTGGATTCCACCCTCACCTTACAGTCTGTTCTCTAAGATTTGACAAAAAATTTTTGTTCTAGTCAAAGAAATTTGGTCTGACATCATCTTCTTTGTTTCTCATTTCATTATCTTGATAATTCTATGTAGAGGCTTTATCTGAGGCAAGGAAATCCATCCTAATAAGTAAAACCACAAGTGTTTGATAGTGTGGTATTTTGGTACTCTGGTGAAACAGTCTTTCTGGAATGCCTGTTCTTGAGTCTTCAAGCACTTAAGTCTGGAACTGACAAGGAGGCTTATTGACTGTGGCCAATGTGACAATACCAAGTGTGAAGGCAGAGGCCTGACAAGCAATTGCATATGATCTCTTGTCCTCATGAAAGACCTCATCCTGGGACTGTACCACTAAAGGGTGGAAGGTCAAGTGGATGATATTTGAATACTGCAGATACCTTCCAAAAACATCTTGTGAAAGACCTAAGTCACCTACATTAGAGTAGAAAAGTCATGAGAAATAATAAATGCTTTAGCTACTATTCTACACTACACTGGTGTATTACCCAGAAGCAGACAGCTGAGACACATAATATTAAGTTCTGAATAGATTTCTCTTTGGGAAGTGTGGCTGTGCACACACATTTCATTTTTCTCAAGATTAACCCCTAACATTATGCCCAACTGAAGTGTCAGGAGGATGCTGCCCAGGCTGTAATGTGCTTCTGAGCCATATAAGCACAGATGTCACTCTAGCGCAGCCCTGTCCTTGCCACCTCCTCTACCAGGAGCCTGGCTGGCTGGCACTTGGGCAGTGGGTCCTATTTTTGAACACAGACCACTGTGATGACAGTTGCTTCAAGCACTCTTGACGCCTCCACAGTGACAAATTATCATATATTGGCTTTCTTGTTTGAGACAAGATTGGGCACATTCAGGGTGATGAGTGACGTGGCTATAGACCCTTATGGCTTAGCATTCTATGCCACTATGATTTTTTTAAATCTCTAAAATTAGAAATGTAATTTTTATACATTTTAATTCACACCTATAAGCGGGGTATAGTAGTTTAGGAATCAGCAGCACTCAGGGGGCTGAGGCAGAGGTATTACCATGACTTCAAGACCAGCCTGAACTACAGTGTAAAAATCTGTCTCAAAGGGGCTGGGGGACTCAGTGGTTAAGAGCACTGGCTACTCTTCCATAGGACCGGGGTTCAATTCCTAGCACCCACATGACAGCTCACAACTGTCTGTAACTCCATTTCTAGGGGACCTGGCACCCTTACACAGACATAAATACAGGTAAAACACCAATGCACATAAAACTAATAAAATAAACTAAAACAAAACAAGAAAGCCAAACCACCAAGACTCCAGATTTAGAGAGCTTTAATATTTGAATCAATCATTTAAATTGTCAAATCTATAATGAAATGTAAATAATTTTCATTAAAATATAATTATTAAAAGATAGTTTTGAAATTTTGGATAGCTATACGAAGAAATTCACTGATTTGGAAAAAGCATGATTGATAGTGGACTGGTTAACTAACTGAAGTACTGTGTCCTGATTAGTTTTTTGTCAGCTTGATCCAAGCTAGTGTAATCTGAGTAAAAGAAACCTCAGTTGAGAAAGTCACCCAATCAAATTGTGCTTTGGGCAAACCTGTGGGGGCAGTTTCTTGATTGATGATTGCTTTGGAAAGGTCCAGCTCATGTGGGCAGTGCTGTCATTGGGCAGGTAGTCCTGAGGTACATAGGAAACCAAACGGAGCAAGCCAGGAAGTAGCACTTCTCCACGATGTCTGCCTCAGTTCCTGCTTCTATGTTCCTGCCCTGAGTTCCTGCCTGGACTTCCCACAGTGATGGACCATGACCTAAGATTTGTAAGGTGAAATAAACCTTTTCCTTTTCTAGTTGTTTTTAGTCATACTGTTTAATCATAGCTAAATAAACTCTATCTAAGGACATGTCTGGTATCACATGTCTTTAATCCAAGCACTCAGGAGGCAGAGGCAGAGGGATCTCTGTGATTTCAAGGCCAGCCTGATCTACAAAGAGAGTTCCAGGACAGCCAGGGCTATTACACAGAGAAATCTTGTCTCAAAAACAAACAAACAAACAAACAAAACCCAAACAACAACAACAACAAAAAATCTCGGGGGAAAAAACCTGAAAGTCCAGTTCTGATCCCACCATTTAACCCAAATGATTACTAATTTTTACATTTATTTCTTGTGTGTGGTATGCATGCATATGCACACATTGCATATATGGGCATATGAGTTCATACATATGTAGAGCAGAGGCTGACATTGCATGTCTTCCTCATGCACTTCCTTAATCTATCTTATTTATTGAGACAGGGTGTTGTTTTTTAAAACAAAATCTTAAGTGTTTGATTTTACCAATAAGGACTCAGAAGCCAGATGCTGGGGTGAAATCCTGCTAGCTCAGAGAGGCAGAGAAAGCACCAGCTGACCTTCGTACTTAGCTGACGTCCCAAAAAGAAGCTCTCCTTCTCCACACAGTCTCAAAAACCCCTCAAACTCAGTGTCCCTCCCTTCTACTTCCTCTGGGTTTCTCCTCCCATCCTCTTCCTGACTTACTCTTTCTCACTGTTTTTTTTTTCCTACGTTACCCCCCTATCAACTTTATTTATGTATTTATTTAATTCTGTCTTGGATTAAAGGTATGTGCTAAGGCTAAGTCACACCACAACTAGAAACAGGGTTTTCCAGTAAACAACACAATCTAGGGGTTCACAGTTGAGAAACTGTAAAATTATAAAATGTAAGACACTTGTTTGCTTGTTCAGCCTTAGAGGCTTCTCCCTGTTCAAGAGCTCCACCCTAGTTCCCAGAACAGTTACATGCAAGCTTCCAAGTGTCAAACATCCCCATACGGTTTCCAGTAACTGCCCTAGGGACCCACACCCAAGTCCCCACAAGAGGTCTCCCAGGCCAGATGTCCTAATGTCCATATGGATTCCAGTGATAAGCAACCCCACCTGCTTTGTGATTTTTGCCTTTAAAACTAGCCTATAACAGTGACTCGGGGTCCTTCACCTCCCAAGTGCTGAGGGACCCTGACACATCAATAATTGGGACCTTTGACATGTCAGCAATAAATTTTACCTATACCTATACCTCTCAGCTGGTGTGACTTGAGTGGTCTCTCGCGGTGACCCCCTTCCCGAATTGGACCCCCAGGGTCCAACATTTTGGGCCAGGGTCCAACATTTGGGGGCTTGTCCGGGATTTGGGGGGTCATTCTGGGACCACCAATTCTCCTTGCTGAAGGCCCTTTTTGGCCCGGGCCACCGTCTCTGTGAGTTACTTTCGTTTTGTATTTGTCTGTATTTTTGTCTCTCCATAGCATGCAAGTCAGTAGCAAGACGAGAAGGGGGACAGACGTGTCTGACACCTTCTCCCCTTCATCCTGAGGGACGCTCCAGGTGGTATCTGAATTTGTAATCTGTATTTTTAGTAGGTAAAAGCCTCTGTGGCAGAGAGAGCTTTTGCCATCCAAATCAGTATCTTTATTTGTCTTAGTTTTGTCTTACTCTGGGTTTTATTTTTGTTATTTGTTCTTTTATTCTCCTGTGTTATGACTGTTATGACTGGATCAATGTGAGACGGACTGTAACTACCCCCTTAACTTTAACCCTTGACCATATGCAGGACGTGCCCACAATCTCTCTGTAAATGTCTGCAAAGGACGCTGGCAGACTTTCTGCTCCTCGGAGTGGCCCACCTTCAATGTGGAATGGCACCAGGGGGGACCTTTAACCCTCTCATTCTATTGTTTTTAGCCCAGGCCCCCATAGCCATCCCGTCCAGGTGCCCTATGTTCTGACATGGAAAAACCTGGTCTGATCCTCCTCCTTGGGTCCACCCTTTCCTGCCACCTACACCACCAATAAAACCTGAATCTACACTTCTCCTGGTGATCTCATCAACCGCCCAGGACCAGACTCTGACTGCTGGGGACCCCGAGTCCTGACAAAATCGGAAGCCCTTCCTGCTGGATTCTGCCCAGGACCTTCTCCTCCTGGATCCTCCTCCTCCTCCTTACCCCCTCCTCCCTAACGAGATCGATGTGGGATTCCCCTCACATGCTCAGACTGGGATTATGAAATCCCTACAGGTAAGGAGAGTCTCCCTGTCTATTGCCAGGCTCTGTTGGCAGGTCTCAAGGGAGCCGGAAGGCGCCCTACTAATTTGGCCAAGGTAAGAACCATTACTCAGGAAAAGGACAAGTGCCCTGCTGCCTTTTAAAAAAGATTGCTAGAAGGGTTTCGTATGTACACCCCGTTTTACCCTACGGCAGCTGAACATAAGGCAACAGTTATACTATCCTTTGTAGGCCCAGCAGCTCCTGATATCAAGAAAAACTTACAGAGATTAGATGGCATCCAGACTTTTAGC
Organism: Acomys russatus; assembly: GCF_903995435.1. NCBI lineage: Eukaryota > Metazoa > Chordata > Mammalia > Rodentia > Muridae > Acomys > Acomys russatus. The sequence goes on along the minus strand of NC_067158.1, from coordinate 784,104 downwards.
ATTCAGGACTTAGTTAAAGAGACAGAAAAAGTATAACAAGAAAGAGACCCCCAAGGGGGGGAGCTAATATGGCTAGAGAGCAGGAAGAACGGGAAGACCGCTGAGAGAAGCAGAGAGGTAAGAAATTGACTAGGATCTTGGCCGCAGTGGTAGCAGATAAACCTAGGGGCTAGAGGACAGGATAAAGAGGGTGGAGACTGAAGGCGGCCAACAAGAGTTCCTGACAGCCAACTCAGCCAACTGTCACAACACTCCATCGACTTCTGCCAGACTGTAAAGTGGGCAATTTCAGTAAACCAAACCAAACAAAACAAAAAAACAGTGGTGAGACCAAGCGGCGGCTCTGAGTGCGGCATGACAGCTCCTTCTGCCCCGGTGTCAGCGCCCCGGCACCCACACGTGCACCCTCGCTGACACACTCTTGCTGCCTTAAGCATTCCCCGCATCGCCCAGGCAGTCGGTCCGTCGGTCCTCTGTCGTCCTGTCACCGCCGCCTCAGACCCCACCCGAGGGAATGGTCACTGTAGAATGCGACCAGACCAGACCCGAGCTCTCTGCCCAAGTCCCGCCCAGAGCCCAGCTGCCGATCGCGCAGAGCCGAACAACTTCGGTTGGCCCACACATTAAGTCAGCACATCCACATAAATTGCCTTTTGACAGAACTGTGGCCATGGCCACATAGTAAAAGCAGCATCCCAGACCCTTCCCTTGCTTCGGACTCCCCAAGGTAATTGAGTCAGACAACGGGCCGGCCTTCGTCTCCCAGGTAAGTCAGGGATTGGCCAAGATCTTGGGGGCTAATTAAAAATTACATTATGCTTATAGACCCCAAAGTTCAGGACAGGTAAAAATAAATAGATCTAAAAGAGACACTGACTAAATTGACCATTGAGACTGGCTTAAAAGACTAGAGACACCTCCTACCTTTAACTCTGTCCTCTGTTTTGTTCTAACCCCCTATAAGATCCTTTATGGAGGCCCACTATCCCTGTCTACAATGCTTAATTCTTATCCGCCTTTTGCTTCCAAAACTGATTTACAGGCTTGCCTAAAAGGGCTACAAGTGGTGCAGGCCCAAGTTTGGGCCCCTCTCCCCGAGATCTATAAGCCTGGCCACAACCAGATGGGGCACCCTTTCCATATCGGTGACTCAGTCTACATCAGGAGACACTGCTCTCAAGGACTTGAACCCAGGTAAAAGGGACCTTACACCGTACTCCTTACCACACCCACTGCTCTCAAGGTAGATGGAATTATAGCCTGGATACATGCCTCCCACACCAAGGCTGCTCCCTCCAACTCTGACCACCGCAACCAATGGCAGCTCCACTGTTCCGAGGATCCTCTAAAGATAAGACTGACCTGATCTGGTCCTTAACTGTGCTCCCCCTCTTGTTACTGATTCTCTACATAAAGGCAGACCCCAACCCACACCGCCCTATAAAATTAGCATGGCAGGTCATCTCACAAAATGGAGATTCCATCTAAAAAATCTCTAGTAAGACAACCCTCTGGACCTGGTGGCCACCCTTGTATCCTGACTTGTGTCAACTGGCAATAGGGGCCCCTGCTAATTAGGATATAGAGGAACATACCGACCCAAACAAGGCCCCAACCATCGAATCCCCCTCTGGAAAGATAGGTTTAGTTTCCTGGGGAGGGTGCGGGACTGTTAGACTAAGGAGCCTGTTACGACGGCTATTCTTCTATATATGTCCAGGTTATCATAAAAAGAGAGATAAAGGCAAATGTAGAGGGGCCTGTGACTACCATTGTAAAACCTGGGGATTCAAGACTACAAAAAATACTTATTAAAAACCCTCCTCCACCTGGGACTTTATCAAAATTAGACTCAAGATTAAAGAACCTCCGTTCAAGGCCCCTTTGGGCCCCAACCCTGTCCTTGCAGACACTAGGGGACAACAACGTGTGCCCTTGAGGCCCCAACAGTTGTATTCCTTACTCCTTCCTCTAACATATGGTGGGCCTGCAGCACTGGACTCACCCCTTGTGTCTCCACCGCCATATTTGCTACAACCCACTATTGTGTGCTAGTCCAGCTTGTCCCCAGAATTTACTACCAGACTGCCAAGGCTTTCAAGGCCAACTAAAAGGACACATGCCCCTCCCACTTTCAGAGAGAGCCAGTCACTCTGACTCTGGCTGTCATGTTAAGCCTAGGGGTTGCAGCAGGAGTGGGGACAGGGACAGCAGCCTTAATTCATGGGACCCAACAGTTTGACATGCTTAGAACAGCTATAGACAAGGACCTTATGCCATAGAGCAGTCTATCACCAAGTCAAAAGAGTCCCTCACATCACTATCTGAGGTGGTCCTACAAAATAGAAGAGGGCTAGAACTGGTGTTTCTCAAAGAAGGAGGTTTATGCGCAGCTTTAAAAGAATAGTGTTGTTTTTATGTGAATCATTCTGGGGTAGTTAGAGATTCCATGACCAAGCCCCGAGAATGCCTTGACAAGCGGCAACGAGAACAGGAGGCCCACTAGGGATGGTTTAAAAAATGGTACAGTCAGTCCCCTTGGTATTCCACCCTGATCTTGTCTATCATTGGACCCCTGCTCTTGCTCCTGCTCATACTCACCTTCGGCCCTTGCCTCTTACACCACTTAATGGCCTTTATCAAAGATTGACTTAATGTCACTCAGGCCTTAATCCTGACCCAACAGTACCAAGCCCTTAAACAAGAGCCTCAAGATTGAGGCCAGATACAAGAGGAGGGAATGAGAAACAGTAAAATTATAAAATGTAAGACGCTTGTTTGCCCTGCCTACCCAGAGGCTTCTCCCACTTCTCGTTACTGCTAGCCTCAGGAGTTCCACCCTAGTTCCCAGAATAGCTACTACATTCGAGCTCCCAAATATCAGAGGTTCCATACGGTTTCCAGTAACTGCTCTAGGGACCCACACCCAAGTCCCCACAAGAGGTCTCCCAACGCCAGATGTCCTAATGTCCATATGGTCTAACTTGATAAGCAACGCCACCTGCTTTGCGGTTTTAGCCTTTAAAACTAGCCTGTAACAGTCACGGGGTGGTCCTTGGCCTCTCAAGTGCTGAGGGACCCTGGTGCATCAGCAATAAACCATTGCTTTTGCATCAGTGCGTTGTGCCTCATGTGGTCTCTCACGGCAACTCCCTTCCCGAGTTGGGTGAGAGGGTTCAACAACACCATGATCACTGTGTGCTGAGCAGTTCAGCTATTCCCTAAGATTTTCTTCAAGATTTTGCCTGTACTGAGATTAGTTATTTTCTTTATAAATTTAAATTTTTTTCATAAATAAATTACTTATTTTCTTTATAAAATAATTTTAAGGGCTGATACAGTGGCTCAGCAGGTGGAAGTATTTGTTGCACAAGCCTTGTGAGTTTTATCTCCAGAATCCACAGTGGAAGAAAACCAATTCCCAAATGTTTTCCTCTGACCTCCATATGTATGCCATGGTATGCACACACCAAATACTTCATTGCATGCATGCAAACACACACAGACACACACACATACACACACAGACACACACACACACACACACACACACACACACACACACGGGCGGGGGGGAGAGAAAGACTGTAAGGTTTGTCACAGTTAAAAGCAGTCTTGGCGGGCTTTACCCTTGGGCACCCCATGGATACCTTGTGATAGACTGAGTGGAGCCATCCTGGGCCTGAAATTCAGAAAGCAAACCTGGGGACTCCACCTGGACTATTGTTTTTCTAATCGACCCTCAATGTGACCCAGACAGGTGGAGAGGAGAGAACAACAGCAGGTTGAGACTGGGCTTGAGTGCACGTGGATCAGCGAACAGTCCAGAGACACCTAAGGACCCGTCCTGTGGAATGGATACTGGAAGGTTCACTCTTTTTTCCCTTTAACCTTTTTCCCCTCTTGTGTAAGCTAGTTGGGTTGTATAATAAAGTTTAATTGTTAAGAAACAGAGCCTACGAGAGAGAGAGAGAGAGAGAGAGAGAGAGAGAGAGAGAGAGAGAGAGAGAGAGAGAGAGAGAGGAGAGAAGAGCCTTCCTTTTGTAGTGGAAATATTTTTCTCTGACATTTGTATGCTGTTTCATTTCATTTTGTTGTTTATTTTTGAGGCAGGGTGCTACTCTATAGTCCAAGGTGGCTTAGAGTGAGCTCTGTGGCCCAGGCTGGTCTAAAATTTGTGGCAATCTTTTTGTTTCAGTCTCCCAAGTGTTGAGATTACAGCTGTGTGTCACCACACCCAGTTGCTTTATTGAATTTTAGAGTGTTATCTTTTTATATACTCATCTATATATTTTAACATTATTTTCCTCCATCTGAAGTCTAAGAAAAAAATGTCACTGTATTTTAATTTTACTTTTTTGTTTTTTAAGACAGGGTTTTTCTGTGTAACAGGCCTGGCTGTCCTGGACTCACTTTGAAGATCAAGCTGGCCTTGAATTCACAGAGATCTGCCTGCTTCTGCTGGGATTAAAGGTTGTGCACCACCACACCTGGCTAATTTGACTTTTTTTTTTTTTTTAAAGATTTAATTCACTTTGAATTCATTTCACTGGGTAATGTTAGTTGAGGGCTTAAAGTTTTAAGATCATCCAAATTTGTGTGTGTGTGTGTGTGTGTGTGTGTGTGTGTGTGTGTGTGTGTGTGTAGGCCCGAGCTCAACCTCAGGAGTCATCTAGATCAGCTAAAATGTATCTTTAAAAAATATTCCCAGGCTTTTAAATTGGGAATTTATCAGGACTGTCTTTGAGCTTATGTAGAAGTTAATACTTCTCCTTCTTCTTCTTCTTCTTCTTCTTCTTCTTCTTCTTCTTCTTCTTCTTCTTCTTCTTCTTCTTCTATTGTTTTTGTTTTGTTTTGTTTTTTGAGACAGGGGTTCTCTGTACAGCCTTGGCTGTCCTGGATCTCCCTTCATAGACCAGGCTGGCCTCGAACTCACATAAATTTGCTTACCTGTGCCGCCCTAGTGCTGGGATTACAGATGCACTCCACCTCCACCTGGCAGAAGTTAATTCCTTAAAACGGAACATTGTTCTTATTTATCGGCACCATTTTTTCTTGTTGGGTTGGAGTTGTTCTCACAGGTGACATATAGTTCACATTAAAGGTGTCTGTAGGATTCACCGGTACTCAGTGTACAACCCTCATCTATCATGTACTGGTTTACATCCTCAGTATTGGAAGAAAAGCAAAACCAAAACCACAGAGCTCCATGGTATTTCATTTCAAATTATAATGAAGTCTCATAATTTTATAAGTATTCTTTGAATAAAGGAGTCCCTGACTCCATAGTTACCTGCACTTTGGTCGCCTCTATTATTGCATTTGAAAAGAATTTCCTATTTAGATTTTTGGGCAATATCAGATATCTTGATACTTAAAATTCGCCTGTGATCCTGTTAATTCAGGGAACGGGAAATGTAATGGTATCACAATGGGCACTTGCTGGCCGGTGGGCAATGCCGAGTGACAGCATATAAGGTTGTCTTTGGGCCACAACATACATGCATCCCTATGCATAGCTACATACCACACCACACAGATGAACCCCGGCTTGCCCTGGGAGGCTGAAGCAGAAAGATTATCTAGGTGTTTTTATCTACAAAAAGATCAGTCAATTGGGGGCGGGAGAGATGGCTCAGCAGTTAAGAGCTCTTCCAGAGGTCATGAGTTCAATTCCCAGCAACCATATGGTGGCTCACAACCATCTATAATGTGATCTGACGCCCTCCTCTGGCCTGCAGATGTGCAGGCAGAGCACTGTGTACTTAATACAAAAATAACTAAATCTTTAAAAAAAAAATCAGTCAATCAATCTAGGCTTGCATAGCTATTGAGTGAACACAGTAGAGGTCCTCTGGTCTGCCTTAGTTGCTGTTCAGCATCTGGCTGAGGCCTGGGTTACTCTTCCCGTGGGTCAGTCCAGGGTGAGGCCCAAAGCCCGGCACTAGGCCAGGCTCCTGATCTTACCGGGGGAGGTGTTAAAGTTTAGCTCTTTTAGAGTGAAATTGCCCGTATCAGGTGGCAGTGGAGGCTTGGGAGCTCCACAAGCCAGTAATGATACCAAAGCATTACAACCCTTTGTTTAGCTGCTGTGTGATGCAGCACATCAGAGGAAGCAGGTGGTTGTTTGAAACTGGCCAGCAGTCAGGTCCAGTGAGATGCGGGCCTGGTGGTGCTTCACCAGCGGTCAGCACCAAGTTAGCGGCAATGGATCAGCTGCCAAGGCAGCTCTGCCATCGTTGCCTTGACTGGCAGACAGACCCTGGGTGTCCAGCGGTGGTTCCTCCCCAGAATAAATGGAGTCTTAGATGGTCATGGTGGTGGTCTATCAAGCACCCGAGAGCAAGAGTCAGTCTTTATTTATAAACCCTGAGCAGTGGGGAGGGGGTTGTGGGTGAATGTGTCTGATTCCTTCAGGCTAGTGGTGCCAGGATCCTTAATCACATGCAGTGGTACAGCACCTCATTTACATGCAGTAGCATGGGGGTCCTATCACAAGATGGAAAACACAGTACTTAATTATCCTGTGGGTTCGGGGAGAACTTCTAGGTACATTTGAGAGTAATTTGCTTAAGGCTAGGATCTCCCTAGCATAGGGTGGAGTACTCCAGGAATCCCTAGGTATTTGCTAAACTGGTTTTCTTTTCAGGAAAGGGTCAGGCCTGTGATCTTCCCTGAGGGCTTTGTGGTGTTCTTTAGATGATAGGGATGAGGGGTGGGGGGAGGGGGTGAGGCCAGATTAGAGGAAGAGAGAACTTGGATGAGAAAGGCAGTTGGTCATAATAGACTGAGCTCAGTTGACCATCCGTCCGGATGCTCCAGACTTCAAGCTCTCCAGCAGTGCCCCACACTTAGTCACTTCCCATATAGCTGTGACAGCAAAGCACCTAACACAACAAGATAGGAAAATCTAATTTTGCTCATGGTTTCAGCAGTTTTAGTGCATTCTGGCAGGAATGTTAGGTTATGGGTACTTGGGTGGGACTGGGAAGCAAAAAAAGAAAAAAAAAAAAAAAAAAAAAAAAAAAAGCAGGAGACCAATGAGAAACATCCTCCTCCCACGCTCTAGACATAAACACAGCAGTGTGAAGGTCATGAGGTCAGGAAGGTCTTGTCAAAGCTTCAGACATACCAGCTCTGCCGTGGGTGTCTTCCCTTCCTTGGGGTGACATGGCTGCTCTTAGTACTAGCAATACCCCAGTGCCTGGAGCATCACAATGGGGTAACATGAATGCTAAGGGGAGCACTGGCTGCTAAAACTTGCAATGCTGGTCACAGCCATCGTGGCAATGGTGGTGCTCTTGGTTGTGCTCCAAGTGCTACACAACTTTGCAATGGAATATACAGGGCCTCTACCAGCCCAGAGACCTGTAGGCATCTAATGTGCTCCCATATCAGGGTTCTTCCTCCCTCTCCTCACTGACCATGATAAATAACGGGTATGTTAAATGCCCCAAATTAAGTGGACAGGTTCTATCACAGCATTTAAATTCTTTCCCTTCTGAGGCATGTTGGACATTATGCCTCTTCTCCTCCAAATACTTTCTTCCAGCAAGCCTCATACATGAGTCAATGGCTTCCCCCAAATCCATGAGGACCTTCTCAGAAGGAATAGATTAAAATTGCCGCCTTTTGGAGGACCCCATTTCAAAACTTGCTTCTTGTGGCTCCAACATTGCCACCCTCCTCCAGTCCATCTATGGGACAGAATAAGCAGAGCTCACCAGGGAGCAGACACAGGCTTTGTGGTCACAGAGCAAGCAAGCGAGCATGCAAGCAAGCAAGCAAGCAAGTCTATTTTCAGTTGGAGGGTGTTCCTGTCTAGTGCTTTTTCTTGTAGGTGTGGTGGTTTGAATAGGAATCACCCCCACCCCAATACACTCCCGTGTTTGAATGCTTGGCCCATAGGGAGTGATACTATTAGGTGTGGCTGAAAAGCCTGAAAAACAAGGCCAAGCTCGGGGCCATTTGACCCCTGTCCTAGTTCCAAGAAACCAGCAAAACAAAACACCACCTGCAGCTTTAGGAAAACACCCTGTGAGGAAAGCCCCTACATGGACTGCTCTCTGCCCCCAGTTAATCTGGCCCGAGCCAATCATCCTGCTCACATACCTCAGATACAGAAGCCCAACCAATCAGTTTAAAGGTCAGGTCCTCCCCCTGGCTTGCGGTTTTAGCCTTTATAAGCAATCTATAACAGCTACTCGGGTCCTTTGCCTCCCGTGTGCTGAGAGACCCTGACACATCAACAATTGGGACTTCTGGTGTGTCAGTAATAAATTTTACCTATACCTCTCAGCTGGTGTGACTTGAGTGGTTTCTCGCGGCAACCCCCTTACCGAATTGGACTCCCAGGGTCCAACATGGCCTTGCTGGAGTAGGCTATGGCCTTTTTGGAAGAAGTGTGTTGCTGTGGGGGCAAGCTTTGAAGTCTCCTATGCTTAAGCTATGCATATTGTGGCACACAGTCTCCTTCTGCTCCTGTGGATCAAGATGTAGAACTCTCAGCTCCTCCATCACCCTGTGTGCCTGCATGCTACCATGTTTCCTGTTATGACAATAATGGACTAAATCTCTGAAACTGTAAGCCAGCCCCAATTACATGTTTTTCATTATAAGAGTTGCTGTGGTCATGGTGTCTCTTTACAACAATAAAATCTTAACCAAGACCACAGGGATTTTGTTAATGTGTAAAATTTAAAAATGTATGTGTATGCATGCATGCCAGCATGTATGTGCCCCACATGTATGCTAGGTACCCATGGGAGCCAGAAGAGGGTGTTGGAACTCTTGGAATTATAGCTACAGTTGGTTATGAACTGTCAGGTATGGGTACTGGCAACCCAACCTATATCCTCTGAATAACACAGCAAGTGCTCTTAACTGCTCAGTGTCTCTCTACCCTCATGTGTAACTGTGTAGCACCCCACATTAGCTCTTTGCCTGTCGACCTGTAAGTGTGTCTCAAGTATTCCTCCCTCAGCTGCTGTAACGGGGAGCTTTGCAGATGTTAGTGATAGGAGAGACAGGAACAGAGCCCCTTGAAGGCCTTTACTACTTGGTATCTCCTGTCTGCTCTCCCAAGCTAGGTGTGGTTGGAAAATAAAGGGGTCCTGTTAGGATTTGCAATGCCACTTGGAAGGCCAAGGCAGATAGATCTCTGGGTTTGAGGCCAGCCTGGAGTACAGGTGAGTTCCAGAACAGCCAAGGTTACACAGTGAAACCCTGTCTTGAGGAGGGAAAAAAAAAAAAAAATTGCTGTGCCAAGGGGCAGCTTTGAGTATGTTGGCAAATGTGTTAAAGAGCAAAGTACCACCAGGTAGCCAGAACTGAGGTATGTACAATGTTATTCACCTCTGAATTCCAGCCCCTCCCAAAGGCAGAGGCTGAAGCACACAGTGAGGAGTGTGGCACTAAAGCCCCTGAGCACTGCTTCCTGGAGTAGCTGGCACACAGTAGGTGCTTGGCAGAGGTAATGGGGGTTGTCATGGGGCTGGTAGGAAACTCTCACAGTTTAGCCATCCTGGTCTCAAAGAGCAGAAGGTAATGTGTAAGCTAAGAGAGTGATCACAGGTGCACAGGAGCAAGGCCCTGCAACCCACAAGAAAAGATTGACGGGCAGGTTTAGCAGCTGGTAGCAAGAAAGCACCTGATATGTGCACCAAGCAGCGGCTTCAAACCACACTCTACGCCATCTTCATCAAGTGGGGTGGGCAGTGACTTGCTTCCTAATACAATTCCTTAAATACAGTCCCTCATGGTCTGGTGACACCCAACCATGAAATCATTTTTTTGCCACTTTATAACTGCAATTTTGCTGTTATGAGTTTTAAGTATCTGATATATAGGGTATCTCATGTGACACCCCTGCTCCAAAGGGGTCACGTGGCAGATGCCATGCATGGAAAAGCTGCAGTGAGCAAGTGAACTTCCTGGGGACGGCCCACCGTTTTGCATGGCTGTGATGGGTGCACTCTGCAGAGGCACGGCCCAGGGACTTCATCTTCAGATTTCTTCTTGTTGCTGACCTGCCCTCCCATGCCTGTCATTGGGTAGTCCTCACATATCTGGCGTGGTGTGACTGAACGTGGGGAGACCCTCACTGCCTACAGTCTGGTTGACTGCTTCCCGTGTGTTAGCTCACTCTGTTGGGCAAATTTCCTGCAGATCAACATGAAGATGCACTTTTATAAAATAATGCTGTTTAGACGAATTGATTTTCTAATTCTTGACAATGATTTTTATACAATTCCTGATTCGATTCAAGTAATTTTAAGAAGTTAAAAAGTTAAGATAGTTGATAGAAAGTTTAAAAGTTAGAATCAAAAGTAAAATGTACCTCTTCCCTATAGAACAGCAGAGACTGCAAAAGGAGTTCAGTGAACTTCCGTGTGTTGTAAGCACGTAGGAAGAAAAATAGGCTTAGGACAAGTTAATGATCAAGGAAAACATTCATTCTAAGTCAGATCCAGTGACAACGTCACAAATATTGGTGTGCACCATGATAAGAAAAGCCATAAATACGGAACGGGCGATTCTATTATGGATAGAAGCACAGAGAATGGATGATTAGCTACTTTATAGCGACGTAAGACTTCAAAGATAAGACTAAGATAGATGATCTGTTTCTAGGAAAAAACTTGCCAACCTATGATGTAAAAACCATCACTTTGAACTTATAATTAACGTGTGAGATGGAAGATAAAAATATTACTTTGAAAAATAAAGCATGTTTAGTTAGGCGCGAGCTTTAATAGAAAAGCATGTTATCAATAATCCTGCTCTAACTACCTCTTGTGTGCCGAGTTTAGCTGTTTTTGTGATAACTGCTTTTATGGCTGAGGTAATTATTCTTCTTCTGTATGGAACTTTGCCTTAGAGAGTATACAAAGAGCTAGAGGGGTAAAAAAATGGTTGTTGGAGCCTGCCTTGCTTCTTTTCTTTCTCTACCATCTGGCCACCATCAGTGGCACCGTAAGGCAGGTGCTGTCAGCACAGGCTTCTAAAGAGTTAAAATGTTCAGTTTCTTGCCAGCTATAAGCAGTGCTGGCCTCGAATCACCAGAAGTCTGGCCTCTGTGTCTGATCCTACATCCTGCCTCAGTTTACCCTGTGTGTCAAAGCTGGCCTCTGACCGTCTCAACTCACAGGTTGAGAACTACTGACTTAGATGAAGTCCTTGAATGGGAGCTTAAAGCACTGAGCGACGATTTCCCTCAGAAAATGAAGCTTTAAGAATAATGGAAATAACTAAAATAATCTAAAAGGGCAAGTGCACTTTCGAGTAGATGCTCCTGGGGGATGTGCTCTATGTACTAAGGCTTTGCCTGAGTGCCTTGTGGAAATCTCCCAGGTTCCACCCTACCCAGACACCCCGTAGAGAAAGTCCCTTTGGTTCTGTAAGATAAAATGCCCTCTCTTTAAAGAACCCATTGCAGGAAACTGCTAACACTCCATTGCTTCCATTCCCACTGGAGACACAATAGGCCTCTAAAATGTGACAAATATTTGAAGGGACAAGTGAAGGCCAAATAGAAACTTTCACAAGCCCAGTTGCCTCTTGTGGCCCCATCATGTCCATCTTCCAGGGTGTCTGGGAACAGGCACACAATGGAACAGGGCTCAGCAAGGTCTTGAGTGCAGCATAGTCGAATCCCTCCGTCTAGTGCTCTTTCTGCTGAGACATGACCTTGATCAACACAAAAACAAACTGTTGGATTTGAAAGACACCACAACCAAGATAAGCCTCAGACTTTCCACCTCAGGAGACCCAAGTGCTGGGGAGCCCTGAGCCAAACTTGCTGAGGGAGGAGACTCAAAATGAGCTATTACTCTGGAGCAGTGTGGATCACACCACAGAGCTACGCCCACTTGTTTGCATACTCCCAAGGATGGCCTTGGTTCTCTAAGCGGAGGCAACAGGGGCACTACAGTTTCCCTTGGTTTAAAGTACTAACTGTATCTTGCTCTTTTTCATAAAACATTTGCCCATCATGTCAGGGCACAAGGTTACAACACGCTATAAAATATGAAACTTTCATGTGCCACCACTCATTCTTGGTTTGGTCCAGCTTTCAAAGCCTGGTAGGAGTGTCACATACAAAGTGTGACAGAGGAACGCAGACTTACCATATTAATGCCTTCTGTTTGTTATTTCTTCCTCTGCAAATTCCCTGTTAGGCATGCATGCATAGGAGAGGAAAAAGCACCTGCTAGACACAAGGCTAGATTTAAAAGCATTTAATGACATAGCATATATTTAACAGATAGGGCAAAAGTTGAGAGAGGTACAGGTCGTACGATGGAGCACCAGGCCTGAGCGACCACTCCCCGTCCAGGCTCAGACTCTGGAGTTCATTCCTATCAATGCCATTTTGATTGTGCAGTAAGATGAAAATTTGTCATTACAATAGTTACAGTGACAGAGAAATGCACACTATGTATCAAATAGCAAGGTAATGAAGCAAATTATAACAGTGTGGCCACGCACGAGCAAGTAACCATTAGAGTAACATTACTTTGTCCAGTAAATGCTTCAATTCCACTTATACACTTACCAATGATTTAAAGGGTTTATTATACATCTAGCTTTATTATACTTTGTACTAGAATTATCTCAAACATACAATATAATGTATTTCAGAAAAAAAAGATTGAAATTACAGATTATTTAAAACCTTATCAATTTCCTATTCCTTCTTGTATACCGACATTCTGAACTGTCACAGCAATTGATGCAGAAAAGCCGCATGTCGTGTGTTAGTAGGTGATGCCAGATACAAATGGTTTGGCTGGAGGTTTACATGGAGCTGCACTATGGCTGCAGCAAGAGATCATAATACACGATCTGTTTAATAAAGGTCATGCCCATCGTGGGCACTTGTAATAGTCAAGACTCAGGGTAACCACGGAAGTGAATGGAGAATAGTGTCAGGAAATCGGTCCATCGTCTCTGGAGAGCACAGCAAATATTGTGTAAGCACCGCTGCCTTGCAAACCAACAGCATCAGAGGCGGGTTATTTCCAACACAGCCTCACAAAATTGAGGAACAATTTAAATATTGAGATCTAATCTATATAATTTCATTAAAAAAATCTGGCCTTCCCTCTGCACCTCAAACTTTTGTAACTTGGAGATAAAGTATTTAGGTATGTTTCCCCCACCCCTCAGAAATACTCTATAAATTAAAAAAATTATTATTTTTTTTTTTTTAAAAAAAAAGAAAAAAAAAAAAAAAAAACAACTACATGGAGGAACATTAGGCACAGAGTAATGTGTTGGTCTGAGCGTGCATGCTGGACTCTCACTGGACAGGTAAGAGAAGGGCAGGGCGACAGGGAGTTCACTTCTTTTTGCCAAAAAGGCTGAACCGCTTCTCTTTGTCTTTCTCTTTGTCCTTCTCCCTCTTGCCGGGACTGGACTCGCTGGTGATGGTGACAACGCTGGTGGGTAAGGTCTGTGCCCGGCTGGATGCTGGCGTACTCTGGGTGCTGGCGGACATGTCATGTTTGTCAGAGGAGATGGCGGAGGAGATAGCCTGAATCCACATGTTCATTTCCTCCTAGATGAAGAAAGGGACACGGGTGAGCCTCAGTCGAGAAGGGTGGGCATGAGGTATTCAGGTCTTACCTCCAGGACCATCCAAGCCTGGCAGCTGGAAGGCTTGGGAGTGGCGCCTCTAACTAGGGTCATTGTCCCTAAATGCATATCTGTTTTCTGAGTACTAGAGTGGATATGGATCAGCCTCTCAGATGAGCCCAGTGCCACAGCTCCTGCAGGCCGTCACTCTGGGATACTGTTCTACATACCTATGAGAGCTAGTGAAGACAAGTCTCAGGCTCGAGGGTTTCATTCTCATCCTTAAATAAACTTGCTTCATTTTTGTTTGTGTGTGTGCATGCATGCAGATCAGAGGACACTTTCAGAGTCGAATCACTCTTGATATAAACTGGGTCTTGGGATTGAACTCAGGCCATTAGGCTTGGTGGCAGGCCCTTTACCAGCCAAGCCATCTTACAGCCCCACCCGCTTCCAGGGTAGCTCTCTTGGTAGAAGGGGCTTTTTAAATGTAAACTGAGGTAACCCTCTCTTCTCCAGGGCATTTGGACATACACTCCGCCTCATACCCCCTCATAAAAGGGCTTTGCCCCGAGGTTCTAATGAACCTGGTACATACTATACTAGCTCCCCTCCTTTCACAAGGGACAGCATGATGGCATTTGCTGCTTTTAGCCCAGTGTTAGTGACTGTAAAGACCTGACAGCCGGACATCCCATAAACACTTCCATGAAGTTCAGTATCTGAGAAAACGAAACCAAGCAGTAACTTACGTCATCTTTGGCTTGGAAGAGGTACTCGTTGCCATCATTTAGTCTGTAATTTCAAGAAAATGATATTTTACACTTACATAGGTGACGATTTCATATTAGAAAGTTTAAAAACATACATTAAAAAATACAGGCCAGGCACAGTGGTGCACACCTTTATTCCCTGAGAGGCAGAGGCAGGCAGATCTTCATGAGTTTGAGGTCAACTTGGTCTACAGAGAAAGTGCCAGGGCAGCTAAGGCTACACAGAGAAACTTGTGTTCTCAATTGCTGACCAGAGATGAATTCAAGAGAAAACTCTTAAAAAATGGTGGGTTCTTTTCAAATGTTAGCTTCTGAATTTGTGTCTCCTACATCTGCACATTCTAGAGGTACCCAACTGATATGGAAAGGGTCCCCGAGACTTAGGCACACCTGGAGGCCATAAGTGTGACACAGTAATGTCTGGCACTATGGGCGCAGCGGCAGGAACTGACTCTGAGGTCCATGGGGTATACGCTAAGGTAGAACAGTCATAGGGTCAGGCTCTCTGGGACTTTTGTGACTAAATGTCTGTCTGTACGATCCAAAGGCCCTGTTAAGAGTCCTCAGGAGAGCCACGCCAACTTCACCCATAACCCCAATAAAATTGCTTGGCCCAGACCAACTTTGATGAAGCCCATCAGATCAAGAAAGCAACAGAGCAAATCAGCAGCAAACTAAGTAACTGGCCATCACGATGTTTTACTTTTAACCCTAAAAACGCTATGTTAAAAATGTGTGTGTGTGTGTACACACGCACACTCTTGAAGGTCAAAAGACCCCTTACAGCAGGTGGTTTCCTTTCCTTTCAGTCACGTGGGTTCTGAGGAGTGAGTTATACCAGGCTTGGCAACAAAGCACCTTCACCCACTGAGCACCCTCCCACCCACCTTGCCTTTTTTTTTTTTCCTTCATCTTTTTAAGAAACAAAATAGCTTGCCCATTTCCAAACACAAGGAGAATGGGGTGTGGATGTGGTGTGAAGGGGTGTCTTCCACAAGGAGGGAGTCATTTGGAAGCAGAAGTGTGGGAAGAACAGGGGAGGACAGGGCCTGCCCCACCTGAGGACTTCCTGTTTGTCTCCTCGGGCTCTGGGATGACTCAAAGTACCCACCTCTGGAGCAAACAATTGTAATCCCCAAGTCTGCACAAGCCAGAAAGACTCAAAATGCTTTTTTAAAGCTTCCACTATACTCTGAGGCGGTAACAGTCCACCAGCAGTGCTGGTCATGAAATGAAGGCACAGCTGAGCCCAGGGAAGCACTGACTGGGCCCCACAGCCTCTGCAGACTGGGCCTTCACTTTCTTAGGGGAGGCAGGAGGAGACGAACACCCAGGCACAGACGGAGTTTTATACCCTTACCTTAGTTTGAACACGTGCTTCTTCTTCTTGTAATCAAGGGCCACTTCACAGGCGGCTTCCTTCAAGCTCACGGGGACCTCACTGTGGTAAGGGATGCCGGAAGCAGCACTCTTGGCATCTTTATAGAAGCCCATTTCTTGGTTATTTATGACACAGTAAACATTGTGCCAGGACCTGAGTGAGTGCAGCAGAGAAAGAAATATCAAGGTTCTGTGACTCATTCTTGCTGAAAGAACCCAGAATCTCACATGAAAATGATTTTCACACATGTGCTACCCCTTGATAAAAGCCTTTCTAAACTGAACTAATACTGGGTAACAGCCCCCCACCCTCCCACGCCCACCTCCCTGGGACAGCACATATGGCTCAGTAGCAGGTTGGGAGGAACACGCAACCTGCCGTTCCTTCTGATACACGCTGCACTCGCAGCTTTTTACTGATGCTAGGAACACGGACAAGGCTCCCAGGTACACTCTCCCTCAGCCTACGTGCTGCTCCTTCTGCGGTTTACCCGCTAACAAGAGAGTAGATCCAGGGCCATTCGTATTTCTGGTGCCCCTCAGGCATTAGCCCAAGGTGTCAGAACACTAGCGTGTAACAACAGGAAAGGCAGCGCTCGCCGTGGATGCCCCACACATCCACAGTAGTCCTAGACACCAGGTTGACCAGCTAAGCACTCACGCTTTGGAGTTACATGAGATTTTCACCTCAGCTTTGTCATTTACTTATGTCTAAAAACAAGAATGTTTTTATAACCTCTCAGAGCCCCTATGTCCTCATCAGCTAAATAATAATAAACTTGAGACTGGTGGGGATGGTAACGTGAAGACTCCTATGGAGAAGTGAGTGTCTCGCACTGCTAAACCCACGAGGAAGCCTGCGACCAAGTCACCGCACTTCAGGAAGACTGATCTTCACTCTAGTGAGCTCCTCCTCAGGGTGAGCCACAGGTCCACACGCCGTACCTCCTCTCCTCACACTGAGCACTCCATTCTCACCTCACTTCTCAACCAACACAGGTCACAAAAGAGTGCAAAGCTCTGGGGCTTCTGAGTGACCGACCCTGGGCCACGCCCACGAGGTGACTGCCTTCCCGCTTCCCACTGAGCATGCGCCATCTTTACCTGCTTGAGGCTTTCTTGTTGTGGGCCTCCCATTCGTGTTTGCGATTGAGGAAGCCTTCCATCTGGGCCGCGGGCGTCTCCTGTGTTCTAGCTGGCAGGGTGGCAGCGCTCTGGGCCGGAAGTGCGGATTTGGCCTTGCGGTCAGAGGTGGGAGAGGGGATGGGGCTGGACTCTTTGGAGCTTGTCCTCTGCTCTGCAGCACCGTTGACCATTTCACTTGTGTCCATGGTTTCTGCCATCTAGGGACAGTGGAGACGCCATTCAGCTAACTCCGAGAGCAAGGGATGCCCACATACGCTCTGACTCGCACACGTGGCTGTGTATAAATGCCTGGCACAGATGGAGGCAGTACAGTAAAACCATTGCACATCCCGCAAAGCCAGCTGGACGCCAAGGACATTAGAAGGTGGGAATGGATTAATGCCCGCCCGCTTGCGGGGAAATGAGAAAAGCAAAATGCCAGTATGAGTTTTACTGCACTCTACTCCTCTGATTACTCCATTTTCTCTAACATAGCTCAGATCGTCTCCTCTTGTGGTTACTTTAAAACACAAAGACAATGGTAACAATCACACATATATTAAGTATGAGAGTGGACGTTATACAGCAGCCACCTTACATCCAAGGGCATCACCAGAAGGGCTGAAGTTGAAGTAAAAGGGCATTCACAACAGATGGAGAGACAATCCTGGCAGAGCTACACAGCATTCCCCCAGATGCAACAAGGAAACACCTTTGGTTTCTGAAAAAGCCTCCCTGGTTCTTCTCCCACAGCCCTCCCCTCCAGTACCACCATAAACACATGCAAAATTAGGACACGGTCATGCATTTCACATCTCTCATCCCTGTTAGACTGGAGCTGGAAGGAAATGAGGCAAGTCCACAAACACCAACTGAACCACATCTGCCCAAGTTGAATCGTGAGTGGGTTGTAGTTTGTGTTAAAGGAGCCGGAAAAGCCAATCACAGTCACTCAACGCCACACAGCTATTTACCCCCAAACAAAGACAGAACCAGGGCCTTCCCCATCACGGCTGGTTGATCACGGTGCCTTGCTGCACTGAGACAGCCAGGCTTCCAGCGGCTCTGACCCTTCAGTCTGGAGACGTCTTCAGGAGCGTTCCTT
Source organism: Acomys russatus (assembly GCF_903995435.1). Lineage (NCBI taxonomy): Eukaryota > Metazoa > Chordata > Mammalia > Rodentia > Muridae > Acomys > Acomys russatus. The sequence goes on along the minus strand of NC_067158.1, from coordinate 766,143 downwards.
CCCAAGCTCACTTAAATTGTAACCCACACGGTTTTGCGGCTTTGGAAATGTAGTAGGGTCTTGATTCATTATCGTTTTCGGCCTGTGTACCATCAACTGTGTACCATTAACTGTAGCAGCCCCTGGCTGATATATCCAGGGCACGGATTAGCAAGTTACTAAAGCAGGGTGTGGCTGACGCTTTAGTAGATTACAGACAACCTGCACCCCTCATACACAGACAAACATGGAGTATCAATGGCACAGCCATTAGCTAAAATCCCCCACCACTGCTGTCCAGAGTCAGAGTGACACCCAGTTAGCAGCAACCTTGGCAGTAGAAGCGGTAGACTAGCCACCACCACTGAACAGTCAGATCTGTCAACTCTCTTGCTGAGATCTTAACTAGAGCGATGGGCCCAGTGCTGTATTTTAAACAAAGCTAATTCTCTTGGAAAATGGTAAGGAAAACTTGGCAAAAGGGTACGGAATTATAAATTTATGTAAACTACCATCATTAGCATCAGAGTTTAGGGTGTGACTAGAGATTATGCAATCTTAAGGTTGTTTCTGATTAAAATTCTGTTCTTATACCAATATGGTAAATGGATTATTATGGAAAAACAACAGGGGGCTGAGGGGCACAGTGCTTAATTAGCCTGGCTGTGAAAGCAACAGCCTGCAGGCACGGTGTGAGCAATAGGCTAGCTACTACATTTCCCCCCTTCTCTTTTCACTTTGTTCTTGAGATGGTGTCTTGCTATGTTTCCCAGGATGGGTTAGAACTCTCAATCCTCCTGCCTGAATTTCACCAGGAGCTGGGATTACAGGTGTGTCCCACAGCACCTGATCCTCTTTTCACTGTTAGGGCAAGTTGCAGGAGGGGAATGACCAAAACAGAATCTTACAGTTGACAAATCTCTTCTAGTGGGATCTCAGGAAACCCATGGAAGGAGCAAGTGTGAGTCGGTGTGGAAGGCCTGAGCCAGGTGTGAGTGCAGAGAAACATGGGGTTAGTACGTACAGACACCAGGTTAAAAAAAAATTTAGTGCTGCAGCTTTGGCTTGCAAGCCAGCAGTGGGAGTGACCTGGGTGGGCTGGCTCATCTAGGAAGGGAGGTAATTTATCAGGGTTGGCCACACGTCAAGGTAGGTGAGGACAAGGGTCGTCTCTTCTCATGGAAACTCTGCAGCAAAAATTTTTTTCTTTGGAGTTAGAAGGAAAGAGAAAACCCCAAACCAGTAATGCAGAGATAATTAATGTTTATGCAAATGAGTCACTAACCAAGAAAACAATGAAAATAAAAGGAACAAAATGAATTTTAATGGACATGTGCTTTAAGCATGCCAACAGACAACACACCACGGGAGACAAACATCAAAAGCAAATCATAGTGCTATGATCAAACAATGGTACATGTGATCGCCCCCCCACATGTTGTTGCTTCTCTTTAGCAATTAGTTCAGAGTGCTTTTGTGGCCAGACACTTCTGAGACAATGAAATCAGAGAGTGAACATGAATGCAACATGACAACTAGTAGCACAGGAAACACCTGATTGGTTTTCAAAGTACATGAAGCAACATCATTTTTGAGTTCATTAACATGAGTCTCTGCATCATCATCCAAAAGAATGAAATTGCCTTTTCTTCTTCCAATACAACCCAATTGTTAATTAAGAACATAGACAGAATTAGGCAAATGCTAAAAAGCATCACAGCACTCCTGGCTTGTGTGCTTATGTAGGTTTTGGTTTTTTTGAATTAAAAAAGCATTAAAATTTGGTATCAGTCTGGATGTTACAAAATTTAAACACACACACACACACACACACACACACACACACAGAAACATTATATATGTGTGTTTATATACATACATATGTGTGTGTGTGTGTGTGTGTGTGTATATATATATATATAAATGATCAATGGTATAATATGATTTGGGGCCATAAAGACATGGTCAGGGAACCATAGTGACCACAGTTTTTTTTCTAAAATTAATTTGGATGGGTTTTAAGGCAGAGACCCAATAATGATGTATACTAGCCCAGAACATAAGCAGCGTGGTGTCTATCTAGACACCTATCTACGCTTACAGGTAGATAGGTATGTACATAGAGATTAGGAAAAACAAACAAGATGCTATATGATGTTATCCTGACAAAAGAAAAAAATGCATCATGAAATGAAAAGACAAATCAGACTTAGCTCATGGAAAACACATACCAAACAGGCTCCTGACTCCACTAACACATCTAAATATGGCAAATGAGCAAGGGAGTGTCTTGCAAGGCTTTGCTGTAATGAGGGTTGGTTTGGTTTTGATCAGAACCAGGAAATCACCTCTTTCATCAGCTTTTACTCCTAAGAAAAAGGATTTCTGTTAAAATGTTTTCAATCCCTGCTGGTGGCCCGATACATGCCATCCTGAGGACTCCTTACTAGAGACGGGCACGACTCATCAGAGATACAGAAGTTTCTCTCTATAGAGGCACTGAAATGTCTCTCTAGGGCCAGGACACCTCTCCAAGTGCTCCCAGGCAGGGGCCACTGAGTGTATCGTTCAAGTAATCAGGATGAACCAAAATGGCTTTTGTTCCATTTGCTTAAACAATTAAATCATAGTTTGACACCCTGAAGCCTCTAACTGAATAAAAGGTCTGATGTCTGGTGGGCAGGCTCCTGAAACATGCTGAGAGCCGTGGCACCTGCCACGTCCTGCGAGCTGGCAGTGGTGACACTGACCAAGACAGAGCTGGTGGTGGCAGCCAGCGGGCTGTAACACATGCTACACAGAAGCCTGCAGTTCTAGGTTGAGGACTTGGCAGAAAAGAGAAGATTATTGGGCTTGTACAAAGTAATAAGAGGGTCTCAGGACATTTGGGGTTCTGCGCCTACAACTTAAGCAGCTCCTCCCCAAGGTTCAGCTTCCTTCATGCCATTTAATGAATGCATTCTCCATGGAATGTTACAGAACGACTGCCTAACCTTAGCAGTGAACGCCTCCCTCCTTACGAACCAGTCTTCCTCATTACTAAACTACTGTCAGTTAACAACACTTGTAAATAACACAGCATCTATAGCAGAGACTGTGTCTGTTAGTGTAGTACCTTGGGTGTATCGTACTTGTTAGATTCTAGTTTCTTCATTATGCTGTAATTTAATTTCAATTACCCTTGTAAAATCTTAATAAAAGTAAGAAGCTCACAATAAATAAACAAAACTTAAGCATGCTGCTTTGAGGCAATGAGCATCCAAATAAACATAAATGCAAACAAATACGAAATCAAGGAAAGCTATGAATTAAGTAAAAAATTTTTAACACTTTGGGTGACGTGGAAGCCAAAAGGACAAAACCGACAGGAGCTGGAAAGAGTGGTTCTTGACAAAGGTAGTGAACTTCACAGTCCAGACCATGAATGGTCACTGGCTGTCCGTCTGCTATTAAAGTTTTTGTAGTTTTGGTACGTTTGAGAGCGGTAACTAACCCGTGGAGATCCCTGCTCAGCCGGCAAACCATTCTGGGAAACTTGGTCTCCTTTTGAAGTATCCCTGTTAGGGTGAGATAGGAAAGAAGAAGAAAAGGAGAGAAAGGGAACAAGAAAGAAGGGAAGAGAGAAAGAGAAAAAAAAAAAAAAAAAAAAAGCATGAGCACCAGTCTTTCACACAGTGTCATGTTGTCAAACTTGGCATTTCACATGTTTTAGACTCTAAAATAAGAGTTAAGCCTTCAGAAACACATACGCCAACTTCAGACATTTTTATGGAGCTTACAACCCACTACTAGCCTTCTGCAAATAGAGCACCAGGGCTCCCAATCACAGCAGTCACTGGTGTGCACGTGTGTCCTGGTGCTACCTTCTACCCAGTGTCTCCCTGGGTGGCTATACAATTATAAACAGTGTAAATGAAACGAACAGGAGGCCTGGCTCCACAAGGCAAGGCTTAGCGCAGATGCCCCATAACTTCACTTGCTACTGAAACCACTGCTCCTGACTCTTGTGCTTCTGGCACCTCACCATTGCTGGGACTCAGCCTCCTCTGAAACCTTCGTGCTTGGCTCCGGAGATGGCGGCCGCCTCTTTCTTTCTTCTTCCTCTTGCTGTCTGCGCACTTCCAGTAGCTCCAACTAGGAGAGAACAGACTGCTGTTTTCCAGGACCTTTACTGTTTCTGAAGAAGGTTCTAGAAACCTGGAGGAGATTTTTTCTACAGTGGTTCATACTGGACAACCTCGAGGGTGCACACCCTAACACAACAGCATTCTGCCCATGAGCACGGTAGCTACAGTCTGAAACTGCGGGATGGAGGGCTGTCTACCCCTCCCCGGAAGTACAGAAGTCAGGGTCCATTTTCTGAGTATAAAATTTTGGAAGAAGACAGCTCAGTGCCCAAGCCCTACAGTCAAGCTTTGGCTGGCGGAAGAGAGGATCTGGAATGGGGAGGCGGTCAGAGCGGCCCAAGGTCACGATGCAAATGACCTCACAGTCACCTGGATCCTGGAATTCCCGTAACAGACAACATCCCAAGGCCACTTACTGTTGTCAGCCTCTCCAGGGCGGAGAATCTCTCATCCCAGGTTGCCGCAGACTTTTCAAATGCCTCATGGCGCTTTATAAGCTTCTCTACTTCGTCCACACTCTGGCCGATTTCACGGCTGGACAGGTATGGCTCCTGCCCGAGCAGCCAGGCCTCAGCCACACTGGCGTCCCTTGAGAACTGATGGACTTCCAAAACTGCACAGGGAACCAAGAGTGAGTGTCCAGCACAGGGCCACATGACAACCCTGCCCTAAGTGCGGCCCTCTCATGATAGCAAAATGGCATTAAATGTAAACAGTGAGCCAAATAGGCAAGAATGTTGCCAGGACACATGTTACTAAGGGGTAATTCACTTTTAATTGGGTCGTGATTTAATCTAATATATAAAAAAATTTAAAAAAATACTATTTTGGCATCTAATATTTTTGTTTGCCAAATATGAATACAAGTTAAATTTTATACATAAGCACATATTGCAAAATTTTAAGAATATTTCTATTTTCCAAGAGCCATATGTGGACAGTGGCTTTTAACTGGACTATATAGGCCTAGAATGTACCAGAGTACTGTAATTCTAAGAGATAAGATCTCAGAGCCGCAGAGGATATACAACCTACGCACACCACACTACACAGGCAGAGCAGAAATCCACACAGCAGCCTGTATAAGGTTAAAATCTGGTTTTCTCTTGGGGAATTGAGAGGGTAGGAATAGTAAAAAATGGGGGCGGCAGGACCCTTGTCCTCCCTGTGAGAAAAGTTCTCCTCCCATTGCAGTTATGAGAAGGCAGATCAGAACCTGGCTTAGCAGAACTAATGACACGGTTTTCATCACATCTCACTCAGCAGTGCCTGGGGCTGTCAGGAAAGAATTGTCTGTGGGCCGAATCAGTGTACCAGGAGCAGGCTGGCCCTCGCATTTTGACATCATGATGAACCTCCCCCCCTCCCCCAGATACAAACAACATATCAATTGAGAAGGAACTAGGGAACTGTCAGTTCTTCAAGGTGGGCACCATGCAAGTCATCACTGTTAGCCCGTTTACAGCCTGGTGCCCAGGTCACAGCAGTTATGATGTAGGCTTTGCTACATAGAATGAAAACTGTCCCAGAGTTCTCAAAATCTGCAAATGAAATCTCCAATAACAGGATGGCCCGAAATGGAACAACTCAGGGCTCTAGGCCCAACTGGATCTTCTATACACCTTTAGTTTCCACAAAGAGTCCACAACTTATAGGAATGAGGCTGGAATACAAGGACAGAGCCAAAAGTATCAGCACAGGATGTCAGACTATAGCAAACAGAGCTTGAATTGAGCTACTTTTAATATCAAACAAGCCATGAAGTGCTGTTCTTTATACTTTAAGTCCAGTGAGGGCTTATAGTTCCAGGTAAGTGGGGTCTACGAGGGGACGAAGAGGAAGAGAGGGAAGGACTGAGTTTATTTTTATTATTATCAATTATTTGAGACAGGGTGTCTTTCTACATAGCCCTTTCTGTTCTTGGACCTTGATATGTAGACTACGCTGGCCTTGAATTCACAAAGATCCAAATGCTTCTGCCTCCTGGGTGCTGGGATTAAAGGTGTTTGTGTGTGTGTATGTTCATCTGAGTACAGGTGCCCACAGAAGCCAGAGATGTAAGGTGCCCTGGAGCTGGAGTCAGATGGGGTGTGAGCCTCTGACATCGGTGCTAGAAACCAAATCCTTAACTCTTAACTGCTGAGCCATCTATCCAGCCACGGCCCCCCTTGCAGAAATTCTTAAAAGCAGTATTTAGCGTGAATACACCGAGGAAGGAACATTAAAGACTTTAAAAGCATTAAGTAACAACACACTAAAGAAATAGCGTATATGGTTTCCACAGACACCTAGAAAGAAAGATAAATGAAGCATGCGCATCCTTACTCAGTCTCAACCATTCCCATCGGTCTTCCCACTTGTCAATCATTTCTTTTCTTTTTTCCGTCAACTGCAGTAACTTTTCCTTGATCTGCACAAAAACAAAGGCCTTAAGAGAACACTGCAACCTTTTGTCTTTCCCAGGCGGGCACTTTGTACTTGAAATTTTACTTCCCCTCAGCTAAGAACCGTCAGCATACGTGTATATTTTGTGTCTTGGGAGTGGAGAGGAAAACACGGCTAAGGAGGTGCGGGGGGAGCTCTACTCAAAGCTGCCTGCCTCACCAGACTTTGGGGCTCCTTGAAACAGTAACATTTATGAAGAGAAGAACATTAATACTGGCAAGAGCTTGGCGTATCTGAGAGACAACCATTCCTGTGAAGGATGCTACTACACATGGGGCATCAGCGGCACCGCCCTAACCACAGCCTGCAGCCGTCCACCAAAGAGGCCACATGAAGGGTTAACCCAGCCATCTGACTCTGGTCCCAGGCTGCTTTTAGACCTGGGACCCTCAAAAATCGTCTCTGGCCAAACAATTACTGGTTTTGGGCCTACAGTTTCATGTAACAGTTATTCTAGGCAGACAGAATAAATCCCAAAACAGTGGAAGCAGTGCACTCAACACTTCCGGTATGCAGGAGACCCGCTGAAGTAGGCCCTCTACTCGAGCACACAACTACAGAGAATGAAAATAGTAGGAAGACTCCAACTACACTGAACATGTGGACTTGAATTTGTCATTCCTTAATACAGTTCAATAATGATTTACCCCATGTTAGGTATTAAATTGGGACCCAGAGATTATCTAACTGTCTATAGATTGTGAGAGGTCCAGGAACCAATCCCTGTGGATTGTGAGAAGTCATTTTACATCCTAACACCGGCTGAGTTCACGTGATGCCCCAAAGCAAAGCAGTATCCTACCTCCTCAGAAGCATAGTGTTTCCTTGCCAGCAGGGTCTTCCCAAGTTCGATACAAGTTGTAAAACTGTCATTACGAGCATCAATTTCAGCTTTGATACCTTGATGATTATTCATTAACAGTTCAACAGATGACACGTCCCTATAAGAAAGTAGTATCTCTTTTAAGAGACCAAGCTTTTCAAATAAATATGTAGGTTTTAAAACACATGGTTTGAATGAAATGGACAGCGTAAGTTTCCCTTCTCAGGGTGAGTCGCTGGGGCTAAAGCTCAGTAACACCCAGGCCCAGCTAGCTCCGTAACACTCAAAGAGAGGAATCTTTAAGTGCATACAAGAAAACAACTGGATTTTTGTTCCCATCTTTATCCTTAAATGCAATGCAGGCAGACACTCCATCGAGAAGGCACAAACAGTTAGTTGCAACAAAGAGCAGCTGATAGTTGATGCCTTTGAGACTGCACGCCTGTAATCTCAGCATGATGCATGAGGCCAGCTTGGTTGTAGAGTGAGACCATGTCTCAACAAAGCAAAGCAAAACAAAAGAGAAGAAAAGCACCTATGCATGGACCTGTAAGTCCAGAGGTAGAGAGAGATAGAAGTTCAAGGCCAGCCTAAGTTAGTATAGTTAGCAAGCACATGAGATACTGTCTCAAAAGTAACACATTTAAAAAATTTAAGACTGTAACACCAACTGCTAGGGAGGCTGAGGCAGAAGGAATGCAGTTTAAGGCCTGCCTAGCAACTCAGTGAGAGCTTGTTTCAAAGAGAGGTGGGTGGGTAGGGAAGATAACAGCGGGACGTAGTTCAGCAGGCATAAGGCCCTGGCTCAATGGCTGCAGACAGCCATGTGTGCATGAGCAGGGGACAGGGCTTAGAGATCAAAGACTACTTTTGCCTTAAGACATTCTCATGGAGTAGAATCAACAGCCTGGCAAAGAACACAGCTGCTTGTGACTTTAATAAGGATGCCCAGCACTCTGCTCACCATGCACTTTACTTCTTGGTTACAGCAGGAGTTGTCAGGGGTGAACTGCTGGTTATGTATATGCTTCTATTCATCTATTAAACTTCATTGCTTTGAATGGAACTGAACTAAAGGGAAGATACCAATCATTTCAGGTTCAGGACACTTTTGAAACAAATGTCACAGGTGAACATCACCTTTGTAATATATACGAGCAGTGACTTTTAGTATAACAAAGACACAGAAAAATAACTCAAAAAGCCTAGGAGCATGCAACACGTGAATGTGGGCGAGAGAGTCTAGAAGACATGAACGCTACCCACAGCTCCTTGCTCCATAGCAACGCTGTGTGGCAGATGACTGAGGCAGTAGCAGCTCTTTTCTGAACACCACAGTTCAGAGGCTAGGTGTCTTACCGTGGTTTCTCCTGGGCTTCGATCTGCCGGATGACGTCTTCCATCCAGAGCATGAGGTCACGCACCATGCTGAAGAAGCGGAACTTGTCTCCTGTGTCCACCAGCCGCACCCTGCGACCCTCACAAGCGTCTAGCAGGGCCTTCCAGGCTTCCAGGACCTCATTCTCCCGCTTCTGGATGTCATCAGCCTTGTCCCCTGCATAGGCTGCCTGGAGGCTGGCTGCATCCTCCTGCAGCTGCCTCACCTGTGAAGCCATGGGGGAGAGAAGCCAGGTTTCACTGCTGTGGCCTTGCACACCACCCATTCCCTTCCTTGCCTACTGGGACGAGAGCACCAGTTGCTGGGCCTGTGCCCTTTGACCAATTACTGTCTCACTGGGTAGAGCCAAGTCACAGAACCCCATACCACTGAACTAGTTACTAAGCACTGTTCAAACAGTAAAACAAACAAAATGCTGAGGAAGGTTCTCCAGAGACATGAAGACACTGTTGGGTGGGGACATATCTAGGTATATTCAGAAATATCTTGACTGCCTGGGTGTGGTGGCACATACCTATAATCTCTAAACTTGAGAAGCAGAGGCAGGAGGATCATGAGTTCAAGGTCATCCTCAGCTATATGGTGAATTCCAGGCCAGCCTGGGCTACATGAGACCCTAAGTTAAAAAAAGGAGGGGGGGCGGGGGAGTGGTGACAGATGTTTCACCAGGTAAAGGAACTTGCCATATAAGCCTTGATGAGTTGAACACCCGAACACACAGCACAGTAGAAAGAGGGGGGCTGACTCTAGAGAGCTGTCATTTGATCTATACAACACACCAAATATTGTTTTTAATGTGTGACAATATGTTTAACACTCTACTTTTTGTGCTGTAGAGACCAAACCAACGCCATTTTGTGTTCAGAGAATGAATACCTGACCCTCCCCCCCTCCCTGGAGTCTCCTGAGAGAACTAGCAACCATTCCTAGGAGCTTGCACCCGGGGCCAATCAATCAGAGCTACAGGTCACAGTGACCAGAACAAAATGAAAAACTGCCCCCAGCCGGTCAGCTTAAAGGGCACTTTCCTGTATCCCTCTGACCTATCATGAAACAGCAAGGCTTGGAAACGGCTTGGAAAGGCCCCCCTACAGTTTTTTCTCTTAAAAACCCTGTTCCCCTACCACTAGGGGCCACCATCTTCCCTCCTCATGAGGGGGTTGGTGGTCTAAGCTCTCAGCTTGAAATAAGTAAGAGCCTGTGTAATTTGCGTCTGGCTGATTCCTGGCGGTCTTTGGGGGTTTCACAACTTGGGCATTACAGTGCCAAAAGGGTAAAAAACAGGCTATGATGTTAGTTAATAGTGGGGTTTTTTTTTTTTTTTTGGCCATTATAGTAGAAACTAGCGACTATTTTATGCTTTTTTCTTTTGAAACAGGGTCTTACAATGTTACCCTGGCTGTCCTGGAACTCACCATGTAACCAGGCTGGCCTCAAACTCAGAGATCCACCGCCTCTGCTTCCCAGTGCCACCACACCCAACTATCTTATACCTCGGTGTCCATTTGCATTGTGTTGATTACGAAACACTTAACCTATGAGCAGTGACACACATCAAGACGCAAGTCTGCCATCATCTGGTGGTGATTTGGGAGAGGGTGGATTATTGACCCTTAATTATACAGAAAGCCTTTAACGGTGGCAAGAACATGAAGTTTCTGAAGAAGATACACAGAACACTCCACGGGATTTGGTTTGCATGTTCTACGGTTCTTTGGGAAGCAGTCTCTAATACGGAATTATACTTATGTATGGTACGTAACTCAATGTCAGAGCAAGATGTAGGAAATTACTTGAAACTCAATTTCCTTGTCTTCCAAATCACCATTTCTTGTGCCTCTGGTTATTTTATTACAGGCTCTCTCAGTAACAAAGTGGGAGAAGATAGCACAATGAAAATTCACACGGCTATTAGCCACTGCTTTGGCCATTCGGGACTGTTACTGTATTGACTCCTCCCATCTCACTACTCTGCTCTGTTGTGGGACGGAAATGGTGGCTGGTCAAGCTGGCACAAGAGGACACAGGGAAATAAGACGAGGAGACTGCGCCAAGGGGTCTTCTGCTCTGTACTGATTTGGTGGGTCAGTGCCTTTCTATGGCTCTAAATTGCTCCCACAGTGATATGGTGAGGTAGGTGGAGTCCAGCAGACTTGAAGAAGCCGCTTTCTGTTCTGTGATTTAGTGAACACCAGGGGTCTCACCATCTCTTGAGCCTCCTATAGTTCTGAAGGTAAATGGTTTTATCCATGGGAAGGACCTGTTTCTTAGTTGTCTCAAAAGCATCCTTTAGCATTTGCTGTGTGACAAGAACCGGAACACATTCACAGACCTTCCTGTTTTACAAGGAATATCTCAGTCCTCAAAGCATCAGGAAACTGAGGCATAGAGAGGTAAATTAACTCACAGCCACGGAGAGCAACAGAAATAAGAATCTGTATGAATGTCAGAAGACAACAGCTGTGAACCGATCCCTCTACAGAGTAAGTCCTCAGTAGGGAAGCACGGTGAGGCCCCCCAGGGCAAAGTCTGCCTTTCTTGGCAGGGGAGGGGCTAAGTCATTTTCTCATCTGGTTGCTTTATCCTAAGACAGCAAGCAACACTGCATCCATATCCAAGAGAAACTGCTCAGCTCCAGTCAAAACTGCACTCCACCTAGTCTTCTGACTCTACACTAGTCATCTGCTCTTAAGAACCAAGAACAGAACTCCTGATGTGCTCAAGATTTTTAAAAAATTAGACAAAATTGGCTTCTTCTCTAGGAACATCATTTTTGGGGGTCGGGGTAGGAGACCGGAACTATTTTTCAGCAGCAAGATCTAAGACTAATAAGGAAGCTACAGAGATTGGAAAGCAGACTAGAGAGAGATTCTGCCAGAGCCTCATGGCTACACTGTTTGCTCGTCAACATCCTTAAAGCAGTTTCAGTGTCAGCCATTTAATGTGGTGCTGGGGCTAAAGATCAGGCCTGTTGAGACGTTAAGTTAGGAAATCCAGAGAGAAGAGAAGGGATCTTGGGGGTAGGGATGAGGAGAAAGTAAAGGGACACACGGTAACAAGAAAGCAGAAGTGGGGACCACCTGAGAAAAGAAGTGGGCCAGGGAACATGGGTGAGCAGTGGCGGAGAGGAGGAGAATGGAAACAAAAGAGCGGCTCACGGTGCACAGAGATTGTCCATAAGGAGACTCCCTCGCCCTGGGCTGCTCCACTCACCTGAGTGCCCAGAGCTTGGATGTCATGCTCAAAGGTGGTGTGCATTCTCTGCAAAGTCTCCACGGTGTTCTGATCTCGTCCAAGCTCTTCAGGGAGTTTCTTGTGTTTGTCCTGGATCCGGCCAAAGATCTCCTTGGCATCATGGTAGAACTTATGCAGTTCATAAGAGGCAGCGAGAATCTGTGTTCTCGTGTCAATGAGCTCTAGGAGGTCAGCCCAGGCTTCATTGAGGCCATCTTTCCACTCAGCAATGGTGGCAGCATCTGAATGTCCAGAGTTGATGAGGTCATCTGCCATGTGATTAACGGTATCCACACGCTCCTGCCCAATGTTTCCTGTGTCTCGAGCAAATTCTCGGAACCGTTCCTGCAACATCTGAAATGAGATGCAGATGAAGAAATCACTGAGGGCCCTGTGGAGGCTTTACACCCATCACATAAATGCTGCTGGAAGGAAACTGCCAAGTGGGAGGCACAGGTTGATATTTAAGCCCCAAGAACCACACATCCCTACTACAGAACCCATCTTGTTCCTTTGTGGAGAGGTAAGCCAATCCAGGACAACATCACCTGACAAACGCACCACCTTGAAACCACACCCACGACCTTTGGTGTGAGGCTACGGCATTGTATTTGCTCATAGCCTAGGAACCCGACGGCCTCCCATACCACCACCCACCGCACACCTACCTCTATGCCCCAGGTACTTGCCGTGACATGCTCATAGTCCTGTCCCAACTCATGGGACCCTGCGACCACCTCCCTCTCGGCGATCCACTGTTCCAGGTCATCGACCTCCCTGTTGAGCTGGAACAACCTGTGCCTCTCATCAAGCTTTCCTCTCCTTTCCTCAGCAAGGTCCTTCAGGCCAGCATATAGCTTATCGACTTTTGACTGCCGCATGCTAATACGCTCACTGTAAAAGAGACCGCACAGTGAGGAAAGGACCTCAAATGTCTTCTTCCGGAGAAAAATGAGTAAAGATAATGAACATGTTACATCAAATTTACCCCAAGAAGCTTCTGTTTAACCTATTTTGTCTAAAAAATAAAACCCTGAATAGCCTCAATTTCAAATGAAGGCCATCCTGAATTTTTTTTTCCCACTGCTAAAAGTTAATGCAAAACATTGGAACCATTATCCATTGCCAAAGGATGCAAACCATTCACTAGGGCTCTTCCCTGGCTCTGGATGCTCCTGTTTCCTCCGTCATGAGTGTAGCTAAGGGTACAGAGTTCCTCACCAGAATTCTATCTCATGATAGGAAATCAGGGCCAAGGCTGCACTGCTGCCTGTCCCTTCTGGGGAATCTGATTATGCCCACCCTGAGGACCTCACGTACCAACAGACCTGCTGACCTCAGCTTTCCCAATCTGCCTTGCAACAAACATGCAAAGACAATTCCTTTCCTTTCTGAGTCTTAAAAGGTGGTTTCCAAGAAAGCCCGAGAAGATTGCTTGTTTCTTCAAGTTAACACAGCAGCCTGGGGAATGGAAGAGTTGGCACCCTCCCTTGTTTTTCCTCTGGTTTTCTAGTGCAAAAGTTAGGATGTACTATTGTTTTGTTTTTTGAGAGTCATTTTATTTCACAGGTCTACGTACTCTTGTCTCTCAGTCCCCTTAAACTACTGCTTTTTCAAACTGACAGTTTTCTTTTCTTTTCTTTTAAGACAGGGTTTCATTATATAATCCTGGCTAGCCTATAACTGGCTATGTAAACCAGGGTGGACTCGAACTCAGAAATCTAACTGCTTCTGCCTCCCCAGTACTGGGATTAAAGCCATGCACCACCACACCTGGCCTACTGGCCTAAACTGGATGACTTTTTCAACCCAAGTATGTACTTTCATCACCTCTTTCAACTGGGTCGTGGCCAATGTGAGATATTCAACAAGCAAGAGCAACTGCTGAGAAATAATTTACCTTTCCAATACAACGTTAGCTCTTTGGTCAATGACCCACTTTAGCACTAGTGTATGACCAACGGTGTCATTTTTCTTTTAGGGTCCTTCATTGAAGAACCAACAGGCTGGTTAGCCTCATTCTCAGAGTGTCTCTCACCTTTCGGGATGGCTGTCAGCCACCAGGGCCCGGCTAGTCTTTGAGAGCTGGTGTACCGTCTCTGCATAGTCCTCAACAGCTTGTTCCAAAATCTGGTGCTTTTTCAACATGGAGACAGCACTCTGCTCATCCTGCAAACAAAGAGGCTGTCAAAACTAGAGCCAGACACTATGCTTGGGGTTATAAATTGATTGCACAGTGGTGGCACAAGAAAAGGTGCATCAGAAAGAAAGAAAAACAAACCAGTATGATATGGCTGTGAACACAGACCCATTTGAGCACAGTGCCAGGGACTAAAGAGGGCCTCTGCAGAGGAGAACATGTGACCAAGGCCCCTCTAAGGTAGAGGGGCGCTTAAGGAAGTCTAAGTATCTTAGCTAAAACCTCCAGCCTGTCAAGTGTGAATGATTAACAGCAGTCTACAGCCTTATAGTACATTTAAAACCATTTGTATGTTGCAGAGCCTGGGTGATCCTGTAAATGATTCCAGAAGACTTCTGCTAAAAAACAAAGCAAAACAAAAAACAGTAAGTGGGCTGGGCATGGTGGGACACGCCTGTAGTTCCAGCACTTGGGAGACAGAGGCAGGTGATCTCTGTGAATTCAAGGTCAGCCCAGGCAGGGCTACATTAGCAAAGCCTTGTCTCAAACAAACAAAAAGATTTTATGGGGCTGGAGAGACCGCTCAGAGGGTAAGAGGTTGCTCTTCTAGAGGTCCTGAGTTCAAATCCCAGCAACCACATGGTGGCTCACTACCACCTATAATGAGATCTGGTGCCCTCTTCTGGTGTGCAGGCATACATGCAGGCAGAATACTGTACATATAATGAATAAATAAAACTTAAAAAAAAAAAAAAGATTTTATTTATTTGTCTCCAGAGTACCTACTTTTAATCCTAGTAGGCAGCCTAAGGCAAGAAGATCACGAATTTGAAGCCAGTCTGGGCTACATATTAAGCGCTGGACCTGTTATGTGTCACATACTTAGCCTTTGTACCACACTTCAAGGGAAACAACAGGCAAATGTTTAAAGTCTGTCTTTACTCTCGGCACCAACAGGCAGCAGGTGAAATGTGTCACTAGCAGCTAAAAGGATCTGAGCAGGGCACTCTTCTGAGGCACACCTGCTTCCTCACGGGAGTCTGGAAGCTTCTCTCACCTTGGCCTTTTCCTCAGACATCATGTACAGCTCCTGCTCACTCATCCATGCCTCTGCCTCAGCTGCATCAAAGTAGTACTGCTGGGCCTTGTGCGCCTCCTCCAGCCGTCTGTGGCGCTTCTCAGTCTCCTCAATGAGGAGCCCCCACAGCTGCTTCAGGTCGGCAAGCCTCTGCCTGATGGCCTCGGCATTGAGGCTGCTGCTGTCTGTGATGATGTTTTGACTCCTCTCAAAGATGTCATCAATGCGAGGCTGGTGTCCCTGGATTTCTTTCTGAAGGGTCTGTGCAGAAGAGGCAGAAACAGTTCACTAAATGGCCATGGCCTGGTACTTTGGTGCTCAGTAGAACTCAGAAGCCTTCAAAGCCCTCACATCTCCTCTGTGTTATGATGCACAGCCTAGGCAGAAATGCTTACCTGATTTTTCTTTATTAACAGCTGCACAGTTTGAAGGTTATGGCCATGATCTGTGGAAGTGGCCAAAGGCATTCTCTCGCCAACCCACAGCTAGAAAGAATTGAAAGTGAACAGTGGTCAGGACCATATGCGAAGACAAATGAACGCTCCAAGTACGAGCACAAGGATGGCAAGGGAACGGCCAGGCAGCAAGGGCCCAGACTTCACTCAGAGGGCTGCAAGGGTACACAACTGCCTCCTCTTGGACACGAGGCACGAGTCAGTCTCCCAAACTTACTCCACTCTTGGTGTTAGAAACACGGGGAGCCCTACAGTTGGTTGGTTTAAGTCCTATTCTAGTGGCATTAAAGTCCTGGAGTGTCTTTAGAATGCCACGTCGCATGTGAGGGGACAGATCACTGCAACACAGAGGATGGGCTATAAGGGCTCGAGTCAATGACATGGTCTGGGGTAATACAACAGGACAGGTGAGGGCTACTCACAATCTCGTCTTCCACATCCCTGTTGAACTGGTGGATCTCTTTGGAAGCCAACAGATTATGCTTCCTCTCATTCAGGGGCTCCAGGAGCTCCATGAACTTGGTCTGCACAGTGAGGCGCTTGCTGTCCACCTCATCTGTGCTCTTGCCCTCCTGACTCAGCGCCTGGGCTTGGCTCTGGAGCTCCTCAATCTCCTTCTTCCTCACTTCCATCTGATTCTCCAGCATCTGAGGGAACGAGACTGCGTCAGAGCCAGAGGAAACACAGAGACTCAGTTTCACACTTTGATTTGGGCACTGGCTATGTGGAAGACTGAACTGAAGAACACAAACATAAACAGCCGAAGGCCAAGGAACAGAGTACCAGTGAGAACACACCAGCTCCTAGAGTCATGTGGGTGACATGGGAACACAGCAGCCACTCCCTGAAGGAAAAGGGCCAAAGTGGAAGCTGAAGTGTTCACTGAGGCGCCATCACACCCACCACACCACCCCACAGCAGGTCATACACCAGGGAACTGGCATCTAAGGCTAACAGTAACCTTCCCAGGAAGAGGCAGCAGCTACTCGTTAATGCACAGTGACTGGAAGAGCAAAGTAACCATACTTGTAACAAAAGAGTGAATGAGCCTTTGGATGACAAAGCCAGGCTCAGCATTCAGCCAAGCTGTCTTGGCAGTAACCAGTTGTAAGGATAACTGCTGGCCTTAGGACTGTAAAATACTATGAGGTTAGGAAAGGGGGCACTGGAAAAAAATCTGACCACTAATATTAAAAGAAATCGGTGCAGCTGGGTGTGATAGTGCACCCCTTTAATCCCAGCGCACAGGAAGCAAGCGCAGGTGGATCTTGCCAGCCTGACCTACAATGTGAGTTTCAGGGCAGCCAGGCCTAGAGATCCTGTCTCAAACAAAAACCAAACCTAACTAAACAACAACAACAACAACAAAACACCCAAACCCCAAAACGGTGTGAGCCAGGGCTAGAGATCCTGTCTCAAACAAAACCCAAACCAAACCAAACCACAACAGCAAGAAACTCCAAACCCCAAGAGGGTGTGTGCGCATGTCTGTAGCCATGTGGCTGTCTGTAAATATTGCATATGGAAACCAGTAGACACGTATGGGTCATATTCTCAGGACTGCCAGCCACCTTCTTTGGAACAAGGTCTCACTGACCTGGGGCTGATCAATTAGGCTGGACTAGCTAGTCTGTTTCTGCCTCCTCAGCACTGAGATTACAAGCACACCCTTAGGCTTATAAGGACAACTTTACTGGTTGACCCATCGGTTCAGACCACATGACTAATACATGTATGCCTATGTGCCATGGACAAAACTGTGAGCCACCACGTGGGTTTGGGGACTTGAACCCTTCATTACTACTGTTTTCTAATTAGCTCAGGGTAAATTCATTTGCCCTCAGAATCACCTACCACAATATAAAACCTTTTTATTTCCTTTACCATCTACAACATAGGAATGAACAGTTCAGAGTAAATAGCAAACAGTTCAGTTCAACCATTGCCTATTTAAGATATTACATAGAAAGATAATGAATGCAATTATTTTTATTTATATAGATGGTGAAAATACTCATCATGTTGAAAAGAAGTAATGTCATGCACAGACGCCCAACAGCTTTACTAATTACAGTCTTTCTAATTGACTCTGCTATTAGCCAAGCACTTCTCTGGGTGGTAAGACCCACCCCTCCCATGGAAGAGGAATGGCAGAGACCCTTGAGAAGTAAGGATAAAGATGAAAGCCCAGGCAGAGTGCTGTCTTGTCCACTTGCCTGCTGCTTTTTCAGCAGAATATTGACACTGGTCAGGTCTTTGCCATAGTCGTCAGACTGAATCTGGCTCTCCAGGCCGTGCAGCCATTTGTCTAGATCTGCACAGCTCTGCGTAAAAAGCTCTGCCTTGTTTGCATCGAAGAGCCGCTGGGCCTTGGTCTGGGTGGTGGATTCAAGGACTTCCCACATTTTATGTAAACCAGTGAGTTTCTCCTTCACCACAGCTTCTGTTTCCGGCTTTTCTGAAATGAGCTGCATTCCTTCCTAGAGAACACAAACCAATGAGGTTAAAAAGAAATACTTTGCAAGAGAATAAATGTCACTGAAAAAGAAAAACCAAAACCAAAACCTAGCCTGAGACATGTGATCTGTGACTTACCCGTTCACTCCCCCACTGTCCACAGTCACCCATCAAGTTACTGCTCCATAAAACCAACAATGGTCTTGTGTGCGCATGCTATGCCTCTGGGGAGCTAAACAATAAGCGTCGCGTGCTTGAACAGTTTCAAGTGAGGCAATGGGACATTTATTGTTAATAACCCACAACTTCACGGCCCAAAGACCAAACATAACACATTATTTTAACTTTTGGGAGTCTGACAGTAAAGAGGAAGGAGGATGAGAAACACACACTTCTATTATATTGCACACAACCTCCTTATGTGAATATACATTAGAAGCGTTACCATCGTTAGTGCCTGGTGTAGTGCGGGGCACACGCACACGACTTAAAACATACAGCATTAAAAAATTTTATGCAATTGTATCTGATAAAGCTTGCCATAAAGCAACACAGGTTTATGGCCAATGGCAGCGAGGAAGGAATGGACTCATGATCCATCAGCAACTGAGCGTCTGGTGGCCACTGAAAGACAACCCACGCGACATGGCGGCCACTGAAAGACAGCCCAAGCCACGTGTGGGGGCTCTGCTTCTCTCCTTGCTGGGAGTGAAGTCAGAAGCTGTAAGTGGAAGTGGCAGACTGCTACTGGCTGTGTAAGTTTTGTAAGTGATGACATATGGCTCTAAAAGAACCCAAAATAAAAGGAATTCATTCCCTCTCCTTACCAAGGCCACCATGTGGAAATGAGGGTGAGGGGACAGGCCTCATCAAATAATTTAACCCACCTTCTCAATTTTGTCAAGCCATTCTTTGTTGGATGCAAGTTCTGCCATAAATGCTTGGTGCTTTAACCATTTACTGTGCAGGTTTCTGGCTTCATCATAAGACATGTCTTGGGCTGTAAGCATCTTTTCATTGATCCAGAGGGACAGCTAGGTAGAACAGCAAGAAGTCTTTAAAACTGTCACCACAGACTTAACCTTGTTTTCTCCTACCCAGGAAAGATTAGATTCATGACATACTACATGTTCCATGTCAACAGACCAGATAGTTTACTTTGCACCTCTTACCCATCTTGTACACAAGCTTGATACCCACAGTGGACCTAATATTAAACCCAGAAGCACAGGCCCTGAAGCAGCTTTTGAATTCAACAGCACTCTTGGTCAGCTTTCCCCCAAAGCCTTGTCCTTTCAGTTTTGTTCTTATTGGTTCAAAACACATGCTTTTTCCTTCCCCAGATACCTGTGACAGCTGTACATGTTAACTGTCATTGTCATTTAATTCATCTGGCAATTATACATGAAAAAAAAAAAAAAAAAAAACCCACACAGCAGCAATGGTACATGCCTTGAATCCAGCACTCTGGAAGCAGAGGCAGGTGGAGCTCTGTGAGTCTAAGGCCACCCTGGGCTACGGAGTGAGTTCCTGGGACAGCCAGGGCTACACAAAGAAACCCTGCCTCGAAAAACCAAACGTCAAAACAACTCAGGAACCTGTTTGCTTACCTATTGGGTGTATGCGTGAGAATGTCAAAGAACACAAACAACTTGCTTACTGTGCAGCTAATACAATCACAGCACACTTTCTTCACATCTGTCAATTCTAGATCACCTGCACCTATTTTTCTACTGCCTCTGGTTCTCTAAAGAACCTTCCATTCAGACTAAGAGCACTTCATGGAACTTGATTCTGAGGCCAACCGTGTATACTTGGAAGTGAAAGCCACATAAAGCTTGCAGGCTGTGGACAGACTTAAGTGAGATCTAAGAAGCTTGGGATGGGAGTTGGCCAAACACCGGGTCCTGACCCATACCTCCTTCAGGCTTTGATCCCAAGTCAGCCCCGGCTTGGTCCTGCTTGCTTACAAGTGACTAGGCCAGAGATGCACAAAGGATTCCACACTCAGTCAGACCCCAGGTGTCTTCAGGGACGTCTCACTTCAGTTGGGTGACAGTGAGCAACCTCCTTTTAAAGCAGTCTGCCCCTGACCATCCTCATGGTTTCACCCCTCATGGCTGCTGCTGGAGATGATTCCCCAGAGCATTTGCTTCAACAGCAGTCAGTCTGTTCTTTATGAAACGTCAAGGAGGGCAAAGCAGGTCACGAGACAACTGCTGGCTATGAGAATGAACAGGAACTCTAGGTACTGGCTCCATCTTTCTCATGCTAGTCATCATGAAGAACAGCCAGAGAGGGACGGGGTGCAAAGGGAATCCTTCGTAGTGAAAGATCACTGATTGGTCAGACAACAGTAAAAATAGTACATTTTGTACCTTAAAAGAATTTAACTGTCTAAGTGGCTAAAATGTGAAATGCTTTGGCCATTCATCCAATCTAAGAAGAGATAAAAGAAAACCAAATGATAAAAATTCCTTTGCACACGACACAGGGAGAGGTCTCCCACAATGGAGGATATTTATTAACTCAAAGTGCAAGGACATTCACGTATTTTCACTACTTACAACACCCAAGTAAGATTTTTCTTTTAAGGAGAAAATAAAAATCAGGCTTACGAACCAACACGGTCTTTGCTCACCACATCACCCTACAGCTAAAGAAGCATGCAGCACAGTGCTGTGTGTCTGTGGAACTAGTCAGCTCAGCGAGTCACCAAGGTCATGTCGGAATTTACTCATTCAAATTAAGAAAAATGCTCTGAACAAAGCTTATCACAGACCTCAGTCCTGTGCCAATGTCTGTACTGCCTTCCTGGGAAAATAAAACAAGAAAGCCAACCAACCAAAACCAACTCTATGTCAGAAAACTGCAAGTACACTATGCTATAAGAGAATGACTCAGTCCAGCACAGCTTTCAGATCACCCATTTTTTAAGGATATTCCACCAAAACCACTGTGAAAATTAACATGTTCCCCACATAGGTATATGAGGTAAGCAACTGGGTCTCTGTTCTGTCTTCTAGTACAATGGCTGCACCCAGTGTTTATGGAACTGGTAACAAAGGCAGGTCTCATAATCCTTGCCAAGGCACCCAGGAGAAAGGGTGTGTGTGTGTTGGGGGGTGGGGGGTGGTTGGGTGTGGAGGAGGAAACAAATCCCTGGATTCTCTGGACCTTGAACACAAAGAGCCATTAATAGAACTGAATTTGGCCTCTGGGCGCTTTGTAAAAAACAGTCAAATATATAAGGCTGGTCTATACAACCTCCATTCCCGGAAGACTGGCTCAAAACTGGGTATACTTAAATGAGGCAGAATGCAGTATAGGAATGTGGGACAACTTTTTGGGTCATGTACTTGTATTTTTACAGTGTCTTAGAACCACTAAACTTGACTTAAATTTTGTTACAGGCTGACTATACACTGTGTGGGACATCCAACAGTCTCAGCAGCCCCTGTGGTTGTGCCAACTTTAAGGAGACTTGGTATAACTGTCACATAGAAACTACGAGTCACTCCCACATGAGCAACAACAGCAGGAACTGCATCCCAACACTCTCTGTTGGAGCCCACTTCCTTAGGACCCCTGCGCCAGCCTGAAGGTCACTGGAATTCAGTCAAGGGTGCTTGCTGATTTATAATGTGTGTGCATGTGCTGTTGGGGGTGGGGGTAGGAGGTACCAAGAAATCAGAATATTTTGTGATCCACTGGGAAGGAGCGTCACTTTGCTAACTTTCTCAGTTTTCTATTTATAAAACCTGTGCCCAGGTGACTAAACACCAAAGTGTTAGGAATGTCAGCTATAAAGAGGCTCCTCTCAAGGGTTCCCGCAGAACACTCATCTGTCTATTCTTTGGCGTTCTTTTCTCAGATTTAGCCTGGGCTTTACCATGGTTCTGCCGATCAATTTTATCTTATTAACTTGCCCTTTAAAAGTGGAGCAAGACTGGGGCAGTGGCTCATACCTGTAACTTAGAACTTAGGGGACTGGAGCAGAAGTACGTTACAGGCCAGTATAGCCACAGTGTGACAATGTATCAGATAGATAGATACAACAAGAAGGACAGATAGATAGATAGGTAAGTGAGTAAATGAGTAAACCAAAAAGGATAGGTAGGCAGACAGGCAAAAAAGCAGGCCTAGCAGAGTCCATCAATTCTCTGGCTAAAGGAACACAGTCTCAAGTGATGTTTGTTTCAAGGCACAAGGAAAGCCACTGTGTGGTGGATTCACACGTCTCTCCTGTACTGAGAACCAACCGTGTCCACAGCCCCCTTTAGAGCCCACTTCCTCTATGTTTGTCTTGGAACATGAATTTATCTTTGAGTGGCTATCCTCTCTCCATGGGTGTTTATGTGCCTCACACTCAAAAGTAGCATCCCTAAGATGGATGCTGACAGACAACGTAGTTTAGGGACATCCCTTCTTAAGGTTTATCTGCCAGAGCATAGCGTAAGTTCACAGTCCTTTCAAGGGACATGAATGCCCTTTGTCACAAAGGATCTAACACGCCTGCTGTATTTCTTTGGACATATAGCCACATGGGAATATACAGCTACAGGGTGTTGGTGCGAAGTTAAACTATATTCTTAGCACACAAATTAATTCTGCCCCGGCCCCCAGGTCCCGACATTCTCTCGTGGATGCTCCTCATCCCACTCTATTAAAACAGAGAGACGGAATTCCACTGCAGCTCTCTGACGGACGAAGAAATATGATGTGTTCATGAATTCACACATGTGGAGCTCACTATGTGCTTTTCCACAGCTAGTTTGCAGAGTCTACATTTTCCTGGCCAACTATAGTTTTCAAAGTGTGTTTATGCATTTATCAAGGGAGAATCCTGAGATTAATGCCACATGTTAAAACTTGGTTTTTGAATTTAGAGTATCTCTCAGCCTAACTTTTCTAAAGGGTCTTAAATGAACAAACCTGAATTATAGCTTTAAATTTTCTGTTTTCTTTTTCTTTTTTAGGTTTTCAAGACAGGGTTTCTCTGTATAGCCTTGACTGCCTGGACTTGCTTTGTAGACCAGACTGATTTCAACTCAGAGATATTCCTGCCTCTGCCTCCCAAGTGCTGGGATTAAAGGTGTGTGACACCACTGCCTGGCTAACTTTTCTGTTTTTTAAAAAACATTTACTCATTTTTATTATATGTTTATGTGTTTTGCCTACATGTACAGCTGTGTAACATGTACTGGCAGTGCACATAGAAGCCAGAGGAAGGGGGTCAGAACAGATCTACTGGAACTGGAACTGCAGGCAGTTGTGAGTCTGACTGAGCCCGGCCCCTCTGGGAGAGCAAGCCAGTGTTCTTAACCACCAAGCATGCCTCTAGACCATATATCTCTGGTTTAATATTAGAGAGTTTCAGTATTTATTAAGGTCTTTCCTTCCATGGTATTTAAATGTACCTTATTTCAAAGAGTTAAAGCAACACTAAAATGCCTTTCAGGGCATGTCTGTACATCATTGCTCAGTGGTTTTCTCAGATGGAAAATATCTGTGTCTGTATTGCCTAGTGTGGTAGCCAGCAGTTGTCTGTCAGAACTATGTCCTGAATTTTAACTTAAAATGAAGCAACCACGTGTAGCTAACGCAAGTATAGCCTCTACAGTATCCTGAAATGTCGACGAACTGACAATCTAAATGACTGATAGACAGTTCCTCCAGGTGAACTCACAGGCATGCTAACTCATAACCAAGGTCACTAATGGACTTCCAGCATCATTTATTTCACAATTTTATTGCTTTTCTTCAAATGATGGCTGGCTCCTGTTGGAAACCACATACCTCTTGACAATCTTGCAGGAATTTCTGTAGATCACGGTTGTCCTTTAATCTCATCAAAAGTTCACTGGCCGCCTCACGATTCTTTTTGTGTCTGTCAGAAGAATCAAATAATTCAATAATAATTAAATGTAGAATTTATAAGCTGATTTCTTCCCTGGGCTTCTGTATGAGCAGAGAAATATTTTTTACAGTCTGTAACTATTTGACAGAGGCAAGATGGAGAAATATAGCATCCCCTAAACACCTGTCAATAATGCACACAGGCCAATGAGAGTCACTACATATAAGACCCTGCTACTGACAATGTCAAAGAACTAGAAATGTATTCTCTAGAAACTCAAAACTGGGTACAAGGCTAAATAGAACATATAAGCTAGGTATGGTGGTGCACGCCTTTAATCCCTGCACTCAGGAGGCAGAGGCTAGGTGGATCGTTGTAAGTTCGAGGCCAGCCTGGTCTACAAAGTGAGTCCAGTACAGGCAAGGCTACTACACAGAGAAACCCTGTCTCGAAAAACAAAACAAAACACATAATCATGTAATGGTTGGGGCCAGAGGGGCAGCCTATTTGTTGAGCACGGACTGTTTTCCCAGAGGTCTCGAGTTTGATTACCAGCACCTACATGGCAGTTTATAAACCTCTGTAATTCCAGTTCCGTGGGATCCACTGCCCTCTGTTGGCCTCCCCAAGCACCAGGCACTCACACGGTGAACAGACATACAGACAAAAATACCCATAGACATAAAATAAGTAATAATAAAAATAAATCATGTAGGCCTGTCTCTATCTTCCGAGTGCAGGAATTAAAGGCATGCCCTATCACAGGCAGCTTGATTATCCGTAAGAAATTATTTTCTGATAAATTCCTATCTTGGGACGTTATCATACCCAAACACCACAAAATAACAATTTTGTGCCTATAAGGTCACAGGCTTATTCAATCCTACTCTTGGTAGGATAGCTAAGGTTTTAAGTCAAAACGAAAACATTAAGAACAAACAAACAGCAAACAGCAAACCTCAAACCTGTAAGATTTGGAGGCTGCTGCTGAAACTAGTAAACAGCTCGAGAAGCAGGTGCTCAGCTTGAGTGCTAACTTGCTGTGCCAGAGGCCTCCGGAAACTGGAACAGCAGAGTGAATGACGAGAAAGGGCTACTCATGCAGTGACGGCCGCTGCTCAACGGCAACGGTGAAGAGCAGCAAGCGTGCCACGCTGAGGAGTGACGCGCAGGGGTGCACACAAAGTGCAGAGGCTGCAGATGGAGCTCAGCTGGTGCAGTGTTGCCTAGCAAGGCAGGCACGTAGAGATTACTCCCTAGCACCACGCAAGACAGCCAGGTGGGGCACGCCTGGGATCTCAGGACTACTGAGTTAGACGCAGGGGAGTTGGATGTTCAAGGTTAACCTCAGCTAACTGAATTTGAGGTGAACAGAAAGAGCTGGGCCTCCACTGTGATTCTCACAGCAATTCTTTGCTTGATGAAGTGAGCAAGAGCAGCTCAGGAAACACAGCAAGTGTTGAGTGACACTCAAGAGAAGTTTCCTCAAGAGAAAGACAGACCTGACTGTGCATCTCCCATACACACCCTTAGTGAGTGCTGACAACGTGACATTGTAGCTATCACCCACCTATACTAGGGCTGTAAGAATATCACAAATAGTAGGGCGTGTGCCTTTAATCCCAGCCCTTAGAAGGCAGAGTAAGTTCCAGGACTGCCAGGGCTCCAGGCTACACAATGAATCCCTGTCTTAAAAAACAAAAACTAAAAAGCAAAAATAACAAAAAAGAATACACAAATGGAAATAATGTGGCCATTAAAATGTTTGATACATGAAGGGACTTTCTGCTTTCTTAGTTAAAAGGGTTCCTGCAGTTCCCACGGACAAGGGGATCTTAACACTTAGACAAAAGGCTGCTTTGCCATGGCTCTTCTTTATCAGAAACCACAAACCAAACAAACAATTAAATGAACCTGGGCCGAAGGGATATCTGAAAATGTTCTTCGAGAAAGAATATCAAGAACGTTTCTGAAAGGTCCTAACCCTCAAAATCCAGCTGTTTACAGGAGGTTTAATAAACAAATTGAACAGGTGATCATTTGAGTTGCAGCTAGTGGCAAAAGGCAGTAGTTTTGCCTTTACTCAAAGGCCTTGGGAAAAGGGGTCCCTCCCTTCTTCCCAGCATCCCAGCCACCACACTGGCAGTAACAGGATATGTGCATTCTGAGGCTCACTGAAGTAATGGGATGAAAACAATTCTAAACAGAGTTTAAAACATCCCTTCTTTCAGGGAGAAAAACCACCAGACAGATTCTGAATGCACTTCTTATGCAATCACGTCTCATGCACGCAGATTTCTGTGAGATCACAAACAAGGTTCAAGTCCAAACGGCAGTGCTAGGTGTGTGTGTGGGGGGGTGGGGTGGGTGAGCATGGCCTTTACACAGTATGCTCTAAGGAGATTAAGCTGCCTCAGATAAGACTGAGCATGAAGCTATGTATGGAGGTATGTGCCTGTGATCCCACCACTTAGAAAGGTGAGGCAAGAGGATTGCTGTGAGTCTGAGGTCTGCCTGGGCTAAAGAGTAAGACTGTGTCTCATAAAACCAAACCAAACCAAGTCAAAGCCAGTTTACATGGCCAAAAGGTTTTCTGGTGACAACATGTGACATTCATGCAAAGGAAAGCTTAGAAATACTCTCACATTTGGGTCATGGATATAGTAACAGGAAAGGGACCAGGAAGAGCCTTCTCAAATATGGCTGTTGTTTCTGCAATCCTAAAAGACTTTATGTAGTGATGTCCTCTCACCACTTGTCCCTATAACAAGACTCAAAAGTGGAACAGATACTGATGCTGGGTGCACCTCTGCTTCCTCTGAGTTTGAATGAAGGCCTAAGATAATTTGGTAACACTAATCCATGTGAGAGGGTGAACTGAACCTTGCCACAGGCTACAGTGATCTGGGGGCGGGATCATGCTGAGAGCAGTGCACATGAGGAAGGCCTGCTTTGTGAACTCTCAGAGGGAAGCAGAGGTTCTGCTGGGTCTACTCATGTGATACTTTAGAATCAGGGAGATGGTGCTGTGGAGAAAGCACCTGCTGGCAAGTGTGATGACTCAAGTTCAATCCTGGGGGACTACATGCTCGAAGAAGAGAACTGGCTGCTGCACATTCTGACACCCACATAGCACACTCTCATCTAAAATAAACAAAATAGAAACAATATTTTAAAATATTTCATTAAAAAAAAAATCTGTGGAAATAAAACCTTCACTTTGCTGGGACAACCAAAATATGGGAAGTGTTTCACTAGGGTCAGCACACAGAAGCTGTGGTTAAAAGCTGGCTGCGGCTGCCACTTGAGCTGGTAGGGGATTGGTGCTCTACGGGTCATCCCAGGTGAATATTGGTTTTGAGGGCATGATGTGGTCATAGAGAGCAGCTGAGGCTTGACACTATGAGAGGCCATTGGTGAAGGTATAGACTCAGTAGCAGTGGAAACCCCAGGATTGAAGGGGACACAGAGAAAAGTAGAGGTCCTGCACCATGTGGCAGGGTCACAGGACCTGAATAGAGCCCAGGCTGGCTTCAAACCCATAGAGATCTGCTTGTCTCTGCCTCTAGAGTGCTGGGATTAAAGACATGTGCCATCACACCTGGGAGAGAGAGAGAGAGATAGAGTGTGAGTAAGTGAGTGAGTGAGTGAGTGTGTGTGTGTGTGTGTGAGTGAGTGAGTGAGTGTGTGTGACTGTGTGTGTGTGTGTGTGTGTGTGTGTGTGTGTGTGTGTGTGTGTGTGTGTGTGTTTTGTAGCGGATGGCTACAAGGCCCTTTGGAACCGAGCAAATCCTGAGTGGGCAGCAGAAGTCTGACACTGAGCTTTTTATAACTGTTGGAGTTTGATTTCACTCTGACTGTACCTTGGTTCTTCATCTTGAATTAAGAAAGCATTTAATTTATTTTTGATTTGAAATAAACCACAGTTGAAAGACTGTGGAATTTTACAAACTTTGAAAGAAATTTTAATGGACATTATAAAGAGAGCGTAGATATGTTGGAGACTTTGGATATTTTAGAGGCTTGGCCTTTGAAAGACTGAAGATGTTTGAAAGAAATTGAGCTTTTAAGTGTTTGAACTTTTTAAGACTGTGGGCTTTTGACGCTATTTTATTTTATATTTTCATGTTAATATCAGCATGGCATTTTGAAGACCACAAGAAAAGAATGCTATGGCTTAATAAGTGATGCGTTTGTGTGTCGAGTTGGCAGGAGTCAAGCATGCTGGCTAGTTTTTATGTCAGCTTGACACAAGCTAGCTAAGTCATTTGGAAGAGAACATCACTGAGAAAATACCCCACCAATTGACTTAAGCTTGTGGTACATATTTTTGATTGATGATTGATGTGGGTGGGCCCAGCTGCTTTAACAAAGCACGCTGAGAAGCCACGAGGAACAAGTTAGTAAGCGGCACTCCTCCATGGCTTTGGCTCCAGTTCCTGCCCTGAGTTCCTTGGTTGATGGTCTACAAGCTGTAAGCTGGAAATAAACCCTTTCTTCCCCAGGTTGCTTTCTTTGGTCATGGTATTTTATCACAGTGATAGAGACCCTGGCTACAACGGGGGATTTCTGTATCAAGCTGGATAGAGGTCCATGCTGTACTGTTCTGTGTCTGGACACTGCTGCAATCTTCCTTGACGGCCAGGAGGCTCCCTCCCATGTTCAGACTCTTAGGGAAGGCTATGGTGGCTCCTGCGCCCATGTTTTCTCAACACACAGTGCTTTCGTACAAGACGAATAGACCTGAAAGTTTAAATATTTATTCAGCTTGTGTCCTTCCAGCCCCTGGAACTCCCAGGTCTGTCTGCAAAAATCCTCTGGCACTGGTTTCCAATCTGCAGGCCTTCAGGGATAAGGAAGTGATACTAGGACTCAGTTCCTATCAGCTGTCTTCAAGAAACAGATTGAAGCTGAGTCAACACGCGATGCTCTCTCCTCCCACCTTCCTTCTGTTGAGCAATAGTAAAGAATGTTCTCTATTTGATTTTTAAATCAAAGCCAGGTGAACACACTTCTTTTTCCTTTCTCTTTCTTCCTTTCTTTCTTTCTTTCTTTTTCTTTCTTTCAGACAGGGTTTCTCTGTGTAGCCCTGCCTATTCTGGAACTCGCTGCAGAGCAACGTGGCCTTGAACTCAGAGATAGTCCCAGCACTCGGGGAGGCTGAGGCAGGCAGATCTCTGAATTTGAGACCAGTCTCATCTACAGAGCAAGTTCTACAACGGCCTAGGCTACACAGAGAACTCCTTTCCTGAAAAACAAAAGCCAGCCAGCAAGCAAACAAACAAAAAAACAAACCTGAGAAATCCCTAAGAAAGCCCTGAAATCCAGCAGGCAGCCATCTTTAGAGCCACCTGCTTCCAGCAGCCCTGTGCAGCAGCAGCACTGTGGGAGGCAGCAGGCCAGCTGCATGTCTGTCCAGATGCAGATGCCTAAGAGCCACTAAGCCAGCACGTGCACCTCATGTGGATGGAGGTGCAAGACATATGACATTCACAAAATGAGACTCAATGTTATGAAAGAATAAAGTCTTTATCCCCACTTAACATATTAGGAACTGGGAGGTCTTTGGTCCTTACACTCTGTAAGATTTTGATGGAATTTTTGTTTTTAAAAGCAACACACACACACACACACAAAATAAATAAATAAATGCAATATACACAAAATCATAGTATAAGTTATATTTATCTTCCAACTTAAGTGCAAGGAAGTTGGAACTGCTAAATCTGGGAAGCAAAGCAACTCCCCTCTGTACCTTATGTCTTATTTTAATTTGACTTGGCCCAGATTCCCAGGAGACCATTTTAGGTTGGAAAGCAAGAGGCTGTGTGAGCAAACAGCTCTTCTGAACTGCATAAGGAGGACAGACGAAGAGCCTTGATATCAGTCTCACAAGAAGACCTTAAGTTCAGTCTGAACTGTAGGCAAAATGGAAACGTGACATCAGAAGCTAAGGACTGAGCTACATGGCCAGCCCAGAACTGACCCTCAAGTGTGCACCTCAACTTTGACTGGCTCAGGCCTCCCACTTTAACCAGAACAGGCAAAGACCCAGATTTAGGGTATATAGACCTTCAACAACTAGAGAGGAGGAAGAAGAGAAGACAAAGCCAAACTGTCTCATCTTGGAGAATGCCACAGATGAGGAGAAGATGTCTTTCTCTATCATGATGGCAGGGGAGGGGGGCGACTGTTCGTTCCTCCATGGCTTTCTTAGGTACTCAGGACAAGCAAATCTCACCTTCTTCCTTTCCTCTGTCCTGGTAGGTACCTGAGAAGTGTCACATGGATGAAGGAGAATGTGGCCTAGGCTAGGAAAACTCAGGCTTTCAAGGTCCACCATGACAACTGTGCAAGACTGCAGCTTTTGGAGGATGGCTGCCTAGCATATGGCAGTCACAGGCCTCTGGCTAAGTACTACCTTGGCTTCCCTGGCTTTCTTTTGGGGACATCTATGAATGCTTTACAAGTATCACACTCAAGTAGCCATGTGCCACTCCCTCACTTCCTGGGCGGGTAGATGCAATTTTGGTAAGCGCGTATGCTCTGCTCACTGGGGAACTCAGACCCACAAGGTCCGCAGGCTGAGGGTAGAGGACCTCACTCAAACCTTCAAACATCGTACCTGTCGTCAATAGAGTCCACCTTCTCCTGGATGCGGTCCGAGTTGATGTTCCCATCGCTCACCAGCCTTCGGCCAGTCTCCACGACAGCATTGATCTTCTCCTCGTTGGCATCCATGGTGGTCATGAAGTCTTCCTGCTTCTTAATAGCTGCTTCAGCTCCTTCCAGGGTAGTGGGCATTTCAGTATGAGCCAAAACATATTCCTTATTTTAAAAGAGAGAGAAAAATCCAGAATGGTATGACGTATTAACAAAGAACCTTTCCTCTGTGTGTTTCCATACACATTACAATCACTGTTTCACTGTACTTCCACTCCGCAAAGTAACTTACTGAAGTGGGCAAAATTAAAAGTTTGAAAGGCAAGCAAAGCAAAAAACAAAAACCAACTAACCGCATGCACCCGCACTACCCCACCCCGCCACCCGAAGTGCATGCATCCAAGTACACCACCATAAGTCAGTCCATATCCCTAAGTAGTAAATGTCATAAACTGATTCTCCCATAATAAGCAAAGCTCAGTCTGTCGACTGGTTGGGTCCACAAAGGCAGCAACAGCGGCATCAGCATCAGCAGCCCCTCTATACTCTTCTTTTAAGAGAGATTAATACTCCCAATGTTGGCAGCCATCTTCAGCTGCTTTTACTACCCTCATCTTTGCTTTGTATATCTGGGTGAAACTCTTCATCTTTCTAGAACAAAAAAAACCCCTCAATATTTGCTCACTGTATTTAAGTTGGGCTAGCACCCCACAGAATACGGCCATATTAAATGAGGAATTATTATGAGGACCTTAATGGTAACTGCAACAGAACCAGACTCTGCTTCCTCAGAGAGCTTCAATTCTAGATTTTTTTTTTTTTCTTCATCCTGAGGGATTTCAATGCCATGAAGAGTCGGGGGTGGCATACGCTTCAAAACAATACATCTAATTTCACATAGGCATGCCTTAAGCTTAGCCAAGAGTTTCAAACACCAGGCAGGGCCTGTTTCAACAAGATGGAAGCCAAGGCCATGTCCAACGTTACCTGGTTGTTAAGAAAAGCTTCTGCTTGCTTTGTGTCCCTGAGGAACTGCTGGTAGGCATGGGACTGCGACAGAAGATTTTGTCTGTTCTCCCACATTTTGTGAAGCTCATTCCAGCCAGTGTCTAAGGCCTGCAGCCGCTGCCGCAGAAACATGTACTGGGCATCAGTCTGGCCTTGGGTGACCATCTCACCCATGTCCCGCATCTTCTGGTAGTCCTCCTCGTAATTGTCAATCTCATTTTTTATATTCTCGTGCTGTGTGAGAAGCTTCTCTGCCTCAGTCAGCGTGTTCGGCATGTCCTCTGAGGCGATGGCAGTCTGCGTCCTGGAGAGCCAGGACTGGAAGTCATCCAGGTCCCGCAGGAACTGCTGCAGCTTGCTGGCCTCGCCCAGGGAGGCCTCTCGGTTCTTCAGGGTGGTCTTCATTTCCTCCCACACGTCACTAATCTCGGCCAGCCGAGACAGGATGGCTTGGGCCTGGTCAGGGTGCTCGGACTCCAGCTTCTCGGCCTCTTTCTGCAGGTCACTCAGCTTCGCCTCGATGGCCACCAAGTCTCGTTCCATGCCGGTCAGCTTGCGCTGCAGGGCCATGACCCCCGCCAGGTCATTGCCAAGGTCTTGGGTAGACTCAATAACCTTGGTCTTTTCCCGGATCCAGGATTTGGTTTCATTGCACTCGAGGTGGTAGTTCTGGATGCTCAGGGCAGACAGAAGAGCATCCTTTTTCCTGTCCACCAGGTCTCTGAACTGACTCCACCTGTGGATACAGAGAGCGTGGCATGAGAAGGGACGCCAAGTCTACGGTAGATCCCGGACAGTGGGAGTCAAAGCCACCTCACTTCCCCCATCTTCCTTTGACTCAGTATTTTCACGTGCTTATTTTTAAATCATGTCATGCAGTAAACGTCTATCAAATGGCGCAGTGAACAGTTGGAACACATCTGTCCCCCAGGTCTAGTAATTCATGTCTGCTGTCCTCATCATACACACCATACACATACACAGAATGGCAGGGACAGGACAAAGGTCGTCCCTGGTAACTGAGGCTCTCTTCAGCAAGTTAAGCTCTATAAGAGAACTCTGCTCTAGACGTCAACTTCAAGGGACAATGACGGTTTTATCTTGCTGTCTCCCACCACACTGGGTACAGGTCACTAGGGCTCTAATTTCAATTTGGGGAGCAGCAGATGCTGGGTGACTCGGCTCATGTTCTGAATGATGTCACCTCACCCTAAAAACTGCTTCTTGCAAAACATGAATGAGAATATACGGAAAAGCAGATGCCACCGTCATGACATCAAAGCCAGTGAACTTGCGCAGGAAGTTCCCGGTAGCGAAGCTAGTCCGGCGCCCTCGCCCGCTGCAGACCCACACAGGGATAACATGCACACGACTGAACCACGTGTACCTCGTGTTGAGCTTGTCCTGCTGAGCTCTGATTTCCTTTTCACTCGGGTGGCCACTGTGCATCAGCTGCCGTGCAATCTGGTTCACCACAGCAACCCGGGAAGCTTGGTTGTTCATTTCTGGTTCGAGGCTCTCAAATCTGAGAAAAGCAATTCAGAAGGGTGGTGACTGCCAGGGCCCGATGTGCCAGCTGCAGCCTCGGCTCCCAGGCAGCCTCACTCACCTGTGCTGGATCACCTCCAGGTCCTCCAGCTTCTCTGGGATCTGCATGTTGTTAAGCCACTGCTCCTTCTCATCAATCCAGAGCTCGCAGGCATCGGCCTCGCTGAACATCTTGTACAGGGCCAGGGTGTCCTGCAGGGCCTGCTTCCTCAGCCGCGTTAGCTCCGCCACCTCCTTGTAGCGCTCCTCAATTCCTGCCAGCCGGCCCTTCACATCCGGAGACTCTGCGTGTGCTTGGGGAAGGGCGCTGGCCTGCTCATGCAGCGTGTCGATGGTGGGCCTGTAGTTGGTGATCTCTTCGGCTACGTCTTTATGCTTCTTGACCAGGGACTGGGTGGAGTACTCATCATGGCCCACATCATTGCTGGAGACGATCTTGAGGATGTCGAGCATCCAAGCATCAATGTCATCAGCATCTGCCTGGAACTGGTGCAGCAGTAAGGCCTCCTCTAGGCGCTTCTTCCGGATGGCCGAGAGCTGCTCCAGGTTGGCCCACTGCTCCCGGATGTAAGTGATCCTCTCACGGATCTTATCTGACCCTAAGTGCTCCTCTGCGATCATGTCTTCACCTTCTTTAATGGCCTGCTCAAAGTGGCCACTGCGGCCGCTCATCTCATCCTCAAACGCCCGGTGCTTGCTCAGCAGGCGCATGACACTAGTCAAGTCTTTGCCGTAATCATCCGAGGACAGGATCTTCTCCTTCTCCCGGATCCAGCCTTCCTCTTCTGCCATCTCCCAGAAGAACTTCCAGAGGCGACGGTACTCTTCGAGGCGAGCCCTGCGCTCAGCTGCCAGCTGACAAAGCTCTTGGTAGCAGAACTCCATGTGGGCAACACGGTCTCGGATTACCTGGGGGTCGCAGGGCTTGTAGCCTGTTTCAACACCAAGGAAAGAATGTTGAGTGTCCAACAGTTTCCTGCTCACTGGTAGACAGAAAGCTGTGTTCCATGGTCTTAGCCTGGTTACAGGTTCAAGTCTAAGCAGTGCCGTGTAAAAAGCAACAGGATACTTCCCGAGCTCCTGACTGCAGCAGGAAGAGGGGCTACGATGTGCAAGGCTCTTTGCACACGCACAGAGCTCTGCAGATGGCCCAGCTGTAGACAAAGAAATCACTTCTAACTCGAGACAGCACACACATCATATGAGAGAAGGCAGCTGTGTATTTTTGGTTAGGGGCAAAGCCTAACCCTTCTAAACAACCTCTAGACAGCATGTGACCAGGCGTTAAAGCTGTGAGCTGCTGGAGTAGTCACCGCAGGCTGTTAGTGCATATTTTTTATTGAGCGTGGGTTGGCAACGTTTTCACTGCCAGACACCAAAGCTCTCAAAACCAAGTAGCATTGGAATAAAGAATAGATGTGTCTTTAAAAGAGGCAGTGCTGAAGTATTCAAAAACTACTGCACTTTGCACTGCACACATTATAACCTGGAAACAATCCTCCCCAAAACCTATAATGGTGCTGCTGTAAGTTACAATTCCACTGCCACACACAGTTTGTAGGATATAGAGATACACTCCGCTGTGGAGGAGATGATGTCTCCGACAGTCACTCTCACCTTCCCCGTCTGTTGCAAACTTCTGGGCAGAGGCATTCACACCCCTTACACGCTCTGCTTGGATGGCGATGTCTGCTTCAACCAGGGTGTGCTTCTGCAACAAGTCTTCTACACCAAGCAAGTGCTTGCCATAGTCTTGAGATAGTAACAGCACCTGTACACAAGCAGCAACACAAGGGAAGCTTGTGAAATCAACCTTGATTTCAGATTATCTTTGGACAAGCAGATTCGCTGTACCCTCCCTCTGGCTTGTCACTGGCCACCTCTGGGCAAGACAACGCCAAGTAAGTCAGAACAAAACAAACATGAGACCTAGATAAGGAAGGAGAAACACAACAAACTAAGGACCATCTACCTGGACAAAAACTAATAAAATTCACATTAAAAACAGAACAGAAAGGGCAGTCTCCCAAGGGACCTCCCCATCAAGAGCTTATCGGTGTGCCTTTACACCATTATATAACTGTAATCAGTAGGAGACTACTTAAAAGCCTGTTTGGCACATCTTTAACCCACTAAGGAGACCATGGTCAGGTGGCAGATCATCATTTTGAACTCACTGAGATTTTCTTGTTTCTCATTCAACCTGCTAACTTTTCTCCTTCCTATCCTTCCACATTGTCCCAGATAAAATTCCTACGTCAGTCTTAACATTTCTCAGGAAACTATGTGAACCTGAATTATAGTGTGCGTACCATGACTTATAAACAAAAACCACATCTTTGCTATATTTCATGAACATTCTATTCTATTATGAGGTCAAAGAAGACCAAACCTAAGAACATTGTAAGTATGGGGCGATAGCACAGGGAAACTGGCAGTTATTAGCTGACCTTGTAACGACTGGCATCAGAGAGAGGAAAAGAAGACTGTCTAAACACTATTCTCTTCCGTTCTCAAGGATAAGAGCATTCCAGCTTGAGAACTGCTCAATAAAGATGGTGCCCTATGGTCTGTATCAAAAGATACCAACAGGCACAGGGCTGTGACAGAGCAGCATCGCAGCCGTCA
This sequence comes from Acomys russatus, assembly GCF_903995435.1. Lineage (NCBI taxonomy): Eukaryota > Metazoa > Chordata > Mammalia > Rodentia > Muridae > Acomys > Acomys russatus. The sequence continues at coordinate 730,299 of NC_067158.1, read as the reverse complement.
TTGTCCTGTCCCATTCCAACTGGTAAACATTTTGTCACACTCCCAACTTCTGAAAGGCCAGGAGGCAGACATGAAAAAAGGTAGAGAAGGGGAGAAGGGATACACCACCCTAAAGATCTGAGTTCTGGCTTCCTAGTTCCTGGCTTGGGCTTACCACCTCCACCCCCATCTGCATACATGATCCTAACAGTATTACTAATACAGAGAAAGATCTCTGAACAGATCAACTCTGAGAATTAACAATGAAAACAACCACAGTATGAATCTCTACACTGGTATCTACTTTTAAGACAGACCTAAATGCTTGGCTCCAAAGTGCTCTTTGTTACAACTTTCCCACAGGATTCATAACCACTTATGGGCAGTATGGCCTCACTATGGCTTGGTAGAAGTGGGCACTGGACAAAGAAAGGGTCCTGGTGCATGGCCCCCACAAAGCAAAGGTCTGACTCAATCAGCTCTGGCCTCTCCTACTTTTTTTTTGGTCAAATGTTACCTTCATTTCATCCATCCAGTCCATAATATAAAGCATTTCCTGGAATATCTTCTGCAGCCCCAGGTTCATCTCAAGACGCTGCCTCCTGGCCCTGAGCAGTTCCAGCAAGTATTCCCAGAGCCGGATGACATTGTCCTTCCTCGCTGTAATGCGTTTGATGTCATGGTAGTTCTCTGCTTCCAGTTCCCTGGCCACAGCCACCACGGCCTGGACGCGCTCTTCATATGCAGCAATGTCTGTCTCGATGGCCTCATGTTTTTTGGTGGCGGCCTCAACAGCAGGAAGGTCAAATCCAAAGTTGTCCTACAGAGAAATAGAACAAGAAGAAATGTAAGTCATCTGAACGGAAACGGGTGCGCGCGGCACACGCACAGCATGCAAGCCAACTGTCTTTGGAGTCTGCTACTCCGTTGGCCTCTCACTTCCCTAGGGCCCTTACAAACTTCTGGTTGAGTTCAAATGTCTTCCTAACAGCACGTCAGCAACTTGTCGCTAAAGAGGATCTAGCACCTAACTCGATACTGAGCAGGTGGGACTTTGTAAAGCCAAAGGAAAGAAAACTGCTTTTGTATTTCATGACCAGCCTCACTGCCTTGAGGAGCCAGTAGGTCAGATGTTGAGGGAAAAGAGTGAGGGGAACTTTCCGAGCTTCTATGAATGTGAAGGATCCACACAGACAATGGCTCTCAACAACCTGCTGCTTGAGCTCCTCCCAAGTCTACGACGAGTTAGACAAACAGATGAGAAAGTGTACTGGAAATTTTAAACATTCTGTTTGTGGGAAATGGAAGTGATGGCTGGCCAGTAACTTCACAATACTGGATGCTGGTAAGTGCTCTTGCTCTTGGGGAGGCCTAGTGTTGCTCGGCTACCTCAGAAAAACTTGCATTAGAAACTTAGAACCTGAGACACCAGGCGCTGGTTTTCGCTCAGCCACGTCTCCCTCATAGCTGCCTTGCGGTCAAATCTGCGGGCGAGCTGTTCCAGTTTTTCCTGCCTTATGAGCTCATTCCGCAGAGCCAGTTCTCGTTCGTGTTCTGCTTTTTCCAGTCTTTCCCAGGCCTGCAGGAGTGGAGGGGAAAAAAAGCATGATTTCCTGCAATGTTCAAGGAACCGTCCTTGACTTCAGCAACAGCTAGTATTTGTCCAAAGGACTGCAGAACTTGAAAGGGAAGTTTCCACCCTTGAGAAAAAGATATTTTTCTCCCTCAGAATGGCCTCATGGGAACATACTCTTATCAAAGCTGAAAGATCCTGCCATAAGCTTGGAAACAAAACAGTTTCAGGGCAAAGGGCAACATAATGACAATGTCTAAATAACTCTCATCACATGAAAGAAAGAAACTGACTTTCTTTAGGGCAAATATATTAGGAATCTCTCACTCACTCCACCCAGAGGCTCATTTTAAAAATTCACATCTGAATTTTTCTTTCAAAATCCTGACCATTAAATTCATTCCTGAATGTCTTAATGTTTAAAAAACAAACAAACAAAACAATCACTGAATACTCAAAGGATTCTGTGTGCAAGTGAACAGAGTTCTAGATTTTTCTAGGTGTCATTTGCCACTGTACAAGCCTGTACTTGCAGGCATCCGAGGCACAACAATGGAAAGGGCCTGTCTGACAGCGTCTCTGATGGAGGCAAACAACTCCTGAGGCCCATAGCCCGCAGATTCCAAGCCCATGGAGGCAGGTTTCCAGCTCTCCTCTATGCAAGGGGAAGATGCTGAGCTGACTGCTTCACACTGGAGAGTTACACTGAGTATCTGGGTGACAGGCTAAACACCAAGCCAAGGCTGCTGACAAAGCCTTCGCACTGCCTGAGAGCTCCAGTGGACTGGCACCCTCCGCACCTCTTTTCTGGAGCTTCTGCTATCCCTGGTAGCAAGAGGCAGGGATTCTGGGAGTGACCCTTGTGTTCTCCTGGCTTCCCAAGTAATCAAGCGGAGAGAACCTCCAGCCTGCTTGATGGGAGAACCAAAACACGGGCACAGGGGCCAGCCTCACCTTGTTGATGTCAGAGATGAGCTTCCCTTCTCGGGGCATGTAGACCTTCTGATTATTGGCTCTCATCTTGCTCTGAATTGTGAAAAGCAGCACCTCCAAGTTCCCCTTCTCAGTAAACCTGAGCAGAGAAAACCAGCCACAACCATCACTGTACCTGTTCCTTCAAGACCGAAAACTTGTGTCTGGTTGAGAAAAATGTATTTCACAGTCATGAAACTTTAAAATCCTCTTATGTAAAAATATCTGTACAGTGAGACAGCAGCAGGCTGCCACTCGGTCTTTATGAACCCGGGAACCACAGCATCGTTTTGTGGCTGTTCTCGGTCCCTATGATTTGTAGTTGAGGACATCAAGGGCACGAAATATTGTTATTAATCACCTCAACCAGGCTTAAACCTAGACCAGTGGTTCTCAGCCTGTGGGATGTGACCCCTTTGGAAACCAAACAACCCTCTCACAGGGGTTGCACATCAGATATGCTGCATATGTTATATTTACATTATGACTCATAACAGTACAAAATTACAGTTAAGAGGTAGCAATGAAAATAATTTCATGGTTGGGGTCACCACAACATGAAGAACTTTACTCAAGGGTCAGAGCGTCAGGAAGGCTGAGAACCACTGTCCTAGACAACGGGCTTACTCACTCCGAGGTGCATGAACAAATCACCCAGTGCCTAACCTAAATTTTCAGTGGGTTTCAAAGACCTCCCTCACCGAAGAATTCACAAGTGAATTTTCAGAAGAAATAAAAGGACTCACTTTGGAAGTAGAGTAAACAAGAGATAAAGTCCATAATCTTTACCTAATAATTATGTTGAAATACTAAACTTAAAAATTACATGAAGGGGTTTGGAGAGATGGTTCAACAGGTGAGAGCACTTGCTGTGCAAGCACAAGGAGCAGAGTTCAAATCTCTAGCCCTTGCATTAAAGGCGGCCATAGCTCCGCCAGCCCTGCTGGAGGTTCGTGGAGACATCCTGTCTCAAGTGAGTACAGCAGAATGATAGAGCAGGACACAAGACACCCTCCTCTGGCCTCTGAGCATGCACACAGGTGTGCATTTCCAAACATGCATGGGTGCATACGTCACAAACATATATATTTGAAAAAAAAAAAGAAAAAAAAACCCAACTTTTTTAGGTAGCAAAACTTGATCTTAGCTGGTATGCAATGATTAACTGTCTTTATGTGACACAATATTAATGTTATCACATGCTTGATTCTAGGATACTTTCTCAGACCCACCACACTATATATCAATATATATATCCTAATTTTTCAGTTCTTTTTTTTGTTTCTGAGACAAGATCTTGCTATGCACTCTAAGTACCCCTGAACTCAGAGAGTCCTCCCGACTTAGTGACCCAGTGCTGGAATTACAGGTGTGTGCTACACACATGGCTTCACTGTGTTACTTTTCTAATATCTGAAATTTTAAAAAAGCATTCAGTGCAGGTTGGCATGGTGGAACACGCCTGTAATCCCAGTACTTGGGAGGCAGATCTCTGTGAGTTTGAGGACAGCTTGGTCTACAAATCGAGTCCAGGACAGCCAAGGGTACACAGAGAAACCCTGTCCTGAGAAAAAAAAATCATGCCCCCACGCAAAACAAACAAACAAACAAACAAACAAAACAACCCAAAACACCATCCAGTGCAGGGGTTTTGGAGCAGGAACTGAGGACTCCCTTAGGTTCTCACATATCCTGTGCGTCAATGGGTCGGTGTACTAGGAAGAGCTCAGGGGGGGAAACAGATGTTTAAGAAGTCTGTGCAACTACGGATCAGGCAAGGAGGAAACTGGCCACGGAGGAGGGACACCGAGTTAACAGAGGAAATTAAGGAAATCGGAAAGCAGGAGTCTGCTGGCTGCTGCCCTCTCTCCTCCCGAATTAGTGATGACGCCTTACGATCCGCCTCTTACTTAGGTGGTTTCTCCACTGTGCGGTAAGTGTTGAAGGCCTGAAGCTGCTGCTGGACCCCAACCAGTGAATTAGCAAATTTGCGGTTGTTCAGGATGATGATGGTTTGTTCAATCCACTCCAGAAGGTCAGAAGCAAGCGACTCGTACTTCTCAATCATTTTCTCTGTTTCAATAGCGTTATCAAGCACCTGTTAGAAAACCAATTACCCAGATGTCACCAGTCAAGGAAAACATGCTGCAAACATTTCCAAGAGAAACAAACACGTGCACGTCACAGCCAGCTTTCCAGTAGTTCTGTTCCTTGGCAGAAGGATTTTAGTGTACGTGCAAACAGGGACCCCGTCCGGGCTCTAACCTGTGAGCAGTGACAGCCTAACTCAACTAGAACTGGTTCTGCAGCCACCCGACCCCCAGGGAAATACTGTGATGATTTATATAATTCCCAGAGAGGCAGAGGCCTCTGGATTGGGGTGCGGGGTGGGCAAGCAAGCAAGCAAACAAACAAAAAACAAGAAAGAGCAGGTGTACTTTGTGGACGTGAGATGAAAAATACCTAAGACTGAGTGAGGCTTTTAAAATCAAGGTGAGTAGGATTTCATGACCATGGCAAGGCTGATTTATTTAGATTTTAAGCAGACAATCTAATGTAAAGGATGAGGAAAGAGGTTTGTGTGTGAAGTCCTTCCTCAATTTCTTTCTATAGAGTCCCACCATCACTCTACCACCTCTCACCTCCTTCCTGCCACTTGTAGAGGCCACTGTTAAGTGCCGTGTGCTACTGCAAAGGGCTCGGATGCAGAGCAGGGAGGAGTGACCACGCCCTAGAAGCTCACCTTCCCAATGCGCTTCCCTTCGACAGCCAAGGCCTTCATCTTAGAGAAGTAGTGGTAGTAAGTCACCACGTATGTGATGATGGACTTCTCGTCGGGGTGGTCCACGCTGATGTCTGTAACCAGAGAGGGCTTTGCTCAGAGTGCTGCTCAGCACGCTGCCCTTGGGGCGGCAGAAGCAAGCTGCAACAGGGTCCAGCAGCACCTAACACTCCAGCAACAACTTCTCTGAAAACTCTGCCATCACATCGTTAATTGCATAGCGGGGAAGACAGCATACCACAGATTTATTTAGCACATGAATATTCACAAAATGCCTTCTGCAGAAGGCACGTCTGTTCCTCACCTTACCTTCAACTCCTAATACCAAACTGGGCTGTGGTTACACACCCCATCTCAGCCTATGGTACACTCATCTCTGGCCAACTTTGTCTCTTTTCACCCCAATGCAGTTAGTGACAGAATTCTTAATGTCACTCATAGTTCAGGTCCTCCTGTTCACATAAACAGACCTGAAACAATGACTTTCTCACTGGGCTTCTCTGTGCCCTGACTCACTTAACCCAGGCTGACCTTTCAGAAGCATGAACACAAAAATGCCCTTAGTGTGAGTGGAGCTCGGTCCCTTCAGTTCGTTTTATCTTGCTATAGCTTTTTGATTTTCACCATCCCCCTCCCCTTTCAAATATGTATCAGGCCTTTTCTAGGTGTCAAGTATTATTCTAGATGTTTTAAATCCCATAGCAGAATACGCTTCTTCACCATTTTCCATATATGCCCTGTACTTTCTGATGCTCCTGCATCCCATGGCTTCTCCACGCACTGTCCAGCTCAAAAGGAGCAGCTCAGGAGTCACAACCACAACACGGACACTTCTCACCTCATCCCGTGGCTACATTGCTGTCTTGGGACTTTGCATATATGGATATATAGTCTGATTTCTGCAAGATACTATTCTTCACTCAGTTTTGTTTGTTTTTGCCTGTAAGTCTTAATTCTAAAGGGTTAAAAATCTACCATAGATTTCTTACAGCACTCCACCTTCCAAATCCCTGTGAGTGGATGGTCAATGCACATTCACTGAGAAAAGAAGCAAATGAATGAAAATGACAAGGCTGAGGAATGGTAACGCTGAGAGAAACACTCAACCTGGACAGACTGAGAGCAAGACACACACACACAGGTTTCCTAACAGCTGTCCGGTTCTTCTTCTCAACACGCATTCTTATTTCTCTTCGGTAAAAGAGTTTCTTTAATTTTAAACACGAAAAGCCTAGGGAACAGGGTAGAATACTCCCAGCCCCACTGTCATCAGAGTGCAGTTGTTGTTGCTACTCAACAGTGTCTGATCTCCTCATCCCCATCGATGGAATGAAAGGGGGGCGGGGGAGAAGAGGGAGGGAGGGAGAGAGAGACAGACAAACAGACGGGAAGAATGTGTAATGTGTGTTGAATCCAATTTAATAAACACAAAATGTTGATATATCTGGAAGCAATAGACTACAAATTTCCAACTTATCTATGAACACACTTTAGTTGACATTCTTTGCAACACTAGACAACTAGTGATCAAGGTCAAAGCCATAGGAAATAAGACATCAGATGCGGTTTTTAGTTAGGTCTTGTGATCTGAGAAATAACAGTCTCCCTTTTATACTGGGTGGAGATTAGAAAGATTAGTGGATGAGTTAATAAAAGTCTGTGTGATAGGAGGAGGGAAAATAAGAGGCTTGCTGTAAAGATACAAACTGCTAAACCTAAGGGAAACCTTACAGCAAGGAAGGAGTTAATTAAGCATGAAGACTGATGATAGCTCAAGGAATTTTAGCTGCTTTTCTGTTTACATCAAGAAATCATGTAATGGGTTAGCTGAAAGATAGTTTTATCTTGGCTTCCTGTAGTTAGCCTTATGCACTGGAGAATAGCAAGAAACCAGCTTGGCAGCCACATGACCTCAAGACGCCCTTGGGGAAATCAACTTCCTGTACTATATTTATAAGAACTTTAAACTTTTGCATACACACATTTTTCTCTCTAACATTTGCTTACAGCTGAGAGGATCTATAAGCTTCTAGCATTACAAACTAAATAATCCTTTTATAATTTAAATATCTCTCAAAATTAGAAAACATTCTTCTGAAATCCCACCTTGTAATGGGACCTAGACAGGCTGTCCCAGAGAGGTCAGCTCGGCTGGCTAACAACCGAGCTGGAGTGGCTGGAGTGACCCAGATTACCGGCGGTCAGATCCACACAGAGGAGGCCATAACAACAACTGTGCCCTTGTTCTCAGTCTCTACTTGCCCTCAGCATACACATCCTTATGAACATCAGTCAAAGGCTGAGCGCCTATCTAGGTGTCTCTCTGAGCATAGGGCCAGGACCCTCTACCTGCTACACAGCCTCTGGAGCTTTGCTTTTAGCCCGCAGCGGGAAGGCCACCCTCCCTCCTAAGCATTCTCTACCCCATCCCCACAGAATTCCTCAGTCCTCACAAGCCTTCTTCTCTGTTTTTTTTTTTAACCTTTGGGCATGCCCCCCCCCCCCTCCCCCCCAATAATCATCTCTCAAAGCCTGACCAGATAGATATAACCCATTCTACAAGTTCTCAAGTGTTGCTGCAATGGGCATTTTAAAACTCTTCTTCCTTTGATAATTCTCAAGGGGTGCTGTCCACAGAACACTGACACAATGATGGCGTTACACGAACCTTTCTGCCCTAGAGATGTGAAGGTCCCATGTCAACGGTCCTTACCTTCAGGGTCTAACAGTTTAGTGAGGCCAAGGTGCTGCTCTGCCAGGTTAAATGCATTCTGCAGATTGTAGTGTGCATTGGATTTCTTCAGCTTATCAAAATCTATCAGGTCAGGCCTGTAAGGAACCACAGTGGAACATAAAAATCATTATGCCTTAGAAATAAATCAAGTGTCAAATGAGACACGGCAGTTGCTCCAGAAATGTTAAGATAACCATTTTGTGGAGTAAAACTACAGCACTATACAGTCATCAAACAATGATACCTGGTTTTTAAATAATCATCTTTGAAGTTTATCAGGCAAGTTAAGAGATAATGGAGTAAACTCAGTCTCCTCAATGTGAATGCAGCAATTTCCACTATGGGCAATATCTAACACACGGACAGGAGATACAACTCACTGGGATCTGCCACAGAACAACGGTGCTACACCTATCCTTTTACCTTTACCGCGCTTCTTCAGACTTACCGGTGTTTGTGTATCAGTGCATTGAAGGCCATGCCATCCCTCCAGCTGGTGGTGAAATTGTGAATATTGACATTGGGGTACCTGCACAAGAGCACAGCAACAGAATTAGCCAAATGCAGTGCTAAAACAGCAACAACAACAACAACAGCAGCAAAACAGCCTGTGTTGCTTGTAAACTCAAGGTCACATTATGAGTCACAACAGTTGTAAAATTATAGTTATGAAATGGCAACAAAAATACCTTTATGGTAGGGTCACCACAACATGAGGGGCCGTGGCATTAGTAAGTCTGAGACCCACTGGACTGTAAGCTGTTGTCACTTCCATGCTAACACCCACCTTTTACACCTATGGGTAAGGTGGAGTTTTCCTGAAGTCTTTCAGGCTGGGTTGCGGTTTATGGGTATCTAGAGGATACTTCTGGGGAAGTGCTCTCTCCTCTGTCCCGTGGGTCCCTAGGATCTAACTCAGGTGATCAGGCTTGATGGCAAGGCCTTTACGGCAAGAGCCTGTCACTGCTGAGCCATCCCACTAGCCCCAAGGTAAGGTAGTTTGGGAGTAACTCCCTAATTAACTCAATAAAGAATTCGTTCTCATTAAGACCCAAGGACTCAGAAATAATTTTATCAGCACTTTATAGGATTTAAAGAAATACATTTTTACTCATGTGTATATGTGTGTTTGTGTGCATTTATGTGTACCAAAGTGCTTGAAGGGGCCCAGGGAATCCTGAGGGAGCTGCAGTTCCAGCAGTTGTGAGGCACCGTCGGTGGGTGCTGGAAACAACCTGGTCCTCTAGAAAGGCAGTGAGTGCTGTAAACTTCTGAGCCCTCTCTCCAGGCCCACTTTACATGTTTAATATTAGCTGAATTCATACAACATTAATAAGGAAAAAAAAGTTACAGTTCTACAAAAGTATCTCCAAATCGGGTTTCAGGGAAAAAAATACAAGGAAACTTGGGACAGGCTTACATAATAACTGCTTCTACGCTCACTGCGCAAAGCTCCCAGATGGCAGAAAATAATTAAAAGGAGAAAAGTCTCAAATGCATTAAAAAAATAATATGAGGGTGTGATTCTTAGAAACGCTCCCAGAATTTTATAATTTAAGATATAATGAGTGGTCTGTGGAGCTTCCCTGATAAAGGGAAAGCAATTGACTAAAGGAATAAGACAGGTTCAAAGCATAAATCAGAACCTTTTCCATTCTGACAGCCAGCAGGATGTCACACACCAACTGCGTATGTGTTAACAAGACATCTCAACGGAAGCCACGAGAAAGATACTTGTCAGCACCTTCGAAGTGCCAGCTACAGGAGAACTAAGTCCTGGGAGATGCCCTTTGGGCTGACACTCACCCAGCTGTCTTCATCTGGCACCAGAGCAGCAACGCATCCTTGGCAGACTTCTTCTCTTTGTTATCTTCAGTCTCCACACTGATATCCTGGATCTAAAATGTAAACAGAAATATTAGACCGATGTCCAAGTCATCTGCATGGTGGCCACTGAGGAACGGTCTACAGATCAAAGTCTCGGCCTGCAGAGTATCTGCTCTTACTGTCAGTAAGAGCTGTTGGGGTTCATCTCAGAATGTTCCAGAACCAGGCTTCCTGTTCTATACACAAAGCCAAAGGGATGACTGGTTACCTGAATGCCTCCCTAGCACCTATGTATGTCCCTGGGGGCCCACCTTTGCAACTACAGAGATTGGTGGCTTCTCATAGAAACCAAAAAAGTATTTTGCTGAGGGCATGGCATGTATCGTTTCCTGAAAACTGACCTGAACTCTAAAACAGAACCTGTTTAAATGCTATGCTTCTGTGCTCTCTATTTTCCAAGTTCGTAAGTAAGTTCAACATTAGACATACAGTCTGGCCTAGATGGCACCCAGGTCAGACCAAAAGTGTTCTTTCTTCATTCACTCCTTTCTTTCCGTGTGTGTTGTGTATCTCTGTATAATGACATATGCACGTTACAGCACCTGTATTAAGAGGTCAAAAGGACATGTTGGTGTCCTCCACCACATGGGTCTTGAGCCATTGTGTTGCCCCCTGAATGGGTCTCAGCAAGGCCTTTTCACCTAAGTACCTCAGCTTCCGTCTCTCAGCAAAGGCAACAGTGGCTACGTCACAGCACCACTGGGCCTGCTTGTTTGTTATGCTGCTGCTGCTACTTTGAGACAGAGTCTCATATATAGCCCAAGCTGGCTTCAAATTCACTGTGCACTGGACATGACTTTGAGTTAGTAATCCTGATCCCCCTGCCTCTATCTCACAAATGTGAGGATTGCACAGATGTCCTACCATGCCTACTCAAAATTCTAGTTTTAAGATTAAGAGGTGCCTATCAGTTATATGATTTTAGATAAATGCTCCAAACTGTAGTTTGGAGGTGGGAATACAAGTAATGATTCAATAAAATAAGGATAGTTTAAGAAACTGCACATGCCAGCTACACACACTGCAGGCATGTACTAATACCAGCCACCTTTGCCTCTTAGTTCAGGAGGAGAAAGTTAGTAGGTTAAAGTACAGAAAAGACAACTAACAGTCAATGAGAATTCTCAAAATGGCCATGTGCGATAGCTCCCTGATATGGCACTCACCCGCTGTCAAGGGGCCACAGTCAGAATGGCCTTCCGTGTTCTCATCACCACAGGCCAAAGCAATAGATGTCATCTTCAACAGTAACTCCCCACTTAGCCTACTGAGTTGGGACTGCTGGCCCTGGGCCCTGGGCATCTGAATTATTAACATGCTTTCTCAATGGCAGCGGTGACGGCAGATGACAAGCTGGAGTGTCTCCCTTTGTGACTCTCCCTCCCCACAGTCCAGAATACTGTTAACTGGAAGCCTAATCTTAAAAGGGCAATAGAAATGGAAAAGCACTAATCCCAGGCTGGTTTCAGAGTTTGAACAGGAAAACTAAGGTCAGTCAAAATTTGATTTTTGATTCTTCTTTCCCCCTTATGTGAGATTTTTCCTGACCCAGAGAAACCAACAGATCTTTATCAGAGGGTGAAATCGGGAGGAGGGAAAAGCAGAGAGACATAGGACTCCTGCGGAGCAACCTGACACCAGGGCAAGACGTTTCTCCAGCACTTCAAACCAGGACTGAAGAGCGTGAGCACAAGGCGTGTGCCTGGAGAGCGAGCCAGGACTGAAGAGAGGCGCTTCACCCACACACTGAGCTCCTGCCCCTCCCACAGCATCCGAACTGATGCCTCGACTGAAGCCCACACAGGGGTCAGGGGAGCTGCACGGATTGTCCTTGAGAGTGCCTTCTGACTAACATGCTTCTAGTCCATCACATAACCCCCAACTCAACCTCAGAGAAGCCTTCTTGGCTCTTTCCTCCTGAAAATGCAGAGGAGGAGGAGAAGGTGGAAATGGAAGCCTACCCTACACGGGCCACACAGCCTGGATGTACCTGGGGCTAGTCACATTGCTTGACCTTTGCTACTGAAAGCCAATTGGGAGACACCCAGTGCTCAGCGGTACCAGAAAGCCGTAGCTGGGTGTCCCCCCAGGAACCCATGTCTCTATGTGACTGTCAGGGGGCAGTGCAGAAGGACATGGGAGCTGTGGCATCCCTGTGGGGTGAGCAGGAGGCCTCCTCGGCCAGCTCTTACCTGGAAGCGCAGAATGATGGTCCAGATGAGGCCGAGGGTCAGCCGGTGGTTCCCATCTACGATGTCATGGGAACCCATGTTCTCAAGATGCACTCTCTGCTCCTTCAGGAACTGGAGGGCCTTGTCCACATTCTCCAGACAGTGGATACGCATCCGGCCCTTGGTGGGTTTAGGCTGAAAACCAGAGAACACAAGGGCAGAGATGGCTCCTGAGGACCTACCCTGAGTCATACACGCCCATCGCATGGTACTCTGCCACCCAGACCCAATCTAAACTTCCTGTGCACTCATTTGGTCCAGTTTTCTTGGAATCTCAGTGCCCACAAAGGCACTCTGCACAGGCATGACAGAGCACCAGTGGGGGGTCATCGGATTATTTTAAATGTAATAGCAGGTTGCCACTTGCTGGGCTGGGTCATCTCCCAAGACTGACTTAAGATGAAAATGGGACAAACCCTCAAATCAGCAAACTGCTGGGAGTGGTAGTTTTATGATAATAGGGAAGGGAACAAGTAAAAAGGTAAAATTCACTAAAGAGGAAAAAAAGAGAGAGGGATGGTGTGGGAAAGGAGGGCGGGGGGGGGGGGGGGAATAAGGTATCTAAGTATCTTAAATGTTCATTTTACAATTATATCAAGATGGAAAAGGTGTTGGAAGAGGACTCTTTTAAACATTCTTGCCACATTTACTATAAACATCTATTATATCTTATTACACACACACACGCACACACACACACACACACAACACACCAGCTTCAGTGACTCCAATGCCCGTTTCTGGCCTCTGTGGGCACTGCACCAATGTGGTGACAGATGTATATGCAGAGGAAACATTCATACATGTAAAACAAAAATATTTAAGCAGAATCTAAACTAAAAAAAATTTAAGTTACTGAAACATTTACTTTATCATCTCATTGTACGACCTTCATGCTTTTAACACATTTCTTTACTTCATGACTGATGCTCACCCCTCTTTTACAACCAAAGAACAAAAAACCAAACCAAACCAAACCAAAAAGACACGGCAAAGTTAATAACCCTGGTGGTACAACCTAAGACAGAGAACCAATACAAAAGCTTGTAAGGCCTGGTGGTACTTGACGGAAATTCCAGCTACTCTGGAAATTGAGGCAAACAGATCCTAAGTTCAAGGCTAGCAAAAAAAGCTTATTGAGACTGTCTCAAAGTAACCATAATAAAGCAGGCTAAGTACATAGCTCAGCGGTACAGCCCTCGCTTCAGGTCTAATACCCACCTCCATAACAAATACCCCACAACCCTCCTAAAATCCCAGTACGCCAATTCGCTTATCTTGTGTTCTCCTTGCTTCAGAGAGGTCTTTTCAAGCGTTTGAGGTGTGATATGGTACTCAGGCAAATCCAAGGCACAATAAACTATTCTCAAGAGGTGACAATGATTTCACCTAATCACATGGATTTCCAACAGAGAAACTTTGCAGACACCGTTTACTGAACACTGCTGCACGGCCATCTCTCCTTGGTGGTTTATGGCTAACCGTAGTAAACCCTCATAACAACCATGACTGGGAGCAAATGTTATCCTTACCCTTTCATCGCTAAGGTCATTAATCTATCCAGCTAGCTACTATGTACTGAACCAGACTTCCAAGCTCAGCATCTTTACATTACACAAGAATGCAGAATATAAGAAAGAGTGGTATGCATTTCCATGTGAATGGAAGGAAAGGGCTCAGTTCTCATTTGACAAATAGTTTTAAGAGCTATTTACGAATTATTATGCCTCACATTTTCAAAAGTTGTAAGAAAGAATAGTGACGAAAACTGAACACAAAGGAACAGGGTCTGTAGGAACAATCTCTGAGCTGTCACCAAAGAGTGGCTAACTCTGCCAGGAAGAGGAGCACAACATCTTGCTTCTGTAATTATGATCCGATTTCTAGGTGGCGTGGGCCCATTCCCATGGCAACGCATACACATTTCTATCCTGTATCATTGGCAGTGGGACATCTCAACTGCCATTCAGTGGAAGCAAGGATGGACACCAGGTCAATGGGACTGAGATCCAAAAGGTCTCGGCAGCAGGCAGCGGGTAGTGGGCAGCAGGCAGCTGGCAGTGGGCAGCGGGCAGGTCCTCTCGGCAAAGGCCAGCCTCATTCACCCTCCTTAAATCAATTTCACAACATCCCTTCACAGCTTATACTCTGCTTATTAATTTACTTCTATTTTTTCCAAGTGTTTCCCCTGCTTCTCCTCGTGCCCAATCTTACCAACTATTATTACCTCTACTCCAGATCCACTTTCCATTAGACTCCATGGGAGACAGAATTATGGGTTGAGCTAACTTTAGGGTCTGAAAATAGAATTCTGTTGTCCAGAGTCACTAGGTCAAGTCCTAACTCTGAGAATCAGTGTAGTCGTGGGCTAATTCTCTTTTCCTGAATGGACTCACGGCCTTCTGAGAGCAATGGGTAGGGTGGGTGGTCCCTCCCAGGCTCCCGACTCCGCCAACTGGCCTGCACAGCTGATTTAATTTTTCTGTATGCAGACTGAACCCAGGGCCTTGAAGATGGTAGGTAAGTGCTCTTAGCAGTGCATCGGGAGTTACAGACTACAGAATAAGCGTGGCAGCAGGGTTTACTGTCAGGAGTCCAGAGCTGGAAAAGAACAAATACTTCCTGGAGCTACTTTGATTTCCTTTTTAAACAGAAGAGGACACAGAAAGGATTCCTGGCAGGGCACTCGGGGAGGGAAAGTAGCTTAAGCCATTTCTTCCCACCTTATTAATTCCTATTCTATTCTTTCTCCATGGAGATCCAAATGAACCTTGAAGCTACTTGCACAGCAGAACTGAAATGCTGGGCTGAGCACCAGCCCTAGGAAATACATTAGCCTACATAACCGCAGGCACGCACGCACTCACGCAGGCACGCACGCACTCACGCAGGCACGCACGCACGTGCCACTCCCTACCTGCTGGGCCTTGATGGTCTCTCAGTTCCTGAGCTATAATGTCATTAAAGCAAAGACATTTAACTCAGTGGCCACTGACTGAAGTCACTTCTAGTTTTCAAGCTACTGTGGAGTAGAGGACATGAAAATTTCAGGCAAGGTGAATTTTGAGTGCCTGATGATCTGCTCAAGTGAGGAGGAAGCCAGAAATGATACTAACAGCCTCAGGAAAACTGTCCAAGCACCGCTTGCTTTAATCACAGATATTCTCTTCGTTCTCCCTCCAGCCACACACTCAGCCCTTCTGTGAAGTGTGATAGCATCCAATTGTGGCTGGGGGATACATTACTTCAGGCCAACCTGAGCTCCATAATGAGACCCTGTTTTAAAAGAGAAAAGCATATCTCTACTGACTACACGCATAAATAAAGTTAAACTCTTGTCTTCAACTTCTTCCCTACCTTCTAGATGCCGAGCTGATTCAGAAGAGTCCCTAGTCAGAGGAAACCACGAGGGACATGCCTCCTAGCCTGTAAGAGCTACATGAGGTATCACGCATGACAACAAGGAACATGCCTCCTAGCTTGTAAGAGCTACATAAGGTATCACATATGGCAATAGTTTGTAAACTCCCCAAAGCTACACACTCTCCAGGGCTATAAAGATAGTCCAGGGGTTACGAGCACTGCCTGCCCTTCTAGAGGAGGCAGGTTTGACTTCCAGCACCCACACAGCAGCTCACAATCATTTTTAGCTCCAGTTCTGTTGCCCTCTTCTGGCTCCACAGGACACTGTACACAGATATACACTCAGGCAAGATACCCAGACACGTAAATAATAATAAATAATATTTTTTAAAGGTACTCCAACTGTAGAGTTCTTTGATAAGCCACCCTCCCCCAGAGCCTTCCTCACATGATGCTGATGTGTCTACCACAGAGTGGCTTTCTTCCTAGTTAAGTCTGACTTATCTTCTGGCTACTTAGTCTGGGCCACTCCTCCTGTGTCCAGCTGAGCCTCAACTACCTACTAAGCTTTCTGGAATACTTCATCTAAAAGGCTCTTTTCTTCTTCTCTTCCTAATTCCAGGGATTTGCTGCCATTCACTTGGCACTTGAGCATATGGGTCCTCTCACTTTCCACATTCATACAAGTAGGTCCCAAATTAGAGGGGGTATGGGTTCTTCTATGGTTGATTGTTTGAAACAAAGTAAAGTTTCCCATTTACAAATAATACTGAGAAAACAGTCTGGCTGTCTATCAGTCTATACAACTCGTCTCAAAAAAACAAAAACAAAAACAACAACAACAACAACAACAAAACAATACATGCCCGCTTTATCACTTAACAAAGGCCATGGGAGAAAAGAAAAATGAAAGTTCATTCTAAACAGCTCAATGTGGGATTTAAGGCTTCGCTCTCATGGTAAGCTGTACCTTCTCCTCTTAGCTCAAGCTGTTCTGGAATTAATGTTTGCAAAACCAGCAGAACAATCAAAACAAAATGCCTAAGTTCTTTTTTGTGGATATTTCATCTAAGGGACTGATTGATGGAGTAAGACAACAAACCATAAAGGCAAAAATAAGTAAACAGCAGGCACTGGAGAAGACCCAAGGCTCTGGAAAGACTTATCGCACTCAGAGGGGAGCTACGCCTGGCAGCAGCAAGGCAGAAAACTGGCTATCTTCCCTAAAATTCTTCTTTGTCAGAGGCCTAGGAGGGTAGATATCATAGGCGAGCGCTGAACGTGGGTTATAACCTTTGGCATAGCCTCACCATTTAAGTGCAAGCCTGACGGTGGTGTGCTGGGGACCCCCCCCCCCAAAGCTGATTATATGGTAGGCAAGCCTCCAGCCCTTCAGTCTCAGTCTCAAGTGGTCTTGAGATCAAGTCCAGCTAACGAGTGTTGGGCATAGGTTCTGTGTTCATGCTTTTTCCTGTCAAGATGACGCTAGAGCAGAGGGCAGTCTGTATGTTAAACAGAGTTTTACAACAAGGCCCTCATGGAGAGCTACAGTCTGTTGTGAGTTCAGAACCAGGCACCGAAAGGAATGGTTTTACTTCTCATTAACTGACTCCCAACCAGCAAGTCTTACTGCTCTATGCCCAGACATACCTGACATGAGAATGTAGGATGATCACTTGGATATCTAGCCTATTGGGCCTACAGGTGGGAGTTCCTATTCCTAAGAAGATCATAACCAAGTTTCCTGGCAGGGCAGATGGCTACCTGAAACCTTGAAAACATATCAAATTTATTCTATTAGGCTAAATCCAGATCGTGTTCTGGATCATTAACACTTTTTTTTTTTCCTCTTCAGGTTCACTCAGTAAAAATGCATGCATACAGAAAATTCCCCTCTGTGAATCTCTAAGTTTGTACATTCTAGTCCCTTAAACGCTCATCTGCTATCGCCTGCTGAGCTGGCGGTAAGGACTAAGGGCTAAGGTGCTGGGAACTGAGACAGGGCTGCAGACAGAGCACAAATGTCTCTTACCCCAGGTTTTAGATTGAAGGAGCAGAAAACCAGAGTATCTTGAGTTGGCTGGCTGCACAGTGAACTGGGGCATTAACTAACACCGGAAGCCTTGAGTCTGAATGTGCAGGGGCCCTTTGGGGCCTATGGAGCCTAAGAACCTCAGCAGCCAAGGACAGAGTGTCGTTCATGTCTCTTCCAGAATTCCACACACCAAGTAGAGACCACGACCAAACAAGGAGCTTTACCTCACTGAACATGCTCTTCTTGCTTTTGGAATATGAGCAATTAGCATGCCCAGTCTATAATCAAAGGTGGCTGTTAGAATGGATCATAAAAGAAAAAGAAAATCTGAGTTCCTGAGAGGGTGGAAGTGGTGGGCATCTTCTATTCTTTATCCCTATTCTCTTAGATTTCTGAATCACTGGAAAAAAAGGTGTGTGTGTGTGTGTGTGTGTGTTTGTATGCATGTTGTTGTTGTTAACAGAGATGGGTATAGCAGTATATACTGTGATCTTTGCTCTTGGGAACTTGGGAAAGGAGAATCGTTATGACCTTAAAGCCAGCCTGGACTATAATAGAAGACTCTGCCTATCACACACACCCTCCCCCTGCCTCCCACAAAAAGGCAAAAACTTACTGCGTGGCAGTGGTGGCGTACACCTTTAACCCCAGCACTCAGGAGGCAGAGTCAGGTGGATCTCTGAGTTCAAGGCCAGCCCGGTCTACTGAGTGAGTTCCAGGACAGCCAGGGCTACATAGAGAAACCCTGTCTTGAAAACCAAGCAACCAAACAAACAAACAAACATCCACCACCTTACTGTTAATTTTGGAAATAGTAAAGTGGATTTATTCATACACAAAAACTATGCTTTGCTAGTTGCTGTTTTGTTTCCCCTGCTAATGTTTCTTTCTTTCTTTCTTTCTTTCTTTCTTTCTTTCTTTTCTTTCTTTCTTTCTTTCTTTCTCTTTCTTTTCTTTTTCTTTCTCTTTTCTTTCTTTCTTTCTTTCTTTCTTTCTTTTCTTTCTTTCTTTCTTTCTTTCTTTCTTTCTTTTCCTATGCTTAGATAAAGGTCAATGGGGCCACAATCATAATGGACACTGCCATCACGATCAGTCTTCTGCAGCTGTGGGTATGCAAAGGTAAACATTTGACTTTACACAGTCTAAGACTGGACTATGCTAGAAAAAAACTAAATGTTCAAACCAATCCCTATCCATGTGACCTCTTATTATTTTGTCAAAGCTACCATCAAAGCATAAAAAGCAAACAAATTCACAAGGTTAAATGAAGAGGAAGGAAAAGGGTTGACAGATGGGAAAAAGAAAAGTCTGGTTATAAAGGTTTTCTTTCTGTAAAGATACATATCACAGTAATTCTAGCCTAGTTTCTAAAACAAGTCTCACTGAAGAAATCAGTAACAACTGTTGTGTTTGCCTCCCAGCACAGGAACAGCGCCCCACAAACCACCACATTCCTGCAGCCATCTGCATGGGGGCTGAGTGATCTAGCTGGACCTATAAACTCTCAAAGGACAGTGAGGTGGGAGTGTAGAGTATGGACAGAACTCAACCAAGACAAGAGGAGGCTTGGACTACCTTGTGAAGGTGAGATTCTGTTCTTGACCGGAGGGGACAGGGAAAGAAAGTGCTATATTCATTTTTACTGTTGGTCAGAGATGCAATTCTGTTCAGAGACTCCTAAGAGAGGAAAATAAAAGCCTAGCCTCATACCAGAAACCAGAGGTGTGTGGAATGATCTGCAGAAAGATCCATTGTGGCCGTCAAGTTAAATATGAGGCCCTTTGGCAGCCCCACCAACCACTAGCATCATATTTTCCTGGCAACGTCTTACAGATGTGGCCCTCTATCCTGAGCATCAGCTTGGCTCAGATGCATCATCTATGGACTTATGTGCCCTGGAGGGAAACAGGGCATACATTTTCAAGACAAGGCTGGACAAAACCTGCTGGGTCCATCACAGTGAGTGGCCAGCTTCTCTGGCTCAGGACACATACACAAAAGTTACATTTATCAGAGATAGAGTTTTCATTGCAGGCTAACAACTTCCCTGCCCAGAAGAGCAGGGTGAATTTATCAGATGCTCCATTCCCAAGGAGATGACAAAATATCAGCATGTACCACCACCTACCCACAAAAGAAAAGAAAAGCAGGAAATAAAACTAAACCTGCCAGAGGCCACTGGATTCAATTCTTGCTACCTTGAGATGGCAGCTCAGATTTTCCAACGAGTCATCAGTGGGACATAAATTTAGAGCTCCTTCCATGATCTCATGTAAATGGCAGATTCATCTCGAAGCCAGCATCCAAGCCTGGCCCTTCCATTGCTAGCACTGTGCCTTAACAGGACCATGGGCTAGGATCTCCCTACAAAATGAGCAGGCATCTCCAAAAGGAAGCTATAGTTTCACAGTTCAATAACACCACTCAAAGTCAAAGTGTCTGAATGACTGACTGACTGACTGACTCACTCACTGAGATTCTCCACCAGGAGACAGGCCCATAGTTGCTTCTTCAAAAGTGCTTTCCCACTTAGCAGTGCTTACCAGCCTCTCTCCGGAGAGGACCTCCAACAGCTTGATGAGCATCCGTCCATCCCGAAGGTCGGTGTACAGGTCTGTGATTCGGCAGGACACTCGGGCAAGGTGGGAGTTGACCCACTTGGTGAATGTCTTCTTCTGTACAGCTTCACGTTCATCTGAAAGCAGAGGAGAACTCTCTTTATCACCAACCCAGCACTGGCAACAGCAGGGGTTAGCCAGCAAAGCCCAGCAGCCCACACAGTGCGAGCCCATCAGCAAAACTGAAGGACAATAAACCCCTCACTTAGTTCTTCTGTCTGGCAATGTTGAGATTTGGACAGCCCTTGCACAGGTCAACTCCCAGGCTTGCCACCAGCAGAATCCAGCAGATAACGGCGTGGGCCTCAGTCAGTTGACTGCAGGGCGTCTGGTAACATATCCATCTGCTGTTCCCTCCTCCCCACCCCCCCAAAGGTGAGCGCAGTGAAGCACACAGTACAGGGTACGGGACAGAAACTCCAGAGACAGCAGAAAACCACTGAGGTAACCCCTGACAAGCTAACTGTACTCATGACTGTGAATCAAGGCCATGGATCTTCAGAGATTCAGTCACGTGTACTGTGGACAACAGGGAAAACAGGTATAAAGATATCTGTCAGTCACCTGCACAATTCAAAGTGCAGTCACTGAAAATTCAAGTCACCCAGAAAACAGTACTGAGTTTTTCAAGCCTCAGTGATTCAGGTTTTGTCCAACTCAGATCTTAAACTCTAGACCCTGGCTCCTAGAACTGGCCTGTTGAATCATACACAAATAGGCTTCCAAACTTTTTGTTTCTGCAGGATTAGCTGAAGAACTTTCAAAAGGCATCTGGAGTGTACCCTGGAGCCACCCCATTTCCTAACCACTGGATACAGAACTAACCAACTGCCGGCTATATACCCTAACTCTGGTTCCACCAGAAGGGATGCCCTGCTTCTAGTACAAACTCTCCCGAAATGTTTATGTATGATTCAACGAAACAAGCTGAGAGCCCAACATCTGCTGTACTGCAAACCACCAGGTAGTATATAAAACTCCCTCCTACTGATGGCTGTGTGGCCGGTGTACGCAGGCCAGTGTACACAGGCCAGTGTCCTTAGGCTGTGCTGAAGCCTCCACTCAACCGAGCAGGGTAGGTATGGAGGCAGAGGCAAAGCTGGGCAAGCCTTTACTGTTGAATTCCAAGCCAAGCGCCGGCCATGACACCTGGGCCTCCTGCTGCATTTCACAGTTCCTTGAGCTCATGTCTTTCCCAAAGACCCATACATCCAAAAGAGGGCCTTTCTTCTGGGACAAGGACTAATCAGAAACAAAGGACCAGAAAGGACGGGCCTGGGGAAGGAAGGAAAGGTACACTGCAGCCTGCAAAAGGAGCCACGCTAGTAACACCATGACAGGTCGAGACCACATGCATTAGTAATCACAATCATCACGCTGGATGGTAACTTTACCACCACAGTGGCGAGCGGGTGAGGGTAGCTTTTGTTGTTCTTTGCTCAAGGGTGGCTGTTTTGAAAGAGTAGACCAGAGCAGAGTACAGAAATACATCAAGCTAGGGATATTTCATAGACTGTACCCAGAAAACTAATAGCTCCTGACTCTGATTTAGGTCTGACTCCAATTTCTTACGAGGAGCTGGGAAATGTCTCTAACAGAGTCCCTGATGGCTAGCACAGGGTATTAATGAAGGGTCACTACCACACCCAATCTATCAAGAGAACAAAATCAAAATAAAAACCTGCTTAGTTAAAATATTTCTCAACAAACTAAATAAAGTGCAAAGTTGCCCCCAGCCACCAGTGTCCTTTTGGGTGACTCCCACATTAAAGGCTCAGAATTGGTAGGAGCCCTGGCCGGGAGCTACAGCTCAATCCCATTCCCCACCGCCTACGAAGAGGGTCATGGGTGGGAACAAAGAAAACTGAGCTCAAATATACACGCCCAAATCTATGTAAGGAGGCTCCCCAGAACTGCAGTGTGCCCCAGAAAAGGGAACGGGCAGAAAGTGAAAACAAAGTACAAAGGAAAAGGAACGAGAAGTCTTTTTCTTCGTGTGTATGCCTCTCCCCCAGTTTCAAGTCAAAGGAAGAGTACTAGAAAAATCAGACTAGAAAAAGCTCCACAGGCTCCCACCACCACACCGAAGACGGCATAACCCTTCTGCCCAAGGACTGGACATGAATAATATCCTATGACAGAGGAAGGGCAGAGACAGGGAGCCAGGCCAACTGATGTGTCATCCGACAATGGAGTGTGTGCCGAACAACAAGCACTTCAGAAGCAGGAAAGTGGGGGGGAGGGCATTTCTACCCAGTGGCCCAGTGGAGAATGAGACAACTGTCCCTGGAGACATAGTCCTTTGTTCCACCCTTCCTGGGAAGGCAAATGACATCATGGCAGCACTCCCCCTACCCCCATCCCAGAAAGGCTAGGGGAGATAAGCCAGACGCCTGCAGAGGAACAGAAGGCCCTTGGCATAGACAATGGAAGACAATCCAGAGGGTTTCCAAGCTCAAGCTGCTGTGACTGGCCAAGCTATGACGGGAGAAGGTAGCGGAACAGGACAGGGAGCAGTGGCAGCTCCAGTCCAGTGAGGTAACTGCAGTAAGAGGGGAAAAGAGTCCCTTTAAGGCCACAGTGGCCTGGTTGCTTGGACCAGTGGCTGATTATGGTCCCTGGAGAACATTAAGCAGTGCCTGCAAACATTCTTGATAGTGGGGACTCTAGGCTCCTAGCATTTAGAGTGCAGAGGCCAGGGTCACTGCTAAATGCCCTGTACACAGGACAGCCTCTGCAGCAGCAAATCATCCAAGCCCGAAGTGCTAATCATGCCAGGGCTAAGATATGCAGTTTTTATCAATTATAGCTGGCACTAGAGTGTGTCTGACTACATGAGCTAGAGAGGAACACCTGAATTTAGGGTGTTGTTCACGCATCTTTCTCAAAGCCGTTCGAGTCTAACAGTTTGTACAGACTCCATGACAGCAGAAAGCACTTGCCTTCAGGCACACTCGTTCTACAAAGAGCATGTTGCAGAGCAGAAGAGCAGGCACAGGCCTGGAGTGGAGCAGTATGACGGTGGGCATTTGGTTTCCCCTGCCACATCCACTCTCCTCTTAGCCTTGAATGGCTGTTACCAAACCCAACCACACAGATACATCCTATGAACTCACTAAAGGCAACCTAGTATCAAACAGGATGGTAAAGTACTCACCGTGGTATCATTAAATTATTTCCTGCTGCACCCTACATCAAAGGAGCAGCCTCAATTCAAATAACTGAAGGCACTTATCAGGGCTAGTGGGATCATATGCCTATGGCTGAACAATCCTTAGAAAACACCTGCACAGTGAGTTCTAGGCCACCCTGGGCCATCGTAAGTGAAAGCCTGACTCAAAATAAAATGTAAAAAGAGAATAAACATTGAGACGTAACAAGAATAAATTAATTTAAAAAAATGTAAAAAGAGGGCTGGAATAGCTCAGTGGTACAGTGCTTCATGTGCAAGGTTCACAGTCCAATTACCAATATCCTCTAAACTAAAGAAGTAAATAAGTAAAAGGCCAGGCAGGGTTTGTAAAACAACAGCACATGTGTGTGGCAGGAGATTATATGGCAGATTATAGAAGACAATGGTTATTTTTAATTTTTAATACAACCAATGGCACTTACTTAGCAGTGAATCTAGCCCAGGCCCAGATCTAAGTATCTACAGTTCTCCTAAGTGCACCACGAGGTAGAACTGACCCTCCAAGCAGGCTGGCCCCAGAGCCGGGCCTCTCATTGACTGAGCAACGGTATCTCATATACAACACTGGGGGACGAGGAAGGACAACAGATTCCCATTACAAGAGAATCAGACTTATCTGTCACTAGACTGTCCTAGCCCAAGCCTTCTGAGTATGCTTCATCTCTGAGCCAGTCTCTAACACCGGGGTGATGCTTCCAGCAAGACTACATCTGCCTCTGAAGCCCACCACCTTGTTCCACCTTCAAAGCAAGAGAGCAGGTCTTTCCCTGCTTCATACGAAGACCCCCTAGATTTAAACACTCCTTGGTATTGCCTGTGTTTTCAAGAGACAGCAGCACATATGGAGACAGTGACGGTGGGAAATTAAAAGTAAATACAGTACAGAAAAGAACCAATAGTCTTGAACAGGCAGAGCGTGGTGAGACAGAACTGGGAAGAAGGGCCAAAACCAACTTCATTAGCCTCTCATAAGCACACACACTCCAGCAAAATTGTCTCCATAGCTCTGACTGTGCAGACCCAGCCAGGTGGGCTGTTAGCTCTACAAACTCAAAAGAGCCAAGTGCTGGTCAGTAAGAAGTACCACGCAGACAAGGAAACCCACTCAGTAGTCAGCAACACAAACATCAGCTCTGATCTCTGAAGGGGTGAGTAAAATCCTGTGACCAGGCTCAGGCGGACTCTGATTGCAGTGTACCAGGCAACGACATACCATAATGCATCTGTGTTGTAATCCATTTCTTCAAAGTTCCCTAGAACCTTACAGCAGCTGCCAAGGACACAGAACCTGAAAGGCTCCCCTAACAGCCCAAAGGCTCTGGTGCTAAGAGGGGCAAGTGGTTCTCGGTTATTTACCGTTCCCGTTCTTCAGACTTCAGTAGGAGGGAACAATAATCTCAGCTGCATGCTCTAAGTGCTTCTCCAAGATTCTCTGTTTTACATTAGCTGATAACTTGAAATTCCATTTCACAATGTATCTTTAGAAGGATGATTAGGTGTTTAGAGAAGAGCAACAATTCCACATGATGGTTTAAACCACAGAGCTGTGACTAGAACTCCCTCCCTCACCATGCCCTGTTAGAGAAGTACCTAGTCTACTTTTCTTTAAGAGAGCTTAACAGTTCTGGAAAACTGTAATGCGTCAGTCTGAAACTACAGTTTGAACAACAACAGCACATTCTGTTAGCACTGGCCAAGTTGTAGGCAGTGAACTGATGGCAGTCCTGTGGTCTAAGCCTCCAGATCACTGGGATCACAGCAGGCACCACGTCCCAGCAAAGACTACATCCTACTAGGTTCCTATTCAACTAACATAACAATTTGCCATACAAGATGATAATGGCACAGTTTTCAACCAAGTTAAATGCAAAATAGTAAAGAACTGTAGGAGTGGACACTAACAAGTAATGGAAGGTCATCATGTTGAGGACATAGTCTATGGCTGGCTATTTAAAGCCACCTAATCTGAGATTCAGAGTAAGCCGAACTCTATCTAGGTCTCTTATAAATTCCCATACACTTAGTAAATTGTAAGTTGTGTACAGAAGAAATTAGAATAATTTCAAATCCAGCCTGCCAAGGCCTTGCTCTGCGCCTTTCTCTTCATCCTAACTCATCTTAAGCCTCACTGCTATGATCACTGGTCCATAGCGTGTTAACTATTACTGTCCAGATCACAGATCCCGGCTTCCCAGGGGCCCAGGTAGCCTTCCTTAAGGCATTAGCTTCACTGAGGGACTACTCTGCTGCATCACCCACATGTTCTTGCTCATCATGTTCAGAGCTCTCTCCCAACCACCTCCTTTCCCCCATGTTTCTTAAAATTGCTTCCCTCCCCCCGCCCCCCCCCTCTCTCTGTTTTTGAAGACAGTTTCTCTATGTAGCCCTGGCTGTTCTCAAAAAAACAGAAATCCGCCTGCCTAGGCCTCCTGAGTGCTGAGATTACACGCGTGTGCCACTGCGTCCAGCTGACACTAAAAACTTTAATGATTTATCCATTAAAGCAAAATCTTTGATTTTTTAATTTATTTTTTATCTTTATATTTTTCCTTTTTGATTAGTTCATTCACATTACATCTCAATTGTTATCCCATTTCTTGTATCCTCCCATTCTTCCCTCCCTCCGCTTTCCCCCTACTCCCCTCCCCTATGACTGTGACTGAGGAGGACTTGTATTTTTATACTTTTTAAGGGGGCGGGGGAGAGAGAGAGAGAGAGAGATTAATTGATTCTAATGAAAGACTAGGATGAGATGGAAATTCCATTTATGCCTTAGTTTGAAAAAACAAACAATACACTTCCCGGGAGCACCGTGCACAATGACACAATGACATAGCAGGAAACCAGAAACAAGCACCTGGTCCTAATGATAACAGCACCAGTGGTTCTGAGGCAACAGGAGGAAGGAAACTCATCTTCTGGTGCAGGCCTCCCTGGGACCAGTCTGGAGCCTGCAATTCATGTTTGTTGGCTGGCATATAAATAGAACCTGAGGAAATTTTTCTTAGCCGCACACAGTAAACATCTGTTACAAACGCACAAGCAGGACTGGGGATGTATCTTAGTGGTAGTACACTGGCCTTTCATTCATAAGGCCGTAGCATAAATTCCCAGGATCACAAGTTAAAAATGACACATGCAGCAGCTCTGCAGACTCTATGACCAGCTGTGAGCATCTGCAGTCTCATGGAGCTGGACAGAGCACTGGACTGTCTTCTGAGCAGCACAGCTTGGATTCTGGCATGGCGGAGCTTCTGCAAGCACGCCAGCAGTAACGAACTCAGAAACCAAGCTAAACTCCTATATGTCCCTGCCAGCTCTACGTCAAAGTGAACCCCTTTGAAATCATAGTCTACGAGAAGACAAGACTGTGGAGCGAGATGGGATTATGGCTACAGCTTCCTCTGAAAATAAGTGAGCAGAGAAATAGAATTGTTCTTTGAAAAATGAGACCTAGGAGCCAATTTGAATGAGCAACAGTGTACAGTGCCCAAACCAGGACTGGGTATAAGGTCTGCAGTTACAGACAAGGCTCCATCCGAAATGTTCAGAAGCATTCACTGAAAAATGGTCCCCTTCAAAACTGCCTCACGTGCAGGAAACCACATCGTGAGGCTGATACGCCACTGTTCTCCATCGCCACAAAACACAGCCAGGGGCAGTGGCCTACAACTGCTGTCAGAGAAGCCGCAAGGAGGACAGAGGAGCCCAACACTGTTTCTACGCGCCACCGAGGCTAGTTTTGTCTTAGGATTAACTACATGGGGAAACTGAGACATACAGTGTTTTTTGGTGATTCACCAGAGAATATACAAGACACATCTGAGACAAGACTCACATCCCTCTGAACCCCAAAGAATCTCAAAGCCCTGAACACATCCCACACTGTCCAAGGAACACAGGTATCTTGCCAAAACAAGAGCAAAGCAGGAAGACTACTATCCATCTCCAATCAGTTTCTTCATGATTTTAAAGATCAAATAAATGGAGGGGAGGGGCAAGAAAAAAGCACAGGACTGAGGAGACGCTCCCGTCTGTCTTCATCTCAATCGTCAGCACCCATGTAGAAGGCTGAGTGTGGTGGCATGTCCTTGTCATCCCAGCTGTAGGAGCGGGGGTCAGGCAAAACCAGGCCAAATCTGGGTCTTGCTGGCCAGCCAGCCTAGCTTAATTAGTAAGTACTGGTGCCCAAATGAAAGACCTTATCTCAAAAAACAAGGTGGATGGCACTCAAGGGTGCCACTGAGGTGCCCACACTCAATATGCACAGGTGTTACAACTACATACACATAAAGAACAAATTACATGTGCAAATGTTAAAGTATTAAATTAACACAGGCGTCAATAAACTTCAGCCTAGAGCCTACTTTTACACAACCTGGGAGGAGCTAGAACACCCCACCCCATTGTACTAGAGTTTGAATGCAGGGCCTCATTATGTGTTAGGCAAAAGCTCTCCCACTAAGCTCTTCCCCCTGCTTTTTGAGAAAGAACCTTAGTGCCTAGAGTCCTTATAAAGCCCAGGCAAGCCTTTAATTATCAATCTCCCTGCCTCAGCCTCCTAAGTAGCTGGGATCATAGGTCCGCACCACCAGACATAGCTAGCTTTACATCTGAAGGCAATGCTCAAAGAGGGTGATACACTACAAAAATCCTTGTGGCCCACAAAAGCCTAGGTTGATAATCTTCTTTTCCTTTATAGAAGAAGTCTGTTGTTTTAGGGTTAAAGCACTTTTATAATATTTTTAGTACCACATTTGTCAGATTTCACTTTTTTTTTTTAATTTCTCAAGACAGGGTTTCTCTGTGTAGCCTTGGCTGTCTTGGACTTGCTTTGTAGACCAGGCTGGCCTTAAACTCACATCAATCCACCTGCCTCTGCCTCCCAAGTGCTGGGATTAAATTCGTGCACCACCACACCCTGTCAAGTCAACCTCAGCTTAGCAAATATGGACTGAGTGCAGGTTACAAACAAGGCACCATATCAGCTGCCACTTCCCACTTCTATTAAGCCAGCAGAAGATGCCCCATAGTTTCACACATCTTCAATATTGTTACTGCAACAGTGCCCATATGCAGAAGGTAACTTGGGGCCCCTTCCCCACCCACCCGGCTACCTGACCTGTCAGAACCCAGGGTAGTTCTGCACATTAAGAGGATCACCAAGAGCTGGATGCTCAAGGCTTGATTTCCTAACTCTTTCTCTGAAGGGCATTCATGGGCCATCACCTCTCCTTCCCTAGCCCTCCTTGGAAGGAGAGCCAGGCTGAGCTCTGGCTGACCATCAGGGAATGACATGTAACAGCCACAGGTGTCAGGACCAAGTCTCAACAGGGGCAAACATCAGTTATTTAGATAACTGCCAGAGTGAGATCCCTGACACAGATGGGGGCAACCGTCGTTACAGGCACAGCAAAGACAAGACATAGAAGAAGCCCACAATGAGCACGTGAGGCTGGGTGGGAGCTAGTGGGCTCTCTCTGTGGTGATTTCTCCAATACTGCTTCCTAAGAAGCGATGAGGGGGTCTGTGAGATGCCCAACAAGTAAGGGCTCCTGCTGATAAGCCTGATGATCTGAGTCTGATCCCTGGGCCCTGGGTGAGAACCAGCTCCTCCAGGTTGTGTGCTGACCTCCAGTGTGTAAATGCGTGCACACACACACACACACATAAAATTTTTACATTTTATGTAAAAACTCTAAACCAACTATCACGCGGCACACACATATAGTGGTAAAATTAGAATTCTCCATAGCTAGGGCTGGTGATGTAATAGCTTGGTTGGTGCAGTGCTTGAAGTCTACCATGCTTGAAGCCGTAGGTTTGAGGGCCAGTACCACATAAACAGGTGTGAAGGTGCGCACCTAAGATGGGAGGTCCAAGGTCATCCTTGGCTACACACTGAATATGACTGCCTTGAAGAAACCAAGAACAAATGAACATAACAAATTTGACAACCGGCCTCTATCTCAATAAAAATTACCAATTACTCACCTACATTCCATTTGGCCAGTAACCACTGCCCTCTGTAGAAATTATCAGAGTTAAAGCAACACTAATAAGTAAGACTATCTTATCTTTTTTTCTTTCCTTTTTTTTTTTTTTTTTTTTTTTTGGTTTTTCAAGCCAGGGTTTCTCTATGTAGCCTTGGCTGTCCTGGACTTGCTTTGCAGACCAGGGTGGCCTCGAACTCACAGTGATCCACCTGCCTCTGCCTCCCGAGTGCTGGGATTAGAGGCATGCACCACCATGCCCAGCTCAAGACTATCTTATTTTAATGCCAAACTCCAAAATGCAATTACTACAGACTTCATGTGTGTATGGGGGAAGGGAGATGAGGATTATCTACTATTCTGGGATCTCACCGATAGCTAATGACTGTGGAAAGACTAACAAACAAAATGTAAAATACTGTAATAATGAGATTCACCCTGACCTACCCTAAATAATAAATATATACAACATATAGTAAGTAATACATATATAAATAAATAATATTCCAGTGTATCAGGTCAAAATTTTACTTCTCAGATTATTTTTCCTTTAGGGACTACCTTATTGACCCATAAGCTCTAGCCCAATCCATAGCTCCATATTTAGCCAGGAACTATATTCCTCTGCCTGAAGTTGACTCCATGTAGAAGAGCGAGCATTATGCGCACTGGTGAGTAGCAGCCGCCACCACAGAGGCCTCTCATTTTGTTTTTTAAATCTTGGGTTCATCAGTCACTGAGTGTAGTGCTGCCTTTCTGTTGCCTGAGCAAAAGTGACTTATGAAGAAAGAGTTTACTTTTGCTCATGGTTCCAAGGCAAAGTCTACAGTGGAAGAGCAGCAGAGGGCCAGGGCAGGAAGCTGAGAGAGCACATCAAAGCCCAGCCGCAGTGCCTGCTTCCTCCAGCAAGCCTTCACTGCCTAAAGGGTCTGTAAGACCCCACCTGACTCCATCAACCAGGGACCTACTATGTGAGTTCATGGGGGACACTCCTCAGGCCAAACACCACCATGAGTAACCACATACTGAGATTCAGACTATTCAGAGTTCCTTCCCAGGCTGGTGAGATGGCTCAGCAGGTTAAAGTCACTTCCTGCCAAGGCTGATAACCTATATTTGATACCTGGAACCCACATGTGGGAGCAGAAGACCAACTCTGTAAGTTGCTCTCTCACCTCCACAAGCTTGCCATGGCACGCCCATGCCTACACACATATACAAATGAGTAAAACACAATTTTAAAAGCACTTCCTGAGTTCTTTCCCTAACAACAAAGGAGAGACTTTCCATTCCTTAAGAAGCCACAGCACTGATAGTTCACACCTTCAAGGGCCACTTAGTTACTCTCAGGGACTGATTGTGAAGATGACAGTTATCACATCGAACATGGAACTCTTCCTCCTAACTTCTTCCTCAACCTCACCTCTACTGTAAACGGGACACGGGTTCTTTCCAGCCAAACACTACAGTTCTGGCCAGCAGACCTGCAAGTATACAATGTGCACTGCCTTGTTTATGGGGGGGGGGGGAGGGAGAAGCTGGAGGTGGCAAGGACCTGATTCCACCTGTTGTATCTGTGGGATGGCAGGGCAGTTAATAGTTTCTGTTAGTGGGTTTTGCATTTTAATTCAGACCGAATTTTTATTACTAAGAACATAACCAATGCTTTAAACCTGCTTCCGCGGACGAAGATGCATGAAGCACAAGCAAGCCCACACTGCTCATCTACCTAAACAATTGTTTCAAGGATAAAAATAAAGTTTTGAATGGAAATTAGTTTTTCCACTTTCTTTGTTCTGGACACTTAGGCCTGTCGTTAGACATAACTGCAAATCTGTTCACAGCATGAAGTCCTGCTCACCCCACTCATTTCACCTCATGCAAGGCTTACTGTTACCAAGTCTGGTAGTTCTGTCAGTGCGGATGTGGGAGGGCCAGGGCAAACCTGCCTCCTCACAGGGAAGTGCTGCTGCTAGTGACCTCTGGCTCTACCAACCTGCTCTTCAGTGACGTCCAGTGGTTAATAGACACTGACGCTGTTTCTCCTCAATAGCACCATAAAGATAATAATCTACGGTCAATGTGGGAAGGGTTGGCGGCTCAAACATGCTCTGTAGGCAGCACAGAGAGCAGAGACTCCACTTTCAGGACTCAGTGGAAGGACATGAGAATTAGACTATAACTTTAACCTGATAAATCCTGTCACTTTTGCAAACATGGAGCCACTGGCACACTTGTGTGTGGCTGGCAGGACAAACTAAACACTTCCTCACCTAGAGAAATCCATGCTCTAAAAACTTCTGTGAGAGCAAAGATACACAGGATGATCCTGCAGATATTTAAAATACTTTAATACCTAAGAACATGAGAAGCAAGAGAAAGGACTAAACACAACAAAGGAGAAGTAAAATTAAAATACGGCAGATCCACAAAAGGACCGTTAAAAACAAGGTAACCTCAGGAAGGTGACGCCACATTACTAAATGTAGGGAATCGAGACAACATATAAACACTAAATAGTGTACTGGATAATATTTAAGTGAAATTTATTCATGAAAAGATACAGAAGCAAATATGTGTTGAGTAAGAGCAAATTATCAGGGTTAGAGAGGTCCCACTAGTCTGCATGTCCTACACCAGCAATGCTCATGGGCTGCCACTAGAGAAAACAGGCTTGGCCGTGGATGCCAAGCAAGGTCCTCCTGCTCCTGATAGGAATACACCGAACTCAATCTCTTTATTCTTATTTTTGTTTTTGTTTTGAAATATGGTCTTAAGTAGCCCAGTTGAGGATCATCTTGATGATCTTTCTGCTTCTGACTTCTGAGGGCTAGGGCTACCATCATGGTAGTTTTGTGTGTTGCTGGGAATGGAAATCAGGACTTCGTGCATGCTTCTTAAGATATCCTGCAACTTGATGTCATGAAAAGTCCTAAACTGACAGCTTTTAGACATCTTCATCAAAAGAATCCTCTATATTTCTGGTTATTCCTTAAACAAGGGAGGTGCCTCTCTCCCCTGTCTGACACCTACCTGGGAGGCGCATACCAGCCTTGTCCTATCAGGAAGCCCTGGCTCACTCACTCCTAATCCAAATCCAAGACTGACATCTTCATTTTCAAGTGTCACACTGCAAATCGTCTAAAATGTGGCTTATGCCTATGATCCCAGCATTCAACAGACTTAAGGGGAAGGAGATGAAATGGACAGCATAAGCTACATATAGCAAGACTTCGTTTTTAAAAAAAAAAAGAGAGAGAATAAGAAATAGTAATTGCACAAACATATGTTGGCTCCTGGAACCAATGACTTAAAAAACTAGTTTTGCAACTTTCTGTACTTTAAGGAAACATGAAATAACTTAGCACTGTATCTGCTTAAAGGCATTATCAGCATAGAATGAAGTCTCTGAGCAGGACTTCACAGAACCAGACTTCCAGGCAGGTTTCACCATCCATAGTTTCCAGCGCCGCCCTGTTCTTGGCCCTGACCACTTCAGGGACCGCCCAACCCTACCCCAACATGAAGCCACAAAGCAGTATGTCTGCATTCAGGGAAGACATGGGAAAGGTCTTCAATAGGATTTGGAGGCGAGCAGTGTCTAATTAATAAAACATACAGCTTGGGGTAATTAGCAGCAGCAACAAAATGGCCGGTTGTTAAGGCCATTCCTATGGACAGATGCTCAGGATCAATTAAGTTCAAGGAGCCCAGCGTCAGCTGGTAATTAGTCTGTGAAAGGGAAGCAGTAATAAAAGGGGGAAAGGACAGTGCTTGGACCTGGGACAGTTGCTCTTTAACTGTGGGCTGTAGTGTAAACCACACAAATGAAAGCTTCAAAACCTGACAAACACACACAAAAATCCCCACACACAACTCCCCAAAGCAAGGAAACGCCAAGTATGAAAGCTGGCTGCACGACTGGGTTGCCAGTCTAGAAGAGGGAACCAATTAGCACCAAGGCCACCAGTCCTAGCCAAGACACCCTCGCAAGCAGCAACAAAGGATGCGCGTGTCTGGATAAGCAGGACAGCAAACAGAGTGTCAGTGTCACCCTAACCCTCTATGCAGCCAGGCTCTCTCCACAGCACACAAGGTATCGAAGGGCTAAGGAGGAACAGACACAGATAAACGAGTAAATTTCCTACTCTGGTAAAAAGCAGAACAACAAAACAGAACAGTGGGTAAACCAGGAATGGCGCTATACGCCTATAACCCCAGCTATTAGTGAGGGTGAGGTAAAGGATAGCAAGTTCAAGGCCTACCTGGGCTTCAAAGTTAGCATGCCTTAGTGGTGGAACTCTTGATTAGCATGTTCAATCATCAGTAACACATACGCACAGAAAGGAGAAAGGAAAGGAAACACGAGGGAGGAAAAACAAGAATACTAGATCCAATGCCGCCATACACATATGCATCTGATCCTCCAGATACACACAAGCAAGCAGCTACACAACACTACTGACCTCAAATCTTAATGCCTGAGCCTCAGCTGTTTCCCCAATCATGAGGATCAACGCGCCCCTCCGTGCGCATAAAGAGCTAGTTGGAACATACAAATGAAAGGTGACTGCCAAAGTGGGCTCTTGTGCTGGTGGGCTCCAGGTTTAAAATACTGTTTAGTTCCACATGCACTTAGTTCTGCCTTTAATCTCTACCACTTGACATGCCAGAAAAGGCGGGGGGGGGGGGGGGGGGGGGGGAATCTTACAAAACAAAAGCACCCTGAGTAACGTTCAAGAGGAGATTTTCTCAAAGGAAAACAGCTTCCCAGCCATCACTGTACAAAGATCTAGGGTCCCCTCATTCCATTGTGGAGGCTTGAATTTTCTTGGCATTGGCTTCCTTCACCAAAGGGCCCAAGGCTGACAGAACTAGCTCAGAAACCTTTACCTACGGCTGTAATGCAAATTAAACCATGGTTAATTATTCACACAGCAAAGGCATGTAGGTTGGTCCTAGCAACAAAAAGAGCAGTTCTCACAAGCTGCTTTGGTCCAGAAAAGGAGAAAGCAATGGCATGTAGAATAGAGATTTGGTTTTAGAACTTCTTCCAAGGTCAATACCATTAACTGCTTTAGGATATTTAGTTGCACAATCACACTGTATTTTGTGGCAAAGCCTGAGAAACAACAGTCATTTCAGTCTATCAGTCTAGATGCACTAGCTACAACCAGTGCCTACCTTCTCATCAGTTCCCTCAGGGTCACCTCTGTGAACACAGGTGAGGAGTTCCTGAGATGCACAGCAGTCCTGTTCGGAAGCAGCCTTGTCAACGCTGCTCTCCTGGGATGCGCCCGGCTGCTGCCATGAGCTAAGTGACCATGTTAAGGACTAACCATGCTAATCCTACTATAGAGGGAAGCCTTGATCTTGGGTACCGGAACCCCCATAGGAAAGTTTGAGCGTTTACTCAGGTAAAGGCTGCTGGACCAATCTGGAAGAAAATGGCAGGATGCAGCCTAATACTGTGTTTCCCTCCGTCAAGTGACACATCCACAGAGGCCACGAGACAAATGAAAATAGTTCCAACTCACTTTGGCCATGCACCTGTATAGCCCCTTCTGCACTGTAAAATACACCACAGCTTAAAGGGAGACAGCCCATGAGCTATGTGAATCCACAAACAGCTTTAGTTTATGAGACAACAAAGGGTACAGAGTACAAACACTCATACAAAAAAGCTGCTCAGAAGACAGTGATTGGGGAAAAGATGCATTAGCAGTGACATGACAGCTTTCTGACTTTCCCAAGAAAGACAGTCACATTTTCTCTAGACCGAGAAGCGTAAGAACAGAGCCCATCAATCCTGGACTGAGCACGATTATCTCTCTCTCTCTCTCTCTCACACACACACACACACACACACACACACACACACACAAAAGCATCCAAGCCCCAATTAGAGATCGCCTGCCTTACTCATCAAAAGGGCCAGTTGGATCTAAACTCAACAACGAATGGCAGAGAAGCTGAAAACATTTACAGTCTAGAGAATTCAGCAGCTGGCTGGCACTTGGGAGGCAGAGGCAGGCAGATCTCTTTGAGTGCCAGCTTAGTCTACAGAGTTCTGGGACAGCTGGGGCTACATGGTGAAATCCTGTCTCAAAAAACAAAGTAAAACACACACACACACACACACACACACACACACACACACACACACACACACACACACACACACACACACACACACACACACACAGAATTCAGCAAGCCGAGGCCTTAAACTTTAAGTTAGCATTGCCCCATGCTGCCCACACTCCACACTCGATTCCTGGGTGCCAATTCCCAAGGAGGGAAGACCATACTTCGAACTCCAAAACCTCTACCTCGGTATCAGCACCGTTCACTCTAGGTCCTTACAATTCATGCTGAGAATGGTAAAGCAGACCAGAAAAATTAGTATTGTTTATTGATCCTCTTTTACATCAGGGTAGATGACTGTCAAAGAGAAGAGGTGCATCTTCTGAGAGACGAACACTGACATGCAATGCTGCCCTTCCCTGCCATTTATGAAACCGTCTGGACAAAAATCAAGATTTTTGTTTGTTTGTTTTTTGTTTTTCGAGACAGGGTTTCTCTGTGTAGCCTTGGCTGTCCTGGACTCTGTTTGTAGATCAGGCTGGCCTCAAACTCAGAGAGATGCACCCGCCTCTGCCTCCCAAGTACTGGGATTAAAGGCATGCGCCACAACGCCAGGCAAGAATCCTGACCTCTCAAATCATGGTTCTCCCAAGTCATTGCAAAATGCTACTCTGAGATCTAAAAAATCATAGACTAAGAAATTGGATCTTCTCAGAAATTATTACTCAAAAAACAAAACAAAACATTAGAAAGCCAGCATAGCAGTTTAAAAACAAAAGCCCGAGTCTCAAAGACGACTGCCTGGGTTGGAATTCTGACTACACTTTGCTGGCTGAGCATCTCTGGCCACATGCCTTTTGTGCCACACTCTGTGATCTTCATGATTGGGATTCACTAAGGAACACAGAGTGGAGGCTGCGAATATTCGGAACTGTACCTGCACAAGAGGAACATCCACAAGTCTGTTTGGCTACACTTGGGAACACTACAACTTGTTGGCCCCAGACTCCAGGCAAGTACCACCCATGCTCCTGTCAGACTGTGGAACTCCCCGTTTTCTTTCCCATTTCTTTGCAGTCCATTATTTCCCCTTATAGGCTTGATGCTCTGATCTTGGAGAACAGGATGCCTAAACTGTTTAGACTTAGGTTTTGTTGTTATTTGTTTGTTCTGAGAGTGATAGGGCTTTTTCTTATTTCAGTTGTTCTTTTCTTAAAGTAGTGGGCATATGTCCATCAGAACCTTGGGGAAACATTCAGACAAATCAAAGCAACCAAGGTATAACTGTGAATTTATTTACAGAAGCCTTTAAATTTGTATTAGATGACCTTAAAGCCCTTGCTAACCTGCAAGAAAACTGAACTACCAGCCACCTGTCTAATGTCACTTTGCCAACAATGGCTTCTAAGCAGCAGAGTCTCTGGACGCGTGTCAACATTAATTTACAGTTGGCTAATAAAATGGAGACAAAAGTCCCAAACAATAAGCACAAACAAATGAAACAGGAGAAGAAACATACCATATCCTAGGTAAATTCCCCCACTACATTTCAGTTTTGCGACCCCCTCTATTCATTAACCTACCTCCACGCACCCATCATCACATAAGCCACGTTTTTGACAATTTTTCAAAATTATTCATTTATATCCCATGACCCAGTAGGAAATGTAGCTTGTACTCCTTGAAACGTTTGCTGTTTCTACCCCAGTCTTCTCCGTTACTTCAGACAGTGGCTGTCCTTTGTACGCCTGGCCTTCCAGTGTGCTTAGGCTGTGACATGCTTGCTCATCATGACATCTGTGTCCTGCTTGCACATCACGCTGTCCCAATGGGGCGACCAGTCTGTCGCAGCCAGTCTGCAATGGTGCAACAACCAGGGCCCATCACAAGCAACCGGCTTTGAGGCTTTGTCAGTTAGGTTTCAGATGATGTTTTAGAAATTACAACTAATTCATCAAAACAGGATAGAAACCCTGAGGTAAAAGCAGGGCCAGCGGCCTCCGTCTTGGGCCTACACACACTCCAACATCAACATTCTAGTTTCATTTGAGCCAAGTCAGTATCAGAGAAAGGAAGATCTGAGTGACACAGTGATTAAAGCAGGGGCCTTCTTCCTAACTCTGCCTGTCCCCAGCATCCACCCACACATGTTTGTCTTATACTACAGGCTATTTCCTTTCTTAGAGAAAGCAACAAAACAAAACAACAACAACAACAACAAGGCTTTCTGTTGAAATGTAAACAAACTTTCCCTCTCCTTTGGTTCAGAGGATTGTAGACTGATTCAAATGAGTTCCTAATAAGAAACACCCAGAGGTGGGGCAATCTGTATTTCACCCAACAGTTCAAAGCCCTCACTATCATGCCCAGTAAGTCTGTAAATGTCTCTACGTTCAGAAGGATACTGACTCACCAAATCACAGTGTCATCTAAAGCGAGGCCAGCTAAACTCCATCCTCCACACTTTCTTGCCTCTGTGAAGACTATTCCCATGTGAGTGCGTGTCAGTGATGCCCTTGAGCTGTGTGGAGGCATCATGTCTTGCCTCAACGCTGGCTCTTACAATGTCAGTGATAAGCAAATTAGCTGACTGCAATTGTTTTTATGGAAGGATTTAGTCATCAGCAACAACAGCCTTATGTTTTGATATCTGAAAAACCTGACTCCCCCCCCCCCCAAGCTGGGTATTTGGCCTGTAGTTAGGTTAAATATGCCCTTTCTAAATCCCCCTAAACTTGTCTAATACCTAAAAGTAATGATCAAATACACAATGCTTTGGGTTTAAAGCAAAAACTTAGAACAATAAAGTCTATTACACAGGCTGACAGCTGTGTGTTCCATAATTTGCTTTGCGTTGCCGCCTACTAAAAAATAGGCTTTTAGGGCCTGGAAAGATAGCTCAGTCCAAAAGCTAGTTGCTCTGAAAGCATGCACCTGAGTTCAATCCCTGGAATCCATGTTAAAAACAACAACAAAGTAAATGAGCAAACAACTTGAGTAGTGTGTGCTTGTGACACACAGGACTTGGCAGGGGTGGGTGGGTGTGGGGTGTGGGTGGGAGGTGTGATAGGTGCATATTTGGTGGTTGCTGACCAGCCAACCCAGCCTTGTTAATAAGCACCAGGCCAGTGAGACCCTGTCTCAAAGAAACCTGGCCTCTACACTCTCTCTCTCTCTCTCTCTCTCTCTCTCTCTCTCTCTCTCTCTCTCTCTCTCTCTCTCTCTCTCTCTCTCTCACACACACACACACACACAAACAAGTGTGTGCCTGAACATAATGAATATTTATACACACACAAACACACACACAACGAAAGAAGAAATAGGCTTTTAGTTCAAAGAAATGTTGAAAACAGCTTTGTTTTGTTAGTTCCACCTACTGCTAGTTACCTAATTGTTTTATCACTTGCCAGCTATTTCTTTTCTCTAGAGACATTTCACCTTTTGAGTCCCAGGTTTCTCAATCCTCAGACAGATATGATAACACCTACCTCACAGGGTATCTGAAAGGATGAATACTGTGTGTGTGTGTGTGTGTGTGTGAAGGCACCTGGTCCACACCCAGCTTCTGCTGGAAAGCTCCCCACAATTTTTTCTTAAATGCACATTCAAGGCAGAAGCAGCAGCTTGTGGTTTAACTTTGATACCACAGGTATCAGGTACAATGTGGTAGCAAGGGCGTGGCTTTCCATCCCAGACCGGATGGCACTAGTCACGCTTTTCATATAGTACTGGTTCACCAGGGGGCCAATGTGAGCATGGTCCATCTTAATACATAGGGTGGGTAACTCAAGCAGCAGCTTGAGGGTAAGAGGTGGTTTTCTGACCCTGGGCCGGAAGAGCTGACCTCCACGCAGTGATTTGATGCTAGCCTAGTCCACAGAGTGAGTGGTGAGTTCTAGGACAGAGCTATGTAGTGAGACCTTGTCTAAGGGGGTAGGGGGAGTGAGAGAGGAAGGGAGGGAGAAAGAGAGACCTGCAGGGACTTCAGCTAGACAATTTCCAAATGCTGGCTACACCCAGCCACACCTAGGTGCTCTCAATTAGATAGTGTCTCTGGAAGGAGTTGTGTGTAGAGTAATGGTGTAAAGCTGCTATGGCTCTGAGAACAACCAGGGGCAGGTGCCAGCTCTACCAGTAGGAGCTGCATGACAGTGGGCAAGTTACTTCATTCCTCCCTGAGCTTCCTCATGTGGGAACAGAGATACATTCTGTTCTTATCTCTAGAACTCTTCAGAGTCTAAGTAAAAAAAAAGAACGCATACAGTAAGTTACACAGAAGCCAGGTGTGATGGCACTGGGAGGTTGAGGCAGGGGGATCATGAGTTCCAGGCAACACAGGAACACCTGTCTCAAGAAACCAACAGAGATAAGAGGACTGGGTAAGAAGCAGCACAGGGTGTGGCGCACAAAGCCAATGTTCCCACTTTTCTCACCAATGGGAACCCGAGCGATGGAGCAGACGTAAAAGCAAACTTGGCATGTGTTTCCCACACATAAAACTTTCTGTATTTGTTTACGGGTGTATTTTTCACAGAGGGTTGACACACACCTAATGTAGCCGACTCTCGCAGCAACCTAAAGGAGATGTTCTCTGCTCTGCAAGGGTGCAAAGCCCACTGTCCTCCTTTTACGAGTAGCTCCTTAAGTCCTCTTGACTTGGTGAGCTCCTTGAAGGCGCACAGAGGAGCTGCATCCCTGCGCCCCCACCTGCACAGTGCAGCTGTAGCCCGAAGCCCGTGCACACAAAGAATAGTAATCAGAGACTGAATCATGCCAAGAATCCATTATCTAATGACCAGGGCTCCTGGTCCAAGAGTAGTTTTGTTTCCTTTTTAATGCAGGAGTCTGGACAGGTTACACTGCAAGTTCCTACTAGAAGGAAAAAAAGCGTAAGATCATGGACTAATGAATTACCAAGAGACCCATGCTTCCTCACGCCCCTTCCTCAAACCCTGATCAGACAACAGGGCTGCTCCCTTACAAAAAGAAAGGAGCTAGACCAATGACTTAATTCAGGAGCTCACGGGAAAACAAGGTAAGAAAAGCCTGGTGACCACATAAGGGGAACAGAGTCCCCATGGGAACCACCACTAGACTCCCACCCTCAATTCTATCCCATGGCCCCCAAGAAAAGTTGGATTTAGTGCCTCAACAAAGACTACAGTATTATACATGGTTCTGTGACCAAAAAACCCCCATCAAATAGGACATAGTTTGGTCTACTGATAATGACTTTTTAAGAGTTTTCTGTGTTTCACGTGAAAAGCTATTTAAATTTGAAATCGTGTATTTGCAGAGGAAAAAAAAAATAAGACTGTTTAAGAACAGGAGTGGAGACTGGGAAACACCAAGGGCTGGAGAGGAGTTCCAAGTCCGAATTATTTGAAACAAGGTGAATGTGCACATTACTGTGTTATTTACATTTCTGAGGCCCTGCCTCTGTTTGATCAGTGTGAGTCACCTGCCTGGCTTTCACACAGGCATTACTCATGCTGCAGGCCCTGGAGCGAAGGAAGGCACATGTGCAGTGCAAAAAGCTGGGTCTCCTTAACAGTAACCCAACACACAAATGTGAAAGGCCGCCACACCCAGGACAGTGGACCCCAGTTTCACGGGACACACCGTTGAACACTTGTTGCAATGAAACTAGATTGTAAGTGTTTTTTTGAGCATTACGCTCAACAGAGGAAGAAAAGAGTCGCTGGGAGACAGCTGATGCCTCACTCTAGCCAACTGTACCTCTCCAAACTTTAGTATCCATAGAGACTTCCTTCTCTACTCCTTACGGCAGCACCAAGAGAACAGCACCCCACAGTTGTTCTTGAGAACACACTTACGGGCACTACCTCCGCAGAGCTTTCAGGGCAGGGACTCACTGGGATCACACTAGCTGTCACTTAATTAAAAGCAGTCAGCTCAGCCCAGACCTTCCTGAAGTTATTCTCTGATTGCATCACAGACAAAAGTCATTATCTCGAATGATTCACTCTTTCATTCAACAGTTTTGGAGTAGATGTTGGTGCCACCTGTCTTCTCAGGGGAGGTGAGGCAATGAGAGGACAAATCCCAGCTTACTTTGAAAGAACTTTCTATGTTATCACTGTTTCCCTTACCATTGTGCTGGCTAGTTACTATGTCAACACCACAAGCTACAGTCATTTGGGAAGAGAGAATTGAGAAAATGCCTGCATCAGACTGGCCTTGTGGGCAAGCCTGTGATGCCTTTGACGGATGATGGATGTAGGAGGGCCCAGCTCGCTGTGAGCAGTGCCAGCCTGATCTAGCAGTCCTGGGTTCTGTAAGAAAGAAGAATGAAGCCTGGTGTGGTGGCACACGCCTTTAATCCCAGCACTTGGGAGGCAGAGGCAGGTGGGCCTCTGTAAATTCAAGGCCAGCCTTGTCTACAAAGCGAGTCCAGGACAACCAGGG
Source organism: Acomys russatus (assembly GCF_903995435.1). Taxonomy (NCBI): domain Eukaryota; kingdom Metazoa; phylum Chordata; class Mammalia; order Rodentia; family Muridae; genus Acomys; species Acomys russatus. The sequence continues at coordinate 688,420 of NC_067158.1, read as the reverse complement.
CTGCTACACAGAGAAACTCTGTCTCAAAACAAACAAACAAAAAAGGAGTAGAGGTGGGGGAATGAGATAGCCATGGGGAGGCAAGCCACTTAAGTAGCATCCTGCATGGCTTCTGTTTCAGTTCCTACCCCTAGGTTCCTACCCTCACTTCCTCGGTGACAGACTGTGATGTGAACCATAGGCTGAAATAAACTGTCCCTCTATCACAGCGACAGAAACTCTGAGACAGGCCCTTTATCATGAAGCACAGGCCGAGAATAAGAAGAGAATATATGGATGAAATAGCTTTCTAGTGACCCTTGCAGGGACTCAGTCTCTGTCCGTGCTTCTGTCTCTGCCCACTGGGCAGTCATCCCAGCACATCACTGAGGCCAGGCTCTGGCACTCCTCCATGGCTCCCCTGGCTTGCAGCACAGGGCACACAGGTGAGAATTCTCCTGCACAGCAATTCTTTGCAGATAATATGGAACCCCTTCTCTACCACTTAAGACTGAATTTAACCACCCCACCCCGACCCCCAGTGCAGGTCAGAGTATTGTGCTCAAGTACAGCGACTCACTGGAACACATTAAAATAGAAGAAAAATAAAAATGAAGTAACCCCTTAAAGAAGTAGTCCTCAACCTGTGGGTTGTGACCCCCTGGGAGTCACATACCAGATACTTAACATTATGATTTATAACATAGCAGAATTACAGTTATGAAGTAGCAATGAAAAATATTTATGGTTGAGGGTCATCATAACATTTGTATTTAAAGGGTTGCAGTACTAGGAAGGCTGAGAACCACTGCCTTAAAAGTTTCTCTTCCTTAAAAAAGAAAACTAATATTAAAAATGGTGGCGCCACATATCTTTTAAGAGATTATTTGGTCTTCTATCATCTTGGCTGTAACACCAACTGCATATCAATGCTTCCAAGATAATGTCCACAGTCTGTACAAAGATTTCAGGTTAAACACACATAAAATCCTTGAAACTGGTTTTTGTTTGAATGGTATGTAGTTACAAAATGCCACTGTAAATGGCCTCAAATAAAGACAGTCTGCGTACTCTCCACTGGGGAGGAACAGAGCCTTTAGACTGTTTATGGTTTTCTCACTTCATGAACAGCATGCCTTAGTGCTCCTTAAATGAACTTGCCACTCACTTCACATTAGGGAGGGACAGTAAGGCTTTTGTGAGTAGAGACTAGCCTCTGTCTCCATGCTACTGTGATTAATTTATCGCTGCTTTTAAAGACCTATTGCCTCCTGCAAACTAGGTTAGAGAGGAAAGAGGCTAACGTCCTGCGTAGGGGTACGGCAGCAGCAGCAGTGTCAGGCTTTCAGTGTCCCTGTGGAGGGCTCCTAGCAATAGCTGTCTAGGTACTTTTCATGAATTTGGGAGGAGTCACTATGGCGACCTCGAGAGGCACCTGGCCCCAGAGGCTCATTGGCATTATGTTCTTTTTAAATGAAAGAAGTACATGTTTCAGTTGAGTGCATTTCCAGGCAAGCTAAACACTCTTCCAACACACTGAAGGAAACCACACCCAGAAGGGGGCTGGGGGTTGGGTGGGGAGGAGCTACATAAAGGGCCTGGGGCGGGGGAGGAGCTGAATAGGGGCGGGGGGGGGGGGGAGCTATATAGGAACCTGGTGGGGGGGAAGGAGCTGCATAGGGGCCTGGAGGGGGAGGAGTTGTATAGGAGCCTGGGGGGGGGAGGAGCTGCATAGGGGCCTGGGGGGGAGCTGCATAGGGGGCCTGGGGCGAGGAGGAGCTGCATAGGGGCCTGGGGGTGGGGCTGCGTGGGGGAGAGTAGCTGCATAGGGGGCCTGGGGGGTGGGGGAGGGGGAGGAGCCGCTAAGGGCTAGAAGGGAGGCACTGTCTGCCAGGCCTCCTAGGACATATAGCTAACAGCTAAATCATCGCGGCTGCTGTGGGCTACCTCCAGGTTTCCACACAGAAGCTCACCTGATTCTTACAGCAATCTCATGAGTACAGTATGTGCATTATCCCTTTCCTACTCAAGGAAACATGCGGAGACTGGTAAACCTAGCTCTCAGGTTTACAAAGGCAAACTGGAAATAGTTGCTAGGATTCACAGAAATAGCCACATGAAAAGCTTAAGATACAACGTGAAGTAAAACGTAAAAAGAAACCCTGGACTTATTAGATTTTAATATATGTGACATGAATACTATTGGAAAGTGTCACTTTCATTTCTTTTGAGGATATAGTAATACTGATAATGTTACAGGTTAGTAAACATGCCAGAAGAACACAAAGGAGCTAGACATTTAGCTGTCTTTTGAAAAACCATCAACTGGGCTGGCCAGATCACTAGGCAGGTAAACACAAGCCTAACCTCTGGAGTTCAATATTCCTTCTACAGTAGGAGAAAATAACTCCTTCCCTCCATATGCATGCTATGGTATACAAATACATGTGTGCCATGCACCACACACTCACATTTAAAAAAAAAAGGGGGGGGGTGGTGGCTGGAGAGATGGCTCAGTGGTTAAGAATACTGTCTGCTCTTCCAAAGGACTACGGTTCAATTCCCAGCAACCACATGGCATCTTATAACTGTGTGTAACTCCAGTTCCATTGGATCTGACACCCTCACACCAATTCACATAAAATAAAATAAATTATTTAAAGAAAAAAAAAAGCAAGAAAACCAATAACCCATGTCACTTAGTCACTTCCTAAGGGCTGTTGCTTCTGCTTATGCTCTCCTATAGAGAGGGTTTGGAGCGTTATCAGCCAAGACTATGGGTCACTTATCTCCTTCAGCCCTTTTTTCCCCTCCTAGATGACAATATCTCTGGTCAAAAAATGAAGAGGTTCTTTCCTTCCTACCTAAATTATTAGCAACCACTTTAGAGCTACAATTGCAACTCAGGAGAGAGAAAAAAGCATCTATCAATAAAATATATACTCAGTATATTTCAAATGCACTAACAGCAAAACCTGAAGGTATCACTAGGCTAAGTTTGGCATGCATGAAAACTGTACAGTCTAACCCAGTGCAAGAATAACAACACTGAATACAGCTCACTCTACAGTGATAGGGTGTAAGCAAGAATCACTGCTCAACACCAGGGGGTTTTCTGAGCTAGAGAGACAGATCAACAATTAAGAGTGTTTTCGGGTCTTACATTGGACCCAGGTTCAATTCTCAGCACCCATATGGTAGGTCACAACCATCTGTAACACCTGGGGATCCAACAGGTATGCACATATGGTGCACATGAATGCACGCAGGAAAACAGCCATACACATAAAGATAAATCTTTTAAAAATAGTTTAACAGTATTTAAAAGGCATAAGTTCTTTTCACTGAACGGCATATTAAATTTTTGGAAGAACTTAGACTATTCTGGCCCAGAATTCTCTTTTAAGATTTCTCTCTTATGTGTATGAATGTTTTGCCTATATGTACGCACATGTCTAGGCATGCCTGGTACCTAAGGAGTTCAGAAGACGGTATCGTATCTCCTGGGACTGAAATTAGATGGTTGTAAGCCACCATGTGGGTGCTAGGAACTGAACATAGGTCCTCTGCAAGAGCAAGTGATCTTAACTGCTGAATCATCAGCTAGCCCCCAGAATAATTCTGTAATTCTTCACTAATACCAAGTCATCAAATGAAAAGAAACGTAAAAAGCTAAGAACTAGTAATCATTTTTTAAAAAATCTTTTAATTTGGCCAGGTGTAGTGGTCAAGCTTGTCTTTAGTCTCAACACTTAGTGAGCAGATTTCTAAGCGTTTGAGGCCAGTCTGGCTTATAAAAGTGAGTTCTACCAAGCCAGCCACCACTACATAGTGAGATCCATTCTATAAACAAACAAAGTTTTACAAAATATTCTAATCTCCTAAAGAAACATTAAGCTTAAACTATTATACACCTGGTCAAATTAATTTTATAATTAAACAAACAAACAAAAACCTATGTGTAACATGAACTACGTATAAAAATACAAACCTCAAACCTTGAGGTCATAACCTTTTTAGAACTGTCTTGTCCTCTGTTCTTTGGAGGACCATTCTAAGACTGTGTCTTAATCCTGAAATTGCATTAAAACCCTCTTTAGGAGGCCATTGCAGTGGCGCACACCTGTGGTCCCAGCCCTCAGGGAGCCAAACACAGGTGGATCTCTGTGAGTTCAAGGCCAGCCTGGTCTACAAAATGACATGTTGGTACGATTAATTTAGGGTCCTCTTCTTAGGAGTTTCAATTTGAAAGCCTCTTCAAATAAGGTAGCCCACAGTGAACAAATATTCAGTAACTTCTCTGTGTGAAATGGACCTAGCCTGAGCTTTAGGCTCCCAGATAGAAAAAATAGAAAGGGGAAAAACAAGTAAATACTGAAGCCACAACAAAAAGCAATGTGTGAAAATCACAGCAGAATGACCTAGTGCTATGAGTTTAAATTTTAGGGGAGGGAAACCAAATGGGTTTTCCTTGACTTTCACTCTTCCTGGGAAACACCTATCTGAACTGAGCTTCTACATAATGCCCTGGCTCATGAAGTGATTCCAGTGGAAGAAATCAAGTGGAGGCTGAGAGTGATGACGGCCAAGTCAGGCAGGTTCAGGGGCTTCTGCGCTGGTGAGTACCCGGCACTAGACGGGAATGAGACTTGCACTCACATTATAGTTGAAATCAAATCCTAAGATTTTGTCGAGCCAGCTCTCACTTCCTAGGGCCTGACTTTCAGAAGGTGGCAGGGCTCTAGCACCAGACGTTCCTAGCATGAGACGTGACATGTGTGGAGCAGTCACCCACACCTTCCTGAGCTTTCTAGGCAGGAGCTGACTCTCCCTGCTGCACTTCCCGCGGAAGATGCCTACCGCCTGCCTTGCCTGTGGAACAGGCCTCTTGGAGTCCTGTTGGTAGTCTAAACATTGCATTTGGTCTGGTGTTCCTTTGGCCACCCAAACTGAAATCTGAGCAGCTCTTGCACATACCAGTTGCCCACATTTAACCCATACACTGGGGGTACTACAGGATTGTCAAATCTGGAGTCAGAAAACCTGAATTCTGGAGAGGCGCCTCATACTGACTGAGCTAAAGACAGTTACTTGTGTCTCTATCTGCCCCGCAGGACTACTCAAAGGAAGCACACATTTAATTTGGAGCTTACTGAGTACTAGCTCTTGTGCTGAGTTCTCTAAGATGATGCAGTAAGCAAAATGATATATATTAAAGTAAGTGTTGTAACAATAGTTATAATTAGCACACCATTCAAAAACAGGATTGAGTCACAAAGCTATTAGGATTTAATCCTGAGATGAAACTGGTAACAGGTTTTATTGGACTTGATGATTTGCCCCACAAATTTGTCTGAGGCACGTAACAAAAACTAAACAATATATCATACGCCACAATACCCCTAAAATGTTCTCATATAAATCCTACCCCTAACCCTCCTACCAAAAAAGAAGAAGGGGAAAAAAAATCATTTGCTGCTGGAGATAGCTGTGGCTTTAGTAGAGGGTCAAGGTTTGGGTCCCAGCACCCACACAGCTCGCTACTGTTTGTAACTCTTGTCCCAGGGGCTCTCACACCCTCTCTCTAGCTTCCACAGGCATTGCATACACATGGCCACATGCACTTACACACATGCAGGGGAAACACTCGGACACATAGCATGCATATTCGGGTCCAGGAAGTTGGATCTAAGGTCAAGAGTACTTACTACTCTTGTAGAGGACCTGGTTTAGTTCCTAACTGAACCCACACAGTGGTTCAGAACCAACTCCAAGTCCTGTTCCAGGGGATCTGACGCCCTCCTCTGAAGTCTGAGAACACAAGGCACACATGTGCTGTACATACATACATGCAGGTAAAACATTCATACACAAGATAAGTCTAAAACACAATCATGTCATCAAGTCTGCTCACACTACAATGGGAAATATTGAACATTTCTCTTTAAGATCTTAGTTGTAGACTGTTCCCAGCAAGCAGACGTAGACTTAGAAATTTTCTTTCTTCGAGGCTAAAGAAACTAGGTAAAGAAAATATTTTAAGTCACACAACAAACCACAAGTTTACTGAAAAGCCTAAGAATTACTGTTCTTCTCTGCCAGGCAGTGGTGGCGCACACCTTTAATCCTAGCACTCAAGAGGCAGAGCCAGGTGCATCTCTGTGAGACCGAGGCCAGCCTCACCCAGAGTTCCATGACAGCCAGGGTTATACAGAGAAACCTTGTCTTGAAAAGATAAATAAATGTTCTTTATGATTCAGGGGTATAACTTTCTCCACGAGGCAAGAAACTGAAATAGCTAAGCACAGTGCTGCATACCTACCTGTATCTCAACAACTGAAAAGTCAAAACAGGAGAACGAGGAATTTAAGGCCAGACTCAATTACATAGTAAATTTGAGACCAGTTTGGATTATGAGTCTCCATCTCAAAACTGGTGGTTTGACAGTAGAAAGGGGAGACAGAGACCTAAAGGCTGGCGAGATAACTCAGCAGGCGAAGGAGCTTGTAGCGCAAGACTGGTGAACTGAGTTCAACGCTCAGGACCCACATTAAGGTTGAAGGAGGTACCCTACTCCATAGAGCTGACCTCTAACCTCCACACGCATGCACATGCACAAACATCACATACAGGCACAATGTAAGTTTAAAAAAAAAAAAAACCAACCGATTACTTTTATAGTTAGGTTGGAAAGACCTCCCAATGGTGACAGTGCTTCCTATTCTTTCAGAGGACTGGAATACAGTTCCCAGCTAGCACACAGGGTGACAACAATCTGTAATTTGACCTCCAAGGGGATCTGATGTTGTCTTCTCACCTCCAAGGGTATATCGCACGCACGCACGCACACAGAGCAACTCTCAGCATAGAATGAGCATGGAAATCAACTCTCGTAGTCTGAAATTCACTATTCTCTTTCTTCACACCAAGACTCCTCCTATGGCAAACTCATCAAGCCAGACGCTGTAGAAAGCATTTCTCTAGAAGGTGCAAAGGAGACAAAAATAAAATAAAATAAAATAAACCTCTCTGCTACAACCTCCCTGCCACAGCTGTGTGCTTGGGCTAAAGGGAGGCAGGGAGGAAGAAGTCAGGCTAGAGATGAGACCATGCCAGTGCACAACCTGGACTGCCGTGAAGACGCTGGAAAGAAAAGGGGTCCCTGAATGCCAGGCTCAGAAGTGTGTAATTTAACATTTCCAACAAGCACAAGAAAACATGGTGGGAGACTACGAAGGCAGTGTTCTCCCACAGCGACTACGCTGGCAGATGTGAAACCAGAGAGCAGGGACCACGAACTTCTGTAGTAACGGTGTTCTAAGCAGCCAGTTATTTCAACTTTCTACCTTATTTAAAAGAGAAAGCAATGACAAAGCGAGCTTTATAAGACACTGGTTGACCTTAAGAAAGTGACAGTTTAATTCAGTGGGTAGAAAAATGAAAGAAAGCTGAGTACTGGTAGCTAAGGTTAGATTTTGGATATTGGAGACCCTGACTTCTCTTATGCCATGAACTTTAGTGTGATTAAAAAACAAACAAATAAAAACCCCAGTATCTCTCAGTTCCTTAAACCAATGAGATTTTCCCTTACACTTATTCACTGGCCCATAAATCTCTACACACTACGTTATCTAAACAGACCAAATTTCTCTTAATATCAGACTCTGCCCAGCTGCTAGAAGAACAAGCCCTAATCAACCACATCCAGCAAAAAATAGCACTTCCCAGACATAGATGCTAAATATATAAATTCACATAGAACGCACAAAAAAAAAAAAAAAAAAAAAAAAAAAAAAAAAAAAACCATAAACGGCGTGACAAGAACCAAGAAAGATCATACTCAGGAGTAAAAAGGCAGAAACCTCAGTATGAAAGAAATAAAAAATCAGCACAAAAAATCTGTTATCAAAAATAACGTCCACAAGAACTACAAAATGTTAGAACAACACACCAGGGGCCAGGAGCAGAGAAAGGTCGTATCAAAATTCTCCTAAGGTTAAACCACAATCCATTTTACATCTCACCAGGGCACTGTCGGAAGCTGGTGACCCCAGTGAGATCCACCCTATGCAAGTTAGTGCACTCTTCTCAGTTCCTCAGCACAGGTGGTTTTCTGTTATAGAAATACCAACACTAAACTTATGCAACTCAAAACCACAGGCTTTAAAAATAAGAATGTTTTCTGGAGCTAAAGCAGGGGACAAAATTTCCTTCTAAAAATTTTGTGTATTTACCACTCAACTTAACGCGTCTACCATTTAAAAAATGAGATTTCCTTGAGGAAAAAGCACGTGAACTAAAATATCAGGGGCATTTGTGTGACTTTTTTTTTTTTTTTTTTTTTTTTTTTGTTTCCTTGTCCAGAGAGGACAGTTAAGACATTTCCTGTGTGTAAGCTCCACCCTGCTCAGTGAGCAGTTTATAACCACACTTAACCCTTTTAGAATAACAGCCTTTTGTTATGGGTGGGTCTGGGAGTGCATCACTCACACACACACTTTTTATATTTTCTACTGTTTGGTGTTTTTTCCTGAAACTACACAGCATGAACAGGTTAGAGACTAAAGATAGGTTTTCTGACTGAATCCCCTCTGCTTCTCCTTAGAGTCCAGGCCAAGGGGGAAAGCAGGGCATTTTGAGCTCCCTAGATTCTAGAAGTGTAGGAAATGGATATGCTTTCTATTTCACTACTTGCGAGCTCCCTCACCTAAGTTTTCAAACAAGCAAATTCCACCTTCAAAGACTCAAAGAGATGCAACCAAAGACTTAGCTGGTTCCCTTCCTTGTACTTAGCAAGGGTGGTTCAGCAGTAGAATTCTCACCTGCCCTTCCTCCTGGCTGACTGCTGAAGAAATGCAGCAACACCTCGCAAATGTTTAAAATCACATCCTGCTCTGCCTCACTTTCCAAAACAAGTGAGTTCTGTCAACTACTTCACCAGACAAGTAAACCAGTGAATGAAACACATCACCACTTCCCAGTGAGGACACACTAGGACCTCGCTGCTCGCTTTCTTCCTTCCCTCCTCTTTTAGGACAGAGTTAAAATAAGAAGCAGAGACTTCGACTGGTATTTACAGTACCAGAGCTAGTCCTACCTTTTACCTGATTCCAAGGTCTTCTAGGTGCAAGCTCTGTTTTCAGCTACATACTTTTACTTTTTACTCAAGAACAGGCTGAGTCGCTGACGGAGGCCTGCTGCCTGGTCAGACAGGCCAGGGCTCCAGGCAGAAACACAGCACACTAGTGCTCCAGGGTCCTACTCTCCCGTAAAAACATGTGCAGTAAAATACTGGAAGCATTCAATCTTTTGAGCCTGGTGCAGACTCCAGAAAATGCCTGTAATTGATCTAACTAATCCAACCCATGGCCCTCGGATGACAGTAAGTGGCAATTATTATAAATTACATAGCCCACCAAACTGATGGGAAAGCTGTCCCCCAACACAATACATCAAGAGTTAAAATTAGGCTTTGGAACTAAAACTGTAATTTAGCAAAGACTTAGGAACAAAAAGACCACTCCCTCCTGCCCTTTGCTATTGTTCTATTGGACTGGGTCCGGAGCAGTGTACTTTACACCTTGAAGTGCTCCCGGAGCTAAGAGGCTGGGGGCTGGGAGTTCAAACAGGCGCTCTGGAATTTAAAAAAAAAAAAAAAAAACATACTAATGGATCTATTAACATTAATCTCCCAAGATCAGAAGGGTGTGTTTTTCTGTGCGCGTGTGTACAACTGGAAATAGTATACCTGACAACTAGAGCCTCGGACCAAAAGGTGCCGAAGAGAAAGACTCCAAATGGTAGCTGTTCTACAGCCTGGAATAAATTGAAGTTTAGTGCCTCAATGAGGTGCTCAGGGCCAACCTGAGGCCCTGTGGCTGCTTATCTTCACTAGGGTACCGTATGGCAGACATAAAGCTTCGGGAAGCACCACGATCCTGGTGGAATACCAAGCAGGCCCGGACTTTGGCAGAGGACTTACCTTGGAGCTGTTTGAATCTCCCTTCCAGTTGGTTGTAGTTGTAAGGCACCTGCCCGGTGTAGGCCGGCGACAGGGGCCCGGAAATGCTGGACGTCCTCTGCAATTCCATTTTGCCCGACCTAACGTCCAGGCCGGCTGCAACGAAGGAATCCCTCTCCGGCCCCCTCCTACACCCATCCAACTCCAAGCAGCTTCCGCGGCTCTGCTCCCGCCCAGGCGAAAGGGCTGGACCTTTCAAGCCAGTCGCATTCCGGTCGGTCGGAAATGGGTGCAGGGTGATCTGATAGGAAGTTGGCTGCAGAGTCCACCTTAGACTGCCTGGTGGAGTTACCACCCCGGCATCTAATCCCCGGTGGATTTCCTTCCTTGTGTGGCCCTTGCCTGGAAGCTAGAAATAAATTACCCGGCAGGGCGGGAGGGAGAAGGGAAGGAGGGAAAGGAGGAAACAGGCACAATCCTACTGGAAAATATTTTAAATATGGCCAACCCTAAGCATGCTGTGCTCCTGCTTGCAGAGCAGCGCACACCTCCCGCCCACCCGCCCGCTGCCGGTTTGTAATTTAATCGGGAGCTGCGGTGAGCTGCGCGGTGATGTCACCTGATTAGCATAACAGCATTGTGGAGGAAACGCGGGCCGAACCACGCGGAGGGGCGCACGCAGGCCGACCTTGCAGACCCCGACCCGCGCGGCCAGGCCCCACAAAGCTGCCGGAATTAACTACGTTTGGTTGAGCAGCCCCGCCTAATAGAAAAGTCTCCGATTACTATCTCTCGGAAAGGGGCGCAGGCCCTAGAGGCGGGTCAAAACCCCCGCAGTCCCAGCCGCTGTGCACCTGGGCGCAGAGTGCCACTGCGCGGGCGCCAACCCAGCCCGGTACCACCGTAAGTCAAACAAAGTCAGTCTGGGCACCGTGCAGGGTCCAGCCCGCAAAAATGAGAACTAGGCCCGCTGGAAAATCTCCTCAGCAGAGATTCTGCCATTACTGCATTACATTTCTGAGGTGATGTTCGCTGTTAGTAACTGCAACGATTTATCAGAGCAATGCCGTGCAAGGCATTGTGGGAGGAGGGTACACAGGTAAACACCACCCCAGGATCAGAAGAGAACAGCATTCACCTTCAAGTCTTAACTTTGATTTGTTTACCAAGGCCTCTAAACTTTAGGTTCCCTCTAGTTGCTTCTCTTACATCTACTGAAAAAAAAAATCCTATGTAGAAAATAATGTGATCAAAATATATTGGTGGTAAATAACTGACTGTGGTCCTATCTTCCCACTTTTCCTCTCACTTCAACTGGCAGATCAATGGTAAACTTGGCATTTCTACCTTGGAACTCTGCTGCGATCGCTCACTACATAAGGTAATTTCAGCATGGTATTGCTCTGGTCTGTGGCGGGCACAGATTAGGCTAACCTGATATGCGGGGAACAAGTTAGCATACTTGCCTCTAGGTCCTTAGTGCACGCCTTTACATTTTCTTTTTTAATATGTATTTATTACATACACAGTGCTCCGCCTGCATGTATGCCTGTACACCAAAGAGGGCATCAGATCACATTATAGATGGTTGTGAACCACCATGTGGCTGCTGGGAATTGAACTCAGGACCTCTGGAAGAGCAGTCAGTGCTTTTAACCTCTGAGCCATCTCTCCAGCCCAGTGCACGCCTTTAATTCCAGCACTCAGGGAGACAGAAGCAGGAGGATTGCTGTGAGTTTGAGGCCATCCTAGTCTACAAACAAATCAAGTCCAGGACAACAAAGGCTACACAGAAAACCCCTGTCTTGAAAAACCAAACCAAACCAATCAAACAAACACAAAAAGACCATTCTCCTGGAAAGTTCAGGGCAGAGGGCGGCAAGGCATGTCAGCCATGTTCTGTAGCAGACAGGGGCGGAGGAATGCTGGGAGAGCCTGGAGCTGTTTGTCCCGCGTCTGAAGCGCACTGAGCACTACACTGCAAGGTCCTAATTCAAACTTTCCTTCCTAAAGGATTCCAGTGTGCACCGAAGAGGTGAGCCAGCCTCACTTTTCTGACCAGGGCTGGAGATAAAGCCTGCTAGCTGCTCATCTCTGAACAAGCTCAGCTCCTTTTAGCCACACAGCTGTGTTTTTAATGTGTCTACATTGTCAACTTTTGGCTCCCCAGGCAGGCCCAACTGAAAAGATGTAGCCTTCCTCTCTTTGCCGATGGTAACCGAAGCTAGAATGGCAGTAGGATGCTGGGCCTTGGAAGACACATTTGGTCTAAGAGTCTCAAAAGCTAACTTTGGTCTTGTAAGAAACCCTGGACGTACAACTCAGCTGTTAATACTGAGAAATAAATCTCTATAAAGCCATTAAAGTTGGATGTGAAAGTACCTATACTCTTCAAAATGTAGTATTTTTCAAAGCTCACCTCTCCTAACACTCTATCTCCTATCATATCACAATTCCAAAGTATAATGGGAATTTTTTTTTTCCTGGACAGGGTTTCTCTGTTACAGAGCCTGTCTTGGACTCGCTTTGTAGACCAGGCTGGCCTCAAACTCACAGAGATCCGCCTGCCTCTGCCTCCCTGGCGCTGGGATTAAAGGCATGTGCCATCACAACCAGCCTCAAGGGGAATCTTTATAATAGACCCAATTTCACTGTTAAATATGCCAATGACGTCATGAGTCCTTCTGAGTGTCCAGCTGCAGCACAGAAAATGAGATCACAAAGTGATTTCCTATCCAATAATGTTTTTTATTTTATTTTATTTTTATTTTTAAGCCACTTAGGGAAGAATTTGTGAGTGGACACTCAGTTATCATCCTCTTAAGTTCTCTTTGGTATGGGTAGATACGTTAAATGAATCTTCTCATTAACCAGGTTACATGCAGTGTAACGGAAAGGTGAGGAGCAGCATAGCCACCCTCAATCCTAAAAAGCCGAGAATGAAAAAAAGACCATACATCGTGAATGCATCCAAGTACCAGAAAAAAAGGTTTTTGAGGTTGAAGAAGGGTTTAGTAACCCCATGAGAACACCCATTTGGTGGGAGTGGGCCAAGTGAAAAAGGGGCACAATTCTGAAGGCCCACCTGTCCACCTCTAACTCAAACAGCCGGGAAAAAGCAGAGGGCAGCCAGAGATAGTATTTCTCTACTGATGGTTGGCTGCATTTACACCATCAGTATGTGCAAGGCTCACACTGCTCTTTTAGAGGATTCAAAGAAAACTGGGACAAATTACAGGCAAATACTCAAATACTAAAGAATATATGAAGAGTTCGGAGAACAAGGAGGCCACACCTAGCTAGGAAGAACCCCATGGAACACTGGCATCTAGACTTGTTCCTGAAACACAGACAACCAACACACTGGAGAGAAGGTGAGGCTTCTCTGTAACTGCCAGAGGACCGGGCCGGGCAATGTGACTGGCTAGCTAGCACACAGGAGCTGTCAGTTCGGGACAGAAGCAGGAAAACAAGCTAGCATGGAGCACGGGCTTGGGGAATTGAGGCAAAGGAGAGCAGCGTCTGTACTGGACTCTAGCAGCGATTAACTGGGCAGATAAAAGACAAAGGCAACAAGGCACCTGGATGATTACTGCAACTGTCCAGGTCAAAGGACCCAGTAGGGTGTGGCAACAGGAGTAGAAAGGAATGGACTGACGTAAGACTTCACCTGCAGGACTGAGGTAACGAAATCAAACGTAAGAAGTTCAAAGCGTAATCAAAGAAAGATTGGCATTAGAGGTATGAAGAAGGGATGACGGACATTTTCTTCAGGCAGGCCAACCCTCGAGTCACCTGCAACACCACCAGGTGACATGTCCATAGTGGTCAGGAGTACAGAGGTAGAGGTCAAAGCTGAACACACACTATGGAACATGGGACGAGCCGATTTAGTGGAGTTACAACAGAAGGGAGAATAAGGCAGGAAGCTAAGTAGGGGGTCTGTGTGTGTGTGTGTGGGGGGGGGGTGATACGGCCTAGGGAAGAGAAAGAAAACAGTAGATGACTGTTAACTACAGTTAACAACAGTCAGGGGTACTACAATCCACCCTTAACACAACCAAAACTGAAAAAGGAAAAACCACTAGTGGATGAAAATACAATAAAAATGGGAGACACCCAAAGATAAAAGGGGACAGACCACATTACATGCTACAGAAGGGACTAGGAAAAAAGATAGACAGGGCTGGATTAAACCGACTCATCAAAACTAGCAAAGGCCTGGCTACCCGAGTGAGGTGATGAGACATACAAATGGGGGCTGGAGAACCAGAAGAAGAGATTCTGAGCAGGGCCCAGTCAAGCCTGATGTCTGTGCTAAAGTTCCAGGTAGCCCTGAGCTGGCACAAGTAGGAAAGGTAAGAAAATAGCTCAAGAGTGGAGCATCAACCTTAGGCCAGAGGAGGCACACCTTTGGTAGGGGAAGGATAAAAACGGTCTGAAGAAGAACTCAATTTAAGGGAGCTTAGTCATCTCTGAATAAAGCAAAAGGCCCTGCCTTACCACCAGTTTTGTTTATAGTTATCTCAGAAGTACAATTTCCAAGACCCTCACCAATGCAGGAAAATGTGCATGCCAATGGCAAAGTTAAAGGAATGAGTTTTCAGTTAACCATCACGCTAACCATCTCATTTTTTTCTCATCTAAAAGCTGCCATTGCTCACCCAGGTCAGGGGACAGGCTCTGATAAATGGTTTTTGTCTGTTTTTTAACTGCTGTCAGATTCTCAGGTAAAACACACACCACTGTCGCTGGTAAGACAGCTACAGGAACAAAACAACTGAAGTCCACAAAGGCTGTATGTATATCCAGGGTTCTGTAGTGATATGTAGACAGACGCCATTAGAAGCAATTGGGCATGGTAGAAGGGCAGAGCTTTGGCGCACAGGCTCATCCTAACATCCAAGTGCCACCATCAAACTTCATAGCTTTGTGCATTGCCTTCTAACCTTTCTTGGGGCCTCGTAGTCCCTGTCCATAAACCAAACAGGTTGGAATCTACGGTCATAAAAACTTATGTATCTCCTAAAAGTATTCATCTGTGTGACATGAGTGCCCCAAGGTTGGGTTTCAGTTGTTACAACTTTAGTCTCAATTACCAGTTTTCACATTCCTTGAATGGTCATTGCGGTGGTTTAAATGAAAACAGCCTCCATAGGCTCAGATTTGAATGCTTGGTCCCCAGTGTGTGGAATTGTTTGGGAAAGGATTGTGAGGTGTGGCCAGGTAGGAGTGGGTGTGACGCTGGGGATAGGCATAGAGGTCTCAAAAGCCCAACTGTCTCTGTCTGTCCCACTACTCACCCCCTCCTCCACCGCCTTGGACTTAGAGACCAGATGTGAGCTCTCTGTCTCTGTGTCTGTTTGTCTGTCCCCCACCTCTTGCCTTGGACTTATAGACCAGATGTGAGCTCTGTCTCTGTGTCTGTCTGTCTGTCTGTCTCTCCTCCTTACCCCTGCCTTGGACTTATGGACCAGATGTGAGCTCTCAGCCATGCTGCAGTGTCCTGTCTGCTGCCATGCTCCCTCCCTCCATGATGGTTATGGACTCACTCTCTAGAAACTCACTCTTTTTTAAAAAAAATATATATTTATTATATATACAGTGTTCTGCTTGTATGTACACCTACAGGCCAGAAGAGGGTACCAGATCTCATTGTGGATGGTTGTGAGCCACCATGTGGTTGCTGGGGATTGAACTCAGGACCTCTGGAAGAGCAGTCAGTGCTCTTAACCGCTGAGCCATCTCTCCAGCCCCAATAAACTGGTCATGGTCATGGCAGTAAAAAAAAAAAAAAAAAAAAACAAAAACTAAGATGGTCATAAAGCCAATATACTCTGTAGCTGACAGAAAGTTTTCACAGGCTGGGTGTGTGATGCACACCTTTAGTCCAGCACTTAGGAAGCAGAGGCAGGTGGATTTCTGTGAGTCTGAGGCCATCCTGGTCTATACAGAGTTCCAGACCAGCCAAGCTGACACAGTGAGACCCGTTCTTAAAAGCTTCATATACGTTTTCTCAAGTGACTAACTCTTATGGTGCTGTGTCCAGTTTGCATACAAGACATGTGCTTTCCTTAACCAGGGCTGCATAACTGGTGAGGCTAACCATGTCCAGTGCACTCTGCAGGTCTTCATTTCTCCAGTATTCTTAGAGTCTGTCTAGGCTACTAAGTAAAGGTTTCTAAGCTTCTTAGGAAAGCTGAAGACTGTATCAAGGTAAGCCTGAAATCCACATACTTCAAAAAAACAAACAAACAAACAACAACAACAACAACAAAAAAACCAACCAACTCCTACAGAATCCTTTAGGTCAGAATTAGACATACTTTTTAAAATTTTTATTATTTTATTTTATTTTTGGTTTGTCTGAGACAGGGTTTCTCTATGTTACCTTGGCTGTCCTAAACTCACTTTGTAGACCAGGCTGGCCTCGAACTCACAGCGATCCACTTGCCTCTGCCTCCCGAGTGCTGGCACACCCGGCTAGGCACACTCTTTACTAGTTCACACGAAACTTGCTACTTTGAGAGCTCTGGTGTGAATGGGATTTGTTTAGTTTTATTTGGCTTTGTTCCTCTTTTCATACTTGGTGGGTCTGCACTCTAAAATTCTATAGGATTTAGCATGTGGGCTATGAATGAGAACACAAGGGGTGAGATTAAGGCTCTGTTCTGAGCGCCTTTATGCCGCCTTGGGGTCGGGAGATGAATGCTTTTCCTGCATTACAACAAGCTTGAAAGAGTAAACTTTGATGCTCATTTCCTGAAAACCCAAACATTAACAAGACTGAAGATATCCGGGGAGGATGGTTAAAATGCTAAGACGTGACAGGCAATTGTACACGTCTAATCCCAGGACTTGGAAAAGCAACCCAAAGAGCCGGGAAGACGTGGGAGGAGAGAGGAAGGTGTCCACTGCACTGCCCTTTCCAGATTTGACTTTTCAATCCCTTTGTTCTTTCTTTTTCTTTTTTTTCGGGGCAGGGCTGCACTCTGTAGCCCAGGCTGACCTGCAATTTAATGGCTCTCCTGCTTCAGCCTCCTGACTGCTGGGCTTACAGGTGTGCGTCACTACTCCCAGGTGCTTCTCATTGCTCCTTACTGTCACATCCCTGTGACAGATCATCACAGACAATTTCCCTGGAGCATTTCTTTTCAATAAGCAGGAATAGTATTACCAGAATCCCTCTCCCATTAATGTGTGAGTCAGGGAAGCAGGCCCAAGTCACGGCCCTGCATCTGTAGCCTGGGAAACTACCGCACATCACCTTTCCGCCTCATGCCAGGTTGTTACTGCCTTACCTCGCTGGCCCACCTACTCCATTAAGTAGTCACGCAGCCTGTTCTCTTCTGTTTAGCTCCTCCATTAGGAAAAACACACTCAAACTTTCCCTTTAGGGGCAGGCAAGATGGCTCAGCAAATAACAATGAGGGCCTGCCTGTCTCCAAGACTTGCGTTCAGTATCAGGGACCCACATTTGGGAGGTTGTCCTCTGATTTCAACAGGTGCGTTTAAACACGTGCACCTACACACAGACACACAGACACGCAGACACACACACACACACACACACACACAGTCTTGCTTTACTACTACAGAACAGTAACTCACAAAGTATTAACACCATCATACAGATTAAGAAGCAAGTTACAAAAGGCCCATGCTTCTTTGGGTCCTGTATTTCAGGTATAACTATGAGAGAAACTGAAGGGAACATTAAAGGCATTTTTCCACCGGTAGCAATGACTAGCTCTACTCCTTAGAGGAAGGACTACTCCCATTCTCTCACATCCCTCTCACCCGCTGCATACACACACAATGGAAATCATCTAGTCATACAGCAGACTCCGAAATACCAGAACAAACCTAATTCCATCCATTGTCTGTCTGTCTGTCTGTCTGGTTCAAATGGTCCTATCAGAACTGAATACACAGCACCTGACATCAATGCTGCAAAGCAAGCCAGTTAGGTCACACTAGTGACAAGGTCCCGGGGAAGGAATGCTGAACTTATCCACATCATCTGTTATCGGCACAGGCAAGCCTTCCTTATAAGGGCAAAAGAACACCCCAGTCCAGAGGCCCCACCTTTGGCAAACAGGTGCTGCAGAGCTAGTGAATATATTAGCAGTTGGCTTGAGAGTGGCCCCTCCCCTACAGGCTCTCCGTACAGTGAGAGTGCCTCTGAAGAATGTAAGAGGGGCCAGGCCTGCTCTTGCCCAGGATTTTGGGTTCTGCTTTTGACCTCCAACATAGAGTGGGAAAAGGCTGGTGCACACTGGTGTCCAGAGGATGGAGCTCGAGTTTTTGGCTTTTTTTGGGGGGTAGGGGGGCTGTGGAGCAGGAGAACACACTGTTCCTGGGTAGCATAGCTCAAGGAAAGCAAATGGGAAAGGGGTTGGGGTACAAATCTGTTCTTGGCGACAATGTTCTTACACCAGTGCTTTACCTCTGCAGGCAGACACACTCAGTCCAGGGGAAGTAAGTGTGGGAGATACAAACACACGCAACCAGTGACAAGTCAGAGCTACAGGAAGCGCCGTTTCAAACGGATCTGCACCCGGGTTTGTCCTTTCTGCTGCTCAGTATCTGAGTGGAGTGGGTTTTTTTCCTACACAAGTGCTCTAGGCTCCTACATTATTTTAATACTATTTCTAAGCAAATCTCTGTCTATGTGTCACGCTAACCTGTGGGGTTCTGTTTATTAACTAGGGACAGGAGGTATGATCTGTTGCACTTTGAAAACAGACCCAGTTGCAGAGACAGGGGACATGTGTAGCCCTGGCACACTAGCATGTGCAGTGTCTTTAGGATGCAGTCATTTCTTCCTCCACCTGAGCTTCTGATGATTTCTCAACGAGATAACACGGCCTCCTCCCATAGAACTTTGTGAGGCAGATACTCACTGTGTCCAGGCTCTAAATAAGTCATGGATGGAGCTGTCACTCAGGAGCTCCAAGGCCTACCAGCTGCCTATTTGACGGGAGTCAACCTCTAGATTCAAATACTATCAGTACTCCTGAGACCTCTTCTAGAAAATATTACAATCCTCTTTTCTTTATTTTCTTTTTTTTAATACTTTATTTTTTTATTTAATGTACATTGGCATTTTGTTTGCATGTATGTCTGTGTGAGAGTGTCAGATCTTGAAGTTACAGATAGTTGTGAGCTGCCATGTGAGTGCTAGGAACTGAACCCGGGTCCTTTGGAAGAGCAGTCAGTGCTACATCTCTCCAGCCCTTATTTTCTCCTTTTTAAAGCAAGATAATTTCCTGTTGGTAATATCAGTGTACATGACTTTTACCTGAAAGAGGGTAGTTCCCCGAGTAAATGTATAGGAAGGAAGTGGCATCTTCAAACAAGTACATGGTAGGATATAATTCCCCACTCGGGATGCTGGGATCACAGGGCCAAACAGCAGACAGACCCTGCCTTCCTCCAGCCTAAGCCAGCAGCCACTGCCTGCCTGGAGCTCACCAAGCCTCTCCTGACGCTCCTTCTCCTCTGATGATGTAATGAGCCTTCCTTTGAGAAAGCGCAAAACTATAATCTGTAGATGTATAAATCTCCAGCTCCCCCTCCTCCACAAGGCTCCTCAGATTACGCCAGCTGTGACAATGGCTCCTTCCTTCTTGGAAAGCCTACAGAGGCAGCAGAAACAGCCTCCCCTCTGGCACCTATCACAGTCTTAGGTTATTACTTACCTCCTCTTGTGTACCAGTTTTGTCTACTTAGTTAAAATAAGGGAAGTGCACTACTTATAAGACTCAAGAAAAGTAAAGTGTGGACTCTATTCTCAGCTTTTGACACTGCTGTGTAGCCATGAGCTTACCTGAGATACAGGGTTCTTAGAATGGTATTTTAAGCTGCTTGAGGACACTTATGTCACTTTTTCCGCTTTATCTCCCACCCCAGTAGCTAAGCAATTACTCAGAACCATGTGGCTCTTTCAGAAACCTCCACAGGGACGGAGGCAATAGTTCTGTGGTGGACTAACCCCATGTGGCAAATGCAGGGCCCCACCCTACCTTGTGTTACAAGCAGGTCCACACTTCAGCCCTTCATATTTAGAAGATGACAGAACTCCCAAGGTGTCAGAAGTTCCTTTTCAAAACTCACTATCTATACTAATCATGTCAAGTATAGATTATAAAAATAAGTCACTGGCATACTGGAGGTTGGAAAGCCAGCCTTCTGGTTCCTGTTGCCTCTTTCACGTGCCCAGCACAAACAGCAAAGTACAGGAAGCTAAGGACAAAGAAGGGGCAGGCACTTCTCATAGGAATCCATTGGCAAAGCAGGCCCGGGACCTGAAATTTTAGAAAGCTCACATAATCCTGTCTGTCTACCACCAGAGAGCCAACCACCTAAGGCAGAAGGCTGATAATCTTTGTGTGTCCCTTTATGCTGAACTTGATCCAGCATAGACTACCGCCCTGGCAGTTTCCATCTCATCCTCCAGGGCAGGCTGGCCTAGCTGAGAACACAGGTCCCTAACAGATGCTACTATTCAGAGACTACTCTGATCAGTTTTCTGGGTTGACCTGACTTTGCCTATATTGTTCTTAGGAAGTCCTGAGGGGGGTTTATTATCTTTTTAAATTACCATCTACCCAGAAAAACATGATTTAAAACCATGATGATGCCTTTTCTATTTACCCATCTCTTTACTGACAGGGTCTCAAGTAGCCCAGGCTAGCCTCAAGCTCATGTGATGATGTAGAAGATCAGAAGATGCTCCTGGTGTCACCTCCAAGTGCTGAGATTACAGGCACAAGCAGCCACTTCTGGTTTCCGTGATCCTGAAGGTCCCACCTGTGGCTCTGGGCATGCCGGGAAAACACCAACCTCCACCCAGCCTCCCATCATACCTTTACTTAAACCATCTTATAAAAACTCCAGGGAAGGATGTGCAGGAACTGGAACTTGTTTTAAACTAGTGAGGTAGGTAAATGATCCCAGCCCATGAAAAAACTATGAGGTTCCCCCAAAACCTAACACTAGAACCACCATGTAGTACAGAAACCCCATGTCTGGGAAATAAAGCTAAGTCTCAAAAGTGGCATTTGGACATCCCGCTGATTGCAACAGCATTTGATAAAGCAGTCAAAAAAAATGGGAGCAAACCTAATACTAATCAATAGAAAAGGAAATAAGGCAATAAGGAAAATGCAAGCTGAGGAGACAGTTCAGTTGGTAAATATGGGGACCGCAGTTCCATCCTCAAAGCTCACATTAAAAAGTAAAGTATGATGTGCACTTACAACTCTAGCACTGGGGAGACAGACACAAGCGGATCTCTACCAGCCTAGTCACCAAGTTCCAGGCCAGTGAGAAGGAGACCTTGCCTCAAAAAAGAAGGTGGCAGCACTTGAATAAAAGCCAGGGTTGATCTCTGTCCCCCACACACATGTGCACTCACACCCATACTCACATGTGTACCCACAAACATTATTAACACTCATACACAACAAAAAGAAAAGAATGAGATACACACATGCACCAGAATACTATTCTGCTTTCAAAATCAAATCCTGTCACAAGCTACTGCACGGGTAAACCTTGAAGGTGTTATGCTAAGTGCAAAAAGCCAGTCAAAACTAGAAGAGCGGGCTTGCGTTCATCCAAAGGTGCGCTGCAGTCGTTCAGGTCTTTGGTTGCACAAAGCCAGGCACAGTGATGGCACACTGCAAACGGGGACATGGCTCATTGAGGTGAATGGATGTCCCCTGGAGGTGGTCGAGCCACACACGCTGCAGTACAAGTTACTTGAGCCTGTTCTGCTTCGGTGCACGCAGCAGTTTGCTGGTGTGGATATCCAGGTCTGTGTGAAGGGTGGTAGCTGTGTGGCCCAAATTTATGCCATTTGATAGCCCATCTCCAAAGCCCTGGTGGCCTATTGCCAAAAATATATGGGTGAGCCTCTCAGAGGGAGATCAAAGACACCCTCATCCAGTATATGATCGGACCCTGCTCACAGCAGACCCTGTGTGACCGTGAACCCAAAGAATTGGAGATTCTGGTGGCCGAGCTCAAAACCAGAAATCCTACCAATAAGCCAGTCTCCAAGGGTCAGGAGTTACCTCTGTAAACAACATCCTAGGACTTTAATGTTAAGAATAACAAATAGTAGGCAGGTACCGCACTCCTTTAACCCCAGCGCTCGGGAGGCAGAGACAGGCAGATTCTGTGAGTTCCGGGCCAGCCTGGTCTACAAAGTCAGTCTAGGACAGGGCTACACAGAGAAACACTGTCTTGGAAAAACAAAACAAAAAGAACAAACAAACAACTAGAAAAATACTGTTCCACTTACATGAAACAGTAGTGCAACTCATGGGGACATGAGGATGGAGGGTGCCTGGGCTGGGAGGGGGGCCCGGAGTGACTGACTAGTTGTCTCTCAGTTTTACAAGATTAAAACGTTCCAGACATCTGCTACATGGCAGTATGCATGCAGTTAGTACTAATGAAAGGTGCACTTTTGGTTATTAGTTCTTAGTCATAATTAAAAATAAACTTTCAATAAAGCAGAGGGAAAGCACACTGGCAGTGGGTCTGGAGCACGTGCTCCTCACATGTGTTCTCAGAGCTGTCAGCCGATCCCTCCAAGTCCTGTGTTCCAACCTTAAGAAATAAGAACTCTACTGGGAACCCTGCCAAATCTCATTTTTATAACAAAAGGCCTCATAAATTAGTCACTGACTCTAAATTGCCTCCAAGCCCCACTTGTGTGGAGTTCCTGCAACTCATCAGTCATAGCTAGTGTCGAGCCTAATGATGGCTACAGTGCCAGGCTACGTTAAGTTGTCCCAAGTCTTCACTTCCACTCAGTATCTTTAAGACACAAGGGAAACCAACTGATGACTTGAGACCTAGTAGCAGCACATCATACTGAAGCGAACATATCTTTATATAATATGGAGGTGTGTGCGTGTTATAATGTAATAGTGTAGGTGTGTGTGCATATACAGGAGTGCTCGCACACGTATGGGATTACCTTGGCAGATGTTAGATTCGTTTTCCCTTCTCTGAGGATTTATAACACTCCATCATCAACTTCTCTGAAAGACGAAGACTTGCCCACAGATTTAAAAAAAAAAAAAAAAAAAAAAAAAAAAAAAAAACCGATATCCTGTCCAACTGGGTTCCTACACAGTTTGTGTTAGGGATAATTTTAGGGTATTAAAGGCTTATGAAGCAACGGTCCAAGAGTATTCATGATCAAAAAAAAAAAAAAAAAAAGTTATACTTATAGTTGGCAAATGGCAAAAATCATTACACAGGAAAGAAGTCTGTAATTTCAAGTGACCATAGTCAGTTACCCTAGTTCTTGGTAAGAACATTCTGCAAGAACCTGCACCTCTGACTCATCGAACCAAACATTAACCAAAAACATTCCCAGTAAGACTCACAGATCAGTTCTTATTTCACCCCCCCCCCCCCCCGAAGGACAAAGGTTGCTACTGTCGTCTACCAACACAAGTAACCCACTTCTTACCAGTTACATAGAAACCCCTGGGGAAGAGGCCCAAGTTTACCTTGGTAACAAAACAACATCCGTTTGCTAGCTCCTTAGGCTATCTCATGCCACTAGATCATGTGGTTTTTTTTCAGTGCTGGCATTGACCACCCAGGGCCTTGAACATACTAGGTACACACACTGCCCCTCCATAGCTTATAATTCATACTGTCATATCCTTTAAATGCTTGGTATAGTAAATGTTTGCTTTTTATTATAACCGGTCACTTAGGATCCCCTCTCCCTGATAAACTGGTCTTGCTTCGTGCTTGTCAGCCAGAAACAAAGGGAAAAGACACTGTGAAGCACACTTCTCCGCTCACAAGCTTCTTCTACAGCTCGGGAAATGCTTAGCTCTCTCGAGAAAGCTTTGACAAGCGCAGCCACCTCAGCTGAGGCAAATGAGATACACAAGCTGCCTCACAGTCTTTCTCACAATCTCTGATACGAAGCAATTGTGAGGAGAGGTGCAAGGTTTACCCTCAGGAATAAAGGCTCTTTGGAGATCTGTGAATATTAATACCAAGAAAGGCAGTTTACAAGAGAGTTGGAAAAGGTAAGTCAATGCATCACAGGCTTTCAGTCTGCCTCTGACTTATATGGCTGGCTGGGGCAAATAAGAACCCGATACAAGAAATCTCAATTGGATTATGTAAAATAAGGAACGACGCTTCCTCTCAAAGACTGCTATTAATACTATAGCATTACTCTCCAATATTCTCCAAGATAAAAGTGATCCACGAATTTAAGTGTGGTAAATGCTCCTTCTGGAAACATGTTCATATTGCTGTTTTATCATTCCTCTGATACCAAGCTTCAGCTACCTCCTTAAAGAGGAATGCCCACAAAAGCTTAATTACCCACCGAAGGCCAGCAAGTTCCAGCAAGACCTAGCCCGTTTGACTAGGATTTTCTACACTGAATAAGTCTCTCTGTCCCTCTCCCTCCAACTTTTGTCATTTGGTTGGGGGAAGTGTGGGAAAATCAATGTCGCAAAAGTTTAAAGTATGTTTGTTGAAGCTCTTCCTCAAATAATTTTCTCTGAAATTTAGGAGCATGCAGGATCACTGTAAGTACAGCATGCAAACCCAAACAACAGAGAGGTCCAGTCAGGGAAGGCCAAACGTGGAGGCCACATAGAGAGGTCCAGTCAGGGAAGGCCAAACATGGAGGCCACACAGAGGTCCAGTCAGGGAGGGCCAAATGTGGAGGCTGCACAGAGAGGTCCAGTCATGGAGGGCCAAACGTGGAGGCCGCACAGAGCGGTCCAGTCAGGGAAGGCCAAATGTGAAGGCCACACAGAGCGGTCCAGTCAGGGAAGGCCAAATGTGAAGGCCACACAGAGATGTCCAGTTAGGGGAGGCCAAACATGGAGGCCACACTGATTTTGTTTTTTCATTAGAGGAAAAACAACAACAACAACAAAAAAAGCCATGGGGCTGATACAGAGCTTGATGTATGTTCCTCTGTGGTAAAGTGGCTGTGCAAGTCCCTGGGCTCAATCTTCAGAGCCTCTAAAAAACAAAACGTTTTGAAACCCCAACTTGAAAAGTCTTCCTCCACGCTTCCTTCCAGATCCTGGAATGAGGACTGAGTCACAGCAAACAAGGCCAAAAGTCACTAAGGTGGCTTTAGGCCAGTCAGAACCCCTGGCCTTTGAAAGCTTCTGCCTTCCCACAGTGACTTCTAACCCCTGCCACTGTGCATTAAGAGAGTAGTCTCAGAATGGAGTATGCCTCCCTGAGGGAGGAAGACAGAGCTCTCCCTTCAAAAGATGTATTTTCAGTGGGGTGTGGTTGTGCATGCCTTTAATTCCAGTACTCGGAGGCAGAGGAAGGTGGATCTCTGAGTTCCAGGAAAGCCAGGGCTACACAGAGAAACCCTGCCTCGAAAACAAAACAAAAAGGATTTATTTCCAGATGAAATGTGGTATGTTAACACCTTATACACATAGGTGTTGTGTGCGGGCACAAAGCTAGGAACCTTTCATGCACTGTGAGTTCTCAAAACGATCCCACAAGACAGACTGTACTCTTGTCCTGTGGAAGTTTATCCCCTACCTCACGGCCAGCCATCAGCAAGCCAGAGATGCAAGGTAGAAGCAGGATTCTGAGGCCACTTTCCCTTAGCATCAGCCTAGAGATGAACAGTTCTCGATGCCTACCAAATGCCAGAAAGACCTGGAAGCTTTGGCCAGAAGAGAATTTCCAAAGGTCACCTGGGCACCTGCACAGTCAGAGAATCTCTGAGCAGTGGTCCTAACCAGGTGTGCTTAGGTGCCTGTAAGCTCCCGGTCCCCCTTCCTCCCTCCCTCTCCTCCCCTCCACAGCCCTTCAGACAGGTTCATGAGTCTGAACTCAGCCGTTGAAGATCTGCTGCTGACTGAGGAGTGGAATGTCTCCCAATACTATCTTAGATTTGAAGGCGGGGTTTCCAAGGTCTGTTTCATGCCAGGGGAAGAAGGGCTCATCTCTAGATACTGTTGCATGCTGGCACTTGGACCAAGCACTGCGGCTAGTAAAATCTAAAAGGAACTGTCTCCTGTCTCAGACGTCACCCTGAGATAGATCCCACTAGTCTCGGGACCTCAGCAGCTGTTCTCCAGCTAACTCATCATGGGCTTCAGGCTCTCGGGAGGTGGGAATCTCAGGAAGGCTCTGTGTTATAACTAGGGCAGTTGCTTGCCTTCTGCAGCTGACGTGACCAGTGGCTTTCTATGTGAAAACAAAAACTCTCCTGAGCTGAACCAGCCTTCTAGGATAAGGACTAAGCTCCTTGGCCTTTCTGTCTACCCCTTCTGCACGTGACTCCTGTACACCCCTCAGCCTGGAACTCCCCTCCCTCCGCATGCTGACACTGCCATCCTCTGTGTGCACAGAGCTCCTCTCACCACACAGATCTTTTCCCTCACGGGCCTTCTTTCTACGCTAACCACAGTGCCTGTCACAAAGCAACACCCTGAGTGCTTTGCTCATCCAATCGCATTCCCTCATGAATGACTAAACCTGTACCATTCTGATGCACAAAGCTTACAAGTGAAGAGAGACCACTTAGCTGTACTTTGAAATGCACCTGTAAGAACAAGATATTCTAATGACAATAATAAAATATAATCACCTGATCAACACTAGCATTTTAAAAAGTAGAACAGAGCCCAGCTGGTGGTGAACACTTGTATCCCAGCCAGGGACGCGGAAGGTAGGTGGATCCCTGTGAGTTTGAGGCCATCCTGGTCTACAAAATGAGTCCAGGACAGCCAAGGCTACACAGAAAAACCCTGTCTTAAAAAAAATAAAATAAAATAAAGCCCCCCCCCCAAGTAGAAAATATCACAGCAGTTAATGAAATCCCAGTACGTACATCCATAAAAATACATTTATCTACCAGTGAGATTACCAATATAAAGATACTTCTTCCTGGTAATGTCAAAATTGTTTCTTTCAAAATGGTGAAACATTACAAACCAACAGTTACTCATCTTGAGGACTCTAAAATCCTTCATTTTGCTTATAAAACAAAACCCATCATTTTCCATTGTAAAATTTAGTTTGAGTGAGCCAATTACATGGCTTCCTGAAGGTGGGTGTGTGTGTGTGTTAAAAAAAAACCCACCTACACATGGGAATGCCTGAAGATTACATCTGATTACCTGCACAAAGAGAACTGCACACCTGTTAAGGGCATAGTTAGGTTTTAGGTTTCACCTTAGTATCAGGTCATCCTCAAGCCCCGCCTCCCCTCCCATCCTGTGTTTCTCAAGACAGTCTTGAATACCTCTGCATTATTTACAAGCGTCCATGCCAACACTGGCCTTCCCTTAGAGGTCTGGAGCCAGAATACAGTTGCATGAAAGGTGTGCTTAGGCGACTGGTAGAACCTGCAAGCACACATGACTTAGTCCTCACAGAGTAACCAGTTCTGGGTATAAACTTGTGTGTTGACAGATAAAGAGCCTAGGTGATATGGTGTGGAAACTCATTTCTCCAAAATCAGTACCACACACAGTTCCAGGACCCGTGGAACTGTCACACACGTGTTCCCGACTAGAGAGCAAAAGCAAAGCCTGAGCACAGGGTAAATCTGGGTAAATGACACATTGTTATTATACTGTGGGCTTAGACAGTTACTAGGCTTTGTTTGCACAGTAGCTAAAACAACAGCACAACAGCACTCTGCTGACTGTTGTCTGAGCAGCTTGTAGCCAACGGCCGTTGTCTATTATAGCAAAAAGAGACATTCTAGGGCTCCAACTATAACTATAACACTTCAGGCTTGGCCACCGTAGTCACCAAATGTCTTTGTCACAGTGGAGAATTCCAAGAGGAAAAAGTGGCTACATTGTCAGGATGAACCATTAAATTCTTAAACTCAAGGCAGACAGGGGAGGTGTGCACACCTTTAATCCCAGCACTTGGGAGGCAGTGGCAAGCCAATCTCTGAGTTTCAGGGCTACAGTGAGATGCCATCATAGGAAAAATAAATCAACCAATTTTCAAGCTCCAAGTGCTCACTTCTAAGAGGCTAATAAAGGAAAAGTGCATGTGCTCCCTCAGTGAGGCCTCCATGGGAGTGCTCCCTCGGTGAGGCCTCCATGAAGCATTTTCTTCCAGGAAATGTGGAAGGTAAAGAGGCAATGATAGGAAAGCTGCAAAAAGATGGGAGCCTTAAGGAAGAATGGTCAAAGGACTCGTTAGTTTTAATATTTGTGACCCTAAAGGGCAAAAGCCAGATACTTTTAACGGAAAAAGAGGCGGAGGCCAATATGACAGCCTATCTGATATTCGGTGTAACGGGCCACATATGCTTCCAAACAAATGCTTCCAAGGGCATCTAATGACCTCACAGCAGATAGAATTTAACTGATCTAAGACAATTATTCTTTGATGCGCACTGTCATCCAAGTGACCTTGCTTCTGTTCTTTTTCTAAAGGCCAGGTTACTTGCCTTGGTCCAGGTTGCCTAGGCAGTGAAACACTGATGGATGCATACAGTTCTCAGTGCTAGAAGTGAGGGTCCCAACATAGCAGGCTCCTGGTGAAGGCCTTCTCCCTGGGTTACAAATATCCTCTTGTATTTTCACAGAACAGATTAAAAAAAAAAAAAGCCATTTTTCTGAGCTGGAGAGATGGCTCAGAGGTTAAGAGCACTGACTGCTCTTCCGGAGGTCCTGAGTTCAATTCCCAGCAACCACATGTGGCTCACAACCATCTATAATGAGATCCAATGTCCTCTTCTGGCCTGCAGGTGTATACTCAGGAAGAAAACTGTATACATAATAAATAAAGAAAGAAATCTTTTTTTCTTTTTTTTAAAGCCATTTATCAGGGACACTAGTCCCAGCCTTGAGGCTCTTCCCTCATAATTTAATCGCTTCTCAGTTCCACCTCTTAACACTATCATACTGAGAACCAGTTTTACCCAAGAATATGAGGCAGGATATGTATTCTTTTTAATTATGTACACTTAAAATTCTCAACAGATTGCATCAAACTTGGCTTTTGTTTCTTTGTTTGGGGGGGGTTGGTCTTTTTAAAGACAGGGTCTCATTATGTAGTCCTAACTAGCCTCAAACTCACTATGAAGACCAGACTGGCCTCAAACTTGTTGAGTCCTCCTGCCTCAGCCTCCAAATTCTGAGGACTGCAGGCATATACAGCTACGCTGGGCTTGCACAGACCTTTGAAAAGAACTCTCTTCACTGAGTGGAGGGGGAAAGGGTGTGAGGAAATACTCGTTGTTTGCTTCCGAATGCTCAAGTTTTCTCAGTGCATACATTCATAATGTACAATGTACACTGTAGTTATTCTAGAATACATTTTAGTGCCAAATTCTCAGACACATGGAACTAACTCTTCAATTGGTATCACAAAAGTTAGGGGGCAGTTTTCCCAAGTGATGTAAGAGTTAGCTCTGACTAGGAATCAGTTACCTAGTTTGCCAACTGCTCAACAACTAACTGCGTTCGGACTTCTGTGAGGTGCTAATGGAATGATACAAGAAATACTATCCACTGCCACTGTCTCCAAGAACGGACTCATCGGCTGGAGGGAATCTGGAGAGAACTACTTGAGCACATTCCTGAAACTAGTAATGAGCAGGGTACACACTACAGATTAACACAGCCCAAGGAGGTTTAATCAAAGAGAAAAATTCAGAGTGAGCCACCCAAGAAAACAGGTCTGGCTCAGGTCACTGGGGCCCAGGCTGGAGCAGAAGGGTTTCCTAAAGACTCACAGGGTGATCCGACATGAAGTGCAGGGAGGGGCTGAGACCTGACAAAGTCCAACATCTCCTAGGCTCCAGTCCATCTCTTAACAGAACAGCTTCACATACGTACTTGAGAAATCTAGGGCGTCTGTGGGAAATTAAACCTGGATGGCAAAGCTCTTACCAGATTCACCCAATGGTATGTATCAGCACCCAACTATGTCACTATTTTAGGCTTCAGAGAATTCACAGGCTTTTAGCAAAAATGTCAAACTTATTAAGGGCTTAGCAAATTCCCTTGGACAGTAACTAATGAGAAAGAAATAGACGCGTTTTCCAACTCGAGGATGAGTGAGTTCTCTGAACTGAAGTTCTCAGAGGAACGCCACCTTCATATAATATTACCACTTTGTTCCTTTTGTTTCTTTTCTTTCTTCAGACACATTTTCTTTGCAGCCTTGGTAACCTGGCATTAACTATGACGCCCATGCTTGCCTTATCGCTGCTATACCTGATGCCCATTGGTCACTGTACTTATCTATTTATTTTTAGTTTTCTCAATACAGGCTGTCCTGGAACTCACCATGTAGACCAGGCTGGCCTTGAACTCACAGCAATCCGTCTGCCTCTGCCTCCTGAGTGCTGGGGTTAAAGGCATGCGCCACCACTGTCCAGCAATAGGGGCATATTTTAAGGAGTTGAAAGTCTAATGTTTGTATCTCTTCAGTAATTTCAAGAATTTTAAAGAGAGGTACCCATTTCTGTTTCCTTTCTCTTAAGGGGAGACAGTTAATGGTAAGCATACCCTCGCCATCTTCTAAAATGTCATCGTCTGAGTTCAGGGCAACCATGTATCTGACACTGTGGTCTGCTGCCTAGTGCTATTTACGGTCACCTCCCTGAGAAGTGAGAACATCTCCACATGGCTCTGTGGTGCTTGACGAAGGCCTCCCTCCCCAACAGCACCAGTGCTTAGCTAGAATCTGAAAAGTGCCGAAAGGGAAGAGATGAGCAACCAAGCTCAGCAGATGGCAGCCAGGTTTCCTGCAATCTGGAAGAACCTGGGCAGGGGCAGAGACGAGCCACTCACAGAAGGAGGCTAAAAGGCAAGATTTAGGGAGAGTAAACCTTAGTTTAGCAAACCTTGGTCTCTCTTGTTTGGGTGCCAATCTGCACCTTATTTCCTTCCAAATTGTTTATCTAGTTCTTTTCTTGATCATGAAGAGCACCCTAATCTCTTAGAAAAGTTAACTAATACAAGAGACCATTTTTTTCCACACTACAAATCATCTGCCTTAGCCATACCAACCACACCTCCAGTTAGACAGCTGGGTAGTAGGGCCACAATTTCTGGGAATCCTTTGTATTCCTCTTCTTCTTCTTTTTCGTTCTCCTTTTTGGTCTCTCAGGGTTTCTCTGTATAGCCCTGGCTGTCTTAGAACTCACTCTGTAGACCAGGCTGGCCTCAAGATCCGCCTGCTCTGTCTCCTGAATGCTGGGATTAAAGGCATGCACCACCAGTACCTGGCTTTATTTAAGGGTTGACACACATGCTATGGCATGGTGTGGAGGTCAAAGGAGAACTGTGTGACTCAGTCTCTTTACACTGTGTGGGTCCCAGGGATCAAACATGGGCTGGGAGGGCTGGCATCGAGTGTATTTCACCAGTCTTAAGCTGCCTCTCTTAAAGGCAATCATTTGCAAGTCTCCAGCTGGTCATGGCCCGGTATAAAAGCTGTCTGGGCCAAAGAGAACTTCGATACCACACCCAACTTTACAGGAATTTGTACTCAAAGAAACTATGCTATTAAGTTAATTTTTAAAAGTTATACAAGAAGTAAAGTTGAATCTACATTGCATGCAAGTCAGGCGTGAGCCAAATTACAAAGGAGCAGTTACTAAGTGCAGTGCTCCAATGAATGAAGAAGAACGGAGATCTGTCTTATAGCAGATAGCACATGGCTTTGTTGAATTTGATTTGCATGAAATCGCCCTCCTCTCTCCTTCTTCCTGTCTCTTTGCATCCACCTCTTCCTCTATACAAACCTTGGCCGGCCTGAAAGTTGCAATGTAGACCAGGCTAGCTTCAAACTCACAGAGATCTGCCTGCCTTGGCTTCCATAGGGCCAAGATTAGAACCATGGCCACCACACCTGGCCTTTGACTGATACTTTTCAAGAACTCTCCCTACCATCTACCACCACCACCATCTCCTCCTCCTCCTCCTTTCTTCTTCTTCCTTCTTCTTTTTCCTCACTTCCTTCATTTATTTTTTTTTGATGTCAGGGATAAAACCCAGGGTCCTGTCCATGTTGGGCAACTGTGCTCTCTACTAGTAAACCCAGACGACATCTGACTACTTCAGTGTATACTATTTCAAATTCTTTCTACACTGTTTATAAGAGTTGATAAAGATATCAATTCTAATTACTTTTACCAATATTCTCAAACTAAATATGTTGTACATTTTAAAAGACTCATCTCCTTACTTCCTCTAATCTATGTGGATTCCACAAATCCATGACCACACATGTAATTTTAAAAAGAAAAATTTAGCTCTTGAAATTTTTGTTTGGTTGTTTTTTCTTTTAGTACTGAGATCTGAACATAGGGCTTTGCATATGCTAGGCAAGAATTCTCCCAATAATTACACCTCCAGCCCCTCGGACATTTCTTAAGAGATTAAAGCTTTTTATGTTTTATTTCAAATAAAATGCTGGTCAAGGGCACTCAGGTTGTTCTGAGTCACCGCATGTTCCCAGAAGTAAGGGATGTGTGCATGCCACCATGGGATGTGGGAGATAACTTACACAAGACACCAACTCATTTCACGCCCTGAAGAAAGGAATGTGCTCATAAGGGCAGCATCACGTGACAGGGGAAAGTACTATGTGTCATGTTTTGACTACGTTCAAATTCAGACTAATTCTTACCAGGCTCTCATATGCAAAAAGAGGGTGTATAATCCAAAGACTTGGTAAGAAAACAGAGAACAGCAGTAATGATTTGGGGGGGGGAGTACTAAAACACCGTGAGAGGAAATTTTACTTATGAGTTTATAGCAACAGTCAATATTAAGTCTACTTGCTTACTTAATATATCTAAGTCTTGCTGGACATGCAGCTGACAACAGAAATCCCAGAACTTGGAGGGGTTGTGGCAGGACAATAGCTGAACAGTAGCAATTCCTTTTTTGCTTAACTTTTGTGTAAAAAGCTAAGGAGTTACTGTTTTCCATTCTGCCAGGAGCTGCAGGTCTTGTGGAAAGCAAAGTGTCCTTCTCTGTGCTTTTGGTCAGCAGGGCGATGTGCCAACAGTGTGCCCTGCGTAAGCATTTACTCCTTCTCTGCCTCCAACTCCACATATATGGTTTACAGATGACAACAGCCTCGCCTGTGCCATTGTCATGGGATCGGCTATTTTTCTATTTTTTTACTGTTGTTGAGACAAGGTCTCACTATGTTGCTCAGGCTGGCCTCAAAAGGAACACCTTCCCGCCTCGACCTCCCAAGCGGTACCCTGCCTGGCCTTGACTGTTAGCACAGTAGATGCATCTGGAACAGTGCATGGAGTACAGGAAGCACATTAATCACTTGCTATCATCACTGCAACCCAGTTACCCTGGGACTAGAATCAGCATCCTTACAGGGCTACGGCAGTGACCAAGCCTAGGAGCAGTTAGGCTGTGGGATCTGGGTGTGTAGAAAGAGGTCACACAGAGGGACACAAACAAGCGGGGGTGGATGAAGAGCTTGCTGTGCAGGTGTGAGGGCTACGGTTTGGATCTGCATGACAAGCCAGGCAATGTGGAGGCCACCTATAAGTCCAGAGGCAGAGACAGGGGACCCTTAAAGCAAGCTGGCTACTTACACCAGCTAGAATTAGTGAAGCCTGGGTTTAGTGAGACCCTTAATAAATAAAGCAAGAGTGACTTGTGACATCAATTTTGGATTTCCACACACTTGCGCAAATGTATGCATTCGCATGTACTTAGATACATACAAAACCTGTATTTCATATATAGATGTGAAAAATCATTTCTATACATTTTGTAAGTAAAATATCGTCCGAATGAGACAACACAGGCTAGCTTGGATCAGAAGTAACTAATTAGTTACCACCAGCAGAATGGTCTCATGTCTCAAATGAAGAGTCATGAAAAAGAAGGGTAAAGTACCAACTGACCCAGCAGCATAGACCACAGTCATGATTTCTGTAAGGTAGTGGTTCTCAACCTTCCTAATGCTGCGACCCTTTTAATACAGAACCTCACGGTGTGGTGGCCCCAACAACAAAAATATTTTTGTTGGGATTTTACAACTGTAATTTTGCTACTGTTATGAATTATAATGCAAATATCTGTGGTCTTAGGTGACCCCCTAGGAAAGGGTTATTCAACCCCACAGGCTGAGAGCCACTGTCCTAGGCCAACCTGGTCATATTATTTAAGCCCACGAGACAATTCTGTGACCAATGATTTCTCTGTCACTTTAGCCACTTGAGCTAGACTCCCTTCTTCTTGAAAATAGCACTTGCTTCATAATCAGACTCTACTGTGAAAACAGCAGGAAAGCCAACTATTTTTTTTTTTAACCATCAATAGTAAATGTATCCACTCATATGGTGACTTTTAATCTATCACAGTTAATGACACTAAGGCGGAGAATCATTAACTTGCTTCCTCCAAGACAATTTCCTCTAAAGTCTCCACAGTACACATAGACAGCACCTGAAACGCACTCCACTTTGACTCTTGCTAGTACATACTTGGTACTGCTCAGCTCTTAAGGCGGTGGGTCCCTTTCCAGACATACTGCACAGCTGACTAGGGCTGCTGACACGTCCCACGTGTTCAGCAGTAGCCAGGGAACAAGCGGTCACACAGGAAGGACACATCCTCACTAATGTGAGTGACCAGGGGCAAACTTCCTTGCCAACAGCAGTAAGCACGCCTTTCCCACAGGACACTGTGCTTTTCACATCTAAAGCCCTCGCACAAGACACTAACCGACCCGGCAGAGCTCGGGTGAGCTAACCTGCCACTGGCACTAAGCACAGAGCTCGGTTTGGATATTTCTAATGTAAAATATAGCATGCTTCAACATTTTGAATGAAAGGTGCGTCACAAATAAAAAGTCCTTACACACTCTTAGCAGCTCTTTCTAAATTGCTACCAACATTACTGTGTTCTAAATTATTTTGACCATTAAGGCTGGCAGCTTTCCAAATGTAAATGCTTTATAAAAAGGGCCAGCCGGCTCTCATAGGATACGTTAAAGTACGGGGGAGATCAACTTCAAATAAGACAGCCTAAAAGGAGAGATGGTTGGTTTTCAAGGGACTACACAGCATCCGGTGACAGGTAGGAGACTCACCTGCCAGAGCCTTGATACGGGATCGCTCGAAGAGCCGTGCGGAGCTGTTTTCGTTGTCCCAGTCATCCACATCCCAGCGGTTGTTGACGTCGCTGTACTGCTGCTGGATCTCAATGTTGTCATAGTCTGTGGCCACTGTGGTCGTCATCTTGAACTGTCTCAGGTGCTCCTCCACATCAGTTCCTTCTTAAGAGTTCTAGGAGAGAGAAAAGGAAAAACACTCTTATACATACAAAGCACACAGTCTCCCCAGACCTACTGGGACAGGAACTGCCTGTCCAGAGAGGCCCTCAGGAGTCAAGGCTGGTTCTGAGCTTCAGCTCTGCTTCATATCGCATGTTTGACCTTGGCCAAGTTACTCTTTAAAAAAAAAAAAAAAAATGTTTAAAGCGAAGGTTTATGTCTTATCATGCCTTTATCAACAACTACTTGGGTCTTCCTGAATGAACTCATTTAGTTTTATTGTCTATGCCAGAAACTATTACCTTCTGGTTTCTCATTCATAATATATTATATAAGAAAACTAATATCTAGCCAGGTGTGGTGGCATACGCCTTTAACCCCAGCACTCAGGAGGCAGAGAGAAGCAGATTGCTGTGAGTTTTGAGGCCAGTCTGGTCTACAAAGCAAGCCCAGGACAGCCAAGGCTACACAGAGAGTAACCCTGTCTCGAAACCTGTGCCCTCAAAAAGAAAAGAAAATAATATCTATTCATCTCATTTACATAATAAAATTAATGTCTAAGATTAAGATGTAAGCATATGGCATCAAAAAGTATTCATGCGTAGCACACTCAACTAGTACTGCAATTATTTACGCCATTGTTACTATAAAGTCTAGGACTAATACCAATGCTAGTACCCACTCCTCCGCAGCCCACTGAGGGTCACAATGGGTTTTTTAAAGGAATAATTATGAAATAAATTCTGACCCACTAATGTCTTCACTTTATCACAGTATGCTTGGAGGGTTACAAGAGATCTTTTTAGCGTTGGATACAGCTTCCTCACTCAATAAGGCCATTATTCACTTGCTGAACCCAAATACAGTGAAGACTTAGCACAGGCTCAGCACTGCTCTACATTCCAGGGAGGGCAATGAACAACATAAGCGAAGCTTACATCTACACAGAGGAGGTAGAGAAAACTACACAAGAAAAACCAGAGAGTTTAAGAAAAATAAAATGTAGTCGGGCGTGGTGGCACACGCCTTTAATCCCAGCACTCTAGAAGCAGAGGCAGGAGGATCTCTGTGAGTTTGGGGCCAGCCAAGACTACAAAGTAAGTCCAGGACAGTCAAGGCTATGCAGAGAACCCCTGTCTTGAAAAATAAAAACGAGAAAACTGTTTTAGGCTGGTAAGAAATGAAAACCCCTCTTAGTACTGAAACAGGTCATGGAGCCTAAAAGGTATAGAGCATGCGCAGGTCAAGAAGAGCAGCATTCCTGACAAAGGAAACCCAAGGGCATGCTCAGTGGACCTGGAGTCCGTGTGCAGAGGGAAAGGCAAAGAGACAAGGCTGAGGGAGCTAGGCAGGGCCAGGCCAGAGAGAGCTAAGAGTAGAGCACGATGGGCTTTGGGTCGGCATCTGTCACTACTGGATGTGTGCTTCTAAAGCATTATTCTTGGTGCCATGTGGGAAACAGATTCCTAGAGGCAAAAATAGAAGCAGAACTGGTTGGGGGCTATTCCAGAGATGGAATTGGTTTGGCACTGGCAGTGGTAGATCTCAATGTGGTAGTGGTGTGTGTGTGTGTGTGTGTGTGTGTGTGTTTGTGTGTGTGTTGGGTTCATAGGACCTAGTGAAAGGTCTGGGTAGACCTAAGGCATTACTAAGGATCTGTGCCTGATTCCTATTGATATGGTTAAATTTCTGTTTGTATTCAATTATACTACGGGGACTTAGTCTCAGTCAGCGATACAGAGCTATCCAAGTAAGTTAACTGCAAATCTAAGAAGGGAGTGGGGATGGAGAAGACCAGAAGGACATGATGCTGGTTATCTCCTCTCCTCTCCTCAAGATTAAAAACAAAACAAAATAAGCAAAACAAAACGACAGAGCTTCCTACCTGGATGCTCACTTGGTGCAAGTTTTACTCAGTGTGCACTGAGAATGTGCACAAGAAGCAGTGAGCAGAACTCACACCAGAGTCTGTACTTATAACACAAGACCACCAACCTGCACCACAGCTCTGCCCCCTCCTATGTGTACCGCACAGAAGAATACAGCATGCATATGCTGAAAAGAAACAATTCTCCTACTGTGCCTCCAATGTAGCTTTCTCCAGTTCCAACAAACTTCCTACACAGGGGGGTCTCTAACTGTGTCTGGGACAGTACCATTAGTGGCACAGGCAAACCACTGTTTCCTCTCTTACCGTTACAAGCCATTGGTGAACATCAACACACCCTATATGCTCCTCAGGAGAAGCACCAAGTCCACCTGACCATCTGCTCTCCCAATCATCCATCACGGCATAAACATAAAATTCCTTAATGTGAATGAAATTCTCATCAGCCAGATGCATACAAATGGATCGCATACTAATTTTTTAAAGTTATATTAACAATATATTCATAGAGTTTCACAAAACCACAAAGTAACGAGCTAAGTTCTATTGACTGAATGACCTCACAGTTAAGAGACTCTAATGTAGGGAGGGAAGCAGGGAAGGAGGGAGAACCAGACAAGATAGTCCCTCATTGTCCTTACTATAAACTTTGGATATGGTTAATTTTCCTGACTATATCAACAACAAAGCCTTTTACAAAATCAGTCTTGGAAAAGTTTATCTCTACTAAAGAAAAATTTGATAGTACTATTAATTCCTTGGAGTATAATCATTCACAGTATAGAAAATTTGATTTAATCCAACTAAAGAAGAAATCTAAACAGGGCGGAACTTTCACCAGCTAAGTTTGGTATTTTGGCGCCATCTACTGACCACTGTGAATAAGCTACACTGTGGCCCAGAGCCCTTCGCACCTGTCTCCTGTGGCCAGGCTCTGGAGTCTGTTCACACCACTGACCCATCACCAGGTACCAGCTACCCGCCACACCTTTCCCAGTGAGTAACTGTCAATCCTTCCAGGTGTATTCTTTTTTTCTTTAATTAAACACATTTTGCTACAGTATGACAACTCTATACACATGCCAATGATAACTTAGGTATAGTACATTCTTTCCTAAGTGTTCTTAACTAATTATCAGGGACATTTTCTTCTTCTATATCATCCATCTCTGCAGAGACATTATCATTAACAAACAAGTGAGCTTTTGTGGCAATACAGCAGTTTGTTTTTCCTCCAGGGCACTTTCAAAGCTATTTATCCCTGACTCCCACCAGGGCTCTCTTGAGTACTTCCTATATTAGACAGGACCAAGTGAATGACCTGAGGGTGAGGAACAATCAGCATCAAGGGAAAGGTTTGGGAATGCACCCTAGACCCCCACAGTGACCCAAACCTCTTTAGCAGGAGGCTGTGTCAGCTCACATCCCATAAGGAGGTAGCCCTTGCAGGGTATCTACAACAGGCTCAACTTTCCCAAGGTGCTACCAAGCATGCATTCCTAGGGCAGATGACATTTACACTTCTTTTTTTTATATATATAAGATTTATTTATTGTGTATACAGTATTCTGCCTGCATGTGTGTCTGCATGCCAGAAGAGGACACCAGATCTCATTGTAGATGGTTGTGAGCCACCATGTGGTTGCTGGGAACTGAACTCAGGACCTTTGGAAGAACAGTGCTCTTAATCTCTGAGTCATCTCTCCAGCCCGGACATTTACACTTTTTAAATGGCTGAAACAAGATGAGCAGGAGAGAAAAACTTGGGTCCCTGTTTTGAGGTGGCACATGTGTCTGTATCAGTCTACTAACGATTTTTCCACTAGGAAAAGCTCAAGTGGACTGTATAAGGTACAGAGAGCACCTGAAAGTCTATCTGACTCTATAGCCATACTGTGAGCTTCTGCACCGAGTGAAGTCAGCCCTGCTTTAAGAGTGACACGAGCAGTGTCCGCGTTCTTTGTGACTAGGGGATACAGTTGAAAGCATCTGTCCAGCTTCTCCTTTAAAAAGACAAGAGCTCTTTTGCTCATCTTATTCTCTAATTTTGCCTCAGAAACAGCAGTTTCCCAAAAGACCCAAAGAAAGTTCAAATATGTTATATTTGGCTTCAATATACAGATGCTAGTTTTATTTCTTCAAACCAATGGACAAAACAGACCATTGGTGAGGAAACTGTGATCCTAATTTGATCCCATGGAGCAAGTAAGTTCCTAGAGCAGTCGCATGGGACTACTTACTATAAGTCATAACCGTTAGGAAAGAAACCGGACAACTGCGTGGTTTAGAAGCATCCAGTGAGTTCTCTCTGTTGATGAAAATTTAAAAGTCAATAGCAGGCACATCCCAAAGTAAAAACATTTTATTTATCCTGTTATTTCCGAACATGCCATATTTATTTTCTGGGTCACAGAGGCAACTGTAAACCCAGTACTTTTCCCAATGGAGAAGCAAGAATTCATCCTTATTCTGCTTTGTCGGCCTCCTCTGTGACTCTGCGGAACCTGTCCTGATCATGCCCCAGTGGCTCACCGGCTCTTTCTTACCCCAGGTCTGAGCAGCTGTTTGTGGTCAGCTCAGTGGAGTGACTCAGGCAACGCCTCACTCTCAACAAACTCGGTTCAGAAGCAGAACATCAAGCAATGTGAACATATACAACAAAGCACTCTCCACATACACTAATAAAATCTTGGTTTTCCTTTTAAATGTAATCTTTACTCATGACAGTATTTGGGGGGGGTGCTCATTTGTTTGTTTTTTGTTTTTTTTTTTTTTCAAAACAGGGTTTCTCGGTCCTGGAATTCGCTCTGTATACCAGCTGGCCTCGAACTCAGATCTGTCTCCTTCTGCCTCGCAAGTGCTGGGATTAAAGGTGTGCGCCACCCCCTACTCATAGACAGTATTTTTTTTTTAATCTGTCTAAACTAGTAAGATCTTAGAGAACAAAGAAATAGAGAATACAAAGAGTCCTCAGGCAATACACATATGCACACATGTATTTACTACTCGATCTTAATTAAAAGCGGAAATAAATTTAAGTAAAATGAATAAGATGATCCACACCTGGCAGTCCACTTTCAGGAGAAAAATCTGATATTAACAATTAGGCTTAACAAAATTTAAAAACCCTACCTACACTTCAAATCTTCCCATTTCACTCATAGAAGACATATAAAAGTATTCACTGGACCACTAATAACACTATTTTATAAAACATTAAAAATAAAAATAAGTTTTGCTCTGGACTTTGAAGACACAAAATTGTATATCTGAGATCTTTTAGTAATAGACCCATGAGAGTTTGACATCAATCTCTCTCAACTATTTAGTCACTCTGGACAGTTACACCCTGTCTGCTACTTGCCTGTTGAGGCATTCCGCATTGAGTGTAAAGCAGCTGACATAGCCCAGGTCACCACTGCTATTCAGGTCCACGGAATAAGTATGTGTCTAAAGAGGACCCAAGACTCCATCATACAAACTCACTGTTTGATAAGTAAGTCCTTGGAGAGATGGAGAACATGGATGAAGAAAATGTCTGTAATATTCAAATTCTAAGCTCTTTACTGGGACGACTTTCCCTTCCTGCACTGAGAACTCTCTGTACACAAATGTGGAGACATACAGTTAAAACGTTTTTGAAACACAGCATATGTCCTTTAGGAAATCACCATATCCTTAAGAAAGAAACAACAAAAACCCTGACAAAGGTTGAAAGATGGCTCCACAGGATAACACACCTCCTGGAAGGAGTCACCAATCCTAAGCCCTACATGGAGCAGAGCCCACACCATCCTAGGTGTGAACAACGCCCAGGTTCTCTGTGAGGGTTTGGAGAGATGGTTTAAAGCATCTGTCGATTTCTTGATTGCTACAAGCGCTCACTTCTCCCTTGAATGCTCTCTTACAAACAAACAAATAATACATTTTAAAGCACAAAACTGATACGGAAATTATACCCACAACTCATAAAATCAGACTACTTTAAGAAGAAATAGTGATGTTTTTTACTCAAGCCTTGTTAATCAAGGGAGACTTACTATTATCATCTTTAGTCCGTTTATCAATGATTTATTAAAGTCCCTACTGTGAGCTCCGAGTTAAAGGCAATAGCCACCACATCCAGCTCTACCATAGGCTTTTGTTTGTTTGTTTTGTTTTTTCAAGACAGGGTTTCTCTGTGCAGCCTTGGCTGTCCTGGAACTGTCTTTGTAGACCAGGCTGGCCTTGAACTCACAGCAATCTGCCTGTCTCTACCTCCTGAGTGCTGGGATTAAGAAGTATGCACCATGCCTGGCCCCCTATCATAATCTTTATCTTCTTTGTAGACTGTGAGCATTATGAAGCAGTCTTACTAACATACAAATTCTGCTTTGAATGACAACAGCATTTGCTTAGTATTATTTTCTACTCCATTATTTTAAACCTTCCACTGGTGAACAACTGGACCATGTCACATAGCCATAATTTTTTTGTCACAATACCTTTTATTACTGCTTTGTTCAGAGCCAGCAGAGTGCAATCTAATCTCTAAAAAAAAAAAAAAAAAAAAAAAGTTGATGAATATAAACCCTAATACAGCTAAAACAATATTTGAAGGCTTACTTTATCTGGACCATCCTGCTTTCCTTACCTTCTCATTCTGTCCTGCCCAACAGCCTTTTGAGGTCTATACTACTGTCAGCCCTTGATTCACTAAGAAAGAAAGGTGCAACTGTTGGGCAGCGGGGATGGCACATACATTTAATCCCAGCACGCAGGAGGCAGAAGCAGGAGAGTCTCTCAGCTCGAGGCCAGCCTAGTCTATAGAATGAGTTCCAGGACAGCCAAGGCTATACAAAGAAATGCTGACTTTAAAAACAAAACAAAACAAAAAAGGTGAATTTAAAGAGTAAGCCTTTGCTGGTGATTACACTGGACTGACAGTAGAAAGCCAAGAGGATATGAATCAAATGCGAACTCAAACCCAAACTTTAAATGAGCAAGCTTAGCTTTCCTTCTGAGCGACAACCCTCACTAGCTATCCACATCAAAGGTGTACCTGAAATTCAAGGCTCTTAAGTAAGAGTTGAATCAGCCCTTAGTAAGATCTAATTACAGGGCAGCCCAGCACATCTATTTGAAATGGGAGGGGTTATCTCTCCTGAAGGACTGAACACTCATCTTGGAATTGTGTTAAAATAGTCCTTCATCTAACGAAAGCACAGATGCATAGTGCATTGACAGTATTAAAATGTGACAGGTATGCAATAATGGAAAAAAAAAAAAGTCTGTAGGACCCCAGAATGTACCAGGCGTGATGGCGCATGCCTTTAATCCCAGCACTCAGGGAGGCAGAGTCAGGTGGATCACTGTGAGTTCGAGGCCAGCCTGGTCTACAAAGCAAATCCAAGCCAGCCAAGGCTACACAGAGAAACCCTGTCTGAAAAAACAAAAAACCAAAAAAACAAAACCCCATAATTTGAGACAGAAATGACAAAAAGCTAAGGAGGAAACATCTATGTGCTCTTGAAAGAAAGCCTGAGAAGACAGGAAGGTGAGGAACACATGGATTCCTATAAAAAAAATTAGCGTTCCATACACCGAGTCTGTGCTGCAGAAACCCAGGATATCCCTTCACTGTCTGCTATGGAGAGGCACTGAAGAGCTGAGCACCATCTGCCTACAACATCCAACTAAAGCAACTGCTAAAAACCTTCATTCCTAATGCTTAGAGGCAGCTTTCTGACCAGATAAAAAGGGCCACTGGGAACTGGTTTACGGGCATATGACTTGAAATAAATCTTGCTTAAGATAAGCAAATGTAGCCAGGTTCTAATCAATAAGGAGTAAAACTACTCTTTAAAAGATGCCAGCAGCGAGAACACGATGGCTCCGCCAGAACTCGTCATCTTACTTTAAGGACTTATGAGGGCTGGAAAATTGAATGTTCAACAATTACAGGCAGTGGCTGCTCCTGCAGAGAACCCAGGTTCAGTGCCCGGCACACACACCAGCAGCTCTCGACTGTCTGAAAAACTCCAGTTCTAGGGAACACAACTTCCATTTGTGGCTTCCATGGACACTACATATATAGGCATACAGATATAAATGAAAGTTAAGTTTAAAAGAACTTAAAAACAGCATAACCACAGACACAGTTCTACAACAGCGCAGGTGAAGGGGAGAATGGGCTTCC
The DNA here is from genome assembly GCF_903995435.1 of Acomys russatus. Classification (NCBI taxonomy): domain Eukaryota; kingdom Metazoa; phylum Chordata; class Mammalia; order Rodentia; family Muridae; genus Acomys; species Acomys russatus. The sequence continues at coordinate 645,130 of NC_067158.1, read as the reverse complement.
TTCCTCTCGACTTCCTCCATCTTACAGAGAAAACAAAAGGAGCAATTGAGGTGATGTATGTTCTTATTATCTGAGTCTCTTCCACAAAAAAAAAAAAATCTTGCTAAGTATGAGTCATGTTCATTTATTGTTTATACATTATTCCTTTTCTCGGCCTATATGTCTAAATTTTACGTGGAATTTTGATAAATCCTAATCTTTTTTTTTTTTTTTTAAATCAGCCATATTTTGAAAGTAAACAATTAAAACTGAAATCATTAATTCAGAACAGGGCTGGCATCATGGTTCACAGACAACTTGGGAGTTTTTGAAAGACCACTACAGTCTTTTCTGTCTTATATCTACTTCCAAACAGTTCTAAATAACAGCAGAATATAGTTCTAACAGTACCAAAGGCAAATACCAACCCTGAGTTTCAGTGAGTTAGGCGTTTAACTGCTTTATTTACTGTGGAGCTTAGTAAGCCAGAACTGTACTTTCCTGAACAATGAGGAACAGTCACAGAACATACTTTCTATTTGGAAGCTTTTTCTTCTGGAGCAGTACAGTGCCAAAATACTTGGCAAATTTATCAAGTGAAATGAATATCTCAATTTTCTGGAATAAAGATCAAATCAAAGTATATAAAACTGCCACGAATAGCAACACTGAGCCCAGCATTATTGATATGCAGCCTGCAAGGTCCAGGATCCAAGGTCATATAACCAGTACCCACGTGCTCAAAAACAATGTCATAATCAAGTGACATGTGGCAGTCACTTACTACCACATCTAACTAAGAAATAAAGAAATTCTCTTTCTGCCAAAGTCATACGAATCCTGGATCCCGGTAAATTGGCTGTTATGCATGTGAAGGAGAGCTTGCCTCTCATGCAGATTCATTTAGCAAAGAATGGATTTTTATGAGAAATTTTATTGTCATCTGGCCCAAAGTAGGATGGGTTATTCTTCATTAGCACTAAAGAAATATTGATTTTTCCTATTTATTTTAAGTACACACCTTATTTTAAATAGGACCACTTCCCCTTTACAAAATGACAGATTCTAGGTGCAACTGGCTACCCGAATGTCCAGCTTTAAATTTTATTAAGTTTGCTCAAAGAGCCACTCACATAGCTCTTACTGCTTGGCTGAGCACTTCCTCAGCTTTCCCTCTGTGTGCTAGCTGGGTGTTTCCCAAGCTGACTCAGAAATTTGTAGTCTTGCAAATAAAACAATTACATAAAAGCTGGCCTGGCACTCAAAAGGGAGAACATGACAATCCCAGAAAAAGCATTTTAACATGATCAAACTTCTGTCTCTACAATTCGCTTAAGCCTAGTCACAATCTGAAAGAATTGGTAAACAAAAACCAATATATGCAGTATGGAATCCAGCTCTCGTAAGGCAGAGGCAGATGGATCTCTGGGAATTGGAGGCCAGCCTGGCCTACAAAGTGAGTCCCAGGGCAGCCAAGGCCACACAGAGAAACCCTGTCTCGAAATACAAAACAAAAAATGTAATGAACGTAAGAGAAGAACAGGAAAGTACCCAGCTGTTAAAAACTCTTCCTAGTATAAATCCCAGGGTGACTCTGTGGTAGGAGGAAGCCAGCCCCCTTCTGCCCTTGAAACATGGGACATGGCAGCAATGTCACAGAGCCTTCTCTTGGCGATGAGGGCACAGCCAACAAGCCTGGGCCTCCTTACCCAGAGTGCTTGCCGCTCACACACTCTAGCCACCTCCCCATGCCCAGTGTGTAGATGGTCCAGAAGGCTCAGAAATTCTAGGAGAGCATAAAGGCCATGTAGCCAACCCCTTCCCCACCACAGCAGTAAGCACTGGGGGGGGGGGGGGGAGCGAAACACCAGGCCTGCAAGGCAGAGTTTGCCCTTGCCCTTGGTCTGGCAATGAGCTTTTTCTCATTAACATTCTGTCTGATGGGATAAGTGTGTTAATCATTTTCTAGGTTAAAAAACAAAAACAAAAACAAAAAACCTTGCAGATCTGTCAGCCACGTATACACATTCCCAAAACACTTCTCTCCCTCTAAAATAGCAAGAGGCCTCGCCATGTCTAGTCTGCTGTTGGCAGAAACAGGCGCTATGTCAGCAGCACCCTTCTCCATAGATGACATCCTCCACAGAGGAGGGCGGGCAGGTCAATCGAGACCCCTCTGGCCATCATCTGGCTACTGTGGTGCACACTCCTTAGGTTTTCTACCGGCTCCTGACCACACCAACAAATCATCATCGGCTTCCAAAAGATGGAGGAGCTGAGGCTTCTGGGGGCCAGAAGATAGAAGTGTTGGGGGGTTGGAGGGGGGGAGGATTATAGAAACAGGATGTCATTTAAGAGGGCAGTGAGTGCTTTGGGCAGGAAAGGAATTCTTTGACATCCAGAAAGGAAAACACATATATCCTTCCTGAGTTATCATGTGAAGATGGATGTTGCCATAAAATAAAAGACATGTCTGGAAATGAACCGAAGTTCTTAAATCCAGGCCTGGTATACAAAACCCCACATTTTTATGTCAGATATTCAAAACTATGTTCATCATCACCTGAAACTCAAAAGTTTTAGAAAGCTACAAATACCAAAAACATAATCAAGCTTTTGTAAAACAAAGTCTCCACGGACACACACTTCATGTCCCAGCTCTCGCTTCCTACAGCTCGTCAGGCTCTCCCCCCGCCCCCGGCTTTTCTTTGCCCAGAGTTTAAGCTGTGGCAGTAACTCTAGGGCTCTATGATAGCAAGAGACACTCAGCTTCCCATTTCCATCAGTCTGAGCAAAATACCAAGGAGCAGCAACACAAGAGCGTGCTATCGGGATGGCATCTTTACAGAACTACAGACTCAACAGACATACCCACTCTATGAGCCTCAGGGTACCCCAACCCTCATCGGCACCAGGTCAGCACTTGAGGGATTTAAATGATCCTTAATAGATATGTATGGTATTGGGAATGGCCAGCTAAGCCAAATACTACCGAAATTACCTGGCAATTTCATATAACAGGTAGAGGAGACCGGCGACTCTGAGATCTCAGAATAAATAGCACCCAGTATCAAAGGTACCCTCTTAACTAATTTCAGACATACTCATTTCTAAAAGGAGAAAAAAAGAGCACCAAGGCAGTTTCTCCATCTCTTACAGAAAACATTAGCTCATGTGGGGAAACAGAAGGCAATTTCCTGACAGGATCAGGACTAGGTGAGTCTGCCCCTCCAGAGGACCAGAGTCTTGCTCTCTGCAGCTGCTTAACATGATTCTTAGCAGAGCAGCCTACAGGCCTCCTGGGAGCTCACCGAAGATCCCTTCTGGAAGTAGGCCATTGCATCTTCAAGTCAGCTCCAGCAGGGGATGGGGGCCAAGCCACCCATCACCTCATCCCTTCTTGTATAGGAAAAGGCCTGGGATTGTCACTGCATCCGAATAGCACATCCCAAACACCAGTGTTGGGGACAATGGTTTTGCTGGGCCAGCTTAGGTATGGAGGCCACTGGGATCTTTCTTCCCTTTTCTTTCTTCCTTCTTTTCTTTTTTCTCTTTTTTCCTCCCTTCCTTTGTTTTTTGTTTTGTTTTGTTTTGTTTGGTGTGTGTGTGTTTTTTGTTTGTTTGTTTTGTTTTTGAGACAGGGTTTCTGTGTGTAGTCTTGGCTGTCCTGGACTCACTTTGTAGACCAGGCTGGCCTCAAACTCGTAGCAATCCACCTGCCTCTGCCTCCTGAGTGCTGAGGTTACAGGTGTGCACCACAGCGCCTGGCACTGCTGGGATCTTTAAAGCATGCCACCAGAGGCTGAGAACTACTCAGCAGCTGGGCTCCTTCCACCAAACAAAACTGTGCAGGACCCAAATACTAATTAAACTGCTTGCACACATCCACCAGCAGCCTAAACCTGAACACTGGAAGCATAGGAAAATGGAGCCTATTCTAGAACCTTCCAGCCAGTTTTAGAATCCAGGCACTCTGTGACTTAGATTTCTTTTTCTGCTGCTTGAAACCCGAGTCTTAGAGTAAGATAATTGTGTGGCTACTTAAAATAAGCCTTCGGCCAACAAATATAACTACTTAGTCACTGGAAAAGAAAAAAAAAAAAACCTAAAACCTTCACTTCTATATTAAAGACCAGAGAAAAACACAAAACAAACCCTAAGAAATGAACAATTAACAAAACAGAACTAGAAAGGATTACAAGAGCAAGATGCCAGAAAAACTGATTACATTTCAATTCCCATTTGTCCTTCATCTGGGAAGCATGTCCTCCCCTGAACAGGGCCCAGTCTAACAGCTGCATTGCTTTTTCTACTTTCACAAACACTGGAAAAGTTAGCCAAAACTCTGTACTGGCTGCCAGCCAAGGCTTTACTATTATGCACTATTAGCTCCTAGTGAGAAATGTGGGCTCAAGGAAGGGCAAGCGCCAAACAACAAGAGGGGGTTCATAATCATATGCAGATGTAAAGCTGTCTCTATTTGCCAGAAAAATACCTTCCGTATCTGTTTCATTACCTGAGGCCTTTATTAATTTAACTAGATAATTGCAAATGTTGTGTTCTTAGAACACCATTAAGAGACTTAACCGTGGAACAATTTTTCTTATACCTGATGCTGGGGCCGAGGTAATGTTTTTAAAATTGTTCAGATGTCGAAGCAGATTGTCTGTGCTCTCCCCTCCCTGCGCTTCACAAAAGTGCTGAGGTGAGCAGCTCTGTCCCTTCCATATCCACTTCCTGTCAAGCCAATCATGGTTCAAAAGCCTCTCGCTTTCATAGAATTTCATAATTACCAGTCTTTTCTTTCTCTTTTTAAAAGATTAATATATGCCAGGTGGAGATGGATGGTCTAAGCACAGCCGTCTCAATCCCATGCACCAGTAAAAATTAAACATAAATGAAGGGACCAACTTGGGTTCCCAGTTTTTATTTAAAGAATGAAAATTAAGTAAAACACCAGGACATAATATTGCCACTATTTTATTAAAAAGGAGCCTAAACAGGTCAAAGGTCATGATTGGGACCTAGAAACTGAAAGAGCAAATGGCAGATCCAACTGAGGAGGACAAAGGGCCACACTGCCCACGCCTGCGCAGAGAGCAGTGGTCTCCTAAGGAGACGCTTACTCTGAGAAGCACAAAGTCCAAGCCAGAGTCAGGAAGAACTGGCCCGAGAAGACAACAGAAAAAAGGCCATGGACTTGGGATCTGAGCCCACCTGGTCTAGCTGCTCAGTCTATCTTATGCTGTACAAAACAGTCATCGTGGGCCCTGTGCAGCTATTTAAATTAGGTAAGATTAAAATATATTTCAGAATTTAGCTTTTCTGCCCCACCAGTCATATCTATCAGTACCCATGGGTACTGTACTGAACGGGGTGGCTTAAGGGCATCCCCAGGGGTGTGGAGACCCATGCTTGGGGCCATACTCCTTGTTCTTGGCTCACTCTCTTCTGCCTCTTCATCTGGATTTGAAACCCTCAGCTTAAACAAGCACAACACAGTAGGCATTTCAGAGGAGACGCTAATGAGAAACCCCTTTCTTGTTTGCTCGTTTCCTCTGTCGTTTCCTACTCTTCTCCTGGCTGGGTGTTGGGAAGAATAGTCTCTGGCTGCGAGATCATCGCTACACAATCGTACCCGCCCGCCTGCTGGACAGTGCCCAAACCATCTACGGGATTCTGGGACAGAGTTCAGCCAAAGGCTAGTCCTCCCCCAAACCCAATTCCCCAAATGTCTGTAGCAGTATTGCAAAATGTAGGAAATGTTCCACACGAAGTTCTTCCTCTAACGCAAGGGACAGTTTTCAGATGGTATCAAGAAGGTCTTTCATTGTATGGCTTAGGAAGGGACACGGGGTCACACCCTTGCAGGCTGATAGTGAAGGGTGTGACTCCTATGATCCACAAACACGTCAGTTGTTCCCATGAGGATAGGGCAGCTGTTAAAAGTTCAGTTACTGCAAGGGTGACACATCAGGCTCACTATAAAATCTGAATCCAAAATGACCAGCCTCTATTACCAAGTACCGGAGAGAAAGGAGACCCAGGACAGGCAAACTGTGAAGAAAAGCAAAGCTTAGCACAGAGAAGTAGGCCAGTGAAGAGAAAGGAGACTGAGTGAGGAAGACGTTTGCTTCATGGAAAGCTTCAGGCTTCCGCTATGGCTGTACTTTCTTGTGGCACCTGCTAACTGGAAGTCAGCATAGTATCTGTAACAAAATGAACAGACTCCGTCTCCCTGTCTTGGAAGCCAGGCACTCTCTGTGTCTGTCAAAGCATCTTCCCAAATTTCAAGGGACCTGGGTGGCCAGGCTGTCCTATGCATCAGCAGGTGATGAGTTTTTCCTAGGCCACAGGACGACAGAGGGAAGCAGGTGTGCTGGTTTCTTCATAAGGGCCCCGAGACTAGCACAAGGAACACGGAACATGCACAGATGTCAGACTTTCATTCTACACTGTATGTTTATCCCCATTTTATTTCTTGAACGATTATTTTCAGAAGCATAGGCCAAACCATCACACATATGGCTGTACAACATTCTGAGGATATCTACGGATATATCATAATTTAAAACAAACCCCTGCTACAAGACACACAGCTGTTTTACTATTAACAACAGTGTTTTTTTTGTGAATACAGTATTACTACAATGTTCTCCTGTTATTTTCTTTTATTTGGGGGTTGGGGGTTTGAGATCTACTGCCTCTGCCTCGGCTTCCCAAGTGCTGGGATTAAAGGTGTGCACCACCACCACCCTGTCTACCAGCTGTTTTTCTTAGAATTAATTTCTAGAAGGAAACTCACTGTACTACAGAAGCAGAACATCACTCGCACTCTGTGCATGCACGCACATGCACATACATCTAACAATACACGGAACACTAAAGTATTAAAAACGTTTGCTGTTACTGTGATTTATACCTGACGTATCTGAAATGCATGGGAACACTTCCTTAAAGAACAATCCAATTCACACTGAGAGATGAAATAACTCAGTAACAAAACACCATTGTATGTTGACTTCTTGAAGGAACTACTTCTCTTTGCTTTGATTAAAATGTCTATTAGATCAAGGCTATTTTTCTGTAATAAAAATTGAGAAATTATATCCTTCAATACAATTTTTAACTAGTTACACATTATTTTGCTTGATTATTAATAAAGGAAAGTAATTTATTTTCCCAGACATTTTAGCAAAACACAAATCCCCAAAGGGATTTTAATGAAATGAATCACAAGGTAACCAATACGTAAACTAAAAACAATACTTTAAGTCTATGGAAAACATGGAACAAGAGGCTCAGACAAGGTACAAAGTAACAAGACAGACTGCTGGCTGCCACGTAGCATCAGACACTGAAGACACCAGAGACGTGCCAGCCGCACACACTGACCCAGATGCACACTCACTGCTGCACAGCAGTGAGCAAGTATGTGCTGGAGAGCTGGGAGAGAAAGAGAAGCGGAATGGTTTGTGCACTATGGAGAGAAGAGGAACCGGAGACTTGAGGGTAGCGAGGAACAGTCTGATAGAGTAGCCTGTGCCACTACCTGAGGCCATGGTGAGGTCCCAGCCTGTGCTGCTGCCAAGGGTTGCATCTGGGTCTGTGGCCCTGAAGCAGCAGGGGTCCGTGTCAATGTCCATGGCCTATTGCCACAAAAGGCCATATGGACATGCCTGGTCTGGCTGCCTCCTGGAGTTATCTTGAATGTCTGAGGGCCTGGGCAGCTTGGGGGAGTTGGCCCAGAGGGCATGAGAATGTAAGAGCTGGCCCCACCCCACCTCCCCTCCCAGTGACAAATCCCTAGAGTCCTCAGGCTCAGCAAGTCCACAGAAGTGTCCTCATCCTCATGCTCATGCAAGCTGACTTCTCTAGGGCTTTCTGACTGCCCACTTCAGTCCCCTCACCTACCCTGGCATGCCTCACAGTATGGCAGCTGCTGACCCACTCCTGGCGTTTTTTCGTGACTATAAACAGGTCTGGTGAAAGACAATAGAATCAGGAAGTGGAACGCGGGCTTGCCTGAGCATTCTTCAGGTAAAAAAAAAAAAGTCAACAGTTTTACTATGATATACTAACATAGACTATGCTGAACAATATATGGTTTGGTAAGCTTTGACATATGCACATACCCCAGAAACAGTCACCACAATAAGGGGGGGACGGACGCATAACAAGCACTCCAAAAAGCTTCCTTCTGCCTCTCTGTAGTCTCTTCCTCCCATCCTCACACAGCTAGGCCTGCTTTCTGTTGCTGTAATCTGCATTTTCTATATAAACAGACATACAGCTCTCTGATCTGGCTACTTCACTTAACATAATCCTCCTGAGATTCAGCAAAGATAATGCAATATCCACTCACTTGTAAGGGGCCATGTCTGTTATTTCCATTTTTGAGGCTACTACAAAGGAAGCTCATCTTGCTTTATCTCCTTCTCAGGTACTATAGGCAAGTGTCTGTAATCATTACTCACAGGCCATATCTCCATTTTGTTAGAACTGCATTGTATGGTATCCCAACTCGAATGAATGAATCAGACAAGTGCTTAAATGAACCAGACATAGCCTCTTAAAAGGGTTAAATCTCTTCATAAGGGACTTTCTTTACATCTTTTTGTTTTGTTTTGAGATCATGTCTCTCTACATAGCCCTGGCTGCCCTGGAACTCACTATATAGACAAGGCTGGTTTGGAACTCACAAAGATCTGAGTGCCTCCATTTCTCAAGTGCTCAATTTAAATGTATTGGCTACCACCTTTTTTTTTTTTTTTAAAGACAGAATCTGACTATGCGAACCAGGTTGGCCTAAAACTCAGAAATCTTGCCTGCCATAGCTGGGATTAAAGGTGTGCTTCACCACGTCCATCAGCATTTCTTGACTGAATTGTTGACTAGTTTCTCTGCTTAAAATTTTGAGCTACTGAAAAACTCATCCCCTTCTACAAAGTAGCTCAAGTGAGATTCTAGGTTTTCTTTAATGCTTATTTTATCTTTATTATTGTTTTTAATGTGTACACACACATTTTGCCTACATGCATGTCTGTGCACTGCTTGACACCTGGTGTTCAGAGAGGCCAGAAGAGGGCATCAGATCCCCTGGTGCTAGAGTTCCAGCATGCCTAATTCAAACCCAGGCCCTCTAGAAGACGGCTGGTGCTCTTAACTACTTAGCCATCTTTCCCGCCTTTGTGTGGGTTTTGACAGTCACACAAAACTAAACTAAAATCTTCCAGTGCCGTGCTCCATGTTTTGAGCCAGGGGCCTGCTGCCTCAGCTCCCTCATTCCTCACCATCTCCCTCTGTCTGCTCTGTCGCTTCCTGGCTTTGTGAGCGTGCTTTCCCCTAACCGGCAATCCGGAGCACCCCATCCAGCCTCCGCTACGTAAATAGGATAAGCTAACTCTGCGACGTGACGTACCAAGGATTGTCTTCTCCCAGTAGTCACCCTACATTACGCTTGTGCCTCAGAATTACAAACGGACCCCAGGAAGTGCTTAACATTCTGACTAAAGTCTCTTAGCTATCTCTTAGAAAGCAGCTGAGGGGGGTCAGCTTAGAACAACTGAACACATCCAATAGTAAGGGGACACTCAGACATGGTGGGCTAAGTGCCTAGTTATCCCAGTGTTACCCCTTATCAGTAATTTCTAGAGAAACAGAACCCATGAAAGAACTCTGTCATCACCTCAGTGGACTCAGGACTGCTCAGATTTCCTATTTTCTCTTTGTAGGCCCCACTTCAATTAAACAATTAACAGAAAAGACCCTTCAAATGCTTTCTGACTTAGATCTATTACTTGGAGGCTGAGGTGGAAGGGTCCCCAAATTCAAGTCCTGCCTGGACTAGATAGGGAATTCAAGGCCTGCTTGGGCAGTTTTGAAAGATCCTACTTCAAAATAAGCGTTAAAAAGAAGACTTAGATGGGCCTCAGTGGCAGTACACACGGTATGCATGGGACCCTAATTTAATGCCCTCTACTAACCCCAATGAAAGTTTTTTATGAAACCTCATTTGATTTCCTTTCCCCAACTATTATCCAAGTAACCCTGAGCAGACTCTCAAGTGGCTCTGCGAGATGACGGTTCTTCTACTCTCCAGGAACACAGTTTACCGTAGCTTGAGTCTGCATTGGTTAGATTCCCCACTTGGCCCTAAAAGACCCAACATGCATGAGGCCATTAGTTTAATCCTCAGCATTGAGAGACCGAACTTGAACCCACAGCCAGTAGGACTCCACAGAACAATCCCAAACACGGGCTTCTGGATGTTCAATCCTCACAAAGGCTCTCAAAAACCAAATCAGGTCTCAAATCAAAATTAAGATTTTAAAAACCAACAGTTCATATCTCCATATTGACATATTTTTCATATTATAATCATTTAGTCTCTTGCCAAAACCAAACATTAATTACTCTTAGCTATTTACAAAAAAAAAAAAAAATGTGAATTGTTATACTGGCTTTTTATGGCAACAATACTCTTTAATTTTTTAACACACTGAAAGGAAAAGCTGTATAGCCATGTACAGTGTAAGATACATAGCTTCATTAGAAGTCAAAGTCGAGGGCTGGAGAGATGGCTCAGCACTGGCTGCTCTTCCAGAGGGCCAGGGTTCAATTCCCAGCATCCACATGATAGATCACAACAGTCTATAACTCCAGTACCAGTGGCTCCAATACTTTCTTGCTGCAAATACTGATACACATAAAATAAAAATAATTTTAAATTTCAAGGGAAAAAAAAAAAGAATTGAGAGCTCAGAAAAAAAAAAAAAAAAAAAGAGCTGGGAATGGTGGTGTATACCTTTAACCCCAGCACACAGGAGGCAGAGGCAGGCAGATCTCTGAATTCGAGGCCAGCCTGATGGTCTACATTCAGAGTTACAGGACAGCCAAGGCTACACAGAGAAACCCTGTCTTGGAAGAACCAAAATAAGAAGAAAATAAAGGAAGGAAGGAAGGAAGGAAGGAAGGAAGAAAAGAAAAACAGTAAAAAAAAAAGTTAATTTTTTATCTTTTTCTTTCTTTCTTTCTTTCTTTCTTTTTTTTGTTTTGTTTTGTTTTGTTTTGTTTTGTTTTTCGAGACAAGGTTTCTCTTGGCTGTCCTGGATTCACTTTGTAGACCAGACTGGCCTCGAACTCACAGTGATCCACTTGCCTCTGCCTCCCGAGTGCTGGGATTAAAGGTGTGCACAACCACGCCCAGCTTTATTTTTTTTTTTTTTTTCTTTCCAGATAGGATTTCTTTGTATGTAACCCTGGCTGTCCTGGAACTTGCTCTATAGACCAGGATGGCTTTGAACTCATAGACATCTGTCTGTCTCTGCCTCCCGAGTACTGGGTATTATAAAGGCATGTGCCACCACTGCCATCCGACTCTTTTTTCTATATAGAAATATACCATCTGGATTTATCCTGCAGCCAAAAATGTATCAAGAGATAGGTCTTTCATTTAGTTTTGTTTTAATGAGAGGAAAGGTAAATTAAATTACTAAGAAGCCAGCAGGATGAGCTCATGTGAGCAATGCAACCTGAGAAAAAGGGTCCAATTCACCCTCAAATCCTCCACACAGGCTGTGTGGCCACCCAGGACCTGTGACACATCATCTTTTAAAATGAACCAAATAATAGCCTCTGGGGTGAAACAGGAGAACGCAACCTGCTGCCAAAAATAAAAAATAAGCTGGAAAAAAAGGAGATTTTAGGAAGGGGCTGCAACATGAGCCAGATGCCACAGCAGGTTTAGGTGAAAGCAGAGAAGGCTGCTGCTCAAAGCTACAAGGCACTTGAAAGGTCTCTGGTCTAGTCTTACCTCTGGCCTCCTCAAACCATGAAGAAATCAGTTCACCTCCCTAGTTTTCAGTTTCTTCATGTGAAAGCTGGGGGTACGGTAACAAGATCAGTGGCGCCCAACTCTGCTGCTCACTAGAATCACCTAGGATTCCTCTAAGCATTTCTCCTTGTATCCTTCTAACTACCTTCCACTTTCCTGTTCGCAGACGTTCCTGTCCTTACCTGGCTCTCAGAGCTCGGTGCTAGAGCATTAAAGCCTGGCAGAATAAAAGTGATGGGTGTGTTTCAGAACAGTAGATGAATGAAGGAAGAATCACTGTTACAGACATCACTGGCAGAGGGGAGGGGAGGGGAGGGGGGAAGGGGAGGGAGGAAGAGGAGGGGAGGGCAGGGGAGGGGAGGGGAGGTAAGGGGAGAGGAGGGGAGGGGAGGGGAGGGAAGAGGAGGGGAGGGGAGGTAAGAGGAGGGGAAGGGAGGGGAAAGGAAGGGGAGGGGAAGGGAGGGGAGGAAAGGGGAGGGGAGGGGAGGGAAGAGGAGGGGAGGGAAAGGAAGGGAAGGGGAGCTGGAACTGAGGATGTAGCACACTTGGATGAGCTCTTGTTCGGCACACATGATGCCCCAGCACCACTTAAATATCATGGCACTTGGGGAGGGGGAATCAGGCAAATCGGGAGACAAAAGCCATCCTGAGTCTGTATAGTGAATTCAAGGCTAGCCAGAGCAGTTAAAGGGGGGAAAAAGCATAAAAAAGACCTAAGGTCCCAATTACTTATTCCTCGGGGAAGGCAAGGTGGTCAGTAGTGTAGTTATCATTTGCAAAAATTTGGCTATAAGTCTATCAGGTGATTGGTGGGACAATGAGAGATTATGAGGAGGTCTCAGCAGGCACTTACACTTCACTGCAGGTTACCAGATCAGAATGGCCCTGTAAGTATGTTTTAATACTTGGTCCCTCCTTGGTGAAGTGTTTGGGAAGGGTTAGGAAGTGTGACATTGTTGGAGGAGTGTGTCACCAGAGGCAGGCTAGTATTGTTCTCTCTGCCTTCTACTTGCAGATCATGATGTGAGGCCTGAGCTGTTCCTACTGTTGTGCCTAAGCCAAATTAAAACACTTTCTTTTGCAAGTTGCCTTAGTCACTGTGTCTCATCACTGCAAGAGAAAAGTAAGACAGCAGAAAACAGCAGACTAGGAAAAAACCCAAGTTACTCACAAAATCTAGTACACCACTGGGGCTGCACTCTTAGACTATGCACACATGCGTGTGACCTACCCGCTCTCAGAGCCTTCAACACTTGCCACCTTCTTTTTGGTAGGCCCAAGAAAATCCACAGAAACTACTTCTGAGGAGGTGCTAATGTCCAAAATACACGTGAGCCAACGCCCAGCAAGAGCCTTGAGGCCAAACTGCTGGCCTCAACACAGCCTCTCCCTGGGAAGGTTTCTGATACTTATAAGAGGACCTGTCCAAGGAAGGCACTAGATAATCCACATGCTTTGGGATACTCCCTTTCCTACAACTCTCCACTTTTCCATAGCTTTAGTATGCTTGAATCGTATGCTATATGACTAAAAAAAAAATGGTGATTCTTATGTTTTTACTTCCCTGGGCCCTGGACACTCAAGAAGATGCAGTCTAAAGTGGAAATGAAAATTCCTGGGAACAAGTGTTAGCCCTGTCCTTGAATCCTACAAACTAATGAGAAGCCAGGGTGGGGGTGGGGTGGGGTTAAAGGTTGTAAAAGGGGCTTTTCTTCAAGGAAAGGGTAAAATGTTTTGTCTTCTACTGCTACGGCCTGCATGAGTGTACATTTGCCTGAGCTGGGTTCTGGCCACACTTCTCAGGCCACCTTGCTTTAAATGGGAACTTAAATGAGGCTGATACACAATCCACTGTACCAACCGTTCCAGGGTTTCTGCTGCCAAGAAAATCATTGAGAAAAAGACTGCTTAAAAAATACTTGGTAACTCAGATGTGCTGGCAAATCCTACTGGATTAGCTCTGTTCTAAGTTTGCCCTTCCGGCGTTAGACTTCTCAGTGTTCTCAGCTCCTCCCCTGCTCTGTTGACACCCTACAGCCGTCCTAGGTCTAGGTTGTCCAACACAAACCTTTGCCATGTTGTAATCTTATCTATCTGTTCTGTCCAATATGGCGCCATGACCCACAGGGGCTACTGAACATTTGAAAGGCAGCCAGCGTGTCTGCGAACAGAATGTCTAACTTTACTTAGAATTAATTTAAATATAATTAGACATCCAGGGCTTGTGGCTATTCTAGTGCACAACAAAGATTAGGCCCTAATTCTGAGAATAGGTCAGAGGACAGACAGTGAGATGCCACTGCATGAAAAACACCCAGAGAGCTTTCCCAAGTCCCTGAACCCATGTAACACCCTAGGAAATTAAACCAAACCCTCTGGGAAATGAGAGCCAGCTCTTAAGGTTCCTCAGTGACACCAGCAGGGTCTAGTTGAGAACCACTGTGCTGGATCTTGAATGTTCCTACCTTGAGTAGTAACCACAGGCTTGCAAACAGGGTAACAAGGGCCAATTAAGTCAAACAGCTTCGCCCATAATGCAAATCGATTTTTGATGCATTCATTGGCAAACCACTTGTCAAAAGTAAAGTAAACTTTTGGGAAAAAGAGCTCAGAATAGACAAAAAGAAAGAAAGGACTCCCCCCCACCCCCCATATAACTACTACCAGCACCCAAAGCACAAATACCTATAAATAATTAATTCTCTAGTATCACCTTTTAGCACAGCTCAAATCTAGCATTTTGAAAAAATAGCTCTAATTGGATTTTTCTCCTTGGCCCACACATTCTCTGTGTCTAGTCATAAACTATTAGCATTCTGTATTTTTCTTCAAAAGACAATCCAAAACCTATCCCTTTTCAGTGGACACATCCAGTTTCTTAAATGGCAGAAGTTAAAAAAGCAGGTATTTGAAAAAAACAACAAAAACAAAAAGCGGGTATTGATCCAAAACTCTGTTCTGGCTCACTCTTTTCAGCAGGTACAGCCTCAACCTACCCTTGCCACTGCTGATTTCATCAAGTGGATCTGTAAGCTGGTGACTTAGAGAGACATCAGACACAGCATGTAAGGACACCCACAGATTCAGGTTTCCACAGCCTCTAATCCTCCACTATGCGGTCCCCAAAGGCATGCAATGCTCTTCATGGGGACAGCTGACAGCATTCCAACGCCGATGCAAAAGCTCAATAGAACTTTCTAGGCAGCACTGACAAGAAGTTACAACCAGGAAGCTATTTTAGTGGGAGGAATGTCTGAAGGTCACTCAAATACAATAAATGCTGTTTTGTCTACATGAACAAGTGAAACAAAAGTGATATAAAATTATACTCTCTTCCCCCAATTATAACCATGGTCATGCAATCACAAAACCCAGATCTCCTGAGTTGGCTACAGCTTCCGTTAGGTGCTCTAACCAACCAGCTCCCCGCTCCAAGAGAACACTATGGCCACCTACACTCACAGCCAAGAAGCTCATACGTAACAAGTGTAATCCTGTTGCCATGGATATCCTCTTCATCTTGACCTGGCTAGGCACCCTGCAGCACCCACTTACCATCCACCTCTCAACTGCTCACCTCCACAGAAGGCAGAGATAAGACTTTGTTAAAATGACACTCACAATAGGATCCAGCCTACACCTTCTTATAAGCCACTGGATGCGGGCTATGTGGGAGAGCGCAAAAACTGCTGCCTATACAACTCAGGTTCTCGGATAAAGACTGGACATCAGTTAAAGCTGGCCTTCAGGTTTAAGAAATGAACTTTCACTATATATAAGCTCTAAAGCCTGTATGAGAAATACCGTACTTTCTGGTGTTAAAAACAAAAACAAAACAAAACAAAAAAAACGACCCCCAACTTTAACTTTTCCAGTTAAAATACAGAGTGTGCAGCCGAGTCTGCTGCACAGGGTGTGCGCTGGAAGAGGGATGGTCTTATATGGCAAGTATATTCCAAACTCTATACTCCTCTATCTTAAGTGGAAAAGTTAAAGTTAGGGGTCATCTTATACACCGGAAAATACTTTAAAAGATGTTATTGATCTGAGATTCAAATTTAACCAGGTATTTTGGGTTTTTTTGTTCTGCTTCAGTTTTGTTTTTCCTCAGTTTGGCAATGATACACAACCGTACCCTGGGAGGTGGAATGATTGTGAAAGGAGGAGAAAGAGGACTTACTCTTCTACTCCCACCTAACCATTCCATGATTGTAGGGTCAACTGTAAAGAGCTACCCCTCTGCAGTAGAAACTAATGAGCTACCCACCACCTGATAAGTGAGTGCCCAGGCTTCTGTATACCACATATGCTAACTATATACCTAAATGCCAAATACACAGGTAACTGACAAATTAAAGTTAAGATTTTACTTTCCTGAATAAAGACCCATACAAACAGTTAAGTTGGAGCAGGCTACCATAAATGGAAGAAGTCACTGACTGGTAGACATTATTCAATAAAATTAAGACAAATTTTATTTTGGAAAAATAATATGAAGACAATGAAAACAAATAACACATAATTAGTTATTATGTGAATGAAATGTCTTAAGTAATAATTTTTTTAAAAGTAACTAAATCTCTTAAGCACTTATTATAGGCCAAAGAACATTCTGGTGCCTTTACATTTATTTTTGTATTTTATCCAAACACTCTAAAAAGTAAGTCTGTTATTTGGCTCATTTTACAATGTGAAAACACCAAGACATCAAGATGAGGCAACTTGGTGAGACTAGGATGTCCACATGATATAGTTTGTCTAAAATAGTCTTTGTTTACCTGTTCTGGTCCAGTTAGGCGTTCCCTTTTGTTCTAAGTTACTCAGTTGGTTATGCGGTCACTACTAAAGGCCCTATCACAAAACAGCGTGCCTTCTGTCAGAATGCAGCTACCAAGAGGCACTCCTGCAAGACTGGCCTTCCTTTCTATGCAGTAAGTGGGGTCAGACCTGAGGGAGTTCAATGTTCACTCTCTCTTTCCTATCACACCCTAGACTTCCTGTGTGGTTAAAACCATCCCAGGAGTGGTAGCACTCAAGAGTCCCACTTCTCAGGGCTGCCCTCTTATCTCCTTTGGGCCAAGGAGATTCCTCCGTCAGCCTCCACTCAAACCCAGATCTGAAAAAAGTTTTAACCGTAACCGCTATGTTAAGATAATACTTAACTAGCTTCTTTCCTAATTTGGAATGACCTTCACTTTCCTTCAGCCCAGCCTGGAAAGCCAGGCCAGAGTTATTTGTTACTGTCCGTAAGATAAAAGCAGACGTACAGCATGTGCTTTTACTTCCAGATATAATGGGCTTCCCTTTTCCCCACTAATTATTTATATACATATGTATACATGTATACATACATACATACATATGTGTATAAATATAATATATACACATATTCTCTTTTTCTCTTTTAAAGAGTTAAAATTTTTATTTGTGTGTATTAGTGTTTTGCCTGCATGTATGTCTGTGCACCATGTGTGTGCAGAGCTTAGGGAAGTGACAAGAGGGTATCAGATTCCCTGGAACAGGAGTTACAGATAGCAGTGAGCTCCCATGTGGGAGCTGGTAATGAACTCACTTCCTCTTGAAGAACAGTCAGTGTTCTCAATCGCTGAGCCATCTCTCCATCCCCCTTTCTTTTCCTTTTCTTGCTATGGTACACTTCCGGTTTTTCTAGCAATGCTTAACAATTAACACCAACTTAATGGCATGAAAACAGAAGACTGCTTCACAAACTTGGGAGGCTCACCTCATCTATTTAACTTTAAAGTGTAGCACAAGCGGCCCTAACAAGCAGAGGTGACATGCCTATCAGAACCCAGGCCCTAGCAACAGTCACAGGACACTGTCTTAGTAGTGAGACTGTGTTAGGTCATGAGACTTGAGCTGCCTTAAGTTTTAGTTTCTCACATGAACATCCACCGAATGGTGCCCTGCCCTCCAATTTCCAATTCTATGTGTTCCCTACAATTCTTTCTAATCATCAGCTGCAGCCTGCATTGAGAAAATGCTGGTCTTCCATGGAACTTCTAACAGTTACTATTCTAGCTGATCCACAGGACAGTCATGAAGTTCTCAACCGTGAGGAAATACCTCTCTCAACACCAGACTACACTGGGCGTGCTGCTGCACAGCATGAATGCCAGCATCGCAGGCTGAAGAACTGTGTAGAAGTCCTGGTCACAAATAAATCTAACAAGCTAAGTGGGAGAAGTGGTTCCATCAGCAAGCACAAGCATAAGGTCCTGGGTTCAATCCCCAGCAGCTCTTTAGGGAGTGAGTGCAACAGCCTGTGCATGCTATGAGGGCAGCATGAGGGAGCTGCTGCTTGCCAGCCAGTCTAGCCAATCGGTGAGCTCCAGGTTCAGTAAGAGACCCTAGCTAAACAAGTAAGGTGGGGGCTGGAGAGATGGCTCAGCAGTTAAGCGCACTGACTGCTCTTTCAGAGGACCCAGGTTCAATTCCCAGCACCCACATGGCAGCTAACAACTGTTTGTAACTCCTGTTGCAGGGGATCCAACATCCTCACACAGACATACAATCAAACACCAATATATGTAAAGTAAAAAGAAATAATTTTAAAAAAGAAAGAAAAACACCTATTTCTGGCCTCCAAATGTACACAGACACACACATACACACACACACACACACACACACACACACACACACACACACACACCATCATTTCCAGCCTTTTTACTGAGTAAAGTTTTGTGTCCCCCACAGGGAACCATGGTTCTGGCCAGTTCTGTAGCGAAAGGTGAGCGCTCTTATCCGTCCTTACGTTGTAAGCTTGACTCCTGTTAGCCTAGGTCAGGTGAAACACATTCTATAATGTTTCGTTTTTGTGGAGGGTCATATTTTTCCTGCAATACTAAAATCAAAAAAAGGGACAAGACTAGGTAGGAACCATGCCTCTTGTGGTTTCCTCTGTCTCAAGCCCTCACTGTGCTTTTGAAAAGGAATTTGTTCATAGGCCCACAGAAAATGGCCTAGGAAAAAAGGTGAGTTAACTGGGAGATATAAAGATGTCCTTGTGGTCAGAAAACAGCAATTGCCCACTATTTGTATTTACTCTCAAAGGACAAAACAAACCAAAACTCTATGAATTCTCAGTCTAGATTGCACATGATTCCTAAAAGAAACAAAACTTATGGTTAGGAGGAAAAGGGGGGACGGGTGGCACAGGTCAAAGGACTATGGAGTTGGTGATTATTTGGTTTTGCTCACACAAACTTACAAAATAGGAGGGGCTACTTCTAGCCATAATTTTATTATATGAGGCTTACAGACACATCTAAGTAAAAACTCCCACTGAGATTTCTTATTTATACAAGCATAAAAATCATTCCAAAGACTTCTTAGTAGAGAAATTAACACCTCTTGACAAAAGTTGTATTCTCAGCTTATCAGATGCTTCATTTTAAAATTTCTAGAGAAGCTGTTATAGAGTCAGAGGTACCCAAAAAAATATTGAAGCAATTTTCTTAGGGTTATTTCTGCCTGCTCTCCTTGAAGTGGGGTTGGGTTCATGACTGGTTTGGGCCAAGTAGTCTAACTTTGTACATCGTATTAGCCAGAATTTCTGAGTGAGAACAGAGGGGGCAGAAACGCTGCCATCCTGTGACAGGCATGAAAAGAACTACACCGCTGTGACTTGCCTGCCTCTGTGACTCTGGAGTATCTGCTGTTCCGTGGCATCAGCCTCACCGGCATGACTCTAGACGGATGTGGTGGTATCCACAAACAGGTATATGGCAGGACTTGACAGCAAAACCACACGTATAGAGATAGGAGGAGGAAAAGTGGACAGTAGAGTAAGTATAGGGCAAGAATAAACCTTTAATAGCTGGTCATGGTGGTGCACGCCTTTAATCCCAGCACTCTGGGAGGCAGAGGCAGGAAGATCACTGTGAGTTCAAGGCCAGCCTGGTGTACAAAGCAAGTCCAGGATAGCCCAGACTACACAGAGAAACCCTGTCTCAACAAACAAACAAACAAACAAAAAGAATAAGCCTTTAAGAAGCCCACTGTGGTATACAGAATTTTAAAACTAAGCACTGAAGATCAGCAAGCTAAAACATCAGGGGGTTTAGTGACACATTTAGAGTGATCAAGTTTCTTTGCATAGTTTTGGGGGGCAGAGGAAAAACATTTAAGGGACAGTGAGAGGATAAAATCACTAATAAGTACTCATAATGCGGCAGACGCTGAGAAAGGATGTATTCAGACTGTGGGCATCATCTTGGCACTGTGCTGGATGGTAGATGAGGACCTGGCATCTCTGCCTTTCAAAGCCTTCCTACGGATCCAAGATCATACTGAATTTCATAATTTGTCTAATACCAAAAAGAAAAGGAAGTCATATGACTGCATTCTTTCTACTACACTAACAATCTAAATTAGTGGAAAAACAAATTATTAAAAGTTTTTTTTTTAAGTTTTGAGTTTCATTATTCTGAGAACCTTTGAAGGAATACAAACCTCTTAAAATCAACATTCTAATTGTCTACAAGGGATACAGGCACTTCTCCAAATAAAGGTGTTCTTTTTTCAACCTGTAAAATTACTATTTGTTATAGAGCACTGGAACACAGAGGAAAAACAGAGACCAAGTCACAAGTGATCTTCTCATCCCTCTGTGCAGAGCATCATATATATTCTCTTATTTATTTTTCTTGTTTATTTTTCTACGTAGTTGGAATCATACCACTTAAATCACTTTATGTTCTGCTTTCACCCCTTGTGTTAAAAAAAAAAAACAAACTTCCCATTTCCAAAATTTATTAACTTATATATCCCAACAATAATCTGATCTGCTCTGTATAAGGCTTACACCATCCTACAGGCAAGGTCTGTCTCAGTTAAGATTATTACTACTGCAATGAAACACCATGACCAAAAGTAAACATGGGGAGGTAGTGGTTTACTTTGCTTACACTTCCATATCCTTGTTCATTATCTAAGGATGTCAGGGAAGGAATCTCAAGACAGAAGCTGATGCAGAGGCCATGGAGGGATGCTGCTTACTGCTTGCTCCTCATGTTGACCAACCTGCGACAGAACCTAGGACCACCTGCCCAGCAGTGGCACCACCCACAATGGGGCCTCCCCACGAATGCCTTACAGGCTTGCCTATAGCTCAATCTTACAGAAGCATTTTCCTAATTGAGGTTCACTCCTTTCTGATGACTCTAGCTTGTGTCGGGTTAACATAAGCCTAGCTAGGACAGTAACTGATGTAGAAAAAGGTTAATGCTTACTCCCGATTACAAAGTTTAGTACATGGTGTAGCTCGGCATTCAAATACAGACAACATGGCCCAGGGTCAGCACTCTAAGCTGCCACATTGTATGGCATCTGCAATGGTCTGTCTTCTCATCAATACGGACAATTGAGCTGTTAGCTAACTCGTAAAATCATGTTATAACACACATCTCTTACAGATATCTGAGGCACTGCTCTAAGCCACTTCAGAAAGTAAAACTCTTACCATCCCAACAAGTTCCATTTATTCCCAGCTGGCTGAAAACAGCTGAAGAAACATCTAAATGGTTTGCATTTCATAACCCAACTCACTGCTCTGCCTCCCTGTGGTATGACTTTCATGCGGCCCTCACCTGTCCACTCCACTGCCAACTGCAGCAGATTTCAGAGGTCCCATTTGCTTTCACACTGCGCGGAGAGCCAACTAACACCGAGTCTAGTCCGCAACCCCCAACAAAAATACCACAAGTTTTTACGTCTAGAATATCTTAAATGCTCGGCTTATTTATTCCCTGTCTTTTAAGCTTGTGCTAATACGGAGCAAATAGACGAGCGAGTGTCCTGCAGAGTTGAAGGAATGTGCAGTCTCAAGGAGTGGGCGGCCTGAGGTGATCAGACAACAGTATACTGAGTGAATGGAAATGAGAGATTACAGTTCGCAGCCCAACTCACTTGCCAACATCCAGCGACACACTGAAATCAAAACAAAACAGAAAGACAAAACAACAGCAAAAATGGACATCAATAAGCTCAATTCATTTTCTAACTGCCGACAGGGCCAAAGAAAATGCATTTTCCAAATAAAAATGAAGGATCAAAACATACGGAGAAGCTATTTGTGGCTGGGACCAAGGTCAGCAGTAAAGCCCTTGCCTCAAATGCTCAAAGCCCTGTGTTCAACACCCAGTAACAACAAGCATGCTCATCCCACAAAATACAGAAGCTGTTTCCATATTTTCCATGTTGTAAGAAAATATGCTTATATAGTCAAAAGCATACCTAAATCTAATTTATTGACCAAAACGTATAATAACTAGAAAAAAAAAATCTCTGTACAAGGCACTTAAATAGCTAGTAATGCTTTTCAATAAGAAACGGACCTTTGGAATATACATAAGATATTGAAAGCAACAAAATTTAGGGCACATTAAAAACACAAAGAAAGCAATAAAAGAAACAGCTATTGTAAGATATTCCAACTAACTATAAAATTATAATGTATCTAGAGTCAAATTTCTATTACGCTTTATTTGTTAAATGCCATCTTATATATTTCAGGAAATTCTAAGAGGAACTTGGTTTATTTGAAGCCCCTCAGAGCCCATTCTCTGCTTTCACAAGAAGTTACTGTTCTGATTCTGCTTCCAAGCAACACAGATACTGCATTTAAAAAAGCATTTTATCTGCAAACTACCTGGCTGTTTGACTTAG
Organism: Acomys russatus; assembly: GCF_903995435.1. Taxonomy (NCBI): domain Eukaryota; kingdom Metazoa; phylum Chordata; class Mammalia; order Rodentia; family Muridae; genus Acomys; species Acomys russatus. Next base: position 622,620 of record NC_067158.1, on the reverse strand, counting down.
CACTGAGGGCAGCCCCCACCTCTACAGACCCTCTCAACTCTTATGATGGCCTCAAAAAGCCCACACCTGTACAGGACCCATGCTAAAGAAAGCTCTCTAAGGCACCTTGTTTTAACTAGTTTGGCTTTAAAAACAGAAAAAGAAAAACAAACAAACAAACAAACAAACAAAAAAAAAACCCTCAACTTCCTACTGGAAAGAACAGAAAGAACACAGCTGCAAAATTCCGATAATATGTTTGTTTTCTTCCACACCCCAGGACCACCTGACACAGTGGGCTGAGTCTTTAATCAAGAAGATGCCTCACTCACAGCCTTGCCTACAGGCCAGCCTAGTGGGAGCAGTTTCTCAACTGAAGTTCTCATTCCTCAAATTACACCAGCATAGGTCAAGTTAACAAAAACTAACCAGAATAGTACAATACTAGCCAGTATCAAGTCCTGCAGACAAATCACCAGTGAACATGTAAGTAAAAACAAAAAGGTAAGGCTCCACAGGGTGGTTCCCAACGCCCCTTATTAAGTATCTAAAATACAAGACTTTTTTTTTTTAAACTGCCCAAGCCCCAATTTTCATTTAAGTCACAAACCAGCATATTTTGGAGTCAGTAGGTAAGTGTGGGAAAGGAACCACAAGTAAGATGTGTGGTAAGGCATTACTGATAAACGCAGTAAAACCACACATCCCATCATTTGCTTGGAGGCAGCTTAGTTCAGAAGACCAAACTCACACTGAACCCCAAATGAATCTCAGACTATTGTTCTGAGTGGGGGGAGTGATACCTCACTGCTCAAGAAAGGCTTAGTGCTCACCAGTGTTTAAAGGAGAACTGACATGGAAAAAAAACCAGAGTTGCCACTTGCCTACACACACTTTTAAAGACCACCGCAACAAAAAACAAACCACTAACAAACACAACAGGAAGGCACTCATCCCCACGTCGTCCTGGCAATTCACTCAGAACAATTCTGCTGAAGCAGAACAACAAGTTTCAAGGCAGTCCGTCCGTTAACCCATAGCTATTTTAAGGCAGGCCAACGCTGCACCAGCGCCTGTCACCCAGCATGGTCCCGATCTTTTGGCAGTTCTCCAACACATTCCAACCATTTCTAGCCTTGCTGGAACCACATCTCACTTATCGCTAAAGACACACCAAACAACATGCTGCTACATTTCATGACAAACCTGGCCATTTATTCCCTTCAAGGCACTCTGAACAATGCCTTACTAGAAAAAAAAAAAAAAATTCAGGCACCATCTGTGTGGATGCAGCTTAGTCCAAAATATACAAGGCATACTGGTCCTCCCCCACCCACCAGTAAGTATCAGAATATCGCTCAATATTAGAAGAAATGCCAAACGGAGAAAAGAAAGCTCAAATCAAAACGATACCTGGACTGAGGAGGGTAAGTCCTAGGTGGTGGCCACTGCCTGCACTTTTAAACACTTTTAAAACACTCTATTAACTGGGTGTATTTAAAGGATAATTTTAATGTGCTCCATTACTACCAAGAAAAGAAAAAGTGAACCTAATTATACATCTTGTAGAAGTCAACTGTTGTTCTCTAGTTGTTAATATTTTCAGAAAAAAAAAAAAAGTCCTCTTCAAAACCAAACCGGACTGGTTAACCACATGTTGTTACATTCCATTCTGGTGAAAAACATACCTATGACACATCCAAGACTTTTGCTCTGCACAGCTGCCCAACATTCCAGTGCCATGCTAGCAACCAATACATGCTTTGCATTAAATGTCTAGTTGCTTTAAATGTATAAAATATTGAAGTACGACCCGTTCAAGTCACAATTTCATGTGATTAAACTTCCTTTTGCAAGAGGAACCTAGCAACAATATATGCTACAATTGATAAGCACACACATACAACACTAATAATTCACAAGAAAAATACATATAAAATCCAACTGATAACCAAAAATAACTTTCCTTTAACATAAGACGATAAATTGGTCTGATCTCTCAGTGAGTTTTCCCCTTCAAGAACCAAGTAAGGGGGTTGGAGAGGTGGCTCAGTGGTTAGGACCATTGGCTGCTCTTCCAGAGGACCAGAGTTCAAATCTTAGCACCTACATAGCAGTAACAACTGGTGGTAACTCCAGTTCCAGGGGATCTGACACCCTCGCACAGACATACATGAAGGCAAAACACAAATGTAAATAAAAATTTTTTAAAAAAATAGAAAAAAAAAGAACCAAGTTAAAAAAATTTTTTTTGTAGAACTCCACTGAACACTGCCATCCATGCTGTCAGAAACGCTACTCCAAAAGCAAAATAAAAGTGAGAAATCAGCTGATTATCAGGGAAACTCAAGAATTTCTTTAGCAATGCATTTTGACTTTAAAACAAACAAACCAACCAACTATTTAAAAAACAAAACAAAACAAAACAAAACAAAAAAAAAAACGTATCTTTAAAACAACCCCGTAGCTGGGCATGGTGGCGCACGCCTTTAATCCCAGCACTCGGGAGGCAGAGGCAGGCAGATCGCTGTGAGTTCGAGGCCAGCCTGGTCTACAAAGTGAGTCCGGGACAGTCAAGGCTACACAGAGAAACCCTGTCTCAAAAAAAAAAAAAAAAAAAAGTTTTAAAGTTCTCTTCAGAAACAAACCAGAATGGTTGACCACATACTGGCAGATTCCGTGTGCTGCGGTCTTTCCTTCCCAAATGACACCTAAATGTCTCTGCTCTGGGTTATGGCCCCTTTCTCAGCTCCACCCCAGAGATAAACCGGGAATCTGTGGACAGCTGACAGCACGGAGTTGTAAAGTGCTGTGAGAAGGACCAGGCCTCTCTCAGAGATGCCACCTGACATACCCCTGGACACCACTTGTCTCCCGAAATAGTGACAGGTGCTCTCATGAACTCAGAGCTCCAGCCAAGGCCACATTCCAGCTCCCTGCCTCCTCTAGCCTGGGCCACTGGGACGTTTGGCAATGCCTGGGCTGGCTGCCACCACCATTGTCAAGACTCAACATTTGTAGCTGCCCAGAGGTCAGGCTGAGGTCTCCACCCAGCTTCAGGAGGATGGACACAATAGCCATCAAGCATTTCTCTTGACGGGTTTCTGCCACTTGCTAAGACATGGCTCCCATGAGGTTGGGAGTTTCTGAATCCCATGCATGCATCTGTGTAATGGAGTCCACCTGGTGCTGCCCGGTTCCATCACCAGCCCAGCTCAGACTTCCCCATTACACTGGGAGAGGACTTGTCACAGCCACTGAAACACTTCCTGTTTAAACCAGGAAAAAAAAAAAAAAACCAACATCATTTGCCATTTTTCTGGCATCCCGTCACCCAAACAAGACCAATAACAAGCTCGAAGTGCCAAAAGAAATTGCTGGAAAGGGCTTTCTTTGTTTTCCAATTAAACGTATTTCTGCTTTCTTCCCTGGTTCAGCTATTTTAGTTTGTCAGAAAGGAGCCAGCCACAAGACCAAGGCAACAGAGTCCCCTGCCATGCATCTATCTGATGTCCTAGGGATCACAGAACTAACTGGCTCATCTATCAAGTGTGTCTATTGCCTTTTCTTATTAAAACACATCCTAGATCTAAAGCTATCTTCCCAATTCAAGTAATTTGAAGACCCTAAGAAAACCAAGCTCTAATCTATGCTTTCCACAGTCACACCCAAGCTCAGGCAGTAAAACGTATCACTGCAAAATCCGGACTGTCATAACCACGTCCATTCAATTAGCAACACATTATGGGATAGCTGCTTCAATGGCTCTTAAATCTGAAGACAGAAAGTAAAATCAGATGTTGTCCAACCCATCTGGAGATACCTCTCAAGGGAACCGATCAACTCTGATGGGAATTCCTTTCAAAACAAGACAGAAAGCACACATTACCTAACGAGAACTCCATTTCCAGTGTTTTTCCACTGGAGAGAAATACTGACCATGAATGGATTCTGTTTCTGTACCACTTTTCTTTAACTGCTCTTCAAACAGAACAGAGCGCCAGAGAGCATTCGTGCAGACAGTGGCCAGTTGCCAGCATCCATGTGCTGCCACGCTGTGTGTAGTAGCCAGCATCCATGTGCTGCCACGCTGTGTGTAGTAGCCAGCATCCATGTGCTGCCACGCTGTGTGTAGTAGCCAGCGTCCATGTGCTGCCACGCTGTGTGTAGTAGCCAGCGTCCATGTGCTGCGGTTGGCAGGGGGCACTAAACATCACAATGCTAATTTTAATGCTAAGTGTCTATATTTCTAGGTTGTAGACTATTCAGTCATGTGCATTTCCTTCTTTGTGGTCCTCTTCATTTTCCACATGGCCTAGAACATTTCATCTACTACTTTGCTGATAAAATGATTTAAAAAATATTTTTGAGCTAGGCATGGTGGCTCATGCCTAAAATCCTGGCACTTGGGGGGACTTGGACAGTCAGATTAGTTCAAGTTCAAGGGCAACCTGAGCTACACAGTGAGTTCTAGGACAGCATGCTACCCAGCATCTCTGTCTCCAAAACAACAAACAAAAACATAAACAAAAAAAACCCATACATAATTATACACACCCTAGAGGTTGACCTAGGTGTTTTCCTCAGGAGCCATCCACCTTTTTAAATTGTATTTTTAAAATATTTTACATATATGAGTGCTTTTCCTGCATGTATGCCTGTGTTCTTTATGTGTCAGTTGCCATGTGGGTGCTGGGAACTGAACCTGGGTCCTCTGAAAGAGAAAGCAGTGCTCTTAATTTCTGCACCTGCCTTCTCTCCAGCCCACACTGTACTTTTCGAAAGAAGGTCTAATTGTCCTGGAGCTCACCAATTAAGACAGGCAGCCTGGCCAGCAAGCCCCAAGAATCCACCACGCTCTGCTCTCTCAACATGGGCATGACAAGCTTTTTTATATGAGTTTGGAGGGCTGAACTTAGGACTTCAGGCTGGTGGCCAGCACTTTACCAACTAAGCTTCCTACCAGCTCTATATTTTGTACTTCTTTTACAATGACTTATATTAATTCACACATATCTGAACGCATATATTCTTTACAAAGCATTGAGGAGAAACCCAATATACCACTACATTAGCCGACAGTATAAAAAAATTCAGGATAATTAAAAAGTGGTGAGAAAAAAAATGAATATTAATAATCTACAGGAAAGCTTTCATATATTCCAGGTGGGAAAAAAACACAATGGAAAAAGATTGAATATCACAGGCCAAAATAAGTTTACTTTAATGAAGAATGTAGGTTTTCCTTTCCCTTTAAACAAGCAGGACAAGGAACAAAACATGTCCTCCCTCAAGACAGTCCAGCTGGTAAAGAACATTCCAGAAAAACATGCAACACCTGCATATTCAGACATGGTCTTCAAAAAACACACACACTAGAAAAACTGGGTCTTCAAGAGCCACCCAGGAGAGTAGGGAGCCAAGAAGACATTTTTGCTGACCCAAAGGCTATAGCCATAAGGGACAGATGGCCTCCTAGACACTGTGTTGCCAGGCTCCTCCCTTGTGGCCCAGTTCCTACATCTTTTCCCACGATCTACAGAAGTGACAAGGCCTAACAGAATGTGTATTTACATGAGGAATGGGGAGATCTTTTAAAATAAGTATACTTTATCCTTTCATTACTGACACTTGTGGCCCCTAAATTCTGGTAGAAAAAATTAAACAGAGGACAAAACCGCTTCTTAAAAGTCACACATGTGTTCAATAAAGGGTCTTTCAACTTCTGAGTACAGCATATAAATTATATTCTGTGTGTGTGCACAAATGTACTATATAACATATAAAATATTATATTACTAGAATGCATGCACAGTTCTACGATTTAGTAACTAATTTTTATTCAAATTTAAGTAGAGAAGAGAACCAACTCTGACAAGGTGCCCTCTGATCTTTGCATGCACACCATGGCGTGCACACACATACACAAAATAAATACATATTTAATAAATTTCAAATTTAAGTCATGCAACGTTGCTGTTGAATCTTCAAATCCTGGCAAAAGAATGTACGCAAGAACTATTGACCAAATTCAAGTAATAATGCAAAGTAACCTCAGAGTAGCTGCAAAGGGAGACCATTAATAGTATGAATGCTTTCTGGGTAGAAAGAACAGTTTAAGAAGAAATATAATTAATTATATGCTATTTTCACATACTAGAACCTAAACTGATTTGTTTCCAGTAAGTAGTCATTAGCATATGTGTTAATACATAAATTCCACTGGTAATACAGCCTTCTATAAAAACAGAAGCTAGAGTAAGCAATTTAATAGCTCTTGACATAAAAATACTCAGTTTTTTTGCCATACACTATCAAAGAAGCGCGTGGCTCATATAGATCAGGCATTCCTGAGAGGAAAAGCAAATGAACTGAACACCTACACTGTGCTCAGCACCCTGCATGGCTGTCTTACAATAGCTAGATGAGGAAGAAATATTATTTGACTTTCCTGATGAAGAAACTAAGTAGGTCAAGGCTAGATGAAGCCACACCTAGCTGTGGCCACACGGCTACAGGACCTGGGCTCAGACCTGCCTGTTGTTTCCAAGATAAGGAAAATCTTCTGTAGCAACAAAATCATCCTAAACACCTGGATTCTGACTTCATTAAAAGTATAAATTCATTAAGAGAAATTATTAGATTTTTCTTCAAAAACAGGAGCTAGAAGGCAATATTTGTTAGCACAGCAACTGCAAGGGGCCAGTGAGCCAGCCACCTACAGAAGCCCTACAAATCGACAAGGTAACACTTTAAAGAAATGGCAGCTGAAGCCGGAACAGGCACTTCACAGAAGACAGGGTTCAAATGGTCAATAATAGAAACACTCCGTCTCAGGAATCAGAAAAATGGCAAGTAAAACAACTTTTTCAACAAGTATCAAACGGATGACAATTTTAAAGTTAGGAACTGAAGTAATAATGAGGTTCTAGAACACATGCTACAATTGCACAGCTGGCCAATCACACTGGAAACAACCTGGGGCACCATCTGCTAAGGCTGGTGATGAGGTCACAGTCTGCCATCCAACGATTCGCTTCTTGGACAGACCAAGTGTGTATATGGCCGCATGTAGACCAAGACACAGGTGTCCATACCACCCACACCTGCACTTCCACAGCAATAAGAAAGCTAGAATCAGCGCTTTAAATATCCACTAACAGTGGACTGAACAAATAAGCTGGCTATATTAAGCTGTGCTTGTATAGAAGCACCCAAGCACTGGAAACAAGTGAGCTTTCGAAATAAAATTTATTAATTTCAGAATTAAATGTTAACTTTAAAATGCAAGTCAAAAGACATATAAAATAAAATTTCGCTTATGTAAAGTTAAAAGTATACAAAGATATTTTTTAAAGATTTATTTATTATTATGTATACAGTGCTCTGTCTGTGTATACATCTGAGAGCATCAGATCACATTATAGATGGTTGTGAGCCACCATGTGGTTGCTGAGAATTGAATTCAGGACCTCTAGAAGAGCAGTCAGTGTTCTTAATCCTTGAGCCATCTCTCCATCCCCCAAAGATACGATTTTTAAAAGAAAGTCAATCCATATAACAATAACATGAGCAGCTCAAAATTAAGGGTGGGGCACAGAGGTGGAAGCACTCACAAGGCCACGTAAGGCTCATTCTGAACTGGGTCCACTGGCTTTTGAGTCTTTAGAATGTATTTGAGAAATACTATTTTGGATTCACTACTCAACAAGGGAAGAACGGAGCCAGGGAAGGCCGAGCAGAGGCGGTAAAGGGTCTGAGCTCCGCAGGCTCCAGCTCCACTCTCAAAACCTCTTCTGTGGGCGCTGATTTTCAAACCTAGATGACCCATAATAAACAGGGCTCTGCAGAGTTCTCCATCTAGTGACATGAAACACACATGCGTGAATACACACCTACAGATACTTCAGAATAAAATGGAAGAATAGAGGATGCATGGAAAATTTAAAAACTCCTTACTCCTTGTGTATGATGGGACAGGCACATCACAGTACACGCATGGAGACCAGAGGACAACGTTGCAGGTCTGTTCTCTCCTTCCCATTGAATGGGTTTAGGAATCAGAACTCAGGCTGTCAGGTTTGTGCCTTCAACCTAACGAAGCTTTAATATTTTGAAAAAGCAGGGCAGAATCCCTGAACCGAATGTTCAAACACATCATGATTTTATTAAAATGCAGAGACTGACTGGGAAGTTCCAGAGTAGAATCAGGAGAATGCATTCATAACGAGCCACTGAGGGATTCTAATAATGGTGGTCCACGAGCAAATGGCATCAAAATGCCTTTTCCAAAGATGGCATTTTAAGCCAGGCATGGTGGCGCACACCTTTAATCCCAGCACTCAGGAGGCAGAGGCAGGTGGATCTCTATGAGCTCGAGGCCAGCCTGGTCTACAAAGCGAGTCCAGGACAGCCAAGGCTACACAGAGAAACCCTGTCTTGAAAAAAACAAAAAACAAAGATGGCATTTTTTTTTTAAGATTTAGTGTGTGCGTGTCTCTCTCTGTGTGTCTCTCTCTCCCTCCACCCCCTTGTGTGTGTGTGTGTGTGTGTGTGTGACCATGAAGTCCATATTTTTTGAAACTGGAGTTGCAGGCAGTTGTGAACTGCCTAACATGAGTGCTGAGAACAAACTCAGACTGTCCTTTGTTAGAGCAGTAAATACTCTTAACCATTTGAGCCATGACTATGACTCCAGCCTCCGAAGATGTTTTAAAATAGAAAATATGTGTCTATGCAATTGGAATACATTTTACCCATTAGTCACAAAACATGTTATTACTATGCTATATAAGCTTGAACATGACATAACTACTACCAAGAAAATCAGAGTATTAGCTGGGTGTGGTGGGCACATGCCTGTAATTCCAGCACTCTGAGAGGCAGAGGTAGGTAGATCTCTGTGAGTTTGAGGCCAGCCTGGTCTACAAGTGAGTTCCAGGACAGCCAGGGCTACACACACACACACACACACACACACACACACACACACACACACACACACACCAAACAAACAGAAAACAAAAAACCAAACAAAAAGAAAAAAAAAAAAAAAACCAAAACAACAACAAAAAATCTGTCTCAAAAAAAATAAAAGGGGAAAAAAAATTAGAGTATTACACTTGGTCTTTTTGAAGACAGCATATTTGGATGAAATGTACGGTCTGAAGTGTACAAGAGGAATCCTCAGAGCTACAGCAGTAGCCTTTTTAGCTGAAACACTGGTTCTTTCCTCATGGAAGGTTGATTTGCACTCCCAATAGCCCTCAGGAGAACCCAGGGCTACATAAGGAAACCACAAACATTAGAAAAGGCCCCTTAAAGCCGGGCATGGTGGCGCACACCTTTAATCCTAGCACTCAGGAGGCAGAGGCAGGCGGATAGCTGTGAGTTCTAGGCCAGCCTGGTCTAAAAGTGAGTCCAGGCCAGCTAAGGCTACACAGAGAAGCCCTGTCTCAGAAAAAAAAGAAAGAAAAAGAAAAAAGAAAGAAAGAAAAAGAAAAGGCCCTTTAATAGAAAGCTGTTGGCCAGGGCTCAACATAATTAAAGGAGTGTCACAACTAAGCATGAAAGTTAATAAGTTAACAGAAATATTAACAAAAACTTGCACTGTAAGCTTATCACTAAAAATACGCTCTTTAGTCAGGGTGGTGGGAGGGTCACTTAAGCCCTTGAATTTGAGATCAGTGGATCCTGTCAGAAAAACAAAAACAAACAAACAAAAAACTGAGTTAAAAATAGGATCTTAAGGTGAAAAGCTTAAAATTAACAACAGAACACACACCAAGCAATTGCCCCTCGTGTTTAGCTAAATTTCTTTGTAGTACAATCCTTCTGTCTCAAAACAGCACCTCCACATGGAAAGTCACACTTTCATGCATCAAGACAAACAATCAAATTCTCTAAAGAAGCTGGTGTCAGGTTTCTGCTCAGGATGATCTGGTTCCTGTAGCATCACAGAGAGACCTTCATCCCAGGCTCTTCACCAAGGAAAGATGATCCTGGGACAGCACTTCCTGCCCCAGGACTTTTCATCATTGCAGATGAAAGTTACAAAGTGCTTAACCCAACAGAGTCCTGCAGCTGGTGTGTAAGTTAGAACAGCTAAACCTCCCATGACATCAACACAGGATATTTTTTTACTACATAGTAAATCCAAAATGTCTGCGTACTCTATGCACATAATACTCAGAAAAATCTTTATGCAACATAGTTTTAGATAGCCAGCACAGCCGTCAAGCTCAAATCTACAGTCTCACCTTTGAACAGCCCTTGAGTATTAGAGGCTCCAAATAACATACACACACTACATGCACACTCCACACCAGACACATCACACACTCCACACGTATATCACAGACACACATCACACACGTACCCACCAGACACATGCATACACACATACACCACAGACACATAAAATACAACACCACATACACTCACCACACACAAATACCACACACATACCACATACCACACACATACCACACATACACACCAGACACATCACATATACTACCCACCCACCCACACACACACACACTCACACACCACTGACATAAAACACACCCCAGATACATAAAACACAATACCACATACAAATATCACACACATACCACACAAACAACACACACACACACACCCCACAGACACATAAAACACAACACCACATACACTCACCACATACAAACACCACATACATACCACACACACACACACACACACCACTGACAAACACACACACACCACACAGTTTACAGGCTGTTCTGTTCTGTGTACTAACAGATTCATCAGAGATTTGAAAAAAAAAAAAAAAAAAAAAAAAAACACAAGCAGGCTTACCCCTGGCTTTGGAAGGCTGAGCTCCCCTGCCAGTTAGCATAGCCTTTTGCATTTACATTTTAGGACTTGCCATCTCGTACCTCATAAAAGTACAGAACTGGCGGCTTAAAGAGTAGTTCTTGTGTACCAGCAGTCTTAAGTGATACCACCTCCTCACCAGATAGCAACAGCAGAGACCTCAACCCCTGTCCTCAGCCAGATCCATAAAAATATATACACAAAATATATACACAAAAATACACATCAACAGCCATAAATGCAGCCAGTAGCCATCGTCATAACTTCATTAGTCATGCCTGGAGGCTTGACCTAACTACCTGACCCTACAAGTCTGGCTCTGAAGTCAACCAATTCGCTATCAATCATGATATTTATTTAAAAAAAAAAAGCCAATAGAGAATTCTAATAAATAATTGTGCTTGCTTGCAGAAAAATGGATTAAAAAACAGGTTAAAGGAATCACATAAAATCTTCTTTTAAGACAATCAAGTGAATATTATATTTTAATAAATGTTTTTAGGAGCATATGATCTGAAATGAAAACTCATTTCACTTCAAAGATGGTTTCCTAGAGAAAAAAAAATTTTTTTTTCTCAGAAATGACCAAAGACAGGCAAGGAACTATAACATCATGGCTGTGACAGTCTAATTAATAAGCACCAACTTTTCACAAATGATGGACTCAATGCCCAACTGAGTTGTGGCTACAGTTTAAGGGAGATGCACAGGAAAGCTGCGACTCCAAACCGAGTGCACCACAGCTTCTGCACACCGCTGGGCCATCCTTCTGCAGCCCCTCCCTACCAAGCTGGCCCTTCGCTAGCAGCAGGCTCCCGCCCGCATCCGCAGGCCAGCTGTTTTGGCCTGCATCCTTGCTGCAGGGCGCGCCTTAGTCCCCACAGCCAACAGGAGGGGCAAGAGGGGTCGCCCCCAAAGGGAAGGCTGCCCCCTCTCACACCTAGGCGACCTGCTCCTCCCAACAGCACGTCTACACCCAGCAGCAAGACAACGTAGAAGCAGCTCCTGGCGCCTGCAAAGGGCTGCCCTGGGCCTGGGTGGGGCCGGGCGGGGGCCGCAGGCGCCGGGTGGCCGTGCCAAGCCCCGCCAGCGAGAAGCCCGGAGGCTGCGATACTGCTGCATTGTGCTGCATCACGGCGAGGGCACCGTGAGCCATCCATCTTGCCAAAAACGCACATCCCCGCCCCAAAAGCCCGCACCGAATCCATTTTCTCTTCTGCTGAAGCACTCCCACACGTCCCTCTTCTTACTATCTGCCCAGGCTTGACGGCAAAAAATAACGGGCAATGTTTTCCATACAGCCTCTCTCCCATTCGATGGCAGCACCTGGCACCTCTCCTGTCACCAAAACAAAGGGAAGGCTCCCTAGAAGCAGCTACCCTGAGCCGGTGACAAGAGGCTTCCAGCCCAATTTTCGAGGCAGGGCCCGAGGGTCCCCGCGCCCGCACGAACCTGTTGAAGGCTGGGTGGCAGCACGCTAGGGCGGGCCCCGCACCCCAGGGCGGCTCCCCCAAGCCCTGCGCGGGCTCTGGACTGGGCGAGGCGGGGGCGGCGGGGCGCGCAGGGCTGCAGCAGCACAGCCCGGACCACGCCTGGCCGCAGCCCCGTTACGCACCGAGCCTGGAAGAGGCCCAGGGAGACCCCCCACTCCGCACCCACTGCCGTGACACGGCCCTCGGCGCCCCGTGGCAAGCGTCCTCACTGCGGAGCCTGCCGCGCCCCGAGGACCGACTCCCCACCCCCACGGCCTCAGGGGCTCAAGGCAGCAGCGGCGTCATGCGCCCCGGCCCGCGCTCCTCCTCCGCCCGACCTCCCGCAGGCAGCCCGGGTGAGTTGGCATCCTCCTGCCTCGGCCCACGACCTACCTCCGGGGATGGGGTGGGGGCGCCGGGGTCCCGTCCTCCTCCCGCTCCTCGGCGGCCGGGCGGGTGGGCCGGGGAGGCGACTCCGCGGGGCTGGCGGCGGCTGGGGCCGGGGCTCACAGGACGGGACCGGTGGGCGCTGCTGCGCGGGGCTGCGCGCTCGCTCCGGGAGGAGAGGCGGCCGGGGGAGGGACTGGAGGAATCCGCAGCCCGAACGGCGACAGCTGCACTGATTCCGGGGGCTGGGCGGTCGCGGGGCGGGGAGGAGGGAGGAGAGAGCGCGCGGGGCGGGCGGGCGGGGAGAGGGGCGCGGGCGCGGGCGCGGCAAGGCTCGGCAGCGGGAGCGCGCACACGCCTCCCGCACCTCCCGGGCTTCCGCGGCTCCTCCCTGTCGCGCGCCCTCCGCTCTGCGCGCAGCCCTGCTGCCGGGCAGCAGCCCACCCAGCGCGGGTTCGGGTGCTGCGCGGAACGGCGAGCGCGTGCACGCTCCCCAGAGCTCTGGCTTTTCCTCGGCCCTGTGCCGCGCTCCCTGCGACACAGGGTCTGGCCTGGGCGGGGTGGGTACGTCTGCAGCCGCCACTGCCGGAGCAAAAGGACAATGGGGGTGGGGATTGTCCTTGCATCCGGCGAGGGCCAATTACACGTTTAATTTGAGGCTAATTCGATTATCGCCATGGAAAAAGACAGACTAATTTTCTCGGTTACTAGTGCAGCCTCTTCTCGCCCGCGATGTCCGCCTTTAGAACGCAATGGAGAACGAGTTGCATTAGGAGGTTTAAGTGCGTCATTTGCTTTTGCTTGGTTTGAGCTCAGTGATGAAGTCCAGCTTGGAGACCGATAACGGGGACTTACCTCTATGAGGGAAGCTTTTGGGCGCTGGGAGCAGTCATGCGTATTTCTTCAAGCGGTTAATGTATTCCTCCATGGTGAACGTGTTTTCACCACCCCACCGCCCTAGGGTAGCTGGCAATACCCTACAAGTGGTTTATCCAACTCCTGCCTCATGGCCAAGCAGCAGGCTCAACTTTAACCAGAGGCCAGGTACTCTGCCCTTAACCTTTGCAAGTGAAATCTCCTTGCTACTGTGGAGGACCATTAAGATGATGTGAAGATTGGAGTCTTTTCTGACACTGGACATTTTCTTGAGTTTATGTTAATTGCTCTTCACAAACCAGCGGGCTAGCCACCCTGTCAGCTCCTGGGCTATGCAGAAATCCTGTAACTGCTCTCATGGGAGGAAAAGGATGGTGAATCATCATGACTGCGAATAGAAATGCTCTTTGGAGAACAGGGTCTGGAAAAACTGGCTTTCTCCCAGTTCTGTAAGATGCCCAACACAGCACTGTGGGCTATTTCAAGAGAAAATGGTCCTTGGCTTAAAAAGTCTGAGGCAATCTTTCCTAAAGATCTGCTCACCCGATGAAAGAGCAACCCGGGCTGATGGGTGCATATTTTAGTATTAAACAAAAATTGTCACAGCACACTGAGGATGATTATTCATTTTAGGGCTTTACTATCAGATTGCTTTTGATTTACATGCAAAAAGTCGAGGAAGGTAAATAATTTAACATGTTGATAACATGGACAGAAGGTCAATTCCTTCAAGGGTAAGATTCTTTGTTCTTTCGAATTATTTGTTCACATAAGAGGTACTAGAAATTATTGTTGGACTGAATCAAACAAAATCCACGTGGAAACCGCTACCTTTATTGGGTAATGAAGGAACTGGACTAGAAATCAAAGTTGCTTCCTTTTTACAGGTCTATTTGGGAAGCAGGGACAGGGCCTCTGGCATCACCCCACCCACACTGTTAATAGATCACCAATATAAACCACATCAACACTGGGAAATGTCTCACTTTAAATTCTTTCAAAGCTATTGTGAAATGGTAACACCTAAATGCTTCCCTCACCACAGATAACAGGTACTTAGCACATCTTCCTTTAATGGCAGACTCATTTCCTCTTCCCCGGTCCACTCCCACTTAAGGTTTACTTTTTCTTAAAGAAGAAGCTCCACCCCCTCCAGTAATTAGTCCAAACACAGGTGAAAGGCAAGGACTCAGAGTTGTACCATAAACACTCGCCTCACCACTTCAAACTTTATCTTTTGATGGAAAATAAAAATCAACCAGGAGAGACCAGTTCTAAGCCTGGAGACATTATTTGAGAAGACATGTCTTTAAAAGGCAAAGATTTAGGAAAACATTAAAAACTTCAGTTAGTGATGGTAAGCACTCAGAATTATCCTCAAGTATCTCAGAAGCAGTTTTGTTGATGTTTATCTTTACTTTAGAGGGAAGGCTGATTTAAGGGAACCTAGAATTTATCATTATCGTGTCTGTAACATACTACTTTCCATTTAAAAACAAAAATAAAACCTTGTAATTATATTTGGCTTTGTGTTCCAGAAAAACAATGTAGGGTTTATTTTAGCTTTTTGAGACAGGGATTCACTTCATTGCTGGTCTCAAACTCACAGCAATGTACCCAAATCAGCCTCTTGAGCACTGGACTTAGAGGCATGTGCCACGATGTCCGTTAGAAATATGTCATTGCCAGGCAATGTGAGTTCGAGGCCAGCCTGGTCCTCAAAAGTGAGTCCAGGACAGCCAAGCCTACACAGAGAAACCCTGTCTCGAAAAACCAAAACAAAACAAAAAAACCAAATATTTCATTATGAAAGTGTTGCAGAAGGATTGGTAATTTAGCTCAGTGCCTAGATCTGGACTCTAGCGGGGATTGGGAGGCACTTAAAATCACAAAAGTTTGGCAGATAGAAATTGTCATTTTAACTCTCCATTTAAAATATGGAGGGAAATGTTATCATGTTTTAATAACTGTAGACTGTGTAAGGAAGCTATAATAAAAAATTTCAAATTCTTAGCATAGCACACAGGTCTCTAAATCAAAGGTTGATGTGTTGCTTTATAAAGTCAGCGCTGGCTTACAGAGGCTTTCTGGGAAGCTGTCTTCCATGTACCAGCTCAGCATTCCAGGGTACTTTAATGTTAGGTTACCTGCATGTCAATGAGTGCTTCCACTGTACCATGAGGGAAGCCTATGATAGGGGGCTAGGTACCAGCAGCTAACAAATGACACTGGCTCTCTTTCTCCCCATATTATGCCAAAGTAAGTCATGTGACTACACCCAAAACCAAATCTGTAAACAAGAAGATAGTCTACTACAATCTATTTGATTTAGGGAAAAAAAAAAAAAAAAAAAATGAATGCTACTCTAACCATGCCTTTGTTTTGTTAGCCTGGGTAGAAGCTATCTTTTATTATGCTGACCATAGCCTTAAGCTTTAAAATCAAAACAATTTTTTTTTTTAAACCTGAATAAATTTTCTTAATTTTTATTTACTCCTAAACTTGTCCCCCTTTTAACTCCTAGGAAGCTTAGGAAGGTTCCCCAACATCAAAATGTTTCAAACAGTCAAGTATGGTAGCACAAGCCTGTGTTCCCATCACATGGGATGTGGAGGCGGGAGGATTAGAGTTCAAGGGCATTCTCTGCTACTTAGCAAGTTTGAGGTCAGCCTGAGCTGTATGAGACCCTGTCTCAGAAACTTGTGATTTTATATTGAAAAAGGAAAAAAAAAAAAAAAACCTAAAGACATATGTTCAAACTACCATCATGAATGAATACTTTCTGGAACCAAATGCACAATTGCTGACATAAAGTAATTTGTTCTTTGATTAATTTGATAAATATATTCTTAGAAGAATATGTCATAGCCTACTTATTGTATGAACTACTGCTGAATGCTCACTTTCATCCAGGTGTGGTGTACACACTTGTAATTCTAGTACTCAGAAGGCTGAGGCAGAAGGATTGCCAAGACCCTGAACTACAAAGTGAGCTCAAGGCCAGCATGAGCCACAATGATCTCCCAAGCCTATAAACAAACAAACATTAAAAATAGAATAAGATAGTGATTCTTCTTTTATGTATGTCATTTAAAAAATTTAATTTATTTCAAAAGTACAATCATTTTAAAATCCTTGTTTTGTATCATTGCCCAATAATTTCCTAGCTGCCAGAAAGGATTCTTCAGGCTTTTCAGATAGATGTGCCTTCAGGCTTTTCGGATGTGCCTTCAGGCTTTTCATACACTCCTCATGAGAAAAGATTGATAACAGTTTATCTCCCAGGTATGTGCTCACCGATTCCACCTGCATATTTTCAGACACCTTGATTCTAATTATTGAAATATAGATATAATAGTGTCCTTTGCCTTACAGAACCTTTTCAGTTTCAAGAGGTCTCATTTATTATTGGTTGATCTTAAAGCCTGAGCTGTTGGTGTTCTGTTCAGGAGATTGTCTCCTGTGCCAGTGAGTTCAAGGCTCTGTCCCACTTTCTCTTCTAATAGTTTCAGTGTTTCTGATTTTCTGTTAAGGCTTTTGATCCACTTGAACTTGAGTTTTGTACAGGGTGATAGATATGAATCTTTTTGCATTTTTCTACATGTAGACATCCGGTTAAACCAGCACCATTTGTTGAAGATGCTTTCTTTTTTCCATTGTATGGTTTTGTCTTCTTTGTCAAAAGTTAAGTGTCTGTAGGTGTGAATTTCTTTCTGGGTCTTCTGATCCACCAGTCTGTTTCTATGTTAGTACCATGCAGTTTTTATCACTGTTGCTCTGCAGTACAGCTTGATTTCAGGGATGGAGAGACCTCCAGAAGAGCTTTTACTGTGCAGATTTGTTTTAGCTATTCTATTTTGTTTTGTTTTGTTTTGTTTTTTTCATATGAAGTTGAGAATTGTTCTTTCAAAGCCTGTAAAGAATAGTGCTGGAATTTTGATGGGAATTCCATTGAATCTGTAGATAGCTTTTGATAAGATGGCCATTTTTACCGTGTTAATCCTACTGATACGGACGCTGTCAATAGAACAAAACATCAGCCTACAAACTGGGAAAATATCTTCACCAACCCTACATTTGACAAAGGGCTAATATCCAAAACATATAAATAACTTAAGAAATTAAGCACCAACAAACCAAATGATCCAATTTTAAAAATGCAGCACAGGGACTAGAGAGATGGCTGAGTGGTTAAAAGCACTGGCTGCTCTTCCAGAGGTCCTGAGTTCAATTCCCAGCACCCACATGGGGCAGTTCACAACTGTCTGTAACTCCAGTTCCAGAAGATCCAACACCCTCACACGGACATACATGCAACCAAAACACCAATGCAAATAAAATAAATAAATATATTTTTTAAAAATGGTGAACAAAGTTAAACAGAAAATTCTCAGCAGAGAAATCTTGAATGACTAAGAAGCACTTAAAGAAATGCTCAACATCTTTAGTCATCAGGAAAATGCAACTCAAAATGACCTGTCAGAATGGCTAAGATAAAAAACTCAAGTGACAGCACATGCTGGTGAGGATATGGAGAAAAGGGAATACTTCTCCATTGCTGGTGGGAGTGCAAACTTGTACAACCACTTTGGAAATCCTCTAGAGGTTCTCAGAAAATTGGGAATAGCTCTACCTAAAGTCTCAGCTATACCATTCCTGGGCATATGCCCAAAATATGCCCCATCATACAAGGAAATTTGCCCAGCTATATTCACAGTAGCTTTATTTGTAATAGCCAGAAACTGGAAACAACCCAGATGTCCCTCATCGAAAAAGGAATAGAGAAACTGTGGTACATTTACACAATGGAACATACTCAGCTATTAAAAAGAAGAAAATCATGAAATTTTCAGGCAAATGGATGGAGCTAGAAAAGATCATCCTGAGTGAGGTAACCCAGACCCAGAAAGACACACATGGTATGTACTCACTTATAAGCGGATATTAGCTATATAGTACAGGATAATCATACTACAATCCACAGACCTAAAGACCTAAAGACTATTAACAAGGAGGGTTCACGGGAGGATGCACAAATCTCACTGAGAAGGGGAGATAGAATAGACAGAGGAAGTATGTGAAGAGAAGGAATAGGATAAGAGAGGGAATGCCGAGGGAAATGAGGGTGGGGTCTGATGTGGAGTGGGGGCAGGAGGACAGAGGGCTTGCAATGAGAAAAGAAACCATGTGCTAGGGCATCTCAGGCAAACTGGGAACCTACAACAGAGTAGGTGCCTATGGGGGGGGGCGGGGTCGCTCTAGCGGGGACCCCTACTAGCAGGGGACCTAGAGACTGAAGAGGGCTCCCTCTAACCAGACAGGGCTCCTAGTAGAGGGAGGGGGAACAACAACCCACCCACAAAAATTTTGGCCCAAAATTCACCTTACCTACAAGATGGGGCAAAAAGAAAAAGCAGAGATTGAGGGAATGCCCAACTAATGCCTGGCCACATCATGCAAGAGAGCCAACCCCGGACACTGTTAACAACACTTGCACATGGGAGCCTAGCACAATTGTTCTCTGAGAGGTCTCATCCAGCAATGGATTGGATGGAAACATGCTGAGACTCCCAGCCAACCATTGGGCTGAGCACAGAGAGCCTTGTAGAGAGGAGTGGGAAGAAAGATTAGAAGGACTAGGAAGGAACACTATCTCCACAGGAAGACCAACAGAGCCAACTAACTTGGGACAGGGAGGCTTGTAGAGACTGAAACAACAACCAAGGACCATGTATGGACTGCATCTAGGTCCCCTACACACATGTACCTAATGGGCAGCTTGGTCTTCATGTGGGTCCTCTAGTAAAGGGAGTGGGGGCTGCCTCTAACAAGAACTTTCTTACATGCTATTTGATCACTTCCCTCTGATGGGGCTTGTCTTGCCAGGCCCCCGTGGTAGAGGATGTACTTAGTCCTCATTCAACTTGATATGCTGGGATACAGGGATGCTGCAGGGTGGGGAGGGGACTCCCTTTTCTGAGGGGTAGGGAATGAGAGGAGGGAGGGGGCTATGACTGGGATATAAAATGAATAAGTAAATTAATTAATTTAAAAAACATAATAGCGATTCTGAGTTACTAACTGTTCGATGAAAACTAACAATAGCAGTTTCCTGGAATCCCTCTTAGGCAAGCAGCAGTTAAGAATGAATACAAAGAAGCTCCAGGTACCAGGACTTTTATGTAACAGGACCCTGACTTTTAGGTTCATTTAGTTTTAATGGATTAAAATGTAAATTTAGCATTTACAAAGTACTTTCCTCACAAAAGTCCTGGGTTTGGTCCCAGAACAACAAAACTTAAAAAGAAAAAGTGACTTTTTTATATTTAAATTTTTATGTTTTATTTGTGTTTAGTAAACTTTTCAAATTAAATCTATTTAACAGTAAATTTTATGAATTCTATATTAGAGTTCAAAGACTTCTTAGTTAAAAGAGAACTAAAATCTCTCTTGGTTTTCTTGTTCTTTTGTTTTATTTTCCTGAGACGGATTTTTCTGTGTAACAGCTCTGGCTGTCCTGGAATTTCATTTTGTAGACCAAGCTGGCCTCAGACTTACAGAGAACCAATTGCCTTTGCCTCCCAAGTCCTGGGATTAAAGGTGTGCCATGATTCCCGATTTTTTTTTTTCCATTTTATTTTGTGCGCATAGGAGTCCATTCTGTAAATTCTGGAGATCAAATTTGGGTCATTGTTCTTGGCAATGAGCACACCCACCAGCCGAGCCATCTCACTAGTGTTCAATTCTTTTCTTTTTTTTTTTTTTTTTAATTTATGTGTTTTTATGTGCACTGGTGTTTATCTGAATGTCCGTGTGATATGGTTTGTGTTCTGGTGTCAGATCCCATGGAACTGGAGTTACAGACAGTTGTAAGTCTCCATGTAGGTGCTGGGAATCGAACCTGGGTCCTTCTGGAAGAACAGCCGATGTTTTTAACCACGGAGCCATATCTCCAGCCTCTCAATTCTTAAAATTTAGACATATGAAATGACACTACTAATACAAAGGTATAATAAGCTCTATTTTTAAAAATTAGCCTTACCTTTTTATATTTAAAATGCAAGCTGTTGTACTTTTAAATTATATGGAGGGCGGTTGCATTTACCTTCCTCTTGGACAATGCTGTTGTAGATATTGCCAAATGAGATCTTCAGTAATTGAATCTCCAGCCTCAGGAGAACTAAAGGAAAGCAACTGCAATTTAGAATACGCTATAAAGTAATAACTCCAATTAGAGGTCAGATGTCTAAGTCCATGCTCTCTTACGTTTCCATCAGCCTCAGAGACTATGGGGTGAGACATGATGCTTTTCTTTGAGCAGAGACAGTGTTACTCCTTGGAAGCCTGCATAAAACTACGGCAAGGACAGAGCCCGTAGCTTCCAGGTAAACCTCTGTCCTGCCTTCTTCAAGTGTGACACAGTTGGCTGGCAATGTAAAAGATTCGTGCCTCAGATTCATTGAAGATATTGCAGAGACTCAAAGAGAATAGGGGAAAACAAACCATTTCTCCACAGACAGCAGCAAAGGTCCAGGGCAGCATGTTGGAGTATACTCTATCTTGGTCAGTGGTTCTCAACCTTCCTAACACCGTGACCCTTTAAGACAGTGCCTCATGTTGTGGTGACCCCCTACCATAAAATGATTTTTGTTGCTACGTCATAGCTGTAATTTTACTACTGTTATGAATCATACTGTAAATATCTGATATGGGACCCTGTGAAAGGGTTGTTCAAATCCAAAGAGGTCACGACCCCCGGGTTGAGAACAACAGATCTAGATTGAGACCTTCAATTCTGTCTGCTTTGCCACCTAAATAACATCCTTGTGTTGGGATGACCTAGTTCCCATCGTACATCTTTAGATGTATATTTGGATACATGGCCACAGGATGTGATGTCTCTCTGTCAGAGGACAAGTGGAACCCCACACACCCCAACCACCGGCTTGCTGCTCATGGTTGGCAGGATATTTCTCTCCTGAGTTCTCAGTTTTGCCGAGGGCAGGCACAAGCTTGAGTGCCCTCTCACTCTGCCTTAGACAACAGTGGCTTTCTGTGTATCCCAGACAGACTTGTCTGTGGGAGTCTCCTATCTTGGCCTTCTGAGTGTTGGGATTACAAGCATTAATGTCACTACACTCCAACAAAAGTTGTTTCCCGAAGTTTGAAAAAGAAAATAAGATCTGAGACATTTTATATACATTTTTGATATAAACATAAATAATTTTAAAGTGCAGTCAAAGATACTGTTTTCCTCAACTGACATAGTTTCAATGAAATTGTAAGAAAAATGGTTTTTTAGATGAAGGCTGTAGGGATGGAAAAAGTTTTAAGCACCTGGGTTCTTAAATGCTTATGTTTCAAACAACCCAACTTGAAAGTCATCCACTCCTTAGTAAGTGCTGCCAAAGTGGAATAAGAAAAGAAAAGAAAAAACCTTAAATAGCAAATCCCCTTGTGTTCAGTGAACAGAAGGGTACTGTAGTTTGTTTTCTGAAGAAGGCAGGAGGTGGCGGTGGGGTGAGGGGTGTTTGTTTTTATGAGAACTGCTTTGAAGAGCTCTTCTGAGGCCTTCCCAGGAGTGGCCAAGCAGGAGTTCTGGGTAAACACAAGCCTGTCTCAGCTGCACTGATGGTTGCACTTTCTCAATCTCTTCAAAAGGACTTTGAACCTGAACAAGCTGAGAAATAACCCATACATTGGGTCTCAAATTGCTAGGGACTGTGTAATAGAACAATATATATAAACTTGAACATTTTTATATATATATATGTGTGTGTGTATTATATTATATATATATATAAAATGTTTTACATTTTATCAAAACATATATGTACAATATATGTTTATATAAAATGTTCACGTGTCTTACTGGTTAACAAAATTTGAAAGAAGCCTGGGATTTTACCCATTGCATGGGAAGACAACACTGTCTGGGGTGTAGTGTAGATTCTGTAGGAAGCTAGGCGAGTTGCTCACAAGCCATTTCCTGATTGGTCTTAGGTATTGATTGCTATAGGTTGTACCAGTTTCGCCCATCAGTAGGAGAGGAATTAAGCTTTCTCTACTCCTCAATTTATTTGCCCTCTGTGAGATTTGAGAATTAGCTACCTGCTCTGTCCCCATGAACTTGATTCTCCCTGATCCTCAGAAGGAATATGGCTGCTGATATGGCTCCTGACCTCTCATTGCAAGGGGCAGTGACCTCAGGCCTGCAACCCACCAGAATCAGATGTTATGAACAGAAGAATTTCACCTTCCCAATGACAGCTCTGCCTTGGGGATTTGTGCCCTAGTGTGAAGGTACGGTAGTTCTTCACCCCCACCTGAAAATCTAGAAAAACAATCATCTATTTTATTGAAAATGTTCATTGTCACAATCAGATATTTCTCTTTTAATTGTAGATATTTCTTCAGATAGGCAGTCCTCTCACTTTTTCAAATCAGGCCCAGGAAGATGGCCAGTTCTCAAGTGTTTGCCATGCAAACATGAGGACTTGACTTTTACCCCCCAGAACTCTTGTAAAGTCAGGCATGGCAGCAGATATCTGTAATTTTAGTGTTCTACAGAGAGATGGGAGGTAGAGACAGGAGAGTCTCTGGAAGCTCCTGGGCCAACTAGCATGGCCTACCCAGAAGCCAATGACAGAGGGATCATATTTCAAACAAGGTAGAAGGAAGGCAAGGACTTATAGCCAAGGATGTCCTCTGCCTCCATATACATGCCATAGCATATGTGCACACACATATACATACAAGAACACAGACACACAAATCAGGGCACTAGGAAGATGGTGCCATGGGTAAAGTGTCTGCCATTCAAGTACAAAGACCAGAGTTTGGATCGTCAACACCCATGTAAAAGCCATGCATGGCAGTGAGTGTCTGTAACCTCAGCATTAGGAGATAATGTAGGGATGGAGGATGGGTGATACAGACAGACCCCAGGAGCTCAATAGCTAAGTAATATAGCTGAAATGGCCAGCTCCAGGTTCAGTGAGAGACCGTGTCCCAAAATTTAAAGTGGAGAACAGAGGCAGACACAACATGTCCTCTTGTGGTCTCCACATGCACATGTATGGGTAATCATACCTACACTCATGTGCATACAAATGAATACAACACACACACACACACATGCACATGCACATCAAAATAATGTTAAAGATATGTACCCTAGCCTGGGAAGATGGCTCAGTGCTATGCACGTCTGACAACTTGAGTTCAGTCAGAACCAGCTCCACAGGTTATCCTTTAGCCTTGACATATACACCATGACACACATTTCCACTCCGCCACCACCACCACACGGCATATAGACATACACATAATAATTAAAAATTAAAAATGTATATACTTTTATTTACTTTATCCAACACAATTTCAGTGCACTTCATATCCCTCCCATTCCATATATGTCTCTATATTTAAAGCCACATTAAAAATGTTTTAAAACCACATTTGTAAATTGTTTAAGTACCACTCCCCCAGGGCACCAATCCAGTGTTTCTTTGGGCATATATAAAACAGAACCAAATGTACTTCTTACTACTTTTTTTTTTTTTTACTTCTTGCTAGGCAGGTAGCATGGTGTAAGGATTGTTTTGCCCCTTGCTACTTTTACTTATGACATTCTAGAGAGCTTTTGTCAGCTCTGTTATCTTTTTCTTTACTATTATAGCTGCATAGTGTTTCATGATATGCCGCTCATTTATTTCTTTGCGTTATTTTCAGTCTTTTGCTTTTATGAACAGTTCAATGAAAGGTTTCTGAACAGAGATTTCCGTGTTCAGACATTGTTCCTTCTAGTCTCTTGGGTGTACACAGCTGCCTGAAGGGTCTCTAATAGACTTACATACTGGTAAAGATGGAAGTGCCTACAGAGATGTCCACCTACCTGCTTTGAGAAAGAGAAAACCCAACGGTCAGCATGGCTTGATAATCTTAAGGGTGTAGTAGTGGCGCACATGCCCTGGTGGTAACCAACAGCTTTCTAACTGGATTTAAGACCCGCTTGTACTGGAAACGTACCTAACAATTCAGTGGTAGTGAAGTCATGATTATTGGAGGAGAGTCTACAACTAATTTGTTAAAGCAACAAAATCTCTGGCAATAATCTATAAACATTTTCTCTTATACCCACAAATAAGTATCATGTTCATTCCTCATCAAGGAAACTTCTCTTTGTAACACATAATGATCACTACTGAAAATTACAATTAATCAAAGTGTAGAGTTGTGGAGCCCAGCCCCAATGGATACATCTGCAAGACACTCCTGTAGCTAAATCTCAGGAAATATTGCAAAAGAGGGAGAAGAAATATTGTAAGATCCAGAGGATCAGAGAATATGCCATAAGATTGTCTTTTCGTAATATCAGAAGCTCACCAATATGACTGCCCAAAAATAAACTAAACAAGGATAACACCAATGAACATGCCAAATGGTACAAAGAAAAACCCATGGGGCCTCAGCCCTACAGCTACAGAAAGAACTACAGAAAACTGAGGAAAGCTGGCAATTGGGGAGGTGGTCTTCCCCAAGGAAGAGCACAACGGCTTTGCTGTCCAGTGTCAAATGGTCAGCCATGAAAACATAAATTCAGGTAGTATTATAAGGACCAAATAGGTTATATTTAGGAATGCATATATGTGTGCAATAACACTAAACAAGAGGCCATGAATTTGAAGGAGAGGGGGGAGGGGCACATGGGAGGATTTAGAGGGAGGAAAGGGAATGGAGAAATGTTACAATTAAATTATAATCTCAAAAATAAAATAAAGGAAAAGAAATAAGAAACCAGCAGAGTATGGTGGCACACACCAGTAATCCCAAAACTCAAGCCACTGAGACAGCAGGATTGAAAGTTAATCTGAGATACATAGTTAGTTTGAGGCCAGCCTGAGTGAGTACATTTTAAAAAGCCAACAATCAGACAAGCAAAACAGTATATATAATATAAAAGTAGAAGGGGACCACATAGAAGAGGAGGCAGGGAAGGAGTCTAAAGGGAAGGGAAGAGAGAGTAACAAGGGAGAGTAATGGATGAAGAAAAAGAAGTAAAAAAAATTCCATGTTTTCTTCTTCCTGGGTTATGACTTCAAATGTGTATATATAATATATATGAATGTACACGTGCACACCTATGCACACATATATGGGCATGGAATCATAAGGAGACTGCATGAAGGGAGAAAGGGAACCAGTAGGAGAAAGAGGGAGGCAGGGAGGATGGAAAAGGTGGTAGGAGACTGAACATGAGTAGTACACAATGACATAGTGTATGAAAATGTCATGATGAAACGCATTACTTTGTATGTAACTGTTTCAAATTCATTAAAAGAATCAACTAAGAGGTAAATGTTTCATTTCTCAAATCACTTACCCCTATCCCTTCTTCCTCTTTGTTCTGGATGATTCAGGAAGCGGTGCTGGGAAGAGTGCTCCTCTGGGAAAGCCTCGCAGGGCCGTGCTGGAGAAAGGCCAGTGGGTGTGTCCTGCCCACCCTCATGCTGTTTCTCTCTGTGCAAACATGAAAATGCCCAGAACAGAAGACATCGACTCTTTCTGTTTTCCTGCGGACTGCACTCTATATTCTACATCTGAGGGAAGTAGTGTTTGCTGTCTCGGTTTGGTTTTGGTGTGGGTCTTTGTATATGTTCATGTGATTTTTTATTTCTTTGTTTTTGTTTTTTTAAATGTCAAAATGGAAAGTCCCGGTTGGTTTCCAGAGTGGGAACCACTCAATTTCTGTTCTAGCTTCTTTTTTTTTTCTTTTTCATATCCTGAGACAAAGGAGATATAGGGCATATCAGTTTCCTCAGTGTCCATTAACTTATTTTTTTTTTCCTGTGAACTTAGCTTCTAATTAGCAAGTGGCTTAACATACAGTCCAATGCTGAAATCTCATCCCTATAAAACAGTGTCCACGAGGAACGCCTTCACCCTCTTCTGGAAGCCCTTGTGAATATAAAATTTACACATGTGGTGTGGCTAAACCAAGTCAAACTTTTCATGAAAAACTTAAACACAGGAAAATGATACTCTTCAGCTATAACATCTGCCTATGAGAAGACATTTTAAGCAGGCGCTGTTACATTTGATAAACTGAGTGGAGCTTCCATTTCAACCACAAGGGTATGTTCAGAAATTTCGAGTATTTGGCCGAACCATGGGAATGGCCAGCAATGCTATTGGTGTTGGTTTAATTTTAACAGATTGACCTGCTTGTAACAGTGCTACTAACACTTGGTCTCATTTAGCCACACTTAGACAAAATTTCAAACTCCAAAAAACATGTAAGATCACTCATGGAAGAGTTATTTCACAATTTGGGAGACGTTTGATAGCAATTTCTTCGGGTAACAGCTTTGGCTGGTGGGTGTTTTCCTAGCAGAGTTTTTGCACTCCTTCGCTGAGGTTTTTTGCTTGTTTGTTTGTTTGTTTTGTCTGTTGTTGTTAATGAATTATGGGCCTCCTCTTTTACCAACTGTTTAAGATCAGAAGGTACAATAGCATCAGTTTGTTGTTGTTGTTTGCCCTATATCTACATTAGCAGAAACATAAAAGAACCACACAAGTAAAAGATATCTATTCATTTAAAATCTTCCACAGGCCATAGTGCATAATCTGTAGCAACTCAAATGTTGGTGAACTGATTGGAACAGAGAGGAGTTCAGACAAAGCATGGTGCTAATTGTAAAACACACATCTACCTTAGGTTAGACACTTAACTACTGATACAAATATCCCATGTCTGTAGTACATGCTCGATTCTGTATAAATGCTTTGGAATGTTCCTCAAGCAAAAAGACTCCCACTTTAGAAAACATGAGAATTTCAGTTCTGTTGGTCATGGATGTAGATAGATATTCTGTGTTTGTGTGTGGGTTGAAAACTGGATTGTAACCCTGCATCACCCTCTCTGTGAGATCAGGCAAATGAAGTCAGCTCTGTGCTTCTTTATCCCTCAACTTCTATGCCTAGACTGTTCCAAGACCTTAGGTATCTTGCACAGTGATCAAGATGACGTGGGACGGGGGCCAGGCAAGTACCTGGTTAGGACTGAGCTTCTGCACAAACTTTGCACTGGCTGTCATGGTGACGTTTCATGTTCTGGGTCATTTCTCATATGTTTAAACATTTTTTTGTGCCTCCTGGAAGTCTGAAGTCGCCATGGAACACTGCACAAAGGGTCATCAGCACTGCAGTTTACTAAAATAACTGGGGCCTATTTATAAACCGCAGGAAATTGTTCTTGCTCAGGATACAGTCTGAGTAAGGAATTTAAAAACTAGAAAACATCATTGATCATCCATTTGTTTTCTCTATTTACTGCTTCCCAAGGTGGCCTGGGGCATCCATAAGTTTCTACCATCTTTGCTCATACAGTTTGTGAGATGGCTTTGTCATTTCTTCAAACCTTCATCTCCTTAAGGGCCAGGTTCTACTGTTCTGAGAGAGAAGGTTAAAATTTCTGTACCTTTTTGGTAGCCACCCCCTACCAACAACAACTCAGGGATCTCTCTCCTCTCCTCTCCTCTTTCTTATTCTCTCTCTCCTTTCTCTCTTCTCTCTCTCTCTCTCTCTCTCTCCTCTCTCTCTCTCTCTCTCTCTCTCTCTCTCTCTCTCTCTCTCTCTCTCTATCTCTCTCTCCACCCCTACCACCATGAGTCACTTTCAATCTGCAATACATCACTTAACACTTGATTAAGCTCTGTCCTACACTGTCCTAGTCTTTTGGCTCCACATAAAGTTCTATTTCTCCTGGAGTTTCTGACGTTTCCAAAACTATAAACTCCTTGAGGAAATGTCCGGCCTGATAACCAAAGTGAAGCCTGTGAACAGCACTGGTCATCTTCTGGCAAAGGCTAGTTGTTTTCAAATGGTCTGTAGCCAAGGTAAAGACGACCACAGAGAGCAACATGCAACATATACTACAGCTTGAGTCACTGTGGTTGAGTTTTGAGTTAGATACACTGGTGTTGTAAGCTGGACCCTACTTTCCACCCTTCTCTCTGAGGAGGCTCTGGAGCACCCTTGGGGTTCACCCTTTCTCCCCTATTCTCTTGCCAGCCAATGTTCTCAGGTCTCCTACCTGGAATATAACCAGTACCCAAGTTTATCAGTCAGGCTTTTGTTGCTAAAATGTACTTAAGACAAATGTCTTAAAAGGTGGAGACTTTAATTTCAGCTCACAGCTCCAGGAGTTTCAACCCACTGTCAGCTGGCTCCCTTATTCTGAGGTCTACAGTAAGACAAGAGATCGTGATGTGGGGCAAATGATGGAACAAAACTGCTCACCTCATGGTAGCTGGAACACAGAGGAAGGTCTGGGATCTCAGTATCTCCTTCAAGCGCACAGTTCAAAACCTAGCATTCTTCCATTAGGTCCCATCTCCTACAGGTCCCACAGCACTCCCGCTTGGTGACCATGCCTTTTGCAAATGGTCTTTGGAGGACGTTCTGGAGTCAAACTAGCACCGATTTTCTGCATTTCAGTCCCTTGAGACTTAAGCTTACCATATCGGCTGAGGCAACATCACACACCCTTCTTAAAATTTGAGCACCCTGACCTCACCCTGGGATTCCCAACCGATTAGAACTTACTTTGTTTCATATTGGAACATTCCTTTTGATAGTATCCCTCTTCCTCTACTGCCGCTGCATAGAGGAATGACTGAACACCTAAAAGTCTCTAATGTTATTTCCGATTAACAGAGACACATTCTTCCTGACAAGTAAAACTCTTTCTGCTTCTAGTTAATTGCAAGGAAACAAGTATCTTAGAATTTCTGTTGCTGTGGTAAAACACCATGACCAAAAGCAATATGGAGAGGAAAAGGTTTACTTCATCCTACACTTCCAGGTAACAGTCCATCACTGAGGGAAATCAGGGCAGGAACTCAAGCAGACCAGAAACCTGGAGGCTGTAACTGAAGCCGAGGTCATGAGGGGATGCTGCTTGCTGGCTTGCTCCCCATGGCTTACCCAGCTTGCACTCTGTACCATCCAGGACCACCTGTGCACTGCCCACAGGATGCTGAGCCCTCCTATCTCAATCACTAATGAAGAAAATGTCCCACAGGCTTCCCTTCCCACAAATCAGTGTGATTGGGGCATTTCTCAGTTGAGGTTCCTTCTTCTCAAATGACTCCAGCTTCTTCAAGTTGACAAAAAACTAACCAGAACAGAGTAAGGATGACTCTGGTGGTGCCTTGAGAGGCACAGGATGCACGCCCACTCAGAGCATCAGGGACAGAGGCAGAGTGGCTGTGCCAGATTAGTCTCAGGGGACACTCTGAAGTGGGGCTGTGGAATCTGGAGCCTTCAACCCAGGCAGCACTCACATATTGTTTGATGAATGAATTGATTGATTGATTTAATCTACTGCCATCATTTTACCAGGTATGGTAGAAATGTTTATTAAGTGAGTAGAGGTCTTGACTTTTTTTGATAGTTAGTTGCTTTGTCTTTTTTCAAACAACAGCAGCAACAACAACAACAACAACAACAAAAAATTTTTAATTTTTTGGCTTTAACTCCTAGTGCTTTCTTACGTAACAAAAAAGTCAAGCAAAGGACATGCCTTGGCTCTGCATGCACTGGGCAGGCTGCCTGCATGATTACAAGGGCTGGGAGCTGGACGTTCTTTGATTCTTGAGTATTACCATGTAATTCCTCCTCAATATTAAGCCCTTTTTTCTACGCAGAAAGTGACGCTCTGAGCAAGTTAGTGTGAAGTCTGGTCCATTTTTTATATTCAAGGGTTAAAAAAATTTTAATGACTTATGGTAAGAATTCTGGATATGGTGGTGAGACTCTCCACACCAATTCTCCTGGTCAAATATAATTCACCTAGCATGTCCTCGTCTCTCTCTGCATGTCTGAAAAATAATGGGGATTGGTCCTGTAGGGTCTTTAACATCCCTCCCAGCTCATAACTTTCCCAGCTTTATAATAAACCCTGGTTGATTGTAGGCACTAGTTTGAAGTCTATAAACCAGAGGAGTTATTCTAGAAACCTCTCATCAGCTGCAGTTATAATTAGGACAGTAGCCTTGATAGGAAACAGTCTTCCTCTCCTGTACATAATCCAGCCTAAATAGCATAAATACATGCTAGCGGAGGTGCAAACAGTTTAGTTAAAGGAGAATTTCCTATATTAATGTTTCTCAAAATTTACATCTTAGAATAAATACTATCCTATCACATTCACCAATGCAACTGTGCCTCAGTAAAGTCTTTATAAAGTGATGTGGATTTGCATTTAGGATTTAAGCAAAATTTACTTATTGCATTTAGTTGTTTTAAATCTAGAGTAGTGTCCTAAATTGTTTTATATTTAATGGTAAATTTTACTTTGTTTTGTTTTGTTTTTTGAGACAAGGTCTCTTTACATAGCCCACACTGTCCTAGAACTCATTATATAGAGCAGCTTAGCCTCTTACTTACAGAAATCCTCCTGCCTCTTGAGTTCTGGGATTAAAGGCATACACCACCATGGCCAGCAAATTTAATTATTTTTAAAATATTTATTTTTCTTGTTTTATGTGTAGATGTGTGTGTATCTGTATGTGGATATGTGCATGTGAACACAGGTGCCTGTGGAGGCCAGAAACATTGGATCCCCTAATACTGGAGTTATAGACAGTTGTAAGCTGTTTGAGGTGGGTGTTGGAAAGTGAACTCCAGGCCTGTGGAAGAGCAACAGGTATTCTTAGCTGTTGAGCCATCTCTCCAGTCCCAGTGATAAATTTTAGAAGTCTATATTGTTTATCTTAAGAATATCAAGGAATATAGATTTAGATGGCTGTTTAGATTCAGATTTAATATATTTGACAAAAAAAATCACATGACAATTTTCTTAACATGTTTATGCTGTTATTTTTAACATTGTCTTTATTGCAACTTTAATATGTGAATCATATTAAAGATATGCATCAACTGTAAATGGAAGATGCTGTAAATGGAAGATGCTGTAAATGGAAGATGCTACCCAAATGCTACCCTCCCAACCATAGCTAGTACTCACATTTCAGTGAATATGCCCTTAGATTTTCCCATGTGTGCAACAGGAATTAAATTATTTCTATATTATCGTAGTTATTTGTTCTTTTTAGTTATTGCAGTATCTTGCAACACTTTCTGTAAGTATCTACCACAGCCTTTTAATGGTTTGTTTTCAGTTTACTGTTTGTATCCGCATGACAACCATGATCCATGCACACTTGTCTTTGTGTGCTTATCTCTGGCTTGTATCAGCATAACTAAAACAAAGCAATCAATTTTAATAGATATTGACTGCAAGGGCTGGGGGGTTGGCTCAGCAGTTAAGAGCACTGGCTGCTTTTCCAGAGGTCCTGAGTTCAATTCCCAGTACCCACATGGTGGCTCACGACGACCATCTGTAATGGAATCTGATTCCCTCTTCTGGTGTGCATTAAAACAGAGCACTCATACACATAAAATAAATAAATAAATATAAAAAATAGATATTGATTACAAAACTTATCAGTTAGCACCCTCACCATACTACATAAGAATAACTGTCCTCTACCATGTTACCTTGGGCTTTCTACTCCTTGATTTCTCGTTTTTATTTTCTGTTTTCTTTAAGACACCTACTATGTAGCTGAGGATGATTTCGAATGCCTGTCCCTTCTTCTGCCTGTACCTCCCAAGCGCTGAGCTAACGGCCTGTGCCACCATGCTTGCCTTCTTTCTACTTTTCTAACTTTGTTAAGATTTCTTTTTTACTTGTATTTCTTTTGTGCGTGTGCTTGTGTAGATAAGTGCACGCTCCACGGTGACTATGTGGTAGTCAGAGGACAAGTTGCAGCCTTCTCCTTCCACCATGTGTCTTCCGGGGATGGAACATTACCTGCCAGGCCATTTCTTGGCTCTCTTTCTACTCTTGAATCTGTGCCAGTTAGAAGTGAAAATTGCTACCTCATCAACATTCGAACTTGACTTTTTAAACTCTGAATGAGGTGGGGCATATTTTCATACATCCATTTCCTGTTTTTTTGTTCCTTTTTCTGAACTGTCTGTATCTTTTGTCTATTTTTTCTCTAGTGTAATCTTTCCTTTATTGGTTTCTAACCATTTCTTTTCTGTGTGGGTAATTATTATTTTACCCAATTAACTGAAGTCCAAACATCTTATGAAATATATTTAAAAGGATATCTCAAATTTGAGAAAAAACCCTGTTCAAACCTGCTCTTTGAACCTCCCACATAGGAATGGGGATCAGAGCACTTGCTGGATTTCAACTTCTTTGTAACAGCCAAGCATGTCATGTGCTTAGATCCACTGCTTTGCTCCCTAATGGCTTCTCAATCAATGGCAGCCAGAAGACTGTGCTGGCAGATTTCCAGTGGGCCGAACTTCTATCTACAAAAGTCTCCTCAAAGATTCTTTTGTTTTTATTTTGTATTGCCCTCTTTTGTCACAGTTTGGGTCATATCAGTGCAGTGCATCTGACCAAGAGAGTTGGCGTCAGAACTGGAGAGATGGCTCAGCAGTTAAGAGCACTGGCTGCTCTAGCAGAGGACCCAAGTTCAGTTCCCAGTACCCACATGGCACTTCATAGCTACATGCAACTCCAACTGCAGGGGATCCCATGTCCTCTTCTGGCCTCTGTTGGGTACCAGCCAAGACAAGCATGAGGCACACACACATATAAGTACATAAAACACTCATAAACATAAAAGAAATAGAAATAAATATGTTTTTTTAAGGGTGGCTGCCTCCAGAGAGTCGCGTATCTGGTTATAGTGAATTCTGTTCAGCAGTTTTCACAAGATGCTTCTTAATCATTTATCCTGGGTAACTGATGTGCTGGCTCTGTGCCTAGTACAAAAATTAAAGATTAGTTAACTGGATGCACAAGGTACAGCATCACCAGCTCCATCTATGTCACATGATTTAGCTTTCTTGCCTCCTGCAAGTGCTGCCCTCACACCTCAGGCCCCAGTGTGACGCAGTTCTTTCTTGTTGCATATACTGACTACTTTACAGACACAAACAGGAGGAAAAGGCCTTTGACAATTTTCATGTCCCAGAGCTGTACTTCCAAGAAAACTACAAAACATTGTTTGCAATAGTAAAGTATTTTCATATGCTGTTTTAGGGAATTATATTTCCTCAGAATTGAACTTCATTTATGTCTGTGTTCCGTGAGAGTGCAAATAAGATCCCTGTGCACCTATGCCAAAAAGGGGCAGGAAGTAGAGAAACAAATGCAATCAAGAAGAAGAAGAAGAAGGACATTAACACCCTCTGGATATAGAGTAAAGTATAAAATCAACATTACAACGGCACTAGGCAGAGGTCAGTTAAGTCTTTTTAAACCAGCAAGCTTTCTCAGGTCTTAAAAGTCTGCCTGGCCACCGAAGCATAAGAGTATATTCTGAAGAAAAGTCACATTTGTTTTTCTATGTTTGTTTTGAGACTTTGAACTCCTGGTCATTCTGTCTCTACCTCCCAAGTGCTAGACTTACAGATATGGAACACCATGCCCAGACCATATACAGAATTTATAAAAGGAATCAGAGATGTCCACTCACAACTGTTGCAGCTGTTACACAACACAGCAA
Organism: Acomys russatus; assembly: GCF_903995435.1. Lineage (NCBI taxonomy): Eukaryota > Metazoa > Chordata > Mammalia > Rodentia > Muridae > Acomys > Acomys russatus. The sequence continues at coordinate 588,446 of NC_067158.1, read as the reverse complement.
CATAAAGTTTGTTCCGCCACTGATGGTCTTTCCATCCACACATTTCTCCGGTAAAGATACTGAATGGAGAAAAACACCACCAGGCTGGGTTCAGACTGAAGATCTCTAGCTTTAGTCTGTAGATATAGGGTATACCCCTGCACCTAGCATCCTCTAATTCTTTTCTTTTTTATTTAAATAATTTATTCAGATTACATCTACATTGTTATCCCCTTATTTGTATCTTTCCATTCCCCCCTCTCTCCCTCTTTCACCCTATTCCCCTCCCCTAGGTCTGTGACAGAAAGGGACCTCCTCCCCTACCATATGGTCACAGCCTCTCAGGTCTCATCCTGGTAGCCTGCTTACCATTCCTCTGAGTGCCACCAGGCCTCCCCACCAAGGTGAAGTGGTCAAATAGGGGGCACCAGAGTTCATGTCAGAGTCAGTCCCTGCTCTCCACACAACTGTGGAAAATGTGCTGTCCATTGGTTAGATCTGAATAGGGGTTTTAGGTTTACTGCATGCATTATCCTTGGTTGGTACAGTCGTTTGAGCAGACCCCCCCGCCCCCGGGTCTGGATCTGCCAGCATTAATGCTCTTCTTGTAGGGTTCCAGGACCCTCTGGGTCCTTCCATTTCCCCATCCTCCCATACCTCTCTCACCTAGAGTCCCAGTAGGAATTCACAGCATCTATCCCAATCCCCTGCTAAGTGAAGACTTTCAGGGGACATCCCTGTTAGTCTAGTGTCCAAATATAAGTGAGTATATACCATGTGTATCTTTCTGGGTCTGGGTTAACTCACTCAGGGTGATTATTTTTACTTCCATCCATTTGCCTGCAAATTTCAAGGTTTCCTTGTTTTTTTTTTTTTTTTTTATATCTGAATAATATTCCATTGTGTAAATGTACCAGAGTTTCCTTATCCATCCTTCAACTGAGGGGCATCTAGGTTGTTTCCAGGTCCTGGCTATTATGAATAAGGCTGCTATGAACATGGTTGAGCAAATGTCCTTCTGTGTGCTGGAGCATCTTCTGGGTATATTCCAAAGAGTAGAATAGCTGGGTCTTGAGGTAGCCCTATTCCCAATTTTCTGAGAAAAACTTCAGATTTATTTCCAAAGTGGTTGTACAAGTTTGTACTCCCACCAGTAATGGGAGTGCCAGCATGTGCTGTCACTTGAGTTTTTGATCCTAGCCATTCTATGGGTGTAAGATAGAATCGCAAAGCCATTTTGATTTGCATTTCTCTGATGACTAAGGACATTGAGCATTTTTTTAAGTGTTTCTCAGCCATTTGATATTCCTCGTTAAGAATTCTCTGTTTCTTAATTAGGTTATTTAGTTTGGTAGTGTTTAATTTCTTGAGCTCTTTATGTGTTTTGGATATTAGCCCTGATCTCAAGCTGTACTATAGAGCAACAGTAATTAAAACAGCATGGTACTGGCATAGCAATAGGCTGGTTGATCAATGGAATCGAATCGAAGACCCAGAAATAAATCCACACACCTATGGACAGTTGAATTTTGACAAAGAAACCAAATCTATTCAATGGAAAAAGGATAACATCTTCAACAAATGGTGCTGGCCTAACTGGATGTCTACATGGAGAAAAGTGCAAGTAGATCCATATTGATCACCATGCATAAAACTCAAGTCCAGTGGATTAAAGACCTCAACATAAAACCAGAAACACTAAATCTGTCAGAAGAAGAAGTAGAGAAGAGCCTGGAACTCATTGGCACAGGAGACAACTTTCTGAACAGAATTCCAACAGCCCAGGTCTAAGGTCAACAATTAATAAATGGGACCTGATGAGGCTGAGAAGCTTCTGTAGGCAGAGGACACTGTCAACAGAACAAAGCAATAGCCTACAGATTGGGAAAAGATCTTCACTAACCCTACATCTGACAAAGGACTAAGCGCCCTCTAATTTGTAAAGGGTTCATAGTAGATACGCTTCCAGGCTGTTACAGAACAAGCTAATCTAACTTGAATAGGACAGAGACTTCCATATCCACCCAGCTTGTTAAGATACAAATGAAATATTTCAATAAGTGAAAACAGGAAACAGGTATGCAAACAAGCAAAGGGTGTGTAGGGTGGAATCAGAACTTTCCCTTCGTGGGAGATAAACTAACAGTGCTTCTGATGAGACAGAGCATGTGGTTTATTGTGCCCCTGATGCACTCGTTTAAATTGGCTCTCATTGCCGATCATGCCATATCATAACTGTCCAACCACTCTGTCTTCATAAATAGAAAGTGTAGAAAATAGTTCAGCTGCTTCATCAGCACACCCAGATCGATGCTTGCCACACTCTGTCCCACACCTGAGGCTCACATGTGCACCCTGTGCTACCCAGCATGCAACATGCCAGTTCATGCACCACACGTATATTCAACCTAGCCCAAAAGCTGTATGAAGGCAGCTCAACATTTTCTAAATCTGTGTATTCACTAGAGATTCTGGCTGAATTTTCACAATCAGACTTGCTCTTTCTCCCACCCACCCCCTCCCCCAGGAAAACTACTGCACTAACATTCTTCTGATTTGAGTTCGTTTGCTATGATTGCTTAATTTGCTTTTCATACTTTGCAGAGGAATTTAAATAGCTGAGATACTTAACTCTTGAAAAACCAGTTACCAGTCACACATAGCAACTACTTCCTTTAAAAAATGTCATAAAGATGCTTATGACTTATTGTTGGGTTTGTGTGAAAACCAACCCACATACTTATGTCCTATACCAAATAGGACCTTAAAAAAGACAGGCATAGTTCATAACAGTAAAAACAGCACACAGGTTGGAATGGTACCATTCCTGTAGTGCATAAACCCAGGTATGTGTTCAGAGGCTCCCAATTCAGAAATGGCTAGGCAGCATTTCATGACTGACTCCAGAACACAAGGCCATTGGCCATGAGCAAAAGGGAACTCTAATGTAAAGGCTTTAATAGAAACAGCTGCTGCTGGGATTTCATTGCTGTCACTCATGAGCTCTGGGAAATGGCTCTGCAAACAGCCTGAAAACAGTGATGTAATAAACTCGTGGGGGAAATCTCTAATATCCTCTGTGGAAGCACAGGCTAGACAGTGGCTAGGATGAGCGGATGTATTCTGAGATGAGAGGGATTGGATGAAGTCTGTCAGTCCTTAGAACCACACCCTGACAGAAAGCCTCTCCAGATTAGGGAGACTCGTTTTTTAGCTTAGGGCTTCCTTAACAAGATGTAAAATGAAAACATCTTAGAATGATGTAATATGGCACACTCTTCTTATGCATCAATGTGACTAAGGAACAGACAGTTTCTGAGATGAAATATGTCTGCAGGACTGAGAGGAGGAAGAGCCTGCCTGTGGCCGGCTGACTCCTGAGGACACAATGCTGCTCCTGTGGGAGAGATCCAGGGCCTTGATGCCTACCACTTCAGGCTCTCCTTGGGTTTCACTCCCAGGGAGAGCTCTGTGTGCCTAAGCTGCAGGCAGGCAGTGACCTCCAGAAATGGGCTGTTGGGTGTAGGAGCAGAAGAGCTGTTAATCCCCAGAGACAAAGTTGTGAAAGAGCTGCCCTTGCTGCCAAAAGGGTGCACTTTGTAGCTCTTTGTGGCTAGTACATCGCTCTGTATGAGCAAGCAACCTGTTAGGGAGACTCAGGCCTCTTCAGACATTTACAGAATTAACATTTCAAGTTAATTCTCCAATACAGCCCAGTCCGAAGAGGCTGCCAATGTACAGGGCTACAGAAACTCTTCTACAGTGAAGAACAGCAATCTTGGACCTCAGGAAAAGAGCCTGGAGTGCCCCCCTCCCCACCCCCGCCCCCCCCCCTGCCCTGGCCTAATTCCTCACTCTCTGCCACCACTGAGTCCCTGCCCAGAGATGTAAGCTTTGTTTTATTTTTTTATTTTTTCACGTTTCTGAATGGATGTCAAAGCCCTTCACAGAGAAGAATGAAGGTTATCCTAGGACAGAACTCTTCGTTTATATTCATCAGATTATACTTGGCTAAAGTGAGTTGCAGTTGGAAGCGGGCAAGGCCTCATGCTTCCTGTGATGGCCAGGGTTTATTGTAGTCGCAGGGTGAGGCTGGGGTGTGAAGCAGCTCTCAGGCTCTGGCATGGCAGCGGTGGCTTTCCTGGGACCTCAGCACTGTATGTGCTGTTTCCCTCATCCAGCCGGAGGGGCGTGAGTACTGGGAGGAGGGACAACAACTAACACGTACAATGTATTGTGTGCCAGATGCTGCCATAAGGCTGTTACATTATTGATAACAACACTCGGAGACGGAGACCATTAGAATCCTTTCACCTAACAGATGAGTAAGCCAAAGCACAAAGAAACCTTTGTCCATGGGCGTAAGGCAGTAATTAGAGTCAGTTTAAAAGCTTGTGACAAGTGTGGTTGTGCTTGTTCTCAGTTATCACATGGGGTGAAGCGGTGGGATTTCCCATCTTTAACATTTGGGGGGTCTCAACCAAGGTCACAACAGCATAAATATGTAAAAGATGCAGGTGAAGTTAATATTTAAATGTTCCCTGACTTGCACTGACAGATAAACATTTGTAACAGCTTGGAAGTCCAATTCAAAAGAACTTTCAGATGCTTCAATGCAAACCATAAGTAGTGAACCTGAGAGTCCGGCCCCAGCCCCGACCCAATCGACCTGTCCCCTGAGTCTTGTCTCTGGGAACTGCAGCAGTAGCATCCACCATGTACATGGTCTCTGCCAACAGCTGACCCTAGGATATCCCAAAGCCAGTGGGCCAACAGATGACCCTAGGATATTCCAAAGCCAATGGACCCTCAGCTGACCCCAGGATATCCCACAGCCAGTGGATTTACAGCTGACCCCAGGATATCCCACAGCCAGTGGACCCACAGCTGACTCCAGGATATCCCAAAGCCTGTGGACTGACAGATGATCCTAGGATATCCCAAAGCCAATGGGCCAACAGATGACCCCAGGATATCCCAAAGCCAGTGGACCTACAGCTGAACCCAGGATATCCCAAAGCCAGTAGACCTACAGATCTTCGACTATGCACTTAGGAAGAAAAGGGGCTTGTTGTCATATACACAGGGAATTCTGGCCTCTGACCTGGACTGTGAGTCTTACAGGTGAGATATGGGGCTATTCTTTGATATGACTCTACTTAAAGGTTCTATGAGGGTCAGAGTGGTGCTCCAGGGGATCATAATGAAAAGCTTCTTCAGAGGGTGTGGGGTGAGAATAAATACTTTCCTTATATCCCAAGTCCGTCATCCTTGCTCCAGAGGATATAAGTGAGTAGAGACAGCTTTGGAGAGCGGAGGACTCTGAAAGAAGAGGGGGGAGGGTTGTGAGGGGAGGAAGCCTGAGAGATTTCCCTTCTCCCACCCACACACTTCCTCTTTCCCACTGGGCCCTGCCTCCGGTCAGGGCTGCACAAACACTGTCAGAACAGATCTAAGGCAGGCCGCACCCTTTCCTTGTTTACAGGCACAAAGGGAGCAGAGAATAAGAGCCACCCTGAATCATTCTTTCAAAAATCGTTAATTCGGTAACCTGGAAATGGAGATTTCTTAATGGGCTGGCCCAAAACAAAGGTCTTTCTTCCACAGAATTTTAGGATAACCAGGGACCTGCCTGCATAGGCAGCCTGTTTCTGAAGCCACTTCCTAGCACCTGACACGGACTATTTACATGGATTTAGGACAGATCCTGTCAACATATCCAGGCTTCTAAATTTAGTTTCCATACACAAAAACAATTTCCTGTGTTATCTATCATAGTTAAAATGTTCCATGGGCTTAACTTTGTATTTGTTGGTGTTCAGATGAGTGGCGTTCTTCTGATTTTAAAGAACCAAACCAGAGCCCCACTAACACCCTCCAAGCCCCTCCAGCATTCATCGCTAAGGAACAGGGGGCACTGGGCATGGATCCAGGATGTGACAGTGCTGGAGCCTCTGTGTCCAGTCCCACCAACTCCTCTCCTCAGATGCCAATGCTGTAACACAGGGAAGTAGAGAGAGACACACACTGTCTGTCTGAATACCAGAGCTTCCGGGACCTGGGTCTAAACCTAGAACCATCCAAACCAACAGAAATGAAAAGGCTGGGCCAGCCTTGGCAATCAAGGAATTGGAACCAGAAAAAAGTAATGTGGCCAAGAACTTAACTTCCACCCCCACCTTTCTTCTCTTCTCTCTCTCCTCCTGTCCTCTCTTTCCTTCCATCCCTCCTTTCCCCTCATCCCCTTCCTCCCCTCTTGCACGATCTCAACACAGCTTCTCCTACACCTTTAAATTCCCAGTGCCTTCCCTGATTGGCTTGGTGTGAGTCAAGTGTCCATGTCTGTTTGACCAGCTGTGCCTTGAGGTGGTGGATGACAAGCCCCATTCCTGTCCTGTTGTGAGAGAGAAGTCCTCAGCCAAGTGGGAATGGGCCTGTACTCTGAAGAAGGGCTTAGTCAGTCTCAACACGTAGCCCGTACTTATCATAGTTTTTGTTTTGTTTTGTTTTTCAAGACGAGGTTTCTCTGTGTAGCCTTGGCTGTCCTGAAACTCAGTATACAGACAGACCAGGCTGGCCTCAAACTCACAGAGATCTGCCTGCCTCTGCCTCCCTGAGTGTCCTGTTTAAAGGCGTGTGCCACCATTGCAGCTTTTCAAAAAACAAAAGAACAAAACAAAACAAACTTTTTGTTTGTTTGTTTTTAAATCACAACTGCTTCCCCACTGACTCACATCTAGATAATAAACAGCCTAGGTCACACATCTCAGCTGCTGTTCAAACATAGCCTCACCCAGAAAAGCATCAAGACAAAATCCTTACCATCCTGCCTGCCTGCCATCCATCATCAAGGCCTCTTCTGCCTCCCTACAGAGAAGAAATGCTGTGTAGAAGCCGTCATGGTGACAGCTCAGCCCTGTGCCTGGCTGAGGCTGTGTGGCACAGGCCTAGACTCTGAGTTGGGTTGCAACTTACACAGAGTTTACTCCATTTGCCTATTATGCAACACAGCAGCCAGTTTTACCCTCTGAAATATCATAAGCCTCTCAGTCCATAAATCCTAGACTGGGATATCTGAGGAATTTCTGGCAGATCCACCAAGAAATGTAGCCAATCTAGATGTTAGAGGAATGTCATGAGTTTGTAGCCAAGCAGGACCATTAACCCCTCACCCATATTCCAGAGAAACACAGTCATTGTGCAGGGACTCCTTAGGGAATGGGCAGTATCACTATTACACACTTTAAGAACTTTGGAAATGTGTGTTTGATTTCCCTGATATGTGACTTTATGAGGAACAAAATGCTCATTGTAGACTAAATTTGTGGTCTGTCCTGCCAGATTTGCTTTCTCTTTCTTTCTTTCTTTCTTTCTTTCTTTCTTTCTTTCTTTCTTTCTTTCTTTTTAGGGGGAGGGGCAGACTCTCATGTATCGCAAGCTGACTTTAAACTCCAATTCACCATGTAACCCAGAATGATCTAGAACCCTAGAACTCTTCTGGTCTTCCTATCTATTTTCACCTCTCAAATGCTGGGGTTATAAGTGTGGGACTCTGCACCCAACTATTTTCCAATAACACACACACACACACACACACACACACACACACACACACACACACACACACCACTTTTGTTACAAACTGACTAAAGACAAATTCTGTAACACCACCAAATTATCCTTGCAGTGTGCTGAACCTGCTGCTCTGGGCTTTGTCTAGGCAAAGAGACCTGCAAATATACCCCACCTCCATATTTCTTAAAACATTAAAAACATTTTGATCTTTTTTTTTTTCCAATTTGGTTGTGCAGTTTAGTTGTGTATGAACTTGGTATATTACAACATCATGACGCTCTGTCAAAAGGTTGGTCATGCCTGGCTGTAAGCTGAATGTCATTGCCCTTGTTGTTTTTCATATTCTGGCTATTTATTGGGCATTTGTTATGTACAGGGAGTTGCCTTGATAAAGGACACAATCTTGGTTCTCATGATAGCCTGGCAGTGAAGACAGCTCTGTAGACCAACAATGATATTTCAGTGGATTAGAGGCAAGTACATGCAGGCTGTTAGAACTAGAATAGTAACTGCCCAGAGGTGTACACCCTGAAGGGAAATTTCTGGTTAGATCTTGGTAGATGATGCCTAACCTGCTTTTTCCCACTTTAAAGCAGAGTTAACCAACTAGATAAAGTGGGAAGAGTATTCAGGCTGTGAGAGGTGGAATCAGAGGGCCATGAGAGAACATGATACATGATGTGGGTGCTAATGAAGGCTTGCTTGGGATGTGACTTAAGCTAGAGGTAGCAGGAATGGTGCTGGAAAAGGAAGATCATAAAGGACCTTAGGCCAGGGTGAAGGATTGGAATGTTTTAGAACAACATGGAATCTATGGAATATTTTTAAAGAAAACTTTTTATTGAAGTATAAAATAAGCTGGGTATGGTGGTGCACGCCTTTAATCCCAGCACTAAGGGAGGCGGAGGCAAGAGGATCACTGTGAGTTTGAGGCCAGCCTGGTCTACAAAGTGAGTCCAGGACAGCCAAAGCTACACAGAGAAACCCTGTCTCGGAAACAAAATACAATAGAACAACAACAACAACAAAAGAAGTATAAAATATGTACTGAAACAGGCACATAAAGCTCAATGACTTTCCATGAACTACACACAGCCATGTAGCCAGAGCCCAGATCATAGTATGCATAACCTGTCCTTGAAGCTCCCACCGGTTTCCTTGCAGGCACTACTGCCCTCCCTTGTGGTCACTGCCTCACTTCTGACACCACAGATTTGTTTTGCCTGCTTTTGAACTAGAACTAGAACTGTGTCTGGCTTCTATCAGTCAGCATTATGCGTATGAACTTTATTCTTGTTGTCATGTGGAAGGAGATGGAGTTTATTTAGCTTCATAGTTGAATAGTACCCTAGTGTATGATTATGTCATAATTTATTTATTTTTATTATGAACAAACTTTTGAGTTCTTTCCAATTATGGGTAATTATGTTGTTGTAAATTGCTTATAAATGGCTTTTAGAGAAGATCCATATTAATTTCTGTTAGATTAAAATACATAGAAGCCAAATCTGCTGGTCATAGGCTAAGTATGTACTCAGTTTTATGAACTCTGCTATGTGATGGTTTTAGAAAGTGATTGTGAGAGTTCTTGTCTTCCAGTTTTCAACACTTAATATTAGCTTTAGTTTTTTATCTATTCTGGTGTGTGTGTGCATGTGTGAGTGTCTGTCTGTCTGTCTGTCTGTCTGTGCAGTTGTTAGAAATTACATTGTGGGGACTGAAGAGATGGCTCAGCAGTTAAGAACACTGTCTGTTCTTCCATAGGTCCTGAGTATTATTCCCAGCAACTCCATGGTGGCTCACAACCATCTATACTGGGATCTGATGCCCTCTTCCGGCACACAGGTGTACATGTAGATAGAGCACTCTTATGTAAAATAAATCTTCAAAAAAAGAAAGAAATTAAATTTTAGCCATAGCTGTTTTAGTTATTTTTCTATTACTGTAAAGAGACACCATGACCAAAAGACTTAGAAAGCATTTAATTAGATGCCTGTTTACAGTTCAGAGGGTAAGTCCATGACCATCATGGCAGGGCTTACATTTGATCTACAGCATGAGGCAGAGGGAGTGAGTTATAGAGCTAACTAGGAATAGCCTGGGCTTTTGAAAGTTCAAAGCCCATCCTCAGTGACATACCTCCTCACCAAGGCCACATCTCCTTGTCCTACCCAAACAGTTCCACCAACTAAAGACCAAGCATTCAAATATATGAGTCTATGGAACAGGGGACTTCTAACTCAAACCACAATAATAGACAACTCTTATTCACAATCATATGTAGGACTCCAACCTCCAATGTGACTGTATTTGAAGACAGGGCCTTTAAGAAAATCAGTAAGGCTAGATGATGCCATTACGACAGAGTTCTGGTGCTGATGTTCTTGTGAGAGGACGAAAATATACCAGAGTTCTCTCTTTGTGCAGCCCAGAAGTGAGATAGGTATCTGTAAGCCAGGAAGAGAGACTTCAGTATAAACAGAATAAATAAGGCGATTACAATAAAGCTTTGAACACAAAGCAAGATATCTTTTCTCTGGTATTAGCGTGGGACAAGCATATACTAAATATTTGTCAAACAGAACTTCCTCATCATTATTACTATTGTCACCATACCCACCATCAACTATTATTGTGGAGGTTCCTAGGTTTGCTTGTGTGGTAGATTGCAACAGTGACTATGCTCCTCTGGCTCTTCCACACTTCTTAGAATGTGACTTTTAACCTTTTCTGTTGGTATATATCTTTGCATCCTGAATTGGCTTTTGATTTTTGGCCAATAGAATATAGTAGAAGTGGCATGGTGCATTAATTTTAATCCTAGGACTCAAGAGGCTTCGAGTGATTTCTGCTTTTTCACTTGAAGCTCTTCCCACCTGCCATGTGGAAAAACCAAGGCTAGTTTATCAGCGAGGGAGAGATTATTTTTACCCAGTGACTTATGGTTATTGTTGCTGTGATGAACATCATGACTAAAAGCAACTTGAGGAAGAAAGGATTTATTTCACTCACACTTCCATATAACAATTCATCATCAAAAACAGTGAGGGCAGGAACTCAAGCAGGGCAGGAACCTGGAGGCAGGAGCTGGTGCAGAGGCCATGGAGGAGTGCTGCTTACTGACTTGCTCCTCATGGCTTGTTCAACCTGCTTTCTTCTAGAATGCAGGACCACCAGCCCAGGGGTAGTTCCATTCACGTGGGAACTTGAGACCCTTGGTTTGATTAGTGTCCTCTCATATAAATCACTAATTAAGAAAATGCCTATAGGCTTATCCACAGCTAGGTCTTACGGAGGCATTTTCTCAATTGAGGTCCCCTCTTTTCAGATTACACTAGCTTGTGTCAAGTTGACATAAAATTAACCAGCTCCCCAGGCACCCCAATTGTCCTAATGTAAGACCATATTGGTGAGCCCAGCCAAGATTTGCTGAATCTAGATCAGGTCAGTAGAGATTCCCAGTGCCCTGCAGACTTGAGAGCAGTCGTATATACCTGTTGTATAAAGCTACTACTTGAGGTGGACTTAGGTAACTGCTATAAGACAACTAGAGACACAAACTGAGATACGGGATGTGTGCAGGGATAAAAATCTGATTGACTTCAGAGCCTAAGACAGAGAAGAGATATTTGTGCAGGTGATGTAAAGACTAGTCTGATCTGGAAGCAAAACCATAATTCAGCATTAGATAGTAGGAACAATCAGAAATATGTGACCTTAAAACAGTGAGTTTTGGGCTGGAGAGATGGCTCAGTGCTTGAGAGCATGTATTGTTCTTCCAGAGGACCTGAGTTTGATACCCAGCACCCATGTCACGTGGCTCAGTTCCAGGGGGTCAGATGCCTCTGGAATCCATGGGCACTACCCCTCCGCCCCCACATACACATAGTTCCAAATAAATATATTTTTTAAACAAGAAAATTAAAAAAAAAAAAAAAAGAGTTCTGGGGAATAAACTGGAGCACTTGGAGGCCATGCTTTGATTAGTGTCAACTCTTTCCCCTTTCAGAAAAAAAAAAAAAAATCCACCAATTGAAGATGAAAACCAGAAGTGGAAGAAAGGTATGGAGGTCTAAATTTACATTAAGGTGGAGAAGAAGGTAGAAACAGCCACGTCATCCTTTGATATCTAGATGAACTCGTGTTTTGCTGTAGATGAAGAGTATAGAGTATGCCTAGAAAAAAGTTAGCAGGCAGGCTACGAAAGACCTTCTGTCCTGCCCCAAGGAGTCTGGAGCTTATTCTTAAAGACTTTTAGCAAAAGGGCAACTGAAGTACTTTTCTGTTTGAAACCGCTCTGTAGCAATGCAGAATCATTTTGAGGGTGTTCTCTGAACTCCCACAATCAGTCATTCTCAAAGCCTTCCCAGTTCTGTGGCCCTCATCCTGTCTCAGCTGTTCCTTTTAGAGAGTCTTGGCCCTGTCATATTCCTAACCAGTCTGTGTCAGCATTTAGATGGCCATGCAAGATAAGATGGTGTGCTAGAGCTAGCTCTTTCCCCTATCTCATGGTCAATGCTTGGCAGCCTGCTATTGGCTGCCATGAAAGTATGCACACTACAGAAATCGGCACACACTACGGGTCAGCCTTCCTTGCCACCGCCAAGCAGTTTGCTAACTACCAGTACACCACTACAGCTGAGAATGAATCCTCCAAGGAGAGTGCGGAATGGGTCTGAGAGGGAACACCAAGAAACTAACCTTTGGAGACTGGACAGAGAAGTTGCAAATAGGAAAAAGTAAATCATTAGAGACACAAATGGGGGAGGGTTTGCACAATAACCATGTGGTACTTGTCAAGATTGCTGTAAAGCAGCCAGACTATGTGATGGAACTCAACTGCTTAAAAGTGGGTTATTCTTACTTTCTTAAAGCTGTTTAATCATAGTATTAAAAAAAAAAAAAAAAGTGTGTGTATATGTATGTGTGTGCGTGCGCATGATGCATGCCTCTGTGTGTGTGTGTGTGTGTGTGTGTGTGTGTGTGTGTGTGATAACTCCCACAGAAGCTAGAAGAGGATGCTGGATCCCCTGAGGCTGGGTGGTACAGGTATTGGTGAACTACCCACTATGAGAGCTAGAGCTCAGGCTCTCTAGCAGAGCAGCAAGCGCTCTTAACCACTGAGCCATTTCTCTAGCCCCAAACTAACTATGGTATTTTAAAAGGTAATTTAAATCATCTCCTGGGCCTGGCTCATTTCTCTTGATGTTTCCTAGTGTTCTCCCCAGGGCTCCATCCTTTCTTTTTCCCCCTAACTCCATCAGGATGTCCCGCCCTAATCTCTGTTATTGTTCAGCATTGGCTAGTTTGTTTTCATTGACAACACAGAGAACAAATGGTGACATGTTTACATAGACCAAGCTCTGCTGTACAAATTCGTATAAGCTGCAAGAGGGAGCTGAGAGATAGAGGGAAACCCAGGAGGGCATAGGGAAGCTGCAGGACCTTCAGGAGGGAGCTGAGAGGGAACAGGATAGCTAGCTCCTCTTGAGGGAGGAAAGCCCCAGGAAAACTCAAGGTGGAGTCTGGTGGGGAGGAGAAGAAGGGTCTCAGTATAGGTTCAGGAGGGCATAAGGAAGCTGCTTGGTTTCCAGGAGGGAGTGGAAAGACAGAAAGGTCAGGTGTTAGCATACTGCCCCCAGTCTGCCTAGCAACCTATGACATCATTACCTGCCTGCCACTAGGAGTGCCCCTGGTCAGGTTTATAAAAAGAACAAACCCACCTCTTTCTCTTACCTCTGTTCCTCCCTTCCTCTCTTTTGTTCTTCTCTTACCTCTTACCTCTATTCCTTTTTCTTGCTGTCTCTGTCTCTCTCTTTCTGTCTCTCTCTGTGTGTCTGTCTGTCTGTCTGTCTCTCTCTCTCTCTCTCTCGTGCCCCTCCCACTTTTCTGCTCTTCCAAGCTCTTATAATAAACTTCTCCATATCATGTCTGTTGTGTGGCTTATATTTCATATTTAAATCAGGGTCACAGAGGCCCAGAGGAAGCTCCTAGGGTTAAGGGAAGGTAGCGAAGCAGCTGAAGAGGTGGACTAGGTGAGGTTTTTGGGAAAAGGGAGGGGCTAGTGTCTATAATAGAGAAGTATGTCACGTGGGGCCACATGGGGCCCTGGAGAGCCAGAGAGGCACTTTGCGAGTAGATGAGGCGAGGCAAATGGTTAGACACATGGAGGGAAGAAGCAGGTGAGAGGCGGACTCTAGGATTTAGAGTCAAATTTGGCGGGTGGCAGAAATAATTGGTTCATTTGTTCCTTAGGAGAGTCACACGCAGCAGCTTGGTTTGGAGAGCCAAGTTCCTTAGAAGGGAGCTCATAGATGCCTACCCTGTGGTTTCTGTACCAGATGATGAAACACTGGGGACATGACTGCTCCAGGGCTGCTTTAGGCGCAGGGACATTGTAGATTTGAGGGAGAGCATAGCCAGAGGAAGGGTCTAGACTGAGCTGGGCTAGCAGACTAAATCAGGCCACGAGCGGGGGGTGGGGGGGGGCGCTGGGGGAGAGGAAGAGAAGGGAGAGGCAGCAAAGAGAGTACCTGGCAACCAAGAGACCAAGAGAACATCAAAACGGCTGGGCTACAGAGGAGTCAGAGAAGCTGAGGGAAGAGAAGGGAAGCTCAGGGCCTGGAAAGGTTGAGGGTAGGGGCCCGGGGTGTGCCAGCCAGGATGGCTCTGTAACAGGTACTTGTGAGTAGAGACTGGGGGAGACTCTATTTGATATGTTAAATAAGCACCTCAGTTATCCATTTGTTCCTGCCAGTTGCACCAAAATACTGTTTTAAGATTTAATTCTAACAGGGCATGGTGGTACATAGCTCTCATCCTAGCACTCTGGAGGCAGAGGCAGGTGAGTCTCTGTGAGTTCAAGGCCAGCCTGCAGAGCACTCTCTGTGCCAGGCAGAGCTATAAGAAGGAGACCCTGTCTCAAAACAAAAACTCCTCCAATCTAATTCTAAATCACAGGTACTATATATGTTTAAAATGGGGGGGAAAAAAAAGCCAATTAGAATTAAGTACAAAGAGTAATTGGGTTTTACAGGAATTCAAGTTTATCCCTGGTGTTACTCTCCTCTTCGCTCCTCAGAGAACCTGCAGTCCACAGCCCATTTCTTGACTGTGGCTTAGCAGCTCCCTGGACCCCCGTGACTTAGGGGATGTGGAGCAAATTTGACTGCCTTCCTTCTACCATCTATCAGGGCAGGTGAGTGAGAACAGCTGCTAACTGAGTTGTTATTTATTTTATTTATTTTTTTTACTTCTGAGTAGGGTTGAGGTTGCTCCCCACAGAGCTAGCTTCCAAAGGAGGGCCTTTGTGATTCCTGTATTGTCCATCCAGCCAACCCCTGTATGTTGCCATACGTTAATGCAATGACCTGACCACTTAGTGCCTGTTGCTATTTGTTGGCATGACTACAGGACCCAAATTATTCATTCCTTACAACAGTAACAGGAACCTGGCTTCTTTCAGATTCTGACTGGTTGATGCTCCTTGCTATAAAACTATCTTTTATTTGTCTGTTTCAATTGTTGTCTTGGAGGCTTACTGCCTCCGTCTGCTGCCCTAGGCCTAGTCCTGGAAACTTCTGGTCTCTGTACAATGTAACTTAGGCCTTGAATGTTTTCAGCCTCGGAGATTTACTGCTTAATAAGCTCACCTTTACTTGTTCTTTCTGAGCTCTGGGCTGGCTGCTCAACTCAGCTGTTCTGGCTCAAGCTTTGCTCCCAGGTGACTTATTTAAACTGGCTTCTCTCTCAGTCTGGAATTTTTCTGCTTGGCCTCAAACTAATTCAGCAATCTGTTCTAATCTTCTCTTCTTCACCTGAGTTCTCTCTCTCTCCGCAACCCATCTCTCTATCGGTAGCTTCCCTTTCTTCCCTCGTGAGAGTTGGGCCTATCCTATTCTGTCAAACCTTCTCTGATTTGTCACTTTTTCTGCCACTTAATTCAGCATCGCTTTCAAAAATGGGTGCTTCCTTCTACAAACTACCTTTACCTTCACTGTTTGGGATTAAAGGCATGTACTACCCTTGAATCTAATCTTTCTTTACTTGGTGCTTGCTCTGTATCAGGCTGGCCTTGAACTCAGATCTGTTTGCCTCTGTCTCCTAGGTTAAAGGCATGTTTGTATTCCAGCCGGATCACACAGACCTGGAAGATCTTTGGATGTGAATCTCTTGCCAGAGTAGCCATGTTCTGAAGTAACATTCCTCTACACCTTGGCCCAGAATCTTCTTTTCCTCACTTTAAGATTTTTTTCCTTCATCATTGTGAATTGAATTCTGCATAGTCTCTGGGAACCATTTGCCTCTTTGCAAACGAGGTAAGGCATCTGAGGAAATTATTCACATTTCTATTTTTTCAAAATATCTTCTCACTCTCATGTGGGTGTCATTCCCAAATATATCCTTTTGGCAGTAAATGTAAATAATGCTTGCCATCATCTGCCTCACTTGCTTTAATGCTTAGTTTCCCCAGTGATTGAAATAACGGAATGAGCTAATGGCAAGACAAAGTTATATATATAAATAAATGCAGGTTTATTGGAAGCAGCTCTCGGCCGCCATGCAGGGGGAAGAGGACAGAGAGGGAGAGGGAAGCACTGGCAGAAAAAGGAGAGAGAGAAGGAGAAGAGGAGAGACACAGAAAGAAAGAGGAAAGTGGAGGGGGGCACAAAATTTCTGGGTTATATAGTGAAGAGCCTCTGGGAGAGGGAAGCCCACCCCTGGGCTAGGGAGTTCAGGGTAGAGAGTGGGGTATGCCAGCCTTGCTCTGCAGCAGGGAGAGACCCAGGGATACCTGATACCAAACATCCAAGCCTTTTGTTGATAATAAATGTGTAAGGGGCAAAGTAATTAATTTTCTTTGGCTGCTTCCCACTGACATTGAGGGGCAAAGGCTGGACTGTTATCCAAGTCTAGGGAGAGCAGGCTGTTCTACTTGCTGTCCAGGATCTGTGAGGCCATCTGCAGCTAGGACACTGCAAGCTCAGCTGATGCAGTCTGTGAGGTGTAGGCTGGAGCACCTGAGCTTTGCATGTGGCTGTTAAGGGAATGTCTGCACCTGGCAGGATGCTGGAGCATATATACATCTGAGACTTTTAGGCCCATGGTCTTGGTAGCTGGAGGTGGGCAGGTCCCAAGATCAGGGAAAGGGAAATAGCTCCAACAACAGGTTGTTGTTGATTGACAGTTCTTATCTGGAGTCCATTTGTCCTGTGAGAAGTGTATTCCCTGAAGCGTACAACAATCTTTTTAAGTTTACAAGAGACAAATTTTAAATATGTTAGCATCATCTCCGACCTTCATAACTTGCATTTATCAATCTTAAAACACATTCTTAGACTCTCAAACACTCTTTAAAGAAGCTCAGACCTTACATAAACTTTACATTTTTATAAGAATGCAGCTGAAAAGCTTTGGTTTCTGCTGTTTAACTGATCTTCAAACACATCAGAAACCTGTGAAGGATAAATTACCACAGGAAGCATAATCCAAGTGGCCTATGTATTGACTAATATGACAGAGGCTCACCCATTATCCAGATGGGGTTCCCACTGGGCTCCTGTGATGTTCGTGTCTTTGTTGTGGGCACCGGTCCTAGGGCAGCATCAGTCTTTGCCTGCCTGGCCCAGCATATCTGGGAGGTCTTCCTTTGGAGGAGGAACTTGGGAGAATGACTGACCTTATTTTGCTTAAGCAAAACGGGGCATCAACTCTCTGGATGTTCTGTTTGTCCATAATTCAGGCAGGGGCAGTTTTACTCACTCTCACAATCTGGGTGGGGTCCTCTGTTGTCATACCAAAACCTTCTCGGAGGCTTTGGGGTCACTGCTAGAAGCTGTGGTCTCTGTCATAGTAAGCGTTTTTACTAAACATTTAAATACATATTCTGCAGATTCTCTGACCATAATCTATTAAGTATAGCTGAGATAAAATATTGATTTAACCAGGACAGCCAGGACTACAAGAGAAACCCTGTCTCGAAAGAAAAATGTTTATTTAAAAATATTTTATAGTAAAATGAGAGAGAATCCTCCATCATGATCTATGTGACTGAGGATACCATGGCCAGTTTTTTCAATAGATGTTACAGGGCTTTTCACACATTAAAACTTTGCTAGCCCATTGGTGTCTTCTTTAATACACCATACACATTACTTTATTTCAGATATATTGCCTTTTTTTTTTTTTTTTTTTTTTTTTTTTTGTACCTGCCTGGTCTTATAATTGGTTATTGTACGAGAAAAATTCTAAAAAGCTTTTCAATGCCAGGTTTATTAGGTCACTTAGATACTGCGGTCCCTGTAGAGATGACTTATCAGAAAGCTGGATACAGACAGCATATTGAAAAGTTGAATCTTGGGAAACTTGGCAGGATTTCCCTTTGACCTTGAGCCAATAACTGAAGTCAACAATTCTCCCACTGTCAAGGTGACATCCAGCACAATGAGAGGAATAAGGACACCAAAAGAGTTTTTCTAAAGCAAGATTTATTCGATTTCAAAAATAAAGGTTATATCTCTTACCTTCTGGGAGCTAAACAGTCTTTATTCTGTAGCATGATGGTGTCAAAATGTTGACAAACCTTCCTCATAATATCTTAACTTTGCAAAGTAAAACTAAGATGATTTCTCTAATAACAGTATTTTGGGTCTTTTTGTTTTTGTTTTTGTTTTTTTACATTAGGGATTATTGAAGCTTGAAAGTCTAGAAATGAAGCAACTTCCTTGTATTCATCTGTTTGTTTACAACACTCTCCCACTGACTTCTCTTTCCCTCCCCAGTATCCAAATGGGATTTACTCTTTTCCAAATCAATTTAAAATTCAAGGTCATGCCTGAACCCATATATTCTTCCAGCCCAGTCATCATGAGTATTTTCTTATGATAATTACTCCAAGGATTTGCAGTGGAACAGGTCCACAGATGCATGTGCGTATGCACATATGCATTCAATAAAATGTGCTCAGGGTATAGTGTTGACAGAAAGTGATAAACATGGGGTTATGGGATAGTTTCCAGGTTGTCTTCTTGGTGACTAGCATGACTTGGGGTGGTGCCCAGGAAGGGAGAGGCCATTTCAGTTGGAGGTTGGAATGACTGCTGGAAAAGAGTGAGATTTAAACCATGAGGCGTTGTTGATTAGGTTGTGAGAAGAACACTCCAGGCCCAGAGAGCAGCACCTGCAAAGGCCTCATGCAGAATCTGGCCTTTTAGGGACCATGGATGTGGAATAAGGGGACAAAATTAAAATTCTGTTTTGAACATATGAAATTTCAGTTGATCGTTGACATCCAAGTGGACATCTTGCATCTACAGCTAGATGTATCAGCACTGAGGACACAGATAAAATTTGGAAAGCATCAGCCCGTGACTGACGGTGGCCCTATAAAGAGACACAACCAAGACGTGTATAACTGTGTGAACCTCATACCCTGGGGAATAGAGGGGGAGCAATCAGCAAAAGAAACCAAGAATGAGCCACTGCGGAGAGGGGGACATCCAGGGAGATTCAAAGGACAAATATCCTTCCCATTCCCTTGTTGCCTTCCTTATCTCCCTTGTCCTCTGTCTCCTGTCTTTGTCTCTTATTCCCTGCCCTATGTCCCTCTGGGGGAAATAGATCTTCTTTGTGCTGAAAACTTGGTCTTGGGCTGTCTAGAGCCAACTTTGAGGTCTACAAGCAGAACTTTTAGAAAGCAGTTTCCTGTGATGTTTTCCACATTCCTTTTTGATTGAGAGATGCTTGGCGACAATGGCCTGGAGACAGCCAAAGCTGCCTGAGGGTTTTGCCTTCCGGTCTTTTGTATTCCATTCTTGCTGTTATTATCTCTCTTTTGTATACTACTTGGACCAAGGCTTAAGATAAGGATCTTAGACTTGAGTTTGAGATAACTAAATTCTGCTCTGAACTGTCTGATACATTGATGTACAAATTTTAAAAAGGTAAAAGTCATAACGTAGACCAATGTAATATTAATATATGTTAAAGGTTTTATTTCTTGATTTTAAAAGATCAAAAGATTTTTAAAAATTACAATTTTTTTTTTTGAGACAGACTTTCTCTGTGTAGCCTTAGCTGTCCTGGACTCGCTTTGTATACTATGCTGGCTTTGAACTCACAGAGATCTGCCTTTGCCTCATCAAGTGCTGAGATCAAAGGTGTGCACCACCACCCCCAACTAAACATGAAGATTTTGTTTTAGTTTTTCAAGACAGAGTTTCTCTGTGTAGCCTTGGCTGTCCTGGAACTCACTCTGTAGACCAGGCTGGCCTTGAACTCACAGAGATCCACTTGCCTCTGCCACCCAAGTGCTAGGATTAAAGGCATGTTTCACCATGCCCGGTTCAAACTTTCTGATTTTTATAAAGAATACTTGTGACTATATATGAGTGTATGATTTAACTCTAAATAGATTAACTTATAAGATTAGTCAGAGTAAAATGTGGATACTTTCCAAAATGACAAGAAACTAATCCTGTGCTTATTTGCTCTCTTGAATAGAAATTACTTGCATCATTACTGGAGAAAACAGTTTGAACTAACTAACCTCACACCAGCAGAATTGGTAAGTCAACAGAAAACCAGGTCCAATATTGCACCGAACCTTGATCTTTTCTATTTTCTAATGTCAAGCGATTTTTCTGTCACTGCTCACATGCATGTGTGATACTGGTTAACACATCTGTGTACTCACTCATATGTGCTGAGCAGAAGTGTGTATTATCTCCTCAGAGGTATACTGAAACCTTGTGAGACACACAGTTGTATTAACTTTATCTTACAGAAGCAACAATTATGGTTTGGAATGGTTTGCTGACCAGCTGATGGTCATAAATTTCATAAGTGTCAGGGGTGGCAATTGAAGAGAATCT
Organism: Acomys russatus; assembly: GCF_903995435.1. Taxonomy (NCBI): domain Eukaryota; kingdom Metazoa; phylum Chordata; class Mammalia; order Rodentia; family Muridae; genus Acomys; species Acomys russatus. The sequence goes on along the minus strand of NC_067158.1, from coordinate 568,020 downwards.
TTCAGCCATTCTTTATTTTCATTACTATTACTATTGAGTCAAGAGGAATGATGCAGATGAAAATACTTTAAAGATTGTAAATATATTACAAATTATAATGTTTTTTTTTGTGTTTTTTGTTTTTTGCTATTTCAACATCACTATGAAAAAAAAAAATAAGGCAGTAACAACTGCTGCCAGGCCAGTGTGGAAGTGTTGATCATGACAAAGGCTGGGAACACGTCAAACTTTTCCTTAGCTCTGTTCATGTTCTTATGAATTTTGCTTAAGTCAGTCTGTGCATCCATTCCTCTGCTTTTTTCCCCCTCTTTATCTTTCATTCATTAGTGGGTGGATATCATGGATAGACTTTCTTGAACTGCTTTGTGGTACTTCTCTGGAAAGGTATCTACTTTGAAATATTTTCTCACTTTGTTTTCTTTTCTCAGCAAGGAGAGTGGAAAAAAACACCTGTCTTAGACCTTGATGTTCCTGGCTGTAAACTTTTTTTTTGTTTTTGTTTTTTTGGTTTTCCGAGACAAGGTCTCTCTATGTAGCCTTGGCTGTCCTGGACTTGCTTTGTAGACCAAGTTGGCCTTGAACTCACAGTGATCCACCTGCCTCTGCCTCCCAAGTGCTGGGATTAAAGATGTGCGCCACCACACCTAGCATTCTGGCTATAAACTTGAGCAAGCATCATGAGTGTAAGACTTTGGGTAAATAACTAACCTGCTTTGTTTCAAGGCCAGCTGCCTCCAGCTGGGAGCAGGGAAATGCTTATTCCACAAGAAGGCACAAAGGAGTCTTAAATGGTTCGCTCTGCATAGGTGCACTAGATGCCTACCTTGAAGGTGATTCTCCAATGCTATGGTGGGCCATCAGAAATGCTAGTTTGGTTCCCATTTTCTTTCGAGAGATGTCTTACTAATTTCCTAGTCTTCTCGTTTCCTGTTTCTGGCCTAGTTCTTTTTCTCCCCTCAATTCCCTTCCTATCCTCTCCTGGCCATCTGTCTCTTTCTCTCCTCTCATCCTACCTTGTTCTCCTGTTTCCATCCATCCCTCTTGGCCGCTCGCCCTTTTTCAGTAGTAGTGCAAGAACCTAGGGCCTCTTGAATAGATGCAAGTGCTGTATCTATCCCTCAGCCCCAGCCCCAGCCCCAGCGCTCCCCAAGGCTTTATGTCCCTACTGTCCTAGCTTACTTTTCTTATTCTTACTGCTCCTCCCCACCTCTCCTTCCATTCTCTCTTCTTCCTTCCTTTCTGCCCTTTTTCATCTCTTGTCCTCTTTCTTTTCTTTTCAGTCCTGTTCTTTCCCTTTCACCAGGACCCTGAGACCAGGCGTCTAATAAGTAAGGAGACTAGTTCTTCCTTTACTAACTTAGAGAAGCTATGGACCTTTTTTTTTTTTTTTTGAAGCTATAGAACTTAAATCTAGAAGGAACTGCTGTTCTTCCTTCATTCTATTGCAACCTTCACCTTGTAAGCAGGGGGACACAATTAGAGAGGTGAACCCTGACTCCTGGTAGTGCCTTCTAGGACCTCACTGAGTTTCTCTGTGGCTGAACGAGCAATGTCATGTTATCTTCCATCCCCATCTTGGCTAAGCAGTGTATCGAAGGACTTAGACATACACTGGCATGGATCCTTGCTGAAGCTGGTTCATGAAGAGTCAAGCGAGCTTTGTAATGCTGGGGCTAGTAAAGAGAATGTGTGTAAACTAGAGAGACAGCCCTCATTGTGAAGCTGAGCGCCCTCCTTTGCTAATCAGAAACACATAGCAAGTGCACGTTGTAAGAAAAGTCATCTTTTGTCATGTCTATAGAGAGCTACAGCTTAATGTCCGTAGGAAAGGGAAAAAGTAGCATCCTAAGGAAGGCTGATAAGGAAGAGAGATATTGAGCTTGGTGATATGCCACCAACAAGGCTTTCTTAGAGTTCCCCAGGGGAGGAATTAAGTGCAGCACCAGATTTCCTTTGCAGTAGGCACAGAAGGCACTTCCTGCAGTTCCTGTGCTTTCCCACTGGGCTTTCCACCGGCCATCCTGGCTTAGAGGGAGCAGAGGTGGCAGCTCACGTAAAGAGGGGTAGGCAGGAGGAAAAGCTGAGTCATGTAGAGACAGGAAGGAGGCTATGGTTGTCAAAGGCTGGGGGCAATTGGGAGTGTTAATATGTCTCTTTCAGCAGGGAGGAGAACATTCTGGAAATAGTAGTCTAATTTTCTGACTATGCTAAAACCACTGAGTTGTACATTTAATGGGTACATTTCATAATATGCCAATAGTAGTTCAACAAAAGGAGTTTGAAACTTAAATAGAAGGTTGAATTTTGGAGAGTATGGTCAGGACTTTTCCTCAGGTGTCCTGCCCACGGATCATCAGTATTTCCTGTCTTACATAGCTTCATAATTTGTATTTTTATAATTTGCTCCACAACTCACAAGCATCTATCTGTAATATTGGCCATGAATGAGTGCTCCATGTTTATTATTGCTGCCAACAGAAACAATAAAGTTCTCCTTCATTTTTCCAACACTCCTGGTTTTCCATAAACCTTCTGGAATCTCTATCCTACAGGACTATAGTACTGTGCCTCTGCCTGAACTATGCCTTTAGCCCTACAGTTTACTGTGTAGTCCTGGCTGGCCTGGAACTTGCTATGTAGACAGCACTGGCATTGAACTTATAAACATCCACCTGCCTCTGCCTCTCAAGTGGTGGGATTAAAGATGTGTTCCGTCATACCAGAGTCTGTCTTTTTGGATGCTGCTTGCCCTCCACTCACCTATCCCACCGAGTCCCATAAAACAATATAGCTCTTCTGACTTTGTGTTTCTCCTACTAGACTTACAGCTTCATTTTGTAGTGTGTTTATTTACCTGACTCCTTTTCCAGACTTGGAGCCCCCTGAGGTAGATACAGTGTCTTATTAATTTCCAGTTCCCTCTTGCCTCTCTCTGACTGGTGGAATATATAAAATGCATGTTAATTGGATTTAATTGAATTGTGGAGACTCTGAAGAACAGCACAAGCTCTCCGCTTCTGTGGAATTACTCCCCTTGGTGCTAATTGCAAGAACTGGAATTACTAGGCCAGAGGGCAGAAACCTTTCCCTGTGTTTGCCATATTGCTTTCTGTAGTGCCAGCTGAAATGAGTAAGTGTACCACATCGCTGTCACCTGGCCAGCTCATCATTTAAAAACTGCTAATTAAGCAAGTGTCAAATGATGTTTCAAGAGTAATTTAATTTGCATTTCGGTGATTACTGCTAGGGCAGGACATCATCTTAGGTGTCTGTTTCCTGTTTCTGTTTCTCCTTGTGAAAATTTCTTGTTCTTTGATTATTTGTTGTAGTGATTGTAAACATGTTTTTGGTTTGATCCCAAGTGTGGGATGTAAAACAGACTTGTGTGAGGGTGTGTTGTATTTGACCACTGGAAACAGACTTGTGAGAGAACACGTGGTGTTTGTCCATTAGAAGAGGAACTGCCTTTAGTGGGTGCATGGTCTTTGCCATCTGATAAACATCCTAGTATGAATTCTGAATACATACATACATACATACATACATACACACACACACACACATACCAGAGGCTTGGCTTTTTGGTCTTTGCCTAGTTTGACTGTTCATCTCTCCACTTCATGGTGTTCCTAGAGATAAATGCTCCAGAGAACACTCTGAGGTTCCCGGTTCCCAGTGTTGCTCCAGGTTCTGGCTGCTGCAGTTGCAGTCACTTTTGCTAAATTACTACTTTGATATTTGCTGGAGTCCCAATGATGAAGAGTGGAATCGCTTCAAGGAACAGAGTCTAAAAACGTCTACTTCTCCTGTCCCTATTAATCGCTTTTCTCTCCTATATAGGGTTAGTGGGTTGAAAGAGAGGTGTAGGCATTAAAGAACCCCCAAATAAAATAGGTTTGTAAAAGTTCAAAGCCTACAATTTGTCTATTAAAGTGATGAGATAACTAATAAGCTCCTTTTTATTTTTAAAATGTGTATTTATTTATTGTGAATATGTGTGTGCTTCAGTAGAATGTTTGCATCACATTCATGCAGGACCCCCAAAAAAGTCAGAACTGGGCACTGAGCCCACTAGAACTGGAGTTCTAGGTAGTTGTGAACACCATTCAGGTACTGGTAACTACACCTAGGTGCAAAAGCAGTAAGTGATTTTAGTCATCGAGCCATCTTTTATTTCTTGCTATCTTCTATCTATCTATCTGTCTATCTATGTCTATTTTTAATCCACTTTACAGACTGATCAAGGTCCCCCTTCTTCCTCTCCTTCCAGTACCACCCTCACACTCCTTCCTTATTCCCTCATTCCCTTATTCTCAGAGAATGAGTCCCCCACGGGTACCAACCCACTCTTGTGCATCAAGTCACAGTAGGACTAAGTGCATCTTCTCCCACTGAGGCCAGACAAGGCAGCCCAGCCAGGTGAAAGTGATCCAAAGGTAGGCAACAGTGTCAGAGATATCCCCCACTCTGGTTGTTAGGGGACCAACATGAAAAACAAGCTGCTTATCTGCTACATATGTGTAGGGGGCCTAGGTCCAGCATGTACATGCTCTTTGGTTGGTGGTTTAGTCTCTGTGAGCCCCCACGGGCTCAGGTTAGTTTAGTCTGTAGGTCTTCTTGTGGTGTCTTCTTAACCTTCTCTGAGAGAGTCTACTGCCTGAACAGTCACCCAACACTCCCTATAATGTTGGAGCATCATCTTCAGCCTTCTGGCACAATATATCTGACAGACATATTTGCAAGGCAGGAACTACTGAGGCCTTGCTTACCCTGTCTTGGCAGAGTTTGGCCGTTGACTCTGCCTGCATCTAAACTTGCCAGTTTTTAGGCAGAATTCTGTCTGTGGTAGAAATGAGGACATTTCCCTCAGTGGCTGGTTTGCCACATTTGAAGCCAACTCCAGAAGGAGGTTCTTTGATGCTCATATTCTTCTTTGAGGCAGGCTGGGTGTTGCCAGGAGTTAACTTGTTTCATTGTCAAAGAATCTTTAGAATAATAAAAACATCTTTAAATGCCATGATCTACAGGTCTCTGAGGTTTGTGAAGACCTTATTTAACTATTCTACCTCATGTATCTGTAGAGTCATAGCTATCTATTAGACCTAGAGTATATATTCTTGTGATAAAATTAGAGAACTGGACACTGACTTTGGATCAGATCTAACAGGATTCATTCCTCTCAGCAAGCTGGATGCTGACATCCTGCATCCTTCATGTTCCATCCCCCGGCACCTCAGTTGCTGTTACCCATCAGAACAGGACAGCTTCCAGGACAGCATTGTAGAAAGTTTCTGATCCCAATTGGTCCAGCAGTTCAAACTGTCCTACATAGGACTCCTATTAAGCTTGAAATTTCACAACATTTGAAAAATGGACCACAAATGCTATCTCTGGCTTAAATAACCATTTTCTCCAAAAAAAAATTTTAGGCCCTTCAAAGGAATTATTTGCCCTAAATCAGCCTGAAGAAACCTTAAGAGAACAATGTCCCATTTCCTCGGGGCGGGCGGGGGGGCGTTGGATAGCTTTCTGTTTACTCTCTTGGTCTACAGATGCTTATTTTCATTAGGAGTTGGTTATAAGTATTACTTTTACAAATAGGAAACTAGGTTTGACTCAGGGCCGTATCACTTTTCTTTTATCTTTCTTTTGTAGGTAAGAAAATAGGAGCTAAAAAGAAGGAAAGGGGGGTATAGAAATATAGAGGGGGAATAGGAGAAAAGGTAGATTATTGAATCTACTCCTCATTTCAAGGCCCTAATTGTTACTCACAAATAAGGCTATTTTTTAATTCAATGGGAAAATTTCTTCTATGATTTTGTTGAAAATATTTTCTGTGACTTTGACCAGAATTGTTGTTGTTTCTTCTCTTCCTCCTCCTCCACTTCCTATTCCTACTCTTCTTAGATTTGGTCTTTTCATAGTGTCCCATATTTTCTGGATGTTTTGTACCAGGAGCGTTTTTAGACTTAACATTTTCTTTGACCAATGTATCAATTTCTTTTATCATGTCTTCAATGACTGAGATTCTCTCTTTTATCTCTTGATTCTATTAATAAAGCTTGCCTCCAAGATTCCTGTTAGAGTTCCTAAATACTTCATTTCCAAATTCCACTGTTTGTATTTTCATAGATTTCTTTGTTTCCTCTTTAAGAACCTCTATCATACTCATAAAGGCTGTTTTAAGGTCTTATATTTGTGCTTCTTTTTTTTCACCAACATAATATTTTTATTGATTATGCGGAAGTTTCACAGAATGGATTCTGAACACATTCACTTCCCAGTCTTCCCAGGCCCATCCCTCACCCTTGTGACCTCCCCCAAAGAAGAGGAGGAGGAGGAGGAGGAGGAGGAGGAGGAGGAGGAGGAAGAGGAGGAGAATCAAGTTCAATTTGTGTTGCCTCCAAAGTTATTGGAACATAGTCAGAGTCCCAGTGGCCAGCCCCTTAAAGAAAACTGAGTTCTTCCCTATCCCCATCAGAAGCCATCGAGTATGAAAAGCTATACTTTGGGGCTGGGTGTGGTGGTGCACGCCTGTAATCCCAGCACTCAGGAGGCGGAGGCAGGTAGATCTCTGTGAGTTGGAGGCCAGCCTGGTCTACAAAGCGAGTCCAGGACAACCAAGTCTACACAGAGAAACTGGGTCTCAAAAAACTAAAAACTAAAAAAGAGAAAAAAGGAAAAGAAAAGAAAGAAAAGCTATAATTCAGGATTTCTATCACCATTTTTAGGAGTTCTCTTCAATGGCTGTCTAGACTGTTCCTTTGTGTGGGGGCAGGTGAGGTGAGGACAGGGGTAAAGAGGCTGTCACAGAGGCCTTCAATGTCTCTCATTCTCAACTGGGAGTCTGCAGTCATTGATACCATTGCAGAAGAAGCATCCTTGCTCTTTACAGTCAGTGGCAGCACGGGTCATGGACTTCCACGAGGTTTCCGGCAACAGCATGGACCATGGACATTCACATGGCCTCTAGGGGCAGCACAGGCCACACACATCAACATGGCCCCTGGAAGCAGCATGGAACAGGGACATCAACATGGCCTTATGCTGGCAGCATAGGCCATGTGTGTTCACATGGTGCTTATGGTTAGCAACATGGCTTATGGACATCAACATGGTTTTAGGCAGAATTATTTGTGCTTGGGATATTCAGTGCCTGCTACAGTAGGGCTGTTCGATTTTGTGGAGGCATATTGTCCTGGTTGTTATTGATTATGTTTTTAGATTTAGATGGTGATATCTGGTCTTATCTTTGTTGGGTAGGGGTTTGTTCCTTGATTTCTGTTTCCACACTGGTTTTTTAGGAGAGTGTGGTCTCTGTGTGTTGCTTGTAGGAAACATTTCTGGGTCTTGATAGGTGTGGACACTATGGGCTCCAGATAACATGTGTTTGGGACCTGAGGCTTAGGAATGGGATGGACTGGGGGTGGTGGAGGTGTATCACGAGAGGGTGGAAAGCAAGGTGTCCCACTATGATCTGCTTAGTCAGTCCCTGGGAATGGGAGAGTGAAGAAAGGGCACAGGTATGAGATGGGAGGCTTGGACTTGGAGGGTGAGCTGAGGCTTTCAGTTAGCTAACCTGCTTTCCTGGAAAAAGTGGCTATGGGTTCCTAGGGAGGGCCTGCTGGGGTTGGGAGTGGAATACAGAAGAGTTGGAGGAGAGAGGTTAGAAGGGATCTGTGGGATCAAGTAGCGATGGGATTGGGAGGCTGCCACAGGTGTTCTGCTGCAGAGGTGGGGACGAGACTGGGGCGTTGGGCTTGGAGGAACGAAAGGAGAAGATCTGCGGTTAGTCTATCTGCTTCTCTGGAAGGAGTGGTCTGTGGAATCCTACAGAGTGGTGTAGATATTTTCCTGTTGTGCATTTTTCTTATTTTTGGATATTTTCTTATTTTTGTAAGTTTTACATTTATATATGGATTTAACTATCACATTTATTGCTATTCCTCATTTTAAGAAAAAGGTTCCTTCTCAAAGTTTTGCCAAATAATTTACTCAATATTCTGCTTTATTATCATAACAATAAAAAACTAACTTAATCCATTAGGTGTATACTGAGTACTTAGCTATTTTAAAATTTTCTTTTTCTTTTTTTTGTTTTATTGATTATTTATACAGTGGTCTACATTACATGTACACCTCAGGCCAGAAGAGAGGGCATCAGGTTACATCATAGATGGCTGTGAGCCACCATGTGGTTGCTGGGAATTGAACTCAGGACCTCTGGAAGAGCAGTCAGTGCTCTTAACCTCTGAGCCATCTCTCCAGCCCCTATTTTTAAATTTTCTATGAGTAATTCCAACATTCTATCAATATTTCTTGTATCAGTTATGATTATATGATTTCAAGTAACAAAAATCTAAGTAAAATCGGCTTAGAGAAACAGGGTTTTCTTCTCAGTTTATAGAATTCCATACTGTGTAGCTGCTAGATCATTCACATCCCTATGACGAAGAGGCTGGAAACTCAGATTCCCTTGGCCTTTCTCTTGTGCTTCCTACCTCACGGTTGTGAGGCAGTTGTTGGGCCTCTGTGTTAAAGCAGGAAGAACAGTCCTTTCTACCAGGAAAACAAACTTTTCCTGGAAACCTACCAGTAGACTTTCTCTTACTAGTCAGAGTGAGTCACATGGCCACATTTAGCTGCCACAGTGGCTGGCAAAGATTTTAGTTCTTTTGGATTCCTTAGTAGGAGACAGAAGAGAAGTGAGATTTAGGAAAGGGCATTGATTGAGTCAGCTGATGAAAAGTGTTTTAGATAGTTTCCTGTCTGCTTCTATGTCACAAGTTCACTTTGTCAAACATTTCTTTTTTTTCATGTTATTTTTTTTATTAATTTATTCTTGTTACATCTCAGTGGTTATCCCATCCCTTGTAATCTCCCCTTCTTCCCTCCCTCCCATTTTCCCATTACTCCCCTCCCCTATGACTGTGCTTGAGAGGGACTTCCTTCCCCTTTATATGCTCATAGGGTATCAAGTCTCTTCTTGGTAGTCTGCTATCCTTTCTCTGAGTGCCACCAGGTCTCCCCCTCCAGGGGACATTGTCAAATATGAGGCACCAGAGTACATGTGAAAGTCATACCCCACTCTCCACTCAACTGTGGAGAATGTCCTGTCCATTGGCTAGATCTGGGTAGGGGTTTAAAGCTTACGTCCTGTATTGTCCTTGGCTGGTGCCATAGTGTCAAACATTTCTTAAGTTGGTTTCTCACTCTGTACCTTTGCCCATTACAAGGTTGTATAGAGCAGTCTGCCTCAAGTCTGCAGCAGTTCTCCTGCCTCTCCATTGCTGAAATAGGGGCTATCAGTCTCTGTAGTAACATGCCATGTATGTTAAATTATTTTATTTATGTAATTATATTTCATTTTACAAATACGCCTTCTGTATTGAGTCTTCTATAGTGGAAGTTTTGGTTTCCTTAATAGCTCAGTTCTGTTATGTAAATATGTTTTTGTTTTAATCCCAAGTATGGGATATGGAACTGTCTTAGTTTATCCACAGCTGAGAATTGCCTCATGTAGCTTGGAGAGGGGTGTGATCTTTGCCAGCTGGAGATAGTTTAATTCTGAGGACTCAGAGAGCTTATAGATATGAGAGTCCAGAGAGAGAAGGCACAGGGCTTCAAGGAGGTGGATGGAGGAGGAAGATGGCTGCTTGTTCATCCTGCTGAGATTCTTAGTTTTTCAAAGAACCCAATGACTCTAATCAATTGGAACTAAGTCTAAAGAGGTCTACATGTCCCCTGTCCCTTCTAATTTTCTTTCTCTCCTTCCTAGGTTTGGAGGGTTGGAAGAGAAGTAGAGTCTTAAGGAAACCTAAATTAAAATAAAATAGATTTAAAAGCTAGCACTTACAGTCTTCTCTTAATTTTGATTAATTAATTTTTGATATAGCCAGAACATTAATTATTTTATAGATTTTATTGTTTTATTGTTTACCGTATTCCTTGTCAGTGGTATTCTCATTATCTATATTATTGCATACATACTTCAGAATTGTGGAATTAAAAATACTGGGTTTCAGATGAGAACAATATTAAATCTTTAATTTTGGGGGGATTTTGGTCTGGACTTTCTTTATAGAACAGGCTGGCCTTGAACTCACAGAGATCTACCTACCTCTGCTTCCTGAGTGCTAGGATTAAAGATGTGTGCCACCCATACCTGGCCCTAAATCTATAAATTTAATTGTGTTCAATTCTATTGGTTAGTACAGACATTTTCACGTTTTTAGTCTCTTGATTGTATAACTATTTCTCCACTTATTTGAATAATTTTTAAGTGTTCTAACAGTTTTGAAGTTTGTTTTTTAAAAGCCATACTATATAGTTTCTAGTCATTCGAAGTTAGAAACTTTGAGGGTGTACTGAAAGTCAGATCTCTTTCCTCATTGTATTATCCAACTATAGTTAAGGTTAGGTAAATGTTACCTTGTATTTTATTGTTATCTTAAAAATCAAATTGACTCCTTCAAGTGAAGTACCTGTCTGTCCACCCCAGAACAGAGCCACTGATCATCTCTTGCCTTCTGTGTCTGTTAGGTTAGCTAGGGTAACAGACAACTGAAGATGCACTTTTCCTCCTAATGAAGGTCCGTGTACTGAGACTGACCCAGCTGTTCTATCAGGCCATAGACCCCCTGTTTCCTTTAAACATCAGGACTATCCTGCTGTGGTGGGGCAGTCCTCAAGGTGATCACATGGTCCATGAGAAGAAAGTGGTTTTTTTCCCTAACCCAGTGCGTATCAACCTGTGGGTCATCACCCTTTTGGGGGTTAAACAGCTGTTTCAGAGGGGTCTCATATCAGATATCCTGCACATCAGATATTTGCATTACGATTCATAACAGAAGCAAAATAAGTTATGAAATTGCAATAAAAATGACTTTATGGTTGGGAGTCACCACAGCAGGAGGAGCTGTATTAAAGGATCGTGTAGCATTAGGAAGGTTTAGAACCACTGCCCTAAGCCCTATCACCTCCCCCATTCACACAGCATGTTTTTCAGACTCATTGGATTAGTTTATGTCCTTACTCACCCTAATGCAGTAATGCTGGCTATCTCACTTAGACTTGAGTTGGGACACTAGAATCATTTCTCCCATAATGTAGAGGCTTCATGTAGAAGGTATGAATATCCCTTTCACTTCTTCCATCAAATTCGGACAGTTAACAACATCTGAATAAAGGATGTTGAGGAAACAACTGTGACACACACCATACTTTAGATGCCTACCCTATTGCCAGACATTCAGGTTAGAAGTCCTTTCTTTATATTTTTCAAACACAGGGAATCAAACTACAACAGAACTGTTATTTACATGTGGTGCCAATGAAAGATGCATTATTTATAATCCCCTAGTCATCTTCTGAAACTGGATATATTGCAAATGAAAGGACCTTTTAAATGTCTGAGATATAAGGCTAAGTCATCTGCATAAAAGGAAGAACCAGAAAGTAGTCTGAAGGGAAGATCTTTGGCTAGAAGCCTTCCCCTAGACAAAAGAGCAGCGGGCCCAGCAGGGTGGGATCAGGAGGTAAAGGACTGTGGTGGTAGGGAAAAAAAAGATGTTTGTGGGAGAAAATGAATTCCATGGTTGCAAACTGTAAACTCTACCATTTGCCCTTTTCCCCATGTTCAAGTGAATGACTTTTTTCTTACTGTCTGAATAGGACACACATTTATTTAGTTAGTTTTGCTAAGGATAGAACATACAGTCATATACATGCTAGCCAGGAATACTACCATTGAGATAGATCCCCAGCCCTTGGTACATGGTCTGACTCTGTAGCCCAGGTTGACCTCAAATGAGAAATTCTTGATTACAGGTACAAATTACCATGTCTGGTAAGGGCAAATTTCTTTTTACATGGGTAAGGTTGGAGATTGGCTTTGGAACATTATGGCTTTTGGGTCTTTCTTTCTTTCTTTCACAGTAGAACCTGCCTGTTTATCACCTGCCCATCTCTCTCTCTCTCTCTCTCTCTCTCTCTCTCTCTCTCTCTCTCTCTCTCTCTCTCTCTCTCTCTCTCTGTGTGTGTGTGTGTGTGTGTGTGTGTGTGTATGTATGTATGTATATGTATAGATAAATACAAAAAGGATTAAAGGGGACTCTCATGTAAAAATCCAAAATACAATTTTATGAACAACCTGCAGGGTCAGTCCAAGTGTGGATGTGAAATTCCAACCCAGAGAGTAGACCTGGGAAGAAGGCACTAGGTATGTGGCCCTCAGGATCTTCCTTTTAACCTGAGGTACTGCCCAGAATCAAGTCCCATCTATGCTCCACTGAGGTTCTGGTGGCTTGACCTAGAATGCCCTGGAGTGCCCAACTCTCTTGTCTCCCCAGGACCAGCCACATCCTAGGTATAGGTTGGGGGCAGCCAGACAACTCCTGGGACCTCTAGAGACCCCCTGGCTTTGGGGGGTTCAGAGCCCATCAGAAGAGATATGGTAGGATCGTATGTGTAGTCACCACCCTCAGAGAAGTAGGAACTCTCCCCCAGCTCAAAGCGCACAGGCAGTTCACTGCTCCCTGTGTCCACAGCATCAGGGCCCCACAGAAACAGAGGCTGAGCAGAATAGTGTACCAGCTGCTTCCATGAGTTGGTGGTGTCACTGTTTTCTGCCGCAATGGGCCTGGGGGGGAATCTTGGGGAGATAGGAGCTCATGAACGCTGTCCAGGTCAGGCAGGCTCATGTCAGGCATGGTCACTGAGGGGCTGAACAGGGCCAGCAGAGCGCTGGTGTCCACGCTGAATGGCTTGTCAGTATGGTCTGTAGTTTGTCCAGGTTGGAGTCCATGGCATCCAAGTGGTCACTTAGCTGGTTCTTGTCTAGGCAGGTTATGCTGAGGCACTTCTCAGAGGTGGAGAGGGGTCAGGGTGCAGGGCCATGAGCTCCGGTTGTATCCACAGGGACTATGTTTGAGGCAGTAGGAGTAGGCTCGCTCTCTAGAAGGATGGAGTCAATGAAAGCAGTTGCGGACAAAGGGTTATCCATGGAAGATGGGCACCCAGGGCTGGCCTCTAGTACTCGAGGGCTGTGAGGTGGGCTGGGGGGGGGGATTCTTCTTTGACGTGGATCAGGGTGCTGCTGGACAGGGGCCTCTCATCTATGCTCCTACCTGGGGAGGCCAAAGGGCTGGAGGGGACCAGCTCAGTGATATCAGAGATTATGGGTCCAGAACTGGGGACAGAATCAGAGGTATAAAGGCTAGAGCTTCTGTAGGCTGGAGATGGAGCTGAGTATGGTCCAGGGAGTGTAGTCAACCATATTTGGGCACAGTGTGTTGAGCTGTTGTCATTCAACATCAGAGGGATCTTTCTCTTCAGTCCCAGAATTGGGTGCGACTGCACCAGTAAGATCAGGAACTGAATGAGCTAGTTGACAGCTTTTTGCTGCTGGGCATGCTTTTGCCGCAGGCTGTCTACCTCCCTTCACAGGGCCTCGTTTTCAGGCTTCATGGCCAGAAGCTTGGAGTCCATACATTCCCGTTTCTCCTTTGTCAGCTGAACATTTGTCAACAGCCTGGTGACATTGTCCTGGCATATTTTTTATGTTCTCACTCTTCAGGGTGGACACGCTGGTCACTTTCCTCCTGATGTTCTCAAGGAGCTGTTCCTGGCCACATAGGAAACATGGATGCTGGGACTCAGTGTCATCCCTCTCAGGCTTAACCAGGCCACCCCGCTCAATGTGGACTACTTTTCGGAAGCCATACATGCTGAGCTGCCGCACGAAGCTGGCCATGTTGTTGTGCTTGAAGTACTCGGGCAGAACGTCCTTGGCAAACTGGCCCTGGTCAAATGCGTGGAAGCTGTTCCCACTCTGGCTCTAGCAGATGAGTGCGTCAGTGTCCGGGTTGCTCATGAGGGTCCACAGCTTGGTTAAGAAGGCCCGGACGTTGCTGGGCCCCGCTGCACCTGGGCCCATGCCAGACCCGTCTTGGACAAAGCAGGAAGAGGCTGGGGTGGTGTTCTAGAAGAGCGACTGAAGACTGAGCTAGTGTCGTCTCTGCCCCTGCTGTCTGGGCTGCTCTGCCACCTGCTGCACTCATACAGCCAGGTCTAGCATGGCCGCAGTCATCTGCGACTAGCCAGCTTTTGCATTTCATCTGTCTGTATTTCTCTTTACATTGTAAATCCTATGATGATGCAGACCAGGTTTGTCTTGTTTTACTCTTTGCCTAATTAAGCTTTTAGTACATGAGGCTTTGTAAGTACTTGGTAAATGAATCGATGGGTGACTTTGATAAAATTGATGAAATATTTGTCCCGTCCCAAGTCCTGCTAATGTTTTATCTGTGGAATGGGAGGAGTGACAGTCACCTCATAAACTAAGTCATGAGATTTAAGTCTGATATAACAAATGGAAAACACAGCTCTGTCATTGGCTCTCCCCATGCTCATCCAACTAACTCTACAGACAACTTTTTCCTTCATTGAGACCCTTTGCTGAGCACTTCACAGGTGCGACCTCCTTCAGTCCTTCCAATCATCTTATAATTACCCAGATGCCAGTTATTCCTCCAGGAAATTCCATATACTCAGCATCTGACATTTCTTCTCACAAAAAGGTACTGAAATCTGGCTGAGAGATGGCAGAAATCTATTGCTGTCTGTTTCTTACTACTTTGTTTTCTAGAGAGGCACAGCTCAGCTGCTCAAACAAGATTTGATAGACTATAAGTGACTGGTAATTTATTAAGGGCTATCCTAGAGTGAAACACAATAGATCTACTGTTGTAGCCATGAACATCACATGACCTTAGAGACAAGCAATGATTGAGCCTGTGGTCACTAGTGAGGGGGAAGTTGGTGGTGGGTATATGAGCACCAGGAGTCAGTGGGCTTTATCTCTGCCAGTGTTTATTCCTGGATAGATGAAAATACAGAGGACTAAATTCAGAATCTTGGTGAGATTCCAAGATTGATTGGTTGTTTGGAGAAGGCAGAAAAGGACCTTATTACTGTTCATATAGGTTGTCAGGACATATTTACCACTCTAGGTTTTCTTATTTTTAAAATACAAATAATATATCTGATTCTCTCAAATGAATATTTGTGGATTTAATAAATCAATGGTCAGAATTTCTCTATAGAAAATGCAATAGAGATATAAATTATTTCAATAACTAAATATATACAAGATTCATGTAGCTATTGATGAGTTGAAGGAAAAACAGCACTGGTTTATTTATTTATTTATGTTGGTTTTTCAAGACAGGGTTTCTCTGTATAGCCTTGGCTGTCCTGGACTCGCTTTGTAGACCAAGCTGACCTCGAACTCAGTGATCCACCTGCCTCTGCCTCTGTGCTGGGATTAAAGGCGTGCGCCACTACGCCCGGCCGCAATGGTTTATTTATATTAATTGATGAGCCACAGAACTGCATTGCATATTGAGATCTCCAAGTTAATACCCTTACAATTCTACATACGCATATGACACAAATGAGCATGTGTCTACATCTTTAGATGCAGAGCAGACCCACATTCTTATTCTTAACTCCATGGATTTTGCTCCCTCAAAAAACATAAGGAAGAATTTGACATTTTTGTTATGTTATCATGACATTATTACACGCTTTAGAAGCCCAAACGACTTCTTAAAGCTTACAAGAATTAAAAAAAAAAAAAGGACAAGCAAGAAAAACCAACTTTAAGTATTCCAAATCCTTAAATGAGTCCATTGTGCAGACATGTTTGGCCCATGAGCCATGGCAGATTTCAGCAGATGGGGTGGTGATTGTTCTGAAGTTTTGGTGGATCCCCTGACACGGAACAGACAGGTGCCTAATCACAAGCTTGACTGTAACCATCTGGAAAGGACTCAGAACGGGGACAACAACCATGGTCCCACTTGATCCAGGCACTGACTTGATGAGAGACCTTGAGATCATGGAGATTGGCTATCTGCCAGCTGAAGAGAATGGAGTTTTCTTGGCTTGTGATTACTTTCAATCGTTTCTGGAAAATAGTACTTATTATTGGAACACCACTAAGCAACAGCCTGTAATGAGACCTAAAAATGAAGTGAGACTCACAAGAACTCTGGTGAAAGCTAATGCCACCATCATTGAGGGTTTAAAATGTGAACCTCACACATTTAATCCTCATTTGCACTTGTCAGTCATTTAACGCTCAGTCTCTGGAACATTTTTTATGATAGCTATCAACTGTTGCAAACAAACAGTGACAACAAGCTGTGGAACATCCACACACCCACCCCCTGGCCCTTGCTTACCGAGAGGCCAAACTCCCTCAAGGGTCACTGGGAAAATCCAGGGAGATATGGCTCCTAGGAGTGCTTAGGGCTTTTTTTTATGTCCTTGAGGCATCTGGATGCTTAGCAAGGTCCAAAGCATACTACAGATAAATTCTTTGTCTTCATTGGGCTGGACTTTTGAGCAGCATTAGATACGGTTAAGTGAGGCCGGTTTATCATTGGGCTTCCATAGCCAAACTCACTAGGTTCTTTTCTCTCTAGCTGTGAGGTTAGAGCTGTGTAGTACCTTCTGGATCCTTCTCATCTTCCAACTCCATAGAAAAGACCCGTGATCAGGCACATCTTCTCCCACATTCACTTGAGAGCCCTCTGCTTCTCTCAGAGGCTCTGTTCTCAGAGTTTATCTCTAACAGTTAATCTTTCTCTTGCAATGGGCATAGAATTTTTCTCTTTTTTTCTCATTCTGCACTCCACGTTAACAATATTTTCAGGAAACAAAATCAATATTATGTTACAAGGGCATATTTTAGTGTTAGAGTAATTTATTCAAGATTAATAATAATAGAAACACTTGCCACAATCAAAGGAAAAGAAAAAACACCTGTTCTCTCCCTGGATTTTTACTGATTTGACCTGTCTGCAATCTCGCTTTAGGAGCATACAAAATCCCTGAGCCCAGGTGCTGGTGTGGTGTCTGAGCTGTGCTCTGGTCTCCTGGTGAGCCTCTGAACTGTGTGCTGGTGTGCTCCCCTCTGTGCTCTGGTCTCCTGGAGCCTTAGATTAGGCCCATCTTCACCTTCTTTGGTCTTAGGCTCTCCATGTTCTGGTCACCTGCTTAACTATCCTCTTTACTTTATATGCTTATTTCTATTAAAGTTGAGCTTATTGAAAGAAAAAAATCTTGATAATTAGCTACCGAAGAAATATATGTTCATTTTATAAGTAGAAAAAAGAGGAAAATAAAACTCACCCAAAGTTCTTTCACACACAGCTTCCAAAGATAATGACTGTGATTCTATTGGTTTAGCTTATCTGTGTTAGAACCTGTCTTATCCCAACTCTAGTCTTGCAAGATGCATTTTGCTTGGATTAATCTTGCCAGGAAAAGAATGGAAACACAATGCAATGTGTCTGGCTGCTGCATCAGAAAAACTTGAAGAGTCTAAACTGCATCACTGCACTGTGTACTGCTACTGTGTACATATCACCAGGAATATTTTAAACTGCAAGCCAGCCTGGGTGTATGGGAGTTCAGCAGTATTTTAGAAGTTAAAACCATACTCATAGCATTTCTGCACTTGAAATTATTCTACTAGCACAAAAATTATAAACACAAACCTGATCTTATTGTATCAACTACCGTAGCCAAAAGTTGGGAATCTCTATGCCATAGAGTCTACGGATTCAATGATCTAGAAGTGGAGAGGTAAGTTGTGACTATACATCTAAATGAAAAATACTTCCATTAAAGTGTAACTGCTGAAATAATGTAAAAATAGGAAAATTAGTGTAATACAATAGTAAATGAAAAAAACAACATACAATTTGGTAAGAATATTTATGGATACAGACTATGGACACTGACTGGAAGATAATCCTCAAAAAAGACATCATAGTATGTTCACTGAACCTAGAGTTCACTGATTCTGTTAGTCCAGCTGATTAACAAGCTCTGGGATTCTCCTGCGTCCACTGCCATGGTGTTGATATAGAGGCACATGCCCTCACGGGTGCTAGAGACCCAAACTCAGGTCCGCACAGGTGGCAAACATTTTCCTGTCTGAGCGTCTCCCCAGCACAGTGTCTCCTGTGCTCTGCTTTCTAACCTTGAGGACTGTGTCTCGATGTTGTGCCAGCCATCCTGCAGCATGATTAATTCTTTGAGAAGGAAAAGCTGGGATGACAGAACCTTGATGGCACTGCCTAGTCACTGAAGGAGCCTAAGGATATATGGCCCCATGGCTTCTGGGTAACCACACACACAAATGTACTCATAGTTTGAACCATTTATTGTGTTTTCTAATATGCATGTCAATGCATCCTAACTGATGTAGCCAGACAAAATCAAGACTTGTCAACATGCAGTGCTATCCAAGCATAGAGGAACCGCAAAGTGAGCATCAGAGCACATACAGATAATTTAACAAAATGTTATACTTTTAAAGAATGAAACCCCACTAATTCATTAAGTACTTATTTAATGCAAGTTTCCATGAATTTGCTGATATTTCTTGGCATAAAAATATTGATTAATATTTCTTATTAAAATAAAAACAAAAATCTACCTACTCTGACTTGCAATTCTTTTCAAGCGTGTATGCCTTGGGAAGCCAACTAGTTTGTTTTGGTGCCAGCTTTTCATTCTCATTATGCCCTCGAGCTTCTCTTCATTTATTACTCGATTATGTAAAATTGAACAGTCTAGGATGTGAGAATGTACTACCCAGGGGGTGAGGATGTAATTTTTGTATTGATCTACTGTTCTTCAACTAAGCTTCTATTTCTGTCAATACAAATCTGGTTTTTTAAAAGATGATAACAAGTTATTGAATTTGCTGAGAATGGATTGTCTTGAAGGCTGGAGAAGCGCTAACAAAATAGCTTGTTATAAATGGACTCTACTAAATCCCACTTACCCTATTCTTTCCAAATGGTTGGTGACATAGTGTGTTAGCTGACCCTCAGGTTAAAAATAAACGCCAGGTGCGTGCGCTCTGTGATGGCTGTCAGTGAGGTAGAGGATCCATGGTTTGGCCTGGGCAGTAAGCATAGAAGTGAAAAGGCATGTGAGTGTTAAGAATGAAGAGGCCCCAGTTTGTGCTGTAGCATGATGGCAGGGCAGGGAAAGGTAGCCACCATGTGTCGACTCTGTGGCTACTTTTGTTGGTTGGGTGCTCGGCCTGGCTGGGAACTAAGGGACAATGTGGCAGGTGACCACTAAGATCTTCATGGAGCTTTTTGGGAAAACATGGTTAGTTAGAACATGGGTTCAGATCACAATAACTTCAAGCCATGGAAAACCCACCTCAAAGTGTCATATACAGATGTTCTAGTTTTTGTTGGGCTAAGGTGGCAAAAACCTGGCTATCTGTGTGAACACCATAATATCCATGTATACGTGAGGCCCTGTACCACAACTACATGGCTTTGGGATGCTCAGAGCTTCAGTGATTCACACTAATAAAACTGACTGTGAAGATTACCTAAAAAGTTGTCCTTTAATTGAGCAATGATAGTCTTCCACTCCCATGAGCCTTTCTCAATGAAATTGATCACTTGTAGGCCTGGCTCAACTGATCACTTTCTCTGAACCTGGGCAGAATAGAGCCGGGTCAGTAAGAACTTTGATGGCAGCAAGACTGATTAAAAATTCCTTCAAGGACTGATATTTAGAGTTAGCAAAACAATAAGTCTTCATTCTTGGAGCGAGTGAAAAATAAACTCCAAAGGAAAGAAAATAGTTTTCTGAAAATACACTTTCCTTCTCCTCACAGGAAGAGCTTGGCAGTCTCCATTGTCAGCAGCTGTGCCTGGGAGGAGATCATATTTGTCCATGTTTGCAGTTGTTTAAGATCCATACAAGTCTGTATACCTTGTCATGATCTGTATACCTAAATTTCATCCAAAAGAAACTCTCAAAAAAAAAAAAAAAAAAAAAAAGAATTAAGAAAGTTTAGTCACAGGAACAACACAAAGAATTTCAAGTGTGTTCCAGGCCCCATCAGCTCTCTTTATAACCATACATGCAACCAAAGTGTATTTTTGTGGCTTCTGCGTAATTCTCATAATTGAAAACATATCCTTTAAAAGATCAACAGACCCACCCATGTAGAAGAATCCAATCAGTCCTCCCAAGTTGGCAGCCTCATGGAATCACTGCTCCCTCCCATGAGGAGGCCTGTTCTAATATTCCTTGTCACGTGGTGAAAGGCTGAGTGGGCAGACCAAAGTACTTCAGTGTGCCCAGAACTGCCCAGTTCTGCAGGGCTGGCAGCGGGGTGATATTCTGGCCCCCCAACAATCCATGAACTCATCCAGAGGACCCAAGACAAAGCTGAAAGTTCCCTGAGCATTAGGACAGAGCGTTGCTGGTTCCCATCCTATTCTTATGGCTCAGCTCCATATGTTAAATGCATTTGGGAGCCTGGCTGGCACATGCCTATAATCCCAGCACTCAGGGAAGCAAAGACAGGCAGATCTATGAGTTTGAAGCTAGCCTGGTGTACAAAGGGAGTTCAAGATAGCCAGCCAAGGCTCCACACTGAGAGAGATCCTGTCTCAAGAAACCAAAACAAAAAACAAACAAACTAACAAAAAAGGCATTTGGGGATTTTTTTTTTTTCTATTCAGAGAAGGCAGAAGAATCCTGACCTTATTATTTGTAGCTTAAATCCTCTTTGCTTAATTTCACAAAATATAGTCAATCAAATGAGGTCTGTGTATCCATCGAAGTTTTACCAGAGAGGTAGAACGGCTTTTCTGATACCAGATCTAACAGCATACAGTTGGTGGTGTTGGTGATGGGTGACACTGCTGCTTTTCTTCTGCCTTTGGTGCTGGAGCTTGAAGTCAGTGGCTCAGGTACTCAGGGAGCAAAACTGGGTGTAAAGTGCAAGAAGCACAGCCATGTCGCAGTACGTGAGGGGAATGGGGAGGCACGAGGGTAGGTGAGACCTCACCCTAGGTTCTCAGCTTCCTACACACCTCTAACTTCTGTGATGCAGCTGTCTTTCAGAAGAAGCTGGTAGTTTCTTTCCCACAGAGGGAAGGATACTTTACTTCAGAATCACAAAAGCTGATGGAGAAGACCTAGTGGCAGTTAGAGGTACTGTTTCATCCTTTTCCTTGGAGCCCACATCAGCAATGGCATGTGTAAGTGGCAATAGCACCCATGTGTGCACCACCTTTGTCAGGATAAAAGTATTATTTCTCTTCTCAGCAAGCCAATAGGGCAAGAAAGAGAATTCTGGGAACTGTAGTCTCAGCTTAGCTAAAGTGACACAGATAGTATGCATCCACTATAGAACAAAACAAGGTTAACTGAGTAGTCAGATGTGCTTACTGATGGTAAGAAATCAGACACGTTGACTTATTTCATAGAGAGTCTAGGATGGGACTATAAGGGCTGAAAGTTTGGGCCTGAAAAAATGACGCAGTGGTTAAGAACACTTATTGTCATCACAGAAGACCAGAGTTCAGTCCCCAACACACACATTGGGTAGCTCACAACCACCTGTAACTCTAGCTCCACGAGGGTCCCCTTCTCCTGGCTTCCTGGGGTGCACGCACACCCACCTACCCACACCCACCAAACAAACAAACAAACAAATCTTAGACCTAGAGGCTCAGCAGTTAAGAATGTGTACTGCAGCTGCAAAGAACCCAAGTTCTGTTCCCGGCACCCACAGCAGGTGTCTCACAACTGCCTGTCACTCCAGTGCCAGGCGATTGTTACTCTTTTCTCACCTTAGACAAACACATACAACATACATAATTTAAAAGGTCAGAAATTAAGAAAGAACTTTTGTAAAAAGCTAAAAAACCCAGCATAAGTTATTTTGAGTCAAAAGAAGATACAGAAAAAACAAACAAACAAACAAACAAACAAAACAAAACAAAAACCCTAATAGACACTTTGGGCAAAGCTAGAAATGTTAAAGGCACATGAACCCTCCTCAAGAAGAGGCTTCTGCAGGGGTCTCTAGCAGCAGTGCACTAGCTGCAAGTACTAGGTGGTCACCAAATTGTTCTAATGAGAGGTGGGAAGGCACTCAGGAGAGAACCAGGGAGACCGAGCCCTCTCCACTCACTAAAACAGAGATTCAGAATAACTCTGGGTTATTTCTCTGGGCCCCTGGGGAAAGCGCATCTGCCAATCACCAAGGGGGAAAGGTGAGGTCTTGCATCTGCTCTGTGATCTGTCTACAATCATTCCATTCTTAGCAGCCTGGGGGAGGGGCAAAGGTGGAGTTCTCCAAAAGTTCCTAGAATTTGTTTTTGTTTCTAGGTATGGTTTCACTATTTAGTCCACTCCGGTCTCTAACCTGAGGTCCTCCTGCCTCAGCTTTCTGGGATTACAGGGCTATGCCACCATGCCCACTGGGTTCCAGAAATTCTTAAGAGTCTCTCACCTGTTTTGACTTCTAAAATTTTCTCTAAAAGGAAGCCTTTAGAATCTTGTCCAGTCTTGAGTCATGTCTAGATGGGCCGAATAAGCCAGTGACAGTTCATTTTAAAAGCTATCGTCCTGCTCAAATTATGGCACCAGCCAAGGACAATACGTGCAGTAAACTTTGAACCCCTACACAGATCTAGCCAATGGACAGGACATTCTCCACAGTTGAGTGGAAAGTGGGGTCTGACTTTCACATGAACTCTGGTGCCCCATATTCGATCACGTCCCCTGAATGGGGAGGCCTGGTGGCACTCAGAGGAAGGATAGCACTACCAAGAAGAGACTTGATACCCTATAAGCATATACAGGGAGAGGAGGTCTCCCTCAGTCACAGTCATAGGGCAGGGGAGTAAGGGGAAAATGGGAGGGAGGGAAGAATGGGAGGATACAAGGGATGGGATAACAATTGAGATGTAATATGAATAAATTAATAAAATATATATTTTTTAAAAAGCTACCATGGTGTAACAGCTAATGACAGACATTCTGAAAAATTTCACATTGGGAAGATGTTTATTTAATTAGGCTTATAACATTAAGAACTGTCACTTTTCCTATACCTCATTAGGCTGTGCATCTTGCTTATTGGAGGCATATAATTACCCTAAGTGTATTTATCCTTGACCTGTCCATGTTATAAATATTTCAGTGCTTCCTGTGTGAGAAGATGATTCACCCATTTTATCTGTGGATTGCAGAGAGAGATTCATTCTGGACAAAACTAGGAATGCCCCTCAGACTCTGAATAAGTATAAATACAAGAAGCACTGTATTTCAGTTTTCATATATTTTAAAGAAAGAAAAATATTAATTAGTCTGAATGATATAAATGCAAAAATGGTTATATTGTCAGAAAGAGAACTGATGTTATGAAAAAAGCTAAGAGGGGAAAAGAAAGAAATGTATTATTTAATTGATGAAGACTGGCCTGCAAAGAAAGAAAATATCTCCCTGGATGCCTCCATTACCCTCAGAATGTTATTTTCTGTGTTTGGCAGAAGCATGACCTCTACATGTGCAAGGAATACGTGCTGCTTAGATTGACTGTATTTCACTGCTGTGACCAGTCTGACATGAACTACAAGCATCTTCACAATGCAGAATACATCAATAATTGACCATCTCAGCACCACAGAGTTGAAATTGGTTTAATGCATGTACTATAGTGCTTAAAATATT
The DNA here is from genome assembly GCF_903995435.1 of Acomys russatus. NCBI lineage: Eukaryota > Metazoa > Chordata > Mammalia > Rodentia > Muridae > Acomys > Acomys russatus. Next base: position 544,437 of record NC_067158.1, on the reverse strand, counting down.
CCAGAGTATATCTCCAGATCAACATAGCTTAAATCAATTTCTACCAGATACATTGACACTAAGGACCCAAATTATATAAAAATTCACAAAGAATGGAGCCTTAGCTCCTTAGAGTTCCTAAACGGAATGGAAGCAAACCATGGCAAGAGCTATATTCAATTAAAGGCCTTTGAGCAAGGCCAAAGAGCCAAACAAGCCGGGTGCTTTGTATGAATGATGGCGTCTTTCAGGATAGCTTTCTTTCCAGGACAGAATGCTCACAGTGACTTTGGTAAACTGGAGCCCTACAACACACGCCAATCTAGCACAGACTCACTACCGAAAGCTATGTTGAAAGTAAACGTAGACAGATGAAGGCTAGAAGGTCTAGCCATGGCCATTGAGGTACCTTGCCTCCAGAAGTAACTGATTTGTGACTCTATTTCTTAGAGACAAAAATGGGTTTCTGATTAGAATAGACATGCCTTTTCCCCCTCGGGATAAGTCAGGAGAGCAGCATTTCTGAGTGAGTGAGTGAGTGAGTGAGTGAGTAAATGAGTGAACATTTCTGCCTTTAGACATTACCTCCTGCATGAGTGAAGCCTATTTCCTGTTTTCCTTCTTCCGCTACCTCACCACTAAAGAGTCTTGATACAGATATATTAATTATTCATTGGGATTCATTGATCGGTCTTTACTAGAGTAGAACAGATTCATCTCAAGATAAAAAAAAAAAAAAAAAAAAAAAAAAAAAACAAGCCTGTAACAGGCTATTGCAGCACTGTTTTTCCTGGCAAACTCGCAGATGTGTAGTGTTTTCTCTGAGAGTCTGCCCTCTGTGATACTCTGCCTTAAGAAGAACAGAAAAACTGGCTGTGTCCCTGTGGATACCTTGAGAGGAAGGAAGACAAGGCATAAAACATTTACAGGTTCTCTAGAAGGTTTCCTTGGGCACACCATTTATAATTGGCCCAGACTTGGAGGCCTGGTATTGAGAAAGACCTCCAGCTTCAGAAGAGATCATAAGCCAGTGTGGTACTGGCAATCTCCAAGCAAATGGAAGGCTATGAGCCATACACTCAAGTCTCCTCATCCCCATGTAAGTCTTGTAGCTGCCCATAAAAAAGCTTGACCCCAAGTACTAGATCTAACACACGTGCCAATGACTCCCCAAGCCTGCTTTGGGCAAAAGAGCATTGAATCCCTTATGAGATTCTTTTATACCAACTTTAGTGAATGACCGGAGATACATAAAATCAGCTTGAATTAATACTAAAGGTGAGGAAAGGGTGATTTGACAGGATATTGTTGAAAGAAGTGACTTAATATGTACATAAAGTAAGTTTTCTTATATTCAACACTGTGAAACTATTTAAATAAACTGATTACCTAAAATGTTTACTATTTTAGTTTCTATATATTTTTAATTTAGAGCTAAAATATAACCATGGGACTAAAAAAGGGTAAACTGTCTCCAAGGATGTTCTCTCTGTCCATAATGAGGAGCTCAGGGCAGCCTAGGGTCTCAGAGTACTGCACAGGCAGCAAAGAACCCAGGATCTAGTCAGTCAGCATGGCAAAGTTCCAGAAAGCCCCATTTGCTCCCTCTCCTTAGTTTCCTTGCCCAGAAGATGGCCACTTTGGTTGTGGATTTCCTCATTGCTTGCTCATATGCAACTCAGGATTTGACCTTTCATAGAAGTCACTTGGCACATGCCAAATATACATTAAATACACCTCAATTAAATAATTACATATACCATACCAATTGTGTAAGCAGACATTTTGGCTTTGGGGCTTGTGCATTGTCCTGGCAGTCAGATTGGATCTCATTAATATTCCAGAAGGGTGTTACTACGGATGTTGGGGATGTATTGAGAGCCTGATGTAGTGGCCCGTTGGGTGGGTGATCTGGGATCTCAGAAGGCTGTGTCTCCATCCACGAATGGCACTTGGTCACCAGCCTTCTCTACTGTGGCTCCTTTGATCCTTCAGTACTAAGGGCAGAAAAGAAGTACACACACAAAAAAGCCTGTAATGGGAGACAGCCTTGGCTACTCCCCATTCCTGCCCTAAAAAGCTTTTAGAAAGTTAATTATTAAGCATTTAATATACAACAAAATATTTAAAAAATAACAGCACAAATTAAGTTGTATCCAGGTTTTCAGACAATGGTTGGCTATGATCACTTCAGATAAAGAGGGAATGACAAGAACGTTCCTACGGAGCAGGTAATTAAAAAAAGGGTAACGCTAATAAGACACTGCTGAGAGCATGGTCAGTGCTTGTAGTGCTGCTCTGAAGACTTAAACTAGATCCCAAGAAGCATGTGTTTTACAGAAGCCTCTCTGCAGCCTACACCAAGAGAAGAGACTACCAGAAGGTTTTGCAGATTGGCTATAAGACCAATTGTCCTGGAGCCCACTTGAAGCAGAGGTTTTCCAAGAAAAGCTGCAGTCTTGAGTTCTTAAACTGACTTGAAGAAGCCAAAAGAGCCTGTGAGGAGAAGTTAAAACATGAAGCCAATAGTCGCCAACTCAAAGAAGGCTTGTGGAACATGGAGGCCAGGCTGCAGAGCAAAACTCACAAATCCTTTCAATGTGCCTAATCTATATCAGAAGTTGGAGACCAGTCCCTGGACAAAGACACTGCTTAGTGACACTATCTACCAGGAACTGACAGCAAGAACAATGTGATATGCAATCTGGGCACAAAGCCACAAGATCTCTGATCATGGCCACACGCAATGTCCTCCTTGGGGAGTACAGATAAAGAGGAAGAGGCTGCCAAGTGCCCTTCTTTCACCTCCTTTCAGAAAGGAGGTCAAACAGAACCAATAGACAACCTTCCAGAGAGTAAGAGACAGTTGCAGAATGATGCTTACAAGGAGAAATACTTCAACACAAGCATCATGACAGGGTCAAGAAACTGGGCTGGACTAACATGACTTATGTAACCAGTCAAGCAGCTGTGTTCTTTGAAAGGGATGACTACAACAAAGTCCTCGAGTTTGGAGGCCATTGCAGTGGGTAGAGAGGACTGAGAAGAGTACCAACAGTACCCAAATTGGCACTTCCTGTTCCAAAGAAGAAAAATACAATGATGTCATCATCTCCACAAGTCTCTGACATAGGACCAAACCTCAGATAGGCTTATAAAAGGCCAACAAGCAGAGAGAATCCTAAAGGAAGAAGAGTAGGTGGCCTACACCAACTCTGCCTTGGCATTGGAGGAGCAGACTAAGGGCAATGAATGCTTTCAGGAAAGGGACTACCCCCAGGCTATGAAGCACTATATAGAAACATTCACTGGAACCCAAGAGCTGCCAAACTGTACAGAACCATCTGCCTGCTACACCAAGCTCCTAGAGTTGCATCTGGTATTTTGGGACTGTGAGGAATGTAGCTAGCTAGAGCTGACCTTCATTGAGGCTTACACAGGGACCTTCTACCCTGGGAACATGAAAAGTGATGCTAACGCTAGGGATGTGTGTCAAGGATGCTATATTTACAGTACAATTGACAGGATAGTTCAGAGGATGTAAAGCCAAAGACATGGCCAACTCCAAGGTGTGGCTTCTTGAAGTAGGTAGGAACAAACACAGAGACCCACACTGGACAATGCACAGACAGGGAGAGACTTTGGAGCACTCAGTTCTAAATAAGATGTTTTTTTTTAATCAATGTCCTCCCTTCAGAGATCAGGGACCTATGCAGAAGAGGAGGACAAGAAATTGTAAGAGCCAAAGGTGATGGATGACACCAAGGAAGCAGTTTCTTCCAGACACAACAGGGCTGATGCACATATGAACTCACAGAGATGGTAGCAGCATGCATAAGGCTTGCATAGGTTCAAGCCAGACAGAGTCCCAGCACTGAGACTGCGGAGTGGACACAGGCTTCTGCCTCTAATCAAGATGCTATCTGCAACTGATAACCACTGGCAAAGGAAAAACTAGTTTTCTCCAGTGGAGAAAAACTCTTGGGCATATTAACCATACTTTAAGCCAAATGCCCAGGAGCAGGTAGCCAACACAGAACAAACTCAAAGGTAATTTTGTGGACTTTTTGTCTCATTTATGTGTGTCCTAATACATATGCCACTATGCCAGTGCACATGGGGCGGTCTGAGGACAACTTTCCACCATTTGGGTCCTGAGGATCAAACTCAGGTTGCTTGCCTTGGTGGGAGGTGCCTCTACCAGGTAAGCCATCTTGCCAGCACATAGTTCTACTTTAACCACTCTTTCTCCCTCTACATTTTGTCCTTTCTCCTCACATCCATTCTTCTAAAACAAGCCTTTTACTCACTTTAAATATCTTTATTAATGTCACTGAGATTGTCTTATTACCTACTATTCTAATAATTTGACTTTTCTCACTCATTGCCTCTCCGGATTTGCCCTTGCTTTGGTTTATTAACTCGTGTGGCTTATAAATGGATATTGGGAGCCATACTTAGCAAGTGTTCTGCATTTTCACACCTGGGATATTAATCTTTACTAAGTTGTAAAAGGACCAGTCTAGGCCAGTTTGTGTTTGCTTCTGTGGCCTAGGAGTTTCACTGTCCTGGATCCTCATAATTAAAGTAAATTTCTTATACTCTTGTTCGTTAGGTCTCTTTGAACATTCAAGCCACTTGGAGGAACTTCTAACAGTAATAGACTAATCTGCCCTTATCCCATGACAACTCCATTGGAATTCCTGAGGTGGCCTACAGTGACCATAATTTTAAACTTCTACATCACTCTAACATGCAGTGATGTAAGACTGACTTAGATAAACACCACCTTAATAACATCCCAGAGTTATTTCCCACACTATTTTAAATCAAGACACATGGCTAATAAAAGAATATTAACTAAAAATATTAAGTAAGCAAATACAGTCACAAAGAAACTAAAAATGTTAGAATTTAAGCAACCTCTTACTATGCAAGTTCTTATAAATAGTCACATAAATAGATGCACAATGTTTGGAAAGAACATAGGCTCCTTCCTAGCTCATTGTAAATCCATTATTTAGTAAAGAAAAAGGCCAATATATGTATTTTAAGAAAGGATGAGAATTAAACCTGTGCAAAGGGAAATTCTGCATATGGAATGTATCAGACTGCTTATGCATAGCTTCTGGGGTTTTCTTTGTTCTCATGTAAGAAACTGGAGTGAGTCAGAGTCAAGCTACATGCTGAGTTTAACTCATTCCACAGTATGCCTGGCACAGGCATACTTAAGGTCAGCAGGCTTATCCAAAGTTTCAGCTTTTAGTGGAAGTTGTTTTTGACTGATTGCATGGGACCAGGGGTTCTGAACACTTATTATGACTGATCCAAGGGCTGAACACTGCTAGGCAGATGGTATGCTGCATCCCTGTGATTTTTGATACTAGCTAAATCCCTTGGACATGAGTAGTTCATGGGTCCTTAATTCTTTAGTTGCTTCTGGGCCCTATACCTATTCCTATGGCCCCAGCACATCTGGCTATTTCCACAAACCTCAAATCTCAAAATAGACAGTAAAAGGCTTTGAACTGTTTCTGAGACTTGGGTCGCCTATGGAATTGGACGTGGGCACTAACCTAAGACTATAGAGAATAGGAGACAGGGCACACCAGGCACCTCAAAGAGCCAGGATTGTTCCTGACACCAGGAAGAATCCTACTCAGACTCTTGCCCAGTAGAGAAGCCAGGTGAGGCCTGGCCTGCCCTCAGCTCCAGGGGTTCAACTAGGCCTGAAAAGGTCCACTGATGTCAATAAGCTCTTCCAAATTAAACTTGTCTTTGAAGGCAAACCATAAAGTTCCAGAGAGCTACATGACAATTCTATCTTTTGACATGTACTATTTTATCTTAGTGACTAATATGATACTTTTCTTTTTTCTTTCTCTTTTGGACATTTATACCATAGATTTTCTTTACTCATTGCAAGGTAATTATAAACAGAGGCTTAAGAATCAGCTATTTTAAGCTCTCCTATACTTATAGACCAATAGGATTAATATAGTAAAAGTCACCATTCTACCAAAGCAATCCATAGATTCAATGGAATTCTCATCAAAATTCCAATACAATTCTTCACATAACTTGAAAGGACAATTTTGAGCTTCATTTGGAAACACAAATAACTCATGAATGATAAAAGAATTTCTGGCGGTATCACCATCCCTGATCTCAAATGGTACTATAGAGCTATAGTAATAGAAACAGCTTGGTACTAGCACAAAAGCAGACATTTTGACCAATGAAATAAAATTTAACACCCAGAAATAGGTTTTTGCACCTACCAACACCCAATTTTTGATAAAGAAGCTAGAAATACTCACTGGAAAAAAAGACGACAGCATCTTCAGTGAATGGTGTTGGTCAAACTGGATGTCTGCATGTAGATGAACACAAATAGAGCCATACTTTCCACTCTGCACAGAATTCAATTCCAAATGGATCAAGGACTTCAACATAAGGCCAGATATACTGAAACTTATGGAAGAGAAAGTGAGAATAGCCTTGAACTCATTAGCACAGGACAAAACAAAAACAAAAACAACAATAACAAAAAACCTTTCTGAACACAACACCATTAGCCAAGGAATTAAGATGAACAATTAATAGGTTCTTATGAAATTGATAAGCTTCTGTATGGCTAAGAACACCATCATTGGGACTAATTATACAGAATGTAAAAAGATTTTTTATCAACTACACATCTGATAGAGGGTTAATATCCAAAATATATAAAGAACTAAAAAAAACCTAGATATCAAGAAAACAAATAATCTAACTAAAAATGGGGTACAAATCTAAATGAAAAATTTAAGTAGAGGAAACTCAAATGGCCAAGACACACTTAAAGATATGTTCAAAATCCTTAGTCATCAGGGAAATGCAAATCAAAGCTACTTTGAAATTTCATCTTACATCTGTCATAATAGCTAAGATCAACAAAACAAGTGACAGCTCTTGCTGGCAAGGCTCTGGAGTAAGAAGAACACTCAGTTATTGCTTTTGGGAGTGAAAACTTGTACAGCCACTATGGAAGTCAGTGCAGTGTTTCCTCAGAAATATGGGAATTAATCTACCTTAGGATCTAGCTGTGCCATTCTTGGGCATATACTCAAAGGACACTTCATCCTACTACAAAGAGACTTGCTCAGGCAAGTTCATTGGTGCTGTATTCAAAATAGCCAGAAATTGGAAACAACTTAAATGTCTGTCAACAGATGAATGAATAAATAAAATGTGGTATATTTATACAATGGAGTATTACTTAACTGTTTAAAAAACAAAATCATGAAAGTCACAGATAAATGGATGGAACTAGAAAAAAAATCACCCCAAGTGAGGTAACTCAGGTCCAGAAAGACAAATGTGGTATGTATGCACTTATATGTGTATGTTGGTTGTTAAGTCATTGATAAGCAAGCTGTAATTTGTATAACCACAGACGTTAGGAATAGAGTAAGGGCCTATGGGGTAAGAGTGGATTTCCCTAGAAAGGAGAAACAGAGTAGATAGTTATAGATGGCAGGGCCCTGGAACCGGAAGATCAAATGGAGGGAGAGGGAAGTAGAAGGGAATATGGGGGAGGGACAGCTAAAATTAAGGGTCATTTTTGAAGGATTATAGTAAATCTAATAGAGTAGAATCTTCCTAAAATATATACACATATGAAAACAATATATGAAATTGCCAAATAGTGGAGGAGACAGAGCCCAAACTGGACATCTTTCCTCACAAATGAAGGTTTTGGTACCAGAACTCAATTCCCAGGGTTATATCTAATTGAATTGTTGGCCAAAGAGATCCTGGGAACCTCAAACAATCTAGGCTATTGCCAAGGCTGTTGCTCTCCACAAATTTATGGTATGGTACTATTTGCTGAAAACAACATCTACACAACTCAGTGAACCTCAGAGAAGTAGAACTGATACCTACCTAGAGCCTTCACCCATGGTCCTGAAAGGTACCATTCATGCCACCATAAGCAAAAAGGTGAAAACCAATCCTCTTGCAAGAATGACCTGCTGCAAAACACACTGGTGTAATAGTGGCACAAAGCTTATGGGAATAACCAACCAATATCTGACTTGAGTTAAAGTCCACTCTATGAGATGTAACCCTAACCAATGCTCCTTGAGTGGCCAAGAGCCTGACCCTAGATAGGCCAGGGATCTAGGGAAAAACCAAATGATACTGTTTTACTAAAGCAGTGGCTTTCAACCTTCCTAATGTTATGACCCTTCAATGAAGTTCCTCATGTTTTGGTGACCTCCAACCATGAAATTATTTTCATTGCTACTTGACAATTATAACTTCACTGCTGTTATGAATCATAATGTAAGTATTTTTGGAGATAGAAGCTTATCAATGGTTACAACCCACAGGTTGAGAACCACTGAGCTAAAGGAACAATAAATATGTTCCTTATGATATTCTTCTATACTCATAGATCAGTGCCTTGCTCAGCCATCATCAGAGAAGCTTCTTCTTGAAGCAGTTGGAAGCAGATACATAGGCACACAGCTAGATAGTGTGCAAAGAGAAACCTCGTAACATTCAGCTCTAAAATGGATGCCTTCCTCAAATCTTTCCCCTCAAAGCTCAGTGAACCCCACAGAAGAGGAGACAGAAAGATGTAAGAGCCAGAAGGGATGGAGGACACCAAGAAATCAAGGCTTTCTAGACACAAGAGGACCAGTGTACATGTTTTCTCACAGGGACTGTGGCACCATGCTCAGGACCTGCACAAGTCTGCACCAGATGGAGTTCTAGCACTGAGACAGGAAGTAGAGACGTGACCCATCCCTAACCCAGAAGCTATCTTCAATTGGCAGCCATTTGTACATTAAAAAAAAAAAGTCTCAGTGGGAATACAGACCACTCTCAAGGGCAGGCCCCATGCCCAGAAATCGATGGCCAACACAAAACAAACTCAATGCCATCTTTGGTGATTGTTTTGTCTTATAATGTTAAGTCAAGGCTCCCCCCACCACATTGCTTTGAATATATATATAATGGCTTCTGGTTTTATGTTTTATGTGATTCCTGTGTGGATGAACATGTGTGCCTCTGCATCTGTATGCATTTATTGTACTTTTTTTTTCTCGTTTTCTGGTTTGGTTGTTTTGTCCTATTTGGATTTATTTGTTTTTGTTTTATCTTATTTTGTTTTATTATTATTCCTTAGATGCCTTTTTGTTTTTTAACAAGAGATGGAAAGGGTGTGGATCTGCATGAGAGGTGGGGAGGAACTAGGAGGAGTGGGGGAGGGGTAGCTAATCAGAATACATTGTATGAAAAAAAATCTATTTTCAATTAAAACAAAAAGAATCATCCATTTTGTGCTGGCTGTGGAGGCACAAGCCTGGTCATCCCAGCACCAAGAAGGTACTACATCTCTCTAACTGTCCCTAAAAGTGACATATTTTAATTAGAAAATTATTTCTGAATCGTGAACCAAAGAAGCTGTTATTAAGTGTTTACAGTGATGCTCCTCTCAGTTAAGGGAGAGCCTGCTCTCCTTGGAATGGGCAGTCACCCAGAGGCTCATAAAAAAGCACCAAGGCTTCTCTTGTAGTACAGTCACTTATTCAAAGATTTTAATTCTCCAGTCTACATATTCATGGATTAATAATGCTGTGAGTGTTAGAACTCCTGAAAGCATGATCTTGCTCAAGTCTGTCCCCTACCCTGACCCCACCCCCTGTCTGGTGCCTAAGCATGTGCCTCACCACCGAGCTGTGTTGCCAGCTTTCTTTTTCACTTTCTATTTTGAGGCAGGATCTAACTAGTTGCTCAGGATGGCCCCAAGCTTGTGACCTTCCTACATTATCCTCCCAAACTAGCTGGCATTCCAGGCCTGACCCACCAGGCCTGGTACAATTTCTTCAAGAGAAAATATTGTCATGAGCTTATGTTCATAAAGGAATCAAACATGGGTGGATTCCTGATTGAGTAGGGAGGGACAGGTCGGGACTTTTCCCAGTGACTCTATTCCAAGTTGAAGAGCCAAATTCAGTCTCCAGGGATCATACACTCACGTCCTTCCTTCCGGCTATTCATGCTGTGGAGGGAAGTCCAGAGAACCTCCTGTTCTGAGGCAGATCGTCAGGGTAGGGTCCAGTCAGAAAATTTAAAGAACTAGAAGCTCCCACGACCTATGTTCCCAGCCCAGATTCTTACTCACTCTCTTTTTAGCCCTTTGTGTTGCTGTTGAACTCCATGCTTTTTCATAGAGAATTAATTATGTGCATATTTAATTTGTAAGGTGCATAGGCATTTCCGTTTTATTCTTGTTTCCTTTTAGTCTCCAAAGACATTTCATGGCCAAAATATTGATTGTGACATTTAAGAAGCATCCCAGTCACTTTTCTTTCTGACTAAGACGGAAATGCTCATGTTTGAAGAACCATTTAACTTTGTGGGTTTCTTTGTTTTGTTTTGTTTTGTTTGTTTGTTTGAGCTCTGGCTGACATGGAACTCACCATGTAAACTGGCCTCAAACACAGAAATCCACTTACTTCTTTCTGTCTCCTGAGTGCTGCATTAAAGTTGTGTACCACCATGCACTTATATTAAAGGCCTGGCTACCTGATAGTATGGCAGATATTCAACAGGTATTTATGAAACAAATGAAAAAAGAAAGATTCAGGTTTTTATTTTACTCCACATCATAGCATTTATTAAGACACTGCACAACAGGAAAAATGATGTAGAAACACTTGCCTCAGCTCTGGCTAATCTCAGCCTCATGTGGGATGTGTCTGGCTAAGCAACTAAGGCCTAATCCCTTCCCTAGCTGTGAGCAGGACTTCACAGTGAATTTATATGTTACTGTGCCGCATTTTCTATGTACTGTCACACAGTACATCCATATGGCAGTATCTGTGCATATCAAGAGCATTATTAATGTTTCGGGCCAGATAATTACTTGTTTGCAGGGCTCTCCTGTCCACAGAAAGACATTCAATAGCGTTCTGTCCCTTAGAAGTCACATATCACTAGAAACTCTTCCCCATGCCCAGTTTTGATGAAGAAAGGTGTTTCTAGATACTGTCCTCTGGGGTGGGAAGGGAATATTCCTCAGTAAGAAACTATTTAAAAAAAAAAAAAAACTTACATAAAACAGTAATAAGGGTGAGAATTTAAATCAGCAATAAAGTGCTTGACTAGCATGGATAAGGCCCTGGCTTCAACCCTCGGCAATGCAGAAATTAAAAACAAATATAAATAAAACATGTTTTTTTGTTTTTAATTTTATTGTGTTAATTTATTCTTATTACATCTCAATGGTTATCCCATCCCTTGTATCCTCCCATTCCTCCCTCCCTCCCATTTTCCCCTTACTCCCCTCACCTATGACTGTGACTAAGGGGGACTTCCTCCCCCTTTATATGCTCATAGGGTATCAAGTCTCTTCTTGGTAGCCTGCTATCCTTCCTCTGAGTGCCACCAGGTCTCCCCATCCAGGGGAGGTGGTCAAATATGAGGCACCAGGGGAGGACATCCTATTGGGACTCTAGATGAGAGAAGCATGGGAGAACAGCAAAGTAGAAGGATCCAGAGGGTCCTAGAAACCTACAAGAAGAACATTATGATAGAAAGATTTGGACCCAGGGGTCCTGCTCAAACTATGGCTCCAGCCAAGGACAATACAGGCCATAAACTTCAAACCCCTACCCAGATCTATCCAATGGACAGGACATTCTCCACAGTTGAGTGGAGAGTTGGGTATGACTTTAAAACATGGTTTTATTCAAACAATATTTTAAACAATATTAAAATTGAAAAAATAATAACACATTTTGTGATGTGTGTGTGCATGCAAGTGTGCATTTCTCCTGTTAACATTCTATTACAAGGAACACACATTGAAGGAGCTGGCCTTTCCCCTAAGAAGTAAGGCTTTTGTTTATGGTAACAATAGTTGTTATTTTGGAGTAGAGAGTTATTAAAGCTTCCAAACATAATATTTGATTTCTTTTGAAACAGAATAATAGAAAAACAGAAGACTTAAATGGCCACAATGCTCACTTTAATGAAGTCTAATGTTTAAAGTTAATGAGACGTTGAGATGGATCATGGGTAAAGGCACACATAGCCAGGGCTGATGACCTCAGTTTGCTCCCTGGGACCCACATGAAGGAAGGAGACCAGATTCTTGAAGTTGTCCTCTGATCCCTGCGTGTGTACTTTGGCATACTCGAGCATATGACCAGCTCCCATTAAAGGAATAAAAAACAAAATTAATAAAATAGGTTGACAAGATGGCCCAGCAGGTTAAAGTGCTTAGTGTACAAGCCTGATGGTCTGAGTTCAATCCCTAGAACCCACACAAAGGTGGAAGGCAAGACCTGACTCCAAAAGGCTGTCTACTAACACACACACACACACACACACACACACACACACACACACACACACACACGGGGGGGGGGGGGCGGCAGAATTTATTAGCAAAGTAAATTAATAAATGGTACAGGAATGGAAGAATGGGCAATACATCTTGCTCCAGTTCCCATCACCAGTTTCCCTAAAGCTAACTGTTTTTTTTTTTTTTTTTAAAGCACTTTTAAGTTGAAGGAAGAAAAAATGTCTACAGTAAGGAAAATTTAAGCTGCCTTTTGGGAGAACTGGCACATAGTGGTGAACCTGCTGTGAAAACAGGATGGCGTCTTGAGCCTAACGCCAGTTCCAAGCAGATCAGAAAGGAAACCCTTTGCTCTACTAAGAGCTCTGCTTTTTCCCAGGGTGCACTTGGCTGAATATTTTGGACATTTAGCTGTTTTTAGTTCGAATGTGATAGTTTGAACTTAAGAGCAAGCCAGCTGAGAGGAGCTCTTTGGCAGAGAGCTCTGTCCCCATCTTTGTCAAGGCTGACCTGTTGTGTCTGTGCCAGGGACTCATTTAGGGCCTTTCCCTAGGCACACAGGCAGTCGCTCTCTCCCTGCATGGCACACTGCTCAGGAGGGAACAATTCAGCCTTTGTCACCAAGCTGAGATTCCTCAGACAGTCCCTGGGAATGGATACGGGTTTCTAGTGACCCCAGCACCCATCTGTACTGACCCCTTAAAAGGTACTGGCGGGTTTCTGCATCTTTCCTTAATGAGCCACCTACTTGCGGAAGTCCTGAATTTGTTTGATGTTCCAAAGCACTTGAGGTTCCTGATCTAAAAGTGTGGATGTGCTGAGCAAGTTTTTAGTATTCTCCAAGCATGATTTTCATCCACTGAAAGAATCCCTTTATGTGTTCTAGGCAATGACACCCTAAAGTTCAGACGCACACAACTAAAAAGGGCCATTTGTATGAAGACAAAATCATTTTAGGACAACAGGATTTTTTATTATTGATTGTGAACTTTTATGACATTTTCTCTCCTGTTGCTCTTTGTTCATTCACTTACTCATGCAGAGACGGACATTAATTAAACAACAAGGGCATGCCAGACAATTTTGGGGCATTGTGTGGGAATGGCTGAGAGGGAGCACAGCACAGTGGCTGACAGTGTGTACCAGAACATGCAGCTGCCTGGCCTTTTCTGGGCCTGAAGCAACTTAGCCTCCTTCCAACTCAGAATCTATATCAGAAAACTCAGAATAACAATAGTATCTAGTTCACAGGGTGGTTGTGAGCATCCACCCTGAGGCATGCTGGCACACACTGCCAGGGTCTTGTGTTCACTAATCTGAACTCTATATCAGAAAGCAACTGAAAGGCTAGAATTTTACAAAGACTCTCCTTAAAAGAACTATGTGCAGTAAAGAACACTGAATGTGTTGGGAGGTACAAGGAGGCTAGATTCCAGAGAGCAGGCATGAGCTGCTATAACAAGCATGTCCCAGTCTGTGATGGAGTGGCTTCAGGGTCTCAGGTCCAAGAAACAGAGAGATGTTGGGTCCTCCCCTTTTGTCATTCTAGAGTTTTAGCACCAATTCACTTCAAGGCTTAAAAACAGGAAAAATGAATTTGTATGAAATATTACATGTATTATTTTATAGCTTAGCCTACGTATTAGTTATCTGTGAGTCTATAGATGACCTGTTGGTGCGTTAAAAACAGTAAATAAATATTAGTTCATTGTTTCTGTGGCTCAGTAATTAAGAGCAAGATAGCTAGGTGGTTCTGGCTTTGGGTTTCCCATGGAACTAAAATCAAGGTTTGCCTGGCTACAGTCACTTTTAAGGACTGAATGAGGTTGTAGGGTCTTCTCCTAAGATGGCTTCCACACATAACTGTGATTTGTCAGTTTAGTTTCTTGTCACATGGTCCTCTCCATTGAAGCCGATTACTAAATTACGTGGTAGTTTCCTCCTGAGTCAGTTTGGGGTTAAAGTTGACGTTGTAGCTTTCCATGGTCCAGTCTCAGAAGTTGTATGTGACCACTCCTGCCATATGAGATCATCAGAAGACTCTAACTCTCACACAGAAGTCAGTGCAGCCCTACTGTTCTTTTCAGGGAACAGTATCATAGAATGTGTGGACATCTTTCAGACCACTCCAGCCAAGGAATGGCGAACACTTCTGTCTACATTCTATTGTTGTAAATCGACACAGTCTAATGTCCTAATTAAACGAAACCAGCTACATGTGGTTTATTTGTGAGCATAGGAAAGAGAAGAAAATAAATACTTCATAGAAACCATTTGTCTGTTCATTAGTGTGTATGGAGGTCTTGTTTAGGAAGTCATTTCTTAAACAAGAAAGGCAACCACATAGCAGACTTCTGGGTATTCTTAAAATTTAAAGGTATTAAATCAATCCAAGTCCACATAACAAATTAAACAATAGTGAAGCAAAGATCTAGCCTTGTTTTGAATACACAATATTCAGATTGTCCCATAATGTATTTCAAGTTCCCTGCTACAGGGTACTGAGGTTTTCTTCAATTACTTGCAATTAATGTAACATCGGAAGTAGATGTCCTTATGAGATTTCATTGCTTACTTGTAATTATTTCTATAAGTAGAAATAGAGCAAATGGTAGAATGAATTTACAAATATGATAATTTTATAACATTGGCCTTCTGAAAGCTTGCTCCTAGATTGCAATAAATTATTCCCTCCTCATCCTTACCAATACTGTGTATGAACCATGTAGAATTGGCTGGGCTGGGACTCACTGTGTAACTCAGGCTGGCCTTGAATTTATGACCCTTCTGTCTCAGATGCTTGTGTTTTGGGATTGTAGATCTGTGCCACTACACCTGACAGAAATGTAGGAAAGTGCTCTTCAACTGAGCTACATACCCAGCTGATTAATTTATTTTAATGGGGACAAACTATCCTGTCACTGTGAAAGAAATTTATCACTTCTTGATTAACAGTGCATAGTTAGTTGTTTCCCTAAGCAATATTTTATTTTTGCTTAAAATAATGAAACCTTTATGCTTCCATTTCCTGATGGTAGTTTTTCAAAGAAATAGGCAGAGAATGTGAGGTCACCCAATGCTCTGTGGCCTCCCCTTTCATGCAGAGGTGCATCTATCTGTGAACACCAGTGTGTATCATACATGCATGCACATACCACACATAAACACACAGACACAGACACATACATACACACATATATACACACACAGTGTGATAGAGAGATGAGGAGAGAGAGAGAGAAAGCACTGAAAATTATTTACTTTAGAGAATACAATATCTAAGAAAGGCACATTGCAGAAAGGCAAATCTTTTGTTTCATAGTCAAGGATGAAGATAATTGAAAATAAAACACATAGGAGGTCAAGTGAAAATCCCACTGTCAAATGTGGGATTCATCCCTATTAGTTGTTGTTTGGAGAAGCCCCGGAGGCTCCCGCAAAGAACACAGGCTATTGCTGTTCCTCTTAGCTGCCCACCAGAACTAGGATGGTGAGACTGTATTGCTGAGTAATATGCTTGGATTGCAGGAAATGAAATCAAGTTGGAATTGAACTACATGTTCCCTCCCTTTGGAATAGCTTTTATAGTGCCTGATGATGCTCTAAAGGAAGGTCTGGGAGAAAAGTCATTAGCAGTCCTACCCAGCAGTAGCCCCTGCATGCTATGATACTGACTTGCCAGACAAGATGTGCCCACTACTGTAGTAATGGCGTGACAGTTATGGAGGAAAGCAACTGCCTTCTGGATGGATTTGAGGCCCAATCCCAAGCAGGTGGCTCATGCCTGACTGTAAACATAGTCAAAAGTGCATGGCTAGGGGGGTCATAGATCCTGGGGGGCAATCTAGTTTTGCTAGATTGCTAAATGGACATGGTGTCAGTTTTTTTTCTAAGTATTTATGCTTACACAAATAAACAAGTACTATTCTCAACCTTGATTGAAGAAGTTTCTTTTTGCAGTGAAAGACAGCTGCTCCAGGTACTGAGAACTAGTCACTATTGAGTATCCAGTTCTAGGTGGGACAACTAAATCATCTCACTAAGGCTGAGGAAACATCATGGAAGGAAGAGGTAGAAATAATATAAGAGCTGGCTGATGGGGAAGAAGGGCTGTAACGGGGGTGGATATAACAAGGAGGAGGGCTATTCTCTGGGCATGACATGGCTGTTGCAAGCATGAATCCATAGTAGCTATGGTTGCTTGCACCAGGCCAGTGGCAGGCTGAACCTGTCAACATTCAGTCATTGAGAGAATAGAAGCTCACGCCCTCCCTAAGGAACTTTATTGTTGGCTGCTGTTGATGGCTTCTGAGAGCCGGTCATTGTCTTCAGGAGTTCAGTTACTGGTTGTCTCTCCGTGCTCCAGTATAGAGCTATATGCCCATGCTCCCATGGACTGCTTTGGTTAGACTCAGTGGAGAGCAAAATAGAACTAAAACAAAGAGATGTGAAAGCGAGAGGGGGACTTGCAGGAAAGAAAATGGGTTAGTGAAGGCGGGAGGGGAAGAGAGAGAGGGAGGTCAGCGTGATTAGAGTAGTACATGCAAGTGTAAAATTGTCAAAGAATAAATTTAATTTTACAAAGGTAATTGGAAAGATACATTCAAATCCTAAACCAAAACACCAGTGCTGATAACCTGAGCTATCAGTCTGCTATTGCTGAGTGAACTTGCTATTTTAATACTCAGAAAAAATATGACTACATGGACATTCCTGAGACTTGATGCAGGGACTTGGTGACAGAATAGAGGAATAAGGGACTTTCTTTTTCTTCCTTCCTTCCTCCCTCTCTCTTTCCCTCCCTCCCTCCTTCTCTCCTTCCCTCCCTTCTTCTTTCCTTAAAAAAACAAAAACAAAACAAAACAAAACAAAAAACCAGGGTTTCTCTGTGGCTATCCTGGACTTGTTTTGTAGACCAGGCTGGCCCGGAAATCACAGAGATCTGCCTGGCTCTGCCTTCCTGAATGGTGGGATTACAGGTATGTGCCCCCGTGCCCAGCTAGGGGACTTTATGTAAGAGAAAGAAATGATTATGAAGGTAGACATGTGAGTGTGTTTTATATATTGGGGACGGCACCAGGCTGGAGGACAGAAGCAGAGGAATACCAGCGTGGGCCAGGTGCAAACTGACCTGGTTTATTGTGAAACTTTGGATTTGACCATTACTATGCCTTTCTTCAGTCCAAAGTGTGTAGGTACCATGCCTAGAAGTTCTGTTTTCACTGGAGGGGAAATCAGATAAAAATTTTGGGAAGTGATAACTTTTAGTGCAGCAGTTCTCAACCTGTGCGCCGTGACTCTTTTGGCAAACCTCTATATCCAAAAATATTTTCATTGTGATTCATATAAATAGCAAAATTATAGTTATGAAGCATCCATGATAATTTTATGGTTGGGGTTACCACAACATGAGGAACTGTATTAAAGAGTCACAGTATTAGGCAGCTTGAAAACCACTGTTTTGGTGACTGAATTTTTGTTGTTTGTTTTTTCAAGACAGGGTTTCTCTGTGTAGCTTTGGCTGTCATGGACTCCCTTTGTAACCAGGCTGTCCTCGAACTCACAGAGACTCACATGCCTCTGCTTCCTGAGTGCTAGGATTATAGGCATGCAGCTTTGGTGACTGAGTTTTAAGAAGAGTCATTTTGTTAGTTTGGAGGTCACTGGATGAAGGTGGCAGCAGATGGAATCCTAGCAGTACTTATAGCCTACCTGAGAAGCCCTGAACACAGCATAGAAATAAACATGCTACAAGAGGGACACAGAAAAGCAGACATGGCAGGCAGAGACAACTCTGGTTTGGGATCTTATAAGTGTATCAGGTATCTATTGTTATGCCAAGATTACCCAGATCGAGAGACCCACCAAAAAGAATACCAGGACTCAACACCGATGCAACATACACAGGGTACTGTATTACGGGTTCAGAGCTTCTGATCACAATCGTTCCTGACTCAGCCGAATAGGAAAATGATACCGGAGCTTCAAGGGTAATGGGTTTACAAGGAAAAACTGTAATTGGGGGTTGGGGTGTCAGGGAAGTTGACCTTCAGGCAGGTTGAGTGGAGGCTGGATCTCAAGAGAAAGTTGTGAGTCTCAGGAATGTTGACCTTTAGGCAGGTTGGGTCCAGGAGGCTGAATCCCCAGCGAAGTTGTTTTATCTCGGAGGATCATTGGGCCTTAATTGTATCTAATTGTTCCGGTGGAGTTTCTGGAGAGTGCTGGCAGGTCTAGTTTATGGCAGTGCGTGGTCTTTCCCGTAATGCAGGAAGTAGTGAAATCACCTGGAGGACAACTCCTCACAGACCATGGCATTAATTGTAGAATATATATTACGTATAAAATATGGCATTAAATTTGCCCTTACACCATCACAGTAAAATACATGACCCTAAATACAAAAGCAAACAACCCCCACTTTATTACCCAGTAAGTATGGTGTGTTTCATCCTCTTGAGGCCTTTGGTGTAAGATGAGGGGGTGACCAGTTGGTTAGAGCTAGACAGCAGGCTACAGGAGCCACCACGTGCCTAACCTGCGTGGGTAAGATGAGAAGGGGGAACTGTACCAGCACTGCTGGGTGAGATGCTCACATGTGGCCTTTCTACCTCAGCAGCCTCAGGGGAGTAAACTTCCCACAGAGTCTGTCAGAACGTGCCCTGCAGGACTCCTAAGCCATCTTGCATCATTGTTTCTGTCTTACTCTGTTGTTCTAAGCAGTCACAAAGCTCTCGAGACTCAAAGGGAGGGCTCAGAGATCCCATCATGCAGTGGAAGGGTCGGAAGGCTCAAGGCAATGTTCTCAAACTGTGAGAATAAGAAAGGACAGCTAGGAGATATCAGCAGACTCCACAAGTCTCAGAAACCAGGCCGTAGGTTAAAGAGGAAGGAGTCTGAGGCAAATTCAGACACTGAGATGCCCCCACATTTAACATTGCTGCTGTGATGGGGTTATGGGAGGTGCGTTCTCTGCTCCTCTTACCCACTGTCTCATCTTAATGAGTGCAGTAGTAAGCTACTTACTGTTAAGACACCTAAGGCTTCTACTACAGCACCAGACATTGCCCTGTTGAATGCACTACAGCAATTACTGTTTACAAAGCATTTCTATATACATATTATCCCATTTATTTCTCACCAGCTACGTCTGTTGTAGCTGTTCAAATTACCATCCTGTAACAGATGAAGGGGCTGTGACCCTGACAGGGCAGCTAGCACTTTGAATGTCACACAGCTGGAGACTCAGGAACTTGTTTTCTGGTTCCACAGAGTCAACTCCTCCCACAGCATTGCAGCTGCTCCCCAAATAGGGGCATGCTGGCGCCTACTCCTGTGCCCACCCACACTGTGGGGATCAGCCTCCTGGCAAAGCCACTGTGCTGCTGGCATTGATGTTGTTCTCCCAGGAGATGCCACCAAAGCTGCCTCCACCCTCGCCCACCATGGGCATATCTGAAATGTATTGGATGATATAGGCAGCTGTGACAGCAGGTGTGTGCCTGCAGGCACCCAGCCTCTGTGTTTGAAAGACAGAGACGATCGCTTTTGTTCTGGAATGGAAGAAGTGGGTACGACCATTCCTCCACCGCCAAGAAGAATGCACAAGACAGACACATCGAAGTGCAGCTATTCCCTGGAAACTGCTCAAGAGAATGCACCAGGCCCGACTGTGCCTGCCCAGCTCAGATGCTGGGACTGCCGAATAGGGACAGGCCTGACTTTCCTGTAACCAACGAAGCTCTTCTTGCTTTCTGGGAGTTTCATCTCAACCTATCTCATTTTTCAATTCCAGGTGGGGGGTGGGGGTTCAAAGTCAGACAAGGAGATATTCAGAGGCATGTTACCTCTGGCTTCTTGAACAGCCCACAACACTGACCCATCTATGGGAAGAGTTGTCTAGTGACCCATGAGAGCCTGCATATGCTCAGAAAGGATGAGAATGTTTGCTGCTCCCCATTAAAGGTCAGCCTCCAGGCTCTGAGGAATTTTTCCTGAACCATGAAGGAGGAAGAGATCAAATTCCTGTCATAACACACTTCAGAAAGCAAGGAGCAGCCAAAAATTCCCATTCATCTGAGGGATCTTTGAAAATCCTGCTTTGGGTGGAGTGACATTTGTTAACAATGACAACAGTAAGGCTGGCAGGCAGCCCTGGGTGCAGCCAGAGAAACCCAAGCACACTGTTCCTTTGGGGTATCAGTCTCAAGACTTCCAGGAAGTCCCTGAGAACAGCAGGAACTCTGTTCTGGCTTGGGGATCACCTCCCACCCCCACCCTGGCTTCCTTTGCAACTACACAACAGAACTTTGTTTTTAAAAAGAACCCAACAGGGCCTCCTCACCTTGCCACAGTGGGCAGGACCACTCACAGACTGGAGTTCCCAAAAAGTTTACTTGGCTCCTGCCCAGTACAGACACGGATGGGTAGGAGCCTTGGGTAGTAAAGCCAAATCCATCCATTCAACTGTGCAGTGATAGGTCTGCATTTCAATTTTACTAGGTTTTATAAATTTTAATCACTGAAATGACTAACATCCACGATATAACTTCAAAGGAATTTTAAAGGCATTTTTGTAATCCATAATACATAATTTCTAAACTCCTTCTTTCTCTTGTGAAAATGCAATTTCAATTTTATAAAAATGCAGCTGACAATTCAGACACACAATACAGGGCTAAAGAAGTACGGAACTAGTGTTCTGTCCTGTGGTGAAGCCACGGATTGTGCTGGCAGCAAGATGAAAGCACATCCCACTCATCATCTGCACCAGAGTCGCCCTCCATGGCTCCCAATAACCCCAGCACCATTTCCTGATCGATGTGATGAGGAATGTCAGCACAGCACCGATGCGCAAGCTACTCAGGAGCCTGCTGGAAAAACAGAAAAGCAGATGCACTCAGTGGTATGCCTTTTCTTTCCTTCAAAACAGGGTTTCACCAGATCCAAGGAGTTGTCGTCACTATTTAAACAACCCTTTTAATTTGCCTATTAAGTGCACATAGAGGAGCTGGCGCCATGCCTCTGTAGGGAGAGTGCTCACCAGGCAGATGACACTTTATTCTCTGGAGTCTCGGAGCCCACTTTACAAAACTGTCCTCTGATCTCCGCACATGTGCCATGGCAAGTTAGGGCCCACAGATACACACACTAATAATAATTTCGCATAGGATCCTGACTGCAAAGATTAAAGTCCATGTGGTCTGATTTGCCAATCTTGTAGCATTTCAAATCAATTGCCTTTATTTTCTTAGTATTTATCAATCATGGCATCATAGTTCTTGTCTTGGGAACTAGAAACCAATGTTTAAGTAGACAGGATCTGCTCTATGGCTGCCTTGCTGTCTAATACACACACACACACACACACACACACACACACACACAGTCTTGGGAAATTTTCCAGTTCCCTGAGAAGGAGTTACAGTTTGATGATAGGTCAAGCAACTCATGTTACACATACACACACACACAGACACACACACACACCAACATATATCACCTATGCTAGTTTTTGTAAGCTGCTGGTATGAGTGCTTTCTGTGAAACTTGAAGTTTCTTATGACCATGTGTACTGTACATGCCTGATGCCTAAGGCCCTAATTCAAGTTTGAGATCTCCTTGGCTACCCCCATTGGTTAAAAGGACACAGACTCACAGAATCCCCAACCCATTGCTATAACTTTTGACAGTAAGAGGATCAGAGGAGGACAGCAGAAAAGGGCATGGGGAGGGGAAAAGGTTCCAGCTATCTTCCCAGTGAGTCATGTGTGCGCCATACTGACCACATGCACGGCGTATCCATCACGGAAATGACTGGTGCTTTGGTGTGCATAGTTATCCACATGGTTGGTTACCTCTACAGCTGGCTTTAGACTCCAGTGCACCCCAGGACAAGCTAATGCTGTGTTGCCCAAGAACCTCTGTATCACTATGGAATATCAGGCATGTTTCCTCCCTGTTTTGAATCAGGGTCTCTCCACTTAACCCTGGCTGTTCTTGAACTCACTATGTAGACTAGGCTAGCCTAGTATTCACAGAGATTCCCCGGCCTCTGCATCCTGCCACTGAGTGTTAGGATTAAAGGTGTGTGCCACCACAGCAGGCACAACAACACTTTTATCTGAAAGGCTATTCCAAGATTTTAGGAGTTATTTCACAGAAGTCAAGCATAGTGATACATGCTTGTAATCCTGGCAGAGTTCAAGCACATCCTTGACTATGTAGTCATTTTTGAGGCTAGCCTGAGCTATACTAGACTCTGTCTCCAGAAAATAAAAGGAGAGAAAGAAAAAGAGAAGGAAGAGAGGGAGAAAGAAGGAGGAGGAGGAGGAAGTTATCTCGTAGCCAAGAGAAATGGCCAGACTTTTTTTTGGGAAAGGCCAATCATTTACTGCACAAACAGGTCCTAAGGCTACATAGCCTCAGACTGAAGCAAGGTGGAGGATATTCTGAGGGCAGACAGACATTGGATAAGGATTTTCTCTTTGTCTCTGACTTGGTGTTATTTAAGCGTTATTATACACAAAAGTATATACTAGATGCCATGGGCTAGGTAAGAGACCCTCAGTAGAAATTTTTAAACTTCTTATTGATTCTTTGCAAATTTCAAATCATGCATCTTAGTCCAGGTCATCTCCCTATCCTCCCATATCTGCCCTTCTCTGTTGCAACTCCCCCGACCCCCGCCAAATAAAACACACACAAATAAACAACAACAACAAACAAAGCATAAAAACATCTCATCATGGAAGCTGTAGTATGTCACAGTGTGTCCCACAATATATCCCTCTGTCCACACATTTTCCCTTGCAAGTGTTCATTGCAATGAGTCATTGGTCTGGCCCTAGATATCTGGCTCCTGTGACCCTGTCAATATTATATCCTCACCAGGGGTCTTCCTGGTCATCCTGTTGTGTTGCTGCCTTGTGTCATGGAGATCTTACAGTCCCAGAACAGCATGACTAGCCCCTTCACGTGTCCCAAACATCCCCAGATGATATAGATTTGGGGGGGGGGGCCAACACAGAGCCCTGGATCTGGGCCTGGGTGGCAGCCAAGCTGGTCTGTGTGCCAGCTCTCTCCCTCATCTGCACCAACAGGGCGAGCCCTCCAGCACTGCTCTGGTTAGGCCACTCAGTGCTACCATCTGTGGGAAGCAAGGTCACTTCTCCTGCTTTTATACCCTCAGGGCTGACTCACTAGCCTTTGCCTGATGCCTTCGCCACAAGGGCCAACTCCACTGTGTTGTCCAGGTGAGGAGCAGGCCCCACTCTCGAGAGTGCTGAAGGAGGTGAGTGACAGGGACATCTTACCTGCTCTCATGACCCTAGGGCAAGTTCTACCAACTGCTGCAGTTGGTGAGGGGCAAAGGAGGGAGGGCATCACGTCGACACTCACTACCTTATGCCAGATAAATGGCTGGGCCAACTCTCTCTCACTCTGTCCTTGTGTCTGGCTTACCCATGCCCCCTCAACTAGGGCCAGACCTACTGTGCTGCCCAGGCGAGGTGCAGGGCCTATTCTGCAGTGCTACAGTCTGGGTCAGCTCTCCCAAAGGCCCCAGGTGTCGAGGGGGAAAGAAGGCACCAAGCCACCTCACGGCAGATAAGAGCTAGGGTAGCTCTCCCACACTCACACCCTCAGGGCTAGCTCACCATACCCTGGGCCACAAAGGCCAGCTCCATTGTGCTGCCTCGGCAAGGCACAGGGCCCTCTCTCCCAAGTGCTGCCAGCAGTGAGAGTTGGAGCCAACTCTCTAGAATGCCACAGCCAATGAGGGGTGGAGACAACTATGCACAGCCTCTGGACATCCACGTGGTCCCCGGCAGCTGCCTTGACTAGGGAGTCCCCATAGTCTTAGTGATAACACGAGCCATGGACATAGACACGGACCCCTGCTGCTGTGTAGTCACAGACCCAGACGTGGCCCTCAGCAGCAGCTCAGGTGGGGCTTCACCACAGCCCCAGGTGGTGGGGCTGGCCACTCACAACAGGCTGCTTCTCTTCACCTGAGTCTCCAGTTTCATCTCTCTTCATAATGCTCAGGCTGCTCCACTTCTCTGTCTCTCTCATCTGACCACCTCATACCCATTTATTGTGGTGGCTCCTGCTGTAGGCTGGGCACATGGCTGGTGGGCCCCTGGGTGACATCTTCCATCTGTGCTGCTTGGCATGGCAGCAAGCGGGTGTCCATGACTGACCTGTGCTTTGCGCCAAGGGACAGGTCTGTGGGTGGCAGAGTAGTCCACAGGTCTCTGTCTTCCTCCTCCCACATTGAACTGCTTGGATTTGATTTGATTTTTAAAAAAGATTTTATTTATTTATTGTATATGAGTGCTTTATGCATGTACATCTGTATGCCAGAAGAGGGCATTAAATTACATTAGAGATGGCTGTGAGTCACCATGTGGTTGTTGGAAATTGAACTCAGGACCTCTGGAAGAGCAAACAGTGCTCTTAACCACTGAGCCATCTAGCCAGCTCCTTGATTTGATTTTTATGAGTCCTAAGCATAAGACAGCTTTAGCCACCAAGCCAGGCATCAAGCTAGAATGAACAAAGGACTGCCATCTACTCTGCCCTTAGCTGATATAAAAACACCACCACCCACCAAGGTATATCTTTGCCCATTGCCAGGGGTGGCAGTCTTATAAAAATACCTTTCCACTATCTTCAGTTCCTACCACATCAAAGCAAATAATATGCTGTGTTTCTACTATTAAGAAGCAAAAGCAAAAGCAAAAACAGAGAACATATCCTCAAATTATGGTGATTAAAAAAAGAAGTAAATGTGGAAATTCAAGTCACTTTATTACTACAATTAATATACTACCCACAACTTTCCTTTGTGAAATGAAGTCAGGATCTTTGGGGCCCATTTCCAGTGCAAGTTGATATATAAAGCTACTTACTAGTAAAGTACAGTTTGCTCTACATCTGATGGACTCAATTGGATGAGTGAAAAATACTTTAAAAATTGCACCTGTTCTGAACGTGTACAGACTGTTTTCTTGTTACCTCCTAAATAGCACAACATGACCACTATTTACAAAGTTCTTGCTTTGTGTTAGGTATTATTAGCAGCTTAAAGATGACCTAAACACGTGGGATGATGTGCATAGGGTGCATACAAACACTGCCATTTTCTAAAAGGCGTAATGTCTGTAGATGTCATCCATGGGAGTCCAAGGACTAATGCCTGGTGCATATCAAGGCATGGTTTGTATTAGGCTATTCCATCTACAGAGTAGTTGGAAGAAGAGCTCATGACATCTGTCCCTGCCCCTTGCCTAGGCAAAGCGGGAGAGCTGGTGGCCTGACCAACTTAGCTACCACCCACGCCTGGATCCAGGGCTTTGAGTTGGCCCACCCTAATATCTACCCCATCTATGAACTTCTGGCATGTGTGAAGGGTCCTGCAGATCCAAAGCTGTAGGATCTTCATGACACAGGGAAACAACAGAATATCTGAGGGGAGTCCTGGTGAGAAACCATTATTGAAAGCATAGCAGAAGCCAGAGGCCCCGAATTAGACCAATGACTCATTGCAACAAACATTTGCAATTAAAGCTGTTTGGGCAAGATGGTAAACTGTGTGACAAACAGTGACACAAAGCAGTGTCCACAGCAAGGTTGATTTTTTTTCTTGTGGGGTGGGGAAGGTTGCAAAGACAGAGAGTAGATATGGAGGGACAGGGAGATGAGTGGGATTGGGGTGCATGGGGTACCTGATGTGAAATTTACAAAGAATCAATAAAAAGTTTAAAAAAATATTGCAAGTAAAATACAGTTTTTTTCTCATGTAAAATCCATCTTTGACTTCATGAACATAGAGTGGTACTGGGCTACTTTCCTGGATGAACTATTATAAACTACTGTTATATTTTATCAATCTGAAGTATTTTATCCATAAATCTTAATGAGATGGCACTGCATCTCTGTGGTAGGAAGTCTCTCCTTCTCCTTTCCTAGTTCTGACTTACAGTGTGCCTTTGCAGAGCCCAAACACAGCTCTCTAATGGCTTTACTAAGTGTGTCTCTCTTATATCATGAATGTAAATCCCAACAGAATGCTCTATTATTAATTTATCTTGGAAATCTACTTCTAGAAAGCTTTCTATATAATATGTTAAATAATTTCCAGATTTTGGGAGACATCTGCCCAGGATGATTACCAAATATTTTGGTGAGACTAACAGAACTGTTAACTCTGTATGTGTGTGCACATGCGTGTATGTATGTGTGTTTAAAACCTGTTATGAGAATTGTTTCATAAAAGAATATTTTCATAGATAACAAGTTAACAAATATGGTTTCTGATTAGTATATACTTTTCCTCCCTAGATTTTTCGGTTTTTTGAGACAGGGTTTCTCTGTTGGCTATCCTAGAATTTGATTTTTAGACCAGGCTAGCCATGAACTCAGTATTTTCTGCATCTACCTCCCAAGTGCTGGGATTAAAAGCATGTACCACCATGCCTGACCCTAAGTTCAGTCTTTTAAATGTTATCCTAGGGTGTTTGCTTCAATGGAGACTTGTAGATAGTTCCTTTTTTTTTTTTTTTTAAGATTTATGTATTACTTATACAGTATCCTGTCTGCATGTTTGCCTGCAGGCCAGAAGAGGGCACCAGATCTCATTATAGATGGTTGTGAACCACTATATGGTTGCTGGGAATTGAACTCAGGTCCTTTGGAAGAGCTGACAGTGTTCTTAACCTCTGAGCCATCTCTCCAGCCCCTGATAGTTCCATCTTCTGGTCAAGGAGGTGGTGTAGATTAACAAATAACCGTGGAGTCTAGAGCATTGGACTTGGGCCTGAATCCCAAATGGCCATGCACTAGCAGTGTGACCTTGGCCAAGTCACTCCTGTACATGTTAGTTTCATCTTCCCTAACTATGATATGGGTAGTAGCTATTTCACAAGGGTGCTGAGGGATTAGTAAGATAAAACACAAAGTAGTTCGGCAGGTCTTTGTTCAGTTGTTTTATAGATGTGCTTGGTATGACTTCAGATATTTGTAGTTCATCCTCATCCACACATGTAGTTGTGTGTTGACCATCGATGTCTTCACCATCACTAACAATATTCCATTATCTTTTCATCATCTATTGTTGTGGATGAGAAGTCTTTCTTTATAGGTGAAAATTCTGGGAGGGTTGCTCTTTATATTTCATGTTCTGTGCTTTCGGTACTATTTGTATATCTTGTTTTAGTGCTTATTTGTATATTTAAAATGCTTTTATTGTATTTTGCCCAGCATCTGTGTGTGTTAAGAATAATGAGTTCCTTCATGTGGTAGTTTGAATACTCACCATAGGCTCATATATATTTGCATGCCTAGGCCCCAGTTAAGATATTTGGAAGGCTTAGGAGGTATGACCATCATTGTTGGAGGAGGTATGTTACTGGTGCGGGCTTTGAGGTTTCAAAAGCCTGTGCCAGGCCAGACCAGGCCCAGTCTTTCCTCTTTGTGTACTGCATGCAGATCAGGATGTATAGCTCTCAGCTACTGCTCCAGTGCCATGCCTGCCTGCCTTCCAACATGATAACGGGATAGCCCTCCAAAATTGTTAACAAGCTTCCAACTAAAGGCTTTCTTTTATAAGAGTCCTGCGTCATGGTGTCTGTTCACAGCAATAGGTTATTGATGAAAATATTCTCATTTCAGTTTAGCCCATCAGTGTAATAAAAAGTAGAACAGGATTCTAACTTCTCAGAGTAGTAAAAATCAGTCTATCAGAAGTGCTGTAGTTGGCTACTTTTGTATTTTTTTAACTTGTAATAAGGCAGCATGCCTTGCAGGTTACTCTCTGGGGATTAATGCATAGCTCACTGAGAAACTTAAGTTCTGGCCCTAGCTCTATTGCTTACTAACAATACAGTTGTAGAAATCTCTTGTGTTTTCATAGCTGTGAAGGTGCCTAGTTAAATAATTTTACTGTAAGGATACATGAATTAATAGATTAAAAATGTTTTAATGTACAAATTAAGATTGCTAATAGCAATCTTAAAATTGAAAACATTCATTACAGCATTTTAAAATGTTAAGTTAATGGCACCAGCCAAGGTCAATACAGGCTGTAAACTTCAAACCCCTACACAGATCTAGCCAACGGACAGGACATTCTCACAGTTGAGTGGAGAGTGGAGTCTGACTTTCACACGAACTCTGGTGCCTCATATTTGACCACGTCCCCTGGATGGGGAGACCTGGTGGCACTCAGAGGAAAGATAGCAGGCTACCAAGAAGAGACTTGATACCCTATGAGCATATAAAGGGGGAAGAATTCCCCCTCAGTCACAGTCATAGCAGAGGGGAGTAAGGGGAAAATGGGAGGGAGGGAGGAATGGGAGGATACAAGGGATGGGATAACCATTGAGATGTAACATGAATAAATTAATAAAATAAAAAAAAGCAAAAAAATTCCAATATAACTGTAAAAAAAGATAAATAAATAAAAAATAAAATGTTAAGTTATAAGAAACATTGCAAGCTTGATTTTGGTTTGGGTAATTTAAAAAACTTACATTTTAGCCAGGTATGGTAGTGCACACCTATAATCCCAGCACTCAGGGAGGCAGAGGCAGGCAGATCTCTGTGAGCTGGAGGCTAGCCTGGTCTACAAAGTGAGTCCAGGACAACTAAGGCTACACAGAGAAAACCTGTCTCAAAAAACCAAAAATAAGTAAATAAAAATATCTATATTCTGATAAAGCTTATCAATCCATGAAAATACCTTGTTTGGAAGTCAAATAAGAAAATTAAAATCCTTTTATCAGCATACCATATATATTAAGAAGCAATTATGACTTTAATAGACTGCAGGGCTCATTTTGGATGGATGTATCCTTTATAGTTCAAACACATAACTGAACTTGGAATCATCATTGCTTTTTGTACTTATTCATTTCCCAAACAATGGATATTGAAAGTTCAATTACTGCTTTTGTAAGGAAGCATAAATTTTTCTTTTTTAATGCAAGAAGATATCCTCATATTTGAAAAGATTAAGAATCAATCTATCTTATGATAATAATAGTTGACTACTGGGTTATTGACTCAAATTCTCACCTTTCAGTAAAACATAGTCTTTATGTCAGAGAATTTTAAGAAGCCTCAGTGATGTTTAGCAGCCAACCATGGGGTCTATTACAGAGAATATGTTATCTACTAATGGACAATGTGCTAAGTTTGCAAATACTTCACTTAAAAGAGAATTAGAGATTGATTCAAGATGGCAGACAGATTATGTACATCTGGTGCTTGTTGCCTCCTGGAGTTCATAAAAGTACATATAGATAAATGTAAATAATAAAATCCATTTTAAGAGAATTAAAAAACATTGAATAGAAAAATGCATTTTAACCAATTTTGAAAAATATTGCCAAAGAACAATTGTTGGAATGTGTAAAACTACAGGAAACAGAAGCCTAACATATGGGTACAAATGACTGGTGGTAGGTTTGATGCAGTGGTCCTCAGCCTTTTTAACGCTGCAACTCTTTAATTCAGTTCCCCATGCTGTGGTGATCTCCAATCATAAAATTATTTTTATTGCTACCTCATAATGTAATGTGCTGCTGTGATGAATCATAATGTAAATGTCTATGTTTTCCCATGGTCTTAGGAGATCCCTGTGAAATAGTTGTCAACCCCCAAATGGGTTGTGGCCCACAGATTAAGAACCACTGACCTGATGGAATATCAGCCTAGGAATAATGGTCATGACAGGTGTGTGTGTGTTAATTTGGGGCATGTCTTGGTTTGAAAAATTGGTGGGTTGCACACAGAAGAGCAAAACTATCCCCTTTCCCCATTCTTAGACTTACAAAAGGCTATGGCAGAAATTGAGTCATGCAGTAGGATGGGAGAGGCAGAGCAATGCTTAAGAAGTTACTGTTTCCCACTGGAGTCAGAGTGCCTATCAGTCAAATCATCCTCAGATTCTGTTTGTCTGTGTGTCTCATCCCCATCCCCAAGCTAGGCAGCAATAAACTAAAAAAAGATAATATTAATGAAGGTCTAGAGATCACATAATTAAAGAGCATGCAACCAAGAATGTGAGACATCTCAGTCAACAAAGAAAAACTACTACATTGAAGGAAGCAAATATAAGGCATAAAGGCTAACTACAACACTCTAGGTGCTGTCGTGTCTGTAATATAGTCACATGTACTGAGGAAGCATGTGTATGTATTGTAATATACATTAGGTTTGGTAGATGCTATTTATGTTTAAATTGACAGCTTGGCATAATAAAGAATATGGCTGAAAATCAATTTAGGACTACTATAAAGGAATTCGTACACAACTAAGTAGTAAGTACCACAAGAAGGAGAGTGGGAGAAAAATTAACGGACACAAATGACTGTAGTGGATGTAAACATGTTTTTGTTTTGATCTCAAGTGCAGGGTGTGAAACAGACTTGTGTGAGGGCGAATGGTGTCTGTCTGCTGGAAACAAACTTGTGAGAGGACATGTGGTGTTTGTCCACTAGAAGAGAAACTGCTTCTTGTGGGGGGAATGGTCTTTGCCAGCTGATAAACATCCTAGTACAGACTCTGAGATGTGTATGAGCCCGAACCAGATGCTTGGCTTTTTGGTTTTTGCATTGCTTCCTATCGTTTGGCTGTTCGTCTCTCTGCTTTGAGACCCTCCTAGAGAGAAATGCTCCAGAGAATGCTTCGGGGTTCCAGGTTCCAGCTGCTGATCTGCCGGTCATTGGCTCTGTTAGAATCCTGATGACGAAGAGTGGAATCCCTCCAAGGAACTGACTCTGAAAAGTTCTACTTCTTCTGTACCCATTAACCTCTTTTCTCTCCTAGCTATAAAGTAGGTTGGTAAAATTTCAAAGCCTTAGATGACAGACACAAATGTTGCACCTTTCATTTAGTAGCAATTTCAAAAGAGAAGAGAGGAAACGGATTGTAATATGAGTGTGTGTGTAGGGTTCTCATAGCTCACAAAACTAACCCTGAAGTCCACTACTGATGCTTCTGCGATACCCCACAAAATGCAACCCCACCCTAAGATAACCCCATGGCCTATAGGGAGAAAAGATTAAATCACTAACAGAAACTACACACCTGAGCCAGGAATGTTGTCTCAAGTCTGTGAACCTAGCATTCCGGAAGCTGAGGCAGGAGGATTACAAGTTTGAGGCAAACCTAGGGTACATAGAGAGACCAGTCTCCAAAAGGTCTCTCTCAAATATTACAAATCATACAAGGAATAAAAGCAAACAGAGCAAAAATTTGCTTCAAAAATGATGAAAGCTTCAAAACTGAAGATAGTGGAATTAAAACACCTTGAAAATGGGTGTGTCTGTATATGTAGATATGCGTGCATGTGTGCATGTGAATGTGTGTGCATGTATGCATGTGTGTTTGTATATGTGTATGTGTATGTCTGCACATGTGTCTATGCATGTGTGTGTGCATTTGTGTGCATATGCGTATGTATATGTGTGCACACATGTTTGTGGTGTGTGCCTGTGCATGTATATGTTTGCATGTGTGTATGTGTGCATAAGCACATGTGTGTGCATGTAAGTGTGTGCATGCCTGTGTTAGGAAATTTCACTATATTTTTTGTTACTTCTATCCCTTCTGTTTCCTCTCTTCTCTTTTGAAATTGCTACTAATTGAAAGGTGACGAAGAGTACAATCACACTCAGGCCTTCTTTCCCACTCTGTAGTTTAGACAGATGTAAACTTTCTTCTATCTTCTCCATTGCAAATGGAATGGAGTTTGCCATTTGAGAGCCTGGCTTCAAGCTTTCAATTCTACCTCTCTGCTTTGGAGACCATAAGGTTGCACACCTGCTCAAATGTAGATTCAAAATCAAGTCTTTATGTCCCTTTTCAAGCCTGATTGTCACCTTTTCCTTTTGTGCCAGAGTTTTTACTGGCCTGATTCAACACACTGTTTGCTGACTGAGGTGTCTCACATTCTTAATTGCATGTTCCTCTTTGACTATGAGATTGCCACCATCATCAGTACAGTCTGTTTCAGTTGAGCTTTGGAAGGGGTATGCAGGTAGGATCTGAGGACAACTTGACGAGTAGATACTGTATATGCAGTCAGCTTACCCCGACTGTAGAGCTGTCACATGACAAGGTAATATGTGTGTGTGTGTTTGTTGTTGTTGTTGTTGACAATGTCATCAAGTTATACACTGATGCAGAAACAAGTACACAAGTGCATTTTCTATTTTGGAACATGGAAGTTCTTTCTCTGATGATTGTCTTTATTTGATTGTTTAATTTATACTGAATTTTTACAGAAACACATCAGTTCACAGTCAGCATTAATCCATTATGACACAAGAGTCAGAAGCCACCAACACACAAAATATGGTTCTTATTTTGTAGTTTATTAAAATCCCTCAGTGGGATGAAGGAATGGAGGAATAAAGATATAACCATACTCTACTCAGAGGAAAATTTCAGCTGCTTCTGCTTGCATACAATACAACACACTTCCACCTTATTCTATGTTTATACAAAACAGCATGTGTATATCATAGCACATCAAACACAACAAACCAGAAAAGCTGTAGGAGTAATTTTTACCAAATCATGTACACTTTGTATGTGTACAACAACACTGGCAGTGCTTTTGATTTTCACACTCTCAGTTGTGTAGAGAGGAGCCTAAGTCATTAGAAGAAAGATGACTTACTATTTTAGAAAATTATCCTTAAATTGAAATTTTAAGTGTAGAAATAGTAACGATGGACTACAATGACCATTTTTTGATCAATATAAACAATTTCATGCTCAACAATTTTATGAAATCTAGAGAGGTAAATAACTTATCCAAGATCACACATAACTTTTTGATGAAGTGCAGTCAACATTCCTACCAGTTTGCTTGATTCCAGGGCTGCAATTAATGATTGTGTAAACTGGGCCTCTTCTTTAGGAGTTTGTTTTTCTGTAAGTTGTTTTGTTTATAAATAAAGTGTTTGATGATCTATCACTCACTGGGCCACTTAAAATTTGAGTGTATTATTTAATTCCCCACCTTTCCCCTATTTATGTAAATTCTATATTCTGAGGTTACTGATAACCTCACCATCACCACCACCACCACGCCGATGCCGCCAGTGCCAAGCAACTACAAGATACTGAGGAAATCTGCCTACATTCCAGGATTACACTCTCATCTGAACACCAGAATGTATCCTTACTTACCCTGACTTTTTTATTAGTGGGCTTAAAGGCTGTGCCTGGTGAGAAGAGCTTGCCCTACAGTTGAGAGCCACATGCGTTCAGTCCTCTGCCATACCCTGGCTCCTAGGCCTGCCTGCTGGGCTGCCTTCTGGTCTGATAAGCTGCTCTAAGTCTCCATCAGTGCTTGGGGATTCTGTTGGCAGAGGCCTGGTGAGGTCACTCCGTCTCCGGATGAATTTCCTTGTTCTGTGTTTTGGGGTTGTTCTGATGAAGCTGACTCTGGAGTGTTCAATAATACCTCTGGTTCCTTAGGAGCTATCAGCACAGTCCTGGGCTTTATCTTTCTCTGCACGAAGGTTCCGTGCCTCTGGAAAGGAAAACAAAGATGGCATTCACCAGAGAAGCAAGAACTATAGCTGAGTGTGTGGGTCGGCTCAAGTCCTGCTCATAAAGGAACTTGTTTCTCTGCTTCACTGACTATCACTTCAGCCCCAAACTGAAGCCAGCACCAGAATGTTTGGAGAAATAACCGGGAGTAGAGAAGTGAAAAGCAGGCAGAGAAACAGCTGTGCTTTTCTATTACTGGAGTGTATCAAAATTTTTTTTCCTTTGTAGGTTGCTATGACTACAAGTGAAACTCCAATTCATAGAACTGAGAATTGTGTCCAAATGTCCAAAAGGATTACTCCCATGAACTATGGTATGATAGAAAACACTCCAGAAACTACTATTCAATTCTGTTCAGCTTCTAGACCTTACACATATGCTCCTGGCAGACATATATTAAGAACATCTAAAAGTTTATCACTATCACTTTAAGTAATATGCTTTCAATAAACAACCCAAAATCATGACATCATTCCTTGGTTTTTTTATATGACATATAGCTGAGTCTATTCTACTAATAACTGTATTTGTTTAGACCGACTTTTAGAAAGACAAACATGATTTAAAATGCTTGAAAGTGGGCAGGCAGTGGTGGTGCACACCTTTAATCCCAGTACTTGGGAGGCAGAGGCAGGTGGATTTCTGTGAGTTCAATAGGAACAGCCAAGGCTACACAGAGAAACCTTGTCTTGGAAACAAACAAATAAAAGGCTTAAATGTTCTCCCAGAAATCTATTTAGTCTTAAAGTATTAATAATTAGTTCTGAACACTACCTTACCTTTCCCCGGATGGGCTCATTGGGAGTTTTCCTGGCATCATATTGATGTATAAAAGAAATATATTCCACAAAATTGCTTTCATGGTCTTCTGATACACCGACACAGGTCAGTGGAACTAGGAGAAGTAAGGGATATTTCAGTGAACTCAGTACAATAATTAGATTGTGTATGGAAATATAAATATTGTGATGTTTATACTTTATGAAACCACCAGTAAAATGTCAGGCATAGTGGCAGACTCCTTCAGTCTCAGAGCTCAAGAGGCAGAGGTAAGCACCTCTGCGAGCTTCAGCACAGCCTGCTCTACATATTGAGTTCCAGGGCTGCAAGGTGAGACCCTTTCTCAAAGAAAATAAAAAAGGTCAACTGAAAATCCTTTTGTTATCTACCCATAGCTATATATAATAAATACAGAATTAGCATTTATTCCACATGAAAAGATCTAAATCAAAACAACTAAAGTTAGTTCCAGGTGTGGAACTGATACTTTAAAAATATTTATTTTGCCTGCATGTCTGTATATGCACACATGTGTCTGATGCTTTCAAAGGCTAGAAGAGGCTTCAGATCCCCTAGGACTGGAGTTACAGAAGGCTGTGAGCAATATGTGGTGCTGAGAATAAAACCTAGCCACTGTTCATAGACATTAAACCATTTCTTCAGCTCATATTATATATGCTTTTTAACAGACCCCAATATGCCTTAGTGAAAATACAAGTTGTTTGTCAAATTATTTTTGACAACTAGAAAGAGTATAAAAAAGGCTTCTTCTGAATGTGTGGCTATGGGTGAATGACTGTGATGACCAGCAAAGAACTTAGCACTGAGGTCAGTGGACACCTGGGATGGCTGGCATTGCCAAACACAAGGCCTTTACACTTCAATCCTGTTAACAGATGTTTCCTCTCATTTGCAAGAGGACTAAAGCTTCTAAGAAGCAGCCTAAACTAATCCTCTAGTCTGGGTAATGGGTATGAGTGTTCATGATGAGGGTCTCTCTGTTGCATGTGGGTTTACAGTTTAACTAGAACTTCACTGGCCTTATCGTCAAGAAGCAGCTAAGGAAAAAGAGCAACATCCAGCTGCTGCTAGCAACCAAAGAACTGGATGGATGCTGACAAAGAAAATACTCTGATTGTCCCTTTTACACATGTAGACACAGACATAAAAATGTGCACATCCTTGGCATATTTATAAAACAGTACGTAATTAATTTTGGTGGTTTCTGTAGGGAAGAGAATTGTGTAGCTGAGGAAAGATTTTGATTGTATATTTTTATAGCATTAAAATTATGTAATATATACATATATATGTGTGCTATTAAAATGGAACAAAACATAATTTTTACAAATCACACCTTTGTTCTAGAAGTGGTGGTAGATGCCTTAATTGCTGGCACTCAGACAGGGGAACTAACACAAGTTAGCCCAGCCTGTGTTATATAATGAGTTTAAGGCCAACCTGGGAATACATAGTGAGACTCTTTCTAAAAAACACCAACACAAAATAAAATAACACAAGATTTTTTCCAGTGTGACATATTGTTGCCTAATGTGGTTGGTGTAGCTCAGTGACTAAGAGGCTAACCTGGTCTTCATGACAAGTTCCAGGCAAGCAAGAGTGACATAATGAGACCCTGTCTGAAACAAGTAAATAAACAAACATGACCTAAAGTGGGGGAATAAATAAGAATTAAAAATGCATTAAAAAACCAATACTAACTAGTCATGAAATCAGTTTTATATTTGAGTGCTGGTACAATTTTTTTGTAGCAAGAATGATGAATATTCAAGTATTTATAATAATAGATGACATATTTCCACGCTTGGCAGAACAGAATATAAATTGATAAAGTTTTCTTGGTTTTTAACTGAGACCAGCACTTCTTTCTCCTTAGCAGTTGTCTTTCCTATAGGACTTGTGAGCACAGCAAGAAGAGCAGGTGCCAACAACATAACTGCAGCACTGAGAAAATCCCTTAATTTATATATTTTTTCTTGTAAGACAACCTTTTGTGAATACCGTATTTTCACCATCAGAACATTGATGTTTCCACTGATCTTAGCAAGCGATATATAGATAAGATGGAGCACCTCTACATTGCAGAATTAATCAGGTGAGCTCGTGGAGAAACCAAAGCATGTGCTTTGGCAGAGGACAGACACCTTTCCCTGCACATGTGTGACTCGGGTGGAGATCATTTAATTTCACCAGGTTCAATTTCATCCTTTCTAAAATGTAGATAATTTGTGTTCTAGTTTGATTTTTTTTTTTTTTTGCTTTGCTAAGATACCTTGAGCAAAACAAACTCCAGGGCTTCTTCAGCTTACAATCCAAGTTTACAGCCTATTGTTTCAGAGAAGTCAACATCGCAGAGACCCCAAGCCCAAGGAATGGTGCTGCTCACTGTGGGCTGAGTTTCCCCACATTGGCTAACACAACCAAGATTCCCACACAGACATGCGCATGGTCTAACTTGATGTAGCCAGCCCCTCACTGAGACTTATCTTTACCTGTGCCACACTGACAGGTAAAAACTAACATTGCAATTTGCTTTGAGAATTATGGAGACCACATTGAATCTGGAAGATCACTGTGATGCAGAGCCACAGGGACTGCCATTAACCTCCTGCTAACACCTGTCAACAAAGCAACACCAGCATGGAAATACATTCAGAGGATTGGTGAGATAGCTCAGTGGGTAAAGCCACTTACTGCAAGGCATGATAACCTTAGTCTGATCCTTGGGACCTACACTGTGAAGAGAAAGAAGAATAGACTCCTGTAGTTGTTCCCTGACTGCCATGTATGTGCTATGGAGAGAGAGAGAGAGAGAGAGAGAGAGAGAGAGAGAGAGAGAGAGAGAGAGAGAGAGAGAGAGAGAGAGAGAGAGATGTAATTAAGCTTTTAAGTCCTTTAGAACAAATTGTTAGTAAAAGTGGTATCCACTACCCTCCTAGGCATCCTCTTCTGTGGCCTGCCCCAGCGAATATAAGAGATTGACTTCTCCTGGTGACACCTCTTTTTATTTTAAGAATGGTGGGGGTAAACTCCTCAATTGACTGGCCTGGTAGAGTGACAGCAACTTCTGATGATCAAAACTGGCTTTGCGGGCTGGGGATGTAGCTCAGTTGGTGTGGAGTAATTACTTAGTATGTACAAAGCCTGGCTTTGATCCTCAGAGTCACATGAATGCAGGTGTGGCCTTCCTGAAGGTGTGTTACTGGGGGTTCAGTGGGCTTTGAGTGGTCAAGAGCCCACACCAGGCCCACTCTTTCTGTCTGCCTATCGATCGGGATGTAAGGTCTAAGCTGAGCTCCAGTGCCTGGCCTGCCTGCCTGTCGCCGTGCTCCCTGCCACGATGCCCATGTACTAATTCTCTGCCTACCTGCCACCGTGCTCCTCTCCACGACATTCATGTACTAATTCTCTGAAACAATAAGCAAACTTCCATCTTAAATGCTTTCCTTTCTGAGCTGCTTTGGTCATGGTGCTTCTTCACAGCCATAGAGCAGTGGCTAAGACAGCAGGGAACACAGGAGGCATAGAACAGGCATGATTTAAGGAGATGCCTGCATGGTACAGGGGGAAAGCCTCCTTAAATTTCACCCAATGCTCTTGTTTCTTTCTTACTTCCCTTTCACCTAGTCCTGTGAGGTATAGAAGAGAAAGCTAGCACCTCTTCAGAGAAATCTGAGACTTCCCAAGACAGACAAATTACCAAAGCTTTCCAAGAGACACATCGTCCTCAGAGTAGCAGCAAGCATTTCAAAAGCAACACTGTACTCAGGATGACTGAATAATACTTGAAAATACTAAAAAGGAAGGCGAATTAAACATTGACTTTCCACAGTTGATGAAACTTTTAATAAATTAAGAATTCAAATTAAAAAAATTTTTGGGAGGCAAGGAAAATCTGAAAATGTTTTCCCATAAAACAGACCAATTTTTCATGGAAGCATTCAAATAAAACTAGAAATAAATCAAGGAGAATGCCTGAGATTTTATATATATGTATGTATTTCACAAAAAAGACAAGAACTAAAGAATGAAAAAGTAAGTATTGTTTCTATGAAAATCCAGAACATACTATTGATAAAAATGTGCAGGCCTTGTGATTAGCTGTGACCAAACGATGTGGCAGAAGGGACATGATGAAGACACCCAGCATAAACCTCACTACATAAAGCTTTGCAGCTTCTGCTCTTTGCATTCTGGGAAACTTGGGTTGCCAAGTAAGAAGCTCTCCTACCTTGCTAAACAAACGGCACAAAGAGACAACAGGAGAAGAGGACCAACCATCCTAGGGTGCCAGCTGAGTGTGATCCTGAAGTCTTCTTTGTCAACTGAATGCTATCACACAACACAGGCGCAGGTTACAGAACACTAGGCAAATAAGATGAGTCTCCTTTTAAACAGCTAATTTAAGGTAGCTTGTTATGAAGATATGGAAATAAAAATACACCGGAAGAAAGTAAATTGTTAATTAGAACAAATCACCTTGTGTCTTACTTTGCTTTCTACTCCTGTGATAAAGACCATTACCAAAAGCCACTTGGGGAAGAGTTTAGCAGTCAATCATGAGGGATGACAAGCCAGGACCACCTGCCCTGTTGTGGCAGTGCACACAGTGTGCTGTGTTTGGCCCATCCTCACCAATCATTGATCAAGAAAATGCCCACAGGCTTGCCTACAGTCCCATCTGATAGAGGCATTTTCTCTGTTGAGGTTCCCTTGTCTCAGAAAACCCTCGCTTGTGTCAAGTTGGAAAAAAACTAACCCAGCACACCTTGAAAACAGTGATCTAGGTCCTTTCACACCTACAAAATAATGACTTCAGAAAGGATCCATTTCTTCACAGGGGCCAATAAAAGAAGAGGGATGCCCCTGATCTTCTGTAGATGGACAGCTTCTACCCAGACATTATACTTAGTAAAATCACACAAGACTATCGGTCTCAACTGTGTGAACATGAAAGACTTTCTAGAGATTCACACAGTGGACAATATGTAACTGTGAGAGAGAGAGAGAGAGAAAGAGAGGGAGGGAGGGAGAGAGAGAGAGAGAGAGAGAGAGAGAGAGAGAGAGAGAGAGAGAGAGAGAGAGAGAGAGAGAGAGAGAGAGATTGATTTAGGTTCTTGGTAATTATGCTGTATAAGAATTAAAATTGGGGTCCAGAAAGAGGATTTAGAGGTTAAGAGCACTTCCTGCTCTTTGAGGACCTGAGTTCATTCCCAGCATCCATGTGGTGACCTACAACTATGTGTAGCTCCAGTTCAGGGATATATAAACGTGTGATGGTACATATAAACTCACATAAGCAAACAGACATGACATAAATAAAACACACTTTAAAAAAAAAAGAATTCAAGAGAGCTGGAAAGATGGCTCAGTGGTAAGAACACTTGCTACTCTTCTAGGGGACCTGAGCTTGGCTCCCAGTACCCACGTCACGAGGCTCCTAATCTTCCATAACTTCAACTGCAGGGTATCTGAGGACTCTGGAATCTATGGGTTCCTGCACTCACATGCCAACATGCAGGCAATCACATCACGCCTACATATAATTAAAAATAGTAAAAAGAAATCTAATTAAGTTGGATTTAACTAATTGTTTGAATGAAGTCTTATTAAATGAGAACTACAAACAAGTTAAAGTCCATGAAGAATGAATGATTGAAATCCACTCTTAGAAACTTAATTTAAAAAGTTTTCTAAACAGCTTGGTATCTAGCCATTGATAGTTTCACCAACGAAGCCAGGATTTATTCAAATATGCAATTTGCTCCTTACGTTGGTATGAATTTAGCAGTTTTAGTTTGAGAACATTTTTAATGTTTTATGGCTACTTAGAAAACATCAATAAACATTTTCCTCTTGGAAAGTGTACCCTTCTCAGTGGGATTCATTTGAGTCTTACATAAAAATGTAACAAATGTTAAAAACTGTAACTCTTATTTTTGAATGTTTTAATTTTAATTTTTTGTGTATATTGTATGTATGCATATGTGTATATTTGCATGTTTGTATGTGTCTGTGTGTGTTTGTGTCTGTGTGTCAGTGTGAGTGTGTATGTGTATGTCAGTGTGTATATGTGTACACGTGTGTATGTGTATATGTGTATGTATGTATGTTTGTGTATATGTGAACATGAGTATTTCTGTATGTATATGTATGCATGAGTGTGTCTGTTTGTGTGTGTGTATGTGTGTGTAGGGGGTGGGGTACATATGTGTGCAGGTGTCTATGGAAGCCAGAGAAGGGTTTTAGGTTCCATGGGTGCTGAGGTTGCAGGTGGTTGTGAACGCAGGAGACAGATGCCGGAAGCTGAAGTCAGGTCCTTTGTAAGAGCAATACGTGCTCTTAACTGCTGAGCCGCCCCTCCAGCTCCAATAGTGGTTTGAATGAAATCACCCCCGAGAGGCTCATATATCTGAATACTTGGTGGCCCGTTGGTGGAACTGTTTGGGAAGAATTAGTGGGTGTGACCTTGTTGGAAGATGTTTGTCACTGGGGGTTGGCTTCGAGTTATCAAAAGCCCAAGGCATTTCCAGCTCGCCTCTCTCAGCCTGTGGTGATTGTCTCAACATGTGAGCTCTCAACTACTGCTCTAGCACCATGCTTGCCTGCCTGCTGCCGTGCCCCCACCATGAGGGTGATGGACTCACCCTCTGAAAATGTCAGACAAATTCTTTCTTCCATAAGTTGCCTTGGGATTGATTTCTCTTCACAGCAACAGAAAAGTAACTAAGATGCTCCATATGCCAGATTTAAAAATAAATAAGCGAAGCAAAAAAGTGTATGCCTTGGTACAAAAACAACAACAAACTAAAATCCATCTTTAAAAAGTAATTTTACCACTGGACCAGGTTCTGTAATTCAAAGGAACATCAAAGTACAAGTAGTAAGTTAGCAGCCAAGGTTTCCTTTCAAGTTAAAGTGCCACCTTTCACCAGTTAAATCAACTTTTCCAAATTACAAAGTTTTATGATATAAGTCCAACAGTGGCTGGTTCGTGCAGGGACTCGGACATGAAGAAACCTGGCCATTTGTTAGCTCACTGTGGATGGCAGCCTGGAAACTATGTGGTGGTGTGAGACAGAAAGGGCACTTGCATTGTTAGCACAAGACAGCATTGCCGAAATGCCTAAGATGAGAAGCAATTAAGTGGGTTAATGGAATGGAATGAGATGAGGTGACTTTTCATTGGCCTCAGCACATGCTGGCTTAGTTTGTATGCTGTAAAAGGCTGGTAACACAGCTGGATTTTACTCAGCCTAAAATGTTACAGCAGATTACTTAAAAAAAATAATTTTAATCTAATATCAAAACACCACCTATATAGGAATTATTTCAGGGCAATGTTGAGGCTTTTTCTTTGCTACATTATGACTTTGAATTATTGAGTAATATGTAGAATTCATCTAAGGAGATATAGTCAGTAGTTTAGCATTTGAGACTGCATATTCATTTTGTTAAATATTCTTTATTTAACCAAATAAAACTCTTTCTCAGGTTTGGTCATTATATAAAAAGACAACTGTGCAGGTTATAATAATGAACTCAGCAATGGTGAATATCCATAGAAGAGTGAGAGGGAGGGGGCAAGAGAAAAGAAGACAGACAGACAGACACAGAGAGAGAGAGAGACAGAGAGAGAGACAGAGAGACAGAGACAGAGAGAGACAGAGAGACAGAGACATACAAAGACAGAGAGTGAGAGAGAGACAGACAGAGACAGACAGACAGACAGACAGACAGAAAATATGACATATTTTAAAAACCAAATTCTGAGTACCTAACAGTACAATGCAATGGTAAATAGTTTAAATAAGCCACAATTTATTATTATTATTGTTGTTGTTGTTATATAAGCTTATATTATATATATAAAGTTCTTATGTTATTATATAACATAAATGTTGTTTTGTTCTAGTGCCAATCTTACCTCATTAGAATCTTATCTACAATCTTAGTTAAATATAGGTTTTGTTCATTTATGAGCCAAAGACCTTCCTTTCCTTCTTAGTATTCAGTGCCAGTGCCCCTGAAGAAAGTGTTCAGTGCTCAAGCCACACAAATGCACCAGGTTCTACAGATGTGAGCTCATTGTGCACATACATGAAAATCAGTGTTGCTTGAGTTCACATGAATGTTTCATAAATGGTGACTTTTCATGGAAAGTTTGCAGATCTTCTCTTCATAACTGTTGTTTTGCTATTTCATGGTATGCAGGGATGTGTCTTTCCCTTTCAATGCCTTTTTAAGGGAGATTTTCTTACCATTTTACAGGCTGAGTAGAGGCTAGTTATGAGCACAGACACTGGAGCCACCTACCTGGGCTAGAATGCTGATTATCTGCTGTGTGGCCTTTAGCAAATTACTTAATTCTGCACTAGCTAAAGATGCCATCCTGAAATGTGCTGCTCTAGTGTATTAATTTTTGTTAATAGAGCCTGAAGGATGGTAGACAGTATGGAAATCAGTACGGAGGTGTCAGGGAAATTAAAAATGGAGCTGTCATAAGACTCACACTTGTGCGTTCACCCAAAGTTCTCTGAATCAGCACACCACAGAGACACTGGCATGTCCATGCTTTTGTTGCATTTTCACAATAATCAGGAATAACATATCCTGTTTAGCTATCTACAGATGCATGCATGATGAAGGTGTGGTTCATATGCACAAAGGAATGTATGTTTTTACATACAGATGTAAAAACTGAAAGCATGACATTTGTGGGAAAATGGGTGGTATAGAAATCATTACGTGAAGTAAACCAAGCTTAGAAAGACAAATATTATGTGCTTTCTTTCACACAAGTAACCCAAATTTAAAATTTTTATGTGCATGAGTGAGTGAATATGTAGATTAAAAAAATTAGAAAGGAGGTTGTGAAAGAAGAGAACTTAAGGGAGGGAGTGGAGAAGATAGTGCAAAAATTGAAAGCAGAAGATGGGGACTATTTGGGAGAAAGAGGACTGGCCAGAGGGTGTGCAGAGGGGAGGAGGGAAGTGATGAAGACAAATTAGAGCAAAGCGCCATAATGACATCCTC
Organism: Acomys russatus; assembly: GCF_903995435.1. Taxonomy (NCBI): domain Eukaryota; kingdom Metazoa; phylum Chordata; class Mammalia; order Rodentia; family Muridae; genus Acomys; species Acomys russatus. Next base: position 500,687 of record NC_067158.1, on the reverse strand, counting down.
TGTGTGGATGGATGTAAGAAAAACATTCGGAGCATCCTTACACAGATTGTTAAATATTTTCAGATCTAAAATGATTTTTACCAGGCAATGTCATTATAGTAAACTGAGTCACATTCTATTGAAACCATGGTGCTAAGAAGAGTCAACAAAAAGATTCCTTTTAGAAATTATTAATGTTCCGACCTCTGTGATTTTGTGAGTCTAGTCAAAGACACATAGGTCAGCTAGACTGAAGGTCATGGCATTAGAAAATAGAAAATGATTGTATGAGAAGGAGATAAAATTTCAATGTAAACAGGTCCTGCCTCTAGCAGATGGAAAGTCTCATTCTCACTGTCACTCCAGGAACTGGGACCAGGTGGTGTCTTACAGGGCAGTCTCTCTTCTCCACCCAGTTAACAGTCCTGGACCTTGGTGTAATTCTATTTTTTTTTTTCCTGCCCATTAATGATTAAGAATAGGATAAGAACCAGAATGATTTTCCAAAATGACCAATGTGATAGTCATCTGTGATCATAGTGGTCAATCATTTTCTATTTTCTAGTACCATGACCTGCAGTCTAACTGACCTATGTATCTCCAGCTAGGCTGACCAAAGCACAGAGTCCGGAGCATTAATAATTTCTTTCTTTCTTTTCTTTTTTTTTTTTTCCCCCCTCTCATTTTTTGAGACAGGGTTTCCCTGTGTAGCCCTGGCTGTCTTGGACTCGCTTTGTAGACCATGCTGGCCTTGAACTCATACAGATCTGCTTGCCTCTGCCTTCTGAGTGCTGGGATTAAAGGAGTGTGCCACCACATCTGTTTTGTTTTGGTTTTTGTAGTTGTATTAATGGTTTCTAAAAGGAATCTATTGTTAACTTCTTTTAGCATTGTGGTTTTAATAAAATGTGACTCAGTTTATTATAATGACATTGCCAGGTAAAATAATTTTAGATCTGAAAATATTTAATGATTTCTGTATTATTATTTCTCAAGTTATATATATATTTCCAAGTTACATAATTTAAGCCATGATATAAAATAAGAGTGAGATGATAAAAGTCAGGAAGACATGTTTTGGAAATCATTATGCTTTTTCTTAGAATAAGGTTATTCTACAGGTCAACTTTTAAATTTAATTTTTAAATTCATGCTTCATAAAACTTATTTGACTATTTTTGCTTTTTTAAAAAAGCATGATCTATAAAGATCATTAACAATTAGCATCTTGTTTACCTTTTCTGTTTCTGTGACAAAATACTCTGATGTAAAGCAACTTAAGAGAAAAAGGGTTCATTTTGTCTATAGTTCTGGAGAAATGGAGCCCATGACAGCAGGGAAGGCATGCTGGCAGATATCTGACACTGGCCAGTCACACTGCAGTGACAGTGAGGAGGCAGAGAGAGAATAAGAAGTGGGTTGGACTGTCCTGCGTGTAGAGGAGTATACACCTTAAAGATTCTACAAACACATCCCTGGCTGGGGATTGAGTGTGCAGGCTTACGAGGGACATTCCACAACCACAGCGATCAGTGCCCCGCAGCGTATGCTTTGAGATACTGCCACTTAGGGTCAGGTGCTATCTTAGTAGACGCAGTTTTTAGAATTTGATGGGGGAAACTGAGCAGACTACTCCTACATTTCTGACTTGGGAGCTGGTGTAATCAATGATCAGTATAGTGTCTGGAGATAGGATATCCACTAGGAAGATATAACAAGCATCCAGAGGGCTGTCTTTGTATTTTCAACTTCTGTAGAGATGTCATTTTCTCAGAAGGGGGCCCACACACTGACTAAGTCTTAATTTAATAGCAGGAGAAGTGAGTAATAAAATTTTAAAACGCATCACCTTACCTATTCCAGAAGAAGGCTTTTGCATGCTGCTGTGTTTGACTGGGGAAACCAGTGGGCATGCTGGCTTTTGGAAGTCACTCCGCTGGGTGCTCTTGGTGTCATAAGATGGTTGGAAAACATGTTTTGGTGCTTCACTATGTAACCACCATTTTCTCTTCACAGGAAAAGAACGAAAATGTGCTGTCAAATTATGATCAAAATTTTCACTTGATGGTTAATGATTTAATATAACAAGGTATTAGTCTAGAATAAAATATTACTCACCCTGTGCATGTGTAGTGTGTGTCTAAGGTGTATTTGTACATGTATATTCATATGGAGGATGTGACATTGGGTGTCTTCCTCAGCTGCACTTCTGTTTTGCTTAGTAAGACAGGGTCTACCAACAATCCTGGAGTTTACTAATCCTGCGATATGCCGGCTGGCTCCTGAGCTCCAGAGATCTGCCTATCTCATCTGCTTCCTCCTCCTCCTTTCCCATCCTGACCCCATTGTCTCGGTATCACAGGCACAAGCTCAGGTTCTCATGGTAACACACACTTCATGGAGACTGTCCACTAGCACTCTTTCTTTCTTTCTTTTTTAATAATCCATGAGGTTTATTAAATGAGCATGGGGAGAGAAGGAAAGGAGGAGAGGCACGAGAGAGAGAGAGAGAGAGAGAGAGAGAGAGAGAGAGAGAGAGAGAGAGAGAGAGGAAGAGAGGAAGAGAGAGGAGGAGGGAGAAAGGTGAGAGAGATGAGAGAGAAAGAGGGTAAGAAGTAAGAGAGAAAGGGAATAAGAGCTGGGATTCTTAAATATAGAATAAATATTTTCACAAAGACATTAACTTATAAGTGGTATCTAAAATTGGTCATATATTTTAGCTAAAATATATCTGCTCGGTTACTATACTACCTTCTAGTAACAAAGCCATTAAAATGAACACAGTAGTTATATTTCAATGCTAAATATTTATTTTATTTATAGACCACACACATATGTTAACATGATTTAATCTAAAATTATGTCCTATTCTTTTTATTATAACATAACAAATGATGTATTATCTAAAATGATATTTTGCAAAGTTGTTACTCCATGATCCACTCCACATCATGGAATGCGTTTTACATACTACAAAAACATGTAATGCTACACGTATGTAAAAGTGAAACATAACTGGAATGACAATTTTGTTAAGACTATTTCAGGATACTCAGTCTATTTTACTGCTTTTTCTTCTATTTTGTGTCACACTTCTGAGCACAGCACACATTGGCTTTTAATTCATAAACCTGTATTATTGAATCAAAAAAAAAAAAGAAAAAACTGCCCTAAGGGGAATTATCTCCAATGTTACTAAAATGTCAGTAGAGAAGAGAATTGATAGGTTCTTAGCATCTATAACTATTCAGCCCTTAGCAACTGAGAGAGCAACGAACTGTTGTTATTCAACTCGATGAAAACACTAAAGCTGATCAAGGAGAGGCCTTGAAGGAAAGCAACGCCACACCTGGAATGTTGGGGTCTGACTACGCACCATTATGATCTTGGGTATAAGATAGTAAATGTTGGACTGCCGACATGGCTCAGGGTGTGAAAACACGATCCAAGGTGGCAGTTTAAGAGACAATGCGCCCCCCCCCCCGCCCCCATGATCCTGTTTGGGGAGGCTTAGGAGGGGCTGCCTTACTGGAGCTCTGCCTGTTTGCTCCCTCTGTGTTGTGCTCTTCTGTTCCTGCTGCCACGCCTGATGCGTGATTGACGCCCTGCTTCCCTGCCTACAATACACTCTTAATACCTTTGAAACCATAAGCCAAAATAAACCCTTTCATAAGTCACTTTCGGTTGTGGTGTTTTGTCACAGCAATAGAACAGTAACTAATAAAGCAGGCCTAGAAACGTGAGTTTGATCCCCAGAACCAGCAGTAGGGGGCTAGAACTGTCTCCTGAAGATGTCCTCTGACCTCCACGCATGCACTACAGCACTCTAACCTGCTCAGACATAGAAATAGTAAAAATAAAGTACATGTCTTTAAAAAAAAAAAAAAACGCTATGAGTCTATACTAAAAGATGTCTATAATGTTTTAAGCAGATTGAGTATGTAAATTACTGACGGTTGAGGCTCCATTGATGCACACAGAAAGAGGCATTCTCAGGTCCCTCCCACAGAGCTCCACAGGGACTTGGCTCTTAAATGAGATTAGCATCTAAAAGGACAAGCATGTGGGGGGGGGGGGAGTGTGTACTCTATGGATATTGGCTCAATTCGACAGATTGTTGAGAAGTTTAGAAATAGGATAAAACTGTGAAAATGCCAAAGACAGCAAAAATCCTATTTTGTGTGTGTAGGGAGGGTGGGGTGCGGGGGGGGGGGGGGGAGCAAGAAATGAAGGATGGCTAGCCATACTGGAGAAGAGCGCTGTTCTGAGCTAAAGGTGCTGCTCCTAAGCTCCAAGTGGTGCAAGGTGCCATGCACACTTACCCGAGCGTTAGAAACTGTACAGGACACAAAGGGAGTAGATCTCAGTGTGTCAAATCAGCTTCAACAACTTGCAGGCAAGAGTAATGAAATAACCAGCAGTTTTAAGCAGGTTTCACAGCAAGTGAGGAACTAGGACATTCAGGACAATAGGCTGAAGCTGACTGAAGTCCTAGATTTCCAAAATGAGCTGGAACAAGGATTTTTAAGTTAAGACTACTTGGTATAGGTCTTAAGAAAATTCTAGAACAGATTACTAAGCAGATGGTGCCTTCTCACTATCTGGCTAAAAATAGTCATTTGCTACTGGGTCTTGGATGGCCTGCTTTCTCATAGCTCTTCTCTACTCCACGATATGGCAGCGCTTGTTATGCCCAAGCTAGAACATAAATGCCTTACTTTAAGCACAATTCTGAGGCGGGCGTATCCCTTTACAGGTGAGAAAAGTATAGAGAGATTAAGAAATGCTTCCAGGTATAGCACTGGCCACCAGCCTCCAGCCACCCTGGATTCTGTGCCCTGTGCTTATTCCCAACACAGCTAAGGTGGATAAGCACAAGGTTAATCATGTCATCTCAAAGTACTAAATGTCTTATCTGTGCTGTGGAGCTGGACCTCCATGGATGGAGTAATTCATAATGTAAGTTCATTGCTTTCAATTCCAGAGCCTATGAAGTATAATAAACAGACAGACTGGCTCCGGTAGGTGTGGCAACTTTAGTTTCAGCAGGAGTCTCCATTTCTCCAGGAGTCAGGGGTGGAAGGGAAAAGAAAGGCCTGATAATGCCAGCCTTGCCCTTTTAGGGCAGAACTGAGCCCACCCACGAGGGCAGTACCTTCAAGGCCTTGGTCTCACCTCTCAACCCAGGTGGTGACATTTAAATTTCAACATACATTTTAGAGGAGACAGACTTTGAAACTGTAACTATAACTGCCCTGATGGAGTTTTCTTATATTATGATTGTAAGGCATATACCTATATCATCCACTGTTGGTGAGCAGTTACTCAAGTAACTGGAAAAGTGACTATGGGCAAGGAAGCCGTTAGAGAATGCCTGGACCCCCGGAGGATAATGTAACCAGAGATCTTGAGTTCCCCTTCAAGCAAAGCTCTTTAAGAATTTTACCAAAATTATCTCTTTAGTTTTATAAGTATAAAGGAAATAATAAACACTTTTTCTTAAAGTCTGATTAGTGAATTAGGATTCTGTGGTTAGAGCACTTTCATGAATAGTAAACACATCTTCTCTTCAGTGGCACCCTTGTTACGTTCTTTTGGGGGCTCTCTTCCTCATACCTGTGAAGTGTTGTCATGAGAACATGTATGCACCTATGTATATGTGCATGCCTTTTGATTTAAGTGTTTTCTCACAAGATGCTATGAGATTATTGAAATAGATAGAGGCTTCCTGTCCTCTTACCTCACTCTCAGGTGAAAGGTTAATAGAAGTCACTGTTCCATGGCTCACTGGCTTTGACATGGAAATTATTTTATGGTGAAATAAACCAAACCAGGAAAAGTGGCAGAGCTTTGGAGGGCAGGATATCCCCTTCCCTCTCTTTCTCCCTCATTCTCTATCTCCTGTCTTTGTCTCTTATTCCCTGTCCTGTAAATGTTGTTTTTATTTCCTCACATGAGGGCATGAGAAGAGAGCTGTACCCAAGCTTTACTTATATATGGCTTCGGCTGAGCCCAGAACACTTTCGTCTAACTATCCCTAAGCCTAGGCCTGGAAGCTTCTGGCTTTCATGTAATATAATCTATAAGCCCAGACCTTGAAAACTTTAGCTTCCAGCCTCCATCTGCTAACCTAGGCCTAGAATGTTTTCAGTCTCTGAGACTTACTGCTGAATAAACTCACCCTTTCCAGCTTTTTCTGCCTGGTTCAATTCAGCTGTTCTGGCTCAAACTCCTCTCCAAGCTGACTGTTTCAAAGTACCTTTTTTTTTTTTTTTTTTTTTTTTTTTTGTGCTTCTGGTTGAATTGGTCAGCTTGGAAAAACTGTACCTAAACTCCACAAACAAAACTCCATGAATTCAACTGGACTGAACTGCACAGAACTGTACTGTAATGTCTCCACAAACTACTGTATTCCTGTACTGTGCTTTACTCCTCCACTGTACCACACCATTTGTCCCCTCTCTGCCTGCTCTTAAGTAGCCTCTCTCTCATGAGAGTTGGGCATATCCTATCTCTATCTCTGACTCATTCAGGCAAATCTTTCTCTGATTCATCAGTTTGCCCTTCAATTAGACATCACTGTTTGGGATTAAAGGTGTGTACTAAAGTCCTATCTGTATTCCAGCCAGAGGTATTAAAGGTGTGCATTACAGCTAGATCATAGAGACCCAGGTCTTTGGATGTGATCCCTTGCCATGTTGCTGGATTAAAATTCCTCTACATTGCCCTTTGTCCCTCTAGGGAAAATAAATCTTCTTTGTGCTAAGAACTTGGTTTTGGTGGTCCTGGACTGATACTTTTCCTTTCAGTATCAATATTTAGAAATTAAAAATAATGTTTTTTCACTGTTGGACTAACTTAAAAAAGAACAAACAAAAACAATAGCAGCAGTGAACCAATTTCTAGCACCCCCAATTTTATGTCCTTAGGAAGAACTGTATATATGATCCTTTCCTTTAAAAATCTTGTAAACCAATAAAACTCAATGCTAGGCGTGGTAAGACATATCTGGAATCCCAGCAGTCAGGAATCTGAAGCGGGAGAATTTTAGGATCAAGGTTTAGGTTACCTACATAGGGAGATACTATCCTACCTAGAGGCCCAACCAAACTAACCAACAAACCAAAGAAAATGTAAAGTCAAACAACTGGTGCTGAGATCTCAATGTACTATCATACCAGCAGAGAACAGTTAAAATATTTAGGCAGCTTAATTTTATTTTAAAGCCAGAATTACTATATTTTAATTAAGCTAACTTTTAAAATGAAATGTCCTCTTGAGTAAAAGAACAAAGTTTACATACATGTGAAATCAAATTGGACATTTTTTAGGTTCTTTGAAGTGAGGGCATTTGCAAGTTCATTGTTGCTTTCCTTTTGTTTTTGAAATATGAATATTCTCTTTACTGTGCACACCAATCCCTCTTTCACAGTGGAACATTTACCTCATCTGTGTTTTACTGCATTTCAGACTCACTTTGCTTGATTCTTAATGGTCTAGTACCAACAACCATGAGTATACTTCAATTGTCAGCTACCCTCGCTGATAGCAGTCCTTAGTTTTTGTTATTGCTCACAATACCTATAAAGTAGAGTAAATTATTTGGGATTAGGCTTTAAAGCTTCTACCTGTCTTCTTTCTATTTTCTGAACCAGTTTCTTTCTCTTAATGTCTCCACTGTAGGGAAAGATGGCTTAAATTCAACACTGAATGGTAGATGGCATCAGTATGGAGGGTTCGTCCAGACTATCTCCATTTAAATATGATGTGAGAGCAGAATGCCACCTAACCAGAGATGGGAAGGAAATGGAACAGGGTGAGGTGTATGAAACCATTCAGATGGCACACTTCTCCTATCACAAATGGAATGCTAGAAAACACATACGTGAGAAATTGCCAACATCTGTGCAGTGGCAGATTAGCAACAGCATCTGTTGTTTAGTCTCTGGGCTCAACACTGTGTTAGGTCTCCTACTACAGCATCCAGCTGCCAGTAGGATACAGTGGGCTCCTCAGTCTCAGGGCTGCACAGATCAACAGAATCTGCCACTAAGAACAATTGCTTCCTTTGTGTACCATGTATGTTCTACATGGTAGTCACTTCCTCGCTCAAGTATTCTTTATGAGATATTCTCTGATCATCTATTTAAGACTACAGTTCTCAGCCAGCAAGATGGCTCAGAAAGTAAACACACCTATCACTCAGTCTGATGAAATGAGTTTGCTCCCCTCAGTGCGCAGACAATGGAAGAAGAGATTAGACCTTGCAACACATACACACACACACACACACACACACACACACACACACACAGAGAGAGAGAGAGAGAGAGAGAGAGAGAGAGAGAGAGAGAGAGAGAGAGAGAGAGAGAGAGAGAACTAAAAGAAAAATAAAGTTGCCACTCTATGGCCAGCAGTCCTTCCTGTCCTCTATGCCCAGGCCATTCAACAGCTAATAGTTTATTTACGCTGCTCATTCCTCCATTAAAATATAAGCAGCCTAAGGTCAGAGCACTTTCCCCATTTGTTTGGCTCACTGATGAATCTGCAAAAGAGCATGACCAACTGTTGTGTAACAGTTTACTCAAAGATTAAAACGTTCCGTCCTATAAGAAACTTCAACAGGAAGGTAAATAACTCAACATAGCTTCAGGAAGTCCCTGAAACCGACCAGATTACTAGGCCCCTCCCTGCCAAAGTAAGCAATAAAGACTGCTGATAGTCCCTGTCAGAAGGGACTGAGCTGCAAAAACAAAACAAAATAAAACCAACCAACCAAACAAACAAACAAACAAAAAAACACCACCACCAACAAAAACCCAAAACAAAACAAAAAAACCAACCAACCGAACAACCAAACAAAACAAACAAAAATCCCTCTGTGACCAGACCAGATGCCTGGAGGAAGCAAAAGTCAGCCTGAAACTAGCTGCCTGCAAGAGGTTTAAAGCAGTCACTTGGAAAGGATACTCTCCAAGCCTTTGAGCTTCTACTGGTTATACAGTATATTCCAGATTTCCTAGTTCTTTTGAGCTGTCACCATGCTGGGGTGGACCTTGGTGATGAAGCTGTCTTTGAGTCATTTCTACTCCCATAATTAACCTCTCACCCATACTCCTCTAAGTAACCCCAATAAAACTCATTGATTAACTAAGTTAGTGTCTATACTTTAGTCTGTCATGGGTTCCCTATCTGGGATGAGTGTGTGTTGCATCTCAACAGAAAACATTTTGTCACACAACAAATCCTCATAAAAACCCTCTGAGAGATTACTATCTTTGCTCTACAGATGAGGAAAGCAAAGCTTATTTGCCCAGAGTCATGGAAAATATACAACAACAGAGAAAGAGTGAAAAATCTAGAAAGCAGTATATGAGATTTTTTTAAAAAGCCACGCAGTGTACAAATTAATCTGTATGCTTCCCTAGAAAATAAAAAATCATAGGAAACAGGTCAGTTTTGTAACTGTTGTTCTGGAGTGGGCACGAGTGAGCTCAGGGGAAGTTTGCAGGCTGACACAGCGTTCGCAGCTGGCTGTGTGTTGTGTGACATGTGTGATGGGTGACTAGCAATGGGTAGATCTACAGTGTAAATACCACAGTCAGCCAAATATGCTTATGTCTTAGACTCCTTGCTTGCAAATGGTTGCTTCACACTGCAAAAGGATATCCGAGGCAGGCGCTTTGAGATGGGGGATTCTCCTGGAGTATTGGATGGGCCTATGGTAATTTCAAAGGTCCTTTCACTAGGAAAGTAGGATAGCTATTCAGAGGAAAGATTTGAAGGTGTGCTGCTGCTGGCTCTGAAGAGGAAAGTGCTATGATCCAATGTATAGAGGCAGCCTCCCCACACTGGGAAAGGCAGGAACAGGGTCTCTCCCTTAGCAGACCCTCAAAGAACCAGCTTGCCAACAGCCGGGGAGACTGACTTGGGACTTCCCAATTCCAGGACTGCCTGAGCATGGACCTGTGTTGCTCCAAGTCAGTACTGAAGCTCGTAACTGATAACAACAGCAATAGGAGACGGATACAACAAACTATCCTTCAACAAACCCAACTTAAAAACAATGTACTATATTTAGTACAGTAGATAGAGTGAGAGGCGTGTGGCCAAGCCAATAGTTTTGGGGTCAGAAAGAAGACTGGATTATCTGTTTACTATGTAACTGCCCTGGAGTATTATCTGTAAGATATTTCAAATAATACATCATAGAAATTGTTGTAAAGATTAAAGAATACAATTTATACAAAAATTTAGCTTATTCCTAGAAAGTTATGCAAATTAAGTAGTGGAAGCTAGTCTTTTATAGGAAGTCTGACCATCTGAACGTCTTGGGAAGTGCTGTGTTAGCACATGGCACAAACACAACCCCACGAAGAAGGTCCTTCTACAGTCCTCCAGCAGCACTTACTGACTACAATGTGATGCTCTGGAAACATGATTGGCTGGATTCCCCTCCCCCTGCACCCCCAAAACACACATAGAACGTAGATGCCTGGCTCTTTGCCGGAAAAGCTCCAGGTTACTGCTGTAACCACTAGTTACAACAGCATACTATGAGATGTGTCATGCCCTTTAAATAGACTATGATCAAATTGCCCTGCAAGACAGCTTCCGAGTCAGTCTAACTCTATATTTTACATAACAAACATCATCCCAACCTGCTTTTCTGGCCCCTTACAGTCAATGTAGGGAACTGGCTCATTGTATGTTCTTTCATTTGTGTATATGAATTTAGCATAATTTACACGTCTTCGGTCCACACATGGTTTTGAGTGTTTTGTGCTTTTTCCCGGATTTTTTTCATGTTTGATTTCTTCTTTTTTTTCAGTTATGCATGCTATACCAGCATCTTCTATTTTATGCTCTCTGAAAAACATAATTAAGTAGCAAATCATTTATCCCAATAAGCATCTCAGTAATTATAATTAAAATAAGCTCTAAATATATTTCAAGCATTAGTGAAGACAATTTAGGTTTTATTAATGGTTTTGATAGCCTTATGCTATTAAAATTTAAAACTGGGATATCTACTCACTTTAAATCATGTAGGAAATAAAGGTATCTGTTAATAGTGAATATTCATCATGATATACTAGTATAATAAACAAACTATCATTTTCTTGGAGTAGTGACTTGCTTGTGCTCTTAAATCATGTTTGAAGTATTTATGCACATGGTAGGTTACATGCTAATCTGAACATACCTTCTTTACAAGTGTTATCATTGGGCTTGGATGATGGCTGAATGGGAAAGAACAGGTAAGAGCACTTGCCTCACATGTATCTGAGTTCAAATCTCAGTACCAATGTAAAAAACAAGGTGTGGCTGCAAGTATCTGCAGCCCTAGATGTGAGAGGTAGAAGCAGGAGCATCACTGGGGCCTGCTGCTGGCCAGGGTAGTTCCAGGTCAGTGAAGGCAGAGAATGGCAGGACAGGGCACCCCAACATCACTCCCACATAGCTGTGGGAGGTAGAAACAGGAGGGTCACTGATGTCCAGCCTAGTTCCAGGTCAGTGAAAGCGGAGACTGGCAGGACACCGTACCCAGCATCACTCCACATTAGCACATGTAGCCTCCACCATAGGTACATACAACCCATACAAGATAGATAGACAGACAGACAGAAAGATGAAAAAAGGTGAAAAGTTCCTATGTTACAAGCAGCCTTTCACACTCTATGCCTAGATAATTCAAGCATCTGGACAATGATAATTACTTAATTTTGAAAGTGCATTTGGAAAATATATAACCAAATGTTTACCATCTTTATAATTTTGAGAAAGGACAACTATGCAGGTTAAACAATCATTTCAATCTCAGTGTTCCTTGCTTCTAATAATTATGCTATAAACAAGCAAACAATTCTAGATGAGGTTTCACATACCTGTTATGTAGATTTCTGTGAGTTCAAGGCCAGTCAGGTCTATACAGCAAGACCCACGCTAGTTAGAGCTACTATCTCAAAACACCAAAAACTTATTGTAAAAGAAAATTAAAGATATGCTTAAAATGTTTCATAAGCCATAGAAAAAAAACTTTTCTAACCTCAAGGACCATTAGAGTCTGAAAGAAAAATAAGAGGGAGACAAGCTTAAATCTTGGCAGCTACTAGGAGGTGAAAGATGCATAAGAGGAGAAGAAAGTCAACTGCTCACTATCTGAGGATAGTGTGGCATCATAAATCGAGGAATTTTAATCCAGCAACATGGCTTCTCCAGCAAGGGATCACATCTGAAGACCTAGGACTGGATCCAGCTGGAATATAGACATACCCTTAGTACACATCTTTAATCCCTCTGGCTGGAATATACATACTTAATCTCTCTGGCTGAATTATAGACACGACACATTTTTAATTTCTCTGGCTTGAATTTAGCACATTCCTTTAATCCCAAACAGTAACAGTAACATCTAATTGAGGGGCAAAGTGACAGAGAAAGATTGATAGAATGAGTCAGAGATAGGATGTGCCCAACTCTCACAAGAACTGATAGAAAAGAGAAGCTACTTAAGAGGAGGAGGAGGAGGAGGGAGAGAGAGAGAACGAGATAGATAGATAGATAGATAGAGAGAGAGAGAGAGAGAGAGAGAGAGAGAGAGAGAGAGAGAGAGAGAGAGAACACAGGGTTTGTGGCACAGTACAAGAATACAGTAGAGTTTGTGCACACAGTACAGTACAGTTGAGTGTGGTTTGGCTGAGTTCAGTGCAGGCAGTTTGTGCAGGCAGTTCAGTGTATTCATGAAGTTCAGAGGAGGCAGCTTTTCCAAGCAGAACAATCACAAGCCAAGAGATACCAATTTGAATCAGTCAGCTTGGATAGGAGTTTTGAGCCAGAACAGCTGATTTGAACCAGCCAGGCAGAGTTTAAAAAGAACTAGAAAAAGCTAAGTTTATTTAGCACTAAGTCTCAGATATTGAGCACATTTTAGGCCTAGCTTAGCAGACGGAGGCTGGAAACTGAAGCCTTCAAGGTCTGGGCTTTCACGAGATTGGGTTATATGAGGGCCTGAAGCTTCTAGGCATAGCCCTAGGGACATTTAGATAAAAACACTCTGGGCTCTGCACAAGCCATGTATTCACAAAGCTTAGGTATGGCTCTCATCTCATCTCACCATCTGAGGAAATAAAAACAACATTTAGAATCCTGTGCCCTGTCCCCAAGGAGTACATCCATTTTCATTATGACCCCATCCTCTGTCACTCAAAAGCCACTTGAAGAATCTAGTGAGCCCTCCATAGACACCTGAAAATCAGCAGCAAGAATCTTTTAAACCTATGGAAGATTTTCTCCTAGGCTGAGAAGTTGTGCCTATGCCTAATTGAACTCAAACTACTTCTGAAACTCAACTTGTACATCAACACAGAGTGGTCCCAAGGCTGAAAACCAAGAAAGGTCAACAACAAAGCTGGGATAACAACAAGAAAGATCCAAACACTCACTCAAGAATGGTCACATATCCAAATCAAGAAATACCCCCATTGACAAAATTCCAGATACTTAGATGCCATTGCAAGCACACAGACAACATACACAACCAAGATGATAGGCCTCTTCTAGAAATTAGAACCCCCATAATAATAATCCCCCAAGAAAAATCAGTGTAGCTGATACACAGGAAATGATTTCAAAATAGCAATTATAAATATATTCAAGGAACTCAAAGAGAATATGAATAAATGCCTGAAAGAAGATCTAGGAAACACAAACTGCTGGAAAAATAATGTAAACAATTCAAGATATGAAAAGGGAATTAAATAAGGAGGTAGAATCTCTGAAGAAGAGCAAACTGAAAACTTTTAGAACTCAGGAAGTCAAACAAAAGGCTCAGAGGAAAGCTTAACCCCTGGACCATATGGAAAAGGGAGTATCCGGTCTTGAAGACAAGGTAGAGGAACTCACGCAGTATAAGGGAATGTTAAATCCATCTTGCAAGACTTTGGGTTATTATAAAGAGAACAAATGCATTCATAGTAAGAATAGAACAGTGGTTTCCAACCAAATGCTGTGACCCTTTAATACCGTTCCTCATGTGGTGTGGTTACCACCAACCATAAAATTATTTTCTTTGCTACTGTGTCACTTTAATTTTGCTACTGTTAAGATTGTAATGTAAATATCTGTGTTTTCTGATGATTTTAAGAGATCCCTGTGAAAGGGCCATTCAACCCCTAAAGAGGTAGCAATCTATATATTGAGAACTGCTGGGTATAAAAGAGTGAGAAAAAACTTAGAACAGAAACCTAGAAGAACTTTAGCGTAGAAAATATTTAAATAAAATCATAAAAAATTACTAAATCTAAAAAAAGAGATACGTTAATAAAGGTATACAGAATACCAAATAGACAGCACCAGAAAAGAAACTCCATCATGTCACATAATAAACCACCGAATACGTTAGAACAAAGAAAGGGCATTGAGAGCTGCAAGGGAGAAAAGCCAAGTCACATACAAAAACACGGACATTGGAACAACCACTGACTTTCATTTTTTTTCTTTCTTGAGAAAAGGTTTCTCTGTGTAGCTCTGGCTTGTCCTGGAACTCACTGTGTAGACCAGGACCAGGCTGGACTCAAACTCAGAGATCTGCCTGCCTTTGCCTCCCAAGTGCTGGGATTAAAGGTATGTGTCACCACTGCCCAGCAACAACTGACTTTTTAATGGAGACTAGTCTTTATAATGAGTTTCAGGCCAACCAGAGCTACATAGTGAGGCTCTTTTTCAAAAAAAGCAAAGCTTAGAAATAAATAAACAAATGTAATCCACCACATAAAAAGACTCAAGGACAAAAACTGAGTGAGCATCTCATTGGATTCAGAAAAGGGCTTTGACAATATTCAAAGTTTTCCATGACAAATGTTTTGGAGAATCTAGGGATATAGGGGCTTATTGTGTATTATATAACAAGTCTGCCCAGCATTAAGTTAGAGATAAATGCAAAGCATTTCTACTAAAATCAAGAACATGACAAGGATGACCACTATCTCCATCCCTGTTGAACACAGGGCTTGAAGTCTTAGATAGAGCAGTAATATAAGTGAAGGAGAGGATATCAAAAAAAGAAGTCAAAGTTGCCTTATTCGAAGATATGATTTTATACATGAAAGACACCTAAGACTCGATGAGAAAACTTCTAAAGCTGATGAACACATTTAGAATTAACACATACAAAAACCAGGAACCTTTCTATATACAAACAGATAACATAGTGAGAGCGAAATCGGGGAAGCAATACTACTCTCCTACTTTGTATATGTGTGTGTGTGTGTGTGTGTGTGTGTGTGCATGTGTATGTGTATGTGTGTGTTTGTGTGCATGTGTAAGTGTGTGTCTGTGTATCTGTGTGTAGAACAATATATGAATAAATCTAACTAAGTGAAAGACTTGTATAATAAAAAATTTTAAGATATTGAAGAAAAAGCTGAAGATATTGAATAAAGAAACTGAAGCTCTCTCATGCTTGTGGACAGGCAGGATTAATATTGTGAAAATGGCAACCTTATAAAAAACAATCAGATTAAATTCAATCCTCATCAAAATTCCAAACCAGTTCTTTGCAGAAAGTAAAAAAAAAAAAAAAAAAAAAAAATCTTAAAATATGTATGGAAACATGCACACACATGCATACACACACACACACACCAGAACAGTAAAAAAATTCTGAACAATAAAAGAACTGCTAGAGGTATCACTGTGCCTAATTTTAAGCTATCCTACAGAGCTATAGTAATACAACCAGCATAGCACTGTTATAAAAACAGACAGGATTGATAGAATAGAATTGAGGACTACAATATAAGTCCACATACCTATAGCCACTTGATTTTTGACAAAAGGGTCAAAACTATACACAGAAGAAAAGGTAGTACCATTTAAAAACTGTACTGAGCCTGGCACTGGTGGTGTATGCTTTTAATTCCAGCACTTGGGAGGAAGAGGCAGGCGAATCTCTGAGTTTGAGGCCAGCCTAGTCTGCAGAGTGAGTTCCAGGACAGAGAAAGCCTGTCTTGAAAAAAAAAAAAAAAAGTGATGGTCATAGTGGATAGTGGCATGTAGAAGAGAGAAGGAAACCAGATTTTTTATTTTTTTGAGACAGGGTTTCTCTGTGTAACAGCCCTGGCTGTCCCAGACTCGCTTTGTGGACCAGGCTGACCTTGAACTCACAGAGATCCACCTGCATCTGCCTCCCGAGTGCTGGGATCAAATATGTGAGCTATTTATTTTTAGACTTGCATAAAGCTCAACTCCAGATGAATCAAGTACCTTAACAGAAGACCTAATACCCTGAATTAGACAGAGGACAAAGTGAAGAATAGGTTTAAACTTAGTGGCACAGGAACAGACTTTCTGAAGAGGACTCGGGTAGCACTGGCATTAGGAACAACAACTGACAAACAGGACATGAAACAAAATGCTTCTGTACAGCACAAGGCACCATCATTCAAGTGAAGAGGCAATTTACAGAATGGGAAAAATTCTATTAGCTATACATCTGATGGAGGATTATTATCTAGGAGATATAAAGAACTGAAAAGGTAAACAGGAAGAAAATAAACAACCCAATTTTAAAAATAGGGCAAGGAATTAACCAGTTCTCAAAAGATAAAATGCAAATGACTGAGAAACATTTCAAAAAATAGTTCAACATTTTTAGACAGCTAAACCTAATTTGAGATATCATCTTACCCCAGTTAAAATAGTTAATGTTAAAAACAAACAAGCAAACAAACCAAAACCAAAACCATTAACAACAAATGACTTAGTGATCAATGGGAGAGAGTCCAGCCCATTGTGGGTGGTGCCATCCCTGGTCTGGTAATCCTGGGTTTTATAAGAAAGCAGGCTGAGCAAGCCATGTTAAGCAAGCCAGTAAACAGCATCCCTCCGTGGCCTCTGCATCAGCTCCTGCCTGCAGGTTCCAACTGTGCTTGAGTTCCTGTCCTGGCTTCCTTCAGTGGTGGACCATGTTCTGGAAATGTAAGCCAAATAAACCCATTCCTCCCCAACTTGCTTTTTGGTTATGGTGTTTCGTAGCAGCAATAGAAACTCTAAGACACTCACCATGACTCAGTCCAATTTCTTATACAACACAGGATCATCTGTCCAAAGATGGCATCACCCACCCACAGTGAGCTAGGCTCTCCTACATCAATCATTAATCAACAAAATACCCAAACAGACATGACCACAAGCCAATTCAATGGAGTCATTTCCTCAATTAAAGTATTCTCTTCCTAGATGAATATACTTTTGTCAAGCTGACAAAACTAACCAGCACACTACCATTGTGGAAGCATGCAAAAATACACACATCTAATAAGAGTTTAAATGAAATTGTCCTATAATGATAGAACAATGACCCAACTAGACACCACATGCCAGCAAAAAAAACTCCAGTACCAGTGATGGATTCTCTCATTAAAAAATTTTTTTCACCAATGGGATTGCATAGACCCTCAAGCATTACAGGTTATATCCATTACTCTTGGTTATCCTCCAGAACTTTAAGACCCTATTGCTCAAGATACCACATACTTGAGTCATAAATATAGAGAAATTATGTATTGGCTTTGCAGCTTTATCTCTATTGGCTAGCTTTCATAGTGCTGAAAGGTGCTATATACACTATAGAGAGCAGGAATCATGAATACCACCCAGCTGCAAATCCCATGAGCCACAATGACTGTCTTGTCAAGGTATGCCCACAGATTCAAGGGCATACACATTACAAGAGCGTGTGAATGGCTTCAATAGGCTCATATGCTTGAATATGTGGTATACAGTTGTTTGGAACTGTTTGAAAAGGGTTAGAAGGTGTGGCCTTATTAAAGAAGGCATGTTACTGGGGGCAGACTTTGAGGTTTCAAAATACTTGTGCCATTCCTAGTCTGCTCTTGTTTTGCCTTTTACTTTGTGGGTCAAGATATGAACTCTCAGCTGTTTCTACAACTATGCCTTTACTCTGCCATCAATGACTCTAACCCTCTGAAACTGTAAGACCAATTAAATACTTTCTTGTAGAAGTTGCCTTATTGCCATAGCAGTAGAAAAGTAACTAACATAAGGAGTGACCACTTTCTGGTTGGATTTAATGCCCATTAATGGGGCCAAGGACATATGATTACATACATCATAGGCCCTGGGGGTACCTATTATTCTGCTAAATGGACATAATAGTTAAATGATTCCTAATGACTAGTTGCTATAACCCATAGATCTGTACATCTGTCATCAGAGAAGCTACTTATTGCAATAGCTGTCATAGCACAGAGACCCACAGTTGGTCATTATTGAAAGAATAAGAGACTTTAAAATACTCAGCCCTAAATGGGACATCTATATCATACTATTCCACTCAAGGCTAAGGGATCTTCATAGGTATTTGAAAGATTATCAACAACCAGAAGGTTGGGTGACTACAAGGAAACAGTGCTTCCTGGACACAACCAGAGAGTTGCACATATGAATTCATAGCAAGTACAAGACTCACGCAAAATTAAGCCAGGCAGTTACCAGCATGGAAGGGGGCAGATGGGCACAAAACTCCACCCCTACCCAGGGAGCTATTGACATATGATAACTACTAGGATAGAAGAGTCAGGGTTTTGTTGTTGTTGCTGTTGTTTATTGTTGTTGTTTTGTTTTGTTTTTTAAGATGGTGTGACCCTGGTAGAATGACCATGCTTCAGGGCAGGCCCTATACCCAAGAGTATTTGGGTAACACTAATGGATTCAATGGGTTAAAAAAAAAAAAAAAGATAAGAAAAGGAATAGTATGAGAGAACATGATGCTGGTAGGTAGGAAGTTAAGGATAGAGCTGGCAGGAATTCTGCTTTGCCATATTCATAGCCCACTACCTTATTTCAAATCAAAGCTAACCCATCCTTTCTATTGTGTCATTTTTTCAAATGGCTTTCTACTACATTTACAATAAAATCTAGTCTCCTGATCATACCTAGTGTGGCCAGAGCCATCAAATCTCTTCAGCCTCATTCAAGCTTCCTTGTCCTCATCTTCAGTTCTCTCTTGTCCTCAGGGCATCTGCTCATGCACTTCCTCCTCCAGGACCAATGTTCTTTCCTAGCTTCCTGAACAACTCTTCAGCATCATTTATGATGGTGTCAGTTGCCAAGTCACCTCCCAGGTTCCCCTTCCCATGATTCTGTAGGCTTGTCCACTCGTTTTATGGTTCCTACTAAAACTCAGATCATATGCATCTAGTTATTTGTTCTTAGTAAGCACCAGAAACACCCTATTTTATTGATCACTGTTTGCCTGACACCCAGGTGAGTGAGTGTGTCCTGTTTAGTTTAGGTAAATGGTTTCATGTAGTTCAGGTGAATGTACTAGAATTATTTTTTTACTCTGGTTTTGCTTTAGCAGTATACTTTTTTTTGTTTGTTTTGTTTTTGGGTTTGGTTTTTGATTTTTTTTTGAGACAGAGTTTCTCTTTGTAGCCTTGGCTGTCTTGGACTCACTCTGTAGACCAGGCTGGCCTTGAACTCACAATGATCCACCTGCCTCTGCCTCCTGAGTGCTGAGATTAAGGCCACCACACCCAGCTTAGCTGTATACTCTTAACCCTGACTCCATCCCACATAAAAACATTATTTATACTCTGTTATCTTAGTACCAAAAAATGTCTCTCTGCAAAGATTTAGAAAAACTAATTTCTACAAAAAGTGTAAATGACTTCTAAGACATTTCTAGTACATTCATAGAGATCTGTATTTATTTAAAAATTGTAACTTTCTGGTCAATTAATATATCACTGTGAACTCCTTGGCATCAGTTTTCTCCATCTGTTTCTCATAGTTTGTAACCTACCAAACACATTTATACTGGAATTAGATCCTTGAAGGAAAGGACTATGGATGTTGGTTTACACATTTATCCATTTACATTGTTCTGCATTTCATGGTATTAATGACTATAGATAACAAATAAATATGAAATACATGATTCTGTAGTGACATCTTTGTACAAAGAAACTGTCCAAATAAAACACTAATGTGCCTGAGACTCTGGGTTCTATATGAGCAGTGCAGACAACAGCAACAACGCAAGAATACTAATAGGCTCTAAACGCAGTCAGGCTTGGATTGGAACCCTAATCCATCTAACATCTAAGGTTCCATTCCCGTATTTATATCAAAGAACAATAATAGCTATTGTGGAGATGTGAGAGAAAGAGCAATGCTGGCTAATTCACTCAGCAGGTGTTTACATGCCAGCTGCTGAGCAGGAAGAAAACAATTGAAAATTCCTGTCTTCACATGGCTTATATTCTAGTGAAGGCAGAAGAGAAATAAAAAGGGACATATATAGTCTGTTAGATGGTGCCACATGGTAAGGACAATATCCAGGCGAGGAAAAGGCATGCATGTATGTGAGAGGAGAGGCTGCATTGGTAGGTAGGGTGGGGGCTGTATTGTGAAGGTGGTAATTGAAAAAAGAAAGGGAGGAGTAATGAGCTCAAACTAAGTGCATATTTGAGGAAAGAACATTCCAAAAGAGCCAACTGTAACTGTCAAAAACTCTAACAGAAATGTGTCCATCTGAAGTAGCGTCAGTAGTGACCTTATCAAAACCCAAATCTGTAGGTGTAGTAGTATTGTAGTCTCTGAGGCTTGTTCCTAGAAACTTGTTTCAGCTAGTTTTCTAGCTGTCCCACAGTAAGAACCACTGTCCTAACGGTAGAAATATCACCTTGCAAGCAGGTGTCCCTGGCACCACATCACGCCTCCTAGCTATACTACCTGCATCCCACAGTTCACAAAAGGTTCAGGCTGTCCGGAATCACCTGGGCCTTGCTAAGCCACAGATTGGTGTGGGGAGACCCTGAGACCTTTCATTTCCACTCGTTCTTCGGTGATGCTGATGCTTATCTGAGGGTCACTCTGAGGATCACTACAGGTGACTGCAAGTGAGCAGAGCTTGCCAGAGCGAGGCAGTAGGTGAGGCAAGAAGGGGGAAGGAGCGGTACTCTTGTAGGAGGCGCCTTGGCTTTTACTGTGCAGCAATCTGAGAGAAACATTTTTTAAGAGGCTCCGTGGACAAGGTTGCAGAGAGGTTAGGGAAACAAAGTGGTGGTTGTATCCATGGAAAGCTGGTACTTGAGACTAGGTGAGGACTATAGAGGAAAGCAATGAAAAGTAGAGTCCAGATAATTTCAGCACTAAAGCAAATTTTGCTGAAGCACTAAATGTGGGATATGAGAAGTGATTATTTTAAGATGGCATCAAGAATCTTAAGCACCAGCCTGGCACACGGTGTGAGCTCAGTAAACGATGCATTAAAAACAAACAAACAACAACAAAAACAAAAAACAAAAAACGACATCGTTATCACTCAACCCCTGGAGAGCAGCGGAGAAAAAAAAACCTTGGATGAAGTGTTTGGCCTGGATCATAGGTCCTGAGCCACTCCTTGGGTCTTGGTTAACGTTTTGCAAGAAGGGAAATAGTTTTCAGAATGAGAAACAGAAAGCAGAACCCTGCCACTTACTGCTGCTTCTCTGCCTCCATGGCCCCCTCTGGCCTGGCACGTGGCAGCCTGGCGTTTCAGGAGAGAACACTGACCTACCCTTGCTGGGAAAGGGTTCCAGAGCGCTGCCACTGTGACTCCAGTGTTGCTAAGCGACAGAAGCCTCAGGAAAAAGCTGCAAGAAGCTGGGGACAGTGCGCGGGCGCAGTAATGGCGCACGAGTGTGCTTCTGCAGCCGGGCGTGGCCGTCTGGCCCCGGAAAGAGCGAGCCAGTCCCTTGTTCCTAACTCTACCCTAAGGTTGGACAATGAGTTTGAACTTGTAGAGTCCTAGCCCTAGCGAGGAGTCAGCCCCGCTAATCTTGAGGAGTGAGCAAGGGCAGCTTCCAGGCCTCCCCTGCTACCTGGGAAGCCCGCTTTCTGTGATTGCCACCGGGAAGCTTGGCTGTCACTTTTCTGTGGTTTCTGACGGAATCTCTGCCGCCAGACTCATAGAGAGCTTTAAAACAGAACAAAGGATCGCTCCTCTGCAAATGAGGCTCCCTGTGGCTCGTGCACCTGCCTGGTCTGAGCGAGGATTCAGGGTGGGTGCGGGGGTGGGGGTGGGCTTCAAGTTTAGGCAGAATTGGCCTTGCCTGCCTGCGCTTCCCCCAAAGCTCAAGCTCCTGGGAAAAGACCTAGGAACTCACTCTTCACCTCGACCCTGGAAAATCTTACTTCATTTTACCGTTGCTTCCCAGTTTCCACTACCAAAGCCAAGTAAGTGTCTTTGGCACGTGTGATAAGTGTTTTCCTGCATAGGAAAGGAAATGGGATTAGAGAGGTTTCTGTTGAACTGAGCCCAAGAGGAGTGTGCGTAAGTACGGGAAGCCAAAGTCTTTGTACATTTATACTCGCTTGGAGCAGATGCGGGCTGGGGGAGCCTGACCTATGTACATATGTCCTAAAGTCCTGTCAGGGAAAAGAGATTGTGGATAGATTTGACTTCCAGCAACCTATATATTTGAATGTGGACTTTGTTGCTAAAAAGCTGGGAGAATGCGTGAACGTTTGATGGTGTGTGTGTTTCTGGAGGAGGGAGTGGGTGGGTGACCAAATACGAGGGAAATGGGTTGGAGAACTGGAAAGCTAGGAATGGAGCGGGCATCATGTACATTTGCTGAGCCAGGCATTCGTTGGATCCTGTATCCACACGGATATACCTAGTTTTATCCTAATTTTCAAACTGATTAGGCACATAGACCTTGAGAGCAGCGGGTGTTTGCCTTATGGATTCATCTCTTGCACATAAGGAAGACATTTACTGTCTCAGAGCCTGAAGTTCTTCAGTTACAAAATCTGAAAACACCTAGGGTAACTGTCAAATATAGATGATTTAATAGGTATAGTGCACTACGAGCAGTGTCTGATGCTTAGTAGATGCTTTGTCGCCGTTGGCTAGTACTGCTTTATCGAGACACATGACCTGTATGTCACGTGCCAGTGGACCTTACAGCCATAAAAAAGAATGAGGTTACATTGTTTGAAGGAAAAAATGGAGGCAGGGGGAGATATAATAAGTGAATTAAGCCAGTCTCAGATAAAAATTATCCATTTTCTCTCATTTGTAGTTCTTAGATTTTATACAGTTAGACAAAGGCACGAATATATAAAACAAAAGTAGAAATACAATTGTCCGGAGGACAGTGTGGGGATGATAAGAAGGAGGTGAGGAGGTACAGGGGGGAATGTTTAATATGCAGTAAGCCTGAACAAAGTGTGTGTGTGTGTGTGTGTGTGTGTGTGACCTTGCATTCACATGCAGAGACCAGAGAAGCCTGCCTGTATCTCCCTCTACCATGTCTTCCGGCTCTATTGTCTTGAGACAGGGGTTCTCACTGAGCAAGAAGAAACTCACTGATTTGGGTATTGGCTGGCCAGAAGGCTCCCAGAGTCTGCCAGTCTCCACTTTTGTCAGTACTGTGGATATAGGCATGTACTGCCATGCCTTACTTTTTTATATGGGTGCTATGGATTTGAACTCTGGTCCTTTTGTTTACACAGAAAGCATCCTTACCCACTGGGCCATCTCCTCCAAGCCCACTTTATGAAAAGAAAGAAAAGTAAAAAGGAAGAAAGAAAGCCTACCACAAGGTAGTCACAATTTGAGAGATCTAAAACATTCAGATAGGAAAACTTTGACAGCAAAGCTGCAAGGATATAAAACAATATTATATAATTAATTGTATAGTTATGGGTATTACATTTCAGTCTTGATAATAATATGGTATTCCAATTAATCCTGATGTGTTCTCTTTAGAACACTGAACATTATGGATTTGATAATGATTATTGACTTTTTATACAGAAAAAAAAAAAAAAAAAAAAAAAACCCAGAGGTATACAGATTACTATTCTTACAACCTTTTCTAGGTACAAGACACTGTGATTCTGTTGGAAATTTATGCCCAAGAAAATCAGTGGCCATTAGCCTAAATGGCGGAAGTTTCCTTTGGTGTGGGAGAAATACTTTTCAACAAAGAATAATCTAAATCCATTTATTTACTAGTACTGTCAAGTTAAAAACACCAGAGCTAACATAGCACATGTGAAGAACCATAGGAGAGGGCAACTGTCCACAGTGTTAGAGATACAGAAAATTGTCAACATTGTTTTTAAGCACAACAAAGGGCTAAAAATATTGAGTGATGCTGTATCCCATCCTCATCTTAAAACTGCAGCTGAGGAAGACACACTTCCTTTTCTCCAGCAGTGTGCTTGTGATATAGAGGAGGGTCTCCAACGTGTGACCCAAGCAATAGCTAGCCTGAATTTTACTTTTAAAAACTAGATAATTGGGAGGAACGGGAGGATACAAGTGATGGGATAACAATTGAGTTGTAATCTGAATAAATTAATTAAATAAAAAAAATTTTAAAATTATTTTTAAAAACTCAGATAATTTATTTGCCTCATACACATGTGTTATAGAACTTGGCCAAGCAAATGGTGACACATTCAAAGCTAGCAGTCAATATTCTTCCTACATTTATGGGTTACTGAGATGGAAGCTTTAAAAAAGTATGTTGTGGTTTTTCCTCCTGTCCTTAAGCTCCTAGAATAAAGACTCATGAAACTCAAAATATAATTACAGATACCTAGACCATATAGCTAGGCTCTCTCTGACTAGCAAATAACTTAGAAATAACCCATTTATTCTAATATACATTCTGCCATGTGGCTAGTTACCTCTGCTCAGGTCTACCCTGAACTAACCTTCCCAGAACTAATCTCTCACATCTGCCTCTATCCCAGAATCCTTTCTGCCTGCCAGATGTCCCACCTTCTATTCTTTCCCTTCATATAGGCCATAGGTTTTTATTGACAGGTGATGTAAGACATGAGATTCCTTCTACATTCCCCCCACCCCACCCCCATTCAGTCCAACAAAACACTCCTTTTCTTGCAATAATAAACTATATACAATAATAACAATTATGAAACAACAAAAATATTAGGTAAGATTTACATTCACAATGTCTAGTCTATATGCAACTGAAAACTTTGGAGAAAGTATTCTATTATTTATTCTATCTTGATGTGTTCAAAGCTCTATACCTAAATCATTTTCTATTATTGCTTATATTTAACAATGTAAAAATTCTAATTAGACCTAAAATATCTTTTTAAAAAAAGATTTTATTTATTATATATACAGTGCTTGAAGGCCAGAAGAGGGCATTAGATCACATTATAGATGGTTGGGAGCCACCATGTGGTTGCTGGTAATTGAACTCAGGACCTTTGGAAGAAGAGCAGAACAGTCAGTGCTCTTAACCTCTGAGCCACCTCTCCAGCCCCTAAAATATCTTTTTAAAAAACATTTTCTAAATCCTAAACAACTTAAGCCTAATTGTGAGACTAAACTATTTACTTCTCAATCCCATCAGAGACCTGATAAGGAATAAATATTATCTCAGTTTGTAGGAAGTACAGAGCAAGCATCTTCCAAAACAAAGAAATCACAGAGACATTTGGCTACCTGGACAGTGACTCAAGCTTTTCAGCCACTGTTGGAGCATCATCTTCAGCCTTCTGTCCCAGAATATCTGACAGACCTTTTTGTGAAGCAGCAATTATAAAAGCCTTGCTTACTCTGTCTTAGCAGAGCTTGGCAGTTGACTTTGGCTGAGTCCATGGTTTGCTCAACTCAGACAGCAAACGGTCTTCACCGGGAGCAGGGGATTCCTTTGCCCTTTTGCAACCTGCTACTTTTGAAGCAAACTCCTGAAGTAGAATTTGTATGCTTATCATCTCCTTTTAAATCAAATGGGGTGCTGCCAGGAGCTGACAATGTCTCAATTTCGAAAGACATTAAATTAATAAAAACATCTTTAAATACTCTATCCTGTAGGTGTCTCATTTTTAAAAATATTTTTATTTAATTTTTAATTTTATGTGCATTGGTGTGAGGGTGTCAGATCTTGGAGTTACAGACTGTTGTAAGCTGCCGTGTGGGTGCTGGGAATTGAACCTGGGACCTTTGGAAGAGCAGACAGTGCTCTTAACCACTAAGCCAACTCTCCAGCCCCATGTGTCTCATGTTTTTAAAGACCATCTAATCTCTATCTATCTATCTATCTATCTATCTATCTATCTATCTATCTATCTATCTATCTATCATCTATCTATCTATCTATCTATCTATCATCTATCTATCTATCTATCTATCTGTCTATCATCTATCTATCTGTCTATCATCTATCTGTTTATCTATCTCTATCTCATCTATGTATCTGTGTATCATCTATCCATCTATCTACTTATCATCTATCTATAGTAAATCTGAATAGGCAAATATTGCTTGTTTCTAGCTGTTTACTATCCTTTTAACCTAGGATTTATATTTCTGTAATAGACTAGACTAGTATCTGACATGAGCACAAGTTTGATTGACTAAATACTAACTCTAAATATTAATTCTAAACTGTTTGTAATAGCAGCTTTTACAGGACTGGACGTAAACCTTGTATTTATAAATGAGTTGTATGGGTCCAATAGCTTATATAAGAGTTAAAACATATATGCATAAAAATAACTTTAAAATTGTATCAATATACAATAATCTAAACCAATGTAAAAATATTTGAGAATAACAATGGCTCTATAGTTGAAGAATAGATTCTATAACCTACCCTTTCATCCTTATTATTCCTATATCATGTCTATATCTCACCATCCCCCTTTTTTCTTTTCAACCCGTCTCCTCCTACATAAAAAAAAGAAAGGCAGCACTTGGGAGGCAGAGGCAGGTGGATCGTTGTGAGTTCGAGGCTAGCCTGGTCTACAAAGTGAGTCCAGGACAGCCAAGACTACAGAGAGACCCTGTCTCGAAAAACCAAAAAAAAAAAAAAAAAAAAGGAAAGAGAGTGATCACCGAGACTAAACTCCTAATCTAGTTTCCTCCCCAATCAAGGTCAATTAAAAACTTCTAAGCAACCCCTTTTTAATAGTAAGCATCCATCACCCAATAGAATGACCAAAAGCTACTCAGTCTTCCTTAAAGGAATGGGACTCATTCTCTTAATATTGCTTTCTGCTGATTTAGGGCATAGTATCCCTTTTGGGGGTCCAAGAAAATTGGGAAGATGGTTAAAAAAAATCTAACAGCAATATTTGTTGTCCGGTCTCTAGTTGCTGTGAAAATTCAGGCTTCAATGAAGTCCTATTAAATACTCTGAAAAACTGTACCAATTGGGATCACTAGCTTCTTTGAAGCTGTTCTGGAAGCAATCTTTAATAAAACAGCAATTAAAACAGTCTGAGGCTGGATCAACCTGGAAGCTGGGATAAATGTGTTGGCATCTCAGCATCCTCCAGGATAAGTCTTGTCAGACGCACTCCAACTTCACTGGTGTTTGGTCTTTTTGCTCTATAAATATGAAAGCTCTCATAAGTAATACACAGTTCTGAAATTACATATGCATGGGATGTGCAAGGTATATGGATCTTTTAAAGATAATTTTTTGCTCCTTGTTTGAAAAGATGAAAAACATCTGTTTTTCTTTATAAGCTAGTTAGTTTGGACTGTAAAACCAAACTACATTATAAATTTCCATCCATGCCATATGAAAGGATGGCATGTACTAAAAAGTTACATTCTGTAGACAACAAGATTTATTGGCAATGCAAAGGCATTCACATCTCAGCCAGTCTCAAAGTTGTTCCCAAGTAGCGAGATCAGCAGTACAAGTTACTTGCTTTGTTGGTCTGTTTATAGCCAAGATCTTCAGGAGGCCTTCCCATGTCAAATCTGATTTCCAACAGTTTGGATGGAATACATAGCTTTTGTTCTCCTGTGGAAAGAAAGTCTGATCTGCTTTAGCAATCCTTTCTAAAATCCGATGCTTTTCAGCAGCTATATTACCGGCACTATTGGGTTGTAAAAAATTCAAAGTCAGTAATGTACCATTTAATCCATCCCTGTGATATTTCTTAGCTCTCTTTTGTTCGATGAGACTTCTTTTAAATTCTTGTTAGGACTCTCCATAATTGCTTGAATTGTAGGATTGTAAGTTATATCTGTAACATTTTCTGTCAGAATGTCAAACAAAACAAAACAAAAACCTGTTGTATCACAGTGGATATACATGTCAAAGATCCATCAGCTCTAATCTGTGAAGGCATTTCCAACAAATGTGAAATCTCAATATCATCCTCCCCAGAATTCAAGGCAAAAGCCCATTGGAATTCTGAGTATGAACCTATGGCACTTTTTAGCTCTTTAAATTCTGTAACATGAAGCATACAAGACATTGTATGACCTTTTCCAAGGCAAAGCAAAGAGGATCTGCATTTCTAATTTAGCATGTAATCCTACATCCAGTAATTGAACCATGACAATACACTATAATATCTGTCTGACCATGTTGGTTTATAACTGAAGTCTTTTTATCTAGCATCTGTATGGGCTACCATTTTCATTCTTTAAGCCTTTGTAGACTATTCTCATCTGGTACTCTTTTTTTAAAAAATTTCCGGTTTTTGGTAGCCAATCCTTCTTCTCCAAGTCTGCTTATTTTGATCTCTCCCAAAGAGGATATACAAAACTGCAATTGCCATTGAAAAAATTATTTATATGCTGAGACACAAACTCAGATGAAATTCAGATACATTCTCATTGTGTCTTCCTTCATTTTTATGTAAAATATAATTTTTTCCTTTTTAATTTTAAATCCACTCCCTAAGGACTTTACTTTCTTATATTCAAACCAAACACTTCTTCCTATGATTACTTTTTAGTACCTAGCTTCCTTTCTCTTTTGTTGTTTTCCAAACTCAATACCTTACCAGTCCAGTCACTTGAGGCTTCTCAGTTTGTACCCCAGGCTCATTTTGCACCACTGTTCTGGGAAACTTTTTAACTTTGCAGTGTGCCTGAGGCTCCGTTCTAGTCTGGTTTTGCTCTCTTAAAGTGACCAGGTCTCTCTTCTTCTTCTGTTTAAATTTTTTTATTTTATATTTGTTCACTCTATATACTGATTGTAGCACCTTCCCTTATCTCCTCCCTGTCCCACCCTCCCTCTGTCATTCCCCCTTAGCCCCTCCCCTAGTCCTCAGAAAGGAGGAGCCCTCCTCCCTATCTTGTGACCCCATCCTATCAAGTCTCATCAGGACTGTCTGCATCCTCTTCCTCTGTGACCTGGCAAGGCCGCCCAGCCAGAGGAAAGTGATCAATGAGTGGGCACCAGAGTCCATGTTAGAAGTAAAGCCTACTCTCCATATTACGGGACCCATGAGGAGCCTGTGCTGCCTGTCTACTACATCTGAACAATTGGGGTCTAGGTCCTCACCATGCATGATGCTTGATTGGTGCAGCAGTCTCTGCTACAGCCCTCCGGCACCCCCAATTTGTTGGCTCCATTGGTCTCTTTGGGAATCTCCTGTCCCTTCCAGGTCCATAAGACTCCCTGTGCTTCACCCCAAAGTTTGCCTGTGAGTCTCAGCATTAGCTTTGATCCCCCACTGGGTGAAGTCTTTCAGAGGACCTCTGTGGTAGGCTCCTGTCCTGTTCCTTCTCTTCAACTGCTTTGGTGTCAATTCTTTTTGGCCTTCTGAATGAGAATAAAGCATATTCCCTAGGGTTTTCCTTGTTATTTCACTTCTTTAGGGCTGTGTATTGTGATTAACCTATATAATGTGGCTAATATCTGCTTATAAGTGAGTATATACCATGGGTGTCTTTCTGGGTCTGAGTTACATTAGTCAGAATGATCTTTTCTAGTTCCATCCATTTCCCTGAAATTTTCAATATTTCCTGGTTTTTAATAGCCAAGTAGTATTCCATTGTGTAAATGTACCACAGTTCTTTATCCATTCTTTGGTTGAGGGCTAGATAATTTCCAGAAACCATACAATTGAAAAAAGACAGCATCTTCAACAAATGGTCCTGGCCTAACTGGATGTCTACACATAGAAAAATGCAAATAAATCCAAATCTATCACGCTTCACAACACTGAAGTCCAAGTAGATTAAAGATCTCAACATAAAACCAGACACACTAAATTTATTAGAGAAAAAGTAGAGAAGAGCCCTGAGCTCCTTGGCACAGGAAACAACTTCCTGAACAGAATACCAACAACTCAGACTCTAAGATCAACAATTAATAAATGGGACCTCATGAAACTGAGAAGCTTCTGTAAGGCAAAGGACACTGTTAACAGAACAAATTGATAGCCTACAGACTGGGATGAGAGCTTCACCCACCCTACATCTGACAGAAGGTTAATATCCAAAATATATAAAGAACTCAAGAAATTAAATATCGGCAAACCAAATAATCTAATTTTAAAGATGGGGTACAGAACTAAACATAATTTTCAACAAGAGAATATCAAGTGGCTGAGAAACTCTTAAAGAAATGCTCAATGTAGCTAGTCATCAGGGAAATGCAAATCAAAATGACTCAGATTCTACTTTACACCTATCAGAATAGTTAAGAGCAAGAACTCAAGCACATGCTGGCAAGGATATGGAGAAAGGAGAACACTCCTCCATTGCCGGTGGTAGTAGTGCAAACTTGTACAACCACATTGGAATGGTGCTTTCTCAGAAAACTGGGATTAGCTCTACCCCAAGCCCTAATTATACCACTCCTGGGCATGTACCTATGTTCATAGCCTCTACTCTTAAAGAGGCAGAGCTTTGAAGCTGTTTTGTTTTCAGGGAGGGTTTGTGCCTCTGCCTAGGGATTTTTTATCAGGTTAGTTTTGATTCTATGCTTCACCTATGGTACAGCATAATGTTGCGGTGATTTTTCCTCCTGGCCCAATGGAATAATGACTCATAAGGCTCAAAATATAATTACAAATACATAGGCCATATAGCCAGGCTCTTCTCTGAGTAGCACATAACTTAAAATAGCCCACTTTTTCTAATCTACATTCGTACATTCAGGTACTATCATCTGTCCTCCACATCTTCACAGGTCTAATCTCTCATGCCTGGCTCTATCCCAGAATCCTTTATGCCTGCTGGGTGTCCTACCTTCTATACTTTCCTATAGGTTTTTTTTAATTAACAGATGATGCGTCCATACAGGCACAAGGGATTCCTTCTACAAAAGTAAATGCATTACCTGGATTTTACTTTATTAACTTGGACTATAAGAGTCTTATGACCAAAACAGACTGGTTTTAAGGCAATGGAAATAAGAAAGAGTGGCTTTTCTTTGAGAATAGATTGGCTCAGTGAATCATAGATTGAAAAATGTTCCAGAGTCTTCCTCTGGATCAAGTTCAAAGCTATATGAGGTATTACATTTCTTTCTTTCTTTCTTTCTTTCTTTCTTTCTTTCTTTCTTTCTTCTTGTCTGTCTCTCTCTTTTCCTTTTTTTTTTTTTTTTTTTTTTCTTTAATTAGGGGGGCATGTTGAGACAGTATTTCTCTGTGTAGCCTTGGCTGTTCTGAAACTCTCTGTAGATCAGGTTGGCTCTGACCTTAGAGAGTCACTTGCCTCTGCCTCCCAAGTGCTGGGCTTAAAAGGTGTGCTCCACCACCACACAGACAGGTTGTTACATTTCTTACAAGGTGAACTTCTAATGTAAAATATATCATTTCTGGCATAGGAGTAAAATAGATCACTTCTGGTACAATGGTTCTCTGTGTATGCATTAGGATGTTTGCGTGACGATAGGCATATTGATATATAAACAAAGCCTAAAATCTTGTATTAAATCTCTAGAAATAACAACTACCATACATGAGTTACTGTGAAAGTTATTGTTAGAAGATACTAGTTTGGAAATCCATCATATTAAAGAGAGAAACTTGCATTTATAATCTGGAATGGTTCTAGCTACTTCTATCATTTCATGACTCAAAGTTCATTTAAAAATAATCCTAACTACAATTACCTATATTGATGCTATAAATAATCCAAAGGCAAATAAAAAGCTAGTCTCCAATGATCAGAATGTGTAAAAGGCCATTTGGGTACCAAAGGTAAATAGAGTGGTGTAGAAGGAATGGGTGAAGAAGGACTAACCTGCCTGAGGAAGGCAGGCTGTAAATGACACCTAGGTTAGGATTCACTAAGGTTTTAAAGGTATTCTGCATCTCCTAGCTTTGTTTTTTCATTTCTTTTGAGACAAGGTTTACTCTGTGTAGCATTGACTCTCTGGGACTCACTTTGTAGATCAGGCTGGCCTTGAACTCAGAGCTGTCTGCTTCTGCCTCCCAGAATGCTGGCATTACAGGCATGCAGTACTGCACCTGACTTCTAGTTGTTGTTGGTTTTTCTTTTGTTTTGTTATTTTTTGGTATTTTTAAAGCTGTTTTTTTTTTTTTCTGTTATGCCTGAGGAATTCCAGAGGGTAACAGCAGTTACAAGGCCTCATTGTCCAATTATTAAGCGACTTCTGCTTTATGATCGATCCTCGTAGGACTGTGAGGCTTTTGTTTATTCTTCTGAGACCTAAGGACCTAGAAAGAAGTCTCTGTAATTAAAAAAAAAAAACCAAAAAAAAAAAACAAAAAAACAAAAAAACAAAAAACAAAACACCTTGAATAGACTGGCTTAGAAAAATCCTTTCTTTTGCAGATATTTATTTTTCATTTCATTTACTTTGTAGGAAAGTATGTATCCTCCCAAATCTACACAGCCTCTAAATTTTCAGTGTTTTTTGGGTAGACACATAAAAACTCTTCTTGTATTCCTTAGAGGATCTCCACATTTTAAACATGGTAATTAAGTGCTCTTTTAAGCTGAACAACTTATGTTCAGCTAATACCTGCCCATAAAAACTACTTTGAGTCCTTTCTTTGATGGTGAAATATGCCATCCCTGTACTCTCTAGAGGAGAACTCCTATTTATTGAATATTGATATTAGACTTGTTTGAAATCCTTGCTTTGTGTCTTTGAAGAAGTTATTCATATTCTTCCAGACTTAAATTTTGAATATTTTGGTTGTTACCAAAAAAGAAATAAATTTATCTAGCTATAGTGGTACATGTTTTTAATTCCAACATTGGGAGGTGAAGGCAAAAGGTTCAAAGCCTGCATGAGTTATATAGTGGCATCTTCAAGGCAAGGCTGAGCTAAATGACCCTTATGTCAAAAAAAAAAAAAAAAAAAAAAAAAATCAAGGCCAGAGGGTGCAGTGCTTACTCAAAATAAAATAATTTTAAAATCAAAGGTATTAAAAAAAACTTGTAGGGTTGGTTGATGCATGATGTTTTCAAAACAACTGACTCAAAAGAAGCCTGGAAGCCGACAGCAAGGCTTCCACCTGAAATGCAGTGTTCAGAACACTGGGTGGAGGCCTGGCAAGCTGAGCTCAGGAGGACAGTTTCAGGCTAGCCTGGGCTACACAGACAACAATTTGTCCTCTGCCTTTCACATATACACCATGGCACAAGACTGGCTACATGCAAAACCACACAAAACGTAAAACCACACCTCAAAGCCAAACAAATAAGTACTCAATGAACATTTCTTGCTGTCACCCTTGCCTAAAGGCTGCCCATGAGAAAGTGAAGCAATCACCATTTGCTTTTTGCACCAGTTTTCTCCCTTTTAGGCCTCATTCCTCTCATGCATATATACAGTCTGCCTTTATTTATTTATTTATTTATTTATTATGTATACAGAGCACTGCCTGCATGTACACCTCCAGGCCAGAGGAGGATATCAGATCACATTATAGATGGTTGTGAGCCACCATGTGGTTGCTGGGAATTGAACTCATGGCCTCTGGAAGAGCAGTCAGTGCTCTTAACCGCTGAGCCATCTCTCCAGCCCCCTGCCTTTTGTTTTAAACCATGGTAATAATAGGAGCACAGTATTGTGATATTCAGCTTTAAATCAGTTTAATCATAGATTTAGAACAGTTAAAATCAAATTGTGTGACTAGTGGATGGCCTGAAGGCTGAGACAGTAGAGGCGGGTAGTTATTTGGTGATGGATGCAAAGGGTTAATTAAGTGGCTGCATCTGCTTGTGGGAAGCCACCATTCACAATGAGCTCTGATGAACTTACAGATACCCAGGTCCTTTAGTCAGCGGAAGAAAAGCAAAGCCTGTAGTCAGGAGACTCCAGCTTGTGACTTTAGGTGCCACAGTTTGAGACTCAGCCACTGAGGTGGCAAACAATAGTGACAATTTTGATATGTGTGGGTAGATACTTTTCTTCTGTAGCACAAGTGAAGTTGAGAGATAGCAAGATTCCATTAAGGGGAAAAAACAAGCCTAAAAGTTTGAGCATGCCTAAAAAAAGAATTAACAGTTGAGAGCTTTGAGAAGAAAAGGGGAGACACTTGATTAGTAGTATGTGTACCTTTAAATGGCCAATGCAAATATCACTGCAAATTAAGCTTTCCCAAGTCTTTTAAAGTAGTATTCTCCCCTACCCCTTCTCCTTTATGTAACTGTAATGGAATTGTGTGTTTCAGGCTGAAGTTAATTACTGCAGCATTTATACGCTTCTCCAGAGTTTGAAAACTCAGCCATGATTTTAATCCTCTTATAATAAGCCTGAAGTAAACTATGTGGCCGGCATCACCGGCCCCTTTTGTTGCTTTCTCTGCCAACCAGTGAGGATTTAATAATTGGCTATAAGATTCAGGAAAAGAAATCTTAGAAACGCGGTTGCGGTGTTATGCACACCTTAACTCCGGCACTTGGGAAGCAGAGGCAGGAGGATCTCTGTGAGTTAGAGGCCAGCCTCAGAGCAAGTCCACAATGAAACCCTGTCCTGAAAAACAAAAACAAAACAACAGGAAGGTGTGTGTGTGTCTGTGTGTTTTGTTTTGTCACTCACAGAATCACTGTGGGGAGCATCACAGACAGCCCTTGCTCCCTGCGTTAGCGACCGTCAAGTGGGGTCTGCAGGGAAGCTTTGTCAGCAGCCACAGTGAAGGATGGTGCGTCCTCCCTGGTGGAAACGCTAATTCAGACTGCTCTTCCTGTGTGTTATCCCGAGACCACCGGCAAACCTGACTCCTCTGAGCCTTTTTGGCTTTACTGTCCACTGGGGTGCTGTACTTTAACCTGCCTGTCTGGGTAAAGCTCAGGAAATAGTTTCACGGGGAAGAGCTTTCTGAAATTGTTGCTAAAATTCCTTTGCTGGGGGAGATGTAAGCAACATCTACCTCTCCCTGCAACCTCTGAAGGTCAGACAAACCGAGATACAACTCCACCAAACTTCACCCTCAGGGAAGCAATGAATTTATTAGACTTAGTTGCAGAGCTACGGGTGAGGGGTTATAGGCCAGAGCAGCCACAGGGAAGGCCTGCACCCAGCATAGATAATGAATCCCACATTGACACATAAAAGGAGCCGTCCTTCCTGTCCTTCCTTATCCTTCCCCAGCCTGGCCCCTTCTCCGGACCATGAGCAACTAGGGCAGAATTGCATATGAAACTGCTTGGGAGGACTGGCTTAATGCTCCGTGGAATCCCACAACCCTCCCCACTCCTTTAATGACAGAATGTCGACACACAGGAAGAGATGCTGTGGTGGTGATCTTTTGTGAGCAGGTCCAGCTGCATTCCTGAAGACAGCCACAGTTTGGCTTGGAAGATAATGCTGCAGAACACACACTGCTTTCGCTGAGGTACGTGGTGTCATTTGTTTAGTCGAATTTGAGGCCGTTCTGGTGTTTTAATCTCATACTCCTGGGCAGGACTTGCACAAGGAAGGCTCCCCATGTCCGTGCTCATCCATGCGCATGGTGATGGGCCACTGACCTGCAGAACCAGCATTTGCTTATTGTTTATGTCTTAGGTTCTATCTGTCTGCTGAGCTTGTTGTTAATCCTCATTTTCAACTAGATATCACCGCTGCAAGAATCTAAGGCTGAGGGCAGTTCCCTCCCAATATAATCTACTCCAGACTCAGATTCTTCTCTCTAAACATGAGCCTGAGTCATACAGAAGATAGAACCAAGTAACTCATTTTAGACTTTTGTTTTTATTTCAATATGGGTTTCATTAGTTTGGATGAGAAGAGAATAGAGAAATATAACGATTCTAAGTATATTACTTTCCTAATGAATGCTTGAGGTTATTTGAGCTGCACGGAGGGCACATAATTTCATTTTAGTCATAATTCACAGAGTTGTAGCAGAAACTTTTTCTATCACGTTTGTTCCTACTTGGTAATTTGAGATCTGTGCTAAAATCCATGGTTACTGCTCTCTTCAGACTTTTTAGTATATGTTTTCTGAAGAAGTTTATGCTAGTTTTGCTTAAATGCAGTCCTTTCTCCCCTGAACTGAATAACACAGAACTGAAACCTTATTCTGTATTTTTTAACATTCCTCCTTGTTTCTCATTCAGCATAGTAGATACACACTGGGTCCTTTAAACAATGTCTTTTCAACAGATACAAGAAGGTTGAAATAATACCATGTATCACCATGGTCTAAAGCTGGACTTCAACAACAACAGAAATAACAAAAAGCTTACACACACATGGAAACTAAACAACTCTCTACTTAATTGTGCAGAGAAAGAAATTAGGGAAACTATACCCTTCACGATATCCACAACAGTATAAAATATCTAGGATTAACTCTAGCCAAGCAAGTGAAGGACTTGTTTGAAAAAATTTCAAATCTCTGAAGAAGGAGATTTGAAGATGACATCAGAAGATGGAAAGATCTCCCTTGTTCATGGACCGGGATAATTAACATAGTAAAAATGATAATCTTACCAAAAGCAATTTACAGATTCAATGCAATCCTTATAAAAAATACCTACACAATTTTTAAAAAGACATTGAAAGTTCAATTCTCAACTTCATATGAAAAAAAAAAAAAAACTAGAATAGCTAAAACAATCCTGTACAATAAAAGATCCTCCAGAGAAATTGCCATACTCCTAATCTCAAGCTGTACTATAGAGCAACAGTAATTAAAACAGCATGGTACTGGCATAGCAATAGGCTGGTTGAGCAATAGAATCAAATCGAAGACCCAGAAATAAATCCACACACACACACACACATATACTTGTTTTTGACAAAGAAGCCAAATCTATTCAATGGAAAAAGGATAGCATCTTCAACAAATGGTGCTGGTCTAACTGGATATCTACATGTAGAAGAATGCAATTAGATCCATATTTATCACCATGCATAAAACTCACGTCCAAGTAGATTAAAGACCTCAACACAAATCCAAGGACATGAAATCTGTTAGAAGAAAAAGTGAGGGAGAGAGTGGAACTCATTGGCACAGGAGACAACTTCCTAAACAGAACTCCAGCAGCCCAGGATCTAAGTTCAATAATTAATAAATGGGACCTCATGAGGCTGAGAAGCTTCTGTAAGGCAGTGGACACTGTCAACAGAACAAAGCGACAGCCTACAGACTGGGAAAAGGTCTTCACTAACCCTACATCTGACAGAGGTCTAATATCCAAAATATATAAAGAGCTCGGGAAATTAAACACCACCAAACTAAATAACCTAATTAGGAAATGGGGCTCAGAATTAAACAGAGCATTCTCAACAGAGGAATATCAAATGGCTAAGAAACACTTAAAGAAATGTTCAACGTCCTTAGACATCAGAGAAATGCAAATCAAAACGACTCTGAGATTCCATCTTACACCCATCAGAATGGCTAAGATCAAAAACTCATATGACAGCATATGTTGGCAAGGATGTGGAGAAAGGGGAACACTCCTTCATTGCTAGTGGGAATGCACACTTGTACAACCACTTTGGAAATCAACCTGGTGCTTTCTCAGAAAACTGGGAATAGAGCTTCCTCAAGACCCAGCTATTCCACTCCTTGGAATATACCCAAAAAATGCTCCACCACACAACATATGCTTGACCATATTCATAACAGCTTTATTCATAATAGCCAGAACCTGGAAAAAACCTAGATGACCCTCAGTTGAAGAATGGATAAAGAAACTCTGGTACATTTACACAATTGAATACTGCTCAGCTATTAAAAACAAGGAAATCCTGAAATTTTTGGGCAAATGGATGGAACTAGAAATGATCATCCCGAATGAGTTAACCCAGACTCAGAACGAGACACATGGTATATACTCACTTATAATTGGACACTAGCCCAAAAGGCATGTCCCATGAAAGTCTTTACTTACCAGGAGATTGGAATAGATGTGGGGACTTCCTATTGGGACTATAGGTGAGAGAAATATGGGAGAATGGGGAAATAGAAGGATCCAGAGGGTCCTAGAAAACTACAAGAAGAACATCATGACGGGCAGATCTGGACCCAGGGGGATCTGCTCAAACTAATGCACCAACTAAGGACAACACATGCAGGAAACATTGAACTCCTATTCAGATCTAGCCAATGGACTGGACATTCTCCACAGTTATGTGGAGAGTAGGGACTGACTCTGACATGAACTCTGGTGCCCCATATTTGACCACTTCCCCGTGGTGGGGAGGCCTGGTAGCACTCAGAGAAAGGATAAGCAGGCTACCAAGATGAGACTTGATAGGCTGTGACCATATGGTGGGGGAGGAGGTCCCCTTCTGTCACAGACCTAGGGGAGAAGAATAGGGTGAAGGAGGGAGGGAGGGAGGAATGGTAAGATACAAATGAGGGGATAACAATTGAGATGTAATCTGAATTATTAAATGAAAATAAAAAACAGTGAGTGCCTTTTATGTATTTCCTTATCTGCCAATTGATGCTAACTGTAGACTTTTCCCACAGGTTTTTCAGGGGCCTCAGGCATGATGGCTCTGGTGTGCTACCTAGCTAATAGTAAGGGCTCATTCATTGCTCATCACCAGCTGCTGTCATCAAAATATGCTTGAGAGCTTAGAAGGTCTCTTTCCTCCCTTCTGGGCCTGGCTCCAGGAATAGTACTGGTCTCAGGGGTTATTTCCTGAATGAATGGTCCAATGGATATATCTTCCAGTATCTGCCTAGATACCTTAAGGCCCTAGTGATAGGAAAAAAAAAAAAAAAAAAAAAAAAAAAAAAGTTCTTTCCTCCCAAGGCTGTCTTTTTTCTTGGCTGCTGTTCAGCCCTTTCTGCCTTGAAAGGCCCACACATCTCTCCCAATGAGATCTTTGGCTCCAGATGATGCGTTCTTTCCCATAAACCATCCTCATTCCAGCTTTACTGTGCTGACACATTGCAGCCTTAGTAGCATTGGAAGGAAACTGGGGTTCCTTCTCTAGCACCCCTCTCACCACCTACATTTTTTGTTGTTTCTTAGATAAGATCTCATGTGGCCTTGATACTCCTGCCTCTGCCTCCGACACCCTGGGACTACAGGTCTGTACCATCATACCCAGTTTGATGCTGTCTTAGGGATGGAAACAAAGCTGTCAGTATGCAAGGAAAGCACTCAACCAACTGAGCTATATTCCCAAGGCCTGGCTACTTCTATCCATGGGGAACAAACTAATAAACCTGGCAGCACTGGACTCTGACTGGGACTGTGTTAATGTAGGGTACTGGCAGTGTTCAGAGGTGATGGACATTTACATTGTACTTTCTAAAGGGATTGTCAGGTGGGGGCGGTCAGCTGGCCTTATGATCTCAATTCTGTCTACTGGTGTCATTGAGGAGCCATATTCATGCTATTAGAGATTTGGAGGGACAGTACAGGTTATAAAAGAAAAAAGTAGGAGAGGTCATTCTGTTCTACACTAACTCACATCCTGTCATCTTTCCATCTGAATCTCTATTCTTTTTGTTTGTTTGTTTTTCGAGACAGGGTTTCCCTGTGTAGCCTTGGCTGACCTGGACTCACTTTGTAGACCAAGAGCTGGCCTCAAACTCAACAATCTGCCTGCCTCTGCCTCCCAAGTGCTGGGATTAAAGGTGTGAATCTCAATTCTTAAGATGAGTTCTTGTCCAGCTAAGGAAATCAGAGCTTTGTTTGCTATTTGACTATAATTTCTAGTTTACAGAATCCTTCCGCAAAGAAGTCTAAAAGTAAGACAGAATTCACAAGAAACACCAAGTCCCTAGTACCACTCTCCATTCAGGCTGACCTACTTTTTTTTTTTTTTTTAAGGCATGCTCTATGAATCTTTTCCTTAAACTTCTTATAGTATGAAGAAATAAGCCCTGACTTCAATGGTCTATGCTCCCCCATTGAGAAGTGGAAGATTCTTGCTGTGGAGTTATGGAGATGGCCAATCACACACCGTTTTGGCACTGAGCAGATGAGATTGGCTCAGTTCACAGCCACATGCACTCGTAGGGGTGTGGAACAGGACACTACTTGAGGGTTGTACACGAGACCTGGATGAACAGCCAGGAGCTATGGAAAGCAGGACCAGTGTTAAAGGGATGGGGGGAGGGGACAGGTTTCTAATAGAGGATGTGGTTAGCTTGTTTGAGTGACTCTTGAGGCTAACAAGGAGTGGAAGCCTGCTACACAGTGAGAAGCAGGCAGAACATACAGTCCTTGAATGAGGAAGACTATTTGCCTAGAGGATCTTTTCCTCTTCAGGGACAGAATTAGAGGGAAGAGAACTTCAGATTCACTCCACACTAATGGCTGCCTATAGCATCATCTATTTATTGCCTTGGAGCTTTACTTGAGGTGTGTCTGTCAATATCTTGTTTTCTGAACTGTAGAGTACTCAGAGATAGTCAGTATTTAAGTCTCCTACTTAGAAACAATGACCATTGTGGTTTGGAAAAACACAACTAACAATTAAATGATTCATTTTGATACATCATTTGATATTTGAGATGTTTCAAAATCTAGTCATAAAAATAGCATTTCATATGCTGAACCTTTGTCTTTGCACATGGCTACAAAAAATAATGTGACATGGTTAGTTCTAAAGGGTGTGTGAGGCAGCATTTAACTTACACTCCTGACCTCATATGCTCGGGTGACAGTGATGGCCATAAACACCCGGACTGGGTTAAATCCTACAATGTGCTGAGGATTGACAGCTCAGAGCAGACAGTGTTGCCCAGGTTTGCTTTGCTGACATCTGAGAATAGCAAAAATTCCCAACTCTCTGCTTTTAAACTACTGGGGAAACAATAAAATGACAGAGTGTTGACATTCCTCCTTTAATCAGAGCTAAGCTACAGCCTCAATAGAGTATGCTGATACCTCAGATGTGTTGTGCACACTGTAAGCCCTAATGGGGCCCATGAAGAGACTCCTTACTGTTGCTAAATTAAAACAATTGGTATGGGGGAGGCTAGTAAGAAAGAGGGCATAGACAAATCAGAGTCTTTATTGTACAACCTCTCTTTTTCTTAAAGAATCTAATGTTAAATCTTTCATTTGTTTGAACTTAAATTAATCTGATTGTGTTTTCTGTGTTAGTGATATACTTGTTAAACTGTATAAAACCACAAAACCAAATCCTTTCCTGTTAAAATTAATAGAAATTTAAACATGTTAACTTATTTTCTTTTCTTTTTTTTTTTTTTCCTTCAGAAAAAAATATCCATTATGTCCTTGGGGTAAAAGGTCATGTCTGACTTATCATCATGTTTAGATTCATCATACTAAAATATTGTTATAAAGAAACTAATGGACAAATTAGATGGATCAGCAGATAAGAGTAATTGTTACTAAGCCTGGTGACCTGATTTTCAGGTCCAGGACCCATATTGTAGAAGACAGCCCTCCACAAAGCAGTGCTCTGGCCTCCACATGTTCACTGTGACACACCGGCACACACAAACACATATGCTTTAAATGTTAAAAAAAAAACAAAAAAAACAAACAAACAAACAAACAAAAAAAAACTTAAAAAAGAAACTACTTTAAAAAGAAAGAACTTATTTAAATCCAACATAAGATTGTAAAAGCAATTTACTTTAATTTAAATGCATTTAAGTTA
The DNA here is from genome assembly GCF_903995435.1 of Acomys russatus. Classification (NCBI taxonomy): domain Eukaryota; kingdom Metazoa; phylum Chordata; class Mammalia; order Rodentia; family Muridae; genus Acomys; species Acomys russatus. Next base: position 458,910 of record NC_067158.1, on the reverse strand, counting down.
GATGATTGTAGAGGTTTTGTTAAGCATTTAGAAATAAACACACCTTTGAGGGATTAAGTGTTAATTGGGTTTATATTCTGGTAGAGTTTAATTTTTAAAAATTCTAGTGAAATAGTTACTTTCAAATTAGGCATTAGGAACATATGAAAAGTTTTCAATGAGTTATTTTTATATTATAAAGAAATATATGCTTACTACAGAATAATCTGGGAAACATGCATGTAAGCCAACAAGTGTCCTAGCTAGAGGTCACTCTGGCTCAATATGAGTATGTTTTATTCTGTTTTTCTCCCATAAACCTGTGCTATGTTGTCCAACATGATAACCACTAGCCACATATGACTATGTACATTGACATGAGTTAAAAAGTCAAGTCCACATTTCGAGCTCAGTAGTCATGCACAGCTAGTAGCTGCACCAGCCTGAACAGAGCACATTTTATCATCATGGACCTGCAGTTCTAGCCACATGGAGTGTGTGTGCTCTCTCCTCTACATTTGTGCTGGATACTGTTATGTCAACAATGCAAACTAGAGCCATCTGAGAGGAGGGAACCTTAATTGAAAAAATGTCTCATAGTTCCAACTGTGGGGCATTTCCTTTCTTCTTTCTTTCTTTCTTTCTTTCTTTCTTTCTCTCTCTCTCTCTCTCTCTCTTTTCCTTTCTTTCTCTTTCTTTCTTTCTCTCTTTCTCTCTCTTTCTTTCTTTCTTTCTTTCTTTCTCTCTCTCTCTCAGATGAAAGTTTCACATTTATTAGTCTTCCATGTGCATAGAAAATGGCAGCAACGTGTCCTGTGAAGGAGGCGGATAAGCATGGCCCTGCTGTCACACTGGACTTTGTGCTTGCAGAGTTCACTAACCACTGAACACAGAGGATACCAGAGTTTGTTGTCAAGTGTTAACAGTTCTTTGAGCTTCCCACTTGTGTTTTAAGCTATCAGTTCTTCAAATTTCCTTTTAAATGATACATTGCATTACAAATGATGACACTTAACCATCGTGGTATTTCCATATTTATATCAGCAGAAGAAATTTTTACAAGACATAATAGCATACAATCTTGACATTTAGTAATAGCAACAAAACATGAAGGACATCTATTTTAATTTTTTTCTGTACAAATTCACATAAAAAATCATCTGTAATTTGATTTGACCTACACATACCCCATCTCATTTCACCCATTTCACAAACCTCTCATCACATCACCCACACCTTCACCATTAGAATCTACAAGTTGTTAGACCTAACACCCACACAGAGCTTAGAAAATCCTCTGCACTTCCCTGAACATTCCTCGATGAAGGAAAAAACCTCTTCACTCATTCCTTCCATTTTACCTTCGCATTTCATCATAAAATCAGCAAGACGAACTTTCCACCTCAGCCCAAGCAAAGTTAGAAGCAGTCCTCCAGCAGGCACCTTGATGCTACACCCAAGAGTCCAGGCACCCTGGGTGCTGTTTGGCTCTGCAAGAAGGACGTTTGTTTAGTGGAATAGAGGTCTATGTAATTTATGTTCCATTTCTGTCTGTAGTCTATACTTTGTTGAGTAATTCGTAGAAGCTGGAAAGTGGACTCGGTCATCAAAATAAGGGTCTTCATAGCTACAAGGAGACTGAAAGTACAACCTGTATGCATCCAAGCTCTTCCTGATGGAGTCATCTTGATAGTAAAGCTGTTGATTATGTAGCCTTCTATTTTGTTCTCTTGCTGGGGAGAAATAGGAACTGGTGTAAATTGATGATGGGTTTCTGGAGCCAGGGTACAGGCCTTTATGTGTGGTGTCCCCTTGGCTATTGTAATATTGCATAGGCGGCTGGGTCCTATTGTATTCAGAGTGAGGGTCTCTGATTCCTAATAGTGCTGGTGAGGAAGAAGTGCTGCCAACTGACTGAATGATGGGTGACATCTATTGGTTGGTGGTGGACAAAGAAGGATGTGGTTTGAACCGGTCTCTCTCTAGTGTGGACACAGGTGTAATAAAATGGTCCTGATTCCAACCATCCTTTTTGTAAATGCTTCTGAGGTCCTGATACTGCCATAATGTATTCAAGACCTAGGCTGTGGCCTTCACCACTTTCAGAGAGGATCTGTCTCTTCTGCCTTTCGTTATATTTGCCAGCTTCTCTATGCCTCCTGAGTCAGCCAGAGCTTTGGTGTTCTCCATGTTTTTGCTGGTGACCTCATGCAGAGCACAGCAGACAGATGACAGGGTCTTATCAGACAGTATGCTGGGGCTGTTGCCACCGGGAAGCCTGTTGACCAGGTCTTGCATGGCGTATTTGCTGATGAGCTCCTTGTTGCGAACATCCAGCACCATGTTCCTCAAGGCAGTGGCCACAGAAGAGACGGTTCTGTCATTATCCATCCTCAAAAGCTCAATAAGGATGGGAAACCCATTTTCCTTCTGGACAGCTGCCAGGATGTATGCTCTGAGTTTTTACCCATTATATGGGTTCATAACACCAGATTTAAGCTTTCTGAGAATGTCATATTTCTTTGTCATCTCACACTTTAAAAGTTCTGGTTGACTGTCACTTTCTCTTAAGAAAAATGACATGGCCTCACTGCTCTCTGATGTCCACTTTGACCCCAGTGTTGGTCTGTGCCTGAGTCACTGTTAAAGATTTTCTGTTACTTACATCATCACACTGTGTTCACCTGCAAGTGTTACATTGCGGTTCTGCTTTCTGGGAAGGTAAGAGGTTGGGAGTTCAGTTTCATAGAATTACCCACCACTGTGACCATTTTCATCTTTTTCTTTCTGAGAAATTGATAACAGAATTCTATTGATGGAGTTTCTAATCTCATTCACAGTCTTTCAACAATTTCCCCAGATCCATTTCAGTCTTACTAATGTTCTCTTCATCTAATACTCTGTTTGATGTGACATCTACATTTATAACTTTAGCAATTATATTTTTCTTTAAAAATTTTTTTGGGTTCTTTGAATTTATCATAGTCTGAGTTCACATTATATGGTCCTCAGCCTTCCGAATGTTGCAACTGTTAATACAGTTCCTCTTCTTGTGGTGAAACCCCCAACCATAAAATTATTTTAGATGCTAGTGCATAGGTGTAATTTTGCTAGTCATGAGTATGATATGATATGAGCAGGTTGAGAACCACTGTTAGCACACTGTGTGGACCCTGAGCTGTGCACATAGCATCCTCAGACTCTCCATCACTGTAGTGCAAATTGTTCCAGTGTGCAGGAACCCACCATCTATGGCGCTTTAGCTCTCTTGTCTTAAAACATGTCTTTTTTTTTTTTTTTAAATTTTATGAGAAAAACACCCATTGATTTCTTATTTATTTATTTGTAAGGAATTTATATTTGGTGCCATTTGGGGGAATGATAGGTTTCTTACAGCACAGATATGTTAGAAACCTTTTTTTTTTTTCCTCTCAGATTTGGTACATCTGGGAAAAGGTGTTGTTTGTTTGTTTGTTTGTTTTTTTAAATTTCACTAGATATAGAATTCTAGGGCGATAGTTTCCAGTTTGCATCCTGAATTTCAGTGGTGGGCTTAAAGAGATTACAGAATGGCAGACCATAGAGATGCTTCATAAAAAAGATTCAGCTAAAAACAAACATGGTCAAACTGAGTATTATATTTATATTCTCAAGGATCAATTACTAGATGAAAGACTTTATGCTGAGTTAAAAATGCAGATTCTGTCCAATAATGTCACCTTAGAACAATGTCATGCAATAGCTTATATGTTTCATTTTATAGAGTTTTGAGAACTAAAATATGTACATATGTTAGTATATCATACAATATACTCAGGATTTCAATATGCTTTTGCCTTGAATTCTGAAAAGGATGACACTGAGATTGTACATTTATTAAAGGTGATGGCAATCTTGGAAATGCATTTGTTGATGGAAGCTGATGATGCTCCAACACATCTATTCATTAGAAAACATTTTTAAAAAGACATTATGGCATGAAATATGTTATAGGCATATCTTACAGCCCTACAGGACAAGCAGATGTGAAGAGAGCTAACAGGACTTTAAAGGAAATGCTCATAAAACAGAAAGGGGCTATGGGATCTCCCAGAGATAGATTAAATAATGCTTTACTGACTTTTAATTTTTTAAATGTCAGTGAGACAGCTACTGAAATACACTGGATTTTTAGAAAATACCAATTAATTAGATCAACCTATATATGTAATAACCTAATAATGGAAATCAGGAAATATGTTGCATTGGGGGAGAGAATGTGCTTTTGTCTCAACAGGAAAGAAAAAATTGTGGATTCCTCCAAAATTAATTAAAAATAGATTTGAAGAGGATTGGGAGAAACCTCCTGAAAATCTTGGCTGCAAAAATCAAGAAGGAAACCAAGAAGAACAACAAAACAGGTAACCTGAATTACTGATCCTGCTACAGCTGAGACTGCCTGAGAATGTCTTTGCATAGCCAATAAATCTTTTTTGTTACAGGATCCTCAGGACCTATCATGCCATCCTTTCATGTAGCATGGATGGAAATTTACATGATAGCCTGATTCTATAGTTCAAACAGACTTATAAAGTTTGATGTCTCTTACCTGCTCAAAGAAAGAAGAGAAAACCATCTTTAGCTGAATAGTGCACACTGCACAATCCATACATATGTTAATGCCAAAATGTTTATTACCATTGAAAGTTTTATATGTTTACAAAGCAAAAGGACAGACACCAAAGAAAACAAGACAAATATCCCAGGTGATCCAGCTTTACAAACTGCATTAAGAGCTGTTTCCTCAAAAATCTGCATCTAGAACAACTTCAAAATGGCTAAGATGGTCCAGCCTCACAGAGTGTTCCACCCAGGATTTCAGTTAGGCCCTGCACTTTTCCATCACACAAAGACTGAATAGCAAGTGTTACAACTAGCTTTCTTAGTATTTGACAAATATCCCAATTTTCTTAGAGTTTGCTTCAAATATGTCAAGATGCCACTGGGCAAAAAACTCCCTTGAGTCAACTGCAGACAGCATGCAGTCCAAGCTGCGGACAAACAGAACATGGAAGAAGTCAACTGATGAACTTTGCAAGGACAAGCTAGGCATGTCCTTCATAATTCCTGATTCACAAAACAGTCTGTTATACAATGGGCCAGAAGGCTGAAGATGGATACTCCAACATTGTGGAGGAAGCTTGGATGACTATACAGGCATCTAGCTGTCTCTGTCATTTCTATAGTTTTGGAGACTTCTTGCTCTGTACTTCCTGTTTACTCAGGTAATATTTATCCACCTCAGGTCTCTGATGTGGTTGAAGACTAGATAGTTATAGTCTCATAATTAATCTTAAGTTGTTTAGGATTTAAGAAAATGTTTTATGGTCTAAAAAGATATTAGTATGCTTTGATAGAAAGTGATTTAAATACTGAACTTTGGAGTTTCCAAGATAGGATAAATAGTAAAGCACTTTCTCTAAAGTTTTCAAATACAAATGGACCGGACATTGTAAATGTAATTCTTACCTGATACTTTTCATGATTGTTCTTATTATATATAGTTTATTAATGTAAGAGAAAGAACCTTTTATTGGACTAAAAGAAGGATATATTGGAGAATGCTTCTGTGCATTGTGTATTCAAATGCTTATTTCTATACCAGAGATCTGGTTGCATTCCAGACTTTGGCATTGGTAAGTTGTAAGCATTGTTCTCCATCACCTTCTGCTTGGTTAAACAAATAATTGAACATCCAATATCTGGGCAAGAGAGAATAAGGCAGGACTTCCAGGCAAGAGAGAGGGGTCCAAGGTGGGAACCAGAGAGAGGGAAAGGCAGGGAGTCATTATTGGAGCGTGAATGAAGAAAGAGCAGCCAGGGCAAGACTAAGATGGTAGGTAGTAGTACACATGGCAGGAAGTAGGCTAGATCAGAATTGTTGGATTAGAATAGCTGAGTATCTGCCCAGCTATAGTGCCTGAAGCTTTTTAATAAATATAAAGGTATCCATGTTATTATTCAGAGCTAGGACAGGCATGGAAAAAAAAAACCTTGCATTTTACAGAGAGGGAAGTTATTAGTCCTGCTGTTTCAATAGCCATGTCAGAAGTCATTCCCAGGACTGCAAAAAGGGTCAGGAACTGAAGAATTCATTTGTTATGCCTTGTTACGATAAACCATTTGATGGAGGCTGACAAGGGCTCCTTACCTGGTAGCACTCCTAATTTGGGGAAAAGGAGCATCAGGGAATGCCCATCATGTAGAGAGTACTAAACTTGAGTGATGCAGTGTTGGACCCTCAAGTCCAGTTCAGGAAGGGGGTTGCCGCGAGAGACCACTCAAGTCACACAGGCTGGAGGTATAGGTAAAATTTATTACTGACACATCAGAAGTCCCAATTGTTGATGTGTCAGGGTCCCTCAGCACTCGGGAGGTGAAGGACTCCGAGTAGCTGTTACAGGCTAGTTTTTAAAGGTTAAAACCACAAAGCAGGTGGGGTTGCTTATCAAGTTAGACCATATGGACATTAGCGTTGGGAGACCTCTTGTGGGGACTTGGGTGTGGGTCCCTAGGGCGGTTACTGGAAACTGTATGGGACCTTTGATGGTTGGGAGCTTGCATGTAGCTATTCTGGGAACTAGGGTGGAACTCCTGAGGCTAGTGGTAACGAGAACTGGGAGAAGCCTCAGGTCTTACATTTTATAATTTTACAATTTTACAGTTTCTCAGCAGAGGATTGAGGCATTGTGAATATTCAGACACAAGGGCTGTGTGGCCATGCTCAGGTCAAGGTATTCTAGTATGAGGAATGCAGTGTACTCATAAAATGTGTTCCTCGGGAGTCTGCAATACTGTGGGCATGGGGGTGAAGTTGAGATGCCAGTGACCTGGGGAGGGGTCTCCTGGCTTGATAAGTATGACAAGGGGGGTGGGGGGGCTCTGATTCCCAGAGATGGGATTAGAAGTTTGACAAATTTTATAAAAAGCATTGATAGCTTTTAGAAAAGACACATCTTCAGGGGTGGGATGTAACTAGGTTTCAATAAAATGAGACAAAGCCTGGATGTTAGGGTGAAAGAGCTGATGCAGATAAAATTTCTCAGTTGTCTGAGAATGATCATATAGATCATATAGGCTATAAAGTGAGGCTGTCCTATGTGAGAGAGATATAGATCTCTGAGAGTTGTAGCTCTAGCTGTTTCACCAGCTCAGTTATTTCCCTTGGAGACAATGGAATTGTCTGCTTGGTGTGATTGACAGTGAACAATACCACGGCTGGAGAAAGATTTGGTCTGAATTGGTTACGGCCCCTTTTTTGTTGTTAGTATTCTGTACTCTTCCAAATAGCTACATGTGACAAGAGAAGGTGAAAAACATACTTGGAGTCTGTATAAAGGTTTAGGGATTGTTCCTTTGTTAGTTGAAAGGCATGAACAACAGCCATGAATTCAGCCTGTTGGTTCATGATTCAGGACTCAACAACCATAGTGTCAGAGACAATAGTGTATCCCTGTTGGAGGTTGGTCTAATGTATTTCGATGCTAATTACTGCTTGCTGTCTCTGTGACCCACCTGGACCTTGCCTAAGAGCCTAACTTGTTTGACCAATAAAAGGCCATCACACCTGGGGCAGGGCAAATGGGATAGGTGTGGCTAAGGTTCCAGGGTTGTGGGGGAGAGGGAGAATCTTGGAAGGAGACATACTGGAGGAGAGGAGAGGAGAAGGAGGCTATGCCAACATGGGTTAGGTGGAGGAGAAGCGCATGGCTGGCATGGATAGGGTTTGGCCTAGATGAAGAACATTAGGAAGTATATAGGATTATGGATGGGAGGTCGCTTGATAGAAATTATTAGAACCAGATGGCATGGGATTGGTACAGGGATCCCACACCTGCCCCACTATGGGAAGTAGTTTAGGGGATTAATATCTGTCCTGACCCAGGTTAACTAAGCCTATTTTAAAATGTAAAAGATGTCTGTCTGTGTCTTGATGATTCCTAGTGGGTTAGAAAATACTGCTGTAATAATAATTATAGGCCTGATAATAACATTATTAGACCATATTGGTAAATTAACCACAAGATATCCCACTTTTTGGACTCCTTCATGTAGGGAGGTGTTATCATCTGTATACCACGTATAGGTGGCTTGAGGTAGTGTTCCCTCATGTTTAACTTGTGGAATGAGGTAGTAGCTCTTCTAGGGTCTTAATGCAAGAGAGTGAGATGGGAAGTAATCTGGAACTGGTAGCTTTGAAATGTTAAGAGGTGAGCCTGGATGTTAAGTGTAGTATCCTCTATCAATGCCACCTGAAGAGATTAAACTTGGGAAGAGTTTGGAGACCCTTGTATGTTATAAAGTGGGGCAGGAGGTGAAGAGAGAAGACTTGTTTAATTAGGACACAAGAATCTTGTTTGTGCCCAGAGTATGCAGGCAAAGAGCCCATCTTTGGATAGTATCATCTAATATCTTGATGAGTATGCAACAGGCTCAAAGAAAGGTCCCAGTTGGTGACCCAGAACCCTGAAGGGATATCTCTCCTCTGTGGCATAGACAAGAAGAGGTGAGTCAAATCTGGAAGGTGTAGGGCTGGGGACTGGAGAAGAGCCTTCTGAAGCTTGCAAAAGGGCTTAGTAATGGATGCAGGGAGGGGTTTGTGTGAAGGCCTAGGGCCACCTTATATAGGGGGTGGGTGAGGAGAGAGAGAGAGAGAGAGAGAGAGAGAGAGAGAGAGAGAGAGAGAGAGAGAGAGAGAGAGAGAGCGATTGAGAGAAGGAATCCAAGAGTGTAAGGAGCCAGCCATCCCTTAGAAGAATATAATTTCATCCTTGGTGGTAAGGATTGTGAATGACTAAATTAAATGCTTTCTATCTAGAGTAATGTCCTTGTGAGTTGGAGTAATAGTCCCAGATAAGCTACCTGAAGAGTGGACAGTTGTATCTTAGAAGGTGAAACCCTATATCTCTGGCAGATAGGAAATTTTATAAGATAGAGGCACCAGCCTGGCTAATTTGCAGGGATGGACTACAAAGGAGAAGATCATCTATGTATTATATAATATTGGGTTTAGGAAGAGACAAAGAGAGTAAGTCAGAGGCTAGAGCCTTAGCCACATACATGTGGATTGTCCCAGAACCCCTCGGGTAAGATGGCCCAAGTGAGTTGGGTAGAAAGATGAGTATCAGGGTCAGTTCAAGTAAAGGCAAATACATTTTGTAATGGGGGGATAAGAGGAATGAAGAAAAGGCATCCTTGATATCTAGGTCAGAGAAATGGGAGGTCTCTGAGGGGATGGGAGAGAGTATGGGGTTTGGATACTGAAGGGTGACCAGGAACCACCGCTGAGTTGATCAGTCAGAGAACCATTGCTTTGTTGTTTTAAACCAGGGAGTATTAAAGGGGGAAGAAGAGGGACAAAGAAGGCGTTTTCCTTAAGAGGTAAGAGATAAGAGGTTTAAGTTTCCCGAGGTTTTGAAGACAGAGTAGATATTTAGGATTGAGTAATATACTGGAATTCTTTAATATAGGTGGAAGAATTAGCAGTGTATAACCTCAATCACTTAGTGAAAAGGGACAGGTACCCTGAACAAGCTGTCCACCCTGACAACCTCCCACAAAGGGAGAATTCCTGTCTCATTTAGGCCAGGCAGGGGGAGGTAAAGAGGGTCCAATGTCCAATGGCAGAGCAGTAATGAGTAGTGGGAGCACTAGTGGGCTTCTGGTCATCTGAAAGTAGGGAGTGTTGATTTGGGCAGCCTGTCAATGAGGAGGGAGAAAGAGAAACCAAAAAAAGGAAACCAGGAGAGGGGCTTGTGGGATAAGGAGGGTTCATTAACCGGATCAAAAGTAGCAGAAGAATGATTTTGTTCAGACTTGATGGCTAGAAAGAGCTGAGTGGGGGAACAAGAAGAACCAGGAGAAGGCTTAGAGCAGAAGTAAGAGAAAGCTTGGATGTTTGGAATCTTTCCATTTCCCTGATTACTCACAATAGTTGTGAAGGTCCTGAATAATACTGCGATCTAGGGTGCCGCTAGCTAGCCATTCGGATTGATTATCTAAAGGAGTTTGAGACCAAATTTGACTGCAAAGGTAAACAAATTTAGGGTCCTTCAGGTTGGGTGCCAGGTGGAGAGAGGCCAGGAGAGGCTGGAGGTTCTCTAAAAGGCATCCCAATGGGGAGCCATTATGAGCTCAGGGAATGGTAGGTTGTCAGGCTCAGGGATTGGTGGGTTTTGGTAGGTTTTCAAACTTAGAAGTGGGCTCGGATTTTTAATCCTACAGCAATAAATAAGCTCCATGTGGAAAGTAAAGTAGTAGATAAGAGGCTAAAGAGTAAATCTTTACATTCAACTGTGGTGATCAGGGAGGCCACATGGGTAAAGTGACAGAAGAAATCAAGCGAGCCATGCCTGCACTTACTTTCCTAAAGCATTCACACAAAAGTAGAAAAGCTTGGTGGTAACCTTACTAGGAGTTTTCTATGGTCAGAATAGCATGAACAAGCTGAGACAGAGCAAGAAATGAGTGTGAAGCTCAAGGTAGGCCTGGTGGGTACTTGGAACCCAATTCTGACATCTACAGAGGGTGAGATGACACTAAGAACATTTTGAACTAAGGAACAGCATGATCTGGCTTGGGTCCAGTCCCGTCCCCCTACCCCCACCATCCCCATACTTTTCATGATTAGCTGGTTTGGCAGGCACAGTCCTGTGCTGGTAAAGTCTTTTGATATTTGTTTTAATAATTCCACAGTGGACTTTGACTATATTTTAAGTGTGTGTGCTGCAGGTATAGTCTTTACACCTCAGTTAATTTTCTGTTTTGTTTACATCTCTTTTTGTTTGTGGGTTTTTTGAGATCAGGTGTCTCTATGTAGCCCTGGATGACCTGTAACTCGTGCAGTACCCCTGTGCCCCACCTTCAGCTAATTTTCTTAATCTAGTTTACCCCTACCTTGTACACATGCTCTCCAAAGGCTCTCTGCTTTTCTTCTGCAGAGGTCAAGTCTCGTTGTGTGCACCAACACAGACGATGTCTGGAGGGAGAGTTGGAGGATTCACTAGACCCACTGTTTCACAGATTTCCTGACTGAGTTTTGGAGGCATGCTCTTCATTCAAATGGACCTGCAAAAATCTTGGTAGAAATTATGCCTTCATGCTTACAGAGGGCAATCGTGGTGATTCTCACTTTTTTGAGCAGGCTGAAATGGAAACTCAGCAGTGACACAGTGGGTCTAGTGAATCCTCCAACTCTCCCTCCAGACATTGTCAGTGTTGATGCAGAATGGTGAGGCAGGGGCAGAGGGAAGGGAGAGAGAGAGAGACTGTATTTGTTGTCACTTTCAGAATCTAACATGAAATGTGGAAATAAAATGCATAAAATAAACATGTACTTCAAAGATAAAAGACGCATCTGGGACAGCCAACCAAGAACGCACACTGATTTTTTTTTCTAGCAGAGGAGAAAGGATACACCAGGTTCTCCAAAGAGGGGAGAGTAAACGGTTTTCTGCCTGCTGATGTGCTCACATAAGAACTAGAGTTTTAAACCTTATTTTAAAAAATTATCAGAACTTGGTTTTATTCTCAATCAGAAACCATAGCCAGAGGTATGGTTCAATGGTAGAGTGCTTACCTAGCATGTGCAAGGAATAAAACAAACAGAAAAATCAACATTCCCCACAGACACCTGTGCATGGAGGAAAAGCTACCTCCTATCGAGGACTCTAAATAGGAGGAATCGCTATGACAATAACAAATTTATAAATTTATAAATTCAAAATTAACCACTAATTACATATTTGTATTTCTCCTTGCATAATTCCCACTTTTGTTAATATAAATACAAAAAATAAAAGAAAAATGAACTTGGAGACATGAGTCTTTATGGCAGCTTTTGTAAGAATCTATTTGCTGTGGTGTTTTTATCATAGCATGTGTGTTCTTGATGCCAGTGGCTATGGTTCAGTTTACATACCATGCCAGCCTGACAGAAGCTACATTACTAAACCCTGTGTCCTTGTTGTTTTGGCTTTGTTTCTTTGAAGTACTGAAAATGGGGTTCATGCCCACACATGCTGGGCAACTGTTCTACCTGAGCTGCACCCCTAGGCCATGATTGGCTTACAAGATGTCAGGAGCAATCCTAACACATCGATGGGATGAGGGGTGGTGCTATTTGGTTCCATCAGCCCGGGGGCCAAGTACCAACCTGCATACATCTTTTGCATGGGTCTTCTGTGATTTCCCTCTACTACCTCTGGGTATCTCTTGGCTCACCTGTATCTGGTCACTACCTAACTTCTGGACTCTGCAACTGAGGATCCCAGGACACTGCTAACTAGCAGATGGGCTGGGCCATGAATGCAGGTCTCTTGACCCTCTTGAAGTTCCCTCTGAGGCACACTGTGTTTATTTCCTAGAGTGAGTTCCACATAGGAGAAGTCTTCTTTTTACAGAGGAATGAACATTCTCTGATACCTGTATCTGCAGTCACGGGGAGAGTTAACATATAAATCATATTGGTAACATACATACTTTCAAAAAAGTTATAACATGTTTTATGTAACATCAATTTATGAAAAAAGAGGTCATGGGTTTGGAAGAGAGAAGAGGGAGGGATGCATAGGCAAGTTTAGCATGAGGAAAGGGAAGGGAGAAATGATGTAATTAGTCTCCAAAAAAAACAAAGTCATAATGACCAGCAGAGTCAACAAAGTTAAATTAGTGGGCATTGCTGCCTGGCTTCTCTATGCTTGCTAGTTCTCTTCTTTGCTGTGTATCTATCCTATGTTAACACAAAAGGCACCTCAGGTTCTTCCAGCTGTAAGGTCATCCTCCTCTGATCTTAAGATCCAGTTTTAGAAGGATGAACCTTGAGTTTATCTAAATCCTATGGTCAAGCACCTCTGCACCCCTCCCCCAGTAGAAGTAGCCCAGCACTTTCTTCCTCTGTTCCTTGCATATCCCCTGCTGGCTAAGAACCATTCTTTATCATATTTCCTCCTGTCAACAAGGTCATACTGAGCTTTCCTTGTTTTATGTATTTGAGTGTTTTGTGTGTATGTCCCTGGAACTGAAGTTACAGACAGTTCTGAGCTGCCATGTGCATGCTGAGAACGGAACCTAGATCCGCCACAAGCATAGTAAGTGCTGAGCCATTGCTAGTGCTGGAGGCCCTTGGCTGAAACTTTTATATAAATATGAAGAAATGATTTCAATGCTTTTGTCAGGCATACCACTTGGAATTCTGGTTGTTGCTTAAGGGGCAGGGGGTACGGGTATGAAGGGTGCTGAAAGTCATTGAATTAAGTATCTTTTCCTTAACTCTTTCTAGGTTTTCAAAATGTTTAATTCTCACAAAAAGCCATTTTCTTATTATAATATCTAAGATATTGCATATAAATTAAAAATCCTTGTATATATTCAGTATGAAATGTGACAAATTAAAATTTAAGGTGTTCTGTCTTGTTTCCATACCCTATTTGTACATTGCTTTATCCTATTTATCTTGCTTTCTACCCATTCATATGCATTCATTTTTCAATAATTATTTATAACATTTCTATCCACCAGTAAAGGTTATTTATACATTAATCATTAGTATGATTTACTTTGTGCAGTTAGAAGAATGTTCCAGCAAAGTGTAATTTTTCTTTTTAGAGTTAAGAGAAATACTAAAGGGTATAAATAGTGTATCAGTGTCATGTTTGATCATATATACATATTTTTAAAACCATTGAGCCTTCCTCTGTATAGAGAAATACACATCTTTATTCCAAGTGTGAATGGGAAGACATACCTATCTTCCTCTTTCTAAACTAAATGGATCCTCAACCTGTCTGTGTGCTGGGCAGTTACTTTTGTTTATCACAGTGTGTTGCGTTCTTTCACAGAAGGAACACTCAAGAGGCCTTAAGGGCAGAAAGCATCCCAGGTTGTTTGCTCTGGTCCTACATGCTTTGGAGTACTTTGGGTATAGGAATCTTGCTACAGTAAGGAGACCCTAACTCTAGCACCCCACCCATCCCCTCTGAGGGTTCACCATCCTTAGAGATGTTTCAGGAAGAAAGGTACAGATCTTCATGACAGGGGAAAAGAGTAGCCTCTTGGCCATTTCCAAAGTCTGAGATAATCCTTTGCATTTCTGCTTCTCTTTTACCCACTGAAAACCTAGCATATATTTTTCTCCATATCTACAATGCAATGCTCTCTTAAAATAAAACCTTAGAAGAAACGTTTTCTTCAGATACACCTGGCATCAAAAAAATCCTCCCCAAAGAAAGGCAACACAAAATCATGTCTATTTTTCTTAACATGGAATAGGGAATTAGAGATGAGTAAGATTAAACTATCTAACAAATATACTGCTTATCATGATGCTAGTCTCAAACAATAGGAGTATGTGTGAAGAGAATGTGGTTTTGCCTTGATCTGGGCAGGGTGGGGTGGGGTGGGGTGAAGGCAGCCTCCAGATGCTACCCCGCTGAGGTTTTGTTTCTACAGACTGATAAGCATCTGATAGACTCAGAGGAGCTCTGTTGGCCCAGGATTGAAGACGGGGGCCAGCGACTCCTGCTGGGCTATTGTATTGCAAAATGGACCATCAAGGAGGAGGAGGAACACGCAGGAGGGACAGAGGATCAAGGCATTCCTGCTGGGATGGCAGGTTTGGTCCACAGACTGTGGCTTCCTATCAGGTAGAGGATCTGCTAGATTCCCAGAGAATTACACCAAAGGATTTGCCCTGAGAACTAATACCCAGAAGGTTTCACTCTTTTTTTTTTTTTTTAAAGATTTATTTATTATGTATAGAGCATTCTGCCTGCACGACAGAAAAGGGCACCAGATCTCATCATAAACGGTTGTGAGCCACCATGTGGTTGCTGGGAATTACTGATGTTGAAGAGAAGGAAACATTATACATAGGTAGTAGGACTTTAGCTGTAGCCATTTCATGAAGGAATTTGATAATATAAACAATACTTGCCTTATTTAAAGACAAAATTAATAGATGTCCAGTTGAATGAAACATGGAAGGGGATTTCCATGGATATAATTATTTCTAATAATATTATTTCTAATTAATAATATTAAGTAAAAGTGGAAATTACAATATTTATGAATACAGAATATTAAGAAATTGTTGTACATTTACCCATTTTCCCTGAAAATGCATGAATTAGAAGCTTAAGCTGCTATGCATATAGAAGATATTTAAATATAATAGAATCTGTAATTCAAGTGGTTAATAGAAGTAAACCAAAATATTAGTGATAAGTGTACATTTAAATCTGCCTTTAGGAGGAAAACAGTAATAAGCAGGAAGTTTTAAATAGTATTTTCTAATAAAAGGATAATGTGATGTGAATTTACTGATATTTTACACCAGTGCATTTAGTGATGGATTTAAATATTTGTTTTATTATTGTATTTAACTATCCTTAATTCATTATCAATACTTTTATTCTTCTACATACTTTTTATATTTGTAAATTATTACCTTATTAAATGTAAGTATCTCATTTTCTGTTTGAAATTAAAAAAAAAAAAAGACCAGCCTTGTCTACAAAGCAGAGGAAGTTGCCACATAGATAGGATAGTAGTTTCCTTTCTTATTTTTCTTTTTGTTTTTTTTTTTTAATGAAATGGAAGTTTATTTTATTTTTAAAATATATTCTCTCATATATTACCTCCCAGCCATAGTTTACCCTCCCTCTACTCCTCTTTGTTCACTCTCCAACTACTCTCTCCCCAGGATCTTCTCCTCCTCTATTTCCCTGCAGAAAAGATCAGATCTCCCAGGGACATCAGCCAATTACCATAAGATTAGGCACAAACAAACAAATAAACCAAAACCAAAAACCACAAACCAATCAACCACCAAAGAAAGACTAGGCACAAATCCTCATAACGAGGCTGGACAAGGCAACCGGTAGGAAGAAAAGTCCCAACAGCAGAAAAAAGTCAGAGACACCCCCACTCCCCCTATTAGGAGTCCCACAAAAACATCAAGCTACACAGCCATAACATATATGCAGATGACCTAGATCAGACGCTTACAGGCTCCCTGGTTGTTTCAGTCTCTGTGAGTCCCTGTGAGCCATGCTTAGTTGACTCTGTGGGTCTTGTTCTACTGGCTGCTACAATCCTTCCTCCTGCTCTTCTTCAGTGTTCTCCTGGCTCTGCCTAGTGTTTGTCTGTGGGTCTCTGTGTCTGCTCCCACCAGTTGTTGGATAAAACCTCTCAGATGACAATTAGGCTAAGCACATATCTGTTAATATAGCAGAATTTCATGAGGAATTATTATTATTTTTCTCAGTCATGTTTGGTTCTATCCTAGGTTTCTGGACTATCTAGCCTCTGGTTCCTAGCCATCCAGGCAGTGTCAGGCATAGGATCCTTCTCATGGTTGGTGGGGCCCTCAAGTTGGACCAGCCATTGGTGGGTCATTCTTACAAGTTCTACCCCACTACTTCCATCTTCTGTAACTTGGCAAGACTTCCAGTAGTGGGACTGATACATCAGCTCAGCCATAAAACCTCTGATCTACAATTTGCCTTCCCTGCAAGATGTGCTAGGATGGTAGGTTTCAACCTGCATTCCCAAGGAATTTAAAATTGACCAAGAAAAAAAAAAAGAGAGAGAGAGAGAGAGAGGCCAAGTATGAGGGACGTCTCCATTCTATTTCAATCACACCAATTGTGCTAAAAACAAAACAACAACTAGCTTCTTTTATATACTCAACTCTACAGAAAGTTGTGTTTTAATATAGTGTTATAAAAATGTGAAAGTCAGACTGCAGAGGTAAAGGTGCTTGTTACACAATCCTGATAGCCTGGTACCCACATACAAGGTAGAAGTAGAGAAGTAACTTATAAAAAGTTATCCTTTGACCTCTACACACACATCAGGGTACATGCATTTCTGCATTCACAATGAAATGCACATGCATCTACTCAATAAATACAAATGTTAAGAGTAGAAGTCACTGAAGAAGCCAGGCATGGTGGCTCATGCCTTTAATCCCAGCACTTGGGAGGCAGAGGCAGGCAGATCTTTGTGAGTTCGAGGCCAGCCTGGTTTACAAAGGGAGTCCAGGACTGCCAGGGCTATTACACAGAGAAATCTTGTAACCATCTCCCACCGCAATAAAACCCAACCCCCCAAAGAGAAATCATTGAAGAACATATATAATATGTGTGTAACTAAAATCCTACAGTATTTCCTTTCTTTCTTTCTTTCTTTCTTTCTTTCTTTCTTTCTTTCTTTCTAAAGATTTATTTATTATTATATATACATGTACACCTGCACACCTGCATGTACACCTACACACCAGAAGAGGACATCAGATCTCATTAGAGATTGTTGTGAGCCACTATATGGTCGCTGGGAATTGAACTCAG
Organism: Acomys russatus; assembly: GCF_903995435.1. NCBI lineage: Eukaryota > Metazoa > Chordata > Mammalia > Rodentia > Muridae > Acomys > Acomys russatus. The sequence goes on along the minus strand of NC_067158.1, from coordinate 441,544 downwards.
GACCTTTGGAAGAGCAAACAGTGCTCTTAACCTCTGAGCCATCTCTCCAGCCTACCTACAATATTTTCTGTTAAAGGTCTTTCCTAAAACATATTGTAATTTCAATACTTATTCAAATACTTTGTTGCCTGATTATCATTTGAAGACCCGCAAGTGATAGTCCAAATTTAGGTGACTTATTTAGGCTCTCAGTGGTTTTAGGGAGTAGATTAAAAGCTTTGGAGCTTGCTATTCTGAAGCTAGCTCTTCCAGCTGCTGTCACCAAGCCTGCCTATCCAATCCACTAAAACATGAAATTAAGGCTACTAAACAACTCCAATTTAGTATTGAATCAGCCTTGGATGTAACCAGAATTTTACACACTAACTCTCTATTACTATTACTTTTTGGTTATGGTGATCATCACACAAATTTATTTTAATCATTTTAAGACTTCAATAATGCTGGGTGTGGTGCCGCACACCTTTAATTTTATAAATTTTATAAATTGATTTACAATCAGATGAAAATGTCACAATTAAATACATTACTTTTTATACCAAAACTAAATTAAAATTAATAAATTTGCTTACACTTGGGAGGCAGAGGCAGGTGGTTCACTGTGAGTTTGAGGCCAGCCTGGTTTACAAAGGGAGCCCAGGATAGCCAGGGCTACACAGAGAAACCCTGTCTCAAAACAAAACAAAACAAAAAGGTGTCAATAACAATACAAATCACTCAACTTTAATAAATTATTATTCAGAGGACATTAAAATTCAGACTTACTAGGCAGCAGTACACAAAGGTAATTTTAGATAGTTAATTTTATTTCATGTCTAGCCAAATAACATCTATACTGCAATGTTTTCTGAAAGGGAGACTCTATAAGTCAACATTTCACTTGAATGTTCATATCAGATATTTTATGACATTTTAAATTATATTTAGTTTCTGCTTGCTAAAAAGCATAGGTAAGTACATACTTTTTCAGTTTCAGATATTTTAGTAATGTATAATTCTATAGTTTCCAGAACAGAAAGTTTCCATTTTTAATCCTACTTGCCTACTATTTATTATAAACTGAAGAATATGTTTTGTTTTCTACAATGTAAGCACTGCAATTGATATTTTTCCTCCATTAGTACCGAATACTAAAATCAGAGTATTCCAGTTTAGAGATAGTTTTTTCATTAGAAAAATCTGCCCGGTCGATGCGAGAACTTGGACTTCCAACCTTGCTCAGCCAGGACTTCCTACAAAACAGAAACAAACAGAAATGAATGCACATAGCACACACAGAGTTGCTAAAATATGCCATAAGGAAGTTCATATTTGCAATGTAAATTTTGCATATAATGTGTTTTATAAATTGATTTACAATCAGATGAAAATGTCACAATCAAATACATTACTTTTTATACCAAAACTAAGTTAAAATAAACAAATAAATTTGCTTACAAATTTGCTTACAAAGTATAATATATAGCTACCCATGGAAAAAGAAAAGGTAGTAATTTAAGCAACTTAGTTCATATTAGGGTTATTTCCCCACTCTCCCAAAACCAACAACCAAACAAACAAACAAACACTTCAAGATCATCATCATCTAGCTCTTTTAAGTTTCAAAATATCTTTACAAAATGGTCATTCCCATTCTTTTCATTACTAAATATATGGTAGACTCATGCTGTGTGTATGTGTGTATGTGTATGTGTGTGTGTGTGTAGGTGCATGTGTTATGTTGGTGTGTAGGCAATTCAACTGACCTACATCCAGGCGACTTTAGGGTCCTGACAATGTCCTATGTCACCACCTGCACCACCTAGCACACACCCTCTCCCACTCTTACTTTATTCCTTCTCTCTCCTTCTCCCTGTCTGTCCCTCTCGTTGTCTCTCTGTGCCTCTGTGTGTCCATCTCTCTTTCTGCCTTCATACAATAAACCTCTTTGTGTCAAGTCTGTTGCATGGCATCATTCTTTATATATTACAACATTGGTACCATGACTCTTCACAATATGCCATAATTATAGATCATAACATTCTGTTTTATGTTTGTAAGGTGTAGTTTAAAGCAGATAACTAAAGAAAGACAAAGACTGCTACCCCTCAAGTTTTTCAGAGATTTGCTGAATATGACATTTATAAAATGTAAGTTTATCATGACAAACAGTAGGTCCCCAAGTTCTCCAAGAAGATTTGGGCATGAGTGATCATTTCAATCCTGTATTGTGGTACTCTAACTACTGGGAAACACTGCCCCATGGCTAGGGGTCCAGCCTGAACTGTGAACAAACTGGACACCTGGAGAGCTACTGTCTCACATTGCTGAAAATGAGATGAGGTCAGTCTCTCCCATGTTCCTCTCCCACAGAAAAAGCCTCTTGTCCTCTGTGACTGATAGCCAGACTGTCTGTACATGTTGTGATGAAAGGCAGAGGAGCCTAGGACAATTATCTAGGTAGTGGACTGTGGGCTGACTAATTATCTCGGATACATAGATTCATTTTGATTACAATTTATCCTTCTCAGGTCTCTGATCACATTGACTGCTAAGCTAACGATAGCTTGATAGGTAGGGAACAAGCACTTAGCTCCTTACTCCAAAGTAATCTACCGGGGTAGTCTATTAGTTAATTCATCAGCTACTTAAAAGTACTCAGTACCATTTCCCTTATTTAAAAGGCAAACAGGTTTGCCTTCCTCACAGACCTCATGTTAAAGATAAACAGGCTTCAGATGCCGGCTCAGTCCTCTTCATGTTTAAAAATCAGGCCACAAGCCTCACTCTCCTAGAGATGCTACCATGAGGTCTAGACACAGTCTACCTCATTACCAGACTCAAAAGGTAGGTCTCAGATGTAACCTTTTACCATTCCTTTAGCTGAAGGACAGTGACTGGTCCCAGCAGTTTCATCTGTGTCTCATGGAAAATAGAGAAAAGTCCTAACAATACAGAAGCTTAAGTTATGAAGACTTAAAAAAGTACTTTAGGGTCTAAGAAGGTGTTTTAAGGTTAACAAGTACAAGTAAAAGCCTCGGTTGTGACGCTTCAGATTTTTCCCTGTTGCTATGCTACTGTGGTATTAAGGCTGCTCAGAGTTTTAACATTAATCAGTGTAGCTCTGATTTATTAACATAACTCTGGTAAAAAAAAAAATCCTCTATATGGCCCACTATCATAGTTCCAAGCTCAAGATTTTAAATTTCCTTTGGTTTGTCTTTTAGGTATAGATTTTAAAATGTTTCTCATTGTGCTAGACTTACATACAGTCTTACTTACAGTCCTTTGGATAAAGGGAAGAAGCCCCTCTTCCATGATGTGTAGTCACATTAGAAATCAAGATCAAGTGAGCTTTGGCCCTTCTACTTCACGGAAGCCTTCTGCCTCCCTGAGCTCATAAACACTCATAAACAGAGTGTTTACGCTGTTAACATATGTGGTGTATGTCTACCGCCTTTTCTACAATGTATATTTCACTGCAGAGTACAACCAGTGTTGATGTTATCATGTTTAAAACTTATCTTCTTTGTAATCTTAAAAAGGATTCTTGTAAGCTACCGGAACACCTTTCAGGTCAGATGGACCCCAGACAAGCACTGCCAATCAACAGCCTGAGTTCCCCACCTATCGCCTATTCCTCAGGGTTGGATTCCTCCCCCTTTCCCTGGTTTTGGGACTCCCTTCCCCACTACCAAAACCTTGGGTCCAAAAGTTTCAAATATGCACCAAGACTCAGTAGGCTCTCCTGGCTTGTGGGCTGAAATCACACCCCTGGAACCTTATTTCCAGCCTTCCTGTCAGTGGCTCACTTTCTGGCTACCTGATCATTACATGCCTGCCCCCAACACTGGCTAATTTGTGAGTCTTCCCTCCTGGTTGGTGTAAATGCCTCCTACCATTCTCACTAACCTACATCTGAATCCTTCACCTAGGACCTTCTCCCTTGTGTGAGATTTCCCTTCTATCAGCATGGTTTCGTCTTTCCCTCCCCTTCTCACACACTGCCGAAAATACTAGTACGAGGTGAACTGTATCTGCCTGGGCTTGGTCTCTGATCATTGGCCACTGGGACAGATTGCAGGAATTTCCTCAAGTCAAATCTAGCTCTTGGGACACTTTGGCATGTTACTGATTTCTACTCTCCCCAGGGGAAGTCCATTTGCCTGTCCCTGCAGGTTCCCTTCTGGGATGTTTCTGGAGAATTTCAGGCCCTTATACCTAGTGCCTGCTTTAAGGGCTTCTAAGCTTACACACCTCTGCAACCAAACTTGGCCTCAATATCCCTTAGATGACATCCAACTTAAATTAATGCCAGTGACCATGTAAATGGAAGGAGGTCCCCTATGTTCATCCTCTTTCCTCTTCTTTGCTCCAAACCTTCTCTCTCTGCTCCTTCTCCCTAAAGTTGCAAATGCACACCAAATTTTTTTTTCTCCTTAACCTACTTAACTTTGTCTTCTGCCCATATATATGTTCCAGCATCTTGTCAGGTCCAGATGTTTGCTACATCCAAGACAGCACCAGAGTAGCTACCCATGGGTGCTCTAGTCTAACCTCACAATTGTGCCAGCTGGACCTGCATTTCCGTTGCAGTCACAGATGTTCTCAGATCCTGGACAGAAATTCCAACAGCCTGCTCCTTCAAGTCTTGGACAACACTTAAGCCTTTTGGCTGTCCCCTATTGCCACTCCAGTGTCAGCGGGAAGTAGCCAAAGATGATTGATTTCTTCACCCCTTATCCATTTATTATCAACAACAGGCTAGAATGATGTGCTTTAGACCTGGGCCAAACAGCTCCAGGTTCTCCCAGCATTCTTTGGACCCTATCTGCTGCAGGGCATGGGTGGCATACCATGCCCTCTACCCTGAACTTTCCAGGGCAGTGGCTTTCCCTTCCCCTTTACCATATAATCCAGGCATTTTGGTTCTCTCCCTCTCTCTCCACACCCTCTGTCCCCAGCCAGGCATGGCAGCCAAGAGCCACTTCCAATGAACCTACATTTATATATTTTAACTTGTCTTGCATGGGAAACAGTCTTTTCTGAACACAATGCCCCCATTACTGCCTTGCTACCCCTTCCTAGTTCCTCATTTAAAAAAATGGAGAAATGTTATATCGGTGTGCAGGCAATTCTAGTGGCCTGGCCCCAGGAGCCTTTAGGGTCCTGACAATGTCCTACGTCACCACCTTGGTCCTATGTCATCACCTGTGCCAGGTGCATGGGAGATAGGAACTAGCCTGCCACCTGGTGCACACACTCTCTCTCCCACTCTTACTTTCCTCCCTCTTCCTCTCCCTGTCTATCTCTCCCTCTCCCTGTCTTCTATCTCTGTATCTCTGTCTTTCTCTCTGCCTTCATACAATAAACCTCTTTGTATCAGATCTGCTGCATGGCATCATTTTTTATATATTACAACAGTATATACACGTTATATATATAGAAAACATTACTGAAAAAGAATAGACATATTTTCTGTAAAACATTAAATAAAATTAGATGGTCTGTTTTTCCTATATATTGAGTAGTGTTCTTACTATATACCATAGCTTTACTATATACTATAACTTTTCTGTTTTTACCGTATACCATAATTTTACCATATAAACTTATTGCTTTGCATGAAATAATCTAATTGTTCTGAGAACATTTTTCTGCTTATTCAGCTTATTAATGATTATCTTTAACTCATTAGCAATATCTGTGATTTAATTTACGCATTTGAGTACTGTAGTGGTTTGAATGAATGTAGACCCCATTAGCTCAGAAGGAGTGGCACTATTAGGAGATGTGGCCTTGTTGGAAGAAGTATATCACTGGGTTGCTGTTGAGGTTTCAAATGCTCAAGGCAGGCCTACTGTCCCCTACTGTCTTATGCTGCCTGCCAGTCTGGATATAGAACTCTTGGCTGCTTCTCTAGCACCATGTCTGTCTGAATACTGCCATGCTTTACTGTGATGATAATGGACTAAACCTTTGAACTATAAGCCAGTCCCAACTAAATGCTTTCTTTTAAAAGAGTTGCCAAGTTCATGGTGTCTCCTCACAACAATAAAACCCTAACTAAGACAAGTACTTAACTAAACCACTTACTTCAAAGTGCAGACCTTTCCCCTATATCATGGATACCTCAGGTAACACTGTTACGCATTTTCCAGAAAATTGGGATGACTGATTCAGTGGTTGTGATGGTTAACATTATCATGTTAGAAGATCTAGAAGAGACAAGCCTCTGGGAACGTCTGAGGAATTATCTAAATTAGGCTGAGGTGGGAAGGCCCACTCTGGATGTGGCTGACACCGTTCCACAGACTAGAGCTCCAACTTCATGAAAAGGAGCAAGCTAGCTGGGCACAAGGATTCCTTCTCCTTGCCTCTTGACTGCTAATGTAGTGTCACTGGCTGCTTCAAGTCCCTACCACCCAATCTTCTTCACCATGATAGACTGTACCCTCACACTCGAAGCAAAATAAACCCTATATAAAGTTGCTTTTGTCATAGCAATGAGAAAAAGTGATGGATTCAGTGTGTGTGTGTGTGTGTGTGTGTGTGTGTGTGTCTAGAAAGCAATTGGGTGTTATTCCTCAAGGTGCCATACACTTTTTTTTAAGGCAAGGTCTATAGATGGCCTGGAACTTGCTAAATAGACTAGCCTGGCTGGCCAGTGAGCCCCAGTCTCTGCCTCCCCAGAACTGGGATTATTACCAGGAAAAGCATGATTAGCTTTTTTTTTTGCATGTGGATTCTAGGTATGGAGCTCAAGTCCTCATGCCTGCAGGCAACCTCCCCCAACCCCACCTCACAATAATGAGGTTGTGTTATACAAGTGATGGCTTTGAGCAGTTGATACAGTAGAAAATAGTTTCCTCATATCCTTGAAGTTACTTCTTGCCATGAAGCCACCACTGAATTGTGCTATTCAATGTAATCTCATAATGAATTGAAGCTTGGATTAAAAAAAACTATTTTATGAGTCAAATTGATTGTCTTACTCTTAAACCAGGGAAAAGAAGAATTCTAATGACTCAAATTGCCATTATGCTTTGAGCTCCACCCACTTGGCTCTTGTGACTTTATCTGGGTGAGCTTAATTTTGCTTTCCCCTCCCAGCCAATAGGCTAAATCAACAACAGTTACAGACTTCTTTTCTTTTACTCATCTAATTAAAACCTTAAAAATGGAAATTTTGCACTGTCTTAGTTACTTTTTTAATTGCTGTGATAAAACACTATGACTAAGGCAACTTATAAAAGAAAGAATTTTCATTTGGAGCTCACTGTGTAGAGGGTTGGAGTTATGACCATCATAGCAGGAGGCATGGCAGCAGCCAGGCAGGCATGGTGTTTGAGCAGTAGCTGAGAGCTTACATCTGATCCATAAGCATGAGGTAGAGAAAGCTGAGTGGAGATGGCTTGAGCTTTTGACACTTCAGAGTCTTCCCACACTTTCTCCTGAGATGCTCCCTAGACCTGAGGTGTATCAGCTGAGGATGGGACCCGAGGTCAGCTGTGCTCTGCATTTTGAACATGTGTGTGGAACTCTGTGATAGTCTCCATCTGCTTCAAAAAGAAACTTCTTTGAGGCAGGTGAGAGCTACGTATACCTCTGGGGGTGTTTCGAATCCACTAGTTAGGAATTAAACTGCTTTTAGAAAGTGGCAGTAGTAGGTTCCAAAACAAGTTTTTCCCACTTAAATGTGAACTTAACTGTAAAAAAATGTTGTACTGGAAGTTAGGCTACGGGCAAAGATTTTCCTGTGGTGCTGTTAGAAGTACAGGTCTGTACTATTTTTGTTTGTTTAGAGCAGTTTGGTTTTACCTAACCAATGATGAAATGTGCGCATTACCCAGACACATCACCATGGGGAGGATGCACTCAGATGCAGACTCTGAGATTGGGACTAGCATGTTAATTAGGGTATGCTCTGATTTAACAGCTCCTGGGAGTAAGAAACAAGATAGAACTAGACAGAGATGCTGAGCAGCTTATCCAACATGGAGCTCTAAAGCCAGAAGGACCCTTTAGGGGTGCTGTACAGAGAAAGGGATGTAGCCTTTACTCAGGAGACTGTTCTATGGAGGCCGTGTCTGAAGAGGGTGATGAGAGAGGCCAGTCTTCCAGGAGCATTGCCAGCACCTGGGAGGAAATATAAGTGGCAATTTGTAGCCTCTACTATGTATGTCCTCAGCTCAGGGGCTAAGAGCATGATTGAGCAGGAAGGACAAAGGTATGATAACTTGTAGGACAAGGCCTAGGAAAAGTTGGATAAAACAAGATAGGCATGCTCATTAGGTTTTATCTTTGTTTAACACTTATTTACTTGTACAGATATATGTACATATATAAATATATGTAATAAATACATATACATACATACATACATACATACATAAGCTGTGGCACCCGTGTGAGTGGAGTTCAGAGCACAATCTTTGTGAGTCAGGTCTTTCTTTTCACCATGTAGGTCCCAGGGATCAAACCCTAGTTCAGTCATCAGGCTTGGCAGCAGGCACCTTTACCTACTAAGCCATCTTGTCAGCCCACATTTTAGGTAATAAAGAAGATACATCTTGTCCTTTCAGAAAGGAATACAATTTTTTTTAATTGAAGAGGAATTTGGATGCAAAGAGTCACTTACATGAAATAGCCTCCACCACAGCAATGTGAGAGTTCAGATAATTTCCTGAGCGTAAGGGAGGTAGAGAGCTGAGGGATTAAGTGAAACAGACGGAATGATTGTCGTATTCCAGTTAACAAATGCTAACAGCAATACAAGGAGCAATGAGAGGCCGTAAGGCTCCGTTTGTGCTTCCTTCGATGCTGGTCCTCAAAGCTGGTCAAAGCCAATGAAGCCCAGGGTCAATGTCTGGGCCAATAACTTCCCAACAGGGGCAACCCATGTGAGGGGAGATTTAAAATTTTTATCAGATATTTTTGTATGAGGCTTCCAGCTCCCTCAGTCTAAGGTGGACTTTTCTTCTGGCTTGTCCCCTGAGTTGTTGGGTGTTGATTAGAGTGAGCCAAATAATCCATTTTCTTGGCAAGTATTTGATGTTGGTCTCGGAACGTCTTTTCTCTTGGATCTATTATATTCTCCAGGAAAAACACATCAAATCCCCTGCCCACAGGGGATAAATCTGGCAATGCCTGCTCTCGGAGTCTGTGGAGAAGGTTAAGGCTGGCTGGCTAGCTTTGTGTCAATTAGACACAAGTTAGAATCATTTTGGGGAGAGAGAACCTTGCTTGAGAAAACATTTCTACCAGATTGGGCTGTAGGCAAAGCTATGGTGCATTTTCTTGATTGATGATTGATGTGAGAGTGTCCAGCTCTGTGTGGATGGTGCTATCAGTGGGCAAGTGGTCCTGATTTGTATAAGGAAGCAGGCTGAGCAAGCCAGGAGAAGCAAGCCAGTTAGCAGCATGGCTCCATGGCCTCCAAATCAGTTTCTGCCTTCAGGCTCCTCCCCCAACTTCCCTGGAGGATGGACTACAAGTTATAGAAAAAATGAACCCTTTCTTCTCCAGTTTGATATTTGTCATAGTGTCTTATCACAGCAACAGAAACTCTGACTAAAACAGGCACATTGGATCGTATGCATCTCCTCAGAGGTCCACTCATTAAAGTGTTCCCCTAGGTTGGTGATAGCAGGGGACAGTGGAGCGTTGAGAAACCAACTTACCTGGAAGAGCTTGCGGGGCCATCATCTCTTTCTGGCCCTGAATAATGGTGCGAATCATTTATGAACTGAACCCCCAAACTATGAGTCAAGACAAACTTTTACCTTTTATAAACCTAAACCTTGCCAGATTTATCCCCTGTGGGCAGGGGATTTGATGTGTTTTTCCTGGAGAATAAAATAGATCCAAGAGAAAAGACATTCTGAGACCAACAACATCAGATACTTGCCAAGAAAATGATTATTTGGCTCACTCTAATCAACACACGACAACTCAACGGACAAGCTAGAAGAAAAGTCCACTTTAGACCGAGGGAGCTGGAATAATTTCTGATATTTTGTTATAGTAATAGAGAGTTGAGTAATGCAAGACCTCAGCATTCAATGATTTACTTTCACTGAATTTCTATTTCAGTCCTATATCATCCTCAACTGTGCCCCATGGGACCAACTCCAGGACATAAAGCTCTGATTTCCTCTGGGATCCCCAGAAACAGCTAGTATGGTCTGTAGAGTAAGTGCTTACCATTAAGATTTGGAGCCAGAGCTGGGCGTGGTGGCGCACGCCTTTAATCCCAGCACTCGGGAGGCAGAGGCAGGCAGATCGCTGTGAGTTCAAGGCCAGCCTGGTCTACAAAGTGAGTCCAGGATGGCCAAGGCTACACAGAGAAACCCTGTATCGAAAAACCAAAAAAAAAAAAAAAAAAAAAAAAAAAAAGATTTGGAGCCAGTCTTATTTTTAGCCCTTCCTTCATGCATATGCCTGTGGGCTGAGTCTTGTGGAATTCCCACTGTCTTACACACAGGTGTGCAGCTCAAGTCTACCTTACCACCTGCTCTAATGCTTTTTAGTTTTCAAAGTTGCTGTAACTTTCTTGCCTATTCTTAGTCCTTATGGATGTTGAAACGTCCAAGGAAATCATTTTGCCAAATAAGTGGAAGTTCCTACTAAGTAGAGCTTATGTAGGAGTAAATGCATGTGTTCAAAATGTAACATCCTTAAAGCATGGTTTTGTCCTTTGTATTTGCCCCTTTAGGGCCAGCAAGATGGCTCTAAGCAGGTAAAGGTATTCACTTCCAAGCTAGACAACCTGAGTTCAATACCTGGAAACTACATGTTTGTAAAAAGGGAGAAATGCCTCCTGCAAATTTATCCTCTGACCCCCACATATGAGCTGTGATGTGTGTCCCACAGCACCTGGACTTGCCTGCTCCCCTACACAGTAAGGAAATGTAAACAAACAAACAAAAAGCACACCTTTAGTCTTTGAGGAATTATGTAAAGTTATGTAATGGTTAGATATTCCCCCTTACTGCATTCTAAAGAACTGCTGCAGTGACTATGCAGAGAAAGAAAGGGCTTGGTCAACATGCAGAGACAAGTGGACAACACAGCCAGGATACATTATTCTGGTGCCTTCCCAGTTCATCCATTAGGGTAGTAAACACTCTAAATATTGAATGGGTTGTTGGATGGGCAGGTGAATTCTATGCTCCTGAGACTGAAGTCTAACACTTTGGCTATAAATTTGAATCTATTCACAGATACATGTATTCAGGCATTTCTATTCAAGAAACATTACCCTTTGTTAGGATCTTTAGAATGTCCCAAATCCAAGTAATAAAAACAACAAAAAAAAAAGAATGTGAATAGGAAAAAAATTTATTGACAAAATCATATTACTTGATAGTCATATATCTCCTTCCAAGGTAATATATATATTTTTAATTTTTAATTTTAAAAATTTTATTTTTTAAGGTAATATATTTTAAATGTGTTATAAATGTCCTGTGTTGTTTAAAAAATGAAGCTAATGTTTGTTTCTTTTTATTTATTTATCAAAATCATAATGATCTTAATAATGATACAGTAGCACCAGAAGAAGGGTTTCATTATGGATGCATTTCTTACATGTTTCATGAGCACTATACTGCATTTCTTACATGTTTCATGAGCACTATACATGTTGTGTAAAGAATTTTTTTATGAAAGGAAAACCCACAATGATATTGCATGAATAACTTCTAAGCACCTTCAGGCCATCTTTGCATTATGAATAAATAAAACACAGTGTTGGTGACTATCAAATGACTGAGGAAAGATCTCTTTGTGTAATAAATTAGAGCTGCTATGTATCATCATCATCATCGTGTGTGTGTGTGTGTGTGTGTGTGTGTGTGTGTGTGTGTGTGTGTGTTTGCATGTGTGTGTGACCATTCAGGCAATCACTGCTGGACTTTCTGTAACATTCTCTGTAATTCTTTGTGGCTGATGGTATATATTTAGCCATCAGATAATGTAAGGGCCACACATTCACAGGCTTGACAGCAGCAGAGCAGCCATCTGTGGCCTTTGGTAATGAGGTTTGGCTACTGATTTCCCCGGGTCAATGTGAGAGGACTCTGCCTCCACTGTGTTGAGTGTGTCATGGCAATGTTGTTTGTAAATTGCTATGTTTATATATTTGCTTCTATGTTCTTGATGTGCCTCGACACTAGTATACAAGTTCTAAGACAGGCTCAGTCTTATTACTAGATAATGATGTCATTAGTGGATAGTAACGTACTGAAGGAATGAATCTTTGCCAGCCTGTATGCCTTCTTCTGGACTATAGCTCCCATGCCTGAGAGGGTGACTTAGGCCCTACACCATTCACATGCAGAAAGAAACACTGAGTATAGACTTAACTTTGATTTTATATCACATGAAACAAAAACTTAACTTTTAAAGTACTTTTTGAAAACTAAAATAAAAAGTTTGGTCCATGGTATTGTTCTATGAAGTAACACAAGTAATGGCACAGTCATTCTCCCAAAGGGAGCTGGAGGCACTGGGATCTGACTAATGACGCACAGCTAAGCCTATGAAGCAAGATGGTTCATTGCAATTGGTTCACTTATTTTTATCAGCTCCTCCAACTTTGCTGTGTTTCTTGTGACTGAGTTTATACAGGATAGAAATAAACATGGTGTGGGGACCCGTGCCAAATTCTGCCATGTCAGAAATCCTGTGCTTAGGCTGTATGCTGTGACCTTCAAGTTGCTGACCTTTACCTCACCATGAGGTCTTGTGTTCTAGGCTATCCTTAGACTATTTACCTTTGAAAGAAGTAGAGAAGTCTAACTTGGAACCACCCAGAGGATCTAGGAAGTTCTTACAAGGAACTACTCAGAGAACTAGGAAGTTCTACAGGGAGCAATTTAGGCTATTGCATTCTTGCCTGGGGGCTAGGGTGAGATAAGAATAGATCCTATTGACCTTGCTCTATATATGTTCCTGCTAGTCGGCAATAAAGTGAATCTTGATCAGAAATTTCCTGACTTGATTTGTTATTTCTCGCATCTCTGTATCCTACTTTCAATCCCCACTCCCTCTTTCAGGTGAACCCTGATTCAATTATTTCCTGTGGGCTGGGACCCGACAACATGTTGACTGACTTTCCTTGGTGTCCAGAGTGATTCTCACAGGATGGCAATAGGAACAAGTTCACCCTGCAAGCCCAGTCACAGGCATGCTGCCATCTTCTAAGAACAGGGCATGGCTGTTAAAGCTGATGCAAAAATTCCTAGGGCACTTTCCTCAGTATCTCAACAGATACATAAACATCCACTGGTGTATTTACTGTATAAGTTCAGGATTTTCAAGCCTTTGACAGACAAGATTTCTTTTTCCAACATTTTATGTGAAAGCTTCATGTTCTACATCACAGTGTTTTTCCTTTGATACAAGAAAACGGAGTATGAGAGTGTGCAAGCATGCGTGTGTGAGTGCGTGCATGTAGGAAACCCATTTACCTCAGGCTTTACTGCCCTCAAGTTACAATTCAAGCATCTCAGGGGCATTCCAAGGGCTCTGAGAAACTCAGTTTGAAAACTGCCCTACCGACTGACCACTGAGCACAGCCACAGAGAGCAGAATATCCAGAGAAGTCATATATGGAAACAAATCAGCAGCACTGCTTCCCTTGCAATTCGAGTCAGTACTGCCTGCAGAAAGTGGGAGAGGGGGTTCCTAGCATGATATAAAATGCTATATAACTAATACCCTTGACTGAAACAAAGAGGTGAAATAGAGCACGAGAAAGCCAACACTATCAATAATTCATAGCAGTTCAATTTCCTGGGACTAAAGTGGGTGGAATTATCCTTTCAGATATCTCTGCAGCACTGGTATAAAGCACAGACTGAAGTGAGGAAGCAGACAGTAAGAAAAGACAGGGAATGAATTAAAAGCTAATGTGGTGCTTGCCAATCTCAAGCTTTTAAGCTGGCATTAATAATGGAAAGACATTTGTGCTATTCTCTTTTCTCAAACAGGTTTCTTTATTCAGCTATAGGTGGACAAATAATACTTTACTATAAAAACAAATGTTCAAATAGTATTTTGATAGCATGTCTAAAAATTTGTCAGCTGATTATCCAGGAAACCCCAGGTCACGCATTGGTAACTGGAGACCAAAGTCCTTATCTTTAAAAAGAGGATACCTTTCCTGTCATCACAGAGTGCCTGAAAGACTGAAGAGGATGGCTGGCTGCAAATCTTCTACTGGACCATCTAGGTCACATCATAGGCTCTTGATAACCGTTACCTCAGTGTAACTCTTCTCTGCCTTTGCCCATTTAGAAAACCCTGGGATCCCCAGAGTCACATACTTCTAGGGAAATTCCATTCATAAGGCATCTTAGTCCTGGCAGAAGTGCTTCTCAGCTGTTGTGTAGAATGTCACACCACTCAACCTCTTCAAACGATTAAGTCTGGGAAAGTATCCCAGGCATGGGCTGTTACCAGTATTCTGAGAAACTGTCACCAGTCAAAGGGCCTAAGAATGGAGAAGGTAGAACAAGTGAGGCTTCGACTATAACATTTCTCTCCTTTGGCAAAGTGACATATACGCCCTCACTTTTCTTTTATGCAGTAGTAAGAAGGTGCTAGCATAGTAGCAATGAAAGTAGATGTTGGGATCCTCATGGAAATGCAAGGAATAACTAGAATCCACCTGAAACATACCCTACAGGGAGTGAAGAGGCAGCCACTGACATAATTTAAAGACCACATGGGCATAGGAGGAACCTCCCACCAGAACTCTTAGCTTCAGAACCATGGACATCTCAACATCACTGCCAGTGGTCCATATAACTCAGGTCAAAGTTCAAATTTCACTAGCTGTCACTGACTGCGCAAAGAATAAGTTACATTTGGAATCTTAACTTCAAGGCAAGTCAGGGACATGTATCTCTCAACTCTGGTTTGGACTGGAAGTTGACCAGGCTAACACACCATACCCTCCTCTGTTAGTGTTGTTCAGAACTAACAAGAACTACCAAAGGCACATGGTATGGGACTCGGATTGGGGGAGATTTCTTTTGTTTGTGGCTAGTGTACGATTTTAGTCTATGGTTTTGCTGGAGCTATTTCCTCATCTGAAGGAACACCAGCATTTCTGTGCCAACAGAAGAAGAGCAGAAACACACAGGTGAAGGAACAGACAAAAGGGCAAAAGTGTGGCATTAGGAAAACAATGGGTGCAGAGAACGTTAAGGGGACAGAAGTTTAACCTCAAAATGCTGCTGGGGCCAAGTAAAATGTAAACTGAAAAGTAGCTAGGAAACCTCAATAAGACAGCATTAGTGATTTGGGTGAAGCAGAGGCCATGTTAGGACTATTTTAGGGGTATTGTGGAACAAGAAATGGAGACAGCGAGCACAGAGAAAGGCACTGAGCTGGAGATGTCTAACTGAGAAAGGGGAGACAGAAGAGCTTCACAGAGCTTTATGATGGCCAGCCCAGCCAGCCTAGATTTTGAATTCAGTACCTTTGGATATTTATGAACATCCTGTCTCAGGAGTGTACTGAGGAAGGCTGTATTAAGGACACACAGTTCAGCATGTTCTGTGCTCCAAATATGTTAAGATCTATTCCTACAGGAAGCCAAATGAAAAATGAGTTGGCCAGACACTCTTGTATTTTCACCCTTTACCCTGACTTTTCCATTTCCCTCAAAAATGCTCCTAATCCGTTGAGGGTAATACCATTAGCAGATGGAGGGCTATTAGACAGTTTAGAGCCAAGCTCCAACCCACCCATAGCAGAGGTTCTATTGTAAGCATTTTTATGACCTTCTTCCTGGCTCTATCTTATGCTCCACCCTTATTTTCATTTTTAAATGTCCATTCTCTTGTTAGCAGATTAATCTGTTCTTACAAATCATTTTAAATTCTGTAGGGAACAAAACACAGTATAATAAATATATAAAGCTGTGATCTTTTCTCCTTCCCTGATACTAATTCTGTGACTTTCTCAATGGGAACTACAGGAGACAGGTTATCTATAGACTCATGTTCTACTACCAACTTGGCTAGAAACCCTTTTTTATTAAAGGAAGGAGCACAGTGTTCTTCTATCACAAAAATATGTACCTTAAGGCCAACGGGCTCTGCAACTACAATCTTGTTGATGTCCAGGGTCCCTGGAGTGAGGTATGGTTTCCCCATATGTAGTAAGGGGTAGTCAGCCTGGACTGACTCCGAGGGGGGTGTGCCTGTTTGCAAGCATGTCCTGACAATCACTTTGAAAATAGTGTGTGGACAAATGAATCAGAAGAAAAGCTCAAGTGCCTTTGTGTGCAAAGCCATCTCACTGGCCCTTTAGTTAGAATCTTATGTCCCAACAGTTTGTATAAAATCATATGAGCATACACTTATCCTTTTATTTTCAATCATTCATTCAGCCCCAAATGTGTCATATATCGGGACAAAAATGTCATACTCTGCCCCAAATGTGTCAGATTGAGCTCCCAATGTATAGAATACTGAAAACACAATTTAAGTCTAACATTGAGACAAAACCACCCCATTAACATTTGCTTCATTTCCAGGGAAACTGGGGTCTACTGGGTAGAAAGTATAAATAAAAACACTACAAATTCATAGCAATATTAATTTTGGCTCCTTTGTAGAAAGACATAGGATTTAAATCAATAAACATATAAACGGAAACTATAAAAAGGAAGTTTGCTTGCCTCTGTTATAACTCACTTACTCTAAAAAAGAAAATAATTAGCATGTAGGGCATAATTACTATTTTTATAACTTTTATTCAAATAGAGCTAATTGAATTTGTGCAGGGTGGGGGGAATGCAGAACTTGAAGCATTTCCCACAGTCATGTTAATTTTTCCATCAAAATCTTCCTGGCTTTCTCACCAGGCATTACAACTCTTGTTTGTAAGAATACGGCTCTATTTTTTGTTTTCATGTTAAAATTTACTCCATAGTTCCAGAGTCTAGAATTAACTCCCAGTCACAAAACTGAACACAAGGGCTTCTCCAACTCTCCCATGACAGCTGTCACCTATGTCTTTGCTGCTCTAGTTCTAAGATAAATTTTGTGTAGCCTCCACTGTCAACTCATCTTTACCAGTCTTGGGAGTTGTACATCTCATCGTCTACTCATTCAGATATTTATATTGCTCATAACAGCACATCTGTGTGTATGGACTGCGGTACCACCACGAACATACTTTACATAGACTATTCAATTTGACAAATTGAGTACATTTAGGTAGGAAGCTTTTTGACATGTGAAACATGAGATTTTAGGAAACTGAACCTTTCCTTTTAAGCTGTGACAAGGTTAATCATAACTATACTCTGTGGCACCAGACGATCCTTCTTAGTGGTAGTTCTTTGTACTCTACTGATACCCTCTGGTGATCTCTAGGCTTAAGTCTGTCTCCATCTTTACTCTCTGAATGATTTAGCATGAAAGTTTCAGATACACATATGCCCACGGAGTCCACTGGTTGTTCAGACTCACCACCTCTGACTGCTTCCATGCCTCTCCCCAATCACACACCTCTTACCCATGTGCCATCTTGCATCCTGGACCCTGACAGAATCTCAGTAGTTATAGTCTGTTAGCTATCTTGCACAGCCAATCAACTTTGATTTGAATTTGGTTTTGATTTCTCACTTCTTTTTTCATCCTTATTACTCCTTACTTATGTCTGGCTCTTATCTGTTTGCCAGGAATATAAATTAAACTTGCTTCTATGACTTGAGGCAATCTTAGCAGGTGCTATGAGTGATTTGAGATTTGTGTGTTTCCTACCAGTGTTTGGCTCTGGACATCTTTTATTGCTGGATCTCAGTGGGTTATAGTGGAATCTGAGAAATGAAGGAAAAACTGTAAATCACAATTTGTATATTATCTTTATTGCAGTGAAAATTTATCTTAGAAGATACATCAAATGCAAGCTACTTTGTAACAGTTATTAAATACCTATTCTGTACTCTGTGTTAGGCAAACAGGACAAACAGGAAGACTGCCTATCACCAGTGATCTCTAGTCTGGTGAGAGAGACACATGATTACAGTTCAGTAAGATGAGTACAATGACTAAGCATGCATGCCATGTCTGAACTCTGGGAGCTTCCTCCAAGGTGTTACTCCTCAATGCAGTAAGTTAGATTGGTAGACTGTTATTTTGGGATAAAAACTTAGGATTCCTGTAGAGGACAAATAAGACATTTGAAGACAAGGAATATGTTTGGGGAATTTATGCTTGTAACTTTTTAAAAGGATTTCTGCATACAAAAATGGGAGGAGGATCATGTAAGTCATTGAAGCTTCAGCTTCACTTTTCTTACAGAAAAGATATATGCTGTATAAATGTAAACATATAAGATACATATGTATAGATATGCAATATAGCAATTATTTCATGAGCTACTGTAATATGTATAGCTAAGGATATGCTTAATGTTGCATTTTATTGGTTATGTATTAACTAATAAGAAATTATATTGACTGTATCTGAGTGGCAGAAGATCAGAGACTGTAGATTGGGTGAATGATCTTGCAGCTAACTCCAAAACACTGATGCCTGTGTTTTCTGAATGGGAGGAGACATCTTGGAAGCTGAGGATGCACAGATCCAGGTCCCGCCTCCCATTCTCCCCTGTGGCTGACTCCTGGATCCAGGAGTCATGCATGGTCCTCGGCATGCAGCACCTTGTACTTTATACTTAGTTGAGCACAATTCCAGGGGTGAACTGCTCCAGCATCCAGACTTCAGACTCCTCCTGCCTCCCCAAGGCCGTGCCTGGGATACCAGGAACAGGGTCCCTGTTCTCCTCCATTCCATTGTTCTACCAGTCACCCTGTGAAGACCAGCTGGACTATAAGAGCATACAGGGTTGGGGAAGAAGTCCATGCACAACTGACTCTGAAACACAAACACTGTACCCAGGAAAGGGGAGAGAATCCTGGCTGCCAGACACACATGCTACCACCTTGAACTTCTTGACTACCCTTACTATCCTGAAGGCCACTCTGGACTTGAGAGATATGCAGATCCAGCCTTCAGTTCATAGCTCTACTAGCTGTCTTGAAGAGACCAGCAGGACCTCATTGGCTCACAAAGGCCTAGAAACCCAGCAGGTTCTAAGAACAAACAGCCAATGCCACAGACAACCAGATGGCTGAAGGCCAGCATGAGAACACAATCAACCAAAACCAGGGCAATATGGCTTCACCAGAATAACCATTCCCTCTGCCCCACAAAACAAAACAAAACAAAACAAATCACTGGATATTCTAATGCAGCTGAAACATAGGAAAATGGCCATAAGTCTATGTTTATGAAGTTGTTAGAGGCATTTAAAGAGGAAACAAAGAAATCCCTCAAAGAAATACAGGAAAATACAATCCAACAAATAGAGGCCATCAAAGACATATAGGAAAATACAATTAAACAGGTAAAGTAAATGAATAAAACAGTTCAAGACCTGAAAATGGAAAGAGAATCAATAAAGAAAACAGAAATTGAAGAAATCCTGGAAATGGAAAACTTAGAGAAGAGAACGGGAACCACAGAGGTAAACATCAGCAACAGAATACAAGAAATGGAGGACAGAATCTCAGGCTTAGAAGATACAGTTGAAGAAATGGATACATCTGTCAAAGAAAATATTAAATAGAAAAAATTCCTGACACAAAACATCCAGGAAATCATGGACAACATGAAAAGACAAAACCTAAGAAGAATAGGAATAGAAGAAAAAGAAGATTTCAGGCTCCAAGGACCAGAAAATATTTTCAAGAAAATGATAGAAGAAAATTTGCCCAACATAAAGAAAAAGATGCCTTTAAACATACAAGAGGCTTACAGAACACCAAATGGAGTAGACCAGAAAAGAAAATCTTGCCACATAAAAACCAAAACACTAAATCTATAGAACAATGAAAAAATATTAAAAATGGCAAGGGAAAAGGGTCAAGTAATGTACAAAGGTAGACTTATCAGAATCATACTGAATTCTCAATAGAGACTATGAAAGCCAGAAGGGTCGGGGAAGATGTCATGGAAACACTAAGAGACCACAGATGTCATCCTAGACTACTATACCCAGCAAATCTTTCAATCACCATAGAGGAAGAAAACAAAATATTCCTACAAAACCAAATTTAAACAATATCTATGCACAACCCAGCCCTACACCCTACAAGTCAACTACACCCAAGAAAACACAGGACATAGATAACTTCACAATAGCAAACTCAAAAGAAGACAAGTACACAAATACACTATCACCATCAACACCACAATAAAAGCACTAACATCATTGGTCCCTAATAGTTATTAACATCAATGGAATCAACACTCCAATAAAAAGACACAGACTAACAGAATGGTTGTGTAAACAGGATCCAACATTCTGCTGCACACATCTCAACAACAAAGATAGACAGAGTGATGGGCTGGAAAAGATTTTTCAAAGCAAACAGACCTGAGAATCAAGCTGGAGTAGCCATCATATCTACTAAAATAGATTTTCAACAAAATTTAATAAAAAAGATGGGAAAGAACACTTCATTCTCATCAAACAAAAAAACCACCAAGATGCCATCTTAATCCTGAACATCTATGCTCAAAACACAAGGTACCACATTTGTAAAAGAAACATTATTAAAGTTTAAATCACACATTGATTTCCAAATATTAGTAGTGGGAGACATCAACACCCCACTTTCACCAATGAACAGATCATCAAGACAGAAACTAAATAGAGAAATAACGAAACTAACATATCTCATGAATTAAATGGACCTAATAGATATCTACAGAACTTTTCACCCAAACACAAAAGAATATACTTTCTTCTTACCACCACACAGAACCTTCTTGAAAATCAACCATAGAGTCAGTCACAAAACAAACCTCAATCAATACAAGAAAAGTATCAGATCACCATGGATTGAAGCTGGACATCAAAAACAACAGAAATAACAAAATATCTATAAACTCATGGAAACCGAACAACTCCCTGATCAATGACCATTGAGAAAGGGAAGAAATAAAGAAAAAACCTAAAAACTTCCTAAAATTCAATGAAAATGAAGGTACAACATACTCAAACTTATGGGACATCATGGAGGTAGTGCTAAGAGGAAAGTTCATATCATTATGTGCCTTCATAAAGAAATTGGAGAGATCCAATACTAGCAACTTAACAGCTCACCTGAAGGCTTTAGACAGAGAGAAAAAAAAGAAGCAATCACACTCAAGAGAAGTAGATGGCAGGAAATAATCAAATTCAGGGTTGATATTAATGAATTAGAAACAAAGAGAACAACACAAAGAGTCAATGCAACAAAGAGCTGGTACCTTGAGAAAACCAACAAGATAGACAAACCCATAGCCAAACTCACTAAAAGGCAGAGATGGTGTCCAAATTACCAAAATCATAAATGAACGGGGGACATAACAACAGACACTAAGGAAAACAAAAGAAACAGTAGGTCTTACTTCAAATGCCTATATTCCACAAAAGTAGAAAATCTAAAGGAAATGGATGGTTGTTTTGGATAGATTTCACCTATGGAAGTTAAACCAATATCATGTAAACAATCTTCTAACCCCTAAGGAAATAGAAGCAATCATCAATCGTCTCACAACCAAAACAAACAAACAAACAAACAAAACAAACAAACAGAAAACAACAAAAAAAAAACCCTGAAAACAAAGAACAACAACAACAACAACCCCCACAAAAAACCCAAAACCAACCAATCAAACAAAAAACATCCAGGGCCAGATGGTTTTATCACATAATTCTACCAGATTTTCAAAGACGAGCTAATACCAATACTTGTAGTATTCCATAAAACAGAAACAGAACAGAAGGAACATTGCCAGACTCATTATATGAAGCCCCAGTCACCCTGATACCTAGACCACACAGTGACTCAACAAAGAAGGAGAATTTCAGACCGATTTCACTCATGAACATGAATGTAAAAATACTCAATAAAATACTAGGAAACTGTCTCCAAGAACACATCAATTAGATCATCCACCATGATCAAGTTGGCTTTAAATAAATAAATAAGTGAGTACGTAAACAAATCCCAGGGATGCAGGGATGGTTCAACATATGAAAATATATCAATATAATCCACCATATAAAGAAACTGAAAAAGATCACATGATCATCTCATTAGATGCAGAAAAGGACTTTGACAATATCCAACACCTCTTCATGATAGAAGGCTTGGAGAGATCAAGGATACAAGGCCCATACCTAAACATAATAAAAGCTATATATAGCAAGCTGATAGCCAACATTAAATTAAATGGAGAGAAGCTCAAAGCAATCCCACTAAAATCAGGGGAAAGACAAAGCTGCCCACACTCTCCATATCTCTTCAATATAATACTACAAATTCTAGCTACAGCAATAAGACAAAAAAAGGAGATCTAGGGAATACAAATTGGAAAGGAAGACATCAAATATCACTATTCACAAATGATATGATAAAATACATAAGGGACCCCAAAAATTCCACCAGAGAACTCCTATAGCTGATAAATACCTTCAGCAAAGTGGCTGGATACAAGATTAATTCAATAAAATCAGTAGTCCCTTTGCATACAAATTACAAATGGACTAAGGAAGAAATTAGGGAAACCATACCCTTTATAATAGCCACAAATAATGTAAAGTATCTTGGTGTAACTCTATCCAAGCAAGTCAAAGACCTGTATGACAAAAACTTCAAGTCGCTGAAGAAAAAACTGAAGATGATATCTGAAGTTAGAAAGATCTCCCATGCTCAAGAATCAGTAGGATTAATATAATAAAAATGACCATCTTACCAAAAGCAGTCTACATATTCAAAGCAATTCACATAAAAGTACCGATACAATTTTTTAATAGACCTTGAAAGAACAATTCTCAACTTCATATTGAAAAAACAGAAAGACCTAGAATAGCTAAAAACAATCCTATACAATAACACCAGTGCTGGAGATATCTCCATCCCTGACTTCATCATGACTACAGAGAAACAGTAATAAAAACTGCATGGTACTGGCATAGAAATAAACTGTTGATCAAGGGAATTAAATAGAAGACCCAGAAATAAATCCAAACACCAACGGACGCTTGATTTTTGACAAAGAAGCCAAAACCAGAAAATGGGGGGGGGGGGGGGGGCAGGGAAAGATAGCATCAACAAACGGTCTGAGCTAATTGAATATCTATCTGTAGAAAAAATGAAACAATGTCTATATTTATCACCCTTCACAAAACTCAAGTCCAAGTGGATAAAAGACTTCCACATAAAACCAGATACACTACATCTATTAGAAAAGAAAGTAAGAAAGAGCCTTGAACTCATTGACACAGGAGACAACTTCGTGAACAGAACACTAACAGCACAGGCCATAAGATCAATAATTAATAAATGAGATCTCTTGAAACTGAAAAGCTTTTATAAGACAAAGGACACTGTCAATAGAACAAAATGGCAGTCTACAGATTGGGAAAAGATCTTCACCAATCCAATATCCAATAGAGGGCTAATATCCAAACTATAGAAAGAACTTAAAAAACAAAACAAAACAAAAACCTAAACACCAGCAAACAAAATAATCCAATCAAAAAATGGGATACAAAGCCAAACAGAGAATTCTTAACAGAGGAATCTCAAATGGCCAAGAAGCACTTAATGACATGGTCAACATCCTTAGTCATCAGGGAAACGCAGATCAAAATTACTCTGAGATTCCATCTTACACCTGTCAGAATGGCTAAGATCAAAGACTCAAGTGACAGCACATGCTGGTGAGGATGTGGAGAAAGGGGAATACTTCTCCATTGCTGGTGGAAGTGTAAATTTGTATAATCACTTTGGAAATCGATCTGGCACATTCTCAGAAAACTCAAGCTATATCACTCCTGGGCATATACCCAAAAGTTGCCCATCATACAATAAGGAGACTTTCTCATCTATGTTCATAGCAGCTTTATTTGTAATAGCCAGAATATGGAAACAGCATAGATGTCCCTCAACTGGAGAACGGACAAAGAAATTGTGGTACACTTACACAATGGACTACTACTCAGCTATTGAAAACAAGGAAATTATGAAATCCGAAGGGAAATGGATGGAACTAGAAAAGATCATCCTGAGTGAGGTAACCCACACCCAGAAAGACATACATGGTATGTACTCACTTCTAAGTGGATTTTAGCCATATAATACAGGATAAACATACTACAATGCACAGACTCAAAGATAAGTAACAAGGAGGACTCAAAGGAGGAAGATTAAATCTCATTCAGAAGGGGAAATGGAGTACAGAGAGGTAGTGGTTGAAGAAACGGAACAAGGTAGGAAGAGGAGAGCAGAGAAAAATAAGGGTAGAAGGCCTGCAGAGAAAAGAGAAACTGTATGCAGGTTGGGGGGGGGGCCTCTCTGTGACAAGCTGGAGACCTATGTCAGAATGAGCCTCTGGGAGGATATGAGAGGGACTCTCGCTGAGACTCCTAGCAGCAGGAGTCATGGAGACTGAAGAGGACAGCACAGCCTCTAACTAGGCAAGACTCCTAGTAGAGAGAGGAGAACACGAAGCCACCCACAAAAACCTTGATCCTACAAGACATGCAGGGATAAAGATAGAGAAGATAGAGCAGAGATTGAGGGAATGTCCAACCAAAGTCTGGCCCAATCCAAGACCCACTCCATGGAAGAGAGCTAACCACTGCCACTATTAATGATATTCTGCTATGCTGCAGACAGGAGCCTAGCAGAGTTGTCCTCTGAGAGGTTCCACCCAGCAGCACCTCAAAACAGATCCTGAGACTCACAGCCAAACATTGGTCAAAGCAGTGGAAGAGTGAAGGGGGGCAGGGGAGGATGAAAGGACCTAGAAGTGACAAGAGCTCCACAAGAAGACCAACAGAGCCAGTTGCCCAGAGGGGCTTGTGGAGTCTGAAGCACCAACCAAGGAACATGCATGGTCTGGACCTAGGTCCTCAACATAGATGTAGCCAATAGACAGCTCAGGCTTCATATGGATCCTCTAGTAAGGGGAGAAAGGGCTGTCTCTGACATGGACTCTGTTGCCTATTTCTTTATCACTCTCCACTTGCCGGGACTGCCTTGCCAGGCCACAGGGGAAGAGAAAGAGCTGAGTCCTGATGTGACTTGATGAGCTCAGGTAGACGGGTGGGTAGGGGGGCCTTTCTTTTTCTGAGGAATAAGGGAGGGGAAGTGGGGGAGGGAGAGTGGAGGAGAGAGGGAGAATGCTACCACTGGGATGTAAAGTGAATACACAGATTAATTATTAAAAAAATTATAGTAAGACAGAACTTATTTGCTCTTATCAAATATTCTATTAGGCAAGCCAAACATGGCTTAGATGCTCACTACCAAGCAGTATATATTGACAGCCCACACTCATGTACATTTAGTGTGCTGTAAATCTGTACCATCATCGCTGTGCTTAGAACTCCAACAGTCATCAGATTCTCCGGCAGCACAGCCCCCAGTGCTGACAGAAAGCACAGAATTTGCCACTCTAAAATTACTCCACAATTTTAGGGAAACTTGAAAAAAAAAAAACCTTTCTATTGACTTAATACCAGAAGCTAGAAGCAGTCCAGTCACACTGTTCCCCTCTCAGGGTTAACAGCTGTTGGGCTTATCCACATCAGTTCCCACTGTTCTGGGGAAAATATGTTCGGATGATGATTAACAGTAGTCTGGACCTTTTGTTTCTTGGTCGGTCTGGTTTTGAGACAGGGTCTCATTTAGCCGATGATGGCATTGAACTCACTACAAAGCTAAGGCCAATCTAAATTTCTGATTCTCTGGCTTCCATCTCCTAAGTGCTGTAATTATAAGCATGCATCGTCAGGTCTGCAATTTAAGGATTTACAAAAGTCTAACTTCAGTAGATCCAGGAAGAGTGGCTACACTATAGTCATCCAGTAGAGCTGGGTCATTTCAAATCAAAGTCAGAACACATTTGATTACAGCGGTTAGTAAAATCAAGGTTACTTAGGTAGGGAGGTTCTATTTTCTTTTTAGTGTCCTATCTTACAGAGAACCTTAAAATAATATTAGGAACCTTTAGTATGGTTTACAGAATTCTGGACCATTTCAGTTCAGGTTGCTATGGTGCTATTATTATTTTTAAATAGCTAAGCTCTGTACTTTTGTTTGGTACCATAAAATAACATTGAAAATATAAAACTGGAAAACATAAAACTGGTCCACATTGTAACCACCTTATTATTCAGATTTAATGACCACATTTTTTCTTTTCCTACTCTTAGACAAGAATGTTTAACCCATTAGAATGTGGTAAACAAGTTTTGCGACTAAATCCATTTGTTTTTAACCATTGTCAAGTTGTTTTGAGTATTTCAGTTTGTCTCATGATCCTGAAAGCAGTATCCCTGCGGAAGCACATCTCTGTGATGCTATCCTCCTCCTTTGTGTCTGTGTTAGACTCTGCTCCTGGCAGAGTAATGTTTCCTCTTCCCACATATGAAGTGGCTTATGTGAAACAGCTTGATCCTTTATTGCTCCACCTATTATCCATCCTTTCATGCAGGAGTTCAGTAGCAAAAAAATGATATCCTAAATTTAGGTCATTTTTAACAAGAAATGTTTAAATCCCTGAACAATGATTTATGGTCTCAGTACGATGATCTTGATAAAGCTCAATAGACAAAACCAAACACTTGTGTGTGCTGCAAATTCTTGTTTTTAAATTCCTAAAATAGTGCTGTAACTGCTGGCAAAACATCCCTTCTTTCCCTGCTTCTACTGACTAGGGATGAAACAGAGGGATGGCATATGGCCAGGAGTATTCAGAATAAAGACTGGGCAATATTTACTAAGGATGGCTGAGATAAATTGTGTTTCCTTTGGATTTTTTTTTTCATAACATTTCAAAAACATTCTTGGGCCCCAGGTGATAGCAAAAGGAACAACTCAAGATAAGGAAAAAATGGCTGTTGTAAGCAATTTGCAATATTTAAGATGTGCAGAACATACATTTAGCATCAGGATCTGTCTGTTAAAACTGGATTATCTTGCTTAACTCTTTAATATAAGCATATTAAGAAAATAAAGTGGCCTAGATAAACTATGTCACAGGCATGACATAATCAGAATATAGACTCTACTGGCTACCCAGAGCCAGCCATTTTAGATAATTTTGGACAAATTACTTAATCCACTGATATTTCAAAGATGTGTTACTATGTAAAGGCAAGGACAGGTAGAAAGCATTCTTCCTTCAGGACTGTCTTCCTTAAATTTACTGAGATCAAGAAAGTGACATGTGCGTATAAAATAAGAATGCAGGTTATCTGGTCCAGTTCCTAGGTCATTCCCTAGTTCCTAACAGACACCAGCAAAATTCAAGGTCACTTGAGTTTTTGGGAATTAATAAGTCTACCAGGTCACAGAAGTCTAGAGCAACAGCAGGTAAACATAGAGCCACAGCCATACACAGGCCAACATAGAGAGACACCTCAGTATTCCATTTCTTATTGTTTCTTTGGTCTTATCATGGGCAGGCCACACCTATTAATTTCTGTTTTCTTTACTCTGATATTTAATTATTTTAATACAATAGTAATACCAAAAATCACTGATTACTGATCATCATAACAGATATAACAATAATTTTTTAAAAACTGAAGCATTTTGAGAATTATCAAAATGTTTCACTGGGGCTGTTGAGATGTCAGTAAGTGAGGGCACTTGCCACCAAACCTGGTGAGTTGGGAATCAATGCTCAGGATACACATGGTTGAAAGAGAGAACCCACTCGTAAAAGTTGTCCTCTGATCTCCACATATGCACTGTAGCATGTGCACATATATGCAAAACACATATACATGTAAAAACAAAGTCAAAATGTCACACCAAGACACAAACATACCATGCACACAGCATATATCATTTGGGGAAATGGTGCTCATAGTCTTACTTGAATCAAGGTTCCACAAACCTCCAATTTGTAAAATTCTAACAAAGGGCATGTCTATGTACTTCACGCTTGCTTAGCCTGTAACCATGATGGCTTATACAGAGTGCCCAGTATGGTGCCTGACCCACAGGTTAAAAAGAGGTATTTCACAGATGACCTCTTCAGGTAAGGGACTGACAGCGAGATGCAACCTTTCTGACCCTTCAGTCTAGTGCTCTTTCCAGAACACAAACAAGGACCACAGCCATCCATTGGGCATTCACTGTTTGCCAGTGGAGTAATGCAATAAAAAGACAAGACAGAACATGATTATCTGCAGTATTCTATATCTAGAAATCCTATGTCATCTATTAAATTTATTAGTTTGTAAAACTGATTGCATTATTATAAATTTAGTGTAATGGTCTTTATCATAATACCCACCAACTAAATAATACAATAAAAAGGCTAAGAACAATTTTCTTTTTTAAAGATTTTATTTATTTTATGTATGAGTGCTCCATCTGCACATACACCTGCAGGCCAGAAGAGGCCATCAAATTCCAGTATAGATTGTTGTGAGCCACCATGTGGGTGCTGGGAATTGGAACTCAGGACCTTTGGAAGAACAGACCGTGCCCTTATCCACTGAGCCATCTCTCTAGCCCTAAGAACAATTTTCTAAATTAGCAAAATAGGGGTTAGAGAGGTGGCTCAGCAGTGAAGAACACTAGTTGCTCTTGCAAAGGACTCAGGTTTGGTTCACAGTACCCACAGGGTGGTTCACAACCCTCCACAACTCCTGTTCAGAGGACCCAACTGTTCTAACCTCTGCAAGCACCAAGCATGTATGCAGTACACATATGTACATGTAGGCAAAACACTCATATACATAATGTAAAAAGCAATCTAAATAGGGAGATAATCTACATATGACATTTATAAAATATTATTTTAAAAATTTATGTGCTATGCATAAGTAAAACTGCCAAGTTTTATTGGAATATATAAATCATGACAGAAAATTTAGGTATACAACATTGTTAACAGGAAATCAATTTTCACCAGGTTATTTAGTATTTGTTAAATAATAAAATTACACATTAACAAAAGACTATGAGTTAAAGTTAGTTTAGCCCCCTGAAAATCCTGGCATAAAGCACACTAATTACTACAATAATTAAATAAATAAGACATGACTGAGAATGGATCAGAGGAAGAGTGTGTGCCTATACATGCATAAAACTGTGTTCAATCCCCAGTCTGGAGGGGTGGGAGGCATACAGAAATAAATTTAGTATATGTCTTGTAGTCATAGTAGAGAAAACAGTTACTTAGAAATTGCCTAATTAATGAAGGAGGAAGTTTAAGGAAACCATTCTCATTGCTTCTCTGTGGGGAGCCATGCTAGGAAATAAGCCATGCTAGATATCCTGTGCTTAGGATGCATGCTGTGACCTTTGAGCCGTTGACCTTTGCTGAAGGAGGTCTTGTGTTTAGGCTATCTTTGGATTGTTTAACTTTGAAAGAAATAAGGAAGTTCTTATAGGGGACTGCTCAGAGGATTATACTCTCGCCTGGGGCTAGGGGAAGTGAGGCTGTAACAGAGCTTGTGGCCTCCTTGCTATATAAACCATACTCACTTTTTAATAAAGTGGGCCTTGATCAGAATCCATCTTGGCCTCATACCCCATGTGTCTCTGTCTCTTCCAATTCACACCCCCTCTTTCAGGTGAACCCTGGTTTGATGTGTCATGTGGACCGGGACATTTGGTCCCTGAAATAAGGGATATTTGGTACCCAACATAGGACTTGAAAATGAGGGACAAGGTGATGAATGTCACTTTGAGAGCACTCTTAGGAAGTAAAGTGGAAAAAAGCTTCACGGCCAGAGTGACCTGCTTCGTGGAGAGATGGTAAGGTAGTGACAAAAGCATGAGACTGAGTAATTCACTTCAAATACATGGGGTCAGGGTTGATACTAAAATATTAAGTTTTTAGATTTTGTCAATAAAGTATGTCCATGGTTTCTGGAGGAAGAAGTGGTTAATTTAAAAATGTGGGATAGAATTGGTTAAAAAAAAATTGCAGAAACATGGCATTATGCTTTTAGACCTAAAAAGGCTCCTTTTTTTTTTTTTTTTTTTTTTTTCCTTTTCTTCTTTTTAAAGCTTGTTTTAGTTAAAGATAGTATAGACCCTAGATATGCCGTTTATTGTCAAGGTTTCAAAACTGCCTCTTTTTGTCTTGCCTATCAGACTGTTTGTTTGCTTTATGATCGTCATGTCAAATATCATCTCTATATCTGTAAATTTGTTTAATTGTTTAAATATTGTTTTGTTTTTCTATACTTTGAGAGAGGGCCAAGCTTTACTCATTGGCCAATTTTCTAAACAGTGTGGCCCAGCATGGTATGCACATCATATGAGGCAATGAGAATCATGCTTCCATGAACTGGCCCGCCCTTCATGGGGCCTGGACCCAGGCTCAGCAGCAGCCGTCCCGGGGTGGGGTGGGGGGGCATGGGGGGGGAACAAGCCCAGGGCTGGAGCATCCATGGGCCAAAACGTTTTACAGGCACTGCTTC
This sequence comes from Acomys russatus, assembly GCF_903995435.1. NCBI lineage: Eukaryota > Metazoa > Chordata > Mammalia > Rodentia > Muridae > Acomys > Acomys russatus. Next base: position 411,022 of record NC_067158.1, on the reverse strand, counting down.
TGGCTGCCTATGGGGCTCAACTCTTACAGAGTAGGCATGGCTGCAAACTTGTGGCTGATTGGAGAACTGAGGCCTAGGAAATGGAGTTTATTGCCTAAAACTTAAAATTTTCTTGCTTAATTTTTGCTTGTAAGAGACTAACAGTTTTCTAAACTGGTCTAGGGAATGGAGTTAATTTAAAGCTCCTTAGCTACAAAGTGTTTATCAGGGCTTTCTAGAAAAGGTCCACCCCAAATAAATAATTTTCTTTTTTCTTTGCTTAATTTTTACTTGAGAGATTTCTAAAGATTTTTACTAGAGTTAAAGAGAGATAAACTAGTTTTGTCCTTGGAACCAGGCATTTACAGCTGGGAGTTTCCAGCTTAGATCAAACTATCTAAACAAGCCCAGGGCTAGAATGTCCTTGGGCCAGATAATTTTATAGACACTGCTCCTAGTTGCTTGCAGGGCTCAACTCTTACAGAGCAGAGGCGGCTACAAACATGCGGCTGGTTGGAGAGGTAGAACTAGGAGGCTGATAGTTTTCTAAACTAGCCTAGGGAATGTAGTTAACTGTTTAGAACTTAGAATTTTCTTGTTTCCCTGATTAATTTTTGCTTGAGATTTCTAAAGATTTTACTGGAACTGAGATAAAGGAACAACAGGGTGTGGTGGTACATGCCTTTAATCCCAGCACTTGGGGATTAAAACAGGCAGAACTCTTGAGTTCCAACCTTGTCTTCACAGGGCATGATCCCTGCTGATATGCTAAATTACTTACAGAGAAGTAAGTTTCTTTTTCTTCTGAGCTCTGGCAAGCTCACCTGAATTTGAAAGGTTAAAATGTGTTCATGTTTCCATGGATACCTACTCTGGGTGTGTACTTGCTTCTCTCCAGACTGGAGAAGCTACAAGGAATGTTATTGCTCATTGTTTGTCTGCCTTTTCTTACACTGGTGTGCTTAAGGCTATCAAGACAGAGAATGGCTCAGGATATGTTAACAAAGATTTTCAAATTTTTTTGTGATTCTATTCTATAAAATATATTACTGGTACCTAATTACAAAAAGTAAAGAAGGGGGAACTCTACCCCCAGTCACCTAAAAATGCTTTGAGTCACATTCTCTTTATTTTACATTTTTTCCTGATTGATGCCAAAGGAAATTCTGCAGCCAATCGATTCTGGCATACTAGCACTCAGTCATCCTTCACTAGAGTGACATGGAAGGATCCTTTAACTAGACAATGGAATGGACTCAATCCATGTATTAAAATGGGGTTGAGGGTCTATCTGTGTTTTTTCACAGGAACATGATGCTGTACACTGGCTACCTGAGAGGCTTATGCATCAAGTGGATGCTGGCATGGATGAGTCTGCTGACGATCCCAAGGTTGGAGGTGAAGCTTCATTGGACACATTCCTGATCTTCCTTTTCTTCAACCCGTTCTTTTGGATAATGTATGTCAACAATACTCTACTGCTTGTGTATGATGAGGAAAGGAGAACTGAAGTGTTCTAGCACCTATGAGGCCTCCACCTTACAGACCTGACTGAATTTTGGAAAAAGTGCTTTGCAGAGACTCCTCTGGAATATTTTCCTTCTGGGAGGTCAAATTTTAAGCTTTATGAGTACTTTTCCTCCCTAATTGTTAGTGTCAGTTTTATCTGCAGGATTGTGGAGAACTTAAAAGGGCCTTGTGGAGTACTGTTGAGTGGTAAAATCTTTGTTATTATTCTTGTATCTACTATTGTTTTTGCTATTGCTTTACTAATATTGTGTATGCCTTAGCTAAGAGGTTAGCAATTTGAGTTACAATGTCATGCTTGATTTCCCTAGACCCCTTTTGAGTAGGATGCAACTAGGTTCACATTCAATATAATCTCTTTAGAATTAACAGTATTCTATAGTATGGCAGGGACAGCAGGGCTTCAAATTATAACCTGTGCCTTCCTTCCTTGCCTAACACAGCTCATGTCTCAGCAATTGCAGCCAATACAAGCACACGTGCATGGTATAGAGCTGAAGCGCTGCCTTAACCCTGTGTGACATGAAGGCAGCCAATGACGGGTAAGAGTGATTCTAAATCCCTATCGACCTATGACAGAGGCCTGTGAAAATTATAAAGGGGACCTTAATGATGGCTAAGAAAGGTTTTTAGTTCACCTAAGACAGACGCTTCATAAATTTATGGAGAAGAGTAAGATATGGGGAGCCATGCTAGAAAATCAGCCATGGTAGAAATCCTGTGCTTAGGCTACATGCTGTGACCTTTGAGCTGTTGACCTTTGCTGAAGGAGGTCTTGTGTTTAGGCTATCTTTGGATTGTTTAACTTTGAAAGAAATAAGGAAGTTCTTATAGGGGACTGCTCAGAGGATTATACTCTCGCCTGGGGCTAGGGGGAAGTGAGGCTGTAACAGAGCTTGTGGCCTCCTTGCTATATAAACCATACTCACTTTTTAATAAAGTGGGCCTTGATCAGAATCCATCTTGGCCTCATACCCCATGTGTCTCTGTCTCTTCCAATTCACACCCCCTCTTTCAGGTGAACCCTGGTTTGATGTGTCATGTGGACCGGGACACTTCTCCCCAAGTGATGGATGCCCCACTCCACCCTGTGCAAGCACAGGTCTCCAGATAAGTATTCATTATGATCCCCCCACCCCCACTAATTCTTTCTGAGAAGCCAGAAGAGTTTTCTTTCCTCCAGCTAAGACATGATGAGAAAACTATGATTAAAAAAAGGGGGGGGGGCTCTTCTGGAAAATGTTGTCCCATGCTACCTTTGTTTTTGAAGGGACATCCCTCACTAGACATAAGGAAAGCTGCATTTCACAACGCTGTCTTAATGGCCTTAACACTGTCTAACTACTAGTGTTGTTTTCTAGGAAGAGAACAATCTTGACCATTTAGGAGTTTTTAATATACATTTTTCAGAAATCTCAGACACCTTTTTTTTTGTGTTTACCATTTTCATTAAATTTTTTAGCTGGAACTATGTCATAGTATAGGAACATTGTGCCTGGTTTGAACAATTGTCTCAAGTGTTTTCTAATTTTTAGGTGGAAAGATTACAGCTGTATCAAGTTTACTTTTCTGTATAATTAAAATTGTATTTCTCTGTTAAAAAAGAAATATCCTAATGATTCCCTAGTGATTTCTAGAATAACTAGCTAATAATAAATACAAAATAATAAAAGACATGATTTGAATAAGTTCTTAAATGGTAGCAAAGCAAGCCCCTAGTGGACTAAAGAGTGAAATATTTCCTTTAATTAATTCCAAGTAGAGAAAAAATCAAATATTTATGAAGTCTTTAGATGGACAATTATCTTTCAAAAATTTATGATAACAATGTAAATTAAAATAAAAAATAAATTGTCCAAAAGCAGCAAGAAAAATAATTTTAATATTGAAAGCTGAATTATAATGAGACACAACTGAAAAATATTCATAATGACACAGAAAGTTAGCACATATAACAGATAGATTAATCAATTTTAAAAGTATTCAACCCAAGAGATAAAGAGTCTGAGGATTAAAAATATCCCATTCATTTAAGAAACTCAATTAAGTTAGGTGTATAAAACAAGTATTCATAGCAGCAAAAACTGTAAACAACCCATTCAATAAATTATAACTCAACATACCACCATGTAGTCATTAAAATTTGTAATGCCCACATTTCCCAGATGGGAAAAGGTTGCTATTTAGAGAGGGAAGAGAGTCTTAATAGTAACTCTACTCACTGTGAGAATTAGGCACATAAGGAACAACATAAGGAACTATTAATATTTTTTTTTCAGAAATAAAAATTGTAGCAGAACATTACACATTTTATTGTATTTAATATATTATAGATTTTATTGTGTTTTTCAACATATAAGGTAGAACAAGAAGTAAAACCAGAGATATGAGGACTATTAGTTATTAAAGGTAAGAAGCTTCCTAGTGCTAGCTCTTTCACCATGCCAGAGCCCTCCATGCTGGGTGCTCCCGATGGTGCCTGTGCCTATGGAACAGGGTTCAACAGAGTCATCTGTTACTTCCTTTTCTCCTTAGAGCAAAGTGCAAAACTATGGCTCACCATCTCAGGGGCATCTTAGGCTCCTTGTGGAGTTACATATGAGGAATAGATGAAGTTTCCTTGCAGTACACAAGTCAAAGACCTCACTTAATAAAATTGGAATGAAGACAAAGAAGACTCATGGACCCAACCCAGGATTTATGACTTCAGTAGTTCAATGGCTGCATTCCAACTCAGAAAGCTGTGGAATAAACAAAACCAAGACACAGAACTCTTTGGTGGAATTCTTCATATTTAAACTTTTGAATACGAAAATGAAGCTTGGTTGCAAAGTTCAGGTAGGTAGGGAAAGGAATGCATTTAAAGCAATTTACTGCTGTGGTTTCTGTTCAAAGTAACTATGGTGAGTAGAAAACTGAGGCTTTCCACATCATCTCTTAGGCTATGACAGCAACTGCAGTATGGATCTTGTGAATGCTTTTTAAACTAGAAATTGATGAGTGTAATGTAAGCTTTACTTGGACTTTATTTGAATTTCAGCTAATTTCCAAAAGCTACTGATGGATGCCCTTGAATGAATAGACCCCAATTCCCAAATAGAACAACATTTCAAAGATATTTTTGCCTCTGAAATGAGAACCAGTTCCAGGAAGATACTCCGAGCCTTTTCCCCAGTTTCAGAAATAGCTCCTCTAGTGGCCCTTATGACCTACACCAAGGAAGCTGGTTTAGAAGATGCTTTTGCCCACAGTCCTTTTACCAGTGCAAGCCACAAATGGAAAAGGTTGTTAGTTCATCTTCAGAAACCTATTCTCACATTCCCTAGAACTGGGTAGACACACTAAGCCATAGGGATCTCAATTCTTCTTATTTTCTATAATGATCTCAATATTTTCTTACCTCAGGGAGACTAGTTTACAGAGCTTATGAATCTACAGGGCTTATCTATCAGTAAGTAGCCACTGCTAACCTTCTACCAAATAACTCAATTCTTCTAGGAAGGTTTTAGCACCCAAGCCTTAAGTCTTTAGGCCCTTGTTTGGCTGAAAGTAATTCCCACCAGCCTGAACCAAATTTCGCCTTCCCATGGCTTCCCTCTCCTTACTTTGGAATGTGCATGGCTTTTTCATTCAAAAGTAAAAGGCTTCCACTGAGTTATCCAGTAGTATTGCTCTGTCTTATCTCTTTCCTTTACATCCAAGCTTCCAGAGCTGATGAATTCCTACTGAGCTAAATGGACACTCTCAGTTAGCTTTCAGGCAGAGTAACAATGACTTTAACAGGGTATATTTCTAAGCCAGGGATTATTATAGGGTATTGTAAAACATTTTCTTAATTAAAAATATACAAAAATAAGGACTATAACAAGTCAAGTAATACAGAAGTAGATAAAGATAGCAGATTTTACACACACACACACACACACACACACACACACGCACGCACACACAAGTATCAGAGTTTTATTGCTGTGAAAAGACAACATGACCACAGCAACTTTTATAAAGGACAACATTTAATAGAGACTAACTTACAGTTTCAGAGTTTCAGTCCATTATCATCATGGTGGAAGCATTGTGGCATGCCAGAAGGAGCTGAGAATTCTACATCTGGATCCACAGGCAGCAGGAAGTGACTGTCATAGTGGGTGTGGCTTGAGCATCTGAGACCTCAAAGTCTGCCCCCAGTGACCACTTCCTCTAACAAGGCCACACCTCCAAACAGTGCAACTCCCTATGGGCCTAAGGGGACCATTTTCATTCAAACCACCACGTTCCACTCCCTGGCCCTTATAAGCTTGTAGACATATCATAACGTAGAAATGCATTCAGTCCAACTTCAAAAGTCCCTAGTCTATCACAGTCTCAATCCTGTTTAAAAGCCCAATGTTCAAAGGCTCTTCTGAGATTTATGCAATCTCAACTATAATCCCCTATAAATCAAAAAGCACATAACATACTTCCAACATATATACACATTCCTCACCACAATATCACAAGAATAGTCTCTAGGACACATGCTAACATTCTTCTCTGAAACCTCTTGAGCCAGGTCTCCACAGTTCAAATCACCTACAGCAATACTGTCTTCTAAGTTCCTACTAGGATGACCAATTAACCAGTTCTTTGAGCATTTTACTGTTTTCCTCACAGAAAACTAAAAAAAAAAAAAAAAAAAAAAAAAAAAAATCCCCATTCTTCCAAAGAAAAGCATGATCAGGCCTATCAAAGCAATACTGGTACAAAGTTCTGCCTTAGTTAGTGTTGGTATGTGGGTGGTTTTACCAGCCTGCATCTCTAGGCGGCTTAGCAACCTATGACATTATTGCTTGCCCACCACCAGGTGTGTGCCAGACTATAAAAGGACAATCCTGCCACCCTCTCTCTTTTACCTCTCTCACTCTCTTATCTCTCTTATGCTTTCTCTAAGAGTTGCTCCCTTTCCCTTTGTCTGTTTCTGTCTCTGCATACCCCCCACCCCCGCCACTGTCTCTCTCTCCCCTCATGGTCCACTCAGAAACTAACTCCTCTTCCCTTTCCTTCCCCCAAATAAATCTCTCCATATTCTTAGAGGTTATTGCTGTGAAGAGACACCATGACCGTGGCAACTCTTATAAAGGAAAACATTTAATTGGGGCTGGCTTACAGTTTCAGAGGTTTAGTCCATTATCATCACAGTGGGAAGCACACACATCGGAATCAACTGTATTGCTGTTTTACGGGTGTTTGATGTTGTCATTTTATTTTTCATATTCTGTCATGTATTAAGAATGACAAAATCACATTCTACTATTGAGTTCTATCTACCCTTGTGTTTTCTACAGGTTTTATGGAAAATTCACTGTGGTTCTGTAATTGTCTCAACCTCTTTAAGGGACTCTTTTTGTCTGGATAAATGGTCAGAAGTTTAATGTTTTCCTCAGTCTTTCTCAATGATTGTGTTTGGGTCTTTGGAGGAGAATGGATTAGTGATCACCTGGCTCTGAGGGAGAAGAAAATCACATGGTTCTCAGCAGCCCTGAGCTCCATGGGGCTCCTTTCTCTATCTGGATCTTTGGCGCCTTGGTGGCCTTGCTGCTTAAGACCTTGACTGATGAAGGCCAGGGGTCCTTTCCTGATGCCTCTGCACAGTCTAGGGAAGCTCTTGGATTCTGGTAGTCAGTAACTGTCATTGCTTACCAGCTGGGGGATGTTTGTACCCATAGCCCGCCTCCCTGTGCTAGCTTACTAGACAGCTTTTAAATTATAGTTGCTTCATCTTTTCACGGTGAGAATCAAGGACAGCTCAGCATGGCACCTCAGGCTCTTACTGTTCAGCTGCAGACTGCAGTGGCTCTGTCTGTGCTCTGCTGCCTCTTGAAAATGGGAGCACAGGTCTAAGGCTGGAAATGTGCTCTTGGCTTTCTTAGTCCATCTCTAGATCCCCTCTGTTGAGTCTGACCCAGAACAGGAAAATTCAGCGGCTCTGACTTCCACTTTCTTCTTCACACAGGAAGAAGCTGTCCTACTGCATCTCTCAGCTTCCTTAGCATTTGGGTGGGACATATGTGCTACAGAGTACAGCTTACAGGAGTCAGTTCTCTCATACCATGTAAGGCAGAGGAATTGAATTCAGACTATCAGACTTGACAGTTACCACCTTTACCACTGAGCCATGTCATGGGGCCAAGTTTTTTCAGCATTCATGTATAGGCGAATTGCCCAAAGACCTTGCTAAGATGCAGGATCCAATTCAAGGAAATCAGAGAAGGCTTGAAATTGTGCTTCCTTACTAAGCTCCAGGTAAGGGCAATGCTGCTGGTTGTTGGACTACATTTTTAGTAGCAAATTGCTAAAATTATGCTCCTTCTTTTGAGAGTCATCCTTTCTCACTCTCTTTCTCTGTGACTTTAATGGTAGAATGAATGGCTCTGGGACAAAGAATTAATACAATCAGATAACATAGTCTCTGCAATGCATGTCATCAATTTGATCATCATATCACCCCTTACAGACAGCATTATAAAACAGGTGAAGAAAACTCAGGATCAAATAGGCTAAGCATTTGCCCGAAGTCCACCAGACCATACTCATGTTCATTCCTCTCTCTCTCTGTCGATTTTCACCGTCTGCCTCATCCAGGTATTTCCAAGAGTACAGTGATTATGGGGCTGGGACACAGCACAGTGATAGTGCACTTGCCTAGCATGCTCCAGGCCCTGGGTTCAATCCCCAGCACCTTGCAAAACTAAAACAACAAAGCAATGTCTTTGGGCCAGTGAAATGGCTCAGTTGGTAAAAGTACCTGCTCTATAAAAAGAGAATGGTGATTATTCTCATTTGAATACAAATTTTCATACATATAACAAAAGACAGAAAGAACAGACAGATTCAATGGCTCAGTGTGTTTTATGTGTGAATGCATTCAGGCGGCCATGCATGGGTGTGTCTTGCCAGTTAACATTTACTATATTTGCTTTCCTTTCCTCCATTCATATAATTTGATTAAAACCCTAATATTCACTGGGGCTGGAGAGATGGCTCAGTAGTTAAGAGCACTTACTGCTCTTGCAGAGGACCGGGGATCAGTTCCCAGAACCCACATGTTTGCTCAAAACCATCTGTAACTAACTCTAGTTGCAGAGGATCCAATGCCTTCCCTTGCCTCCCTGGGCACCAAGCACAGCACATGGTGCACGTGCATTTTTAGTCAGGCATACACACACATCCTAAGTATTTTTTAACCTAATATTTAGTCAAAACTCCCATTTTCCCCACTGCACTCAATGTCTTTTATAGCTTTCCTACCTCCTGTCCTGAACCAAAATTATAGATCATTTTAAAACAACTTGCCATCTAAATGTATACTTATACTTTGTTTTATTTTAAAAGCATTAATTGTTTAGTTTATTCAGTTACACTTTTGTGAATTCTGAGAAATTCTAAAATGGACAACTGGCATAAAAAAGGACATTTGAACACCATGTAGCATGAGTAATTTAAGAGTGTGACATTTTGTTACTCCACTGCATTCAGATGGGGAGACCCTTGGCACTGGTCAGGGCAGAGGTCTAGTTACAGGTCTGTGACTCAGCCTACCCATAGACAACTTAGGCTAGCCGCTGCCACCTTGGGGCCAGTCAACTGGGCCAAGGCTTCACAGACTTCCAGCGTCTTACATTTTCAGGAGAAGGTACCTGCACTGCTGTTTGAGCACACTAGAAAACAGTTGGTCATCATTATTAACTTACCTAAGGTAACCAGTACCCAAATCCAAATAATATCGCCCCCCTGCAGTTATATGATCTTTCTAAGAGGCAGGGGCATCTGCTGCAGCTATAAAGCCACTAAGGAAACCACTTAAGGATTCTATGCAATCATTCCCCTTACAAACAGTTTAATGGACTTTCTATGGGAAACAGAACATTCAAAACACGTTTCTTCTCTGGCCTACCAACATTCTATTCAATTCTCAGTTTCCTAAACTGAAAGGCCAAGTCCAATGAACAATAGTTCTGAACAAACAAGACTGTTTAAAGAAGTCAAGAGGCCTGTGAGGGATCTCTTTCAAAACACGTTAGAACTAAGTAACACTGTTTGAGAAGTCAAAGGAAAACATGGCCTTTTTTTTTTTTTAATTCACAGGCTCTTTTCTTTCATCTTACATTTGCTTTACTTCTGAAACATCATGTTTCTTTTGTTTTGTTTCGTGGAGATTTTAAATATGCCAACAATTCTGTGTTAAAATAGATGTGTAGCTCAACTGAAGTCTTCCAAAGAAGCTCCCTTCTTTCCTCCTTTGCCCCATTCTCCTTCTGTTGTCTACACTTTGACAATTCTGCATTACTTCTATTTCTAACTCTGAAAACAACAGAACAGGAATAATAACACACGAGAAGCATGTTTCAGCCTTATGGTTTGCAACTGTTATTTTCAATAGTTCCTTGTTTCCACCCTGGGACATCAGCAGAATGGAACCCCAAAAGGTAACTCAAAGAGCATTCCCTTTTTATAATTTTAAAAAGGATATATGGTCCCTAGTTTTGATGACCTACTATATATATGTGTGTGGTCTTCTAGGCTCTTTAAAGAAAATAAGATAGTGTACACCTGGGTCTGTGGTATTAGCAATATGATATTCCAGGTGTCTGCCTTCCTACTAGCCAATGCTTTCCCAGAAGCTGTGGCCCTGCTCCTTAGCTCTGCAACACAGACACAGCTTTGAATGTCCTGGTGAGTCAAAGCTCTTTGAGTTATTGCTAGACACATGTCGTTCCCCATGTTTATCAAGAATGCTGGCGCTGGATCTGGTCCTGCTTCTCTCTCGTCTTCTCTTTTAGTGATTTCAATATGAGCACAGAGGATCCTCCCAACACCAGCCTCACAGTTCACTTGTGTCCAGCCTGCAATGACCTTGACTGCAACTAGCCTCACAATAACCTATCATGGATGGAGGAGTGGGCTTCTGACCAACCTCCTGCAGCCTTTCATCTTTGTAACCCATCAGCATCCTGGGTCTTGCTCCAGAATCAGACCACCGTTTAACTGGCCCTCTTCTTGGTGCATCCGTGTCCTTCCAGTTTGGATTCTAAAACCAATGATTGTAATCATACTCTTGCCCGTTTGTGCTTCAGCTCCAACTAAATACACTCTGCTTTTTCACACGGCACCTGTAGACTGCTTGGGCCTGGAGGAAGATTCACAAACATGCTGATGGGCTTACTATTAAATTTGTAAGCTTAATATTGTCTGAACATCACCCCGTAGTCCAGCCACTTATCTATTCTCACTGTAACTCTGTCGCACTTTCTTCTCTCTCCTTAGATTGGCAAAATCTCTTGTCATTTCCTCATGCTTAGTTCACAGTCTTGCTTTCTCCTTTTCTGAGAGTACTGAAGCAATCTGGAGACAATTCCGTGGACTTCAATTATCATTTCTGTCACCTCTTTACCCATCTTTTCACCCTGCCTTCCTGCCATTTCTAAGCAGTGAAGTCATCACCTGACCGCTGCTGCATTCAGGCATGGACTCTATCGCCTCTCATCTACCAAGGAATTCCTCTAATAATTCTCCTTCCATCTCCTACATCAGTGTGCCACACTAGTCAGAGGGAGGCAGACAAATATAGGAGAGAGTTTGATAACCCAGGAGCTCCATTTAGTTTTGGGTTATGTATCTTTCATTCTTGTACTAATGCACTTGGCAGCCCTATTCCTTCACATGCACGGTGCCCTCTAGTAATCTTTTAGGATGCATTTACCATCTATGCCTATGAGTAATAGGGGTATGCATGCAATTATGGGGAAAAGGATGTGCTGCAAGACCTAATATATCAATCAAAATAGCCATTCAAACTACACCCCTTAGCAACTGAACCCATCCTTCTCTCCAACCATTTAAAAGAAAGGCCCCAAACAGTTATTGGGTCCTGTGAGTGTTTTCATTTGTGGGACCTCCATCAATCTTCAGTGTCTCCTTCTATAATGTTCACTATCACTCTGCTCCAAACAAAGTTGTCTTGCTTCATCTTGCTACTTTCTATAAGCCCCAGTTTCCAATTATTCAGATTATAGACCTGGAAATACCCATCCTAGATCTCAACCACCAGTATCAAGAGGATAACTTTCAGGAGTTGGATTTCTTTTCTACTCAAGGGTCCCAGGGATTGCACTTGAGCCAGTTAGGGTTATACAGGATTTTTTTTTTTTAAATCTAGTGAGCCATCTTACCAGCCTTTGTTCTATCATTAAAACAAAACAAAACAAAAAACCCCCAAAAAACGCACTTTCTTTGACCTACTTTTCTATCAACCATCATACCATTTCTTTGAAGGAAAAAAAATCTTCAAAAGAATTGGTTATATTTGTTCTTTTCACTTTTTCTCTACCTATTTTCTCCAAACCGTCACCTCCACTGAGACTGTTCTTGCCATGACCCCATTTCTTTGTTAATGTTTGGAACAAAATTATTCAAAAGAACAGTCAATATACACTGTTGCCAATTTCTTTCCTTTCATTCTTTAAAAATGGATTCTAATCCCTACCACATCACTGAAAGTACTATTGACTCCCTAAGAATGGTCCTCATATGCTCATATTTTTGAACACTTGGTCCCCAGTTGGTGGGACTGCTTGGAAAGGATTATAAGGTGTGGCCTTGTTGGGAAAGGTGTGTCACTTGGGGGTTGGTTTTGAGGTTTCGAAAGCCCATATCATTGCCTTGCCCTCTCTGTTTCCTGCTTATGGATCAAGATGAAGCTCTCAGCTATTGCTTCATCACAATGCCTACCCATCTGCTGCCACGATCCCCACCACAATGGCTATGGACTTCTGAGACTGTAAACCACACAACAAACCCTTTCATCTGTAAGTTGCCTTGGTCATGGTGTCTTATTACCACAACTGAAAAGGAACCAAGACTATTTCACCAATGATTTTTCTGTTCTAAAATCCAGTTGTGACTTCTCTCACTCCTCCTCATTGACTTAACTGCAGCCCACTACACTCTCCTGGCTTCCTGCCCACCTCCCCAATCACCCCTCAGTTTGAGATAGTTTTGCTGCTTCCTCTTCTGGACCTCATAACTTGAGACTTCAGACCTTAAGTGGTCACATCTGCCCATTATCTCTGACATGGATGTCCTCAGCTCTAACCTCTCAACTCTAAACTCATAAGCACACTGGCACCAGAACCCTATGGCCCAAGTCACCTCTAACTTAGAATGACCAAAGCATAGGATTATCCTGCAAAGATTGAGTCCATCACAACTTTCCTCATTTCTTCTTCTACCAGTTCAATTGTTATAGCTGTTATGGTCAACATCTTAGGAATCAACCTTGACTTCTATACTCAACTATCCAGTTCATCTCAAAATCATGCCAGTTATCCCCCCTGAATCATATCTGCTATCCACTGCTATTGCTACCATCTGATGGGAGACACATGCTTCATCTCAACTCCTGGAATCATCTCCTAAAAGACTCCTATGAGACTTATCACTACTTCTACATAGTCTATGTTTTATCCACCAGCCAGAGTGAACCATTCAAAACATGAAGTAGATTTTGAGTTCTCTATTCAAAATCCTGTAGTGTTTTCCCATTTCACTAAGAATAAAGTCCAAGAGCTGAGCGTGGTGGCTCACGCCTTTAATCCCAGCACTCGGGAGGCAGAGGCAGGCGGATTGCTGTAAGTTCGAGGCCAGCCTGGTCTACAAAGCAAGTCCAGGACAGCCAAGGCTACACAGAGAGACCTTGTCTCAAAAAAAAAAAAATCCAAATTTATTACAGTAGTATACAAGCCCTGTGTTACTTTCTTGTTTCTGTGACGAAATATCAGACAAAAGCAACTTAAAGAAGGAAGGACCAAAACAGCTCATTACAACAGCAGCAGTAGGAGCAGTTGGTCACACTGTACCTGCAGTCAGGAAGCAGGGGAGATGAGTGCTAGTGTTTGCCTCACATTCTCCTTCTCCTTCAGTTGGAGATCCTGGCCCATGGGTTGGCACTGCTCACTCTTTGGACATATGTTCCTTAATCTTTCTAGAAACACCTTCATAGACACACGCAGATGTATACACAGTGATTCTAAATCTAGTCAGGTTGACAGTGGAGATGAACTACCACAAATCCCCAGTTGATTTAACCTTCCACATTCACTTTATTTCCTTGTTCTCTGAATACTCTAGGCCTGTGTATCTAGCAACCTCTGCTTAGTTCTTCTCTCTTAGAATGCTTTGGTCCAAGATGAGCCTTAGCTGACAATGAGGCCTAGTTCAATAGTCATCTGTTCTTTACCACTGGAGCTCTCTACCATTTTAGTGTGTTTTTTAAAAATTGTTTCTTCTACAAGATTTAATGTGCTAATTTTTTCCTCTCTTGCTAAGACGCAAACTGTAAGAGGAAAAAAATTTTGTTCTGTTCATGGACATATACTTTTGAAGACTGATGGGCACACAGTAGTTATACAACAAACACTTTTTGGATGCTTAATAAACACAAAAATGCATTATGTGTTCCTTAAAAGGTTAGTAGTATTTGTTACAAAATCATTTGAATCGCCATGTTATTTTTGTGGACTTTCCCTCCCACTCTTGATTTATTTATTGCTTCTAGGTCTATGTAGGTTTTCAACTGTATGGTTGTCAGTGTTGATAAATTAAGCATTTCTATCAAGTTATATACTTCATTTAATTTAAAAATTTATTGATGAACGCTGACCAAATGTCCTCTAACTTCTCTAAAGCACCACTATGACTGTGTTTCCCATTCAAAGCACTGCTTATGTATTCTCTCTTGCTCCTTGTAGTGTCAATTATTGGTGAGGTTCTGCACTGTCTTTCATAAACTTCTCCTGTTACTCTCTTTGGCCACACTTTGTTCTTCTTTTATATATTATCCAAGTTATATTCTGTAAAGAGTCATAGGGTACTTACCACACTCGATTGGAGTGTGGGGATTTGATTTCATTTCCCTGACTCCTTAAAGTTAGGGAAGGCCATTAACTATATCCCTTTAGACAGAAATATTTAAGAACCTATACACAGGAAAGCAGTTTCTTTTCAGTAAACATGGGCTGGCTCAATTAGATATTCATATGGATAAAATAAATCAAAATCCTTATCACACTATTTAGAAAAATCAAGTCCAGATGGATGGCAGATATAAATGTGAAAAGCCTTGGACAGGCAGAATTTTTTTTTTGAGCAGGGAAAAAACAAACAAAAGCATTTATATCCTCTAATTCTGGGAATATATGATCAATCTTGTTTCATTCCTGAGACCTTCATGGTACAAAGAGAAAGATCAGTTTCTGCAAGTTGTCCTCTGCCGCCTACAGTGGCACACCTTGGATACTCCCCTCTCTAATACATACAACATATCTTTTATATGTGTGGATGTTTTGTCTGCATGTATGTGTATGTATTGCATACAGGCAGTGTCCTTGGAAGTCATAAAGTGTTCTTGATTTCCTGGAACTGGAGCTATAGTGAACCATTATGAGGATGCTATGAATTGAACCTGGATCTTCTGACGAGCAGCAAGGTCATAACTGCTGAGCAATCACTTCAGGCCAATAGTCATACAGTTTTAATACCAAGTACTCAAAGTAACTCCACTGTCCATCAATAGTAGGAAGAAATGTGTATATATGGTATAGATACGTGGGGTAGGCACTTGTATGACGGTGCACCTAGAGACTATAGGACAGTTGGGTGTCATGCTCTGTCCCTCTGCCTTATTTTTTTTGAGACAAAGTCTCTCACTCTACTAGTGGATTGGCAGGTGGCAATCCCTGGCATTTCTCCCTTCTCTACCTGCTTCCCCATCTGGGCGTTATAGGTACTGGGGTTATAGGTATGCAAACAACCACACCTGACTTTCATATAGGTGCTAGGATCTGAATTCATATCCTCATGCTTGAACAGCAGGAACTGGTAAGTCATTGAGCCAATTCTACAGCCCCAATATTGGGGGAGGTAAGTTTTTAAAAATAGTCACACAATGGAGAGGTGTGAGAAATAACCTATATTTATGTAGGTATGAATCTCACAAATATGCTTTGGGACACATGAGGACAAGTACGTGCTATATAGCTTCACTTCACATGAAGTTTATTAACAGGTAAGTCAAACTTATGATATTAGACATCAGAAGCATGATCACTAGAAAAAGCAATGAAGGGTGTGGGTTTAACTCAACAATCTAACAAGTCAGACAGCTAGTGGATTCTGGGTGACAGGAACTTAACAACTTAATATTTGCCTCAGTTTCTAAAAGTAACTTTCACGAGGCTACATAAAAACCAAGTGACAACTGTACACTGGGTTATGTTATAGAAAACAATTCTGAGTTTAAGGAACTTGATCTTTTCTAATGGGCAGTAAGCATGACTACCCTTTGCTGTAAAGAAAGGTATTGTTATACTGAACAATAAGCAAACCTGTCTCTTGCTCCATAGACACCATCTATTTTTCAAGGAAATGTGTTCTTTGCTCTGAAGAGTTCTCATCACAGTCAGTGCCTCTGCTCACGAGATGTGTGGGCTTGTGAAAGGCATATGGAGAATTGTCTTGGGGTTTTATCTTTGGGGTGGAAGGGAACCTAGGGGGTTGTGGATTCTGTAGAGCTGGTGAGCTCTGGCATTCCGATTTAGGTGTTGAACACAATTCAGCCTGAGAAACTCTGCGCACTTTTTAATGTATGATTATACTTCAGTAAGGAAAGAAATACCAAAAGGACCTATTTCTGACAACCAATATGGCAGAAGACAGCTAACTTAAAACCACATTTCAGATCTCTTTGGGAAGGCCAATAGTCCACAGATGAGATTCATATATGATCATATACTGTGCCACATTCAAATGGCTAAAAATCTATTTTGTAAGACTAAAACTGTTTTCTAGACATGAACCATTATTTTTTTATTTTTATTATTTTTCAGCCTTTGCCATGCTCTGCTCATTTAGTTGAATATGGTTCACTGGTAATTCTTGTGATTGTCCATTTCAAAGAATAGTTTCCTAGCTAACTAAATCATAAAACCCACAAATAATTTTGTTCTGTTCAACAAGGATAACATTACATTAAAAAACCTGATTCCATCATATACTTTTAAGAAGATTATTTTTAACTATGTGTACTTGTGTGTGTGTGTGTGTGTTGCGGGGTGGTGGTGAGTAAGTGTACTTGGCTGCTGGTGCTTGTGGCGGCCAGTGGAGGCCCTGGGAGCTGGAGTTACAGGTGGTTAGGAACCACCTAAAAAGGGTGCTAGGAATCAAGCTGGGTCCTCTTCAAGAGCATCAAACACTCTTAACTTCAGAGCTATTTCTAAGTTATATTTCTAGAGAAGTATTGCCTCGCAAAGTTTCAAATCTGTCTGGGCACCCCCTCTTTGAGACAACCCCATATTAGGAGGTAAAACCAGTGCAGCCCACTTGGCGCATTCAGTGGAGACTATGGTGTCAACAGCAACAGAATCTGCAGAACTTTATTAAAATAATTTCATTTAACTCGTTTGAGCATCATCTATGCTTCCCTGCAGCGAAGTATCTAAGCGATAATAAAGATAATCTGTGTTATAAGTACAGATAGTCTTCACCCTGGCTCTCCAGGAACTCACTAGGTAGAGTAGGTTGGCTTCAAATTTGCAGAGATCTGCTGGCCTCTGTCTCCCAAGTGCTGGGATTAAAGCCATGTGTTGCCATGCCCTACTTGCACAACGGTTTTTAAAATGTTTTGAAACATGGGTAGACTTAAGTTTTTACAGCATTTGTTACCAATTGCTCCCATACTATGTAGCACCCATATCTCCCAGTGCAAACTCTCCTGGTCGCTCTTAGTAGTTATGAGAGCTGGAGCTTACTAATGGGTCCTATTGCTTTCTGTGCCCCATTTCTTGTATGAGCAACAGATATCAATTGGCTGAGGAAAGGTAATCAAAAGTTAATATACCTTTAGCTGAGCTGGGTGAGATAGCATATACCTGTAATCCCAGCACTATGGGAGGCAGAGGCAGGCAGATTGCTATGAGTTCAAGGGCAGCCTGGTCTTCAAAGTGAGTTCAGGATGGCCAAGGCTACACAGAGAAACCATGTCTCGAAAAAACAAAATGAAACAACCAAACCAAAACTCAACCAACCAACTAAAAAAACAAAACAAAACAAAAAGCCCCATACCTTTAGCCCTTAAGGACTTAGAGAAACAGTAATTGACACAGCTTCTCAGATAATTCTTTGAGAAAGCGGAGCCAGCATGGAGAACTCAGTTAAATTCTAACAAATGTTAGTTCTAACTATGTAGACAAATGAACTGCTTAGCAATTATAGACCCAAAATTAGTCAAGTTGTCACATTTATTTTCTAAAGCAACACATGAGTAAGTTAAAGGAGACCAACAGGCTTTCTTAAAGCCCTTAACAATCACCCACAATAATATCTATCACACATTGATCTTTCTGTGGCACAATGCACTGCGCTGAAGACTTCATGAGCATTTTTTTAGTTCTCATATAATTCCATGAGGTAGTATTAACTCCAGTTTGCAGATGATCAAAGAGACTCAACTGCATATAACTTGGGTCCAGTCACCCATCCTAGAAGTGGACAGTTTCAATTCGAATCCAAGTCTCTCTGACCCCAGAGTGTGACAGCTACCTATGGACAGAAATTCTGCCATATGTTTTACAGTACAAAATTAGTCAAATAATAATTGGCTTAGAATTTCCTAAGCTGGCTTAGTTTCCCAATAATTGTCTTGCTTGCTTTTCAATTTTGAAAAAACAAATAAACAAACAAAAAACAAAACCAAAACACTATGACCAAGGCTACTTATAAAAGAAAGCATTTGATTTGTGGCTTATAAAAGCTAACTGGGAATGATGTGGGCTTTGAAACCTCAAACCCTGCCCGAGTGACATACCTCCAACAAGGCCACACCTCCTAATTCTTCCCAAACAGTTCCATAACACTAGCTAGGGACCAAGTATTCAAAGACATGCCTATGGAGGCTGTTCTCATTCAGACCACACAACAATTTTTCTTAACATGAATGATTTACTAATTTTGATATTCTGTAATAATGAAGTTAAGACAGTGGGTTAATTAAAACCAGAAGTACAATATTAGCAATATGTAATCATTACTTTTGGAGTTGGGGGTAGCCATTGTTTTATTCTGTTTTATAGGGCTTCACTATGTAGCCCTGGCTGGCCAGGAACTGATGATCTTCAGCCTGTCACTCCCAAGTACTGGGATTACATGCAATATGCCACAAATCCTTGCTTTCTAAAATAAAAAATTCCTAAATATTACAACATATTGTAATCAAAATTCTTCTTGATGTCTGGATGCTACCCACAAACAAATGGGTAGATACTGCAGTACTTGTAACACATGTACTGTGCACTGAAACCACTTTGCTAAAGAAACCACCAAAGCCAGAGCAGGTTTTCAGGCATTCAGTGGCTCAGTTGGGGCTTCTACTTTTGTTCCAGATAGACAAACAGCATTTGAAAGACAGTGCACTTTATCCAGGAAAAATGAATAGCAAAGAAGCCCTTTGGGGTAGGAAAGGGATTATATCACTGTCTAGAAATCTCCTTTGACAGACTTGGCTCCTTAGCAATGGCAAGCTGTGAAGGAGGAATGCACACCCCAAAGCCCAGGAGATTAAACAAAGCAATTAATAAGATGGGCTATTTAGATAGGCGTTTGTAGATAGGATTCAAGGGAATGGGGATATACTAAAAGTTACACTGGGTCTGGGATTGTTGAAGGTGCTTTTCACAAAAGTATGAATGACATTAAGCGCATGTGGTGTGTGGCATGAGTCTAGGAATATCAGAAATGAGTGTTCATATTAGCCTTTAAGGAGAACCAGGCCAGGGAAGTTTCCAGAACCTGGGAAGATTCTGACTTAAACAGATTGTGAAAGATAATTCAACAGAAGCTGTGGCCTACAGCAAAGAAAGCAGATTGCTACCCCTTCAGAACAGCAAAGTGGTAAATGCTCTAACTTCTGGTCAGTAATGAAAGTAAATGGCTGCCGGTCTGGTTCCTTGAATCAGCTTAAGCGACCAGAAGCCAGAGATGGTGGGACCCTGACCTGTACAGTCTGCTTCCTGGGTCACAGAGCAGAGAGGTGAAATAGTGGACTACCTGGTAAGTAGGAGCCTTTAGTACTGGGCATGTTCCCTGAAAGATTTAGCTCCAGTACGAAGTCTTTGAAAAATCATTACATGATCTTTTTAAAGTGTCAAGATCCTTAGTTCTGTTCTTTCAGCTTCCTGTAAAAGCCACACATTGAAAAGCACAGTGCAATTGCGTTGTGTGGCTCCTTCCTTCTTGAGACTGTGATATATCAACAGCAGAGATTTTAACTCATTGGCCACAGCTGTATAGCCTTGACTAATCTTCTTAGGATAGTTTAACTGTGGCAACAGTTCCAACTTGCTATATGATTCAACTTAAATTTTTTTCAAATTTATATTGGTGTAAAAGTTCATGTTAGTTTTTATTGTCAGCTGATATCAGCTAGAGTCACTTGGGAAGAGAGAACCTTAGCTGAAGGATGCCATAGATCCAGGCTGGCCTGTGAGTATGTCTATGGGGCACTGAGATTGCTAATTCACTGAGGGCTCACTGTGGATGACAGCATTCTTTGGGAAGGAGGCCATGACTGTTTAATCAAGTTAGCTAAGCAAGGTAGTTAGGGAGTGAGCCAGCAAGCTTCATTCTTCTATGGCTTCCACTTTGGGATCCAGCTTGACTTCCTACCCTGATTTCCTCAATGGTGGAGTGTGACCCGAGAGTATAAACCAGATAAACCCTTCACAAGCTGCTATTTGTCGGTGTTATCACAGCAATGGAGATCAAGGAAGAACAAATATAGAAACCACACTTGAAAATGTCTTCATTATATAGAATTTGACTCCCTCCCCACTTCTTTGGAGTCACACTTCCAAGTGTCATTTACCTGTGTCACCACCCCTCCTCCCAATGTTCCAGGCGCTCTGGCCTTCTTTACTCCTGGCTCAAGCTTTGGCCCTCACAGTGCCCTCTTTTCAGAAAGCTCCTTCCATGTTACCTTCCTTATGTTCTTTAGTCCTCAGCTCTGTCACCAGAGCATCCTTCTCTGATCATCTCCTCTAGGATATATTCCCAGTACCCTCCATTAGTTTGTCTTTCATCCCTCATGACAGCATTTAATTCTCTATGAGGTTAAATTGTATGCTTTATTCATTAGTGTAGTTTGTTTCCCTTAGCTCACCAGCTCCTCTTGTAGGCTGTAAAGCCTTTAGTGCCTTAGAACTTTGTCATGTTTATGGCCCATTTCTATGCTTTGGCATATACATCTGGAGATCTACAGGACAGCTGGGCTGGGGCTTCCTGACAAGAAGCCTGCAGCAGTCTCAGGTCCCCCAAGGAGTCTGCAGGAGGACTCACAGCCTCTTAGGCCTCAGAGGTGTCATTCAGCTCCCCTAAGATAGGACAGAGGGTCAGCGTGCTGAATTTGCGTCTTTTCTGTGCCATGCCATACCATCCTCTCTTTAGTTGTGACCAGAAATGTCAAAGAACTCAGTAACATTACTGTACTGCATTAAATAAATTACATGAGATGTTTAACATGTGGCAGCTAACTTTCCTAACTGAAGGTATTGGAAATATGCTATGCATATTTAAGGCAGTGCTGTCATACGGCAGATGAGACATACTAAACACATTTTCAACTTAATAATACTTCTAACTGGTGAGGCTATGGCTTCAACCTAACTGGAAGACCACCTTTTGATTTGTTATTTAAATGTTAGTGAAAGGTTGATCAGAGAAGGCCAATTGCAAAGAATTCTTTTGTGGGTTGCACACAAATATACTGAAATAGGATATCTGCGATAGTAGAATGGATGAACAATTAACAGTGGTATTTTGAATTTATAAAAATTGTTTAGACATACAAATGTTTAGAGAAGGAAATAAACCATAATAATCTATGAAAATATGCAAATGCAGCCGGGCATGGTGGCGCATGCCTTTAATCCCAGCACTCGGGAGGCAGAGGCAGGCGGATCGCTGTGAGTTCGAGGCCAGCCTAGACTACAAAGGGAGTCCAGGACAGCCAAGGCTACACAGAGAAACCCTGTCTCAAAAAACCAAAAAAAAAAAAAAAAAAAAAAAAAAAAAAAGAAAATATGCAAATGCAATAACAGTAAGGTAGCCAGATAAGTAATTACTATGTAGATATCAATAAACTTCAGATGTTGGATGAAGACCTGGGGATGACTCCATGGACAATGGCAGCAGGAAAAGATGGAATCCATGAGGAAATGCTTCAGAAATGTGCTAGATTTATGAATATTTCAAAAGTATCCATGAATGGTACAAAGACTTGCACAAGGAGAAATGGCTGCTTTTAGAAAGATTCAGCCTTGAAGCACTCAGTTCTACCTAAGAGAGCCTGGATGTTTATTATAATCACAGTAAGAAGACAATATTGGGGGAAGAGCAGTAATAAAAAAGATTCCACAGTATGCATTAAAAAGAAGACAGGAATTTCTTGCAATGTATATTTTATGTGCACATGTATGTGTGCAGCTGTGCATGCCCATGGAGAGATAAACAGAGGATGTCAGGTGTCCATCCCCATAGCAGTCTTGAACCAGGGTCTCTCACTGTGCCTGGAGTTAGGTTAGCAGCCAGCAAGCCCCAGGCACCCTCTTGTCTCTACGCTGCTCCCACCAGAACTGGGTGTGTACAGCTATGGCCAGCTTTTTACGTGGATTCTGAGAGGTCTGGACTCAGGTCCTCATGTTTGTGCAGCAAGTGCTGTTAGTCACTGAGCCATCTCCTCAGCTTGTTTCCATCCTTTTTGATTCTGTGTACAAAACAAAACTATAGCTTCTGTGGGCCATGGTTACTATGCCATGAAAACAATTCTATAATGATGTGCACGGGCTTGGACAGAGTAACTGAAATGTTATGAACACAACAACCTGCCCTTACTTTTCCCAAGCATGCAATAGTTATACACACTTTATTTGGCATATGGTAAGAACACATCACTTATTTCCTGCTGTGCAATGTGAAATGATTTCATGCTCTGCATTGCAACATACTGAAATAAAAGGAGGTAAAAGAAAAAAAACTAATAGAACTGTTATACTCCAGTCCACTCTTTGATGCTGGAGGAACAACATAATAGCCCAGGTCTCAATGTGGTGTAAGGCAGTCTGAGAGGGCCCAGGATGTTGTGAATATTTCTCAGTGCACCATTTTCAAGTGTACTTCCTGAGCTGAGCACCTGAGTACATACTTTAGTACATTTTATTAGTAGAAGATTTATTTTTCAAAACCATACTGTATTAGATGATTGTTAGTTCCACAGAGATTGGATGAGGGTCAGTTGTCATCTGTTATAGTGTGCCAAGATATGCCTAAATTAGAAACTAATTCATTTATAATTAAATTGGCTTAGTTAAAATTCTTTTTTTATTACTTCTCAATCACAAGCATTTGGGAGGTGGACAAGGTGCCAGAGGACAATTTGCAGGAGTAGGTTCTCTCCTACCACTATGTGGGTCCTGGGCTGGGCAGCAAGTGATATTCTGGGGTTCCTTACTTAAAAAAAAAAAAAAAAAAAAAAGAAAGAAAAGAAAAAAGATATTCTTTAGACAACAACAGTAACGCTTGCTCTCCAGTGAGCCAAAAGAAGAATGAAAAAACAAAACAAACCCCCCACAAATTATGACTTCTGAATTAAAAAGCGAAGAAAAAAATGGGCCAAACTCTTTACTCCAACAAAAATAGATTCACCTACTCAGCGTAAGCACCTGTATAAACTCCTGAAGGAAAGGAAAGGTCCCAAAACTGTCGTGTCATAGATGAGTTATTTTGCAGTTTAAGCCACTGAAGCTGGGGGTGGGAGTGGAGGATGAGAAGCAATGTCAACTGTTGCTTACCCAAATGTATCCATGGGCAGTTGGAAGTTTTATCTTGCCACAGGCCTAGAAATTTTAGCTCTTTGTAGGTATAATGAAAGAGGTGACGATGCACTGTTCTGAAGAGCGGTAAAACTGGAAGACTTCAGTGCTGGGAAATGAGAGTGCACAGCGTAGTTAGGTGAAGATAGGAGTTCTAGTGGGGGAGCTCTCCAGAGTGGAGAAGACTGAGTTCCTTAGGGCACAAGAGTCCGATGTGCCGCTTTGGGGAGACTATCAATTTTCTGTTTTGAGTCTCTTCTTAACAAGATGACTAATTCCAAATGTGGATAGGTTTCTATGTGAGGTCCATCTAAATTGGTAAGCTGGTATTCTTTTCTCACTTGGGTGAGTGTGGCCTGAAATGCAGCACTGAGAGAGGGTAGTGACAACTCTCGCAAGCCACATCCCACTCCCTTCACTGCAGGAACCCCAGCATCTACTGACCACACAGAGGAAAACATAGATAACTTCATTATGAAGAGAAACTCCTGCTTCACAAAACTCCAGGTCCCCCGGACAACTTGCTTCTAGGAATCACTCTAATTTTTAAATGATGCATATACATATAATTTTTAAAAAAGTGTTTATCAGGAGAAATTATAAAATAAATAACATTTACAATAATTACATATTTATCAATTCTTCTTTATTCTGTTATAAAAATAGCACATCTAGTTTTTTGGCTGACCATGAGACTGCGTGCCACACCTCCTGCCCTTGTCACCATGGGTGGTCGAGTCATATTAAATCTTACTTTATCTGTGGGGTCACCCACTCTTTATAACCTGGTGGCTTTGACAACCCTCTGAGCTTAATCATTATGAGCTCAGGATCTCTAACAGGGAAACATAGCACATCCTGGAACACACGCCACTCACTTCCATCAGACAGTAGCAATCCAACTTTAGAGGTGGAGAATGGGATGTGGAGTGTGCGTGTATGACACGTGTATGAATGTGGGCATGAGTGTGCTGCAGCACACATGGTAGATGCTTTGCTCCTTAACCTTTCTAGGAAGTGTTTCTCATTAGACCCTTTCTAGAGAGAAGGAGATAAAAATGGGTAGCGGTAGGTGAGGCTTTCTGGTTGATGACTTCATCAGCTTCATTTCTGTTTTTAAACAGGGTGTTTGTTTGAAGCTAGATAAAAGAACAAGACGGAGACTGTTCTTGTTCTCTTTTTAAGCAGCAAAATGTCACAGTATGGCATCTTTTCTTTCAAGCAGGATCCCTTTGAGACATTCCTGGAACAGCAGCAGAGCCCATGAAGACCAGCAAGGCAGCTGATCTCTGGGAATCCAGCAAAGACTGGACGCCAGTGAGGTCAGACACGTTCTTAGCAGATGCTCGCCGAGAAGCTTTGATCACAGAGCCCTCTGGAGAGGAGTGGCCGCACGCCCTGTGAGAAGCACTACAGGTGGATTTATAATTTAGGGAAGGAAATTTACAAAGATGTTTTTCGACATCAGAGAGTTTTCTTCTTTCCCATAAAAAATAAAGTCATATGAGTCCCTAAATATATACACATAGACAGCCCTATAAAATAGGCCAGAGAGTAAGTGCCCAAGTACTGCTGCTAGCTTTCTCTTTCATACTTTTAATTATTCATATCTTAACAAAAGTGTTTAACAAATATAAGTGCAATCAGAATGAGAAGTCAGAGGAAAATAGAATGATATCTTTAAACTTGTTAACGCACACACACACACCACACAGGCACATATACACATATATCCCTAAATTCCCCACCCATCAAATTATTCCTTAGAAGAAGACTGGGCAGATGATTTTTACTTTATGTAGAGAAGTTTTGTCAATATTCTATACTAACGAGAATACTCAGCTCCCAAGTGGAAGAAGCTAAGACATAAGAAGGAATAAAGAACAGTGAAAAGGGCATATGTGGAAACACTTAACAGAATTTAAGTGGCTATTACAACTGCTATAATAGTAGGAGATTTTAAGTATATATTAGAAGAAAATATGTCAATATCATATATGGTTTATATAGGGCGGAAAAAGGTGACCATGGTATATTCTAAAGTTAAACAGTGAGCTCTGGCCCAGCAAGAAAACTTTGTAGATGAGGGCATTTGAAAAGTTCAGTTTCTGGATGCCACAGTGGAGGGAGGGAACAACCTCCCCACAGCCGTCCTCTGACCCCATGTGTGCTGCAGCACACTCATGCCCACACTCACGCACATGTCATACACACTTGAGCTTCTGCACAACCCCACACACTAATAGTAAATAAAATTTAGGCTGGGCATGGTGGCGCATGCCTTTAATCCCAGCACTGGGGAGGCAGAGGCAGGCAGATCTCTGGGAGTTCAAGGTCAGCCTGTTATACAAAGTGAGTCCAGGATAGGCAGGGCTGTTTATTATACAGAGAAATCCTGTTTCAGAAAAACAAACAACAACAACAACAAAACACAAGAATAAATTAATAATAAAAAATTAAAACAACAACAACAACAACAACAAAACAAAATTTCAATGTAAAAAGTTGAGCTCCACAGTAAGCCATAATAATTCTATATTTAATGCACCTAATATCATGACCTAAAGTTACACATTAAATAATATTAATGAAGCAAAACAGAAGTAAAAAAATAGAGTGAGGAACTTTCAGGTACATCAGACAAAATGATTTACAGGATGAAAATGATTTGAACATTTGACCCAATAGTCATTTGTACGTATACTCTATTTCAAAGTTGCAGAACGCATATATTGCTTTATATTTATATAAAATAAAAGCTTTAAAATATATTTATTTTATGTGTATGAGTGATTCCCTGTATGTATGTGCACCATGTGTGTTCCTGGCCAGAAGAGGGAAATTGGATCCTGCTGTATGCAGCATGGCTGAGGACAAGGGGGTGAAGAAATAACACACAGATACAGAAATTCTGGGATCAAATAGTCTGTGCACTCAGATAGAGAAACCACAGCACCCTGGAAGCTCAGCATATTTACCTTACGGGGTTGAGCAGACAGGGTTATTACATACATCTGAAGTAAGTACAGTTATTGCATACAGATAAATAGGGAGGCAGGGTTCATGTACGCAGCTGGATCAAGGTGGCAGGGTTAGTTCATCTCTGCAGGAGCACTCTGTGAAAGAGAGCAGCAGTCTTCAGAAACATCTGGCAGAGAAAGCTATGGTGGACATTTTCTGTACATGCTATCAACATCCACACAGGACCAGAGGAAGGCTTTGGCATTTCCCTGAGCCTGGGGGTGCAAGGTGGGAGACAGCTTTGTTATTTCCCTCTGGGTCTTAGGTGAGGTAAGGCGGTGGGGACAGGCTTTGTCATTCCCCTTTTTAGTCTGAGGCTAGGGTCCTTGACAGGGACATGCCCTTGACAACTACACATTCACCCATGGCCTCAGGGCTTCCTCTGTCTCTTACAGGATTCTCTAGAACTGGAGTTCCCACTGGTTGTGAGCTGTCATGAAGGTGCTGGGGACCAAAGCAGGTCCTATGCAAGAACAAGTGCTCTTGACTGCTCAGGCAGCTTTCAAACCCATGCAAAATAAAATCTTTGACAGCAAAGAATCAGACTAAAAATCAGTGCCAAGAAATACCTAGAAACCTATAATAAACCAATCAATATAGTTACTAATAACATATGGGTGAAATAAAAAGGTCACAGAGGCAACTCCACACTGTCACTTTCCAGAGCCTAAGGCAATTCCTGTAATATGTTAGAGACCTTGATAAGGAAATCTCGGAGTGGTGGCTTCAGTGCAGAAAAGAACTTGAAGACTCACTAGAATGAAGAAAAATTTAATATAGATAGACCTTAGGACGGTTAAAAGAAACAAGGCACTCAGAAAGAGTAAGGTACACTCTTAAGCTCTGTATTGCTATCCAAGGAGGACCTCCAATTGTCTTACTGTCTTTACAATAGCCATAGACAGGATCCTCTTGAGTGTTAAAGCAATTGATTTCAAAGAGATGCCCAAATGCCATTGCTGGGTCATTCCTGAGGGGACTCCTGACATAGTTGCAATTGATAAGGTAATGTTGTAGAGCACAATTTTAAGAAAGGCAGGTTGTCTTTATCATAAACTAAGTTAATAGTCTTGCTTGAGATTCTCAGAAAATAAGAGGTTGGAAGGAAGAATGGGATGAAGCAAGGGCATACATATTTAGGCATTAAATCTGTTTTATTGATATTTGTCACAAAATATCTACATATGAAATCTACAGTCAGTATTATGCAACATGTAGTTTAAAAAAATAAGGGACTAACAACCTAAACTGGGCCATAACATATATGTGAAACAAGCCCATCAAAATATGTACTTAATCTTTCTATTCCATAGCCCTTGGACATCTAATGTCTCTGCTACTTGATGCCATGTCCTGCAGCAGCAGGTATGGTGAAAAAATCCAATGTTCGTAAAACGACTCTTTCATCTGGAACTCTAACCCAGTTGGGGCATTCTCTAATGGCCTACCTGGCCTGATGCCCTTGCTTCTACTAAGTGGACTCTATTAAATTAACCCTGACGTACAGCCGTGCATGTGATGGTGCCAAACTAGACTCAGCAGGAGCAATAACATAAATCCCTTATCAAGAATTCCCCACCACTGTCCCGAACTGTTGTTTCTCTGATTTCATTCCAGTCAATGGTGACAGGTGTCCTTGCCTTGTACCTCAGTTTTCACTTGCTGTGTTTGCTCTAAGTCTATATGTTAGGATTTATACTCCATCACAACAGTACACAGGACTCAATGCCTGTTGGAACCGATCCTTCTTCTTACCACTATTTACTCATTCTTTCAATTTTAGAATTACTTGAATGCTTGGGCTACTTTCTAAACAATTTAGAAGACAAGACTCAAAGCTTGATGCTACTAGCTCTGCTAATAAATGAATCAATTTTTAAATTCCTAAAGGAAGCATAGCACACTGGTTAAGAGTGGCTTCTGCATGCAGGCCCCAAACCCGAAAACTAGACATGTATGTACAGCTTTGTGCACATTTTTATACATATTGACTTTTTTTATTTTCAAAATGAGGGTAATGGCAGACTGCCTCATACACAAATATACAGATAATCTACAATGCCTGTTAAACAGGCAACATTCAATAAATGTCAGCTGCTGCCGTGAACATGGTCCCTACTTATCTTGTTTCACAGGCTGCATTACTGTCACTTAGCTTAGTGAAGAAGATCTCCTGATCCCCTAGATCGCTTCCCTTCAGATCTGCTTCTAAGATACAAATCTGTTCTTTGTAATGCGGGTGTAGAAAATGGGACCATTTTCAAATCAAACGAGGTAATTTGTTGCTTAAGCTATCTTCTTATTCTTTCAAAAAGAAAGAGGCTATAGTCAAATATCCGAGCCCATCCATACTGCTCTGTATTTAAGACACACTATGTTCATAGGCACCCTGTCACCTTGGCTTATCTTGAAAGACAGCTAGAACTTCATTCAGAGTGTATGACTTGAAAGTTACGCAAAATCAAAGAAAAAATGGGATTGTAGCTTTGAGTACTGGCCTGGTCCATTTCTACACAGTCATTTTGGGTCTAAATCCTGGAGTTTTTAAGCTCTGACTAAGAGATTAAATCTGAAAAATAAAGATACCAATAGACTTTAGCATGTCATAGAATACTTACCAAAAAAATGAATGGATGCATTTTAAAAATATGAATTTGTATGAAGATAAAATGCTACCAATAGTCATTTTATGATTCTAGTCTATGCAATGCCTCTACCATCATTCACACAGAGAACAATATTGTGGTTTAATAAAGCTTTAGACATACCACTTCCCTCTGATATTTTAAGGTCTTATCACAGAGTGATAAGGTCGTATCACACACACACACACACACACACACACACATACACATACACACACACACATTAAGAACAAGGAAGCAGAATTAGTGTGTATGTTTTGAATGTGGAATAATAACAATTAAAAATAAAGAAGTGATTTAACTGCAAACTCATACAGGAGAGCTGAACAAGACTCCAGGTCCTCAATACCTTCTGCTCAGGTAACACCTTTGGGCAAACAAGAACTTGTGGTTCATTCTTTGAAAAAAACAGACTCTAAATGCATAGGATTTAAAGTTACATATACCCCAACACTAATTGCCCAACTTGAAACCCTGGAGCAAGTACTCAACATTTGACACTTTCAGAATGCTCCAGAAAATACGCACCTTCAATAAAATAGAAATGTTGACAAAATATTTAAGGCAGAACACACACACACACACACACACACACACCCCACATTTCTCTAAGCACCCAAATGGATGTCCTAGGTTCAGCTAGGTGCGAGGAATGAGCCATGATTTTTCAATACCTTTTCTCAAGCTCCAATTTAGGAGTAATTCCGACCCATGCTCTTCTAGGAGTACTGATAAGTGTTGACTCACAGTATGGGAGTGGGCTGAGGACTTGAAGGGGAAGTAGCCACCACCCAATTTAAACCTGGGGCAGGGTTGTTGAAAAGACTCTGTGTTCCATTTCAGGGCTGACCTCTGTCACCTCCTCCAGTGTTTGCTGTTTCTCTCTTTGGTTTCACTAGGGATTGGTTACTAAAACTAATCTTGTGACTCACAGCCCATGAATTACTCTGCTGTTATTTTGCAGGAGTCATCACAGAAAGTACATTCACAGCTGCTTAAAATTAACACTTGTTTCTTATCAGAAATGGCTCTGACTCTTTTCCTGACATCAACACATTATTGAAAGTTCAGTACTGTAAATCCTTTGTCCTTCCTAACTCTGCCCTTTCAAGCCTGCAGCCAGAAATAACAAGGGACTGTCTATCAAAAAATCCACATCCTCCCAAATGCATGAAAATTCCCAGTGCTCAACCTCTTCAAAGATGGGTCCAGACTTATTCTGAAGTTTTTAATCTGAATGTGGGCAGCCAGTACATGATATGAATTTAAGCAACACCTTGACCACACTTGTGCCATGCTTAGATTTTCTGAAGCAAAGAAAACAATGAAGATAAGCATACTTACACAAGATTTCATTTTCTCACAAATGGGTCCAGTGCTCTCTCAATATTTAACTGACAGTAGGCACCAAAGTAGCAACTTTAACTAGATACAGTGGGGAATTTAATTCAGTATTAGATTGTCCCTGACATGTTTTCACTTCTATAAACAAGGTCAGTTGCCCTAACAGCACAGGATGTGCTTGATCGCAGGTATGGAGGAAGTATATCAGGAGCTATGCTTGCCCCCAATCTGATGAACGTAGGAAGCAGGTAGCCTTATGAGCCCTGGACTAACATAATCTGTGGCCATTCTCTGAATCCGAGGTATAGACCTTGTCAGTGTCCGTCACCCTGGTCAGTACTTAATAAAGCTTGCCTCAAATCTCGGTCAAAACTTGTGGTAGTGGCCTTATTCTCACCCAGTTGGGATTAACATTTTCTCTGTTCAAACCACACCCTGTGTAGCCTGCATAAAGCCTCTAGATCCATGGCCAGATGAAGACTTGTTGGAAGGCCAACCTCAGGGTCTTGTCATTCTGTGTCTCAGTCACAGAGAGCTGAGCACACTGAAGACACTCAGATATCACCTGCACAGCAGGGATCTGTGTGCACCAGGGCCAGTTAAGCACTGATGTTCCAGGCTGGTGGTTTTTGCCATGCCATCGTTTATAGGTTTAGTTATTTCTATTTATTTTATATAAGTATTAATGTTTGCCTGTATGTATGTATGTATGTATGTATGTATGTGCATCACCTGGTTGCCTGGTGTCTGTGGAAGACAGATCACAGTGTCAGATCCTCTAGAACTGGAGCTATAGGCAGTTGTGATCTGACATGAGGGTGTTGGGAACGAGTACCCAGGCCCTGTGTGAGACAGTGAGTGTTCATATGCTTTGAACCATCTCTTCAGTCTCTGTACCATCTTCTAACCAGTTAGAATTTGAGGACTGTCAACCTCCAGCCACTCTGCAAGAGGGGCTATGAGAATGATCTTTCATTTCCACCAGAAGCAGTCACATTTCTCATTTTCATCTGATCCTTACCAACATTTCTTAAATTATTTTATTTTTATATTTAGGTGTTTATGTGTGTGCACTGTGTGAACGTGTGCATGTGCATGTGTGTGTGCATGTATATGTATATGTGTGCCTCTTCATGAGGCATGTATGAAATACTGAGGGCAACTTGCAGGAGTTGATTCCTTCCTCCATGTGAATCCTGGGGATCAAACTTAGGTCATCAAGTGTCTTAACAGCTAAGCCATCTCACTGGCTCCCTTATGAAGATCCCCAAATGCAGTGTTTTATTTAATACACAGAATGGTATTTGCTCAGTCAAAAAACCCAAGCCTCTGTGACATGGAATGTGAGGAAAATATGAGTTTCCCAAAAATCCATTAAGGCAGTACCTTTGGTAAGAAAGCAATGCCTATAAAATTATCAGGTAAATAGCTCCCTAAATTAAATATGAATAAATTAAAATTATATTAGATATGAGAGATAATTTGAGTTCTTTTGGTTAATTGTTATTCAGCTTTCTCCCATTAAAAAAATTAACCCTGACAAAAATAAAAATTTCAGTAGCAAATGCTGTGAGGCAAGACAGTGGGCCTGGCTTGTCCAGAGGCAGAGAGCTACCTCAGAGCTTTGTAGCACAGCATGCTTCACAGTATTTAAAACTGTGTCAGTGCCTAAAATTCTGGTCTTACAGACAAAGCAGTTCTCAAGCTCCTGAAATCCAGTCTGAATAGCTAGTGGGGAATGTGGTCTTGAAAAAGCTACAGAAAAAGCTGACACCCAGAACAATTCTGTAATTTTTATAACTCACATTTTTAGAAAAGAGGTAGGAAGCAAGCAGATTCTAAAGAGTCCCCTTTCTTAGTTACATAAAATCAAGTATTTCTAATCTAGGAACAGAGTAGCACTTTCTTACATTAGACGCCTTCACTTCTCACCGTTTAAGGTTAATTTAACAAGATAGTTAATGTTGAAAATTAAAGGCAATTCAATTTTAAAATTGCAATTCAGTTTTGGTGGAAGCTGTCAGACCAGCAGACTAATGCCAACTCACGCTCTTTCCCACGAGTCTCACTATTTTTGCTTTTATTGATACACAGAGAATGCACATCCACACTGATACTCCAACCGGGATGTCAGCCCTAAAGTTGGGTTCTAGACTACAAGGCTTCCAAGGCAGCTATTCTAGAAAAACAGCAGTGGGATCTGAGGAGGCGACGGCAGTGAGGTCCACGAGCAGGAAGAGCTGTGAGGAAGATCATAAAGAAGAGGAGCCTTAGTGAACCTAAAATGCTCCAAGGTGCTGTCGGTAAGAGCCAGAAAGGGTGGGTCTCCACACTTTTATTACAGCTCAAGTTAAGGTCACATCCTGGGGAACTGAGAAGCAATGTTAGAAAATAAGGCCTGAGAATTAGTGAAAATGGGAGGAGAGCTCTCAAGGTAAAGAAGGTTGAAGGGTTACAGTAAGAACATGAAGAGTTCTGAAAGCTGAGGAGATTCTTCTTCTTTTTTTTTTTCTCCCCAAAGTCAGGGTTTCTCTGTGTAGCCTTGGCTGGCCTGCACTTGCTTTGTAGACCAGGCTGGCCTGGAACTCACAGAGATCTGCCTACCTCTACCTCTCAAGTGCTGGGATTAAAGGCGTGCGCCACCATGCTCTGGTGATTCTTGATGTCATCTGGAGTGTGTGGGAAGTAAGCACGAATCTCACTCTCAGAAGTTACCTGTATGAACTCCATTTTCCCTGAGTTCCACCCTGCTGAACAAGAAGAATACAATTATAATAATGGGGCGATCTCTTTAATGAGACACATCCTATCAGATTCTATGGCTATCCTTTCTTACCTATGAAACTTGAGCCAGTCACTTCCCTCTTCTGACCCTATCTCTCAGTTCAGTGCTCAGGACACATGTGCTGACAACTGCCTCATGTGTGGGAAGGTCAGCAACAGACTCCAAGCCACTTCATTACAGGATGACTCCTGCTGATGAATGGGATCATTCACAAAAAGCAAGCAGGCAAGCAAAAACAAGGAGAGCGTACTGTGTCTCAGGCATTTTACTCTATAGAATTTGCAGCTGTCCCCCACTAAGAGAATCTCTCAAGTAGTGCTATGTACTGTTATTTTTTCAATTAGTTTAGCAAACCTGTTAGGCTAGTAACATGTTTTTTTTTTTCTTGAAGAATATATACATATTTTTCAGGCTAATAACTTTTGTCAGCTATTGCCACAGCGATCCTATATAACAAAACATCCTGAGTTTAGGGACTTGAAATAACTAACATCCTCATGGTCACAGGTCTGTAATCTGACCACAGATCAGCCAGTATAGGCTGTAATTAAATAAGAGGCGACCAAGCAAAAGCCCTCCTCATGGCTAATGGCCAGTCATGAATTTCACTAATGGGTAGAGAGACCCCTGGGTATTAGTTATAATGTATGAATCTGTAAATTATTCTTTTAGACTTTAACATAGTATGTGTATTCTATTTCTTACTGTATCCCTCTTTCTAGGACTTTCCAATGGATAAGCTGATGTAAGCCACTTCAGATGCAAACTGCATGGTGTCATCCAAAACCTTCCATGATGTGATCCCAACTTATTTCATCTGATGTTCTTGTGGGGAGTAGGCACGTATCCTAACTTGTTTGTGTGCATGTGCATTGCATGCAGAGGCCAGTGGAGAATACCAAAGGTCATACATTCTCTGTCCTATTCCCTTGAGAAATCTCTCACTGAACCTGAAGCTCACTGTTTTGGATCAGCTGACTGCTCAGAGAATTTCTAGGATCTACTTGTCTCTGCACCTTACAAGCATGCTGGTTGTGTCTGGCTTTTCTACATGGATGCTGGGGACTCTCAGATCCTTGTGCTTGCACAGCAAGCTTTACCCACTGTGCCAACCCTGCCCCCAGGCCTTACTATATGATTTTTTTTCTATTCCTTTATGATACAAGCACATTATTCTTGCTCAACTAATCTACTGCTTCAAAAATATGTCTTTAGTCTATTATTTTATATTAAAAAATAATACAAATGCCTTTGTTTAACCTTTGGTCCTTCTTTTAAGGGTCTATTCAAGTCTCACCTTTTAAACTGAAGATTTTCTAATGACCTCCATCTTTAAAGTAATTTGTCTTTCTATAATCTTTGGTAATAGCTATTTGTACCAATGAAATTTATCACACAGCCATCATGAATTGTTATTTACATGTGTCTTATCATATTGTAGATCATAACTTGTTTTTTATTTTTATTTTTTGACTTTTTGAGGTAGTGCCTCATGTAACCAAGACTGACCTTGAACTTGCTATGATTGGAATGACTTTAAACATCCAATCCGTCTGCTTCCCCATCTACCAAGTGTTGAGATTTTAAGCATAGGCCACCATTCTCAGCTAGTCCTAATATCTTTAAACATAAATTTCATATCTGTGACACATATTCCAGGTTATACATTGAAGATTCAACTTTCTTTCTTTGTTTCTTTCTTTCTTAAAAAGAAATCCTGATTCTTCTTAGATGGAAAGTACCCAGCTAAAATTACTCACTTTCCAAACTCCCTGGTAAATAGTAATGCCCATGTGCCTCTAAGTGCTGACTAAAGGGATGAGCAAAAGTCTGTTGTTGGCATAAGGTTATTGTGTAATTGAAATGCTGATTTCTGTATCCCCAATGTCTGGTTGCAAGCCTTGTTCCAAGAATCTCCTATCTTAATGTTGTATAAATTCGGTTCCCGAATTGTCCCCTTGTATGCCAGTAAAGCAGCTTACACCTAGTTGTTGAGCAGGAGAGAGAACAGGGCTGGACTTCCTGCTATCCAAGAGAGGAGGTATTAGATAAGAAATCCTCAGTAGAGGATTCAGCCACAGGCAGAGGTTCAGGAGAGATGAAGAAGATCCAGCCGGGAGCAAAGAAATAAAGTAACTTGGCGGTTTTCTCAAAGAGGGAGTCAGGATAACATAGAGGGTTAAGAACATTCTTAAACTGCTCAACATTGTGTTTTAAAGCTTTATAAACAAATATAAAAGACTTTCAATTATTTGTGTGATAGCCAGGTTAAGAGAGAAACTAAGAAACAAACACAGTTATATAAAAATAGCTTCAACAGTCTGTTTATACAGATCTTCAGAAAAGTTACTGTTTTCCTCATTGGAAGGAAGTAAAATATTAATTTAATGCCTTAAAGGAAGAAGAGCCTTAAAACTTAGGCCATTGGTGACAATGGACATAAGACAATGGGACAATTAGGATATTGACAATGTGCTCATAGTGGAAAAATATATTCATAAGTAGCTGCATGACACCAGGTCAGGCTAAGTAACGATTTTTTTTTTTTTCAAACAGGGGCTCATGTAGCCATGATGGGCCTTTAACACAGCTTTTGAGTTGAGGATGACCCTGAACTTACCATCTTCTGTCTCTACCTCTTGAGTACTAGGATTATAGGTATGTACCATCATGCTTAGTTCATACATGCTGAAGGTCAAACCCAAGGCCTAGTGTATGCTAGGAAATTTTAAGTATAACCCCAGCATCCAAATGGTAATTTTTATTTGGTTGTTCAAATAGTAATTTTAAAAGACACAAATTAAGTACCACTTTCTTTTCTTTTCCTTTTTTAATAAGATTTTAATTTTTATTAATTACTTAATTAATTTATGAAACAGGGTTTCTCTGTGTGGCCTTGGCTGTCCTGGACTTACTTTGTAGATCAGGCTGGTCTCAAACTCACAACAATCCACCACCATGCCCAGCTAAGCACCACTTTCTTTCTTTTTTCTTTTCTTCTAAGTACCACTTTCAATAGAGAGAAAAACACTTTTAATTCAGAAAATCAAGAATAAGTTGCTTTCCTCAATAGAAGAATCTTTGATGGTTGAGAAGCACTTAAAGAAATGTTCAACATCCTTAGTCATCAGAGAAATGCAAATCAAAACAACTATGAGATTCCATCTTACACCCATCAGAATGGCCAAGATTAAAAACTAAAGTG
This sequence comes from Acomys russatus, assembly GCF_903995435.1. NCBI lineage: Eukaryota > Metazoa > Chordata > Mammalia > Rodentia > Muridae > Acomys > Acomys russatus. The sequence goes on along the minus strand of NC_067158.1, from coordinate 374,563 downwards.
GGGGCTGGAGAGATAGCTGAAAGGTTAAGAGCACTGACTGTTCTTCCACAGGTCATGAGTTCAATTCCCCACAACCACATGGTGGCTCACAACCATCTATTAATGTGATCTGATGCCCTCCTCTGGCCTGCAGATGTACATGCAGGCAGAGCACTGTATACATAATAATAATAATAATAAATAAATCTTTAAAAAAAAACACTCAAGTGGCAGCACATGCTGGCAAGGATGTGGAGAAAGGGGAACACTCCGTCATTGCTAGTGGGAGTGCAAAGTTGTACAACCACTTTGGAAATCAATCTCAGAAAATTGGGAATAGTTCTGCTTCAAGACCCAGCTATACCACTCGTGGGCATATACCTGAAAGATGCTCCACCATATCAAAAGGACACTTGTTCAGCTATGCTCATAGCAGCTTCATTCATAATAACAAGAAAATGGGAACAACCTAAATGTTCCTCAACCAAAGAATGGATAAAGAAAATGTGGTACATTTACACAATGGAATGCAACTAAACTATTAAAAACAAAGACATCATGCAATTTTTCAGGCAAATGGATGGAACTAGAAAAGATCATCTTGACTAAGGTAACCCAGACCCAGAAAGATATAGATGGTATGTACTCACTTATAAGTGGTTATTAGCCATAAAATAGAGGATAATCATGCTACAATCAACAGACACAAAGAAGACAAGGAGAGTCCAAGGGAGGATGCTTGAGTCTCACTCAGAAGGGGAAATAAAACATACATCTCAAGTAGATGGAAGGAAAGAACTGGGTAGGAGAGGGGGTGGGGAGGGTAATGGGTTGGGGATAAGGTATGGGGAGGGGTAGGGAGGAGCAGGAAAAAAAATAAAAATTGGTGGCAGAGGTGGAGGCGGCAGGGCATCTCTGGGACCAGGGGTGGGGAGGAGGGGGGGCATTCCCAGGAGTCTATGGTAGTAACCCTAGATGAGACTCCTCGCAGTGGGAGATATGGAGCCTGAAGTCATCACTTCTTGTAGCCAGTGGAGGAAGGAGAACACCAACCCACCCATAAAACCTTCAGCCCTAAATTTGTCTCACCTACAAGAAGTGTAGAGATAAAGATGGAGCAGAGATTCAGGGAATGGCAACCAATGATCGGCCCAACTTGAGACCCACCCCATGGGAGAGGCCAAACCCCTGACACTATTAATGATACTCTGCTCTGCTTGCAGATGGGAGCTTAGCATAATTGTCTTCTGAGAGGCTTCATCCAGCAGCAGATGAAAACAGATGCAGAGAGCCACAGTCAAACAATAGGCCGAGCTCAGGGAGTTTTGTGAAAGAGTGGGAGGAAGGACTGAGAGAGTTGAAAGGGTCAAGGACACCACAAGAAGACCTACAGAATAAACTAACCTGGGCCCATAGGGGTTCACAGAGACTGGACCATCAGCCAAAGAGCATGCATAGACTGGACCTGGGTCCCCTACACATATGTAGAAAATATGTAGCTTGGTTATCATGTGGGTCCCCTAACAGTTAGAGCAGGGAATGACTCTGTTGCCTGCCTATGATCCCTTTCCCTTAGCTGGGCTGCCTTGTCTTGCCTCAGTGGGAGGAGATGTGAGTTGGGGTGCCAGAATGGGTTTGTACCCCTTGGGGACCTCCCCTTCTCTGAGAAGGAGGAGAGAGGGGGAAGAGGACAAGGAGGATGTGAGAGTGGGACTGGGAGGAGAGGAAGGAGGGGGCTGGGATCAGGTTGTAAAGTGGTTAAGTAAATAAATGAGAAAAAACTGCCTAAAAAAGAATTTGTAAGACAGTAATTGGGGAAAGAGGATTAGGGTAAATATGTCTGGATATTAGGAAACAAAGAAGATAAACTCAGAAAAGTAAGAACAAGGTTTGGGGTAGGAAAATGGTGGCCATATTAACAGAAATGGTATGTAGTTGCATATAAGTTGAGTTAGGATAATCATGCTGCAATCCACAGACCCAGAGAGGCTAAAAAGCAAGGAGGGCTCAAGGAGGAACACATGGATCTTCCTGAGAAGGAGAAATAGAATACATTTTGTGAGTAGAGTCAGGGTAGGTGGGGATGGCAACAAGTGGTATGGGAGGAATTTTGTGAAAGGAGAGAGTACTGGGAAAGACAAAAAATTGGGGGGTATTTGAGGGGTGATGTGAAAATCTAGTGCAGTGCAAATTCTCTGGAATCTTTGAGAGTGACCGTAGAGAAGTCTCCTAGTGATGAAGGATACAGAGCCTGAACCACCTTCTATAACCAGGCAAGGCTTCCAGCAGTGGGACTGAGACACCAGCCCAGCCACAAAACCTTTGACCTACCATCTGCCCAAGATGTGCTGGGATCATGGTAGCACAGAACTTTTGAGAATTTTTAACCAATGACAGCATCAACTTAAGGTCCACACCATGAGAGGGAGTCCCAGTGCCTAGATGGCCAGGAACAAAAGGCTGGGCAGACCAGAGACTCAGGATAGAACCAAACATAACTGAGAGGAGAAAAGTTCAACGAAATGATTACTAATGATATGACAGATTGGTGCCTAGCCCAGTTGTCATCAGAGAGGCATCATCCAGCAAGTGACAGGAACAGATGCAGAGATCCACAGCCAAACACTAGGCAAAGCCAGAGGAATCCTGAAGAAGAGAGGGGGAAGGATTGCAGGAGCCAGAGAGGTTGAGGATACAAGAAGAACTAGGCCCTCAGGATCACCTAAGCAGGGCTTATGAACTCACAGAAACTAAAGCGAAAATTATGAATCTGCACTGGCCTGCTCTAGGCGCTCTGCGTATATGTTATGATTGTGTAGCTTAGTGTTCTTGTGGGGCTCCCAACAGTGGGAGTGGAGGTGACTGAATGTTTTGCCTGCTCTTGGGACTCTTTTTTTCTTACTGGATTGCTTCCTATAGCCTTGATATGAGGCTTTGTGGCCAGTCTTACTGTAACTTTTAATGCTCTGTTTGGTTCATATCCCCAGGAGGTGGCCTCCTCCTCCTCCTCCTCCTGATCCTCCTCCTTCTTTAAAGGACACAGAGGAGAAGTGGATCTGGAGGAGATGGGAGGTTGGGGAGAGGACTTAGAAGAGGGAGAGGAAACTGTGCTCAGGACATAATGTGAGAAGAATAAAAAAAAAAAAATTGCCAGTTTCTATTAAATTGTTCATTTTAATGGTCAGGTTATATGTAAGTAATCTTTTGTTTTTTACTTTAGGGGGCTTATTTCTATACAGAAATGCATTCATTCTTTTTGTCAAAGTGAAACAAACTTAACTTTTTGACTGCATTTAGGCTATGCAGCTACAGATCACACAATTGTTTATAAAATGGAATTTGCTGCCCGGTTGAGTGAAGTGATGACTAACGGGGTGAACAAAACCTCCTCTGTCCCATGTCCTTGATGTTTGGTCACAGTCAGGGATCTATTTACAGACTAGGGAAGAAGGCTCTTTTCTTCCTAGTCTTTGAGTGGTTGGTGCTCTTGATGCCAGCAGCACAACCTATGAAATTACCATGTTGTACGTACGAATGGGGTGATTCTCAGTCAGCTCTGCAGGGCAAAGCAGAGCACACTGGATATGCCAAGGTGGCAGATAAACTGAAGCTACAGCTGAAAGCCATGCAAAATGAAAGTCTGTACGCGGTTTGCTATACAATCTACTAGAACTGTTTCCTGTAATGTGAAAAGCAATCCGTCAGTGTGGCTTCCAGACAGCATGCTCACACCTGTGGATTAGTCAAAGGAACGAACACATCCAAGTGATGCTTGCATCTCTCTGTGATAGTAAAAGTGCAGGCACTGTGAAGATTTGTGCACAAAGTCTCAAGCTTCAGATGGAAAAATCCTAATTCACTTTGCTAAAAAACAAACAAGCACTCACCAAAAAATTCAAAACTAGTAAATGAAACTCATTCACTCTTCCTTTGTGTTTTCCTTAATTTGCCTATAATGTACATTGACTGTGCCAAGCATTATGGAGGAAATTACAATCATCCTGCTGTAATTACATTATGTTCCTACTTTTGAACTCTGTCTTCCACAACTTGACAAAAATATATTAGGTGGAGAGAAGAAGAGGAGGAGAAAGAGGAGGAAGAAAGAAAGACAGAAGGAAGAAGGAACAAAATACAGGCTTCAGGTACCAGGAAGCACAGATTTGTTCTACATGAATTGTCAAGTCTATTACACTGCCAGCCAATAGGGATGGAAATGATGGGCCACAGTATTGTATCCCAGAGAAGGCACCAGAGCTCAGTGCTGTACCACAAGCATGTAGTCCCTGCACTTGGAAGGCAGACGCAGAAAGATCGGGAGTTCAAGATGTGTGCTACCATACCTGGACTTTACATGAGTGCTGGGGTTCTGAGCTCAGTCTCATGCTGATACAAGTACTTTTCTGACAGAGTCATATCTACAACTCCAAAGCTTAATCCCCATGTGTGTATACAACAACAAAATAATGAAACAAATTGTCCGGAGTAAGTGATACTGAGTATTAAAGCATTAGGATAGGTTCAACCTTCAATATCGTCAACAGAAAATTGCGACATATGATTTCTAAATCTTCCTGTCATTCAGGAAGATAATACCTGATCCCCCTGGGTTTAGTGAGGAAAATAGTTTGTCCAAGGCTGAGATTGAGTCTGTTTACCATGACTAGACTACTTCTCAGTGTTTGATCTATGCTGACTTTTAAATTGTGGGATATTTACAAAGGGAAACAAATTCAATAAAAATCGCTTGCAACTATGAATGTTTTAGTCACTATTAACATTTTATTCTTATACTTTTTAGATTAAGCATCCTTGATTCAAAATTCAAAATCCAAAATGCTCCAAACTCTAAACTTTTTGAGCTTCAATATGGAAATTTCCACACCTGACCTTCTGTGATGTGTCACAGCCAACATACAGGCACACTAAAATACTGTATAACGTAAGATTATGCATGTAAGGTATATATGAGCCACACTGAATTTTATAGTTAGACTTGGGTCCTGTAGTGATTTGAGTAGGAATGCCCCGCATGGATTCATGTGTGGCCATAGGGAGTTACTGGGAGCTGCGGGCTTATTGAAGGAGGTGTGGCCTTGTTAGGGGAAGTGTGTCACTGTGGAGGCCAGTTTTGAGGTCTTAAATGCTCAAGCTATGCTCAGTGTGAAACACATTTAGTCTCCTCCTGCCTGCCTTTGGATTAAGAGGTAGAACTCTCAGCTCCGCCTGCCCCACGTCTGCCTGCACATTGCCATGCTTCCCACCGTAACGATAAATTATTTAGGTTTCCTTACACTGATTTACTCACATTTAAAATAAAAGTGATAGTAATATGTAAACATCAAAGTGATTTTAAAACACATATATTTAATTTCATTTAACATAAATGAATGTGACCATACTATTAAAAAGTCTTATAGCAGATAAGAAGGTCTATTCTTTAAGTTTTTGTTTTGTTTTTGTTCTTGTTTTTTTCTATACAGGGTTTCTCTGTGTGGCCTTGGCTGTCCTGGACTTGATTTGTAGACCAGGTGGACGTCGAACTCAAAGCAATCCACCTGCCTCTGCTTCCCAAGTACTAGGATCAAAGGCATGTGCCACCATATCTGGCTCATTTTTTTTTTAAATGTGTATGTATGTATGACAGTGTGATATCTGTGACTGCAGGTGCCTGAAGAGGCCAGAAGTGGATATCAGATTCCCTCATGCTGAAGTTACAGAAACTATAATTCTGTTGCAGGGTATTTGATCCCATTGTGGTCCCTGAGATTGTGAACTGTAAAAATCTGTCTTTCCTTTGGTGTGGTAGAACCCTAACACACACCTTTAATCCAAGAGCTTTCTGTACTTAGGATTTAATAAAGTTAACACTAGGTCCAGAGGCAGAGCAAGAAACCAGTTGACAGGGATTAAAGAATAGAAGGAACTTTGAGTTGAAGGGTATTTAAGACAGCATGTTGAACTAGAAGAAGGCTTTTAGCTCTTTAGGTCTTCAGCTCCTTGGCCTTTGGCTTTTTGGGCTTTGAGATAGCCAGCTTTGGGCCTTTTCCTCCTGGGATGTTAGCTGAGCTAGTGAGCCTTTTGGGCCTTTTTCCTTCTGGGACATCAGCTGAGTAGGAAGGTCAGCTGGGTACTTTCTCTGCCTCTCTGAGCTAGCAGGTTTTCACCCCAGCATCTGGATCCTGAGTCTTTATTGGTAAACTAGAACGATTGAGATTTTTCATTTAAAACAACACAATTAACATCATCTGTAAGAGGAACAAGTATGCTTCTGCTTTTCCATGTCCTACCTCCAAAAGATGCCTATTTTATCATGTGCCCTAATTTATACAGTAATCTTACTATAATTACTGTAATTTACTATGGTATAATTTAAACATCATTTATTAAAATATAATATATTATAATTAAAACATCATTTCATCTTTTCAGCTACAATTTTCCCATCTGTAAAGAGAATAAGGAAACAATGCTTGAATTACTTTTTCTTTTTGCTAATATATTAGAATAATTAAAGAACTCAGTATAATTTTAAGGGTTGCATAAAAATCTTAAAACTTAAAGATAGCCCATACTGTTCAGATGACCACATGCAACTGGTGTATAGTATAGCGAAATTTTCAGGCAGGAGTCTGTGTGCACAGCTGAGTTTATGTTAACTGACATCATGGGAATCTGTATGGCTGGAAGAGCCTATCGTCAAAATAAACAGAGAGAGTGGGGATCCTCTCAGCAGCATTTCTGTCTAGACCATGTTGCATCAACTTGTTGGAATCAAGCACAACTGTAAAGAGGCAAACAAAACAAACAAATCAAACAAACCAAATGTTTCTCTTTATTCTAGTGGCAACTGTGCTTGTTTAATGATTTAACCTCTTTTGTTTGTTAACATTTCACCTATTTAATGAAGTAATACAATAGTAAAAATAACTCAGTCAATACTAGAACTCCACAGGAATTGTATTATTACTCAAGAGTGAGGGTTGTCAACCTCCAGTTTCCAGCTTAGGGACGACTGCTATGTGGCACAAATTAGCTCTATCAAGGATTGTAGAGAAAAAGCAGCACACAAGATGGAGAGGTGCCTCAGGGGTGAAGAGTGCTTGCTGGTCCTCCAGTTTCCCAGCACCCACAGTGGGTGGCTCATAGCTGCCTGTAGCTCCAACTGCAGAGGACCTTCAGGCCTCACCAGGCACATGCACACACAGAAATGAAGATAAAATAAATCTTTTTTAAAAAGATAAAGAAACAGAAAAGAAGCACGGTGCCATGTTGCCTTAAATTCTATTCCTTGATTTCAAAGTAAATTGCTCTGTGTCCTTGCTTCTGATGTGTTCTCCAACTTCAAAGCTCAATGCAGCAAAGAGACATGGAAAAGACATAGCCAGGGAAACGCCCACTTCTGTAACAGTTATGATACTGGGTTGTTTTCATTTTCTTAAGCTATGCTGTCGGTTTCTAAGGAGACAGGCCAGTGTCAATGCTTGTTACAGCTGGGAAGCTCAACAGAAGTGTTTGCCAAATGAAGGAAATAACCGCAACAGGATGTTCTTTTCACTCACATTACTCTAGACTAATTCAAAGAAAATGCATTGGAGCAACCATTGTAACTGTTTAAGAGATGCTCCACTCCAGGAAGCAGACTTGTTGACTAGTCAACCACAAGTCTCAGTGAGTATTAAGAATCAACCCACCCTCTCTGAATAAGAACAATTGTAAAATGATATGAACAGTACATTGAAAATTTCCAGGGAAAGACTAACCATGAATCACTTTTATCTTCTTTCCATGTAAGTTATTAACTATACATCAACCCAAAGTGAGAGTCAAAAGCCAATCTAGAATTAAGTATAGACCAAGAAACAGTATTACTTTGCTTGACATACTTAAATATTACTTATACGTTTAAAATATGTCACCTAAAAATTTAAACTTAACAGTTGACAAAAAAATGAAAAGATTCTGTACTTCCCCATCACCAAATACCACATTTTGTGAAAACATATTTTTTTTTCCAGTTTCTGGGTGGTACAAACCTAGAAGCCAGAAAACATTCCTTGCTTCATTCTTAAGGACTGATGAAATACATCTGCAAAAACAAACAGTTTGAAAAGCTGAGCTTGCCAAAAAATTATCTTGAAGTTTTCTTACTTCTTTAATATTCTTGAAGAGAATTCAAAGTGAAAGTCAGTACACTTTTTTTTTAAAATGAGAAATAGCTTCAGTAAAAGCATATTCACCCATGTACACCATCATAGAGTGAGGGGCGATGACACAATCTGACAAAAAACTGATCCCATAAGGCTGATTTATGATGTGGAACATTACTCACCACCCTAGGCAAGTAGCAATATCCTTCTGCTTTCCCTTTTAACTGGAATCTACACTGAACCCTAAAAAGAAAACATATTTTCTTCCAAAGTCTAAACATAATTTTTTATCAGCAGGCTATCTAATGAATTAAGTCAATCACTGGGCCACAATTTCAGTTTAGACGTCAGCAGTCAGAAGTTGTCAAAGCTAAGAAAGCCATTTCTGTTGTATCTTGCTATTCTGGACAAAATCTAATTTCCTGCCCAACCATGGAAGTCACATGGTGCCATACCAATGAAAGTCAAACTCTGGCAATTAAAAAGAAACACATACAATAACTACCATTCACCATTCTAAGGATCTAAAAAGAAAACACTACTAACCTTTAAAAGGAAAATATGATGAAGACTTCTAGATAAAATGAAAATAAGAAATATAAGACCGAGGATGGCTTTATTATTATTAATGAGGATGACTAAAAGGCATTTTAAAAATATGAGTTAAATTACAAAAGACAATAATGTGGAGGGAAAAAAGCTAGAGAGTGCCTAAAAGATCCCTAACTAGATTGTAGGGATCAGAGAAGAGAGGGCACAACGTTTCCCTGGGCTGGAGGCAGACATAAACCATGTGAGGAACATGCCCCATTAGATAAGAGTGGATCTGTGTGAGGTCCTGGAACATTCTGTGCTGTAATAATTTTAGCATTACAGAAATCATGAGGGCTAACTGATTAGTCTCTTTAATCCACATTGTATGTATATAAAATTGGCCAATACAGGATATGTAAAAAAAAAAAAAAATGAAACCAAAGTTTCAAAGAACAGAGTATTATACTGCATTGAAAAAATGATGAATAAACTGAAAAGAATTATGGTTTATGCTTTGTTTTTCATATAGTGTTCATTCAGCTTCAGAGTACTAAGGTCTAATTCCACGTCTTTATTACTGTAGTGTTTTATAGACTATTGAATCCGGGTTAGAAAAAACTCTAGCTATCATAAGCTTATGTTGGAGGAGGGTCTTTGAGCACTGCTTTCTCAGATGGTGATTTCACTGGCTTAAGATCTGGTTACTGCCCTGCCACAGGGATGGTTATGTATGTTGAACCATCTCTTGTATCAGTGTGATGTAAAGAATGCTCTTCAATTATCCCTGATTGGTTAACAAAGATGCTGAAGTCTGTGACTGGGCAGAAGACAGGTAGGTGGGGCTGAGGTTCCTGGGCTTGTGTCTGGAGACCACCATGAGGCAAGAGGAGGAGGGAACAGAGCATGTAGCAGGAGAGAGGACAGACACAGAGAGAAGAGAGAAGGAGGAAAGAGCTCAGAGGATGCACTAGGAGCACAAAGTCTAGGGAAGTGTGTCATGAGGACAGACTAACGGAGCAGAAGCCATGCTGGAGTCATCAGATTGGCAAGTGATTGGCTTTTATGTGGGTTTTAAGGGTAGTAGGATTAGAATAGCTCAAAATTTGCCCAGCATAGAGTCTACAGCTTGATAATAAATCATAGCCTCTCTGTGTCATGTAGTGGAGGATTTGGTTTCTTTAAAAACTCAGTTATGTTTTATAACATGTTTTTCTTTTAATCCCAGGTGAATGGGGCTGCTTTAGTTTGTCCACAGCTGCTAACTATGATTGTCTCCAGCTCTGCCAGGAGAGTGATCTTTGCCAGCTGCAGGTAGTTTAATTCTGAGGATTCTGAGAAGGTATAAATGCCAGAGCCAGGAGAGAGCCAGGACCCTCTTGGGAAGAAGATGGCTGGTGTTCCTCTCAGCTATTCCTGGTTGCTGTTGATGCAGTCTGATGATTGGACTTGCTAAGGAACTACATCCCTAACCAGCAGAATGTAGTAAAAAGATATACTTTTCCCCTTTCCCCTCTAACCTTCTTTCTCTCCTACCTAGCATTGGGGGGTTGGAAGGTATTAGGATGGATAATGGTTGGAAGAGAGGTAGAGGTATTAGAACCCAAATGAAACAGATTTAAAGATACATGCTAGAGTATCACTCATTGGGGAACTAGCTGGTAAGCAAAATTGCTGCTGTAAAACTTTCCTATATTAATATTTACACAATAATTAATTCCATATACCCCTTTAATTTGGCCACTGCTATATTTACAGCAATGTATATAAGATGCTTATGATGGTAAATTTTTGTCAACTTGGCTAGACTAAGGTGCTCAATTGTTTTGTTAAAGTCTAGGCTGGATCTTGATGTAGAAGCACTTTTTGGATGTGACTAACATTGGCAGTTAATGTCAAAAAAAAAAAAAAAAAAAGTCTCCACAATGTGAGAGAAGTTTATCCAATGGGTGAGGAAAGGAAGGAAGGTCTTCTGAGACCAAGAATTCTGCCTCCAAACTGTGACATTGAAATTCTGGGTGTATAGTCTTCAACAATAAATCTTATCTGCACTTCTAGCCTGGTAGCCTGCCCAATATACTTTACCTTGCCAATCCCCAAAAATGCACACGTCATTTCCTTAAAATCATTCTACACACACATACATCCCTCTTAGTGCTGGGATCCCATCTAGTTTGAACTTGTGCAGGCCTTGGAATGCTGTCATAGTCTCTGTGAATTTATAAGTGCATTGGCCCTGTTGTATCTGGAAGACACTGATTCATTGGTGTCATCCATTATTTATGGCTCTTAACATCTCTCTGCCTCCTCTACCACATAGAAAAGTGTTGGTTACTCCTATAACATCTGTGCCACTGTTGCATCAGTATATCTTACAGGAAGGTCACTGTTATATGTCTCAGGGTTTGTAGTTGGGAGAGATTGATGATGACCCTTCTCCTCTGGTAGTATGCAGACTGTCTTCTAGCACCATGAAAAGTAGTCAGTATGAGTAAAGCTTCTAGTTAGGTACCAGCTCAAACTCTCTATGTTCAATGACATATATAAGCGATGTCTTTGGCAACAGGACCTTATCATTAGGTTGTATAGAGTAACCAATAGCTTTGGCAGTAGTCTATGATACTTGGTGGTTCCATGGGTCCCCTTCAGCCAACAACTCAACAAAATGTAATCCTCCTAGCACTGTGAGTTTTATTTTGTGGCATAAGATGAAAGACAATAATTTTTTAAGACACAATGTTGGCAACACACAATGAACTGTAGACTTTTGATCTCATGTTCCTCGGTTGGCACAGTTTTTGTCTTCTTTGTCTTTTGGTTTGTTTTGTGAGGGGTGCTTTTGTAGGTTCCTTATTTTTATTGTTCTGTTTTTGTGTTTGTTTGAAAGAAAAAGAAAAATAACATAAAGTTGGATGGGTAAAGAAATGAGGAGTATTTGGGAGGAATTGGGGTAGAAGAAAACCATGATCAAAATATATTGTATAAAAATTTTTAATAAAAAAGTTTTTTAATATCATTATCTTAAAATTATATTGATTTATAATTGGAGGAAAACTTGTTACAATTTAGTTTTTAATCACTTAAAGGATCTATATTAAACAACATGGACAGAGCCTATTATAGTCCCTCACATGGTTATAGCTTTTAATTGTATACAGTGTTTAAAGAAGACCATATCCTCTGCAGGGGGACACTTAATTTGTATTTCCAATTTATATTTTTGAAGCTAATAAATGAATTTTATTTACAATTATAAAAAATATCACAAAAAAAAAAGAAAGAAAGAAAAGAAAAAAAGAAAGAAAGAAAGAAAATCGGTCAACAGGGAACAAGGGAACAGAAAATAAAGCACCAAACCCAGGAAGATTATAATGCTAGCAACCACTCAGTACATTTAATGACTGTCACCCATGAAAACTGAGGCCTAACATCTGTCAAAGAACAGAGGTAATTTATCTTGTTTTGGAAGTGTCATTTTGTCTTGAATTAACTTCAATAGAAGTATCATTTACTTACTGTACATTTAGCAAAGAGATAGGCACCCTAATTAAACAAAAACACATGATAATGTGATTTTACAAACAGTGTAGAATTTGGGAAAAAAAACTTAATTGAATAGATGAGCTGGGCGTGGTGGTGCATGTCTTTAATCCCAGCACTCGGGAGGCAGAGGTAGGCAGATCTCTGTGAGTTCGAGGCCAGCATGGTCTACAAAGAGAGTTCCAGGAAAGCCAAAGGCTATCACACAGAGAAATCCTGTCTCAAAAAAAAACAAAAAGAAAGAAAGAAGAGAAGAGGAAAAGAAAAGAGTTCAAAGTAGCTTCTAAGTATGTCCAACGCCAGTAAAGAATAAGGCACATGCCTTTATTCCTAGCACTCAGGAGGTGGAGGCAGGCGGATCTCTATAAATTCAAGACCAGCCTGGTCTACAAGGTGAGTCCTGGATAGCCAGGGCTACACAGAGAACCCCTGCCTAAAAATAAATAAATAAATAAATAAATATACAAATAAATAAATAAATCTGCATTGCAACCCATGGCTCCTATTCTAATCCCTGCTATTCATTTACTCAAGGACATTATTTACAAACAAATAAATTGGAACAATATCTTGAGCCCAAGACCCAGGATCTGAATTGTCTTCATGGGCATGGAAGTAAATTTTAAAAAAATTTTAGGACATTTCAAGTATAAGAAGAAGCAAACAGGTCTCCATTCTTGCCACCACAGGAGGAAAACATTTAAACTGCAAGAAAAATTCAACAATGTGACAGCTCAGAAAGAAAGCATCAACTGGATGTGAGCTCAACAAACAACTGCCGTCTGTGATCTCTGAGTGAGCATGGGGATGCTTTAAAAAGGAAGTTAATTGTTTAAGAGAATATACACATGCATATCTATGAAACAAGGAACTCTAAAACTGGCTTTCTTTTTAATAAGTATATTATTCATAATCGCAATTATATATTAAACCTTTACAAAGCCTTTATTACATGAAAAGCACAAAATTAACACAGGTTAAGTGTCCCTGATTCAATTATGTGGGACACTGGTTAACCTGAATTTATTGGCAGCTCTAAGAACGGAATTAAGTTTCAGAGGACTTTCTAGAAAAGGAATTTATAAAAGAACAAAACTATTTGGGCAGCATTACTAGGAAGGACACACCTGGACAGGTGACCTGAAATGACTTTAGAAAGAATGTGGAGGAGCTGGATACCAGGTGTGTGCCTGTGTGCAGGGGTTCTGTGTGGAAAGAGAAGGCAGCTCGAGCTACCTCAGAAAGGGAATGGAGTGTGTGTGTGGTGTGTATGTAAGTGTGTGAGTGTGTGTGATGTGGTGTGTGTGTAAATGTGTGTGTGAGTATGTGAGTGTGTGAGTGAGTATGTGAGTGTGTGTGTGTCTATGTGTGTGAGTGTATCTATGAGTGGGTGTATGAGTGTATGATTGTGCATGTGTATTATTGTGTGAATGTGTATGTATCTGTGTATGAGTGTGAATGTGAGTGAGTGACTGTGCAAGGTATGTGTATGAGTGTGTTTGTGTGTGTTGGAAGCAGATGAGAGGAGAGGAATGTGACTAGTATAAATTGCATAATAGGATATGTAAAGATTTTGGGAGGAATGGACAATAACAGAAAAGACCAGATCGCCCTGTCGGGACTCAGGCCTGTTCTCCACTGTAGACTGCTTACCTGTTTCTCTGTGGCTGACATCTCTGACTTACTTCCTCTAGTTGTTCACCATGCCTGAGACCAAAGGGGTCTCTAGTGCACGCACTCTCACATATATTTCTAAGGCAAGCTCTCACTATGTGGTCCTGGCAGGGCTGGAACTTACTATGTAGACAGGGCTGGCCTCAAACTTGCAGAGAACTGCTTTCTCTTGCCTCCTGAGTGCTGAGATTAAAGGCGTGTGCCATTATGTCAGGCAATCTTACAATTTTTTGACACAGAGGCCCACTTTATCTTATTTTCCCTGGAGCTCACTGTGTAGTCCAGGCTGGCTTCCTGTCTTGAACTCTGTCTCGGCCATTAAGTACAAGGATTACAGGCCTGCCCTATCATGTCCAGCTTCTAACACAGTTTTAGTTCAGCTTCCAGTTATAAGAATAATCAGCCTTTCACACGAACTCTGGTGCCTCTTATTTGGCCATGTCCCCTTGATGGGGAGGCCTGATGGCACTCAGAGGAAGGATAGCAGACTACCAAGAAGAAACTTGATACCCTAGCATCATATTCAAGGGGAGGAGGTCCCCATCAGTCACAGTCATAGGGAAGGGGAATAGGGTGAAAGCGGGAGGGAGGGAGGAATGGGAGGATGCACGGGATGGGATAGCAATTGAGATGTAATATGAATGATTTTATTTTTCAATAAAAAACATAAAAAGAAAGAAAGAAAAAAAGAAAGAAAGAATAATCAGCACAGCTCTTTAGACTGTCCCCACCACACCTGTCCAGATGCTTGAGCGTCCATGTCCTCTGACCTAAGAAAGCAAGGAAACTTCAGAGACATGTGTATAACTTGGAAGTCCAGAGCAGAAATCCAGAGTAAGCAGAAGAGGCAATTTCCACCAAGATCAACCAAAATCAAGAAAATGGAAAAACACAGTAAGAATGTTTAATGGGATGATCACAGAAAATGACTAGTAACACAAAAATCTGAAGAGAGGGAGTGAAAGAATGGCAAGTACTGAGAGACGAAGCAGAACCACAGTTATGTCACAAAACACACTACAAAGGAGGCTTGGGGGAGTGGCTCATGTCTTTTTAGTCTTAGAACTCTGGAAACAAAGGCTGGGGGTTCTTTCTGAGTTCAAGGACAGCCCAGCATGAACTGTGTACATAGTAAGACCCTATCACATACACAGTGCCAGTCTCTCTCTTTTTCTCTGCCTGCCTGCCCCCTCCTTTCTCTCTCTCTCTCTGTCTCTCCCTCCCTCCCCCCCCCTCTCTCTCTCACACACGCACACACACACACAGTTTCAGTCACTGGTGAAAACATGAAAATAGACAAGGCACAGAAGACAGATCCAAGATGCAAACACCAGGATTCTCAGAAACAATGAACACCACAGAAGCAATGATCACATAGCAAAACTATGAAGTAAAGATAAATATATGAGTGCTTGAATCAAAGGAACTAACCAAACACAAGACAGTTATAATGAGGAGAAACAAGACCATATTGTGAACTCTAAAGAAGCTACAGGCCCTAAGATAAGAGAAGAGATAACTTGCGTATACAATTAAATATCTTAATATTTGCACTTAAACTGGAATTGTACAATATATAGATGAATTATAAAAGCAATGCTAATAACATCAACAAATTAAAACAAATAAGCAAAAACTTCATGACAAGTTGGCAGGAAGGCTTTGGAGAAAGCTTTCTGCTCACTACCTTTAACAGCAGGATTTTTTTTTTCCGCCTTCCTTTTTATTGCATTGCAATGGTTATATTTGGGGGGGGGGGTTGATTTGTTTTTTGTTTGTTTCAATTTGGGGCTTTTTTTCCATCCCCCTTTTTCAGTAGTAGGAACTGAACTTATAGTCTCAGGCATTTTCTTCCAGGTTTTGGAAGAAAAGGACCCAGACTCTGTCTGTCTCAAGGGGAAAAATTTTAATCTGAGCTCTTTCCTCTTGCGGCCATCGCTGGATCGAAGCCGCCAAAATGAAGTTCAACCCCTTCGTGACTTCTGACCGGAGCAAGAACCTCAAACGCCATTTCAATGGCCCCTCTCACATTCGGAGGAAGATCATGTCTTCCCCCCTTTCCAAAGAGCTGAGACAGAAGTACAACGTCCGGTCCATGCCCATCCGGAAGGACGACGAAGGTTGTCCAAGGACACTACAAAGGCCAGCAGATTGGCAAAGTGGTCCAGGTATACAGGAAAAAATATGTCATCTACACTGAATGAGTGCAGCGAGAAAAGGCTAATGGCACAACTGTCCATGTGGGCATCCACCCCAGCAAGGTGGTCATCACCAGGCTAAAGCTGGACAAAGACCGGAAGAAGATCCTAGAAAGGAAAGCCAAGTCCCGACAAGTAGGAAAGGAGAAGGACAAATACCAAGGAGGAAACGATCGAGAAGATGCAGGAGTAGAGGCCTCTCACGCACAGCTCTCATTAAAGACTGTTTTAGTAGTAAAAAAAAAAAAAAAAAAAAAAAAAATCTGAAACTAAAAAGCAAAATCCAAAATCCTTAGTATTCTTCCTCTGATAGCGCAGGGTCACACAGCCATTTCTAGGTTACAGGCTGTTTTGTTTGTTTGTTTTTAATAATGAGCAAAATTTTATTAAATAAATGAATCTTATGATTTAACTTTTGTCATAATGGAGCTTTTACTACCAATAATAGTGTACAGGGGCCTTGGGAAATTGTTCCCTTGGTAAAGTGCATACTGAGCAAGCGGGAGGATCTGAGTGTGGATCCCCAGCATCCTCATTAAAAGCTTGGCACTGCTGTGCCTGTTAGCCCAACCTGTAAGGAGGTGGACACAGAAGAATTCTGGGAGCTCACTGGCTAGACCCTCTAGCCAATTGGTGTACTCCAGGTTTGGTGAGAAACCATCTCAAGGGAGCACGCATGGGCATGTGCACTTGCATACTGTATACCTCAAAACACACACACACACACACACACACACACACGCAGATTTGCAAGAAACATCAGTGTATAAGTGTTTAAATCAATTAGTATCTCATTTTAAGAATATGTTCCTTTAAAATGTAATTACAGATGAAAAAATTGCATGGTCTCAGGGTTTTGCATAGTCTTGCAAAATGCTCATGTCAAGTACAATAAAAATGGAAGTGTCTGACCAGCAGTTCTTCCATACACTTCCAACACTAGTGTCTCTGTCTCCCTCCCTGTCTGTCTCTGTCTATCTCTGTCTCTGCTCTTTCTCTGTTTCTCTCTCTCTCCCTCCCTCCCTCCCTCCCTCCCTCCCTCCCTCCCTCTCTCTCTCTCTCTCTCTCTCTCACACACACACACATGTTTTTCACAACACAAAATGAAACCCATTAAACAGAACAGTTTACTCAGTTGTACTTGGCGTGGTCATAGTGTTGAGGCAGCATTCTCATTAATCTTTGAAAAGTTCTCTTTGAATTTGCTTAACTGAAAACCAGGCTGGCCTTGAGCTCATAGAGATCTGTCTGCCTCTGCCTTGACAGTGCTAGGATCAAATGGGTGTCACCATACATGGCAAGTTTTCTTCTTTTGGGAACCACCTCATATTTTTTTTTCAATTAGGAATTATTAAAAATGGTTTATAGCCAGGTGTGGCAGTGCACACTTGAAATCCCAGCACTCAAGGAGGCAGAGGCAGGTAGATCTCTGTGAGTTTGAGGCCAGCCTGGTCTACAAAGTGAGTCCAGGACAGCCAAGGCTACACAGAGAAACAGGGTCTCAAAAAACAAAAAAGTTTATACTTAAAATATTTAATATCATATTTTTACCATGCATCTCAAAATATATTCTATAAGTTTAGCTTATGATACTCCTTAGCAATATCATAAATTTTAAATATTCAACATTAGCCTCACCTTCATATTTTATTTGACTTTTAGCTTATCAAGGTTTAGTATCTGGCTGGGCATGGGGTGTACCCCTTTAATCCCAGCACTTGGGAAGTAGAGGTAAGTGGATCTCTGTGAGTTCCTGACCAGCCAGCTCTACAAAGTGAGTCCAGGGTAGCCAAGCTACAAGAGAAACCTTGTCTTGAAATAAAACAAACCAAAACAAAACAAACCGAAACACCAAAGGTTTAGTATCTGTAGTATTACTACAACAATTTAATTTTTTACATTTAATCAAATGGGACTTTTGGTAGGAGGAAGGAAACTAACATCTTTTCAAGCAGTTTCAGTGTTCTCAGCACTGTTGACTGAATAATCCATCTTCAGTCATAGAATAAATACCTTGAATTAGGGTATTTTTCTATTTTAAATGCTTGTATTTGTATTACATTAAATGCTAAAATTCATGTAGGATTTAAAGTGTTTAACTCTTCTAGGGAAATTTTAGAAGTGTCTAAGAGAATGATCATCAGTTAAGGTGCATAAACAGTAAAGGATAAGATCACATTTCAGGGTTGTTTGGACCAATGGCTTACGGACCTAATGAAACCCTCCTTCTTCTCCTCTCACATCTTCCAGCTCTGCCCTCTACTGGGACAAGATTCCCCTCATGGATATAGGATGGCCGTGGAAGCAATGTGGACTGATATGTCCTCAAACCTTTACCTGCTGAGTCCTTCTGGTCACCTTTTGTCTAATATTTTTAATTTTTTTTCTAGCTTACAATTATACAGACACTGCAACTTTTTTGTTCATATTTTCAGTTTTGTTGTGGTAGAAGGCTTATTAACCAATATAGGACATGTTTTATTTAACAGTTAATTTGTTTAAAAGTAAACATTTGGGGCCAGCAAGATGGCTCTGCAGGTCAAGAATAAAGATGCTTGCCACTTGAGCCTGACTGAACTCAATTCCTGATCTGAATTTGATCCCCAGTGGAAGGAGAGAATAACTCTCAGAAGTGGTCCTCTGACCACTATACACAGCATAGTACCTGCACACACATACCAATAAATAGATAAATGTAATAGATGATAGACAGACAGACAGACAGACAAAAGTTAACATTTGCCAAATGTTGTGGTACCCCTGGTAATCCCAGCATTTGGGAAGTGGAAACAAGGAAGGATTAGAAATTCAAGATAATCCTTAGCAACACAGAGAGTTCAAGGGCAGCCTAGGGTACATGAGATTTTTGTTGTCTCCTCCTCCTATGACAAAAAGGTCAACATTTAAATGTAGGCCATTTGTGGGCCTGAGTTAATATAACTCTTCAAACTCTACAATTGTTAGGGAGATATCTAATCCAGAGTTGTATGAGTCCCCATTCACAGCAGGACTCAAGAGCAAATGTCAGGGTGCAGTGGTGGTTGACAGTCCAGTTATATCCAATGTGGTCTTCATTCTACTGGAGTTTAACCTCGGGCCAGGGCTGGATGGGCGGTTAGCATGGTAGCAATTAAGATGAAACTCATCATACTGATCCTCAGGCTGGTACTGAATCACACAAGTTTATATGAACTCTTATTACTTTTAATAATTGTTCAGTTCGATCTTGTGAGGCCTTTAGATAGATGATGCTATACAGTGACAACCTGCCTCCTGCATTATAAAATGTATTGCTTATGCTGCATTTTATTGCACTTGAATCTCCAACCCCAGGTAAACGGCAGTGATGACCTTTGTTAGCCTGTTGGATTTCGCTTTAACAGTCATCACTAAACACCATGTTAATGTTCCTCATCATTTCTATATGGAGTCTTTCCAAAGCCCTGTGGCCAGGTCTCAGGCTCTGGTGAACTTGGGCGTGACCAGCACCACAGACAAACAATAATATAAGAAAATACAAAACCAGAAAGCTTGCATTTTGTTAAACTTTAAACAGCATCACTGCCAGTTAAGACTATGTGACCAAATGCCTGCTTTGTTCCTCTAAGCAAGAGACAATCCTGGACAGGTGGGATTGTTAGACAGAATGTAGTGGCCAGGAATTTTACCTTATGTTTTTGTGCTTTTATTGTTTCTAGGTGAATGACAGAAGTTTATAGTGAGCAAAAAGATGAATATTGTAACGAGATATTTTATACATGTATTCAATTGTCAAAGAGTAAGTTTTTAACTAAAGAACTTTCAGTAATCACATAAGTAAGTATTTAGGCTTTCATTAGAGAATGACTGAGATTTTAAGGTTTATGACTGGTATTAATGCATTGAATTTATTGCAAGGTTGGGCATGGTGGCACACGCCTGCAGACTTAGCACTAGAGGAGGTGAAGGCAGGAAAGATTTCTTTGAGATTGGGGTCAGTCTGTGTTACACAATGAGTCTGAGGCCAATATGGACAACATAGCAAAACCCTGTCTAAAAGAAAACAATTTTTTTCACAGCTCTAGGAAACATTCAGCATACTATGTGCATCTTAATGGGGTGGACAACTGTCAGCACTGCTCAGGGGAAAGATGGCTGTGTGAGTCATAAGCAAATAAGATCAATAATCAGATGAGACTGGCACATGGTAAGTGCTCAATAAATATTTGATGAGTTAATTGATTAAAAGATGTATAGGACATTTCCCTGAAGTCGGGTCACCAGGGAATGGCTATTCCAGAATTTAGATTTAAAGTCATATAATAACTTTAAGAAGGATTAATGGGAAGCTATTATTTATTTGGTGCCTGGCAGAAAATAATGATTATAATGCTATGATTTTTCTATAATTTAATTCTATAACTACTATTAATAGGAATTATTAGTTATTATATCCTCATTGTCTCTTTGTTAGGCTGTCACAGTATTCAGAGACACTGAGGACCTTCCAGAAGGTCATGAAGTTGGGCTTTAAATCTAATTATCTTTCAGCTCATGAAAACATGGTACCTTCTAGAACATATACCTCTTCCATCCCATCCAGAGGGCCTGCTGAGTTTATTCTCTTTTATCACCCTATTTCTTTTCTTTTGGGGCTTATGGCATGACTCTTTTGAGAGCTTCTGTTGCTATGAATTAGTGTTTTTTTCCCCTACAGCCATATCCTGGTGCTCTTAGTATAGTAAGTTCTTGAATATATGTGAATGAATGAATGAATGAATGAACGGACGGATGGGTGGATGGATGGATGAATGAATCTATTCAAGTCTATCTGTAATACTGAAGAAAGGTTTACCTAAGAAAGAGGTGGTTATTGTATAAATAATCGCTCCATGCCCACATCTCTGTGGTATCCCCACCTTTGCCCCACAATCAAATATCTAAAAGCTTGTCCCCATTGTGAAGGTATTTGGAGGTGACATCTTTGAGATGTGATTAAGAGAAGTAGATGGTGTCCCTGGGAATGGAGCTGTAACTCTACAGAATAGGCCACAGGAAGCTCCAGCACCAACAGGAAGAGTTCTCCACGGAGGGATGCAGGTCCCTTACTCTGCTGAAACCTTCATCCTGGGATTTTTAGCTTATAGAATTATAAGAAACAAATTTCTGTTATTTACAAATCACCTAGTCTGTGGTAGTTCTATCAGCCCATAAAGATTAAGAAAGATTTTATAAGGAGTCAGAGAGTGATGAAGAGAGCTTGTGTGCTAGGTCATGGGGTTGCTTTGTTCTAGCTTCCTGTTTCCTTAGAAAACTGTTTTTTAGTGTTTTTAACTGTGGTGCTGTTCTTTTGGAAGATGTATGAGAAGCCAACGATATATCTTTCAAAGCCTTTCCATTAAATGCTTTCTATTTTTTCTAAATACAGGAATACAAAAGGGTCCTGTTAAAACAAAGCCTTGCCTAGTAAAAATAAAAAAGATATTGGATACAAGTTTTTTAAAAAGTTTATTTACATCAAGATCTTAAAGTGGCAGGTTTAGAGGAGAGGCAGGGGGAGAGAGAGAGAGAGAGAGAGAGAGAGAGAGAGAGAGAGAGAGAGAGAGAGAGAGAGAGAGAGTTGGGAGTCAGCCTTGTTTTATTCTGTGGCACTCTTAAAATGATCAATTGTTTTAAAAAATTATGCTATACAAAATAAATTAGATGGAACAAAACAAATCCCCTGTTAGTATTGAATAAACAATTTGAGGTAAATGATCAACCCATAATAAGTCATGTTTTAAGAAGATGTTATTCGGAGTTTTTAATGGCATAAGTGTTTGATATGTTGTGATAACAATCAGTACAAAAATTATAGGTAAAAGTCAAAGTCGGTGGCACATTACTGTAATCCCATTATTTGGAGAGTGTAGGAATATGGTCCACAAATAGAATCATGCAGAAGGAAATTCTAAGTGCTTATAAAAACAAAACAAAATCCCAAGAAAACAAGACAAAAATAGTCTTGTGACCTCAATTTCTTCAAAACTCCAGAATTGTTCTTAGAATGTGCTTTTTTTCCTCCTCCTAGGTGTAGTGGATAGAAATGAGTTTGCTTTAGATTATCTGTTACAACTCGATATTGTAATTTATTTGTCTGTCTCATGCGACGTGTCGTTGTTTTGGACACTTCACTCCTGTGACTCTTAACCCTCAGAGGATAAATTGTCTGGTGCTCTGAATGAAGTGGACATCGAGTGAAACTTTAGTCTGCCTTATTTTTAGGCTGTACTCTTTAAAGTTCACACCAACAATGAGAGTGGTAAACAGGAAGGAAGAAGGATCAAGAATTCAAGAATTTTTTTAAAAGTATAATTAAATAATAGGACCAGGTGGGGAGGCTAGTAATGCCAGGATTTAGGTGACTGAAGTAGGAAGATTGAGAGGTTGAAGCCATCTGGAGCCATGGTCATATAAATTGCATTCATAGGAGGTTTACAAAATGGGGAATGCCTTCTGTACATCTTTATGTCAGTCACAGGTCTGACAGGGATAGATGGCACATCTGGTCCAAGTGACAGAAGAGCAAACTACTTGCAGAGCTATGAACAAGGGATAAAGACAGTTGAAATAAAGAATCCCAGGGCTCACAACAGTGGTGATTCATTACCACTTCTAGGCCTGAAAGAGCAAGGAGGGACTAACAGCCTGAAGGAATATTCTAATACTGTGTGGCTACAGACAGCAGAGGGCCTCATGCCAGGTGCTACAGATTTGGTAGTATGGTGCCTCTCTCAAACTCCACCCTGGAAGGAGAGTGTTAGAAACAAATACCTCTGTCTTTCTATTCTCCCACTACCTGATCAGTGGTTTTCCTGGGTAGTGTTCAATTGGTAGGCATATGATAAAGTGAATCCACTGACACAGTCCACGGAGGTCATCCTTCTAAGACAGAGCTGGTGGGAGGGAGGGTGGATATGGAGAGGCAAGTAGAAAACACACAGCACAGTATTTAGTAAAAAGCAGTATTATAATTATAAAATGTAAGCGTATGTATAGCATAGGTCAAGTTTAGAGGTTTCAGAGGGGTTCTAACCACATGATCTTGCTCCTACAATGTTAGGTCTAGTTTTGGTAAGTTTTACATACAAGACGAATGCTATGATTTGAATTTGTCCCCTCCAAAATCCAGGCATTACAACTTAAGAGCTAATGTGATGGATAATGCTCAGTAGTTTGGAAACTTTAACAAGCAACTAGGCTCCTCCCTCATAACACAAGAGACTGTGTGCAGCACTTAATGTTCTTGGCTTTTTCCTTCTACCCTGTGAGGACACTGTGATCCCTTCCTTCAGAGGACAGTGCAACAAGACTCTACATTAGAAGCCAAGAGTAAGCCCATCAGAATACAGAGCCTGTCATAAGCTGCTCTTGCACTTCACAGCATCCCAAATGATGAGAAAATACACTCAGTTCTTTACAAATGACTCCACCATACGTATTTAATGTTTCAGCACCACAAATGGAGTCCAGCAATGAATCAAAGCACTTCAAAGAACAAGAGCATTGGGCTTATGTATGGTTTGAATGACAGACAGCTGGGTGAGAAAGTTCCTGGTAAAGTCTCAAAAGGGACCCTCAAACATGGAGTGTTACAGCACAAGACACGGAAGGCAGAAGAGTACACATGTACACCCCTCAATACCAAAGATTGCCATGGTTAATCAGAACTGTTTTTGAAAACTGGTGGAGTAGTTGAAGAGCCATTAATAACCACTTGGCCAACGCAAATGATAGCATCAGAAAGAAGAAGGCTAAGAGAGAAAGGTTTTCCTTGGTTCACACCCCAGAAAGAGGCAACAATCACTTAGCAAATCTTTCCCAAGTTTTCATCTCTTTGTGTGTGCATGTATATGTCAATCTGTGTGCATGTGCATGTACTTGTGTGTACAGACATGTGAAGGCCAAAGATCAACACTGGGTGTCTTTCTTGGTCACTCTTCATTTTAGTTTTGAGACAGGATCTCTTTCTGAACCTTGAGCCTGCCAATTCATCTACACTGGGTGACCACTGAGCCCTTGGGATCCTCCTACCCACCCCCCAGCCCTGAGTTCCCAGGTGTGCCTGACTGCACCAACTTTTTAATGAGTCCGTGGGATCCAGTCTCTATCATTTGGCTTGTATGGTAAGCACTTTACCAACCTGGCCAGTTCTCTAGCCCTAGCTTTCATCACTAAAGTACCTCAGAAAAGATGCAACTGGGTGGGAATCCATTAGGATAAGATGTAAAGCTGCCAACATGCAAGGCCCTTGAGCTACAAACATACAGTACAGGCAATAAGAGATTGATGATATTCTGATTCACACTCCCTTTTCTACTCAAAAGCATCCTGTCCCTTCTCCAGCTGTGGAAGCTAAGCTAATGGATTTGCCCCATTCCCTGCAAGAGGCTGTACACACCCTAGTGCAACATCAACCAGTGTGGCCAGTGATTTGAGGAGAAGGAATTCCAATGCGAGGTGTCACTTCAGCTGCTAAAAATGTATTTACAATGCTCATGATCACACTAAACAACTTTAACCCTAAGAGCTTTGCCTAAAAAAGCACTTGACTTCTGTGTTTCAGCTCTTTGAAAACATTTATATATAGATTTTTAATGACCATGCTTGGAGAAGATATGAGTTTTTAAAACCAATATTCCAATTAGTACAGGGAAAAAAACCTTTATCTTTTAAAAAAGAAAACAAGCCTTTCAAAAGAGGAGAAAGAAGTGTAATTAGAAATGCATGAAGGACTAAAAGGCTGTTTTTAACTTGTTTCCTAAGAAACCCGAAATAGAACTGACAAGTACAACTTCCAAAAAAGCTTAGATCTACTTACTCTATTATTAAATTTTCCAGTTCAAAATTTTTAGAATCACTAATTTAAGGAAAGGGGAGCATTCCCTGGTTAATTTTGTTTGCAATGCTTCTACTCATGGAAGCCGATCTTTATGAACAAATAGACTATCAGGCTGTTCTTAAATAGGTGAACAGCACATTCAACAACCACAGCTATACTATAATCCATGACATCCGGCTAATGCCACTGCAATGGCAAATAATAGACTTTGGAAGATAATTGTTCTTTGTTTCTTTTCTTTCTTTCCCTTTCTTTCTTTCTTTCTTTCATTCTTTCTTTCTTTCTTTTGAGACAGGATTTCTCTGTGTGTAGCCTTGCCTGTCCTGCAGTTACTTTGTAGATCAGGCTGGCCTTGAACTCACACAGCTCCGCTTGCCTCTGCCTCCTGAGTACTGAGAGGCAGAGGCAAGCACCCGGCCTGAACATAGTAGTTCTTGGCAAGCAAGTTTACTTGATAAAGGGGATATATACTCAGTCATCAGGAATGAAAAGTCTTAGTGGAGTTCTACTTAACTCAGGTTTATACCATTCTCTAATGTGTTGCTGCAAACTGGGGAATTTTATGATTTTTGAAAGGGTCTGTATTTGGGGATAGACAGAACAGATATGAAGGAAAGCTTGCATGAGCCTTTAGGAATATGAAATCAGCCTATGGACCTCACAATAGCCCTCAAACATTCATGCCATTGACAGGCTACAGACAGAGAGTCAATGTGAAGTTAACGAGGACAGATACTTCCTCTTAACTTACTAGTACATGACCTGTAGCACACAAGGCACCACACAGGAGGCAGCTTAAAACCTGTCCTGCACAGAGACCTCCAAATGTCCTTTCTATCCCGAGAGAGGCAGCTGCACCAGTGAATCCTGGTTTTTCCTCCCACGGGACTGAGGAGTCTCTCACAGCTGTGGCAAAGCATTGACTGTGTCAGTCAGTGGAGAAGTACTGAGTCCTACAGCACGTTCTGCAGGAGTCCCCAGGCTCAGTAAGATACAGAGACCAGGACATAAGCCATATCAATCCTTCCCATGCCTACCCAATCCTAAACATTCCTTCTCAATTCCATCTGTAGAAAAATGTGGGGGGTGAGTGGGAACGGACAAGCTTTTAATGACCCTCCTGCCTCAGGTTCCCAAGTGCTGGGATTACAGATGCCACCACTGCCTACCATCGGTTCCCTATTCCCTGTGGAACCATGTCATATCCTCTGCCCTTGAGACTTCATAGTCTAGCTGGAGATGTGAACAGGCTTCTAACACCTGAGATTTGTGGTTTACTGTGGGATGTACACTGCTTTAGTAAGTATTTTTGTGACGGAATCTGGAGATGACGCTTTCCCTATGACCTATAATTGGCAACCATGTATCTTCAAGTACTAGTAAATTCTCAAAGGAAGACTGAACAATATAAGCCAGAATCTTCCTTGTGGCATCTCAGAGGAATAATGAACAACTGTAGCTCTTCCCAGGCTTTAGAGAAACAAGAGTAACCTACACAGGCAGATGTGAAAGTGCCTTGTCTTAGGGAACATGACATTTCATGTAATAAGCAATACATAATCCTACAACTCCAAACTGTGGGGCTTGGGATATGGCTCAGCAGTAAGCATTTTCCGTGCAAATGTTAAGAACCTAAGTTCAGATCTCAAACACCCATATGAAAAGCCAGGTACAGCAGCCTGTGTCTAGAGCTCCCAGATTTGAGGAGAGCTTAGGCAGACTGCTGAAGCTTGCTACACAGAAGCCTGGCAGCACTTTTGAGCTCCGTGGTCAATGACACTATGTCTCCAAAAATACAGTAGAGAGCAACTGAGAAAAATAATCAATATTGACCTTTGGCCTCAACATACATATGCAACATGTACAATGAAAAATTTAAAAGATCATTCTTCTTTTACACTTGTGCATTTATTTGTGGTTTTTCTGTTCTGTGTCTGTGTCTATGTATAAGTATTCCCTCATGCCCACATCCATGTGCACTCATCACAGTGCACACATGGAGGCCAGAGTACAGCTTATGGATGTTGGTTCTCTCTGTTCACCATGTAGCTATTGGACAGGGATAGGGAGCTCCTGTGAGTCCATGTGAGCTCAGAAACCCACAGTTGGTCAAAGTGCATAGAATAAGTGTCGGCGGAGTGTTTGGTCATATATGGGACTCTACATCATACCTTCTCTTCTCAAGACCAGGGCGACATTTCAGAAGAGGGCACAGAATGACTCTAAGACCAGAGGTTTGAGAGGACTAGACTAAGACAGTGTCTTCTGGACATGACTGGGCTCATCTACTCATCAACTCGTATAGCTGTAGTTGTCTGCATAAGACCTGAAAATATCAAACCACCCAACATTCTTTGATGGAGGGGTGTCTTAGTTACTCTTCTATTGCTATGAAGAGACAGTATGATCAAGGTGATTCTTAAAAACAGAAGCAATTAATTGGGGGCTGGCTTACAGTACCCGAGGATTAGTTCATTGTTATCATGGTGAGAGGCAGACAAGCATGGCCCTGGAGCAGGAGCTAAAAGCTTTACATCCTGATTCACAGGCAGAAGGCAGAGAGGGACACTGGACCTGGTGTGGGCTTTTGAAACTTCAAAGTTCACCCCCAGTGACACAATTCCTCCAACAAAAACACACCTCCTAATCCTTCCCAAACAGTCAATCAACTAATAACTATGCATTCAAATATATGAGCCTATGGGGGCCATTCTCAAACTACCACAAGAGGGGAGGGACTCATGAGCCTCATCTGATTATTGATACTTGATGGTTTTTGGAGGAGGCCAAACTTTCTTTACAGTTTGGCCTCTGATAGGTTGACTACACTCCCAGTGATGGCCCCACACCCATAAGCTTATGGGCAACACAAATTGGACACCATAATTCATATAAAAGAGTACAGAGAGTGAGGAAAAGTAGAGGAGATGGATCTGAGAGGGTTTAGAGGGAGGATTCAGGGAGGCCATGAACAAAATACATTGTATGGATGTATACATTTCTCAAAAAAATTAATAAAACATTACATTAAAATATAATTTACGAAAATGTTAAAGACTGCCCTCAGGAGAGGACATGAACATGGAGGCAGCACTGCAGCATGAAATGCAGCTTCAATACTGCTGAAAGAGTGCCCACACTGCAGCGGGAAGAAAAGTATCTCCTGAGTGCTGCAGTAGGCTGTGTTTCTGCAACAAGTCAGGTTCAGTGGCTCTTACTCAATATTTCCCATATGCATGTAAAGTTCATTCCTGGATGCCACTTTTATGGTGCATAGCCATTCTCCCCTCTCTTTGAATATCCAAATTTTACTACTATCCTAAAGCCTGAGCCAGATTCCACATCTTAGACTTCTTCAACCCTTAGCTAATCTCCAGTTCATGGGCATTCTCATGATTCCTTACTATCCGGCAAAATACTGGTAATTAGCGTTTACAGTCAAGGACCCTTGATTGGACACAACTTGGCTAGTCAAGGACACTGTAATCTCCTCAAAGTTAAGGACTTTGCCATTTTTGTTATAAGTACTTCCTAAAGCTGTAGTGCAATACTTTAAATGGCAAGTGCTCAATAAATAGTGAAAAATCAATGAATGGTTCCAAACATTTATAAAACTCCTCTTTTAGTCTGAAAGTATCCCCTAAGCCTCAGGATCTTCTCCCTTAGCTCATAATGGTATGAATTGGTTGGATTCTCACTTTTAAAAAATTATAATCTTTATGTGCTTACTGCTGGTTAATAACAGACTTGGATCCTCCCAAACAATCTCTTGTTGTACCACTCAGTAAGGGTGAGTCAGTTTAAACTAGACAAGTGAACATTATACTGCAAAAAGTGTTTTGTCCTACTGATAGCTGCCTGATAAAACACCACATTTCTCAACTTCCCTTGAAGCCAGGCAAGACCAAGGAGGCTTCATGAAGCAATCATTTTCACTCCTCACTTGACCCCCTATGAAGGGTTTCAGGCATCTTTTCCCACTGTTAGTTGGCTCAGCTTCCCACAGGCTAGGGTATATGGACCCTCACTAGGTGCATCAATAAACATAGTCCTGCCTATGAAAGGTCAGTTGCCTCTTTTCTGTCTTCTGGAACATCTGGAACATAAGGCAGCTCCAAGTCCCCTCTGGGACCTTTTAATTTCTTCATTGTCCTTGCCTACACCTGGGATCTGACCAAGTTCACTATATAAGCTAAACAATCACCAATTTACCTCTGGCTTTTATGGCCTCTATCTCTATGAGTGATACAACTCATGGAGATGGGGCCTCTAGCTTTACAGACTTTATTGGTGTTCTGTGTAAACCCAGTCTGGGACCCTGAGTAGGTCTAGCAAGGCCACTGGTCTCTCCTAGACAACCACTTCTTTTCACTCTTCATGTCTGCCCTTCTCGCCTCTCATTTTTTTCTGTCTCTAACACAGTCTAACCTTCTAGGCAGGAGGCTATGTTCCACTCAACAAGACCAAAGATAGCCAAAATGAAAGACATGGTAACATGTGGGACATAAGTTGGAGATACCACAGTTTAGGTCTCACGGGCTCACAGGAGCTCCCTCCCCATATCTCGTTTTGAAACTCACTTGTTTGAAAGTACCTGGCCCTTTTCACAGGCTGTGAGAACTTTTGCTCTGAGAATTCTGGGAATTTTCCTCTGGACAGTGTGACAAAGCTTTCCATAGTCACTGCAGTCTCCTGACCCTTATTTTCCAGGCATGTTTGGCCAATATGACACTCTGTGGACCCTTCTATTGCTGAATTCTGACCTCTGTTTTACCTTGGTTGTGAACCCATCATGTTTTCCAAATTGTCCCATTCCAAAAGACACATTCTTATCTTGGCTGCAGTCTAATCCACAAAAGCTCCATTTGAGAGACCTCATACCAGGTTCCCTTGTTTAGCTATAAGTCCAAATCTAGTCTCAGTAGACATTGGACAAATGGCCACTGTTGGCCCAAATTCAGAATTTTTTATTTTAATATCTAAATGGATTTAGAGGTCTTCATAAAATGGAATCTTATATGGTCTGTGCTACCCCTTCTCAATATAATGCTCAGCTCAATGCAACCTTTCTCCTCCCTACCACTCAGCTCCAGCTTACAACTGCACCCAGAGCCACAATGCTCTACTGGGTCCAAGCCTTGATAGTCATGCTTTTACCTTTCCAATTCCTAAAAAGTTTGTAAATCCTCCATCTGCAGACACACACAAACAGGTTATGAATACACAGATTCAGTTCAATCTTATGGAGAGTCTTTTGAGTGTAGATAATGTCAGAAAATCATTACATGGTGTTTTACTAAAGTGGAAAGCTGACTCTGGAGATGGAATTTGGCTTGCCCACCTTGTACTTAAGGAAGTTTGTCTAAAAGTTTCCTCTGAAGTCCCTATCCTGACTCTGACAGGAAGAAGGAGAACAATATGTGCTTAAGAGCAGCTAAAAGGTAAACTACTTTTTTTTCTCTCTCTGTTTTGTGTGTGTGTGTGTGTGTGTGTGTGTGTGTGTGTGTGTGTGTGTAGTCACAAATGTTTAGTTCTCTGACTATTCTACCTTCTTCTTGGTTTTGTTCACAGAAACTGTTCTCCCACTCAAGGTCAGCCTTTGCTGAAATGAAAATTTTATTACAGGATCTATATAAGATCATTGGTTGTAAAATTTCAAGCAGAAAAAAAAAGATGTTAGCTTAAAAATTGTAATAAAAAGGTTAATAATTAAATGTGTATAATTTAATTTGCTACAATATATTATATTTGTAACTTTGGAGGAGAAAAATGGATGTGCTCAATGGGCTTGTCATACCAGGGAGTTGGGCTCCCTGAGAGTAAGAGTAAGCATGTGGCTTAACATCACCCTGGCTAATGACCTAATCAGGATGATAGCAGCCATGGTACTTCACCACCATCTGGGTTAATGACCATAGGGGGAAAAAAAAAAAAACTATGGCAGCACTCATAGAACTTCTAGTTCTAATAAGCCCACTGCTTATCACTGTATCTCTTTTTAAATTAGACCAAGGTGGCAAGACCAATGCCCCAAAGACATTTTGGCTAAATATAAAATTTGTATGATGATTTTGTCCGGAGAGTAAAAAATATGCACAATGTTTATGGTAAACAGAACTAAGAAACAGTGTATGTTTAATGATTAAGTTTTATAAATTTCTAATGTTATAATGATTTGTTCATGCTAACAGAAACTGACTTAAAGATATATGTCCAACCACTTATGTCTTTGCTAACTTTAAACTTTAGCTATTTGGAGAAACTGAGTCATATTAAAAACTGGTATTTTGTAAAAGTACGTGCTAAAAAGATCAGCAAAATGAGGTTTTAGTCTCTCATTGATTGTATTTATTGTTTAAAGTTTATTTTGATACTAAAGTTTATTTGATACTAAAATTATAAATTTTAAGGCTTAAAGTTAACAGGGATACAATTATGAAATCTTAATATTATAAATTTTAAAAAGTTACTAACATATAAACTGTTAAGATAATTAAGATATACAAGGTAATGAATGGTCAGTCATCCTATAAATAATTAAATTCTTTAATGTACTCAGAACCATGTTTGGAGTCATGCTAAGTACAAATGTAATTTACTTACAGAGCCAAGCTTGAAGGAAAAGACAATTTATATATCTTATTATATAGTCTTCTGTGTATATTTTCAGCATTAAGCCTAAAGCAAGCAACTCAAAACAAAGTTTAATGTAAAAAAATGTAAATGTAAAGTTTAATGTAAAAAAAATTTGAAATCAGGTATATATAAAAACTGGTTATGAATGCTTGAGTGAAAATGATTAATTTTACAATACATTTGCATGGCAGGATGTCTCCAGGCCCAAGGAGGTGACATCTCACCTTAGTAAGTTGCACACTCTCCTCATTACAGGATAAGGATGAATAGAAAATAAGACCTGCCAAAAGTCTGCTTCTTCTGCTTCCAGCTTCACAGTTCCAACCAGTATGCCTGTGTAGGCCAAACCAGAACAAACTCCTCCTTATCTGTAGAGAAGATGAATTACTTCACCTGTCTCACATGACAGGAGGATGGATTTTCTTGCCCAGAGGAGGATCTTAAGAGTCTGCACCTATATCCTAAATGTCTCAAACAGAGAGACAGATAACAATTACTCTGTGCTCAGTGTCTCTTGAACTGACATAGGAAGATGTTGTGAACAGGGAACCCTTGGACCTCAGCCCACCATCGACCTGCATGCTAGTTCAACTGGTCTTGTCCTTACACTGCCATTCAATTCTTCCTCTAAGCAAAGGTCTATAACACAGCCATGCATGTTCTTTGATTAAGAGGTTGCCAGATACTTTATCAACAAACTACAGCTTTGAGAGTTATTCAGACTATCCAAGCGGTGTCTTTGGAACTTGGCTAGGCAATCCTATAAAAATGACTCAAATAAGATTCTATTTCTCTTTTAAATTGTCAATTATATCCTGATTTTACCTGACTTCTTCTTACATAGCTTCCCCTATACCCAATGGCTCTCATAATATAATACCTCCATTTATTCCATTCCCCCCCTCCCGATATATCTACAAAAAGACCTCCTACATGCTGTTGAGAAACTAGCTACAAGGGACTCTCACCCCCTTCATCCCAGGCCAAACACATTTGTTTGCATTAGTCTTCGATTTTCTCCTGTTCCCTTCCTTCCACGTTCTGTAGCTCCCTGTGGTTACTGATAACTGACTGTGGCTACTGAATGTTGTTTGGGTACAACATTCCTGAGTGGGATTAGCCATTGTCACCCAGAATCAACTCTACAGCCACTTCCTTTTATTGGCTCACTCTGTCTCTCCCACCTCTACTCCCCTCACCTTCTTCTCAGCACCTCATGGATCCTTCTCCAAAACTGACCATATACTTGGTTCATAAAGCAAACTTCAATTGATACAAGATCAAAATAACCCCTTGCATCTTTTCTGACCACCATGGATTAAAGCTGTAACTCAACAACAAAAGAAATGACAGAAAGCCTACAAACTCATAGAAATCCAACAACTCCCTACTTAATGACATCTAGGTCAGGGACAAAATAAACACAGAAATTAAAGACTTCCTAGAATTCAATGAAAATGAAGGCACAGCATACCCAAACTTATGGGACACAATGAAAGCAGTGCTAAGACAAAAGTTCATAGCACTAAGCACCTTCATAAAGAAATTACAACTTAACAGCACACATGAAACATCTAGAACAAAAAGAAGCAGATATACCGAAGAGGAGGAAATGACTAGAAATAATCAAACTCAGGGTTGAAATCAATAAATCAGAAACAAAGAAAGCAATTCAAAGAATCAACTAAGAGCTGGTTCTTTGAGAAAAATCAACAAGATAGACAAACCCTTAGCCAAAGTAACTAAAAGGCAGAGGGAGAGTATTCAAATCAACAAAACCAAAAATGAAAAGGGAGACACAATGACAACACCAAGGAAATCCAAAGAATCATTAGATCTCACTTCAAAAGCCTATATGCCACAAGATTTGAAAATCTAAATGAAATGAACAATATTCTTTTTTTCTTTTCTTTTCTTTTTTTATTTTTTAAATTTTTTATTAATTTATTCTTGTTACATCTCAATGGTTGTCCCATCCCTTGTATCCTCCCATTCTTCCCTCCCTCCCATTTTCCCCGTATTCCCCTCCCCTATGACTGTTCCTGAGGGGGACTTCCTCCCCCTGTATATGCTCATAGGGTATCAAGTCTCTTCTTGGTACCCTGCTATCCTTCCTCTGAGTGCCACCAGGTCTCCCCCTCCATGGGACATGGTCAAATATGAGGCACCAGAGATGAACAATATTCTTGATAGATACCACTTACCAAGACTGAATCAAGATCAGGTAAACAAATTAAAACATCCTATATCTCCTAAGGAAATAGAAGCAGCCATCAAAAGTCTGCCAACCAAAAATGCCAACCAAAAATGAGGCCAGATGGCTTCAGCATAGAATTCTACCAGACCATCAAAGAAGATCTAATACCAATTCTCTTTAAACTGCTCCACAAAACAGAAACAGAAGGAACATTATCAAACTCATTCTCTGAGGCCATAGTCACCTTGATACCTAAACCTCCCAAAGACCCAACAAAGAAAAAAGAATTTCAGACCAATTTCCCTCATGAACATTGATGCAAAAATAATAAATGACTTGCAAACTGAATCCAAACTTGTCAAAAATATCATCTACCATGACCAAGTAGGCTTCATCCCAGGCATACAGTATACAGGTTCAGTATACAGAAATCCATCAATATCACCAATCATATAAACAAACTGAAAGAAAAAGAAAAAAAAACACATGATCATCTCTTTAAATTCTGAAAAAGCATTTGACAAAATCCTACACCCATTCATGTTAAAAAGTCTTGGAGAGATCTGGGATACAAGGCACATACCTAAACATAGTATAGGCAATATACAGCAAGTTTATAGCCAACATCAAACTAAATGGAGAGAAATTTAAATCAATTCCATTGAAATCAGGGACAAGATGACTAGGCTGTCCACTCTGTCCATATCTCTTCAATATAGTATTTGAAGTCCTAGCTAAAGCAACTAAAGGAGATCAAAGGGATACAAACTGGAGAGGAAGAAGCCAAAGTATAATATGATAGTATACATAGTGACCCCAAAAATTCTACTGAGGAACTCTTGCAGCTGATAAACACTTTCAGCAAGTGGCTGGATACAAAATCAACTAAAAAAAAAAAAAAAAAAAAAAAAAAAAAAAAAAATCAATAGCCCTCCTTTATACAAAAGACAAACAGGTTGAGAGAGAAATTAGGAAAACAATACCCTTCACAATAGCCACAAAAATGTAAAGTATCTTGGTGTAACTCTAACCAAGCAAGTGAAAGAACTGTAGGAAAACACCAGAACAAAGCAAAAAACTTCAAATCTCTGAAGAATTTGAAGAAGATCAGGAGATGGAAAGATCTCCCATGCTCATGGATCTGTAGGATTAACATAGTAAAAATGTCCATCTTACCAAAAGAAATCTACACATTCAATGCAATTCTCATCAAAATGCTAACACAATTTATAGAACTTGAAAGAAAATTTCTCAACTTCATATGAAAAACAAATAACCCCAAATAGCAAAGATAATCCTTTACTATAAAAGATCTTCTGGAGGTATCTCCATCCCTTATCTCAAGCTGTACTCTAGAGCAACAGTAATAAAAACAGCATGGTACTGGCATAGAAACAGACAGGTGTATCAATAGGATCAAATTGAAGACCCAGAAATAAACCCCCACACCCATGGACACTTGCTTTTTGACAAAAAAGCCAAAACCATACAATAGAAAAAAGATGGCATCTTCAACATATGGTTCTGGCCTAACTGGATGTCTACCTGTAGAAAAATGCAAATAGTCTCTTATTTATCACCCTGTACAAAACTAAAGTCCAAGTGGATTAAAGACCCCAACATAAAACCAGACACACTACATCTGTTAGAAGAAAAAGTAGGGAAGAGCCTTGAGCTCCTTGGCACAGGAGACAACACCCTGAACAGAACACCAAGAGCACAGGCTCTAAGATCAACAATTAATAAATGGGACCTCACGAAACCAAAAAGCTTCTGCAAGGCAAAGGACACTGTCAACAGAACAAAATCACAGTCTATAGACTGGGAAAAGATCTTCACCAACCTGACATCTGTCAGAGGGAGGGCTAATATTCAAAATATGTAAAGAACTCAAGAACTTAAATACCACCAAACCAAATTATCCAATTAAAAAGTGCGGTAGGGAACTAAACAGAATTCTCAACAAAGGAATATTGAAGGCCCAGAAACATTTAAAGAAATGCTCAATGCCCCTAGACATCAGGGAAATATAAATCAAAACAACTTTGAGATTCCACCATATACCCGTCAGAATGGCTAAGATCAAAATCTCAAGTGACAGCACATGCTGGCAAGGATATGGAGAAAGAGGAACACTCTTCTAATGCTGGTGGGAGTGCAAACTTGTACAACCACTTTAGAATCAATCTGGCACTTTCTCAGAAAACTGGGAGTAGTTCTACCTCAAGACCAGCTATACCACTCCTGGGAATATATCTGAAAGATGCTCCACTGTACAACAAAGATATTTGCTCAACTACATTCAGCTTTATTCGTAATAGCCAGAATCTGGAAACAACCTAGATGTCCCTCAATTGGAGAATGGATGAAGAAAGTGTGGCACATTTACAGCTATTAAAAACAAGGAAAATTTGAAGTTTACAGGCAAATGGATAGAACTAGAAAACAGCATTCTGAGTGAGGTAACCCAGACCCAGAAAAACATGCAATGTACATACTCACACAAAAGTGGATATTAGCCACACGATACAGGATAACCACACTACAAGACACAGACCTAAAGAAGCTAAATAACAAGGAGCACCGTGGGAAGAATTCTTAAATCTCATTCAGAAGGGAACATCGAATAGAAAGTGGTTGAAGAGAAGGGATAGGAAGGCAACCACTGAGGTCCTCTGAAAGACTCCACCCAGCAGGGATGGAAGCAGATGCTGATACTCACAGCCAAACTTTAGGGTGGAGTGCAGGGAGTCTTATAGAAGAGTTGGCGATAGAAGGACCTGGAGGGAACAGGAGCTCAACAAGGAGACCAATGGAACCAACAAATGGGGGTGGGGGGGGGAGTGTTGCTGCAGAAACTGATGCACCAACCAAGGACTACGCATGGTGAGGACCTAGACCCTCTGTTCAGGAGAAATGAATAGGCAGCAAAGTCTCTTTATGGGTCCCATATTATGGTGAGTAGAGGCTACCTTTGGCATGGACTCTCATGCCCATTTGTTGATCACTTCCCTCTGGTGGGGCAGTCTTGCCAGGCCACAGAAGAAGAGGATGCAGGCAGTCCAGATGAGACTTGATAGGCCAAGGTCTGATGATGGGGCAGAAGGCTGCCCCTTTCTGAGGACTAGGGGAGAGGGGAGGAGAGATGAGTAAGGGAAGGTGGGACTGGGAAGCAATGAGGGAGGGGGCTACAATTGGGATGTAAAGTGAACAAATTAAAAAAGGAAGAAAGAAAAAAAAACCCCACCTATTTGTATGAAAAACAAACAGAAATCAGTGATAGAATAAGGAAAAAAGTGTTAGCAAAGTGTTTTGAGATTTTCTCAAAGGAAAAATCCTGGAAAAATTAGCATGTTTAGTTGCGAAGAAACTCATGCCATAAACAGTCTGACAGGGAAAATTTGTTTTTAAATGTTAAATAACTGAATCAGACACCATCTAATTGTTCACAAAAATCTATCACTTAATTCCAATTTACTACTGCAGCAGCTAGAAACTCAAAACAATGTCATACATTAGTTAAAGCAGAATATTGTTTGTGTTTCA
Source organism: Acomys russatus (assembly GCF_903995435.1). NCBI lineage: Eukaryota > Metazoa > Chordata > Mammalia > Rodentia > Muridae > Acomys > Acomys russatus. The sequence goes on along the minus strand of NC_067158.1, from coordinate 337,252 downwards.
TATTTTATACAAATGCGACACGTCCATGGAAGAGGTACATACAACTACACTGGTGACTGCTGACATTCTAATTTTAGTTTCAATCGGGAACTCATGTAAGTGCACATATATTTTTAAGCATCAAAGTGCAGAATCTTAGGGGGACAGGATCCTACAGGTCAATCAGGCAAACATACTATGCAGTAAGTTAGATCTTTCACAACGAAATACCTACACAGGAGTCAGAAGCTTTTATATTTTAAGTCCAAGATAGTAAATATTTTAAGCAACATGATCATCTAGACTGCTGCAGCAACTCAACTTTGTCAATGAACCACACACACACACACACACACACACAAAAAAAAAAAAAAAAAAAAGAAAAAGAAAAAAAGAAAAAGAAAAAGAAAGAAAAGAAAAAAAAAAAAAACCCGTAAACAAAACATAAATAAATGTTTGTGGCTGTGCAAATCTTTACTTGTAAAAACAGACCGTAAGGCAGATCTGAGACACAGGCTGGAGGCTGCAAACCTGTGACCTAGCCCAGTAGTTAATCAGACAGTTCTACTAGGAGAGAGCTTTATAGGAACTTTGCTAGGGAACTGAATGCAGCAAAGTTACCCATTGGGACCACCGAAATGTTTGTCTTCCGGAACAACAGGGGACATGTGTTTTTTTTTTGTGCATCGGTTCTTCAAACACTTGAAGGAAGCTAGCATGACCCCCTGAAGCACTTATTTTTCTCTTGCTACATAGCCCGCATGCTGTCAAGGGGCAGTTTTCCAGACCACAGAACTATTTGATCATTCTCTCCTATAGATAATAATCCTTTCAAGTGTGGGAGGGGAATATGTGACATATGACTTTAAAAATATGTAGCAATCAAGATGTAATTTTTAGAATCTGGCTCACTGTCTCTAAACACAAATGCTCATTGTTTTACAAGATTACTATTTGGGATTTAAGAAAAACATTCTATGAAGATTTAGTAAAAGGTTCATGTCCACTGTCATAACTCTGTATATTAACTTAAAATGATTAGTAAAAATAGGACATTTGAAAAAATTTGTCCCCAAAGAAGGTTTAATAAACTATAGATTCAAAATGCTTCTTATCAAAAACATTGGCAGAACCCACCTCTGCAATTGGAGTCATATAATGCAGTTTTCAAAATAAAGCCATTGGTCTTTCCTTCTGAGAAAATAAAACACAGAAGGAGAAGAAAACAAGCAGACATGTGCAGGGAGTGCAGCCTGTCAGTGAGAACACGGCAGGGTGCAGGAGCACAGCCAGGCCTCTGAAGCCGGGGCTCCTGCTGGGCTCTAAGGTGTCCACATTGGAAGAAGGAAGCAAACTCATGCCTCTCAAGATGACTTGTCCCTCATTGCCACAGAACTTTCAAGGGAGTACCTTTTACTTGTTCAATAATTTGAACACAATGGGACACAGTGAACAGGACCACACTTAGCCTGGCCTCTCTAGACAGTCCCTTACTATGTTTTGATGGTCTGATAATTTAGTGTATCTTACCATAGAAATAAATTCATTCTTTACCCCTAAAAATGTTCATTTGTTATAACATCACAATTTATAATGTTGCTTAAGATTAATTCACATTTCCAGTGTCATCTTCTTCCTGCTTGGATATTGTTATACAAACTCTTCTTGGATAATCCTAATTAACTGTTCATACTAATGACAATCAAATTTATTTCTCTAGTCCAGTTCTACAAGGACAATCCAAACAGCTAGGAGCTAGGAACATATCTGGGCAGCCAGTCCCACAGCCAGTAAGTATGTGCAAAGCAGAGTACACTGGTCATTTAATAGCGGAGATGCTTGTTGGTTTCTTGCTATCTTCCAGGTGTCATGCTAAAGTATTTTAATAGATTTTCTCCTTAGATTTTCACAGTGCAATTAGACTGCGTGTTTATCTCCCTTGCCTAAAATCCCATAATAATGACAGAATCAAAATATGACACAACAGATACTTTTTCACTGACTACTTAGTGCCCATTCTGCTTGGCCAAATGGTCACCAATTCTATTCAGAGCTTCAGTATCCAAAAACAATGTGCTGGTTTTCCTTGTAGAACATCAGGGAGTAGCCATATGATCCTATATGGTCCGATGAAACAAAAGACTTAGGGAATGGTCCAGGGAAAGTAGAACAACCTGTCGCCTTTCTTGCCTTTGCCCTACCATAAAGGTAGACAGGATACTCTTCCCTTTTGGGACATGGGGAAAAGTCCAAGTCAGTCATAGAAATGTTGGTCTTGACCTTGCTAAGCTGCTGAACCAAGACCAAATACCATACATCTCCAGGCTTCATTCTACTGAGATAAATGAATTATTATGGCATTAATCTCTTTTAAGCATAGTTTATTAACCCGAAGCTGAAAACACTGCTAGCTGAAATAAAATTACAGCCTTAATAAGAGAGTTCAAAAATTAATTAACAGAAAAGCAGATAGAAGAGTTGCACACAGTCAAACAAAGGATGTTTCATCCATTTGCCCACAGCAATTGTAAAGAACAAGACATCTCACACCATAGCACTCAAGACTCAAGACTTGAGTCCTGAGATGCCTGACCTTGGAGGTTCCCCAAATAAGAGGTCAGCTATCCTTCCAGCTGGCAGGATCCTTCAAGGTCACATGTCTACAACTACATGTTGGAAGTTTTCCTTAAAGGCCTGTTTATAGGTCTGTCTGTTCAGCTGTCTATTCAGCTGTAAAACCACAATGAAATCCTGGCACACACCGCATCATGTATAGAACTGGAGGATACTATGCTAAGTGAAATAAGTTTTGTTAAAAAAGACAAATGTTATATGATCATACAGGTAGGTAGATAGATATAGATACAGATAGAAGCTAAAAAGTTGATTTCATAAAAGTAGAATATAATCCCAATAAGATGGCTCAGTAGATAAAGGTGCCTGTTGCCAAGATTTGAGTACCCACATGGTAAAAGGAGACTCTTGGTGTGTGTATGTGTGTGTGTGTGTGTTTGTGTGTGTGTGTGTGTGTGTGTGTGTGTCTGTGTCTGTGTGTCTGTGTGAGTGTGTATGTGTGGTCTTTTTTAAATTTAAAATTATTTGTTTATTCACTTTACATCCTCTTCTCCTGGCCCCCTCCCTCCCTCTTCCCCAAATCCCCCTTTCCTACCCCTTCTACCCATCCCAGCATATCAAGCCGCATTAGGACGGAGCAGATCCTCTACCAAAGTGGCCTGGCAAGGCAGCTCCACCAGGGAGAACTGATTGAAAAGCATGCAAGAAAGTCTTTGTCATAGACAGCCCCTGCTCCATTTATTAGGGGACCCACATGAAAACCAAGCTGCCCACTGGGTACATATATGTAGGAAGCCTAGGTCCAGTCCATACGTGGTCCTTGGTTGGTGCTTCAGTCTCTACAAGCCCCCCTGGGCCCAGGCTAGTTGGCTGTGTTGGTCTTCTTCTGGATCTCCTGTTCCCTCCAGGTCCTTCTATCCTTCCTCCCACTCTTCCACATAGAGACAGAAGAAGCCACCTTTAACCAGACAGGACTCCTATAGAGGGAAGGGAGCACCAACCCACCTACAAAAACTTCAACCCAAAATTTACCCTGCCTACAAGATGTGCAGGGATATAGTAAGAAAAAAAAAAAAAAAAGCGGAGATTGAGGGAATATTCAACTAGTGCCTGGCCACACCATGCAAGGGAGCAAACACACTATTAATGACTATTGCCTGTCCTCTGAGAGGCCCCACCCAGCAAAGGATTGAAACAGATGTTAAGACTCAGAGATAACCATTGGGTGGAGTAGAGAAGTAACTCTTAAAAGTTGTCTTCTAAGGGCCGGGCATGGTGGCGCATGCCTTTAATCCCAGCACTTGGGAGGCAGAGGCAGGCAGATCGCTGTGAGTTTGAGGCCAGCCTGGTCTACAAAGTGAGTCTAGGACAGCCAAGGCTACACAAAGAAACCCTGTCTCAAAATACAAAACAAAAAAACAAAACAAAACAAAAAGTTGTCTTCTAATTGTCACGTGCATGGTATGACATGAACATGTCCAAATGCTTGCAAACATACATACATTCATACATGCATACATACATACAAATAAATAAATAAATTTATTTTTTAAGTAAAAAATCGATTAGTACAGAGGAAAGATGGTTAGGAAGAATGGATAAAGAAATATAAGAGTGAGCTGGACAGAAGAAATATTTTCTAATATTCTAGAGCAGAGTTTGATAACTGCAATTGATAATTGGTTGTATATTTCAAGATAGCTAGTAGTGAGTTTTTTTTTAATGTTTACACCACATCAAAGAAACAATAAATGTCTACAATATAGATATACCAGTTATCTTGTATACACACATATGCCATTCTCCTCCTTCAAGAGTCTAATATTTAAAGAAAATTAAAACATGGCTGAGGGCAGATGATATTAAAGTGCAAAAAAAAAAAAAAAAAAAAAAAAAAAAGAGGGATAAATTGAACATCTAATAAGCAGAAGGAACAGTTATGATTCTTAAACTTTTGTATTCAGATGACACCAAGCCTCAAAAAACAACACTAGAAGTTATGACATGATGTCTTCAAAATTCCTTTCAGATTATTCATTTACAATGTGAGTTCCAGAGAGCAAACCCGGGTCATCACGCTTGGCACCAGGGACCTTTGCGTTGCGCCAACTTGTCGGCCCATAGAATTTTGTGTCTCTATCAAGCAGAGGGGCAAGCGAACATACACAATGATACAACCTCCTGTCTCTCCCATGCCTTTCCCTTGAAAGAATTATTTTCTCCTTTTGAGGACTGTATTTCTGAAAAAGGAGAAGATAAAACAACAAAGATGAAAATTCAAGATTAAGAAAAGCTACTCCTTAATAAAAGGGCAGAGGAAAGTTCCAGAGTAACAGCTGTCTGGCCAACCTTGACCCAGACTTAGAAACAGACATGCCTCGGGGAACTCATGACTGACAGATCATATGGAGCACTCTGACAGTTCAAGGCAGATCTGCTGTGGGGCTGAGACTGTTTATTGATGGGTAAGCAGATTTTTAGTTAGAGAAACACAATAAAATAGGAAAAGGATGTAGGGAGCCATGCCAAATTCTGCCATGTTAGAAATCCTGTGCTTAGCCTGCATGTCGTGGCCTTCAAGTTGCTGACCTTTGCCAGAGAAGGTCTTCTGTTGTAGGCTATCCTTGGACTATTTACCTTTGAAAGAAGTAGGGAAGTCCCTACTGGGAACCACCCAGAGGATCAAGGAAGTTCTTACAGGGAACTACTCAGAGAAATAGGAAGTTCTTACAGGGAGCTATTCAGGCCATTGTATTCTTGCCTGAGGGCTAGGGAGAGTGGGATTAGAATAGATCCTATTGATCAATCCTATTGCATCAATCACTGAAATTGACAAGTAGATAATATGATATTGTAAACATTCCAACAACAGCAAAAGGAGAAGAATGTTTAGAGTTAGTAAGATGGCTCAGTAGTAAGAATGCTTGCAGACAAACTTGAAAACCTGAGTTCAATCCCTGGAACGTATAGTGAAAGGAGAGAACTGACCTGTGGGAGCCCCTGACCTCCACACGCTTGCCATGGCAAGCACTTCCATACTCAAACACACACTAATATATACTTCCTTAATTTATAAATAATAAAAATTGGAGGTCTAGGTGTGGAACAGTACTCAGGAGGCAGAAGTAGGCATCTCTCTGTGAGTTTGGAGCCAGACTAGTCTAAGTAGCAAGTTCCAGGACAGCCAGAGCTTCATAGAGAAACCTGGTTTCAAAAATTAAAAAAAAAAAAAAAAAAAAAAAAAAAAAAAAAAAAATATATATATATATATATATATATATATATATATATATATATATATATATATTTGAGATGAAACAACATGTCAAAAATAAGCTGTTACTGAAACAGGGTAATAGGCATTTGATTCTTTGTTCTGTTCTTTGCATCTAGGCAGATACTAAAAAGAAATCATATTAAAAATTGGGTTGGGGGAAACATAGTATTACCAAAACATCTGACATTATGATGACATTTTAGAAGGTGGGAAGACTTCCTACCTGGTAGTGATTAAACGAAGTGAGATACAAACCCACAAGACCCAGAGGAGTGTCTGAATGTAAGAACACCTCTCCTGATCTTTCCTCAGTGGAGATGCATTTCCCGGGGCTATTCCACTCATCCCTACCCCTTCCACACAATCTGACCAGCATGTATGCTGGCCAGTGCTCAGCTTCCTCTCCACATTTAACACAGTCCAGGATCCCTTGCCTAGGGAATAGTGCCACTCACAGTAGGCTGTGTCCTTCCATATCAATTAAGTAATCAAGACAATCCAGACAACTCCACAGGCCGACCTGATCTGGATGATCCCTCACCTGGCCTCTTCCCATGTAAATCTATATTGTGCCCAGTTGACAAGGGATAGATTTGTGATGAATAACCATGGCTGTCAATTTGCCTGAATCTGTGATAACTAAAAGGCAAGCATTCCTATGAGGTAATTTTGTGATCAGATAATTTGAAGTGGGAAGACCCAGTCTAAATTGTGCTGCTCCCTGCAGTGGCTAAGAAAACAATCGAAGAAGAAAGCTTTGCTTTTGCTTACTTACCTTTACTTTTGCTGGCAAGCTCATTTATCTTATTGCTGTTGTTGCTGTTGCTGCATTTCTCACTGAATTTAGAACCCATATTTGGCCTTCCAATGTAGAATGAATACAAGTAGCTCTACGGGAACCCTCCAGGCATTCAGAGCCAAATTATTACTGCTGAGGCACCTAGCCCCATGGACTGAGCAGCTCTACCAGGTTCTCAGCTTATGTGATGGGACAGCTATTGTTGGACTCTCCAGAAAAAATAATGTAAGCCAACCCAACAATTAATATATTTTAACAACATACTATTATTTTAATACATTAAATTAATATATTCACATATCCATATATTGATATAATTCAATGGATAAATATTTCAATGATGTGTTATTAAATATATTTTATATTTTCATTATATTCCTATATTAATTATAATGTATATTCAGTTCTGTTGCTCCAGATAACCCTGACTGATATAGTTCCTGACATCAATGTTGAAGCTTTGAGGTCAGAAACAACCAAAGCTCAATGTGATAAAGTATATTTACCCTGAACCAAGAACAAACATCCTCAGGTAGGCTAGGTTGGCTAGCCAACAAGCCCCAGAGATCCACCTGTCTCTGATACCCAGTATTGGGATTAGAACCAGATGCTACTATGCCCAGCCCCTAATATGAGTCAATATTAATTAATTATAACATCTATATCATAGCAATAAAAAGTGTTAGTAGAAAACTAGGTAAGGAATGTATGGAGACTATATTATCTTCACAATTTTTCTGAAACTAATGTATACATAAAAAGCATATCAGCGAGACAGAAATTCATTTAAAAGGTAAAGATAACATAATTCCAGAAGAAGGGGTAAGAGTATATTGAACTTCAGAACTAATAATGCATAAAAGTAGGTTTTTTAGGCCACACCTGCTGAACACCAGGTAGGCTGCCTGCAGACCTTCCCTACTCTCTGTTACCTCAGACCCAATCCTGAAAGTTTCCCTAGCTCGGCAACAGAACACGAGGGGCAGCTTCCTCTTCCCCTTGTCCACATCTCCTATGGATCCCTCAGACCATCTCCAGCTGGCCTTCCCTTCCTCTAGGCTCCAACACCAGTAAAAATTCTCTGTGAACACAGCACCCAAACAGGCCAGTAAAACAGGCAACACTTAGCCAATATACTCTCTGAAAATTCAGAGAGGACACAGAAACCAAGGAACAAAAAACACCTGCCCAACATAGACAAACCCACAAATCAGGACTTAGATCTGTACTCAACCCCCAAAACCGAGTGCCTAGATGCCAGCACAAAAACACACTCAATAACAGCAGGGCAACATCTCCACCGGAGCTCAGCTATCCTACCACAAAAGGCTTTGAATATTTTAACATAGTTGAATGAACCACAAGAAAAGACCTTAGCACCAACTATATGAAGATGATAGAGGTCCTTAGAGAGGAAATGAATAGCTGAGCGTGGTGGTGCACGCTTGTAATCCCAGCCATTGGGAGGCAGAGGCAGGCGATCTCTGTGAATTTGAGGCTAGCCTGGTCTACAAAGGCAGTTCCAAGACATCAAAGTGGTTATACAGAGAAACTCTGCCTCAGAAAAAAAGAAAGAAAGAAGCATACAGAACATCAAATAGATTGGACCAAAAACAAAGTCCTGCCTTATAAGAATCATAACACTGAATATACAGAACAACAACAAAAAGAATATTGAAAGTTGCAAGAGAAAAAAAGCCATGTAGCATATAAAGGCAGACTTACTAGGATTACATCTGACTTCTCAATGGAGATTCTAAAAGCCAGAAGAGCTTGGATAGATGTTCTACAGACTCTAAAAGACCACAGATACAGCCCAAATGACTATACCCATCAAAACTTTCAATCACCACAGATGGAGAAAATAAGATGTCCTATGATAAAGGCAAATTTAAACAATGTCTTTGTACAAACCAAGTCCTACAAAAGCCTCTAGAAGGAATACTCCAACCAAAGGTGGTTAGCTATATACATGAAAACACAGGAAATAATCTCACACCAGCAAAACGAAAATAAAGGAATCCCCCCCCTCTCTCCCTCTCCCACCCTATACTCTCATAGGTATAATGTTATTGTGTAATTCAAATGCTGATGTCTATATGCCCCCTATATATGGTTGCAATCGTTCTGAGAATCTCTTGTGTCAATGTTGTATAAACATTGCTCCCCAATTGTCCCCTGATATGCCAATAAAGCAGCTTGCTTACAGCCAATCACTAAGCAGAGAAGAGAGTGGGGCTGGGCTTCCTGACAGCCAGGGAAACAATTCACCCAGTGGCAGAGGTCTAAGTGACGTCAAGAAAAAGGAGCTTGGAGCAGAAAAGCCACAAAGTGCAAGTGTCTCTGGAACGTATGCTGGGAGGAAACCAGACTAGTTTAGAGGGTTAAGAATACAGTAATAACTGCTCAGCATTGTGTTGTAAAGCTTGATAAAAATGATATCAAGCGGGCCTGAAGTTACATAGAATATAAAACTACAGAGCAGTTTCTTAGTTCTGTTTATTAAGAGAGCAACTGCAGTTTCTAAGGCAAGAGCTCACAACTTCCTAAATTAGACCCCTGCCATGCAGCAAGGCCTCCTGCCCACAGCAGAAAAACAAAAATTGAAACAAACCCCAGAGAAGCAAAGCAGAGAGGCTGTTCTTTTAGGAAGCCCTTGCTGGGCGAAAAGTGGTTCTTTAACACATGCAAGCTTCTCAAAGCCAGGCTTTCTTAGCCAAGGCCAGAGCTAAATCTCTTTGAGAAGGGACTCTTGCTGGACCAAACCACCTGCAGGCGGGAGGAGTAAACACTTGTGGACTCAATAACTTCCCGGGGCGGGGGTGGTCAGGATGGAGCAGGAGCAGAAAAAGCTTCTCGCTGGAAGCAGGAGCCAGCAGAGACAGACTGAGAAGCCTTAAGCACACGAACTGGTCAGGTCTAAAAGAAAAGCTGGGTCTAAGAAAGTGAAGTCCTTAGGGGAGGGGTTTTGAAATTAAAGAAGTTTTTTTCTATGTTGGAAATGGAGGAAGACAGTGCTTCTGGATCCTATGTGAGTTTCTTTTAGCATACAAATAATTTTTCCAGTGACAAGTACAGTTTGGTATTGTTATGCTTAAGCTTGACAACGGTTCTTGTCATTTTAGCTCATAACCTTAACTGACTGAATGTTCCTTGCCCTAACCAAAACATCTTGCTCTAGCCTAGAAGCTTCCCACTGGGAGGATCTCAGGTCTTGAAGACTCCCCAGACTCCTATGACATTAGACTCAGCCAATTAGCTTAGAGGTCAGACAGCACTGCATTGTCTAGATAGGCAAAATGTTGCAAATGCACCTGTTTGTGGTTTTCCCCTTTAAAAGCTAGCCAGGGAAATGGCCCCCTCTCTTCTCTTTTCCCTTTCCTTACCCCTTCGGTTAGTCTACTTTATACTAGGTTGAGTACCCACTTTGGCCCCTTGACTGAAGCTTTCCCCTTGTGTGCCATTGCTCCCCCTTCTGCACCAAATGAGAAGCCTTTCTCTACTAGTGACATTCATAATTAGAAGGCTCAAAATCCTCCCTTTCTGAGAAACCTTGAAAGTAGGGGATACCCAGTCGACTTTCAGCTAGCCACTTGGTCCTCCAAAAGTCTCTGGGACCCATGACTACCCTAATTACCCTGGTTCAAGGTGCCATAGGCATCAAGCCCTATGCCTGGACTACCAAATGGTATGTGGACTTGGGCAAAAAGACTGTAACCCATTCTTTCTTAGTGATTCCTGAATCCCTTGCTGGGAAGAGATCTCATAACTAAAATGGAAGTATATATTTATTTTCCACTAAGGGTGAACTGTCTGATCAGAATTGGTTCTGGTGTGCACCCTCTCTTTGCAAGATGAATGCCATGTGAAATCTGGGGAAGGGAGAGAGAGCACCTCATTTACACTCCTAGGGGAACTAATGGCTGAGGTACTACAAGTATGGGCAGAAAGCAACTTCCCAGCCTGGCCTCCCACCTCCCTCCTGTGGTAGTGATTCTGAAGGCTATAGGAGGTAGAGGCAGGCAGATCACTGTGAGGTCACCCTGGTCTACAAAGCAAGTCCAAGACAGCCAAGGCTACACAAAGAAATCCTGTCTCAAAAAAAAAACAACAACAACAAAAAAAAAAACAGGGGTGGGATAGGGGACTAACAGAGGCCTATTTTGAGCTCCCAAAGAAACCATCTCAAATATCCCAACACCTGAGAACTGACCAAGTGAGCAAGTTTTTAGGATAGGCAGGCTTTTGCAGACTTTGCTGAAGTAACAAAGCTACTCTGTGAGGCCACTAGAGAACAGAAGGGAACTTTTGAATATACTTAGCATACTGAGAAAGCCTTCCATGACTTAAAATTGGTATTGCTGTTTACCCCAGCCCTAGCTTTGCCTTTCCATTTGTATATAGACTGGAGCCAAGGCATTGCCAAAGGGTACTGACACAAAATGTCCTATTTGTCTAAGAAATTGGACTTTGTGGGGCAGGTTGGCCAAATTATCTGAGAATCATAGTGGCCACTGCCCTGTTGGTCAGGATGCTGACAAAATGACTTTGAGACAACCGTTGACAATCACCACGCCCATGCCATAGAAAGAGTTCTAGAGCCCACCTAATAGGTGGATCTCAAGTGCTTGGCTCATGCACTGAGTCACTATTATTGAACTATCCCTGAGTGACCTTTGCCCCAAGCTTATCTCTGAACTCTGCCACCCTGCTACCTAACCCGGATTTGGACAATCTGCCAACCAATGACTGCTTGGAGATCTGCAGCATATACATGGGACCTGGCCATACCTGACTGACCATCCATGGCCCAACACAGACCTCATCATGTACACCAATGAAAGTAGCTTTATGGAAGACCATACAAACTTTTCAGGGGTGGCAGTGGCAGAACTGAGTCAAACTTGTGGGCATCTCCCCTCCTGAGCAGGGCATAGGCCCAGAAGGCAGAGCTAATAGCTCTCACAAAAGCACTCAGTCTGAACAAGGAGAAGATGGTCAATAGCTACACTGATAGCTGTTATACATTTGTCACTGCGCATATTCTGTGATATACTGTTAAAAGGGGACTATTAACAGCAGAAGGATAGACTTTAAAAATAAACAAAAGATCTTAGACCTCTTGAAAGCCCTATGGTTGCCTAAGAAATTGGTTGTTACACATTGCCTGGGACACCAAAAAGGACAGTCACCAGAAGCCTCAGGCCATAGGGCAGATGTGGCAGCTAGGGAAGCAGTGAAGCAACTAACCATGTTCCTGCCAATATCCTTGCCTGACCCAGTCTTACCCAAAGCTCTGACTTACTTTCAGGAAGATTCTCATCTTAAAGAAGGGTGGAGACATGTAGCAGATGGGGAAAAACCCTGCCCAGGGCCCTAGAAAGAGCCTTGATTAAACAACTTCACAAAAGCACCCACTTGGGGTGGGAGTAAAAAAGATGAAAGACTTGATCACCCAAAGTTTTACATTCAGACTTGCCTAAAAAACTACAAAATTGGTTGTTACTGTTTTCAAATGACCAGTTCAGTCCCAACTGAACTGGGAGTCAGACTTTACAGATTTTACAGAGGTAAAAACAGGGAAATTTGGTTATAAATACCTCTTAGTGTTTGTTGACACCTTTTCAGGATGGACCAAGGCTCTCCCAACTAAGAGGGAAAACGCCCAAATTATAAGTAAAAAACTTATAGAAGAAATAATTTCTCGATTCGGGATTCCAACAACTCTGGTATCAGACATTGGTCCAGCCTTTGTCTCCCAGGTTAGTCAGGCCTTAGCTTGAGCGAGTACTGGGGATACACTGGAAGCTACATTGTGCATACAATACCCTAAGTTCAGGACAAGTAGAAAGGATGAACTGAACTGTAAAAGAGACCTTAACCAAATTAACCCTGGAAGCTGGCAATGACTGGGTGTCCCTCCTTCCCTTTGCCCTCCTACAAGACAGGAACACCTCCTATATTGAGAGTGGCTCCTTATGAGATAATGTTCAGGAGAGTTCCCCCATCCTCCCAAATATTAGAGCAGACCTATTAGCAGACATTTCTAATCATGCCATTCATAAGTCCACCCAGACACTTCAGAGGGGCTAAACTGGTCTCTACACCTATGTTTGACATTTGTATGAATTGCCACCGGTTGACCTCCATTGGCTCCAGCCTGGTGACCTGGTCCTGATCAAGAGCCACTGGAGGGGATCTTTAGCCCCTTGCTGGAAGGGACCTTACATCGTGATCCTCACCACATCCACAGCTGTAGAAGTTGAAGAAATCCACACTTGGATCCACCATTCCTGCCTGAAGTCTGCTTCCCGGAGATACCAGGACATAGATGACAATGGATCTTCAGATCACATCCAGAGGACCCACTAAAGATAAGACTGATCCCCAATGGCTCCCTCTGAACCTTTTTTCTTGCCTGTTAAATCTGGTATCTTGCCAAAGCATAGGACTCATGAAACCAGGCTATGGCGGCTTTTAAACACTAAAATGGGTAAAATTATTGCTGAGCTTAACCATTACATTTATCATGAACCTCCCCAGTTCAAGTTCAAGGTAGACCTCTGACATTTATGGCCAGGTCTTGGGACAGTTCCTTGGTCTAGATTTAACACTAGGTGCCAACCCAAACACACTGAGGAGGAAAAGCTCCCAGGAGGAGACCAATAGTATACCTGTCCAACTGAAGGAGCTGAGATGGTCTACTTCCAGGACAAAGAAGAGTTTTATTGTCCCTATTGGCCTTGTGTTACTTGGGTCAAGGATTGGAAACCTGAGAGAATTTATGGATATTTAAATATAAAAATTGAAGGAAACCTTAGCTGTAAGGTGCCTCCTTCTTGCAACCCAGTCACCATCACCTAAAAGAGATGGGACCTGTTTCCTCCTTATACTGATTGAGACACTGGGGGAGTCAGAGCTTTGGACCCAGGAACCATGTTCACAATTCAAAAGCTAGCTAAGGCATACCATTTAAGGCCCATTGGACCTTTAGCAGGAGTCCCTAAAGCTCTCCTCCCTAACTAGGTCTCCACCATTCTGGGCCACAGACCACATCTTAGGCACTGTTTTAGCTCTATTTTATTAGGGGTTCCTTAAGCCTCTACCTCTATTCTAACCACCCCCAATACTAAGTATGATAGAAAGTTAGAAAGGAAATGGGACATAGACCTCTGTAGACCTAGTTCCAGCCAGTTAGGGTCATTGGGTTCTTTGGGAAAATACCAATCTCAGTCATCAGGATGTCTAGCACTTCAGCAATGGCAAACACAGAAGAACGAACAAGCAGCCTTCTTCCTCCTCTGTTGGTCTCCTCAAAGACCCTCCAAGCTTTCTCTCCCTGGGCTCTCATATTTATACCCTCTTTGAGTCCCCAGAATTAAAGTATCTCCAGCTGGCAAAGACCATGCCCCTCTCTGAGTCACAGGAGGCAAGTATAAACTCTGGATAATCTAAGACAGTTCCACATCTCACTCGTGGGATTAAAACAAAAACATGTTTACATAACATAACTGGGTTTTTAAAGAAATTGAAACTTCCATTACACCACATCCCCAAATTTGCCCTTTATAGTCCCTTTCTCATTTCTTCTCCATGAACCCCATCTGTTACATGGGTCCCCTTTGACCCATGTTGTAGCTACTTTTAAGCTTCTGAATAATATGCACCCTAGTATGATGGAAGACTGGTGGCTCAGTTTCAGCCCCCAAACCCTTACAATATAGGTTTAATAGTGATAGATTGCAAACCTTTCCAGAACCTCAAGTTGGTTCCCCCCAATGATACTACTTCTTGTCCCTGGGACATCCCCTTACCTTGGGGAAATGAAACTTGTTTTAGGTCATATGGATACCCTTATCCACTTACTCTCAAATATGTCATAATCCTGGTATACATTTAATACAGCCTCTGACTACATTGGATTAAAAAAAAAAAAAAAAAAAAAAAAAAAAAAAAAAACAACCTCCTGGCTGCACCTAGAGGGTTTTAATTTGCCTGTACTTCAGGACTTACTCCTGTCTCTCTGTCAGCCATTGTTTTTATTTAAGTAATTTATTCAGATTACATCTCAATTGTTATCCTTTCACTCATACCTGTCAGCCATTTTATCATTGAGGAAGAACCTGAACTATGCATATTAGTACATGTCTTACACCAGGTTTCCTATTATAAAGTTACTGTGGGATGCATCCACAGGGGTCTCTTGAGACAAAAATGGGCAGCCCCTATTCTGACACCCATGCTGGTAGGATTAAGGGTAGCTCTGTTGCACTCGGCACCACATCCCTAATTACAAGACACCAGCAATATAAATACCTTAGTGATAATTTGATAAAGACTTACCCAGCTGCCTTAGTATTGTCTTGTAAAGCTTGATAAAAACAATATAAGAGAATAGCCAGGTTAAGAGAGAAACTGAGAAGCAAACACAAGTTATACAAAAATAACCTAGTGCTCTCTTGCGCTCCCTCCCCGCCCCTACCCACACACTCTCTCTCTCTCACTCTTTCTCTGACACACACACACACACACACACACACACACACACACACACACACACTCCACTGTTGGAACACAGTCAAAAGAATGATGCATGGTGAACAATGCCTTGGGGAAATGTGAGGGAGGCTCCAGGAAAAAAGGCAGAGGGCCTTTTACCTCAGATGCATTTTATTCCCTGGATTATTCTTGGATGTGATTTTATGCCTCCATGGAAAACATTTATATTTGGTTTATAAGACATGCTTATTCTTGTTGGATGACAGATCATAGCAATAGAACCCAGTCTGGCCAGTGCAGCATTAATCTGGTTATCTCCTTTTGCTTTGCTTTCATGCTTTCCCAAATATAATCTATAGTACATGCCAGGCAATTATGTTTCAATTGCTCTGTCCTGAGAAAGTTCTGGGGAAAGATGTCTCTGTTTTCTTTGTTAATATTTAGTATGTGCTTACTGGCATGTATTTACATGTTTTTCTGATCATGTTCTTCTGAATCCAAACAATCTTCCTTGACTCATTGCTTTCTTTGTTTCATTTATGCATAAAAGTACACCAAAACTGAAGTAAAATTGTCTATAACATTAGACTGTACTATGCATCATTCTTTCAGATCCACAGATCGCAGGTCCAACAGACAATATCTGCATAGGTAGGCCAAAAAGTATATACTGCTACCACCACTACTACCAACAACAGTGAGTTGACAGGAATTAACAATCATTGGTCACTGATATTTCTCAATATTAATGGATTGCCCCAATAAAAGGACACATTAGCAAACTGAATATGAAAACAGGACCTATCATTCTGAGGCATACAAGAAACACACCTCAACATTAATGATAGCCATTACCTGAGGGTGAAGTGTTGGAAAAAGATATTCCAAGAAGACAATTCTAAGATGCAAGCTGCTGTATTCATTTTCATATCTAGCAAAATAGGCTTCAAACCAAAATTAATCAAAAGATATAAGGAAAAACGAAAAAATCGAACAAGATGGCATTTCAATTCTTAACATCTATGCACCAAAACCAAGAATACCTACCTTTGTAAAAGAAATACTACTACAGCTTAAATCACACATGGACCCTCACACACTGACAGTGGGAGGCTTAAATACCTGACTGTCACCAATGAACAGGTCATCCAGATAAAAACTAAACAGAGAAATGCTTGAGCTAACTGATATTATAACCCAAATAAAATTGACAGATATTTACAGAAAGTTGCCCCCAAACACAAAAGAATATACCTTCTTATCAGCATACCACACAAGTTTCTCCAATATCTGACCACATACTCAAACACTAAGCAAGTCTCAATAGGTGCAAGAAACCTGAAATAACCCCCTGCATCCTATCAAACCACCATGGATTAAAGCTGAATATCAACAACAATAAAACAGAAAGCTTATGAACTCATGGAAACAAAACAGCTCTCTATTGAATGAAAATTGGTCAAGATGGAAATAAAGAATGAAAAAAAAAAAGACTTTCTGGAATTCAATGAAAATAAATATACAACATACCTAAACTTATATGACACAATGAAAATGGTGCTAGGAGGTAAGGCCACAGCACAAAGTGTCTACATTTTTAAAAAAATGTGAAGATCTCATACTAGCAACTTAATAGCATACCTGAAATCTCTACAACAAAAAGAAGTAAGCCCACTCAAGAAGAACAGACATTAAGAAATAACCAAACTAAAGGCTGTTATCAATAAAATAGAAACAAAGAGAATGATACAATCAATGAAACAAAGAGTTGATTCTTTCAGAAAATCAACAACACAGACAAAGTTGCATCCATACTCTAAGACAAAGAAAGAATATTCAAATCAATAAAATCAGAAATGAAAAGAAAGATATAGCACCAGGCAGTAGTGGTACATGCCTTTAATCCCAGCATTTGAGAGGCAGAGGCAGGTGGACCTCTCTGAGTTTGAGGCCAGCCTAGACTACAGAGTGAGTTCCAGGATAGCTAGAGCTGTTACACAGAAAAACCCTGTCTCAAAAAACAAAACAAAACAAAACAAACAAACAAACAAACAAACAAAAAAGAAAGGCAACAGACAATGAGAAAATACAAAAACTATAAGGACATACTTGAAAAATCTATACTCCACCGAACTGGAAGATCTAAAAAACAAGACATAATTTTCTTAATAGATACCAGGGACCAAAGTTAAATCAAGATAAGATAAACAATTCAAATGGACCTATAACCCCTTGGGAAAAAGAAGCAGTCATTAAAATTCATCCAACCAAAAAAAAAAAAAAAAAAAAAAAAAAAAATCCTAGGGTGAGATTTTTTTAAACAGAATTCTACCAGACTTTCAAAGAAGAATTAATGCCAATACTCCTCAAAATATTCCACAAAATAGAAACAGGAGGAACATTGGCCAATTCATTTTTTGAAGCCACAATTACCATGCTATCTAAACTCATAAAGACTCAACAAAGAAAAAGAATTAAAAACCAATTTCCATTATGAACATAGATCCAAAAAATACTTAATAAAATACTTGCAAACAGAATCCAAAAACATACTAAAAAGATTATCCATCATGATCAAGTAGGTTTCATCCCAGAAATGCAGGGAAGGTTCAACATATGAAATCAGCAAATGTAACCCTCCATATAAATAAACTGAAAGAACAGAACCACATGTTCATCTCATTAGATGCCAAAACAAAGAAACAAACAAACAAACACACCAGTTTGACAAAATTCAACATCCATTCATGATATAAGTCCTGGAGACTTATTAGAGATACAAGGGACATACCTAAACAAAATAAAGGCAGTTTACAGCAAGCCTAGAGTCAACATCAAAATAAATGCAGAAAAACTCAAAGCAGTTCCACTAAAATCTCCTGACAAGGCTGTTCACTATCTCCATATCTAAGAGGATCTAAATTGGAAAGGAAGAAATCAAAGTATTGTTATTTGTAGATGATATGATAGTATACAATAGTGACTCCCAAAATTCTACCAAGGAATTTCTGCAGTTGATAAATTCCTTCAGCAGAGTGGCTGGATATAAGATTAATTCAAGAAATTCAGTAGTCCTCCTATATACAAATGAAAAACTGGCTGAGAAAGAAGTCAGGGAAACAGCACCCTTCACAATAGCCTCAAATAATATAAAATATCTTAATATAATATAAAGTGTCTAACCAACCAAGTGAAAGATTTATATGATAAAAACTTAAAGTCTTTGAAGAAATAAAAAGATATCTGATGATATCTTTCAATCTCTTACTCTCATGGATCAGTAGGATTAACATAGTAATAATAACTGCCATCCTACCGAAAGCAATCTACAGAGTTAATGCAATCCCCATCAAAATTCCAACACAATTCTTTACAGACCTTGAGAGAACAACTCCCAATTTCATATGAAAACAAAAATAATCTAGGGTGGCTAAAGCAATCCTGAACAATAAAAGAACTGCTGGAGGTGCCACCATCCTTGATTTCAAGTTGTACTACAGAGCTATAGTAATATAAATTGCATGGTATTGGCATAAAAACAGACACATAGATCAATGTAATTGAATTGAAGACCAAGGCATAAATTCATGTACCTATGGATATCTGTTTTTTATTTTATAAGTAGGCTAGAAATACACACTGGAAAAAAAGAAAGCATCTTCAACAAATGGTACTGGTCAAATTGGATAGCTACATGTAGAAGAATGCAAATTGATCCATATTTATCACCAAGTGGAATAAAGACCTCAATATAAATCATATATGCTGAACCTGATAGAAGAGAAAGTGGAAAACAGCTTTGAATGTATAGGCACAGAAGACCAATGGGGCAGGCACTAAGATTAACAATTAGTAAATGGGACTTCATGAAACTGAAAAGTTTCTGCAAGGCAAAGAGTACCATCAATTGGACAAAGAAGCAGTGTGCTGAGTGAGAAAAGGTCTTTACCAATTGCACTTCCAGTGGAGATCTAATACCCAAAATACATAAAGAAATCTAGAAACTATATATTTAAAAACCAAATAATCCAATTTTTAAAAATGAGGTCAGAGATAAACAGAAAATTCTCAATAGAGGAATTTCATATGCCTGAAAAGCACTTAAAGGAATGTTCAAAAAGCTGGCACACCTTTAATCCCAGCATTTGGGAGGCAGAGGCAGGTGGATCGCTGTGAGTTTGAGGCCAGGACAACCAATGCTACACAGAAAAACCCTGTCTCAAAAAACCAAAAACAGGGGGCGGGGGGGAGGGGGGGGGGAAGCAATGTTCAACATCTTTACCCATCGGAAGAAATACAAATCAAAACTATTTTAAGATTTCATCTTAAACTTGTAAGGATTGCTAAGATCAATAACACTTCATTCTGGAGATGATGTGGAGCAAGGAAACATTCATCTATTTCTGGTGGAAGTGCAAATCTGTACAGCCACTATGGAAATCAATTTGGTGGTTTCTCAGAAAACTGGGAATATATCTACCTCAAGACTGGGCTATACCACTGTTGTGCATATACCCAAATATATTCCATTTTATCACAAAGACACTTGCTCAGTTATGTTCAGAAAACTGGGAATAAGGCTTCCTCAAGATTCAGCTACTCCACTCCTTGGAATAT
The DNA here is from genome assembly GCF_903995435.1 of Acomys russatus. Taxonomy (NCBI): domain Eukaryota; kingdom Metazoa; phylum Chordata; class Mammalia; order Rodentia; family Muridae; genus Acomys; species Acomys russatus. The sequence continues at coordinate 317,507 of NC_067158.1, read as the reverse complement.
ACCCAGAAGATGCTCCAGCATAGAACAGGGACATATGTTCAACTATGTTCAAAGCAGCCTTATTCATAATAGCCAGATCATGGAAACAGTCTAAGTATCCCTCAGTAGAAGAATGGATAAAGAAATTGTGGTACCTTTACACTATAGGATACTACTCAGCTATTAAAAACAAGGAATTCCCAAAATTTGTGGACAAATGGATTGAACTAGAAATGATCATAATGAGTGAGTTAACCCAGAAGCAGAAAGACTCAAATGGTATATACTCACTTATATCTGTACACTAGCCCATGGGGCATGTCCCATGAAAGTCTTCACTTACCGGGAAACTGGGACAGAAGGGAGGACATCCTATTGGGATTATAGGTGAGAGAAGCATGGGAGAATGGGGAAATAGAAGGACCCAGAGGGTCCTAGAAAGCTATAAGAAGAACATTATGATGGGTGTATCTGGGCCCAGGGGTCCTGCTCAAACTATGGCACCAGCCAAGGACAATATGTGCAGTAAACTTCACACCTCCTACCCAGATCTGGCCAATGCACAGGACATTCTCCACAGTTGAGCGGAGAGTGGGGACTGACTTTCACACTTACTCTGGTGCCCCATATTTGGCCACATCCCCTGGATAGGGAGGCCTGGTGGCACTCAGAGGAAGGATAGCAGGCTACCAAGAAGAGATTTGATACCCTATGAGCATATACAGGGGGAGGAGGTCCCCCTCAGTCACAGTTTTAGGGGAAGGGAGTAGGTGAAAGTGGGAAGGAGAGAGGAATAGGAGGATACAAGGGATGGGATAACCGTTGAGATGTAATATGAATAAATTAATTAAAAAATAGATATAATAAAAAATCATACTGAGTGAGCTAATCCAGAACCCAAAGAATAAATATGCATAAATATGGTATGTATGCACTTATAGATGGATGTTAGCCATTAAATAAATGATGTCATGAAATTTGACATGGATGTAACTAGAAAAAAAAAGGCATCCTGAGTGACATAACCCAGACCCAGAAAGACAAATATGGCATGTATTCACTTATAGCTACAATCTATAGACCCAGAGAGGTTAGGTAAAGAGAGGATCAATAGCAGGAATGCATAGATCTCCCTGGGAAGGGGACATAGAATAGATTCTGCAGGTGGACTGGGGGCAGGACGGAACGGGAGGAGGTTGGGGAGAGGAATGGACAGGGAGAGTGCAGAGACAAACAGCTGGGATTTGAGAGCGCTTGGAGGGTGTGGTGTGGAAACCTAGTGCAATGAAAACTTCCTGTAATCTATAAGAGTGACCCTAGTGAATACTAATATTCACTAGTACCCTAGGTATTAGTACTAGTACCTAGTAATAGATGATACTGAGTTTGAACTGGCTATCTTGTAGCGAGCCAAGGCTTCTTCTAGTGGTGAGATTGGGTTATGCTTGGTTGAGGTGCCAGCCGAGGAAGCCTTGTGGAGATCCCTAAACAATCCAGACTTATGCTAAGCATAAGGTTATCGTGTAGTTTAAATTCTGATTTTCTGTCTAGATGTTGTGTAAACTCTGCTCCCCAATTATCCTCCTGTTATGTCAAAAAAGCAGCTTATAGACAATCAATGAGCAGGGGAGAGAATATGGCAGCACTTCCTGCCAGCCACGGGAGGAAGAGTCAGGGGGAGAGTAGGCTGCCAGGAGAGGTCCAAGGAAGATCAAGAAGAAGGAGCTGGAGCCTAGGAAAGCTACAAAGTGCAAGTACTGCTGGGATGTTCACTGGGAGTGAGACAAAATAGCATAGAGGGTAAAGAGCAGACTTAACCTGCTCAGACTGTGTTGTGAAGCCTTGCATTATAGAAGAGTCTCAATTATTTGTGTGATAGCAGGGTTAAGAAATAAACTAAAAGAAACAAGCACAGTTTTATAAAAATAATTACAACAAGGTCACTCTGTGAAAACTGACAACTGGGCCCCAATGCAGAGGACATCTACACAGCTCATTGAATGTAAAGAGGTCAAGCTGGTACGGGGCACAGAGCATTCACCTCCCCATGTTTTAGCCTCTTTGGTGTGAGAAGGTTCTCTGCAGGCTACAGAATGAGGGGCCTGGACACTAATTCAGCCACAAACCCCTCCACCTCTAATCTGTCCTACCTTCAGATTGATGGGGCCATGATGGGACAGAACTTATAGGTGTGGCCAACCAAATTTTGGTTTAAGTTGAGACCCATGCCACTCGAGGGAGCCCATGCCTGACACTGCTTGGATGGCCAGGAACTAAAAACTGGATAGCCAAGAGATCTAGGGTAATACCAAACATGACTAGCAAAAACAAACCAAACCAACCAAACAAAACTCAATGAAATGTTTCCTAACGATATTCTATTATACTCATAGACTGTTGCCTTGCCCAGTCATTACCAGAGAGGCTTCCTCTAGCAACTGAGGGGAGCAGGCGCAGAGACTCACAGCCAGACATTATGCAGAAAGTCTAAATTGGAGCTCTCCATCAAGTCCCACCCCTCGGAGACAGGAGGAGGAAGTGGTGTAGGAGTCATAGGAGATGGAGAACACCAGGAGAACATGACCCACCAAATTAACTAAGCAGGGCTCATGTGGCCTCACAAAGACTGAAGCAGCAAGCACAGGGCATGCATGGGTCCACACCAGGTCCCCTACATGTGTTATAGATGTTAGCTCTGACTTGTTTACCTGCTCTTGAGACTCTCTCTCAGTTGTGTTGCCTTGTCCAGCCTCAACATGAGGGCTTTTATCTTGCCTTACTGTATCTTGTTTTGTCCTATTTAGCTGTCCTGTCTTAGAGACCTGTTCTTTTCTGAAGAGGAAACAGAAGAGGGGGAGTGGATTTGGGGGAGAGAGGAGGTGGGAGGAGCTGAGAGGAGTGGAGAGAGGGGAAACTGTGATTGTAAAGTAGTATATGAGAAAAGAATCTATTTTGTTGTTATTGTTTGTTTTTTGAGACAGGGTTTCTCTGTGTAGCCCTGGTTGTCCTGGAAATTACTCTGTAGACCAGGCCGGCCTTGAACTCACCTACCTCTGCCTCCTGAATGCTGTGATTAAAGGCATGTGCTACCACCACCCAGCAAGAATCTATTTTTAATAAAAAGAAACTTAAGGAGAGGGAGGGGGGAAGTAAGCAGGTTTTTAATAAAATTTTTTAAAAAGTAGGAACTGCAGTGACAGCTGAACAGTTAAAAGTACTGAATGCTCTTGGGGAAGACCCAGGTTGGGTTCCCAAAATCCATGGGGAAACTCACAACAGTCTGTAACACTAGTTCCAGGGGTCCAATGGCGTTTTCTGGCCTTTTACAGCACTGCATGCACATGTTGCACAGACATACATTGAGGCAAAAACTCATTCACAAAAATATGAAAATAAATAAATCATTAAAAAAAAACTTTTCCAAAAAGAACAGTGAAAGGAAAAATGCTACCAGGTGACTACAATTGAATCAATAATGATATGGTATAGGGATAAATAGACCAATAGGATGAAACAGAATCCAAAGCTAAAACCTAGTTGACAAATATATGATAAAAAATATATGTCAACTCAGTGGCATAAAGCACAATTAGTTAATAAATGATGCTGGCACAAATGACCACTCAACTGGTAGAAAATAGTTCTTTATCTAAAATTATGAGTAAAAAAATATCCAGATAGAGTAAATGCATAAGTATAATAAATAAAGCACCAAAAAATTAGGAAAACAGGCCTGGAGAGATCGCTCAGAGGTTAGCAGTACCATCTGCTGTTCCAAAAGTTCCCAGTTCAATTCCTAGCAACCACATGGCCACAAGCTCATACCATGTGTAATGAGATCTGGTTCCTTCTTGTGGTGGGAAAACACACATATGGGCAGAATACTATATAAATAATAAACTTTTTAAAAGTTAGGAAAACAAACAAACCAACCAAAACCTAGGGCATAGCACAATATGCTATTTAATTCGGGGAAAAAAAAAAAAAAAAAAAAAAAGAACCACACTCCATCCAGATCATGAAGGTGAAAGAAATTGCAGCTGGCAAGTGCCACTGACCAGCTGTCAAGCAGTTCCACTACTCCAAGATCAAGTTCCCTCTTCCCCACTGCAGAGCCAGCAAAAGCCGCGCTTCTCCATCAAGAGGCCCAACACCTTCTAGACCCAGAAACACACTGAATAAAACTCTGGGAATCTACCCCATAAAAACAAAATAACCAATAAGTGGAAGGCAGCATCCTCCTACTGCAACGAGCAAGTAACAAAAGCAAGCATTTGAAGCAATGAGGTAATAAATTATGGTATACCTGCATGTGTACTATTAAGCAGACATTAAGAATATACATCATTTGACTTAGGATTTTTTTTTAAGATTTATTTATTTATTATTATGTATACAGTGTTCTGCCTGCATGTACACCTGCAGGCCAGAAGAGGGCATCAGATCACGTTACAAATGGTTGTGAGCCACCATGTGGTTGCTGGGAACTGAACTCAGGACCTTTGGAAAAGCAGGTGGCACTCTTAACCAGTGAGCCACCTCTCCAGCCCAGAAGGATTTACTTAATAACATCTTGAGTGACAAAAATGTGATATAGAAAACTATGGCTTTATTTTTACTTTGTCTTTTTTTTTTTTTTTTTTTTTCCAGAGCTGAGGACCAAACCCAGGGCCTTATGCTTGCTAGGCAAGTGCTCTACCACTGAGTTAAATCCTCAACCCTGACATAATTTTAAAAATCAAACCTTAATCAAAACTCTTGAATGTGTATGTGCCAAAGTATGTCAGCCTTTGTCTTTCTGTGTGTCTGTCTGGTTGTAAGGGACAGAGACAAAGAAAGAAAGAGAGGATGTGACCAGGACACAGTGCAGAAGGTTACAAAGCAGCTTACTAGCCCTCAGTACTTGCTAGGGGGATAAAGAGTACAGGGTTCAAAAAAAAAAGGGGATGGTGATATGAGTCCACTTGGGTTAAGTGATTATCAAATCCGTGTTTAAATGAGGACTAGAAATGCCACATGATTCACATGAGCCTCCATCCCCTCAGTCTTCACTCTTAAACCCCTTCACAATCTGACATTTTCTCATCCCGTAACTACCAGTTTTGTACAATGTCTCACATCTGTTCTGCATTTTATGAGAATTCTATTGTTAATTAGTGGTTCATTGTTAACTCATATTTTATGTAAGACCACTTTTAGACATAATTTCTCAAGTTGGTGGTCAGGGTTATATGGTATTTTGTGAAAGAGAATGGCCCCCATAGGCTCCTGTTTTTGCATGTTTGCTCAAATGGCGGTATCGATAAAGATTAGAAGGTATAGACCCTGGGCCTCGTTGGAATTGATGTGGTCTTGTTGGAGAAAGTCTGTCACTGGGGGTGGGCTTTGAGGTCTCAAAAGCCCATTCCAAGCCCAGTGGCTCTCAACCTGCCGCCTGCCTTTCAGGATGTAGCTCTTAGCTCCTTGTCCAATACCACATCCACCTGCCTGCCCATCATGATGCTAATGGATAAAATCTCTGAAACTGTAAGCCAGCCTCCCAATTAAATGCTTCCATTCAGAAAAGCTATCTTGGTCATGGTGTCTTTTCACAGCAATAGTACACTAAGAGAGGGGAGGGTATAGTTTCCACATGAATGCAAATACATAGTTATACACAAATGAATTAGAAAACTAAGCATTCAGTCATTATAAATTTACTACTGACAGTAAAAATGTCTATCTGATGAAAACATGTTACTAAAAATGTACCAGAGTTCCAGTGGGTAATAATAAATGATATATTAATTATAAGTATATATTTTAAGGACACTAGAGATATGGCGCAGTGATTAAAAACCTCTCCAGAAGACCAAGATTTGGTTCCCAGCACAGACATGCAGGTTCACAACCATGCACAACTCCAGTTTTGGGGGATCCAAGCCCCTCTGCTGGCACTCTTGGGCACCAGGAATGTACATGGTTCACAGACATACACCCACGAAAAACACACATACACATAAGATAATGAAATCATTTGAATGCACATTTTTAAATAAAGAGGAAGCTGTTGAAGGCCCCTGGGACAGGTTACATTCACAGATAGAACCAAGAGAGGCTATTCGCTTTGCTTTCCCATCTCTCTATTCTCTTACTATGCTTATTACAACAGGAAAAAAATATTACTTTTGAATTAGGAAAACAGTAAAAAAAAAAAAAAGATAATTATTAAATAAAATAAACTATGATGTAGTATCTAACTCATAGGCTTTGTTGCAAAGACTATATATAATAATTCATCCAAAGTTTTTAGCTCATCCCCAACATGTTGGACATGCTCAATAAATGTTAGGTATTTTATTTTAAAAGTAAAGCACTCTAAAAAGGTGTATAAACTGTGAAGCCGAAAAGTCAAGGCCTTTGAAAATGGTATTGTGTAGACTGGGCATTGTCACCCTCACTGCTGAATCTGCTCTCTTTAGACTGTGAGGACTTGTACTATGGCAACAAGAGCACTCGCTAAACAACTCATTGTAATTAGGTAAGTACTTATTACACAATAGAAAAAAAGATGGCCATATTTTTGCTTTGAAGACTACATTAAGAACTTCAAGAAGCATCTAAAGGCATTGTGCTCTGTCATAATATTTGAAATAATGACTACTTGGGTCCTGGATATGGATCCCATGCTGGGGAAGACTGGGGAGAACAGACTGGGAAGCAATGCAGCAGCTCTTCTTGAACCCTGTCCAAGAAGGAAGTCTATTCCCAACAAAGAAAAGCCACCTACCTGTGGCCTGCCTACAGACACTCCAGCTTCTTTGTAAGCCATGAGAACTGAATCTGGACATTGGTACTTCTGTTATCCAATGAAGCATTAAAACATAAAACAGCTGCCTAAATGTTGTAGATATGCTGGGTTTACTACTCACATGGAATCGACTTTTTCTTCAGGGCCTTGCACTTGACCTGTCACGGTGCCTTTACTTGTATTCTTCACCCAGCCAACCACACCTCTTTTCTTAGCTTCTCCTTCTGTGTACTGGTTTCAGGGAAAAACAAAAACAAAAACAAAAACAAAAACAAGAGATGTCAAGTCCATCACTAGAAGTCTATACTTACAACAGAACTCTAGTATTCAGAAATTGCTTATTTCTTATTTATTTATTTATTTATTTATTTATTTATTTATTTATTTATTTATAAAATATAATCTAAAGGACTGGAAAGATGGCTCTGTGGTTAAAAGCATCTTGCTGAGGATCAGGGTTCAATTCCAAGCACCCACATGGTTGCTCATAACCATCTGTAATTCCAGCTCCAGGAGATCCAATATCTGTTCTGGCTTCTATGGGCACTAAGTATGCCCACAGACATACATGCTGGTAAAATATCAATACATAAAATAAAATAAAATAAAGTCTATGCGCTTGCGTAGCTGACCTACAATGATACCACTGTTCATAAGATCAGTAGAAGTAGAGAAAATAGACCAATAGTGAGAATTGCTTCAGAAATAGTTTCTATTACTGTTTTTTCAGATCCATAAAATTCAACTGTGTTTTCCTCACATCCATTAATGAAGAATTACATTGCTAATCTAGGTTTTACAGACTGATGAACCTTGGAGTCTCAATCACTGATTTAAAAATACCAGTTTGTGATCAGCATAAAATAGATACAGGCAGAAAAGGACAATGAATCCTTTCAAAAGTTCCAATAAAGCCGGGCGTGGTGGTGCACACCATTAATCCCAGCACTCGGGAGGCAGAGGCACATGGATTGTTTTGAGTTCAAGGCCAGTCTGGTCTACAAAGCGAGTCCAGGATAGCCAGGACTGTTACATAGAGAAACCCTGTCTCAAAAAACTAAAAACAAAACAAAACAAATGAACAAACAACAAACAAACAAACAAAAAATTGTCAATAAAAATAGAAATAATCTTAATAATAAAATAAAACCAGCAAGAATACTGGACTAGACACAGTGGTCAAGTTGGCTATGCACAAATGCAGGTGCTAGTCTGAAAATGAAGAAAATCAGAAAAATGGGGACAATGACCTGTATGGACAGAGTTATCCCAAGATGCAGAGGCTTGACTGATGGGGCACAGTGGGACTCTCAGGGTTAGCAGCTAGATATCTACAACAGTGATACCAGCTCAGAGAGGAGGGGAAAATACAAGCTACAATTAACTTTTGGGAAAGGAGTGTTTTTTAAAATAAAACCCAAAATGGGGGAAGGAGGGAGATACTGCTAAAATGTGCAACACTAGCACCCTCTTCACTTTACAGTGTGAGATACGCTCCTGGCCCAAGGGGGTTTCTATGTAGAAAACCTGAGAGAACCCATAATTTGTATCCAGTATACCTAGGCAAATGCCTGATTAGAACCACATGCCAGAATACTTTTGGAATTCATAGAAAATGTTAACTAAAACCCAGGAAAGCTGTGATAAAAACTTTAAAGACAGTTTTAATAGAAACCATACATTTTTTTCAAGAAAAATATCATCAGCTATAACGGACAGGATACAAACAGTACATTAGAACAGGGTAGAAAATGGCTCTGCGATGAAAATCAATAGTTTAAAAAAGGATAATAAAAGTAAGAGACAGAGTTCACTTACCATTCTGAAACAAACACCTAAACGAAAGGACAAAAAGAAATGTCAGTTTGTATGTCTTTTACAAACTATGCATTACCTGTCATAACTTGCATCTACTGAAGGGTGAATAACAAAACAAATGAAACATTCAGGGTCTTTTTGGAAAAAGTATTTGAAACCAAAGTATGTAATCAAATGCTGAATTACACTTTCATCATATTTTTAAAAATGTATTAAAAACACAGTTATCTGGTGGTATAGGCATGTAATCCTGGCAAATTAAGGCTGAGGCAGAGGGATGACAAGTTTAAGTCCAGTCTAGGCTACATAAAAAAACTCAAGACCAACCTGGGCAATTTTGCTTCAACATAGTAAGGATAAGAACAGAGAGGAGTTAACCTATGTGTGCAGCTCAAAGATACATTTGCCCAGGATGTATAAAGCTCTAGACAGTGCCCAATTCCACAAAACTGAATTAATTAATTAGTGAACAGTGGACAGTAGTTGTACGAAATTTACCTATCCCCAGTTTTTAGAATTTTTTAAGTAGAACAACTATATTTAAGCTTAAATAGTTTCCAGTTATAGCCAACATGCGGGCTTCCAGGGCCTCATCATTAATGAAAATTAATGTCAAAGAAAATGATACGTAGAGACTCTTTGGTGTAGCTGTCATTATGTGCATTCTTTGGATCCTGTGGGTTAGGTAGTATTGTTCATGTTGGTTATGTTTTCTCTTTCTAGACTGTGGCAGACAAAGCTGTTCTGCTGGGGAGTGGGAATGTGGCTCAGCAGTAAGGCATTCGAATAGCATGCATGAAGACCTGTATACATACAGACACACCACCACAAAAGGGATGCCATTAATTTTATATCTACATGCTTTGTATCTATAACCAAACACTGATACATAAAGAACTGGGTATTTTAATGGAAGTGGAACAAGAGCCTAAATAGTTCCAAATTATTAAGGATGTATGTTGAAGACTGGGACTCACTGGAGAAGGCCTAGTACATCTTTCCTAGGAATTATGGTAATGCTAAACAACAGATCTCAGGTATTCCCCAAACTGCAAATCTAAAGATCTTGATCAATAAGAGTGCACAGAAAAAGAGAACCAGTACCCACAAGCTGTCCTATGACCTCCACTAAGTACCATAGCATTTAGACTCACCAGTTACATACATAAAAGAAGTATATGTAGATGTTTTTTAAATGACCAGCCTGAACTTCAAGTAAAAAAAATCATCACACACACACACACACACACACACACACACACACACACACACACACACAGAGAGAGAGAGAGAGAGAGAGGAGAGAGAGAGAGAGAGAGAGAGAGAACGTCCATACAACCATATATGGACCAAATGCAGTATGTTAAACAAAACAAAACAAACAAACAAACAAAAAAGCTACATTCTGGAAAGGCAAAGCTACAAAGACTGAAAATAGATTTTTTGTCATGGTGTCACATGCCCTTAATCCTAGCACTCAGGAGGCAGAGGCAGGTGGATACCTGTGAGTTCCAGGCCAACCTGGTCTACAAAGCAAGTCCAGGATAGTCAGTGCTACACAGAGAAACCCTATCTAAAAAAATATTGTCTGGTGCCAAGACCTGGGAAAGAGTGTGCTACCAAGAGGCTCAAGGGAACTTTCTGGAGAGATGGGGCTGTCCTCTGAACTGTGCTGGTGATTCTGTGGCCCCATACATGCAAAAAAAGACTGAGTGTAAAAAAGTAGAAATATTACAAATTGTAAATTATACGTTGAAAAAAAAAATTATACGTTGGGTGGAAAATAATCAGGAAAAAAGAGATCTGGAAGTCACAGGGGCCAGACCAAATCAATCTCCAAGGAGGTTAAAAAAAAAAGGCTGCTTACACACAGCAGGGGACCCTGGGTAGGAGCACGTGAAGGCTTGGTTTGGGTATTTTATAAAGTCACAGTGTTTCCTGATGGCAGTATACTGTAGAATGAAATGACTAGGAACAAAAAGAGCAGCAAGGGAATAAAGACAGTGTAATATCACCAGTGGGATTTTTTGAGTCTATAAAAAATTCTTTTAATACACATAGAATGTGGAGGAATGATGAGTGGGAAGAATTAGTGAAATGGAGAACCAGAAAGCAATCTGTTCTCCACGGAGGGAAAGATGTCAGCCTGTGGGTATAAAAGGAAACAGCAGAAAGCCACATATGTAGGTTCTACTGCACAAGGCATGGGCTCAGAATACAGAAGTGCTGACTGAGTGCACAGCCCAGCAGCTCCAGGCTGTACTGACCATACTCAACCTCATGTATAAGTATTGTGAAAGGAAAGACCACGGGCAACTGAAGTGAAAAGGAAGTGGAGGACTGGGGTACCGGTCTCAGGTTCAAGCCTCGGCGTCACAAAAAGATAAGAAAAAAACATGATCTCTTTCTTACATCCACAAAAGCCTACAAACCAACAGTCACTGGGAGTTTTCTTTCTCTCTCTCTCTCTCTCTTTTTTTTTTTTTTTTTTTTTGCTTTTCGAAACAGCCTTGGCTGTCCTGGACTCGCTTTGTAGACCAGGCTGGCCTCAAACTCAGAGATCCACCTGCCTCTGCCTCCCGAGTGCTGGAATTAAAGGCGTGCACCACCACACCCATCTTTTATGAGGGGAGGGGTTCTTAAAAATCAGACTCTCCAAAAACATCTCAGATTTACAGAAACTGTACCTAAGATCTAGGGAATCTGCTATTACACAGTGAAATTTGCAACCAGTGGCTGGGAGGAAGGTTTGAGGGAGGCTTGTGAAGGGTTTCCACACTTCAGGTTAGGAGTCACATTACAGGACAGGTACAGCATTTGGCTAGCATGAATAAAGCCCTGGGTTCAAGCCCCAGTGATGGTTTCCCAGTGGGGTGGTTCAGTTGTTGTGGATGAGAAATGACACGCTCACTTATCACATCTGCCTCACTAGCTTGCAAGTCAGTTGTGCACAAGAAGCCTTGGATAGTGGAGAGCAAGCCCTAAGTGCCGCACCCTATCATGACCTGGTGTTGGATTACTTGCTATTTTGCAAGGTCAGGCTATTCCCTCCACCCTTAGGACTTACCACCCTGGAAAAGGAAGTCCACATCAACCTCCGCCCTAGCAAAGAGCAACATCCTTTTGGCATATGAACACCAAGGAGAAATGAAGACTTATAACTCAAACAGGGGCTGAGGAGATATCTCAGTAAACACAGTAAAATGTGTTGCAGACAAGCAGGAAGACCGGAGCTCAGACCTCAGTGCTCATGTAAAAGCCAGGCATCCCACACGTGTCTCTAAGAGGAGCAGAGGCAGAAGGATCACTAGAGCTTGCAAGTCCCCTGGCTTTAGAAAAATACCTTGACTCAAAGGACAGAGGGTACCAAAGAAAATAAATATTTTCTTTGGGCCTCTCTGTGTGTTCCCAAATATACATTGCAATATATTCACACATACAAATATTTTTAAATCCTTAAAAAAACAATAAGATAGGATGTAATAGAGGAAGACTTCTGACATTAACTTCTAGCCTCCACACACATACGCCCAGGTGAAAATACCTATACACACATTTACACATACACCACAAAGACACACATTAGATAATGGATGGATGCGTGAATAGATGGGTGATGATAGATAGATAGATAGATAGATAGATAGATAGATAGATAGATGCTCATAGCTTAAAGCAAAGGAGTTTGAGAAGGTTGTTGTTGCTGTTTTGTTTTTGTTTTGTTGTTTGGAGACAAGCTCTTACCGTATAGTTCAGGTTGATCTCACATTCAGTATGTAGCCTGCACCAGCTTTGAACTTGCAATCTCAGAAAAGAACTTTTAAAAGTAGTTTTAAAAGTACTTTTTAAAACAACAAAGTCATATCCAACTGATTATGTGTGTTGGGATAAGGAAATTACATATATAGTCTAAAATGGATTATTTCAGATAAAAATCTAAAAATTAGACAACTCAAGTATATTCAAAAAGAAAATAATTAAGTATTAGTTATTTGCATAACAAAAAATTTGGTCTAATTCAAATTACAAAGGATGAGATAAATAAGCAAGACATAGTTGTCTCTGCATCTAGTAGCTCAGAATATAGTAGGGAAAGTAGAACACCAGACAGAGACAGAACAACAAACAGGGTGTGGTGATTCTGTAATCTCAGAAGTACAAGACCTCTTTGGCTACAAGGCAAATTCAAGGCCAACCTAGGTTTACAGGAGACTCTGTTTAAAAAAAAAAAAAAAATCTATAAATAAATATTTACAGCTGGGGCTAGGCACGGCAATGTATATCTGTAACCTTAATACTTGAAAGACAGGCAGGAAAATTCACATTCTAGGTCATCCTGTTCTATCCAGTGATTTCTAGGCTAGGTAGGAATGAAATCCCACTTCAAAAGGGAAAAACAGGGCCAGCAAAATGGCTCAGTGGGTAAGCACAATTGCTGACAAGCCTGACAACTTGAGGTCAATCCCCAGAAGCCACATGGTAGAATGAGAGGACCAACTCCTACAAGTTGTCCTCTGACTGCCACACACACACCAACACACAAAAATAAGCAAATGGGGAGAAATAAAAATAAAGGAAAAAAATTTTAGCAATAATATCCATAAGCCTGAATACAAATGTGAGTACACTGGACAGACAAACCAATCTTGTTGACTTTGATACATATTCATTGAAAAATTTGTTTTAAAAATGAAACATTTATGAAAATGCCATAAGGAAACTTGTTATTTTATAAGATAGTAAGGATATATGTATGGAAAATTATTAAATAACTCAGAAGAAAGTGATAAAAATATTTTAAGGAACATGTTTTAGTAAGCAAAGGCAATTATAAAATACAAATTCATTATAAACTCAATCAAAATAAATAAAATAAACTGGAAAAGATGGAAGAGGAAAAAAAGTTTTAAAAATAAACTAATAATTTTTAAATGAGTTTTTGAAAGTTCAGAGTTCACTCAAAAGCAATAGTTAGTATGGTGAGAGCAACATGATATTACAGATGGAAAATATGCTCGAAGGCCCAAAGCTAGGATTATCACACACAATTAAACATGCAAAGATGTGCACAGCCTCAGAAAAGCAAATCCCAGCCCCAACCTGTACCAAAGACTTACTAAAAACATCTGAGTTGTGTTCCAGCTGTTTCTAGAAGAAATCGTGTTTTCAAGTCATCCACAGCAAAAACCTCCCAGCTTCCTTGCATCCAGTTCTGCCTCCCACTTACTCTTTACAAACAAGGCAAGGTAGGCTTATTTCCTAAGTAAACTCCAATCATTTCATTCCCAAACTTAAAACTGACTAGTGACTCCTCATGATATGGAAAATAAAATGAATTCTGGTCACCACATTCTCCACGTCTTTCCCAATCCTTTACCTCTCGGCTTGCCATTACCCTCTAAAATGATGTGAATAAGAAATGCAAACTCTTAAGCTTGTGTGCTTGACCCCTTGGCCCCTGATTGGTGGTGCTATTTTGGAGGGAGTGTGTTATGGGATCTTTAGGAGGTGATGCCTTGCTGGAGAAAGTTTGTCATGAGGGTAGGGGGCAGGTAATGGAGGACTTATAGCTTCGCTCCACTTCCAGGTCAGTCACTATGCTTTCTGCACGTGTTTGAAGACATGATCTCTGCACTTCAACAATTCCTGTATAGGCATATCATACTGACTACCACATACCATTGCTACACACTTAGCAATTCACCTTTTGGGTTTTTTTTTTTTTTTTTTTTTTTTTTTTTCAAGAAAGGGTTTTCTGTGTAGCCTTGGCTGTCCTAGGCTCACTTTGTGGACCAGACTGGTCTCGAACTCACAGCTTTCCATCTGTCTCCCAAGTGTTGGGATTAAAGGCGTGTGCCACCACACCTGGCTTGGCAATTCACCTTTTATTTCCCATCTTCATAGTAAACTGTAAATCTCAAAAGAGTACTATTTGCTAGACCAGAGCTGGGCACACAGGTGTTGTATAAATTAAAAAAAAGAAAAGTTAGTTGAAGAAAATGCTGTAACAGGGCTGGAGAGATGGCTCAGAGGTTAAGAGCGCTGGCTGTTCTTCCAAAGGTCTTGAGTTCAATTCCCAGAAACCACTTGGCTCACAACCATCTACAATGAGATCTGGTGCCCTCTTCTGGCCTGCTGCCACACATACAGGCATAGTACTGTATAAATAATACATAAATCTTTTTTAAAAAAAGAAAGAAAAGAAAATGTTGTAACAATTCATTATTAACATTACAAATACACATATAGCTATTTAATTAGAATTTTTGGTTTGGTTTGGGTTTTTTGTTTTTGTTATTTTTCAAAACAGGGTTTCTCTGTGTAGCCTTGGCTGCCCTTCGTAGACCAGGCTGCTTTGAACTTACAGAGATCTGCCCAGCTCTGCCTCTCTGTGTGCTAGGATTACAGGTGTGCCCTGACAAGCTTGGGCCTTTATTTTAAACCCTTAGAATGAATGTGTGTCAAGTGGTCTCAGGAGCTCCAGCGCATTAAGCTTCTCAAGCAGTGAGCCATGCAGAAATCAACAAAGTTCCATAGCCCATTTGAATCTTCTTGAATCTTTCCAAGAGGCCTGACGCCTAAACTAGGCATGTAGTGGGGAGCCATGTAAACAGAAACAAAAGGCAAATGTGGATACATGTTTCCTGTAGTTTATCAGTTGTGGCTAGAAAAGAGCACCCTAGGTCAGGGCCTCTGTTGATGAACAGGCTTCTATTGGGCTTTCACAGATCCCTCCCTGGCCCCGCCCTGCTTCCACTTCACTTGATAAAGAGAAAAGGAGCTGACGTGACACACTGCTCTGGGAAATTGGGACAGATAGAGGCACCTTCAGCCATGAAACACTCAAGTACAATGTGTTGTTCAGTCAAGTTCAGTCAGCAGCAACCTGTTCCTCACTTAATGGAAAGAAAGACACGGAGGAAATAAGTGAGCTTATGCAAAGGAAATATACTTGAAATCTACAAGGGAACACTGCCATCCAAAGAAACCATATGATAAGTATAAATGCCTGAATCGTTTTACGTCACGTATTTGCATACTGTAATGCATGCCTTCATCTTGGGAGCTGAGTACACATGCCGTTCTGAATGCAGGAAGTGAGCCTGTTGCTGCTCTACAAATCAGCCTGTAGTGATTTCAAAACGCTGTTCATTAATTACATAAAATGTGTTTGCTCATGTGGTTTCACACACACACTTTGGACATATCCAAAACCCTCATCACCTTTCTTGTCCCCTCCTGACTTCCCACTTGGTCCCCTTCCTAATGAGTTGTAACATTTTTAACTGCCGAAACAGTTAAGGAGCAAAATTCTGCCTAACCCTTCTCCATGGTCAAGGGAGCTATGTGCCACAGCAGTATCTTTCAAACACATGAAACAACCCCCATCCTACCTTGTCTTAGAGCCATCGCTGCTGTGCAGTTTAATTCAAGACACTTTTGAAGTCTTCACCAGAGGCACCAGGCCTGTGGGAGGCAATATAATAAGCCCTCAGCCTGACCTTCAAAATATTATCCTTCCTGAGATAGTGAGAGGCACCGGCCTGGAAACACAAATAACTACAACAGAAAATAGCATTAATGAAAGCAGAACTAGCCACAAAATCGAATAACATAAATGTGAGCAAGAGTGAGAGGCAGCATACTCACACTTTTTGACTCTGATATACTCTAATGTCTAAATTGCAGGTTTTCTATTTCTCTGTCTATACAAGGAAAGATATACATATATAAATCATGTGATAAGGCCATTAGTAATCCATCATGGTTTATTTTTACCATTTTATTTTACCATATCATTTGATGTAATATTTCTGTTTATTTTTCTTTCTCTTCCCTCCTTCCATATCCTTCCCCTCCACCTTCCTTTCCTTTGAGGCAAGCTGTCACTATGTAGTCCAGGCTGGCCTTGACTTTGAGATCCTCTTGCCCCAACTTCCTGGGTGTTGGGAATACAGGTGTGTATCACTATATTCAGCTTAAACAAACTTTTAAGAATATATTTATATGAGGACTCTAATAAACTTACTGCTTTCTAAACCCCAGTTACTTCCGTCAAAACAAACCCTGGGACTTCTAAAACCCATGTAAACAAAGACATGGCCAGAATGCATTTCTAAGAGTGTTAGCATTGACAGAAAGATGACAAAGCAACAAATCACCTGATAACCAGTTTCCTTTTCGATTCTTCAGTCTATTATTCTGTGGGGGATATGTAACTAAACATCCATAGAAACATTACAAGCCAAGCCACAGCTACAAATGCTATAACGAAGATTCAGTCCCCTGTCAGAGTCTTCATGAAAGCCCCGCCTCCCAGCTCTGGTAACAGAAATTCACAGAGATAACCAAAACCCACAGAGCTTCTATAGAAGGTAGAAATGTGTAAGAAGAAAAGATGGCAAAAGAGAAAATGTTAAAGTTACTTTCCTGCAGAGAAACTGGCAAACACTGTCTGAGGTGATTAAGGTCAACATGAGCTATGATGAGTCTCCCTGAGACCTGGAATATACATTCAGAATGGGGCATTACCTCTGCGGTCCTCAAATCTATAACCTAGTCTTCTCATGCCAAAACTTTCAGATACGGGCCAGCAACTCCAAGGGCTGAAGAGATGGTCAGTATCACACAAACGCTTACAGCTCTAGGGCCAGATGATCCAGTGCCCTCTCTGGCCTCTGAGGTCATCTGCACGCACATGCTTATACCCATACACAGACATACATACATACATACACATCATTTTAAAATAAAATGATTTAGCTGGGTGTGATGATGCACACTTTTAATCTCAGCACTTGGGAGGCAGAGGCAGGTAAATCTCTGAATTTGAGGTCAGCCTGGTCTACAAAGATAGTCCAGGACAGCCAGGGCTACACAGAGAAACCCTATCTCAAAACACCCGCACTCCCCCCCCCCCCGCAAAATAAAATAAATAAAATAAAATCTTTGTTAAAATGTGACTTCCCCAAGTCCTCTAAATACATGCCATGGAATGCACAGAACCAAGTATTTTCATCTGGTCTTTGTCTCCACTTTCATGTTTTATATACTGTGTTTTGATGACTTATTATGGCATGTATGAGTCATGGTTCTAGATGTACTCAAGCTGACAAACAAGAATAGCCAACACAAGTCTACCCTTGCCAACTTGACACACGATCATATCTCCTTATGTCATGATTAATTTACAAGTGAAAAAAAATAACCAGGCCATAATTATGCCTAAACATATTATAGCTACTCTATATACAATTACAAATGTATTATATATTTAGCCAGGTCATAATTATACCTAACATGCTATAATTACTGCTCATATAACTAAAAATGTATTATACATTTAGGATAAGTGACAATGTCCCTTCAGGGACTTTTTTTGTGTAGCTCAACCTTAAATATGATAACCTTTGATAATCTCTTACTTGTTGTTACATCATACAATAAAGAAGTAAATAAAAATATCTGTATAAATGCATTCTTAACAAAATATGACAGAAACACTCATGACAATTAAATCCTTAGTTCTGTAACTGGTCATGTGATCTTGCTGGTATTTATAACGACCTTCTTCTAGTTCTCCAACCCTCAGCAAGTACCTCAGCAGATCCTGGCTCTTTTCTAGAGGAGTGAGGGGCCTGCCATTTGTCGTCCTATCTACTTGATTACTGAACTCTTCCTCAGAGGAACTTACTTTTTAATCACCATTTATATTGTTCACAAGTATCTTCACATCTGTCACCCATTTGGAGAGATCTATCTGCATACTTCTTTCCCAGATGTTTTTCTCATCAATATTCCAATTACGCTCTTTTTCAAGTCCCGGAACATACAGCCAATCCAGTGGCTACAGACTATTAAACAGTGAAAAAAAATCACACACCTAGCCACTTCTCACTCCAAATAAAAAGTAAAACCATGTTTATTGCCTCAAGTTCTGCCCACTGTGAAGATTTCCCTTCATTGGTGTCTTAAGGGGTTGTCTCAGAAAGGGGTTGTAATGCTGCAGCTGCCCGCTTCTGAGTGCTGCTAGCACGACATGCAGAGTAATCAGTAAACTCTGCCCTAGTCTTCTCTTTCTCAGTCCCATGAGGCTATGGGAGCACACTTGGCAGCAGACAGCATTGTAGCAGTAGTAGAAACCATAGGTATTTGGGCAACTTCTTCACATAACTTGCTTGTGCTTTTAGAACCCGCTCTAGCTTGATCACGTATATACCACTTCCATTTGATAATAGTCTGTAGCTATAAATGTCCCACTTTATAAATTGGTGAGTGACGTAACACTCAGCTCATGATGGGTACTTGGTGGCCCATTATCAAGTGTTCAGTTTCCATTAATGCCCAATAGCAGGCCAAGAGCTGTCTTTCAAAGAGAGAGAATATTTGTCTGCAAGTGATGGTAGAGCCTTGCTCCAAAAACCCAAAGCTGTCTTCTGTGATTCTCCTATAGGGGCCTGCCAAAGACTCCAAAGAGCATCTTTATCTGCCACCAATACTTCAAGTATCATCAGGTCTGCTGGATAATATGGTCCAAGTCATACAGCAGCCTCCACAGCAGCCTTCTGATTCACTTTGCATATGGGCCAGAGTAACACATCCAAGTAACGTTGCCTCCAGAATCCAAATAGGCCCACTAAATGTTCTGCTTCTTTCTTGGTCGTGGGAGGAGCCAGGTGCAACAACTTATCATTCACTTTAGAAGGAATATCTCTGCATGTCCTACACCAAAAGACTCCTAAGAATTTCACTAAGGTAGAAGACCCTTCAGTTTTGACTGGACTTATTTTCAATCCTCTAATGCCCTTATGTGTTACCAATGTGTCCAAAGAGGTTGCTACATCCTGCTCACTTGGTCCAATCAGCGTAATGTCATCAATATAATGCATCAATGTTATATTTTGTAGAAGAGTCAGACGATCAAGATCCCTTCTAAGTTATGGCTCAGGGTAGGAGAGTTAATATATCCTTGAGGCTAAAGGGAGATGTGGTGGGAACCACATTCCTACACCTTTTACGTTCTTGATAGTGCACTAATTTATGCAGTTCCTCCAGGAATGCAATACTCTTTTCGATTCACTATTTTTCTTCACAAAAGCAACTCCAAAGACTTCCATTTAGACTTTCCAACTATAGTAATCCTCAGTCCACAGGTCAGGGAACCGATGTGAGAATCTGCCAACTTCTATGTATATCTATCCCAACTATACAGTCTAGGACTGGAGAAATGACCATAGTATGAGTTCGGTGACCCACTGGACTTACTGTGAGTCGGACTTCTGCCAAAACCCCATTAATTACCTGGCCTCCATAAACCCCTACTCTAATTGGGGAGCCACATTGCTTCTTGGGATCTCCTGGAGTCAATGTCAATTCAGGATCAGCTTCCAAGAGACCCCAAGACATCTCACTGTTTCCTTAGCCCCAGTGTACAGTTTTCCTTGTAACAGGCCACATGTTCTTTTGGGGAAAGACTAGAGAAAGGCTAACAGTAAAACTTGTAGTTATTTTATCGAGGTTCTTCTTCAAGGGAACCTGGCCATCCCTTCATTCAAGGGGTTCTGGGTCTGTTAACTGGTTCAAGTTTAGAAATTGATTGCCTTTTGCCACAATCCAGTGTGGTTTTTCTTTTGTTTGTTTGAGAATTTTTCCACATATAGAGAGATTAAACAAAAATTTAGTAGGCTTCTTACCTATGTCATGCCTGGAAACACCATGATTGATTATCCAGTACCAAAGGTCCATACAAGTCACACCACCATAAAGTTCACTTTGCTGTGCTGCCCATTAGGTCAGGCCATATGGACATTGCTATGTCTATGCTGCCCATTGCAATAACCAAGATGGCCTTGCCTTTGATGGCCCCTGCTATACTGTCCCAATTGAGCCCACGGCATTTAATTCATCCGGTGAGCAGCTGCATCTCTAACCCTAAGACACAGCACAGGGAAAACGGTGACAACAAAGTTCAAGTGTGCTGCTGCCCCTCTCACTGTTTTGTGTTTTATAAGATTAGAGAAGAACATGTCTAGGCCTTCCCTGTGAGAGGCCGCACTCACATTCGCCATTACAAGATGGCGCTGACATCCTGTGTCCCAAACTGGTAAACAAGTAATCTGCGCATGTGCGAAGGAACTTTCCACTTGTTGTGCTCTGCCTCTCCCGTGGCGTCATATCGCCTGATGAGTAACAGCCAATCAGGGACTGACACATCCTAAGAAGCGGAGAACAGTTTCCTATATAAGGGATGGGTTTCTGCTGTTTGGGGTCTCCATTTTACTTGTCGTAAGCTTATGCTCTCCCTCTTAAGACGCATTAAAGCTTTACTGCAGAAGGATCCTGTGTGTGCAGCGTCATTCTTGCTGGCGAGACGGTAACGCGAGTCACATCTGGTGCCGAAACCCGGGAAATTGACCACACCATCATCAGCACCTTCGGAGACCCCTTGACTTCAAGGAGGATTCAGAACTGCAGGGATAGGTAAGTTCGGAGAGGTATGCATATTTCTGAATTTCTTGGGCCGATTCTAGGAGTGATATTTTTTATTTTTTTACTTGTAAAAAATTGCCTAGAGGATGACAATTGCAAGAGGGCAGTAGAGGAAGGACAGGTCGCCCTAGAGGAAGTTCAGGATAGCATGTCAGAAACCAAACGTAGTGAGAGGTTGGGCGCGCAAGAAAAGGGATACCCGTAAAAGGAAAGAAGCTAAGAACCCTCCTGTAAAAGGAGTGCAGTCCCCTGATTCCCCAGAAGGGACATCACAAGGACTTTACCCATTAAGGGAACTTGAGGCATTAAATATTGATAGCTCTGCAAGCTCTAGCCCCAATGCCTCTGACAATGAGGCTCTTGATTCAGAGGAAGAAGCAGAGTTAGAGGAGGAGGCAGCCAAATATGAGGAGAAGAGATACTACCCAGACGAACGAGGAAATAATAAAAAACCCTCCCATAACTCCTCTCGTAGGGTAACACCCACCGCTCCTCCACCCTACGAACTGTGGTCTGGATTTTCCTTTTGGCCGGAAAAGATTCGTAAAAAATTACACAATTTTTTTCCTGTTTTTGAAACAGAGAACGGGGGACGAGTACATGCCCCCGTCGAATATAACCTAATTAAAGAATTGGCTGAGTCTGTCCGCAAATACGGGGTTAATGCAAATTTTACCCTGATAATGTTGGATAGAATTGGCACTGGTACCTTAACTCCTTCTGATTGGCAGATGGTAGCAAAAGCCGCACTTCCAGACATGGGTCAATACATGGAATGGAGGGCTCTCTGGTATGAGGCCACTCAAACACAAGCCCAGACTTCTGATTGTACCATACACTGCTGCACAGGTTCAAACCCTGGTGGCTACTTCCAATGATTGGGCTGTTTTGATTACATCCTTTTCAGGACGAATTGACAATCATTACCCAAAACATCCTATCTTACAATTTGCATTAAATCAAGCTGTGGTGTTTTCACAAATGACCGTTAAGTCCCCACTTAAAGATGGAATAATAGTATATACAGATGGTTCAAAAACTGGAATTGGTGCCTATGTGGTTAATGATAAGATAATGACTAAAGATTACCAAGAAACCTCACCTCAAATAGTAGAATGTTTGGTAGTTTTAGAGGTTTTAAGGATCTTTCCCGAGCCTTTAAATATTGTATCAGATTCCTATTATGTGGTTAATGCTGTTAATTTATTGGAGGCCGCGGGAATCATTAAGTCCTCTAGTAAAGTCGCCTCTATTTTTCAGCAAATACAATTGGCCTTACAAAATAGAAAAACACCCATATATATTACCCATGTCAGGGCACATTCGGGCCTACCAGGTCCAATGTCCCGGGGCAATGACTTGGCTGATAAGGCCACTCGGCTTATAGCCACTGCACTGTCCTCCCAGGCGGATGCAGCAAAAAATTTTCATCAGCACTTTCATGTGACGGCTGAAACTCTCCGCCACCGCTTTGCTATAACTAGAAAAGAAGCTAGAGACATTGTGACTCAATGTAAAAATTGTTGTGAATTTTTGCCTACACCCCATGTAGGGATAAACCCACCGGGCGTAAGACCTTTACAAATCTGGCAAATGGATGTCACGCATGTCTCTTCCTTTGGTAAACTTCAGTATCTACATGTTTCCATTGATACATGCTCAGGCATTATATTTGCCACACCACTTACGGGTGAAAAGGCCTCACATGTGATACAGCATTGCCTTGAAGCGTGGAGTGCTTGGGGAATGCCTAAAATTCTCAAAACTGATAATGGACCTGCATACACCTCACAAAACTTTCAACAGTTCTGTCATCAGATGAATGTGACTCATCTGACTGGCCTTCCCTACAACCCTCAAGGACAAGGGATTGTAGAACGTGCACACCGCACACTCAAATCTTATTTAATAAAGCAAAAAAGGGGAATAGAGAGCGTTCTTCCCTCGGTACCAAGAGTGGCCATTTCCATGGCACTCTTTACCCTAAATTTTTTAAATCTAGATGATAAAGGCCATACTGCGGCAGAAAGACACTATTTAGAGCCCCGCAGGCCAAAAGAAATGGTCAAATGGAAGGATGTTCTCAGTAACAAATGGAAAGGACCGAATCCTATTCTTATAAGATCCAGGGGAGCTGTGTGCGTTTTTCCACAGGATGAAGACAATCCGTTTTGGGTACCAGAAAGACTTAACAGAAAAATCCAGACGGTTCCAGAAGATGCTGATACTCAGCCTGGTGATGACCCAAGTGATAATAACAAAGGGGGAACAACGCTGGGGGATCATGTCAACATTCCCACTCCCGATGCCGAATTGGACAACAGAATTCGAGCAAACATTAAGAGAACTAAGAACTGCCATCATTCAAGTTAATTCCACATGCCTGGATCTGTCGCTTACAGAGGGACTTTCGTCATGGATATCTTCGGCTTTCTCCTTCTTTAAGGAATGGGTTGGGGTTGGATTATTTGGAGCTGCGATCTGCTGTGGGTTAGTGTTGACCCTATGGTTGGTCTGTAAACTCAGGGCTCAAACAAAAAGAGACAAGGTGGTTATTGCCCAAGCACTTGCAGCAGTAGAAAGTGGGACCTCCCCTGATATATGGCTATCCATGCTTAAGCAATAAGTCGCTGGCTGCTCAGCTCCTGCACCCTCAGAGTCTCAGCTCATTGCACGAGGTGGAGTGAGTAAGTTTCAGCAGCCCTGGAGAGTTGCATAGTGAGGCATTGCAGTAAAATGGCTCTGCGGCAATATGAGCTATTTACCTCTGTCTCCACTCTCTTTAATGGGTGTCTTATTGCTTCCTAAATAAAGGAATAGGGGGAGACAGCGGCTTGGCGGGCAGCCTTTAAGTCCTAAATAAGGGCAATGAGTTTTCTCTCTCTCTTTCTTCTCTCTGCGTGGCCTTTGCACTCGCCTGGGCCTAGTTGCCATTGCACGTCGAAAGGAACCCTATATCTACGCGCACCCAGTGGCCGTTGCACCCCGCAGGGAAAATTGCCCATTGCACGCGGGACGGCACTGAGTGGTACCTCTAAAATGGTCCTCGATCAGTTGGTCCAGAGTTATGCTCCAGCCTTCATTGGACCATTTCCTTTTCCTAAGCTCATTGCCCATACAACAAACTGTAGCGAGCTGCGAACCCGATGTGGCGCCAGTTTTCACCTATTCTTTTAGTTAGGCCTTTAATTAAAAAAGAAGGGAGAGATGTGAGAGGCCGCACTCACATTTGCCATTACAAGATGGCGCTGACATCCTGTGTCCCAAACTGGTAAACAAGTAATCTGCGCATGTGCGAAGGAACTTTCCACTTGTGCTCTGCCTCTCCCGTGGCGTCATATCACCTGATGAGTAACAGCCAATCAGGGACTGACACATCCTAAGCGGAGAACAGTTTCCTATATAAGGGATGGGTTTCTGCTGTTTGGGGTCTCCATTTTACTTGTCGTAAGCTTATGCTCTCCCTCTTAAGACGCATTAAAGCTTTACTGCAGAAGGATCCTGTGTGTGCAGCGTCGTTCTTGCTGGCGAGACGGTAACGCGAGTCACACTTCCCACTGTGGGGGCGTAGGATATGCACAGTGTGCCCACTCTGACATTGCAGTTCCTGAGCCTTAAAACTCCTTCATCAATACTAAGCCAAGGGATATGTGATTTCTCCAAGTCCTTTTCAGTAGGCTGTCTTTTAATAAACGCTTCAGCCAACCATTCAAACTAACTCTTTACTTTCTTTCTTTCTTTTTTTTACCTGTGTGAGCTTCCATATTAAACCTAGAATCTCCACTCAATGGTCCCATATCAAGAAACTCAGTCTGATCCAGTTTTATATTCATTCCACCATTATCCTTTACTCTTAAAAGCCAATTCCACACATAGTTCCATACTTCTGCTTGAATGAATTAGCAAACTCATTAAGCTCTTTAGTAGTGTAGCATACCTCCTCATGGACTGCACTTTCTACCTCTGCTCTAGGAGCCTGCTTTACTTAAGTCTGCCTATAGGTCTCGAGGCAAGTGTTGGTGGGCACTGAGGGACATCAGTGTTGTCTATCCTGGCATCTCCTTGAGAGAAAGTCACTGCTGGTTTAGTAAACAATGAAGGATTAATCTCCTCCATCAAAGGTGAAGATGAGGGTAGGATGTGAATACATCTGCTGAGGGTGGAGAAAATACTTTCTTGGGTAAGATAAACCCTTGAAAAATCAGAGGGTTCACACTTTTCAGCTTCATGAGGCTCCACCCACATATCCCCATGCCAAGCTTCAGCACCTCATTCTTTATCTTACTTCAACGCTAATACTCCTCCAAGGCTGGGACTTGAATTATTGCTGTAATTCAGCCACCTTATAATAAGGACCTCGGTTTGATTTTTCTGAAACTTGACAGCTTCAGAAAAGTCTCTGATGGAGAGACGATTCTTTTCTAGGGCATTCTTAGAAATATTTAGACTATTTATGTGTATCTAGAGCCAGTCAATTTTATCACTAAGTTCACTTTTGTCTTTCACCATATTTTGAGATGCTAGAAGTTGGTTGATTTTATCACAGAGCTCACTCGTTTCTTTCTTTTGTCAATGTGTCCAGAGATGTAAGAACAACAACCAACATCATCATTTTCCTTATTTTTTCCACAAATTGTCAAAAGTTTTATATCACCAAGTCCTCTGCAGCGCACAGTTGGTGAATCAGGATAATCAAATGATATATCTCCGTAAGTCTGCAAAATAGTTCATACCATGGACTTTCAGTACTCTCCAGGCTCCCAGGAGAGGCGTCAATAATAGTATGTGTTGGCAAAAGGGAAAGCCTCTTCCAGACACTTAAAAGATGGGGGCTGGAGAGATGGCTCAGCAGTTAAGAGCACTGACTATTCTTCCAGAGGTCATGAGTTCAATTCCCAGCAACCACATGGTGGCTCACAACCATCTATAATGTGATCTGATACCCTCCTCTGGCCTACAGATGTACATGCAGGCAGAGCTCTGTATACATAATAATAAATAAATCTTTAAAAAAAAAAGATTCATCCTTATACTTCTATTGTCCTAGAACTAGTCCTGGTACCAAAGTTTGCATTCGCCAGGGTTCTCTAGAGTAACAGAACTTATAGAATGAGTCTCTCTATGTAGAAAGGGTATGTACTAGAATAACTTACAGGTTGTGGTCCAGCTAGTCCAACAATGGCTGCCTATGAATGGAAAGTCTAAGAATGCAGTAGTTGCTTAGTCCGGGAGGCTGGATGTCGCAACTGGTCTTCAGTATACACCAGAATCCCAAAGAAGTTGACTCTACTGCCAGTGAAGGATTAGACTTGCTAGCAGCACGTTGAGGGCAAACAGGCAAAGACAAGAAGCTTCCTTCTTCCATGCCTTCCAGCAGAAAGCATGACCTAGATTAGAAGTAGGGCTTCCAATCTCAAAAGCTCTGGATTAAAGGTGTCTCTTCTCACCTCAAAGATCAGGTTAGAAATGGATCTTCCCACTTCAAATTAAGCAACAATCCCTCTTGGGTGGGCTCTCCATTTTTAGGTCTTAGTTCATTCCAGATGTAGTCAAATTAGCAGAGTATCAAAAGTACTAACCACTTAGCTCCTGAGATCAGGAAGAGTTAGATGGGCACTTACTTTGGCCATGACTTCTGGTGTCCTTTCTAAAGGTACAAACTCAAGAATCACTTTTCAAATGTCCAGCTTCCTTGTGCAGTCTTTTCTATCCCTGATCTTACACTGGTCTGCTATGGTTTTCCTTTCCTACCTCTCTTCTCACAGCAAATCTCTGAAACAAAAGCTCCTTATAAAAACAAAGAAAGAGCCGGGCATGGTGGCGCATGCCTTTAATCCCAGCACTCCGGAGGCAGAGGCAGGCGGATCGCTGTGAGTTTGAGGCCAGCCTGGTCTACAAAGTGAGTCCAGGATGGTCAACGCTACACAGAGAAACCCTGTCTTGAAAAAACAAAAACAAACAAACAAAAAAAAACAAAAAACAAACAAACAAACAAACAAAACCAAAGAAAGAGGGGCTGGAGAGACAGAGGTTAAGAGCACTGACTGTTCTTCCAGAGGTCCGGAGTTCAATTCCCAGCAACCACATGGTGGCTCACAACCATCTATAATGAGATCTGTTGCCTTCTTCTGGCATGCAGGAGTACAAGCAGGCAGAACACTGTATACATAGTAAATAAATAAATAAATCTTAAAAAAGAAACAAAGAAACAACAAACACTTTTGTCCATTTTTAACCTTACCCTGGATATACTGCCCCAAAATGTAAAATATCAATAGAATAGCAAAATAAAAGGATAATATTCCCCCTCCCCCTTTAAACAAGGTTCCATTTTTTAAAATTGCAGCTTTCCTGCTTAGAAATAAATTTCCAATACAAACTCACCTTTAAAAATCTACTAATGGTTACTATTAAAGCATATTGTTAACGATGGTTAAGAAAACATCTCCTGGCTGGGCGTGGTGGTACACGCCTTTAATCCCAGCACTTGAGAGGCAGAGGCAGGCAGGTAGATGTGAATTTGAGGCCAGCCTGGTCTACAAAGGGAGCCCAGGACAGCCAAGGCTACATAGAGAGACCAAAAACCAAACCAAAACAAAACCAAAATCCAAAAATCCAAAACAAAACAAAAAAGCCCAAAAACAACAAAACAAAAACAAAAAAAAGAAAGGAAAACATCCCATGTTCCATATATACATATATATAATTTATATATATGTACACACACACACACACACACACACACACTGAGCACATCTGGGCGGGAGGATGAAATGAACAGTAGGAAACTCTCATGCATACCAAACAATGGGATAAAATTATGTAGAAGAGGTAGAACAGAAATCAGACTGAAACAGGAATTTATATCCTTGTAAAAGAGCATTTTAAAAATTTGAAGCCAGAGTCTTAGAGCCTTGACTGGCCTCATCTCAGTATGTAGTCCCTTCAAAATGCTAGCTGGCTTATAGGCATATGCCACGACACCCTTGGTGCAGTGCACAGGATTCAATCCACGGCTTGGTGAATATTAGGCAAACACTCTACTACTAACAGAGCTACGCTCCCACTCTCAAAAGTTTTCTTCTTTTAAATGGATAATGATCTATATTAAATAATTACAGTATTTCTATCTACTCCATTAGATAATGTTTTCAAGTGTATATAGACTAGGCTGGCCTTGAACTCAAAGGTCCACCAGCTTCTGCCTAACGAAAGTGTGTGCTACCATGTCAAGCCCCGTTAGAAAATTTAAGAATGTTTTAACGTTTTAATTTATAAATATAAAGATTTTACAATAAGTCAGACATTATACTCTGTGCTTTTTAAGCTTATAAACAAACAAAATTTGAAAACTTCAATTAAACTGCCAGGTGGTGTCGTTCAGTGATATAGTGCACAAATGCAAAAATCTATATAAATATGAAAGGTTGAATATCCAAAACCCAGGAAGGAAAAACTGCTAATAAGTTGGCGAGGGACCATAACCTCTGACAATGTAAACCATCCAGTATCATTCGGGTACCCTTGCTAAACACAAGCCCGAAAACCCTTTGTGACCGACCAATAACCTCTGCTTTTCCCTCCCACTTCATCGGTTTCCACTAGGCTGGCAGCCGCCCCTTCGGGTACCTCGGGTGACCTCCCTCCGCCCCCAACAGCGCCCACTGCCATGCCACGCACGCGCATTGCCCTTCCTCCCACCCGGGGCTGCTGTGTCATGGCTGAGCGGAAGTCCCTGCCTCAGAGGGAAGAGGCAACCCTAAGACGGATGGCGCTAGCTTTCTCCCCTCCCTCGCACAGCTCAGTCTCGGCCTCCAGGGTCAGGCCGTACCCTGAACTCTCCCGAACACCTCGTAGTCCACAGACTTGAGCGGCTCCGCCATGGCGGCCAACCTTCTCGCGAGCAGCCGGATCGGCGTGTGCGGCGCGGAGACTGCGGCGGCAGCCCGGGGAAGGATGCTCATGAGCTCTGGGACTGGCGCCCGGCGGCGGCGGCGGCGGCGGCCGGGGACACGAGCGAGAGCGCCGGGTCACGCAGAGGACGGCGGTGAGGGCGGAGGACACCGCGCTCCCTGCACACCCAGGACCTAGTTAGTGCTCGAGGTCCTGGGAAGGGATTAAGCCAACTAAAATATTCATCTACCCACTGACGTTTATTTGACACACACACAAATTATGTTTTTTTAAAGGATGAAAATAAGGGCACTTGTTGGGAAGAGGAAGGGTTAGAGCTAGAGTGGGCAAGGTAAAAGAGGGTAATAGGGAATGGAAATTACCAAAATCCATTTTATTCAAGGATAAAATGTCAAAGAATTGCTTTAAGTTTAAGGTGTTTTTCTCTTAAGTACACTGTAAGGTGATTAGTTCAAGCTAATTAGCATTCATCTCACATCTGATTTCATCTAAGATCTCAACAGTTTTTAAATATATATCATTCTTAACTGTACTCACCGTTATGTAAATATGGTCTCCACCTCAAATGAATAAATTTTTTGTCCTTGAAACAATATCTGAATTTCCAACTCCTCCTCACTTATGTCTGAGATTGGCCTTTGAAATGGAGGACCTGCTTAACTTACTGGCAGAGGGTATTTGGTCAATGTGCTGGCTAGTCTTTTTTGTTTTGTTTTTCTCTTTTTTTGAGACAAGGTTTCCCTGTGCGTTGGCTATCCAGGAGTCACTTTGTAGACCAGGCTGGCCTCGAACTCACATTGATCCCTCTGCCTCTGCCTCCAGAGTGCTGGGACCTTGCCTGGCTATGCTGGCTAGTCTTATGTCAATTTGACACAAGCTAGCATTATCTGAGAGGAGGGAACCTCAATTGAGAAAATGCCTCCATAAGATCCAGCTGTAAGGAATTTTCTTAGTGATTGATGAGGAAGGGCCCAGCCAATCCTGGCCTAGTGGCTGAACAAGCCATGAAGAGCTAGCCAGTAGTAGCAGCACCTCTCCCAGTGCCTCTGAGTCAGCTTCAGGTTCCTGCCCTGTTTGAGTGCCTTTCCTATCTTGAACATGGTTGTAGAAGTCTAAGCCAAATAAACCCTTTCCTCCCCAACTTGCTTTTGGTCAAGATGTTTGATTACAGCAATAGAAGCCCTAACTAAGACAGTGAATTAATTGTGTAATGTTCTGGCAACTGCCAAATCTATGGTGATAGTGAGCTAAGCCATAAATCAGCCTTGACTTTTTCATTCGGGCTGCTGAATCAGGAAGGTTTATGCCTCAGTCGCTATTCCAAGTAGATGCAGTACTGTGTAGGATGAGAAATTTTAATAATTTCACTTAATGGAAACAGAAAGACGTGTATTCATCTTAACTGTTGTTACACAGGTCTGTCTTCAGTGACATTTCAGTTGCCTAGGACAACTAAGTCAGTTTATATTTAGAGAATTATATTTCCTAGTGAGCTATTTAAAGTCTTACCTTCTACTAACCCATCACTCCAAATAATTAGGATAGAACTTTTGATAATCTGCCCTCTAAACTTCAAATACTTTTTACATGTCAGATTTTGCATTTCTCAATTCATTTGTTGGCCTCAATACATTTACGTATTTCTTTGTTTCTGTTCATGTTGAAGAATCAACTACAACTTGATGAAATACTGTGTGCTACTTCTCTCTGGAAACACACACACACACACAATCAGGGCAAGGCATGGTGGCATACTCCTTTAATCCCGACATTCGAGAGGCAGGCTGATCTCTCGTGAGTATGAGGCTAGTCTAGTTTACACACTGAGATGCAGGCCAGCTAAGGCTATGTGGTAAGACCCTGCATCAAAATAAGTAAGTGCTCTGAAACTTGGACAGAGAATGGGTTAGTCAAATTAAAAATATATATACTTTTTATTAATTTATTCATATTACATCTCAATTGATATCCCATCCCTTATATCCTCCCATTCCTCCCTCCCTCCCATTCTCCCCTTACTCCCCTCCCCTATGACTGTGACTGAGGGGGACCAAGTCTTTCCCCTGTATATGCTCATAGGGTATCAAATCTCTTCTTGGTACCTGCTATCCTTCCTGAGTACCACCAGGCCTCCCCATCCAGGGGAGGTCAAATATGGGGCACCAGGGTTCGTGTGAAAGTCAGACCCCACTTAAGATATGGTCTAGAAGTGTTAATCTGGATGCATTTGCCTAATAAAGGTCTTGGCATTGCAGAGACTTCACAATTTAACTCTTCCTCTCATCTCCCAAGTCAATTTATGAAGGCAATGGAATCAACATAGATTTAAGTCATCCTTAGATATCTTTAAATTCTCTTGATTACACTACGAACCAAACCTAAGGTCTCCAGTCACCGCTAACCGGTTAACGCATGTTTCCCTATGTCCTGAAGATGACCCACTGCCGAGAGCTCTCAGTACAATAGAGTAAAAGCTCTTCTCTGGAACCTATTTTACCTGGAATGCCCCAGCCACTCCCAGATCTCCCCTCTGTTCCTCAGTGGCCTTTGCATATGCTTGTCAGATTTCCTCTTACCCATTCTGTGCTTCCTCCCCATTGGTTCTGTGTCTCACAGATCACTGACAACGGGGAAGGATGACATTTTCTTAGTCAACTCTTAACTCTTCTCCACATTTACCCAGGAGTACCTCTGCCAGCTGTTATGTAGTTGTATTTTAGTGTTAGAAGTGCTATGGCAACAGTTGACATTTGCTTAGCTGAAAAGTGTACTTTCTCTGCCAAAAGCTGAACATTAGCAAATGGAATTCTTTATGTACCATTTCAGCATGGATTGCTAAATAAAATGTGATTCTAAGACTTTAGAATGGTGAGCAATTGTTTCTAATATAAAGAAATTTTAAATAAGAAAGAATTAGAAAAAAATTAGAGAATAAAAAAAATCAGTCATCCATAATCTCAACACATCTGCTACATTCTGATAAATATATATCATGTATGTGTGTAAGTGTGTGTACATGTGTGTGCATATGTATGTATACAAGTCCATACAGCATGAATTCAACTATAACATGAATATAAATCATACATGCTTTAAGTATACATTGGTTTTTCTCCTTTTCATGTCAATCTTTCTAATAAATAATTTAATACTTTTATTAAGTGTATATAGCTGTAGACTAACCTACAAAGCACCTGTTATTGCACATTCAGGATGCTTCTCATTTTTCACCATCATAAAAATATTGTAAAAGAAATATGTATGTAGCTTCCTTTCTTTTTAGGGTAGCCAGAAGACAAGTGTCACTGTGCAACCCACCTGGCCATAGACTCTCAATCCTCCTGTCTCAGCCTACCTAATGTGAGATTGTGGGTATGTGCCACTATATCCTGTCTAAAATATTGTTCTTTTCATTTTTATTTTATTTATGTTTTGGAGACAGGATCTCAATATATAGCCCTGGCTGGCCTGGAACTCACTGTGTAGATCAAGATAACCTTGAATCACAGAGGTTTGCCTGCCTCTGCCACCAAGTGCTGGGATTGAAGGCATATACCAAGGTCCTCTGTGAGAACAGCAAGTGCTCTTAGGCACTGAGACGTATCTCTAGCCCTGTGTTTATTGTTAATACATATTACTGAGTTATGTTTTATATAAGATCTCTACCTAACTTGGTACCTAACAGACTATTGCCAGTCCTTTTTATGATTGACTCATTATACAAAGAAATGTATCCAGAATCTTTACATATAGGTGGAATTAAATTATATGAAGTTTGGATTTCATGATCTGAGCAACAGCTTTAGAATAAATAGGGAACGGATAGACTCTCTGTTAGTACACATTTAAACTAATATTTAGTTGAACCAGTCCTTGGCAGGATTTTCTTAAAAGGAATTTTTGTGCACACCCCTGTAATCCTAGTATGTCAGACACTAAAGGTTTGAAGGTGAAACATCCCTCATAGGTTCATGTGTTTAAACACCTGGTAGGCACTTGTTTAGTGTGTTTATGGAACCTTTCAATAAGTGGAGCCAACCTGGAGGGAGGGCTTTAAGGTTTATAGTTCAGACCTGCTTCCATGTCTCTACTTCCTGTTCAGCTGAGGTGTGAACAAGCAGATGCCATATGTTGTTAGCTACAGTTGCTTCTCACCATGCCTTCCCTACCATGATGCACAGCATTCCTTCAAACCCTGAGCTAAAGCGAACCCCCCACATACCTTAAGTTGTGTCTTGTTGGGTATTTGGTCACAGAAATGAGAAAAGTAACTGATAGAGCAGGTTAGTTTAGTAGAATTTGAGGCCAGCCTGGGCTGTATAAAAGGAACCTGTCAAAAGGGAAAAGAAAGTGGGGGGGGGGGGGAGGAGAGGAGAGAAGTTGAGAAGGGAGACGAGGGAGGCCTGTAGAGTGTAAAAGAAAAGCAACTTGTTTGTGGTGTAGAATCATGTTAGGGAACTACCAGGAAAGAAAATGTGCCCGTAGTGTAAGTATACCACATGGTCAGATACTAGAACCTGTAAAATAACGATAGACAATGCAATCTCTATGTTCACATACCATTTGACCTAAGGAGGATCATCTTATCACCACAAAATGTCTGCGAGAGATTCCTATAGTGGATGGTGAGAAGTTTGGTACTAAAATATAACTGATAACACAAGTAAGCAAAATGACTGCCTCTACTGTCACAGTATTTCTATCCCTGAAATATTTTTGTCATCATTGAAAGAGCAGACTCAACAGCATCCACGTGTGAAGAGGCCCAAATGAGCCAATCAATGATTACCTTGCAGAAGAATACATTATAGTTGAATATAGTTACAAAACTATTACTAAATTAATCTCAAAATCATTAGATGCCAACCAGTCTGCTGAGTAAGGTTTTCTTCTTGTAACAATTTATCAGAAAATTGCTTAAGCATATTATCAAGAAGGCATTATTCCCCAGAAGGAAACTCTGTCCCAGATTTGAAGGATTTTTTCTTTATCACAATTGCATTTAATTTTGAAAACTCAGTACTGCTTAGCTTGAAAGATTTGGTTGATCCCTCCCTCTTTCTTGAATGTTCTACTACCTAACTGAGCATTAGAAAGAACTGAGGATGGCAAATATCAAAAGTTGAAGAGCTATGACTTTGGGTACTCTGTGCTGTATCATGGATGAAGGCACAGCCTGCTCTGGGTTCCTTAACTGGTCCTTACCTTTGCTGGCATTTTTCAGCTTCTCCAGTCACAGCCTTTTCTCTCCTTAAGTTGAACCAACTACTAGTCTCTTCTATCTCCTAAGAATTAACACCAAGCTCTCACAGAGCTTCTTTTAAAGAGCCCCTAACTGATTTGGGATAAAGGGAAATACCTCGCCACACCACACCCACACAGCTCCTTAGTGAGTCCTCAAAGTGACCCTCTGGAGCATGAGATGGGCACTTGGCCAACAACCTTACAGATGGTTTTAAATATCCTTTTGTGTTCTCCAAGGGGCATGTGGCACTTCATCTTGAAGTATAACAGTGGTTTTACTATTTCAGGTCTCACCCAAAATGGACTTAAAAGTTTCCTTTCTCTAACTAGCTAAATTGAATAAGTAAGCCATACTCAGATCCTAAGTTGGATGTGCTAACAGACTAGGAATCTTTTTTGTCTCTGGTTTGGCAATGCCAGGAACTGAGGCCAGTGTGTTATGCATGCAAGGCTCTACCATGGAGGCAAAGTTTTGAACAGAACCTGTCTGAGCCCAATTGGAGTGTTAAAAATTTGAACACAGGCTGACTACTTAATACAACAGAGTCGTCATCAGCTTTGTTTTTATTTATTTATTTGTTTGGAGGTATTTAGGGTGTTTTGTTTTGTTTTGTTGGCCAGACCAGGTCTGATCATGTAGCCTTAAATTCATAGTAGTCCTCCTGCTGCAGCCTCTCAAGTACTGGAATTGCAAGTATCCATCTCACATGGCTTATTACATGTGGCAATACCATTGTGAGCATTGGATGCCAGCCTGGTCTACAGAGCAAGTCCAGGACAGCCAAGGCTAACACAGAGAGACCCTGTCTTGAAAAAACAAAATCAAAAACAAAAACAAAAAGAAAGAAGAAAGAAAGAAAGAAAGAAAAATAAACCATTGTGAGCATTGGTGTGGTTGGTTAGGGTTAATTTTTGAGATATATTTTCTATCTTATGTATCTCAGACTGGCCTCAAATTAGCTCTATAGCCAAAGATAGCTTTGAACAACTGCTGCTTCTCTTCTTTGCCCACCTTCTTCACATATTTGTATGTGTGTATGGAGGTCAGAGAAAAATTTCTTGGAGTAGCTTCTTTCCTTCCACCAGGTGGGATCTGGGGATCAAATTCAGTTCATCAGGCTTGGTGGTACTGTGGTTCTAAGGGCTGAGTGCAGAGCACTGTATGTGCTGGGCAAACACTTCGCAAGCTGAGCTACAACCTTGGCACACGAACAGGTCCCCCTTCTTTATTAAGTAGAAGCAGAGAGAGAGATGGGGGAGTAGAGGCCTGACACCCCTCAAAATGGGCGTTGCATTAAGAGGTCAATGCGTGGCCATTTTTTCAAGTCTCACATGTCCCCAACCTCCCAGACGCGTTTGCAGGGGACAGGAAAAGGATAGTAACATCCTTTATGCGTGTCAGCCTGTATGCAGTCAGGCGTGCTCCTCAGGAACCTACCGAGGTGTCTGGCAGTGCTTAGCCTCCCAACCTCTCAAATGAACAATCGACTCAAGCCCTTAGGTTTCAGCTTGTTGAAGTCGAGGCCACTTTTAGCCGCATTATCAGGGGCAGCATGGTCATCCGGCTTGGGGTCGAGTTGTTCGAGCCTGTGGTAATGAACTTCCACATGGGTGGGTCACTTTATGGCAGAGTCTATCTGGCGTTTGACAAAGTCAGTAATCTTTCTGAAAACCCACAGTCCAAAAGATAGAACCCTATAAGAGGTCCAAAAGTAAGAACCCTATAAGAGGTCCCAGCAGCGAAGGGAGGAGGGTAGTCAGAAGAGGGGAAGCAGAAAACCAATTTTTATACCAGAATTCAGCTCTATCTCGCTCTCGCTTACAATTTTCTAAACTTTCACTTTTCTCATGCTATCTTCTACGATCCCGGTTTTATCGGTATAGAAGCAGCATTCTTCTTTGAGTGCTGCACATAATCCTCCTTCAGCAAATCTAGCCCTCTCCAATTTTGCAGTACCACTTCTGCAAGGGAGGAAAGCGATTCCTTTAAAGCTTCCATAGCAACCTGTATTTCAGCAATATCCTTATCTATGGCTGCACTAAGGTGGTGATAGTTTTGATTGGAGATCACTAAAGAGGAAATGCCTGTCCCGGCTCCGACAGCCCCAAGCCCCAGTAGGATCGCAATGGTTGCAGCCGTAATAGGCTCGCGTTTGACCCTGGATGGTGTATCCGGAGGAGTCCAGAGTTGAGAAATTCATCTGTAGAATAAACTGTTAATCGAGAAAGTAGTTGAACAAGCACACAGTAATCATATTGTTGTAGAAAGGACTGTACCACAATAAACGAGTTAGGCCAGTGAAACATGCCAAATAGGTATCATTTGGGGCTACCAGGTAGGTGGAGCCACCACTGACTCAAGGGTCTGATTACACAAAGGGGAAATAATGGAGGGTAAATGCATCCTGGGTCCCCTGATGCAGAGCCCCATGCCTGAGACTTGGGCCAGGGTTGTGCCTTCCCTTGCTTCCGGGTTCCAGCGAACCAGGGAGGAGTCATTAGTAATGGTAAGATCGCCAAGGATAGCAATGCCCTCATAAAAAGGGGGGGAAGCATGGTAACATAACCAATAATCATCTGCAAGGTTGGGACAAATAGAGTGCAGGGCAGACCAGGATTCATTAGCCATGGTCAGGATAATATTAACAGAAGATGAGGGACCGGGAGGTATGGTGGGTTAAAACAGGGTGGTATGGGGTGTAACAGTGGCTGTTGGGTGGCGTGCACCCGTAACAGACCGCTGGTTCTGTAAGACCTGATTTGGGCCAATAGCCACTGGTTTTGAATGGGGAATGGTCTTGAGTAGTTTAATTTTAAATGTGATGCCAGGATCATATCCAATTGTATATAACCTAAGTCTCCACTCTAGGCCTCGGTCCTCCCAGGTGGCCTTCCTTCCTTTGTCAGTAAAGGTAATCACAAGGGGGTTACATCATTTACTACAGTCACACGTGCCAGAGGGGTCCTTTTTTTTAACATTTATATAATCCCAAGAAGATGAAGGTTTCTAATAGGTATCTCCCATGGTCTCACATCCTCAAGCGGCACAGTAAAAGTCACTAGAGAAGCCGCATTTGTGACCAAGGGAGAGGTCTCTGTGTCCCCCCAGGACACACATAAATGGGTATTGCTCCCAAAAAGCACCTTGGCACTTGTCCACCACATCCTGGTTGGACACTCTTAGGCTGGAGATCCAATGGCTTATCTTGGGGCATATAATGGGAGGGGTTCCCCAGGCCTCGCAGGCCCCCAAGGCCAGCATACATAAGTCCACTTCCAAAGTAGGCCAGGGTGTTTGATGAGTGGTAGAGGAAGAGGAGTTAACGATGTCCCCTGCCCCATTCATAATTACCCAGGTATAGTTGTACATCTGATAGGAGGCAGACAAGGCTGTGCGTCCGAGGCAAGCCAGGAGCAGGAAACAGCAAAGCACAATTAAAGCCTTTCCTCAGGGCATTTTTCCCTGGGTGAATCAATCTGTTTAAGTAGGCGCTCAGGTAGCCAACGGGCATTCCCCTCCTTTGAGTCATAGACACCGGCATGTCCCTTTCCCCAAATAAGAATAGGGTTGGGACCCTGCCACCGGGAGGTGAATGGATCTTTCCATAAGGCTTGGGTATAAGTCTGAGAGGTTGTAGCATGCCATAAGTGATCCCCTGCTGATCTGTGATTTTTGTCTAGGGTAAGGAAATTTTGGGACCAGAATGGGCTGCCTGGTGGGCGGCTCCTATTGCCAGATGTACACTTTGGGATACTTTATGGGCAAAGGGGTCAACATCAGCACAGTGTCTGATATAATCATTAATATCCGTACCCCTTGTATGGCCGTGCAAGGTGGTTTTACATGCACCATTAACATTTTCATAAGCAAGCTGTTTTAAAAGCTTATTTTCAGATTCGTCTGGCTCCAAGACTCTCTCTGCGGTCTCAAATAGACCTGCAATGAAATCACTGTAAGGTTCTTGGGGACCCTGAACTACTTTAGTTAACGGGGTGGTGAGAGAGCCCTTCCCTGGTAGAGCACGCCATGCCCCCATGGCTGCATTTTTAACTTGGGCAAGAAGCCCGGGAGGTAATGCCGCTTGCTTTGTTTCTGAAGAATAACAACCCTGCCCCGTTAATTTATCAAAAGTCCAGGAAGAGAAAGTGGACTTTCTTTGATTATTTTTTGTCGTTTCTTGACAGTGGTCCATGAAATCAGCTTTCCAGAGTATATATTGTCCATGCTGGAGGACCGATTGGCCAAGTTTGAGCCATTCTCCTGGGACAAGGTAGCCCTCAGGGGCAAAAGAATCGAGCAGATAAAGAGTAAAGGGAGCAGTGGGCCCATAGTTTTTAACTGCACTATGGAGTTCCTTTAGAATCTTGAATTTTAGGGGCTTAAAAATTGGATTGGGGTCTGAAGGGGAGGGGTCAGAGCCCCCCTGTTCCTCATCATCTGAGCCATGACCATCAGTAACTTCTAAATCATTGACCGTCTCGTCACCCTGTGGCGGAGAATCCTCAGTAGAGGCCTTGGAGCCAGAAGACTCGTTGGAATTGGCTTGAAGCCGGGTCATCACAGGAAACGCTAGCATAGGGCGTTTTTTAGAGGGGGCCTTGGGACGCTGAATTGTGGCCCCTGTCATGGGTGAGGGCAGTAGAAGAGCTTTTTGGAGGGCATCTTGGAGGGATTGGACCTCCATAGAAAGTTCAGAGTATTCCTTTTGAAGAGTAAGAACCTCTTTAAGGTCTTGAATCTGTAGTTTTAAGTTGGGTTTAACCAAATGTAAGGAGGATTTACCGGGAAGGTGAGGCTGAAGTGCGGGGGCAATAAAGGGAGGGGGCCGATAACGGGGTGGGCAGGAAAGGGGCTACCAATCTGGGTTACAGTATTTGGCGGCCTCTTCCTCTAAGGTAGCTTCCTCAGAGGGGCTTAAATCATCCGAGGTGGGGACTGTCTTAACAACAGGGTAAGCCTGGGTTGCAGGGTCCTGGCTAGTGGGGGCATCATCTGCTAAAGAGAGCTTGGACAGGGAAGGATATAAAGGCTTATTGGAGGCGGGAGGGTTATCCCCCATGTCTACGATAACAGAAGGGCAGGGGGATTTTAGGGGTTGTAACGACTTGGAGCCATGCGACTCCAGGGAGGCCAAGGAGGCAGAACGAGATAAGGGCTGAATGAAGGCCTCCACTGAAGCAACCGCGGAAGAAATGTCAGGGGCATCAGAAGAGATAAGATCTTTAACTAAAGTCCAGTAATTAAAAGTTTGAAGAGGAATCGTCTCAGGACCATGTTGGGAAGAATAGGAATCTAACTCTCGACGAACACGGTCCCAATGGTCAGGATTAATATTAGGACCATCAATGACAAACCAAGGACAGACTTGGGAAACAAATAAGAAGAAACGTACAAGGTCTTTTTTTCTTAACTCTAACCCCTCTTTCCCTGAGACAACTTTTAAGGTGGCGAATAATTACGCTTCCTTTGAGAGACTTTACCCATCATATTGACAGAGATGAACACTTACCTAAGTGCAGAGGTCCTGTGTGCGGCAGGCCCGCACTGGAGACGATCGAAGGTTCTTTCAGTTTGACCTCGGTGAGAAACTTGACCGCGGCGGCTTTCCAACTTTTGCCCACGAAGGGTCTTTGTCACGGTAGAGGGCTCGTACCTCGTGGCCACAATAGGCGCCACTTGTCCTGTCCAGCAGGACAACTAAATACGGGGTCGGGAGGGGAGCCATACCTAAAATGATGAGATGGGAAAGAAAGAGGAGAGACCAAGTAGTGTTCCTATTAAGGTCTGTTTATTGAAGCAAAAGCAAAAGCTTATATGGGGTGGAGGCAGGAACTAAGCAGTAGGAGGGGCCTGAGAATGTCTCCAGATAATACCATCAGGTCAGGGGAACAGTTTCTATCTTATCTTAGCTAACTATCTCTCGGGAAGTCCCGAGCTAATCTGCTAAACAACATCTGCATAAGCTGAAAGGAAGTTATGCAGAGGCTGAAAGAAGGAAGTTATGCAGAGGCTGAAAGAAGAAAGTCATGCTTTGGAACGGGGCATCAGTATTTTTTCATAGCCAGTAGACGTTTAGCCTTAAATGACCTCGGGCTGGCTCCAAACAAACAGGTATCTTTAGAAGACCTAAATATTAGTGGTATATGCTGAAGTAAAGATTACTAGAATATATTTGGCATTTGTTCTTAAGTCCTCAAGAGTGGGGCCCTGGACAGTTTAGATAGGCTAATCTTGACAAATTGATGATGGTTTCTAATGTTGGGTTATGAGTATATGAGGTTTCATTGTACTATTCTCTAGTTTTGTATATGTTTGAAACTTATAAAAAGGAATAACATAAAAAAAATACTCAGTGGGATACTGTAAAATACCTAAGAGGCAGGCATAGTACTGCATGCCTTTAATACTAGCCCTGGGAGGCAGAGGCAGATGGAGCTCTGTGAATTCAATGCCAGCCTGGTCTACATAGAAAGGTCTTATCCCAATAAGCAAAACAAAGCAAAGCAAAACAAAACACCTGACTAATAATCTTCAAATCTGGCTGGGCGTGGTAGCACATGCCTTTAATCCCAGCACTCGGAAGGCCAAGGCAGGTAGATCGCTGTGAGTTCCAGGCCAGCCTGGTCTACAAAGTGAGTACAGGATAGCCAGGGCTACACAGAGAAACCCTGTCTCGAAAAACCAAAACCAAGCCAAACCAAAACAAAATCTTCAAAACTGTCAATGTCATAAAACAAAACCAACAACAATAACAAAAACCACCGCAAAAACCACTTTCAGATGTCCAAGGGGACATGATGCCCAACATAATGAAGTATCCCTGATAGGCTCCTGAAGCAGAAAAGAAGCCCAAATGAAAACTGAGGGAATCAGAATCAGAGTGTGGACTCAGCATTAGTCCATGCCCTGTAATAGTGTTGCTATTATGATTGATGGTACAAGCATGCCATTTGACACCCATGCTAAGACATGAGTGGTGAAAAGAGTAGAGCACGTGGTATATAGTTGCTCTGTACTGACTTCACAATTGTTGTATAAATCTAAAACTGTTTTAAAAAGTAAAAGTTTGCTGGTTAGGCCAGGTGTGGTGGTATACTCCTAAAACTCGAGATTCTTGAGATGTGAAGGCAGGGGGATGAGAAGGAGTTCAAGGTCATTTTTAGCCACAAAGCAAGTTTGAGGCTATCCTGGGATGTATGACACCCTTCCGTTTTTTCTTTTTTCTTTTTTGGTTTTTTGAGACAGGGTTTCTCTGTGTGTCCTTGGCTGTCTTGGACTCACTTTGTAGACCAGGCTGGCCTTGAACTCACAGTGATCCTCCGGCCTCTGCCTCCGGAGTGCTGGGATTGAAGGCGTGCACCACCACCACCCTGCTGACACCCTTTCTTTTTTTTTTTTTAAATTTAATTTTATTAGTTTATTCTTGTTACATCTCAATGGTTATCCCATCCCTTGTATCCTCCCATTTCTCCCTCCCTCCCATTTTCCCCTTACTCTCCTCCCCTATGACTGTGACTGAGGGGGATTTCCTCCCCCTTTATATGCTCATAGGGTATCAAGTCTCTTCTTGGTCGCCTACTATCCTTCCTCTGAGTGTCACCAGGTCTCCCCCTCCAGGGGACATGGTCAAATATGAGGCACCAAAGTACGTGTGAAAGTCAGACCCCACTCTCCACTCAACTGTGGAGATGTCCTGTCCATTGGCTAGAGCTGGGTAGGGGTTTGAAGTTCTTTTTTTTTTTTTTTTTTTTAAGTATACTTTTTAAAGTTTGTATATATGTAGTGACAAACAGTAAAGTATGGCTCTAAGCACAAATACTGGGAAAGGGGTGGGGCAGACACCAACTTAGTAAACAGCAACAAACCTCCCCTCTCTGATAGACCCCAAGGATAGACTTTGCAGGTTTCAGGTTTGCTTTCCCTACAAAAGAAAGGAAGAAAGAAGCCTGTTGAGAAAGGAAATCCTGATTCCTTACCCACCCCAAAACACACACACACACACACACACACACACACACACACACACACTACGCAGATGTATGTTCATACACAGCCTTAAATACCTGAAAGAGCAAGTCTCAAGTGTGACATTAGGCTTCTCCTTATTGTCCCTGTGGTGGAAAGTGGGTTGGTGCACATATCCATTCAAATCTTTGTATTTTGTCTTTACTGTCTGTAGGGCTGGAAAGTGTTAACTATAGCATTTAGGCATCTGTACAATTTAGATTCCATATGAAATAGTTTCTATCAGCAAAGTGGCCATGTAGAGGAGAGCACAAGCAAGGCTTATCCACGGTGGTGATTCTGCAATAAGAAACAGAGTGGTGAAGGAGCTCAGTCTTTTCTGTAGTTTCTAGGGTACCAAGAGGCAGAGTGCAGGAATCTGTTTTACTGGTTGACAAGCACATCCAGGATGGTGGGTTCTGAATTTGGAGTTTAATGCCAGCCTCCCGTGGCAGCAAGGAAGCTTCATTTTAAATGCAGCAGTTGGAGCAACAGCCTCTGATTAGGCAGTTCACTGAATGACAAGGATCATCAGCTCCCTGAATGACACAGTTCTCCAGTGAAGGTCGATTTGGCATATCGGCAGTGAACTCCAGAACTGGTATTTTATATGCTTGTGACATGAAAAAGCTAAGACTGGGAGCAAGCGACCCAGAGCCTCTCTCCTTAGCCCTTCCAGCAACCTCTATTGGCCACTTAATATTAAAGATTGAACTCATTTCTGATCTATATATACACACTTTAATTTAAACCTTAACCAGTGCAATGCTTGGGGGCAAAAACTTCACAATAGAAGAAGATAAAAAATTAAACAGAATGGAAATTCAAATATGCGACACTCACATGTCAGTTAAGAGGCATTAACGATTTCAGGCAAAATAAAACTGATGAAAAACAAAACAAAACAAAAAACAAAACCAAAAAGCCAGGCAAGTTGGCACCTTCCTATAATCCCCGCTCTCTGAATAACAAAACAAGAGAATCAGGAATTTGATGCCAGTTTGGGTTTTGTAGCCAGACCCCGGGGGTAGATTATAGAGGAGAGTAAAGAATACTAAATCTAACCCTCTACCTATTTGAAAAACAATTTGTTGAAATATTACAGGACAAGGGCTAAAGTAGCCTAAATTCGGTGAGAGAGCTGCAACTGTCTATATTTATTGCCGACTGTATTTGCAGATATCCTGTTGTACTTTTATAAATTAATGAAACAATAACACTAAAAAGAACCCTTCTTACTGGGTGAGGTGGTACAAGCCTTTAACCCCTGAACTAGGGAGAGTGTAGTAGGAAGATCACTGCAAGACTGAGCCCAGCCTGTGTTCAATGAAACCCATCTGAAAAACAAACCTAGTTTGTGCTTAGTTACAAAGCACAATGTCTGGTCTTTTGCTGCCACCTGCCAACTGTCCAAGGCAAGGCAGGCGATGAGCACAGGACAATTCCTTCAGAAATGTTAGTAGCATCACTTCTTGGCCTTTTGGCTAAGATCAAGTATAGAAATGTTAGCAGTACCTAGACTGCCTCTCATTTCAAAATTTCAAAATCACTCTTCCAAACAACCTGTATGCATACCAAACCCTTAAACTGGAACCATATTGAAGTCCTGTTATGTTTTTTCTCTCAACAAGTGGCTTAAATATG
The DNA here is from genome assembly GCF_903995435.1 of Acomys russatus. Classification (NCBI taxonomy): domain Eukaryota; kingdom Metazoa; phylum Chordata; class Mammalia; order Rodentia; family Muridae; genus Acomys; species Acomys russatus. Next base: position 273,624 of record NC_067158.1, on the reverse strand, counting down.
AAAAAATCTTGGCTGTGAATTATTATTAGATACAGATGCTAAAGAAAAAAATGTTAAAGAAATTCACTTAGTAAATGCTGGTTGACCTCCATTATACGAGATATTATACTCAAAGTATACTTACACTATAAGGGTTTTAATTACATTTATTTATTTATTTGGGAGGCACAGGATAGTTTTAATTACATTTATCTATCTATTTATTTATTTGGAAGGCATCCATATTGAGTGTTTCTGTGGCACTCAAAGCATAGCTTGTGAGCATCTCCTACTACCACGCAGGTCATCAGATTTGGTAACAAATGTCTGCTGATCAACCTTACCTTTATACTATTCCCATTAAAATTAGTCTTTTCTTTTTTTTTTTTTTTTTTTTTTTCCTTTTTTTTTTTTTTATTAATTTATTCTTGTTACATCTCAATGTTTATCCCATCCCTTGTATCCTCCCATTCCTCCCCCCCCCCATTTTCCCATTATTCCCCTCCCCTATGACTGTTCCTGAGGGGGATTACCTCCCCCTATATATTCTCATAGGGTATCAAGTCTCTTCTTGGCTACTTGCTGTCCTTCCTCTGAGTGCCACCAGGTCTCCCCCTCCAGGGGACATGGTCAAATGTGAGGCACCAGAGTACGTGAGAAAGTTGTATCACACTCTCCACTCAACTGTGGAGAATATTCTGACCATTGGTTAGATCTGGGAAGGGGTTTAAAGTTTACCTCCTGTATTGTCCTTGGCTGGTGCCTTAGTTTGAGCGGGACCCCTGGGCCCAAATCTGCCTATCATATTGTTCTACTTGTAGATTTCTAGGACCCTCTGGATCCTTTTATTTTGCTGTTCTCCCATGCGTCTCTCATTTAGAGTCCTAATAGGATGCCTTCCCCTCTGTCCCAGTTTCCTGGTAAGTGAAGGCTTTCGTGGGACATGCCCCTTGGGCTAGTATGCAGATATAAGTGAGTATATACCATTTGATTCTTTCTGCTTCTGGGTTAACTCACTCATTATGATCATTTCTAGCTCAATCCATTTATCCACAAATTTCGGGAATTCCTTGTTTTTAATAGCTGAGTAGTATTCCATAGTGTATATGTACCACAGTTTCTTTATCCACTCTTCTACTGAGGGACACTTAGGCTGTTTCCATGTTCTGGCTATTATGAATAAGGCTGCTATGAACATGGTTGAGCAAATTTTCTTGTTGTGTGCTGGAGCATCTTCTGGGTATATTCCAAGGAGTGGAATAGCTGGGTCTTGAGGAAGCCCTATTCCCATTTTTCTGAGATAGCACCAGATAGATTTCCAAAGTGGCTGTACTAGTTTGCATTCCCACCAGCAATGAAGGAGTGTTCCTCTCTCCCCACATCCTCGCCAGCATGTGGTGTCGCTTGAGTTTTTGATCTTAGCCATTCTGATGGGTGTAAGATGGAATCTCAGAGTTGTTTTGATTTGCATTTCCCTGATGACTAAGGAGGTTGAGCATTTCTTTAAGTGTTTCTCAGCCATTTGATACTCCTCTGTTGAGAATTCTCTGTTTAGTTCCAAGCCCCATTTCTCAATTGGGTTATTCGGTTTGGTGGTGTTTAATTTCTTGAGTTCTTTATATATTTTGGATATTAGACCTTTGTCAGATGTAGGGTTGGTGAAGATTTTTTCCCAGTCTGTAGGCTGTCGCTTTGTTCTCTTGACAGTGTCTCCTGCCTTACAGAAGCTTCTCAGCCTCATGAGGTCCCATTTATTAATGGTTGACATTAAGGCCTGGGCCGTTGGTGTTCTGTTCAGGAAGTTGTCTCCTGTGCCAATATGTTCCAGGCTCTTTCCCACTTTTTCTTCTAAGTGGCTTAGTGTCTCTGGTTTTATGTTGAGGTCTTTAATCCACTTGGATTTGAGTTTTGTGCAAGGTGACAAATATGGGTCCAGTTTCATTTTTTTACACATAGACCTCCAGTTAGACCAGCACCATTTGTTGAAGATGCTATCCTTTTTCCATTGAATGGATTTGGCTTCTTTGTCAAAAATCAAGTGACCATATGTGTGTGGATTCATCTCTGGGTCTTCGATTCGATTCCACTGATCAACCAGCCTGTTGCTGTGCCAGTACCATGCTGTTTTAAGTACTATTGCTTTATAGTACAATTTGAGATCAGGTATGGAGATTCCTCCGGAGCATCTTTTATTGTACAAGATTGTTTTAGCTATTCTGGGTTTTTTGTTTTTCCATATGAAGTTCAGAATTGAACTTTCAATGTCTTTAAAAAATTGTGTAGTTATTTTGATAGGGATTGCATTGAATCTGTAGATTGCTTTTGGTAGGATGGCCATTTTTACTATGTTAATTCTCCCGATCCATGAGCAAGGAAGATCACGCCATCTTCTCAGGTCATCTTCAATCTCTTTCTTCAGAGTTTTGAAATTTTTTTCATACAAGTCCTTCACTTGCTTAGTTAGGGTAACTCCTAGATATTTTATATTGCTTGTGGCTAATGTGAAGGGTGTGGTTTTCCTAATTTCTTCCTCTGCAAGCTTGTCATTTGTGTATAGGAAGGCTACAGACTTTTTTGAGTTAATTTTGTATCCAGCCAATTTGCTGAAGGTGTTTATCAGCTTTAGGAGTTCTCTGGTGGAGTTTTGAGGGTCACTTATGTACACTATCATATCATCTGCAAAGAGGGATAATTTGACTTCCTCCTTTCCCATTTGCATACCCTTGATCTCCTTTTGTTGTCTGATTGCTCTGGCTAGAACTTCGAGTACTATATTGAAGAGATATGGAGAGAGTGGGCAGCCTTGCCTTGTTCCCGATTTGAGAGGAATTTCCTTGAGTATCTCACCATTTACTTTGATTTTGGCTATTGGCTTGCTGTATATAGCCTTTATTATGTTGAGGAAAGTGCCTTGTATCCCCGATCTCTCTAAAACTTTAAACATGAATGGGTGTTGAATTTTATCAAATGCTTTCTCTGCATCCAAGGAGATGATCATGTGGTTTTTTATTTTCAGTTTGTTTATATGGTGGATTACATTGATGGATTTCCGTATATTAAACCATCCCTGCATGCCTGGAATGAAGCCTACTTGGTCATGATGAATGATATCTTTGATGTGCTCCTGTATTCGTTTTGCAAGTATTTTATTTAGTATTTTTGCATCTATGTTCATAAGAGAAATTGGTCTGAAATTCTCTTTCTTTGTTGAGTCTTTGTGAGGTTTAGGTATCAATGAGACTATGGCCTCATAGAATGAATTTGGTAATTTTCCATCCATTTCTATCTTTTGGAGTAGCTTGAAGAGTATCGGTATTAGCTCGCCCTTAAATTTTAGATCTTGGATCTAAAATTAGTCTTTTCAAAAGATAATGCCTTTCAGGGGCATTTGCTATATAAATAAGATGGGTTTATGCCAGCATAGGAACCATTTTACAAAATTTCACCTGTAATTATTTATCTTTCAGCTATAAAACCTCAGCACTGTACTGCTGGCAGTGGCAATAACTGTAGCATTGCAACAATAATGAAGAATTTTGTCATGTCCCAAAGAAACACGGGTTAAGTCTCACCTGTGGCTCCTCCCAGCACTTCTTACCGGACCCCCTACTCTATACCTCTCCAGCCCAGAGGCTGGGCTTCCCTTCCCTTCCCCTCCCCTCCTCCAGGTCTTTCTCCCATTTCAGCTTATGTATTTTCTTGACTTCTCTCTCTCTCTCTCTCTCTCTCTCTCTCTCTCTCTCTCTCTCTCTCTCTCTCTCTCTGTGTGTGTGTGTGTGTCCCTCCTCCCTCCCTCCCCTCTGCTCTTTATTCCTCACCCCATCTCTTGCCCTTCTCTATTATCTTTCTCTCTTGCTCTCATCCTCTCTCACTCCTCTCATAACCTCATGCAGTATGGACCCTTCCAGATGCCTGTAGCTATTCTGTCTTTCATATCTACAATAAAACCCTTCCCTTCAACCATATCTTGAAGCAATCATGTCCTTATTTTCACTCAAACTTAAAGCATAGTTTTCTCTCATTTAATTTACTTTACAGAAACCATGTTGACTACGTAAGACAAGTACTATATCTATTTTAGAGACAAAGAAACCTTTGAGGAATTATTCAAGATCATTAGAAACAGAATCTTATCCAGAGTGTGGCCTTTTGAGGCAAAAGTCACCTTCCAATGGCCTTTCATTCACTTGTTAGCAAATACAATGGTAAGATGGATATGTACAATAAGTGGGTTCTGAGAGAAGGTGATGTTAGGGAGAGTGTTAGGAAAGTTTGAGGAAGCCATCCCTTAAGGATGGATTAAAGTAAATCAAAAGAGAAAGTAGGAGGACTGAATCCAGGCAAAGGGAATCGCAAGGAGAAAACTCAAATTACCGTAGTGTCAAGGCCCAAGAAATTCCTTTCCCCAAAGTCTGGCATTTAGACAAGAGCCAGCGTTCCCTCATGGACTTGAAAATAGTTCCTGCTTGTTAAAAGCAATCATTCTCTTTATTTCTGGCAAAAAGAGGTAGCTCTCCATTAACATTTAACTATGGTGCTTGCTAGCATGTCAAGGACAATGTTAGCCTCTAGGTTCCCTCAGACCTTACTCACAAGGCTCCATTCCAGTTCACAGGCTCCATTCTTCCCAGGTACCCATTCCCATATAACCCTGGAGATCCCCCTCCCACTCCTGCCCCCCACCTCTCCACACCCACCTCCACCCCAGTGCTTCTCTCTGATTTCTCTAGAGACAATCTTAGCAATTGGAATAAACTTTTCCCTTTTTCACCAATGGAGCTTCTGCACTGGAGTCTTTACACTCTCAGGGAAGTGGCTGGTCCCAATGGCCTCCTCCATGTAGACGTCACTTTTTCTCTGGCCGATCTCTCACAGATAGAAAGGCACTTTGGTTCTTTCTCTGCTGACCCTTTAGCTTCACCAAAGTGTTTACGTACTTTGTTCAAACTTAAAACCTCACCTGGAGTGGTGAGGCACATTCCTCAGTGTCTTAACTTTCCAGGAAACAAAGGATTCAGAGTCTCCCTTTCCATAGCTCAACTTTTTGTCTCTCAAGTCAAGTACCTAGGCTTTCTTCTATCCCCCAACAGTCTTTCTCTCTCTCTTTCTTTCTTTCATTCTCTCTCTCTCTCTCTCTCTCTCTCTCTCTCTCTCTCTCTCTCTCTCTCTCTCTCTCTCCTTCTTGAAACAGAGTTTCTCTGTGCAGCCTGGCTGTCCTGGAATCGATTTGTAGACCAGGCTGGTCTTGAACATGCAGTGATCCATCTGCCTCCCAAGTTCTGGGATTACAGGTGTGCACCACTGCCCATCATAAACTCACTCTTGACCATAGACAGTACCTGTAGTCCCTCACATCTCCAGCCATTATGGGAGAGAGTCTCTCCTTCCTTGGCCTGGCAGGGTGCTTTAAAATCTGAATTCTTAACTTTGCTTTTCTTACTCAGCCTCTCTATGAAGCAGCTAAGGAGGAACTTCTTGTGGAATGTCAGATTAGAAGAAATTTCTTTTCCCAACCTCTGGCATATGGACAAAATCCAATATTTCTCTCTCTCTCTCTCTCTCTCTCTCTCTCTCTCTCTCTCTCTCTCTCTCTCACACACACACACACACACACACACACACACATACACACACCCCTTCCCCATCACTGTCCACTGCTTTCTCAAGAGACAACCCTGGGAATTTGGAATAAACTTTTCCTTTTTCACCCATAGGGCAGCTACTTTGGTTTATTGTGCCCATTTCATTCTTCTAATAGGCAGAATTGTAAAGGCAAAATTAATGTATATTCTGCAATTAATGATGGTCTGTATGAGAACTTGTCCTCTAAGTGACCCTCCTCCCTGCGTTCTGGGAATGACACTTGCCAGCAGTCCCCAGAAACTTCACTGGAGCGGTTACATACAATTAAATCTCAATGTTCCTCTGAGATAAAAAGACTTCCCCTCCAGACTCAGCTTCCACCCAACCTGTCTGAAGGTTGACATTCCTATGAGCTACAACTTTCCTGAAGATCCAGCATCCACCCAACCTGCCTAAAGATCAACATTCCTGGGACCCATAATCCCTGCTTCCCTTTATAAGCCCATTGCCCTTGAAGCTAGGGGTCACTCTCCTATCCTGCTGTGTCAGGAAGGATTGTGATCTGAAGCTCTGAGCCTGTAATACAGGACCCTGCATTTGTTGCATCGGTATTGAGTCCTGGTGGTCTTTTGGGGGGGTCTTGCGATCTGGAAGATCTCGGTATAACAGAGTCACAAAGAAACCCAATGTAGCTAAAGTATTATAAAAGTGGTGAGAGTAATATCAAATTTGTCTGCCAGTCCAAACAAAGGAAACCATAATACCTCTGGATTGTCATCTGGCTTTTGTTCTGAGTGCAGTAGGTTAAGAGTTCTCCGGCTCTTTGCTGGACTAGAAATTTTTTCTCTCAAGGTGAAGGGGAGGAATGTAGTGGGGAATCAGCACAAACTCTGAGCAGTGTCTCCTGTAGGCTCTTTATCTTTGAGATCTCTTAAGGTGAACTTCTGACTCTGTTGGTTCATTTCTAATGCCTTCAAACCTCTGGAGTTCTGTTCTGCTTTGCTTGTGTATTCCTCCTTTTACATGTATCACATGCATACAGGAGCTATAGAAGCCAAAGTGCCTTTGATCTCTTGGAAATGGAGTAACAGGTGGTTGTCAACCACCATAAGGATGTTGGAAATTGAACCCAGGTCCTTTCCAAGAGCATCGAGTGCTCTTAACTACTGAGCCATCTCTCCATCCCACTTCAGGGTAATTTCTACAAAGTGTCTGTTGGCCCCTGCTGTTAAGATGGAAATCTGGCATTGCCAGGAAGCTCCTGAGCTCAGTGTGAAATGATGGACTCCTTCCTCAGCTGGGTTCCCTCCTCTCTGCCTGATCTGGGGAAACCTCAGAACCTCTAAGGAGTGTCACATAGCTTTCAGGGAGATTACAGGCCCAACCCTTTCCCACTAAGAAACCCATTCAGTATGGACCTGGGGCTTCCTGGAAATACCTTTCCTATGCATTGTATCTTAGCTTTCAGCCAAAGACCTTTTCTTATACCTCTAACTGTACCTAGAATTCTACACACACACACAGCACTGCCCATAGGATAATTAAGTATTGTCCAGTTCCCATTCTTATAATAGGATTGTGCTGCTGCATGTAAATGAAGCATCCCTGGCAATCCTAGTCCCATCAAATCAAACACATTCACTCCCTTTAGGCTCAATTTCCTTAATAATTACACTTTATTATGAACTTATTAAACAAGCATACCTGCCTTACAACCTGACTAGCCTAAATAAGAGGGAAAGGAGATTAAGGAAAACAAGAATGAAACCTGAATATCATTTCCTAGGAACAATTCTCCTGGCGTTGTCATCAGGATTTCAGCAGACCAGCAAGTCCATCAAAGTTGCTGCTGGAATCTGGAGGAGCAACGGGAACCTGAAGCCTCAGCCGGAGTCCAAAGCCTTGAAGCCTTCCCTGGAGCAGTTCTCTCTAGGATTGTCTCTTGGAGGGCAGGGTTGAACAACCAAAAACCAACTCCCAACAAAAAGCCCTGTCTCCTGTTTTGGGCTCACATATATATCCTCTCAGTCTGTTCAAGCATGTTTTTCAACTGGCAACAACCAAGCTCCCTCATGAAGTGGTTCGACTTCTAAGTTGAAAAACATTCTGTTCTCTCACATCTAAGTAGTAAACATCCTCCTGCTCTCTTTCCCTTTCCACACTTGAGATCAAAACAAAAACAGGTGTATCTCCTTTTCATCTCCTTCTTTCTATTAAATATAATAAACTATATACAATAACTATAAGAATTGTCCAGTAAAAGTCACATTTACAAAGAAGGACCAGTCCATTTGTATTTGACAGTCTTGGAGAAATTATTCCACTATCTATTTTATGTTAGTGAGTCTTATCCTAATGTCTAAAGTTTTTGCTTTGTTTTGTTTTAAACTGAAGCTTATAATAAGACTGTGGCTATCTTAGCCTTCAACACCATTAGAGACCCCAGAAGAAAATACTGTCTAATATGAAGGAAGTGTAGGCAAGCAACTTCCAAAAGTATAGACAGGACAGAGAGAGCTGACTGCCTGGGCAGTCACAGGTTCCTCTCCATCATCAGGGCATCCAGTCTTCAGTCCACTGGCCCGAAACCATCTGACAGACTGCTCTGTGAAGCAGGAATCCTGAATGTCTGGCCCACCCAGTCTCTGTAAGGCTAGGCAGCCAATTTCTCAGTATTAGGCTTGGTCATAGTGGATGGTCAATCTGTCATCAGCAGTAGAGATAAGTTCCTCAGTCTAGTGGCTATTCTACCACACTTGTTTCTTGATGCTCTCATAATTAGACTGGAAGTGCTACCAGGAGCAGATGTCTCTCTCTGTCATACAAGTCCTTTATTATTAAATGCTATTTTCTGTGGATTTCCAAATGTTTGAAAACCATCTATTTATCAGTTCTATCCATCATCTATCTATTCCTTTGAAAACATATACAAGAAACTAAATAAGGCTTGTTCTGTAATTAAGTAATTTAGTATCTAATAAGATTTATAGGTGACTAACTACCAATTTTTATCTCTGACTGTCCTGAACAGGTTATAATGGTTAGCTTTCATAAGACACACACACCACTGCTCATAGGATAATCAAGCACCACATTCCCATTCTTATGATAGGACTGTGCTGCTGCATGTAAATGAAGTATCTCTATCACTCCTAGTCCCATCAAATCGAACGCATTCACTCCCAGTACCCCTCCCACTGCCCAAGGTTTATAATGTCTCTGATTCGTGAACTATACTCTCTACCACTCCATTCCTCCACCATGATTGTCTGAGACTTGTCATTTATTCTGGAGAAAGAAGGGCTTCCATTGTCCCCCAAAAATTCACTGCTGTATTACCAGATTGACTGACAGTTAGGCAGCAACACACTGCTGGCCACCACAACCTTCTTCCATTCACCATCTTTCTCACACTGCTCCACCCACAGCAGTGTCCATGCAGCTGGCCATTCTGTTAACCTGAACCAAACCAGGCTCTTGCCACTACTCCCTTACTGGCTGTTCTAGAAGCAGGACCCCATTGCTGCCTGGCTTGGGTTTTGGAGCCCTGAGCTCCCAGCTACCACCTGGCATGGTGTTGGTGGCCCAGTGAGAGGCCTAAAAGATGGTAAAAAATGGCTAAGCCCTCAGTATAAGAGACAAACAGTTAGGCAGACCCAGGGAGTAACTGGAGCTGCGTTCCCTCCTGAGCTAATAATACCCACCCAGATGTCCACTGACACTAAGGCCAAAGGCCACACAGCTGGGTGGGTTGCCTGAACCACATATGGCCTTGGTGCCTACCTCAGGGTCTTAAAGTTCCTTGAAGAAACAGACCTAAAAGGTAGGAACATAGCTGTAAGGAGATTTGGGCTCACAGCTGCAAAGAAGAACCCCACCAGAGATAGTGTTGCCTAGTGACTGACCAGAAGGGTCGCACTGGAGATAGAGTTGCTAAGAGACCAAGTTTTATGGCCACATTTCTTTCTACCAATAAGATATAGAGTTTCTTGGAAACAAGACACTTTCCTGGACAGGGTAGTGAACAAAGAGAATAAAGAAAGCTAAGTCATGGGTGGTCCTGGCACTTTTTCTGTAGCCTATCACCATTAGACATTAGACCTCCTTATGTTACTCAACCAATTCAGGATTGCCAGGCTAGGACCCCCTGCTTTAGGGGCATTGGGAGGAAAGGGACTTATAAAAAGCCCTCAGACCAACCTCCCAGGGTACACTTCTCAATATTATTGAATTGATATCAGTTTAAGCTGAAATTAAAGAGTCATCTTGCAATTACAGTGGTTTCAACTCTTGGTGGACTTTTGGTGATCTCGAGATCTGGGTCTAACACCAGCTAAAAGAGGAGTAACATTTGTTGCAGAGAAATCTTTTCTCCCACACCTTGAGATGAACTGAAGATCTACTGGCATGGAGCTTGGTTCAGTGTTCCATGCTTCTTGGCCTGGAGGCCAGTGTTCCTAGAAGTGGTGGGACCTTTGCCACCCTGCTTCACCCTTTTTCACCCAGAAACTGATCATACTTTGTTTGACCTTCCCATGAGAGAAGCATGCACTTCCTGCCCAACAGCTTCTTAGGAGAGACAGAACTACAAGTGCAAATTTGTACAACCACTTTGGAAATCAATCTGATACTTTTTCAGAAAACTGGGAATAGTGCTACATCAAGACCCAGCTATACAACTCCTGGGCATATACCTGAAAGATGCTACACCATACAATAAGGTCATTTGCTCAACTATGTTCATAGCAGACTTTTTAGTCATATCCAGGACCTGGAAACACCTTAAATGTCCCTCAACTGAAGAATGGATAAAGAAACTGTGGTACATTTACACATTGTAATACTACTCAGCTATTAAAAACAAGAAAATTTTGAAATATGCAGGCAAATGGATGGAACTAGAAATAATAATTTTTTTCTTTTTTCTTTTTTGGTTTTTTGAGACAGGTCTCTCTGTGTAGCCTTGTCTGTCCTGGATTTGGTTTTTAGACCAGGCTGAGAAATGATCATCTTGAGTGAGGGAACCCAGACCCAGAAAGACATGCATGGTATATACTCACTTATAAGTGGATATTAGCCCAACATAGATGTCCTCTGAGAGTCTCCACTCAGCAGGGGATATGGACAGATGCTGGAACTCAAATTAAAATAAGATAAAAACAATGACTGTAAAATAATAATTCACCTGGTTCCTCATTTAGTTCCAGAATTTTTTATCTGTTAATAATAAAATAGATTTGCAAAAGTAAACACTTCAAAATATCTATGCAGAATACCTCTTAACATTCATTTAAATTTTTAGATTTATTTGTTTTATTTTATGTGTGTGAGTGTTTTGGCTGTATGTATTAATGTACAACACGTGTGCTTGGTGTCCATGGAGATCAGAAGAGGTCATCATATGCTCTGGGACTGGAGTTAGAGAAGGTTGTGAACCCACCATGTGGGTGCTGAACATTTATAAAGGAATTTATGAATCCTTTGCTCTCTTGATTCTCTTCTGAAAGGCTGCTGAACCTTATCCGTACTAGACTACATGACACTACATATTATGTTAGAATCCTAATTCCATGTGCAAAAAGAGTTTTGTTTTGTTAGGTTCCAGTGTAGGGAATTAAATCTAGGGCTTTACATTTCTTAGGCAAATGCTCTATTTCTAAACTCATCTGTTCCCAGAATGTTCTTTGTTTGCTTGTTTTTGTTTTTGTTTTTTTCAAAGACAGTGTTTCGCTGTGTCCCCTTGGCTGTCCTGGGCATGCTTTGTAGACCAGGTTAGCCTCGAACTCAGAGATCTGCCTGCCTCTGCCTCCCCAAGTGCTGGGATTAAAGGCATGCACCACCACTCTCGGCTCCAGAAATGTTCTTAATCTGTATTTTTGAAACTGCTCAAAGTTTGTGTATTTATGTGAGTGCAAGAATGGTATGTATGTATGTATGTATGTTTTTGTTCGTGGGGGGGGGGGCGATGCACTTGGTATTGAAATCAAAGGTGTATCAAGTATCATCCTCTATCACTCTCTTTTGAGGCAGGGTGTCTCTCTGAACCTGGACCTCTAGGTTTTTCAACTAAGTTGGCAGCCAGCAAGACTCAGTGATTCTCCAATTTCCATCCACTATAGTGCTGGGTTACAGTTATGTGAGTATGCCTCACTTGCTACATGGATGTTGGGATTTAAACTTAGGTCCTTGTGGTTATGTTGCGAGCACTTTCAACCACCAAGCCATCTCTGCAGATCCTCAACGTTCATTTTAAGGGGTACAGTTTTACTACAGAAAGGCTATCGCCTCAGATGCACTCAGGAAAGTTCATTTTTCTGCTTTCTTGTTCAGCCTGAGCTCTGGATTGTTTGCCTTAGCTTCCTATGATGCTCTATCATGTTCTGACTGGCACCTGAGTTCTCTCCTCCTCTGCAGACTTTTCTTCTTGCTGCTAGCCTTGCCTGGGTGGGGCAAGAGAGGAGGGGCAGTTTCTATTCTATTTGGCAGAAATAATACTTTATGCTGTACATTGATTTTTCATGTATCTGATATGAGATACTATTAAACACCCTTTGGCAGCAAGAGCTCAGAGCATCACTCCATGTGCTGCCTTGAAGCCTACACAATGAAAAAAATTGACCTTATCTCATCTTCATAAACATGTTTAAAATACAGGAAGAAAAGTTAAAGCACAATTTACAAAAAAAAAAAAATGTGTGGACAGTTGCTGGTACTGTTGTTTATTCATTTATTTTCTTTTACTTTTTGTTTTTTTGAGACAGGGTTTCTTTTGTAGTCCTGTAGACCAGGGTGGCCTTGAACTCACAGTCATCCACCTACCTATGTCTCCCAAGTGCTGGGATTAAAGGTGTGCACCACCATGCCCGGCTTGTTTATTCTTTTTATTGGTGCAGTGTTACTCTTTTTTTTTTTTTTTTTTTTAACAAACTTTTCTTTTCTGTTGATCCTTGTGAGTTTGATAGGGATAATCCCTTTGCTCACCCTAGCTGAGAGGTGGCAGGCACACTCCTAACTAATCTGAGTATGTCATCAGTGTGGTGCAATCACTGTTTGGCTCAGGGATAAGCACAAACCAAGCACTGTCTTCTCTAGACCTTTGCTGGAACCACTGGAGTAAATGCTACCTTTGAGACTGCTGAGTGATTGGAGCCAGAGCTGCCAGAAACCTTTTACTAAGAAGCCCAGAAAACTTGCCTAAGATTGGAGCCACAACCAGGAACAGCCACACACAAAGGCAGAACCTAAATTTGGTGGTACTGTTTTAGTCCCTAGACTAGCTGTTCCAAAAAGAACCCACAAACTTTCAGTCCACAGGTCAACAGCTTCACAGACCCATTCGTTTTGCTTAAAGTAGCTTAAGTTAGGTTTTTATCAACAGCATTCAAATGATGTCTGATCTACAAAGACAAGTCAAAGAATCGGGTCTCTCCTGTAGAGCCTTTGGCAAAAATGATATGGGTCTGTATGCAACCACATCTCTTTCCTCAAAAGAAAATCCTTGGTGCTTTCAGGAAAGCCTACAATGCTCTGACCTTATTGGAGATCTTGAATGGAGCAGGCATTCAGACACAAGGGGCAGCAAATTCCGCACTCAAGCTGGTTTCTAGTGCTTCAGTCATTCAGCCAGTGTCATTTGCTCATTGGGTAAAGTTTAAGCTCCTTAATATCTTCTTGATATTGTAGAAAAATTCTAAAGAGTCTGCTGGAACCTACTAAGATCAACTTTCTCTCCAGTATCTCTCTTTTGTTCCTTCTTGGGGGAAGATGCAGGAAGGATCCGCCTTCATCTTGCCCAGGCTTGTCTTGAACTGGGCTCAGGTGATCCCTCCTAGGGATTGACCTGATCCTCCTAGGGCCAGATCAGCCTGCCAAGATGTCTTTTTGAGGAGGAGAGGGAGGTCCTGATCTGCTGTTTGTGAGCATCCCCAACATACAGTGAACAAGACAGTTTTTGACATCAACCTCTATGCAATCAGGTTTACTTCTCAGGGGACTCAGAGTTGGACAATTGGGTCCTCCCCTTGTGGTATCTTGTCTCATAGCCCTCCCAGGTGTGCATGCCTTATGGCAGGCAATATCTGAGTATATGCCATTCCCACCGTGCCAAGGAAGGGGGAACGGAGGCACATTAGTGTTCAAGCTCATCTTGGCCTTGGTCGGCCAAGTCAAGTCTATGATAATGCATCGTATTGCTCGGGCATCTTGAGCATGTAGCTGTCATCTTACAAAGCTAGTAAGGCATCTAAAAGCCCAAGGAGTGGCCTGTTATTCATTCCAACAGCCCTCTTCTGATGCTACATCTCTCTCTCCTGAAGAGGAGGCTGATCTTGAGGAACAGGCTGCTCAGTATCATAATCCAGACTGGCTGCCTGCACCGACCTCCCAGGCTGGGCTACCACCCTATAAAATTTCCCCACCCTTTTGTGCCCCTGCCTTAGCCAATGATTTTAATGTTGAGGACCTTGCTCGACAGGCCACGGTAAAGTTAACATGGGAAGCTCAGTCTTTAAAAAACTTGCTTCAAGCAAAAAAGGAACATGCACAGCCTCTTTGTGATTTAGAAATCACCCTTAGATCTCCCTTGGGGCACCCCCGCAAGGCCCCTAAAGCCACTCTTCATGCTTATCCCATCACTCGCTCCCAGACATAGGTCCCAGATAATCTCTCTGCTGATTACGGTGAGGCACAAATTATAACTCAGTCCTTTTCTGCTGCTCCGGCCGCTTGCCTTCCTATGGCTGTTGGTAATGATATAGCTGACCTCTCTGAGGATGATGAATAGGGAGACACTGGGGATTGCCCGGGGCCCGCTGACACTACCTCTCCTGGTCAGCATTATCGTCACTTAAAATTTAAACATATGAAGGAACTCAAGAATGCTATTGCGGCTTATGGCCCTACCGCTCCTTTTACACTTTCAGTTTTAGAATTTCTGAGTGGAGACTGGCTTACACCCAATGACTGGTACACCCTTACCAAAGCTACCATCTCTTGGGGTGACTACTTGCTCTGGAAAGCAGATTTCCATGATAGATGTAGTGATTACGCCCATCGCAACATTGCAGCTTGTGGCGAATCCAGAACTTGGGATGTTCAGAAGTTACTGGGACAGCCTCCTTACAATATCAATGAGGTACAGGCACAATTTCCTCCTGGGTTGCTTAATCAAATTCAACAGGCTGCCTTACGCGCCTGGCAGATCCCCAATCCAAGGGGTCCGCAATTACTTCCCTATCTAAAGTACGACAAGGGTCCCCAGGAGCCCTACAGTGAATTTGTTGCCTGTCTGACTGAGGCCGCTGAGCACCTTCTTGGCAAAGATGAAACTGAAAGTGAATTTTTCCTACAGTTTGCTTTTGAAAATGCTAATTCAGCTTAGCAAGCGGCTCTGCATCCTCACCGCCTAGGCAGAACTCTCTCTGATTTCACTAAGCTCTGTTCTGATATTGATCTGGTTTCTTGTAATATAGGGATTGCTATAGGAGCAGCTCTTAAAGATTTTTATGAGGGAAACAAATTCAAGACTTGCTTTAACTGCAAACAGCCAGACATTTTTCTAAAGAGTGTACTGCTCCTGGTCTGAGTGACCAGCCCCACCCTCTCTCTGCCCTAAATGCAAGAAGGGTAAACACTGGGCCTCTGATTGTCGCTCTAGGACAGATGCCCAAAGGAATCCCCTGCCTCAAAAACAGGGAAACTTTTTACAGGGTCTACCTGCCACCCCCACCCCCAGGGCCCCAGAACTCATTCAGGACAGAACCCTAGGGTTGTCAGGTTTGTCTCCCAATCAACTCTCAGCCACAGTGCTGCATCTCCGCCCTTTTCCGCGCAACCACAGGCAGCGCAGGACTGGACCTCTGTCCTACCTCTCAGTCATTATTGACCCCTGAAATGGGAACTACGGTTCTTCCCGCTGGGGTGTTTGGCCCTATGCCATAAGGCACATTCGGCCTCATATTGGGATGCTCTAGCACCTCTGTCCAGGGGCTTCACATCTACCCTAGAATTGTTGATAGTGATTACACTAGGGAAATTAAGCTTATGGTCGCTGCTCCCCAGGGCCCCATCACGGCCGTGCCCAGCCAACAGATCACCCAATTGATCCTTCTTCCCCTCACTTCCACCAACCCTCACCTCCAGCAGCACAGGGGTGCCAATGGGCTTGGATCCTCTGATGCCTATTGAGTACAGATGGTCACCCAAGATAGACCCTCTTCTTTATTTAAAACTAAATAGCAAAGCTTTTGAGGGCATTCTTGATACTGGTGTGGATTCCACTATTATCTTAGAAAAGGACTGGCCCCCCTCCTGGCCAGTAACCGCCTACTTAACCCACCTCAAGGGCATTGGCCAAACCTCTAACCTCATGCAAAGCTCTGTACTCATTACCTGGGAAGATGAACTGGGCAACCAGGGCACAGTACAACCCTATGTGGTCCCAAATCTGCCTGTTAACCTCTGGGGAAGGGACATTCTCTCCCAAATGAAAGTTATTATGTGCAGCCCAGATGAAATTGTCATTCACCAAATGCTTGCACAGGGTTTTTGCCCAGGACAAGGTGTGGAAAAGGCCACTCAGGGCATTAAAGAGCCAATCCAGGTTGTAAAAAGAGTTGATCATGCTGGGCTAGGATATAAAAATTTTCCCTAGTGGCTATTGACAAGCCTGTACCCCATGCAGATAAGATCTCTTGGAAAACCACAGAACCTGTGTGGGTTGATCAATGGCCTTTAACTTCTGAAAAATTGGCCGCAGCCTTACTGTTAGTATAGGAACAACTTGATGCTGGCCACATTGAGCCTACCACCTTTCCCTGGAATACTCCCATTTTTGTTATAAAAAAGAAGTCAGGAAAATGGAGATTGTTTCAGGACCTTAGGGAAATTAACTGTCCCTATGGGGGCTCTTCAACCTGGCCTCCCAACCCATGTTGCAATTCCCACAGGTTACCACAAAATTGTAATTGAATTAAAAGACTGCTTTTTTATTATTCCTCTTCACCCGATGATCAGCAACGTTTTGCCTTTAGCTTGCCAGTGATAAATTTTAAAGGCCCAATGCGTAGGTTCCAATGGAAGGTACTGCCCCAAGGGATGGCCAACAGCCCTACGTTATGTCAAAAGTTTGTTGCCCAGGTTGTTGACCCACTCAGGCTCTAGTGGTCCTCAATATACCTAATTCATTACATGGATGATATTTTGCTGGAGGCCCTAATTGTGATGAGCTCCTTGCCTGTTCTCAGTTCCTCTCTCAATCCCTTACTAAGGCTGGACTTCAAATAGCCCCTGATAAGATCCAGTTAAAACCTCCTTATCTGTTTTTGGGCTATGAACTCTTTCAAAATAAAATCCTTTCACAAAAAAGATCCAATTGCGAATAGATTGTCTACAAACATTAAATGATTTTCAGATACTTCTAGGAAACATTAATTAGCTTCAGCCCTACCTCAAACTTACCACCGGAGAACTTAAGCCTCTTTTGTGATTCTCAAGGGGAATCCTGATCCTACTTCCCATTGCTTTCTAACCCTCTCAGTGCAGGAGGCCCTAAAAAAGGTAGAGGCTGCAATATTAAATCAAAAGATTACTTTTGTTTCCTATGACTTGCCTGTCCTTCTGTTTGTGCTACTGAACATGTTCCCACTGGTGTTTTTTGGCAAAATAATGGCCCCTTATTTTGGGTACATCTCCCCGCCTCACCACCCAAGGTCCTTACCCCTTATACCTACTGGGTCGCTGAACTAATTAGCCTGAACAAGGTCATAAAATATTTGCCAAAGACCCTGATAAAATTATTCTCCCCTACTCCTCCTCTCAAATTCAGTGGCTGATTCAAAATGATGACCACTGGGCTATTTCCTGTGTTACCTTTCAGGGCATTTTGACAGTCATTACCCCGCCAGTCGCCTCATTCAGTTCTTAAGAACCCAGCCTCTGGTCTTCCCTATTATGACTTCACCTTGGCCCCTCCCCCAAGCAACCCTAGCTTTCACTGATGGCTCATCAAATGGAGTTGCCACCTTTACTGTTGATAACACAACCTTATCCCTTTCCTCTCCGTATCGATCAGCCCAACTAGTGGAGCTCTTTGCTGTACTCCAAGTCTTTAGACAACTTCCTGACACTCCCTTTAACCTTTATACAGATACAGTGCCTATGTCGCTCAGTCCATTCCCCTCTTAGAAACAGTACCCTATAGAAAGCCCACTACCAATGCTTCGCCTCTTTTCATCTCCATTCACAGTTGTATTCACTCTAGACAGTTCCCTTTCTTTATAGGACACATTCGTGCTCACTCTGGTCTGCCTGGTCCCTTGGCATAGGGTAATGCCTTAATAGACAGGACTACTCAGCTTGCTCTTCTTGTGAAAGTCGACCCACTCACTCAAGCTCAAAAAGCCCATGCCTTGCACCACCTAAATGCACATACCCTTCGTCTCCTTTTTGGTATCACCTGGGAACTGGCCCATCAAATTGTCAAACAATGTGCCAACTGTGTCACAGTCTTGCCAATTCCCCATTTTGGAACCAACCCCAGAGGCCTAACCCCTGGTGAAATTTGGTGGATGTTACTCACATCCCCTCCTTCAGTAATCTTAAGTATGTCCACGTTACTATAGATACCTTCAGCGGCTTTATTTTTGCCAGCCTCCATACGGGAGAAGCTTCAAAAAATGTCATCACCCACGTTCTTCCTTGCCTTGGCACAGTGGGAAAACCTAGGGTAATCAAAACTGTTAATGGTCCTGGCTGTACTGGAAAAAAGTTTCAAGACTTTTGTCATCAATTACAAATTAGACATGTGACAGGAATACCCTATAACCCACAAAGTCAGGGTATTGTGGAATGGGCTAATCAAACCCTTAAGAATATCCTCCTAAAACTAAAGGAGGGGGAGTTATATCCCATGAAAGGCTCGCCCAGGAACATCCTTCACCATGCACTGTTTGTGCTCAATTTCTTGACTTTGGACGCCCATGGCAAATCTGCTGCTAATTGCCTTTGGCATCCTGGAACCAATACTGACTATGCTAAAGTCATGTGGAGAGATCCCCTTACTCACAAATGGAATGGACCAGACCCAGCCCTTATCTGGGGAAGAGGTTCTGTGTGCGTAGGTGATACCAAGGAGGGAGCAGCCACATGGCTGCCAGAGAGGCTCATCAAACAAGTAGATGTTTCCTCTCCCCACCATTTACCAAAGGAACAGCAACTTGTACATAATCAAGACATCCTGGGTGGTGAATCCCCCTGAGATCCTTTTCTTTTTTTTCACAGATGCTGTTCCACTGGATAATAACTCTCGGACTGTTGCTACATGCCAACAATGCCTCTCCTGAACAGATGGATAACGTCCATCAACCAACTCAGCTCACACGGTCTGTAATCAATGGGGCAGGGGACACCATCTGGAATATCACTAAAATGACCCCTGCCTTTACATGGTGGTCTCACTCGTATCCTGATTTATGCAAACTGACCATGGGGGCACCTGCCAACTGGGACATTGAGGGATATGAGGACCCTGTCAAAGCCCCAACCTAAGAATCCCCTCATGGGAGACTAGGGCTTGATCCTAGGGGCGGATGTGGCACGGTTAGATGGAGGAGCCTGCTGCGGTGACTGTCCTTCTATGTTTGCCCTGGCTTCCATCGAGGCAGGAACAGAGGTGCTGGCTGCGGCGGTGCCTCAGACTATTACTGCAAGGCTTGGGGATGTGAGACCACTGGAAATACTTACTGGAAACCCTCCTCCTCTTGGGATTTTATTAGGGTATCCGCAAACTATAGTCATCCCGATACAACAAAAGGTGTCTGGTGTATAGAAGAGGATAAAAAGTGTCAGGGCTGGTGCCACCCATTACAAATTCAGTTTACAGACAAAGGGAAAACTGTGCCCTATTGTCTTTCCAGATATACCTGGGGCCTTCGACTCTACAAAGAAAGGTATGACAATGGCCTTTTTCAAATTAAGCTTACCACGATAAGATCAGCCTCTTCCCCCCTAGCAGTAGGACCTAATCCTGTCTTGGCTCCGCAGTCTGTCTCAGCACTTCCTCCCTCGTCTCTTCCCTTGGAAAACATCAAGGGCCCAGTCCTGGATACTCCCTATATGTTGTTTGATATTATTAATCATACTTACCTAACCCTAAATCACTCTTGCCCTGAATTGACGGATTCATGTTGGTTATGTTATGACTCCAACCCTCCCTTTTATGAAGGAATTGCAGTAATTGAGAACATCTCCAATTCCTCTGACCATTCTAAATGTTGATGGTCTCAACAAGGTAATGTCAAGCTGACCTTGAGTTCTGTATCAGGCTCCGGGTTATGCATAGGTAAAGTTATCCCCTCCTATCAACATCTCTGTAATATAACCATCACAGAGATCTCTTCCCTTTCTGATTATATTCTTCCCAGTAATAATACTTGGTGGGCCTGTAACAATGGTCTCACTCGCTGTATATACTCCCCCCATTTAAAAGCCAATAAGACCACCTTTAGTATCCTTATTCAATTAGTCCCCCACTTAATATATTATACTGAGGAACAATTTTCCCACTATTGAGACTCTGCTACCAATGAAGCCCTGCTTAGAACCAAACATGAGCCTATAACTGCAATTACCCTGGCTGTCCTCCTTGTGTTGGGAGCTATGGGTACTGGGGTGGGCATAATCTCTCTTGTTCTTTCCAACAAATATTATTCAGATCTCCGCCTGTCAATTGATGAGGACTAGGAGTGAATGGAAACTGCCATATTCCACCTTGAAAAAAATCCTTGTCCTCCCTCACCAAGGTTGTTCTTCAAAATAGGAGAGGTTTAGACTTGCTGCATCTCCAGCAAGGGGGACTTTGTGCTGCCCTCAAAGAAGCATGTTGCTTCTATATGGACCACTTTGGCCAAGGTTAGAGAAGGCTTAGAAAAGAGAAAGAGACAGTGAGAACAGAACAGAACAGAGTTGATTCCATAATTGGTTCTCTACATCTCCTTGGCTTACCACCCTGTTGCCTACAATTTTAGGTCCCTTATTGGGATTCCTCTTCCTTATTTCCTTTGGCCCCTGGACTTTTAGATGCCTTACTAGTTTTGTAAAACAACAGCTAGACGCTCGAGATGCCCGAGCGATACAGGTGCATTATCATAGACTTGACTTGGCAGACCAAGGCCATGATTAGCTTGAACACTAATGTGCCTCCGTTCCCCCTTCCTTGGCATGGTGAGAATGGCATATACTCAGATATTGCCTGCCATAAGGCATGGGCACCTGCGAGAGGTGTAGGACAAGGTACCATGGGAGAGGACCCAATTGTCCGACTCTGAGTCCCCTGAGAAGTAAACCTGATTGCATAGAGGTTGGTGTCAAAAACTGTCTTGTTCACTATATGTTGGGGACACCCACAGACCCACAGATCAGGACCTCCCTCTCCTCCTCAAAAAGACATCTTGGCAGGCCGATCTGGCCCTAGGAGGATCAAATCAATGCTCCCCCCCTCTGGTTAATGCCTGCTCCCTCCGGGGACCAAAACTCACCCATATATGATGATATAAAGAAAGGGAGGAGATGTTGGGGAACAAGCCATACGGCCAATGTTCAGCCATCTTGTCAGAGCCTAGGTTCCTATTTCTCCAGTAGTCTGTAATTTACCAGAAACCAGCTGACCCTGTCATGGTTCAGCAGTTAGACTAAAGATAAGATTTAGATGGAACCACCCTGTTGTAGTTTAGCAGTTAGATTAGATAAAAATAGCAAAATATCGGGAGTGGCAAAACGTTGTGACCTGCTTGGAATTCCTTGCATCTTAAGATAGCCTACATCTGGGTTGCCTTAGCAATATGCTTCCCTGCCCCCTGCCTTGTAAAGCCTTCTACCTGAAAAATAAAATATGAGAGCTTGATCAAAGACTTGCTCTCCTTCTTCATGTCTTGTGTTCTGTCCCTATACAGGAGAATTCTCCTCCCGAGCGTTAGTCGAACCCTGGCAAACCAGGTCAGGAACCCATAGAGCCCATTCCAAAGGGGATTATGGAGGAGCTCTTTTAGTTGCTTTATCAGGTCTTTTTGTAGTTTTTAATCTTATCTCAAATGATCACAGACTTGTTAGCATAGAAATAGCACTTTTCCTCCGACCTCGAGATCATGGGCAAACTCATCCATGCCAGCATCCACTTGACACACAAGCCTTTCAGGCAGCCAGCGTGCAGCGTCATGTTCCTGTGAGGAAACACAAACAGAGCCTCCACTCCATATTAATACAGAATCAGGTCCATTCCACTGTCCAGTTAAAGGATCTTTCCATTTCACTCTAGCGAAGGATGACTGAATACCAGAATCAATTGGCTGTGGAATTTCCTTTGGCATCAAGCAGTAAAAAATTTAAAATATACATGGGGAGGAGGCCCCCCTCAGTCACAGCCATAGGGGAGGGAAGTAAGGAGAAAATGAGAGGGAGGGAGGAATGGGAGGATACAAGGGATGGGATAACAACTGATATGTAATATGAATAAATTAATAAAATATATTTAAAAAAATTTAAAATAAAGAGAACACAACTCAAAGCATTTTAGGTGATTGGGGGTAAAGTTCCCCCTTCTCTACTTTTTGTAAATAGGTTTTTATGGTAGAATGAGCTTGTTTCACCATACCTTGTCCTTGAAGATTATAAGGAGTACCTGTAACATGCTTTATGGAAAAAGAGTCACAAAAATTTTGAAAAGCTTTGCTGACATACCCTGAGCCATTATCTGTCTTGATAGCCTTAGGCACACCAATGTGAGAAAAGGCAGACAGACAGTGAGCAATTACATTTTTTGTGGTTTCTCCGGATTGGAGAGAAGCAATTAAATATCCAGAATATGTGTCCACAGACACATGAATGTATTTTAACTTTCCAAATTCAGGTATATGAGTAATATCCATTTGCCAAAGTTGGTTAGGGGCCAGTCTTCTGGGATTAACTCCCAGATGTGGTACAGGAAGAAACAGGACATGTGGAGCATGTCTTCACAATGGCTCAAGCCTGCTCTTTAGTAATCCTATATTGAAGTCTTAGACTCCGACTATTATAAATTATGAGCTTTTTGAGCCTTTTTTATATTTGTAAGTTATGACACCCACGCCACCCCAGTACCAAGTCGAGGGCAACGGGCTGCGGATTTAACTCATGCACACACACACACACACACACACACACACACACACACACACACTAACACAGCGGGTCCTTCGTGCTAAAAGAGCAGCAGCTGCAGCAACAGCCACGGCAGCAGTTTATTCTTAATCATCCCCAGAGTTCCAAAGAGCATTCTTATAGGCAACCCAACAGGAATCCTCCTCTCAGGTGAAATCCCTCAAGAGATAATCACACACAGGAGGAAAAGTCTCGAGGAAGGGAGGGGCACGTTCTCAGAGCAGTAAACACGACTAGCTAACCAAGATAAACACAGACATGGAAGCTGCTAGAAACAGGACATGAAACAGCAAGATAGGCAGGCAGCCTAGTCGGGCCTGGTTCCTACAGTAAGGCATACGAAATTTTTTGTAGCTGCATCTACTAATGCATTACCTGCAGCCAAAGGTCCAGGTAAGTCATTGTGAGCTCTTAAATGTCCTATAAAAAAGATGTTTTCTCTTTAGAATAGCTGTCTGGATTTGAGAAAATAATCCACTAGCCCATGATTGGGGTTGGATTTGTCCTGCAGTTTTTAGGTGAGGAACTGCCTCTGCTACATAGTCACTATCAGAACATAAGTTAAATGAACACAGGGAATACTGTTGGAAAACAGTAGCTACCACTTACAGTTCAGCAACTTGAGCAGACTTAGCAGCAGTAGGAATAACATGGGTCTCTCCTTCTACTGTGTAACTAGCTTTTCCATTAGAAGACCTATCAGTAAAAACCAGCCAACCATCTATCACAGGCTGAAATTGAGTTAACTTGGGAAAAATAGCTGGATGTTTATTTAAAAAGTGGAGAAGCATGTTAGAGGGAAAATGGCTATATCTCCACAAAATTGTTCACAAGCCAATGGCCAATAGTCTGTGTTGGCAGACAGGCAATTTTGTTGTTCCTTAGAATATGGCTGAATAATAAAATCAGGTTCTTTGCCAAAATACTTTTCTTCCTTGCCATCGACCCATATGAATCAACTTTGCAACAGCCAAATAGTATGGTACTATTACCTTACTGGGAGAAGATGACAAATGTTCCCACATAATAGGAGTATCTTGCCAGAACACCATAGTAGGTATAGTATGAGTGGCAAAGATAATATACTTTAGAGGCTTGTTATAATCTATGTACATTATACATTGATGGGAGATAGCCACTTCCACTAATGCCAAGGCTTTCCTAGCTTCAGCTGTAAGCTCCCGGGGTGAATTTGGCAAAGAATCTCCTTGTAAGATTTTGTATAAGGGCTGCGAATCTCCAGGTGTAAATTTTAAATAAAGTCTAAACTAATTTATATCACCAAACATATTTTGAAAATCTTTTACAGTCTTTAAATGATTCACTCTCAATGTGACACTTTTTGGTGTTTTACCTGAGAAGGAAGGAGCTGGAATCCCAAATAAGAATATGGATCAACCTTTTGAACTTTTCTAGGAGCTATTTGTAGACCAGATTGAGATAATTGAGTTTCCATAACACAAAAGCACTTGTTGTCCATTCTTTCCAGCAATAAGTATATTATCCATGTAATAATGATATATAAATTGGTATATTTTTCTCTAACCTTTTGTAAAGCTGTAGCTACAAATTTCTGACATAGGGTGGGACTGTTAGCCATTCCCTGAGGCAAAACCTACCAATGATATCTTTTCATTGGTTCTCTGAAATTCACAGAATGCCTACTGAAAGCAAAGCTATGACAATCTTTTGGATGCAAGGGAACAGTGAAAAAACAATCCTTAAGGTCTATGACAATTTAAAAAGTATTCTTGGGAACAGCCACAGGAGAGGGCAGTTCTGGCTGCAATGTTCCCATAAGTTGCAAGTCTCAAGTAAAAAAACTTACATCTCTGTAATCAACTTAGTTTATAAGTAGATTACACCTTATGGAGATCAGGTTGGAACTCAAGAGTTCCACATGTGTTAATCCCCAAGTTGGGCAGTGGAGAGGAGGTTTGAGAATGAATGTGTCTGATTAGCTAGAGCTAATCATGCCAGGATACTTAATCTGCATACAGTAGTACAGTACAACTGTGGTACATTTACACTATGGAATGCTACTCAGCTATTAAAAACAAAGAAATCGTGAAATTTGCAGGCAAATGGATGGAATTAGAAATGATCATCTTGAATGAGTTAACCCAGACACAGAAAGATATACATGGTGTTATAATCACTTATAACAGACACTAGCCCAACAGGGATGTCCTCTGAGAGTCTTCAGTTTGTGGGGGATTGGTATAGATGCTTGGACTTCCTATTGGGACTCCAGGTGAGAGAAGTGTGGGAGAATGGGGAAATGGAAGGACCCAGAGGGTACTGGAACCCTACGAGAAGACCATCAGGGCTGGTGGTTCTGGACCCAGGAGGGTCCGCTCAAACTACTGTACCAACCAAGGACAACACATACAGTGAAACTACACCCCCTATTCAGATCTAGCCAATGGACAGCACATTCTCCAAAGTTGTGTGGAGAGCAGGCACTGACTCAGACATAAACTATGGTGCCTCCTACTTGGCCACTTCCTCTTGGTGAGGAGATAAGGCGTTATTGCACAACACCTTATGCCAGAGTGTTTCTTTTCACTTATCATTTCATCCTGTTAGGTGGGACAATGTACAACATATTCTCCTCTGTAACTACTTCCAGCTGACATTAGGATGCTGTTATCAGGGCTCAGGAAGGCTGAAAGGATAATCAAAGGCTAGGCAATGATCCAATTGAAGAGACAGGGAACAATCACATTGGCTGGACTGGTTTACATTAGCTTTCAGCAAGTCCAGAGTTCAGCAGCTTGAAATCTAGGTGATTCCTAGATGGAGTCTTTTAGCCAGGTGAAAATATGATGAGACAAATATAGACTATGGACAGAAGTTAAAATTATCTAGTAATTGAAGAAGGTGAGAAATCCCACAACCAAAGAGGGGAAAATCCCATTTTCAAGAATAGGCAGATGTACTTATGTGGGGTCCATTTGAGCTGTGGCAAGTGGATCCAAGTCTTATAACTTTTGGATTCCCTGAAACTTATATGAATTTTAGTTTACAAAGGGAAGAATATTAGTATTACCATTGTATTGAGATCCATATTTTTTTAAAAAAGCAGTTAACAGGTATCTGTAAGACAACAGGAATAGACTCATATCTTTGAGATCTAGTAAAAGCTATAGTTTTGGATTAAAAAGCATGAGTATTATTTTCTCAGTCCAGAAAGCTAGATATACAGATTGGACATACTTGGTTTTAGCATAATGAGGAACACCCTCCTGTCTCTATTCAGAAGACAATGAAAGAGAAATTAAAATCTTGAGCTTGTGACTGAATAATAAGCAGTCAGTGCTCCACCAGCCTATCAGAACTCTACTGATCAATGTTAAAATTCTGAACTTTTGAAATCTTATAAAAATATAACAATCGCATAGAAGGGAGAAGAAATCTCTAACATATCCCACTTTTTATAAGCCTTAAATCCCTTTTTTTTGTCACTCTACAACTTGTATTTATATACCTTAAAACATCATCTTAAAACTTGAACCTTAAAATTTGCATTTACCAACCTTAAAACACCTTCTTAGGTCTTCATAACTTAAATTTTCATATCCTCAGACCTTACACAAACTTTACAGTTCTTCTATCCACAAGACACAGGCAGTTGATTACTGGTAACAGTCATTTAAATGAAGGAATAGTACAAAGTTACGTAGAAATCTGTTTACTTTTTAACATGAAGCTGTCGCTGATGCAAGTACCCAGGAAATTGATAGGAGGATGCTGCCTCCTTGTGGCAGAAGGCAGAAATGCCTCTGAGACCAAGAGGCAGGGCAATCCAGGGAACCCATGGGTTCCCCAGTCCAGAAACTGACCAGGCAATGGTGAATGACTAGGTCTTTAGGAAAGAAGGGTGAACTTTTGCTGCTCTGGTTTAATGTCCAAGAGCCGTATGTCTCTCTTCTGTTTGGCAGAAAGGCCTTTGGATTTCTTCTACTGCTTTGGCTTCTGGTGTGTGAAGTATTCCAAGACAACAGCCTTGTGCTGCAGATGGCTCACACAGATGGCACAAGGGTGGCATGCTCTGTTTCAGGAAGGCCCGTACAAAGGCCTCAGCCTGCTGGGTTCCCAGATCGTGGTCATAGACATGGTGGTGTGGTTCATGGTCCTGCTCTCAGACTCCAGGGCCCTCATGACCAGTCCCTGAGAGCTGCTGTCTTTGGTCGTCAAGCTGTCTATCCACTGATGCTCACAAATCTCTTCTCTTCCAAATGTTTGCTACACACAACTGCTAATATGTAAAAGAAAGAGTTATATGCAAATTGTAACTGTGTCCCACACTACAGCCATGTCAAATACTGGCTTCCTGTCCTGCTTCTTAGAGGTTACTCTACTGAGGGTTCAAAATCTTGAGATAATACAGGTCATTTAATCAGTCATGACCACAAGGTCAGCTTAAAGTGGAAGGCAGCTGGGGTTGTAATGGAAATGAGCCATTTCAGCACTAGGCAAAGCTGTCTATAGGTTGCAAGAAGGGCATGGCCTTTGAGGAGGAATAGTGGCAGTGAGCATTACAGTCCTTCCTTCCTTTTCAGCCCTGTGAACTCTGTGTGGCTGCTCTTGGAGAGGTCTGCTCCATCATGCAGATAAAAACTGTGAAGTATACCTCAGGTGCTTCTAACTCTCAACCACAGGACACAGCAATGTCAAGTTATATGGATTCCTAGGGAAGACTGGTAAAATAACTTCAGCACCCAGTCCTGAAAACACTCTAGTTTCACCACCTCTCAAGTTAGGTCAGCAAAAGTCTGTTCCTCTTTGGGCAACAGGTACCTCACTTGGACTTCATGTTTTGTACCCAATTTCCTGAGGGTATACCCCTTGGCCCTGCTATTGTCTGGGCTGTTTTTGCACTAAATCATACAGCAAAGATAAGTCTGAAGCTAACTGCCAGACTTAGGTTAGTGTGTCAATAGTTCCTGATGCCCTCTCTGTTCTGAAGCAAGGAGTGAAAATACAGAACACACAATATTCGAGGTAGTTCAAGGCATTCCATCATTGCTATCAGGATAATATTTTTTAGCTACATAGGTGGTCTCTCCTTGATGGGGAAGTAAATTGAAGGTTTACTGATATTTAAAGCCAGATTTCAAGGTTATGTTCCCTTATGAGCCACAAGTGGAGGTCTGCCTAAAATTGGCAAAGCATGCTGAAACATCCAGACAGAATTTGTAACATCCATTTATGACCTGGGCTAAGCACAGAACAGGATCCAGAAGCAGGATCAAAACAGGTTTCAGGTAGGCACAGGCTATCACTCTCTACAGAGTGGAAGATGATATGAAAGCAAGGAGTGCAAGTCCCTCAGAGCTGATGGTGGTTACCTAAGAAAGGAGCTCTGCATATGAAGACATCATCACAATAGACCTTGGTGGGGCCTAATATACTGACTGTAAAGATGAGGAGTATTCCCTGGAAAAGGACAGCTAGACCAGTTTTAGGAGAAACTGAGCAATGTTTGCCATCACCTCTATTGCTCCCATCCCACCTATGAAATTCGGTACCTGCACATTGTGCTCTTTGGGTTCTTTATGAGAGAAGACATGGTAGACCACATCTGGGGATGAAACACAAAACCAGCAGAAATGGCTACTTCCTGTTAGGAGTCCAATAGCCAACACTTGTCTAACTATGATAATAACTACCCTTATTCAGAGAACAAAGACTGGGTTAGTATGAAAAAGCAACATTTTCTTGGATGATCCTTTTATTTTACTCTGTAATGCTGGAGGATTAAACTCAGATAGATTTAATGCATGTCAGGCAAGTGATTCAATATGGTTCCATAACACCTGACCCCTTGGGTGCTGTTAATTTATTTATAGCTATCTCTATCTGTAGAAAACATCTCTCTGTATCCCATGCTGGCTTTGAACTCACTATGCACCTCACAGTGATCTCAAACCCACAATTGTCCTATCTCAGGATAGATCCCAAGTGCTAGTTGCTGGGATTATAAAAATGTACCACCATACTTTAGATATGTTTTACTCTTCTCTCTGGCAGGTTTGTGCTAGAAATTCCCAGGATGTGAGAAATTCCTATAATGTGGTTTAAAAAGAACACTCCAAAAGAGGTCAAGGACACCATAAGAAAATCTACAGAACCAACTAACTTGGGGCTCACAGAGACTGAACCAACAACCAAAGAGTATGCATGGGATGGACTTAGGACACCTAAACATGTGTTGCAGATGTACAGCTTGGTCTTCATGTGAGACCCATAACAGCAGGAACAAGTGCTGTCTCTGGCTTTACTGCCTGCCTTTACAGCCTTTCCTTTGAACTGGGCTGCCTTGTATAGCCTCAATAGAAGAAGATGTACTTAGTTCTACTGCAACTTGACATTCTAAGGAGAGGTTGACACTAAGGAGAGGCCTTCCCTTTTCTGAGGAGAGGTGGAGGAGAGGTAAAGGGCAGGAGTTGAAGGAAAGGAGGAAGGGGAAGCTGAGATCAGGATGTAAATAAATAATGAAAAAAGATCACTCTTCAACGCTTGCTCTGTTTAAGAATCATTGAGATCTTACTAAAACATGGGGATTTGGTTCCTACTCCCCACTCTGCATGTCCAAAAACTTCCTCACTGGATCACACTTAGGGGTGTTCTGACTTAAAACACCCACAAGTTATAATTAGGCTTGGGAAGTTGCTTAGTAAGTCCAGTGAAGGTAGTAAAAGTGAGATGATATTAATGGTTAGAGTGTGTATGGCTGAAACACTAAATTTTACTGACTACAAGAAGTTTAAAACAGATTTTCCACATTTTAAAATCTATAAAATTGATATATATCCTGACCAGATGAAATACAATTGTCTTTTCCCAAACTCTAAGTATGGTCATTGTGATGCCAAAACCTCTCTAAACTTCCATGCTCCTGTTTCTTATTTGTTTGGAGGAAACCATCATGGTGGCTCTGGGGGACAGACTACAGGAGTAAATGGGAGAACAAAGGGCAAATGACCAGGAAATGGAGTTCATAGTACACACTATGCATTTCATGTCTGAGCCCTGAGCATACAGGGATGATCCCATCACTTGAGTGGCAGAGGCCAGCCTGGTTGACATAGTGAGTTCCAGGCTAGTCAAAACTATATAGGTGACCTTATCCCAACAGCAACATCTACAAAATCCCCATCTCTGGGCTCTTGCTCTTCTCTGGGAACACATTTGACCAATCAAACAAACCAAGGTAGTTATCAGTTTTATATATAGACTCTAGTTCTCTCTTGAGCTGCACATTGAGACCTTACTTTGTTAATTGATAAAAACATGCAGGGCCGGGAGCCTCAGGAACAACTACTTTACAGACCCAAGATGCCTGGAATGAGAGTTGAAAGTCTTTCTGCAACCCTACATGTGCAATGCTACAGAACACTTATTGCTTGCCAAGCAGTTGATTTAAAATGACACAATCACATTCGTATGTGTTTGCTTTCCTCTGGAGACAGGGTTTCTCTATGTAGCCTAAGCTATACTGGACTCACTTTATGGCCTCAAACTCAGAGATCTGTCTGCCTCTGCCTCCCTGAATGTTGGGATTAAAGGCCTGGGCAACTGAGCCAGGCTATATTTTTATTTTAATGTTGTTAATATTTCTAAGCAATTCTAAATGGTAGTTATTCCCAGTTATGCCATGATAAGGTTGAAGTTGAGATATGCCAAGGCACTTGATCTCTAACAAAAGGGTATGGCAGGGGTAAACCAGCAGTCAAAGGTCTAGTCTTTATCTTATCCCCTCTCTTCTTTCATACTGTTCCAGTGCTTGCTTCCCTTTCCTGGCACATCTTTTTTCTGCTCGGATATCAAAGCCTTAGGTCTATGATATTATGCCTCAGGAGCTTTTACATGGGCAAGGGTGGAAAGCCAGCTAGTAGAGGGGAGCATGCCTGTGACAGCAGTTATCCTGGCCTGCAGTGGGTAAGTCAGGCCAAGGCCTTGGATACACCTCTTATAGTTCCCCTGAGAGGACCCTAGAAAACAGACACTCTATCCTGACATCTCTTCCTAGCTTAGAGACTGAGTAGGCAGGTGTACACTCTGGGGCTCGATTTTCTCATGTGTACTGTCAGCCAATTCTCTGCAAGTTGTCTTGGGACTCTTGCAACAGATATCCTGGATTCATTTCATAAACTAGCTTCTGGTTCCTGTTCCTCTCTCCTCTGATCCCAGCCTAGTTCCAAGTCCATCATCCAGTTTATCCTTCACTGTTGGACCATTTCCAGAGTGCTCTTATGATGTCTCCTCCAGGACTCACACATTCCTTTTCTTTCTTCATCAGCTTTCACCAGGACTCTTTTTTTGTCTAAATTTTCAGTGGAAAAATCAGTTGTGTCCAACAAACAACCTCCTTAGGCACAGCACACAGCCTCACTCCAGCCTATGTTTATGTACTGTGATGAGATTTCAGATGTGGCCCCTCCTGTGAAGTCATGAATGCTCCTCCTCCTCTGTCAGCACATGCGCCTTGGGGGACCTCCCTGCTGAGAGCGTGGAGTTATGCAGGCCTGCAATGTGGCCAGTGGAGTCTGTTTTTTTTTGTGGCCTCTTCAATTTGCCACTCACTCTGACTGGAGTTGGGTTGCATGTCAGGATTAATGAGTTACAGGGCAGGGTGGCAAGACAGCATTGAGAGAACTCCAGTGACTTGGGGACTAGGGAGGGCACAAGTTGGCTGGATATATTGGGCATCAGGGGTGTAGAGAGGTCTTGAGATTCCTTTTGACTCCCTTTTCTTTTCTCTCCCCCTCCTTTCTTTCTTCTATCTGTCTCTGTCCTTCCTCTATTTCTTTCTTTCTTTCTTTCTTTTTGTGGAAGGGGCTCATTGTGTGGTCCTGGGTGGTCTACATTCACTCCCATGATTATTGGTCATTTTTGTAACAGGGGCAAGGGATTTAGTTGTGTTTCTGTTACTAAGTATTTTTATGACTTTATTTACAGTTTTTTCCGTATGAGTAATAGAAAGAGAAGACTTACCTGGTGTGGAGAGCAAGAAGGTAAATATGTGAATTTAGCATAGTGAGTATAGCAAGTTATGGTTTATTATGTTGAAGATGATTAAAAAGGCTCACACCCTAAATTCCTAACCACAGCCCTAAGCCTATCTCTGGAGTCCTCTTCACCTGTGTGACTTATCTTACAAGGACAGATCCAGTCTCTAACAAAAGCATTTGATTGGAGGTTCAGGATTCTGGTGGAGACTCTCCAGATGAGTAGAGCATTGTTCTTGGACTCTGCTTATTTACTGTCCAGTGGATGCCATGGGGTTCTAGAACTCTTACTTTGTCTTGGCTGAGTATGGCCATTGACTCTGCCTGTATCTAAATTTGTTCATTTTAGGTAGAATTTTGTCTTTGGGAGAAACGAGGACATTTTTGTCCAGTGGCTGTTTTGTCACACTCAAAGTCATCTCTATAAGGAGGTTTTAAAAAAATTCTTATTATCTTTTTTATGGAGGCTGGGTGCTGTCAGGAGTTAACCTATGTTATTGTCAAAGAATCCTTAAAATAGTAAAAACATTTTTAAATGTCATATTCTGTAGGTCTCTGAGGTTTTTGAAGACATTAACTATTTTATCATATTTATCTATAGAATCATATCTATTAAGCCTAGTATGTATATTTTTATATTTGACATGAGCATGAATTAATTAACAATTGACTTGTATTACTTAATTATCCCAAACAGCCTACAATCACATTATCAGAGTATTGGAAGTAAGCCACATATTAATTGAGTTGTACATGTACAATATCTCATATTAGAGTAGAAATATAATGTGTGAAGATTTGACTTTATTTTAGTGTATCAAAATTAAATTAGTTTCGTATCAATACACAAAATTTTATATTAATGAATCCAAATCAACCTTTTTTGTCAGTAACAATTAAGGCCTTAAGTTGAGGAGTAGATTCAATAATCGACTTTTTGTCATATCATCCCTACCTTGTTATTTAAAATTATCTGTATTACTAGTATTAGCAGTATGTCTGGCTAGTAATCAATTATGACACAGACACTTGTTATATTTTAAAATAGTTTTAGTTAACCTGGGGCAGGCAGATATCAATCCTTTACACTACTTTTCATAGTGGGGCAGGTATGTGATCCCTGTCTCAATCCCATGTCATTTGTTTTTACCAATTTTTATCAAGCTACTTCTCATCTATAATCTTAAATATTTGTTAATGTTTTTCATCTGGGCCAAATTCCCCATCTATGCCAGCATGTGTTTTTCCTCCATCTAACCCATGGTGGCCTTCTTCTCCTCTTCAGGTCTTTCTCCTTCCTCCTCCTGGTGGTCTTTCTTCTTTTTAGAATTCCTCTCTATCCTAGCCCCACCTATTTCCTTAGCCCTGCTTAGGTGGAATGGCTCTTTATTACACAAAAGGTGGGTCACAGAGTTAATAAACTGTAATTAACATCAAAGTACATCAGACCATCCCCCAACAGTCTTGCTGTGAGCTGAACCCTTTGAGTAAAGCTTGGTTTGTGTTTTGGTGAGGGATTCACAGGAATGTGAGGCTCTTTTGATTTGGAATTTTTTCCTGAGACACTGGAGGTTTCCTGGGCCCTCATGCAGGCTGCATAGGCACAGGCATGCACAGTGCACTTGCACTGCTCTTTCTGACAAGCCCAGTCTCAGAGAAGAGCCACTGGCTGCAGGCCTCTGGGTTCCTTGTGCCTGCTTTCATGCTGGTTCATAGTACTGAGACATGGGAGACAGAAAGGAGTGGAAGCAAAACTAAAGTTTGCTTGTGTGCCTTGTGTCCTAACACCTAATGGAAGGAAGAGCCCAACCTTTCCTTAAACCTGGAGCTACTGAAATCTAGTTCTGGAAGAAAAGAGCACCTCAGCACAGCTGTGCTTTCTGAGAGGTGGAAATAGCTTTAGCTTCTCCTGTCTCTTCTGTCCTTTAATGTGCAATATGCAGCTTAAAGTTTCAAAGCAGTATTTATGCAAAAGCAATGTGGAAGAAAAATGTGCAGAAGCAGGAAACTGTAAGGCAGACCATGAGAGAACAATGCCATTAGAAGCAGAAAACTGCAGGGCAGACCAGGACTGAACACTTCTATCAGTAGCAGGAAACTTCAAGTTACATCAGGGGAGGACAGAGCTGTGCATGTCCCAAATGTCTGAACTGGAGGAAAAGATCCATAAGATACTGTAGCAAACACATTAGATGGCTTAGAAGAAAGATGGACTCAACACCTGAACAAATGTTACAGAAAAGGAACTAAAGACGGTGTTTGTTGTTCTCCCTGGTGGTGGCTGCATGTGTAAAGTTATCACTATAATAATTACTAAGCAAAATTCCTCTCAAGATCACAGACACACTTCTGCTTAGTTTTCTGATAACCAGTTATATGTGAGAATGACCCAAGCAGCTTACATGTACTAGGCATGTGTTCTGCTACTGCGCTCAATGTCTACCCTCTTTTTGTGTGTGCGCGTGTGTATTTTATATTAGAGCTCAGGGTAGTTTGCCCAGGCTTGCCTCAAAGTATGAGCTCCCTGCCTGGTTCTCTCAATTATCTTCTGCCAGCCCTGAAATCTGTCCCTGGAGAGCTTGGACATAGAAGTAACCAACCTGGAGAAATGCTAGCCAGCAAGGCTGCACAAGTCTTCAGAGACTTGAAGCCTTTCAGTTGCTTGGGTAGCATTATAACAAGACAATTTGTTTTATTTGTGGCTATTGTGAAGGGTATTTTTTCTCTTTTCTTTCTCAGCTTGTTTGTTTTTTAAATAAAGGAGGAGTAATGATTTTTTATTTGGTTATTTATTTATTTTTAATTTTTTTCCTTTTAAAAAATTTATTTAGATTACATCTCAATTTTTATCCCCTTGCTTGTCTCTTCCTGTTCCTCCCTCCCTTTCTCTTTTAGCCTGTTCCCGTTCCCTAGTGTTGGACCCTCACACCCAACTTGGGAAGAGGGTCGCTGCTAGAGACCACTCGAAACACGGAGCACGGATGCAAAAGCAAAGGTTTTATTGCTGACGCGTTAGGGTCCCTCAGCACTCGAGAAGCAAAGGACCTTGAGTGACTGTTACAGGCTAGTTTTAAAGGCAGAAACCACAAAGCAGGTGGGGTTGCTTATCAAGTTAAACCATTTGGACATTAGGACATCTGGTGTTGGGAGACCTCTTGTGGGGACTTGGGTGTGGGTCCCTAGGGAAGCCGTATGGGGACGTCTGGTATTTGGAAGCTTGCATGTAACTATTCTGGGAACTAGGGTGGAACTCTTGAGGTTAGCAGTAACGAGAACTGGGAGAAGCCTCTGGGCAAGGCTGGACAAGCAAACAAGCGTCTTACATTTTATAATTTTACAGTTTCTCACTAGGTCTGTGACAGAAGGGGACATCCTCCCCCACCATGCAGAAACAATCATATCTGCACAGTTTCTCTGCATTGAACAGTATATGTGTTCACCATTGAGCACTATATATGACCATGAGCTCATAAATGTAAAGTGTTGGTGTCGTTTTCCTGTAACAGGTAGAATTTATACAGAGGGAGTAAAAGTCCCTTAGGGACATTGTTACCAACTGATATTATTTATCTATCTTGGCACTTAATGTGTGCGTATGATGACAGTTATTGGTGCAATCTAGGCTGGGATTTTAATTTTTCTCCTTATTGCTGTGAGAGTCAAGTTCACATGAAAGTGCCTTAAGGTAGAAGGGATGGCAGGGCCCCACTGTACTGGAGTGGGAGGTGTGGTTCAGGCTTCAGTGAGTGAGCAGCTGGACTATGCTCTGGTAGATTTCTAAGTGGTGTAACTCCAGAGAACACCATAAATAGCACATTCCCTGTCCTTGTCAGTGTATTGGAAGGCAAGCTGTTGTTCCAGGTAACTGCAGGACCTAAGACCCCAACAGCAGAGATGAGCATCCTTCAATCAGGCAGAGTTACCAGAAGGCTTTCTTCAGGGTCATATTCTGAAATGCAAATGTTCCTGGAGAGGGCAATAAGTAAACACTGCCATGTCACAAGGTAAATTGGTAGCCTGTGCCACTGAAAGAGTCAGGAGGTGAAGGGGAATAGAGGAGTAGGTGGAGATCAAATTTGGGTCTGGGTGAGTTTTACATATTATAATCTCATAAAGAGGAACAAGATGCCCAATATTAGAGGAAATGTGCAAACCACGGGTACTTGACACCATTAAACACAACTGCAGAGTCCTGTGCATTTCCCTGAGAACAATGGAGGCAGGTGCTTTCCCATCTCTGACCTTGGGGTCCATGTCTATGCAAGTTGATGAGTACAGAAAGAGGAATTTGAAAATGCAGATGTTTTGGGAATCCTTACAGGCTCTGCCACTGGCTGGAAGAGACCCCCAAGGGTGATGCTGACATAGAGCTGCAATGTCTACTGATTTGGATTCCTTGATCTAGGGCTGGCAGGGCTCTGGACATATGCATTCTTTGGGCTCCCACCTCCTGATGGGCTAGGTGGCTTTCTCCCTCTTCTGGGATTCATTAGCTTACCAACTTGTATGACACTTGTTTGTGTCCTATGTCCTTCATATGGCTGTCATGTCAGCAATATCAAAAGTTTGTCACTGATACCAACCATGTGCTTGAAGAAAAATGGCATTCCATTCCTACACAGGGACTTGTGCCATACAGGGTCCAGCTCTGGTTACCTACCTCATCTTTGTCATGGCTGTAGCGTGAGCATGCATATCTTCATGCCATTATGCTTGTTGTCCACCAGGAGGTGAAGTGGCAACATTGAGGTTATCTCTTTCTAAATTGTTTTCATCACCATGTCTTTCCACAGGCGTGGTGGAGATGGAGTCCAGCAGCACTGGCCATGTGCAAGGGCTCCACTTGGTTGCCAATGGTCCTTGCTGCCTGGCAGTGAACCTGAAGAATCTTACAGGCTTTGATCAGATTTCCCTCTTGGTGTTGCTTGGCAGGTGCAGCTTGCTTTGCATGGTCTCCACCAGTTCAAACAGTTCCTTCCTTCAGATTCTGGTGTGAGGATCAGATTGTGATGTGAGTAACCTTACAGGGATGCAGGGCCTTCTGAGTGGGATGCTTTCCAAGAAGTAGGATCTCTTGAAGGAGATATCCTTGGCCTAGCACTGGGGCAATTGAGTAAATTTACCCGATGGTATTTTATTCTTTTGTTGCTTTGTAAGTGGGTTTGCTTTCCTGATTTGATGCTTAGTATGGTTGCCACTGGTGTATAGAAAGATGGCTTATTTTGCATTTTGATTTTGTGTCTTGTCTCACTACTGAAAATGCTTATCTATTCTGAGAGCTTCCTTACATAGAACCTCTTACATAGATATGTTACCTGAAGGCAGGAGCAGACTCCTTTCTTTCTGTTTATTTTCCTTTCTTTCCTTTTCCCTTAGTGTTCTAAGACTGCAAATGCCATACTGAAAAAGAATGAACAATGTAGACACCCTTGCCTATTTTAGTGAAAATTCTTTCTTTCCTAGTTTGCATAATATTGACTATTCTCTTTTAATCTTTATTATGTTTTCAGATCTGCTGAAGGACCTGAAGCTTCTCTAGTATCGAATTCTTTGTTTGTTTGTTTGTTTGTTTTCCTTTTGTCTTTGCCACTAGTTAAAAAATATTTTTATTTAAGTAATTTATTCAGACTAGATCTCAACTGTTATCCCCTCACTTTTATCTTCCCATTCCCCGCTCCCTCTTTCACCCTACTTCTCTCCCCTAGGTCTGTGATAGAAGAGGACCTCTTCCCCCTCCATATGGTCACAACCTATCAGACCTCATCCTGGTAGCCTGCTTATCCTTCCTCTGAGTGCCCCAGGCCTCCCCACCAAGGGGGAGTGGTCAAATAGGGGGCACCAGAGTTCACGTCAGAGTCAGTCCCCGCTCTCAACACAACTATGGAGAATGTGCTGTCCATTGGCTAGATCTGAGTAGGGGATAGTTTCTGGTGTCCTTCCCTGGGTCAGGCAGGTGACCTGGTTTCAGCTCCAGGGTACTTTACCCCACACTCTGGGCTCCCCACTGGGTCAGCAGAGGCTGGTGCTGGTGCTCTGCAGCCCAAGGATCAGTTCAAGGTAGTGTAGATAAAGCCAGTTTTCCTGCCTTTGGCTGGGCTTTGAAAACCCTGCTCTTGGGCACTGTAGCTTTTGGGGGCCTAGGCTCAGTCCACCCTAGAGTGCTGGATTCTGGTGAGAAATTGTAAAATTATAAAATGTAAGACCTGAGGCTTCTCCCAGTTCTCATTACTGCTAGCCTCAGGAGTTCCACCCTAGTTCCCAGAATAGCTACATGCAAGCTCCCAACTATCAAAGGTCCCATACTGTTTCCAGTAACTGCTCTAGAGACCCACACCCAAGCCCCCACAAAGAGCTTCCCAATGCCAGATGTTCTAATGTCCATATGGTCTAACTTGATAAGCAACCCCACCTGCTTTGTGGTTTTAGCCTTTAAAAACTAGCCTGTAACAGCTACTTGGGGTCCTTCACCTCCCGAGTGCTGAGGGACCCTGACACACCAATAATTGGGACTTTTGATGTGTCAGTAATAAATTTTACCTATACCTCCAGCCTGTGTGACTTGAGTGGTCTCTCGCGGCGACCCCCTTCCTGAATTGGACTCCAGGGTCCAACAGTGGGGGTTTAGGATTCTGCCTTATCTGTCCAGGCCCATGGCCTAGGTTCAGTCCCATTATACAGCCCTGTGGTTTATGGGAGTTGGCTGGGCTTCTGCAGATCCCTCCAGGCCAGTTGAGTCCTATCTGGGTGTGTGCAGGCACCCCCACTGGGTTGTGGGAGCTGGGTTGGGGCTGGTGGCTAAGTTTCTACCCAATCCCTTTCAGGCTGGTTCAGACCCTCCCAAGAGCATAGGAGCCCCTGATGTGCTGTGGTGGCTAGCTAGGCATCTGCCCAATCCTTTTAGACCAGATCAGTTCTGCCAAAGCGTGTGAGAACAGTTCGCTGGGATGGCTGGCTAGGTTTCCGCTCAATTTGTTCAGACCATGCTGCCTTAGAACAGTCAACCCAAGTGTGCAGCTGTGGAGCTGCAGCTGGAGGGTGAGTCCACAGCCACCTTGGCCCTCTTGTGGGCCCTGGGTTGTGGGGAGCCATGCTAGATTCTGCCATGCCAGAAATCCTGTGCTTAGGCTGCATGCTGTACCTTTTATCTGCTGAGCTTTGCTGGGGAGGTCTTTGTGTTCCAGGCCATCCTTGGACTATTTACCTTTGAAAGAAGTAGGGAAGTCCCTACTGAGAAACACCTGGAGGGTTAAAGAAACCCTTTCAGAGAGCTACTCAGTAATAGGAAGCTCTTACAGAGAGCTATTCAGGCTATTGTGTTCTTCTTGCCGTGGGAGCTAGGGAGAGAGGGATCAGAATAGATCCTATTGA
Organism: Acomys russatus; assembly: GCF_903995435.1. NCBI lineage: Eukaryota > Metazoa > Chordata > Mammalia > Rodentia > Muridae > Acomys > Acomys russatus. Next base: position 234,487 of record NC_067158.1, on the reverse strand, counting down.
CCTTACTACATAAAGTCTTACTCGTCCGCATTAAAGAAAATCTTGATCAGAAATTTCCTGACTTGATTCATTATTTCTCGTGTCTCTGTACCCTACTTTCAATCCCCACTCCCTGTTTCAGGTGAACCCTGGCTCTATTTGTCCCGCGGGCCGGGACAGGACACTGGGCCCCTCTGTGGACTGGTGGGGAGATCTGAGATCAGATCTATCCCAGGTCCACACTCTTGGGTCCCCCGGGCCCCGCTGGCTCTGATGCTGCTACTGTGTGATCCACAAACCAGCTAGAGAAGGGGAGAGAGGGTGCAGGTGAGGCACGCACGCTCTGCTGTGCTGGGCGTTGGGTAATATGCCCCTGTGGTTGCCAGCCCCTGGGGCTTTCTATGGACTCACAGGTCACTCTGAGGTCAGAACCAACCGTTTTCCCCAGGCCAGCTGCTCCAGGCTGGTGTTTCACCACCCACAGTTCAGTCTCAGAAACCGAGTCCCAGATATAGCGCACTGCCGGTACAGGTCCAGACTCTGGGGACTGCGCACCTGTCCTCTGTGGGCCAGCTGGGTGGCCCAAGGTCGGACGCACCTGTGCTCTGCACTTTGAAGACTCCTCTCAGCTAGGGCTGTTCAGGTCTTACAGTCTGTAGATCCAAGCCGAGTCCCTGGTCTCTGTCCTACAGATCAGATACCCTGCATGTTTGATGCCATCTTGGATCCTCCCACCTACTATCAAATTTTTTTGAGGCATTGAAGTCCCTTTCAGGCTCCCTGCACTTTTGGATCCTCGTGTCTCAACATGCAGGAAATCCCGCCTTTTGCACCATCTGATCTGGTATGCCTGATAATGTAAATCTCAAATTTGAAGCCAGCCTGGTGTCCATAGCGAATTCAAAGACAACCAGGCCTACCTGGTGAAACTATCTCTCAATAACTAACACACTCCTCCCAAAGTCCTATTCTTTTGAATTAGATTGTTTTCTTAGGGCTCTCTTAGGTGAACATAGTTTTGCTTTAAAGAGGGAATTGAGCATGTGCATTTGCGTCTTGGATATTCATAGTTAACAAAGAACAACTGTATCTAGAGATGTATTTATTAGTAGAAAACTGTAGGTGGGACTGGTAAATTGTTATAATTTCTTTCAGAGTGTCATTTTAAAAAGTTTATGTTTAAAGCAGTCTTCAGTTCACAGCAAAGTTGAGGAGCTAGCCCATAGCCCAGAGTCTCCTCTGCCTCTCTGTTGTCAGAACCCCCCCACTACAGTAGCTCCACCCCCTCCCATGGAGGAGCACTGGCCTCACTGTTGTCAACACCGCCCCACAACCTTCAGTAGGTGCGCGGCGTCATGGCCGCTGACAGTGGCAATGGTGTGCCTTTAGTCCCAAAGACTTCTGATGGTGGTGTCAACAAAACCACATCTGCAGAGGAGTTTGTAGTATGGGTTCCTGTGGTAGATGTCGAGAGTGACAACTTCAAGGAGATAATGGCCTTATAGACTTGGTGTTCCTGTACCAGAACTTCTATGCACACTTGCCTGAGAACTTGGGAACCTTCACTGCTGACCTGTGTGAAATGTTCCCAGCAGGCATTTATGACACCAAATATGCTGCAGAGTTTCATGCCCGATTTGTAGCTTCCTACTTAGAATAAGCTTTCTGGAAATGGCACTGTTTTTAGGTGCTGAGGATTCAGCAGTGAGCAAAACAACCCCCTCCCCTGTTCTCATGGAGCTTATACGCTAGTGGGGCAATACCCTCTTGCAGTGTTGCAGTGAGTGGGAAAATGGGAAGCAGCAGGCAGCTGGCAGCCCACATCTTGCCTTGGAGTTCTGCAGCTATCCATCTAGCATGAGAGGCCGTATTGACTACCGCTGCTGTATGTCTCCTGTAACCTACTACTGCTCTCGTGCCACCGGCATCCGCAACAAGTTCTCGGCCTATGGCTGGTGCCCTCTAGGGCCACAGTGTCCTCAGTCACATGATATTGATCATATAATTGACACTGATGAGGCCATGGCAGAGAATAAGTGGCAAAGGTGGCGACATAAGGACAAACGGAGGAGGGCTTTGCTGAGCCAACCAGGGACACAGACCTTTGAGGAAGCTGAAGATTGTCCTCCCACAAAGCAGGTTCATGAAGATAGCCTCAAGACTGAGAACACTGAGCAAAAGGTGGCAGAGGGCGAAGCAAGCGCTCAGCTGGGCTCTAAGCAAGGTCACAAAGGTGGCTTGGAGATGAAGCATGAAGCAACAAGTTCTGAAACAGCTGATGTGGCTACCTCAGAACTGCAGGTGAACCAAGCCAGTCCTAATCCTGTGCCTGGAGATGGACTGCATCACGCTGCTTTTGATGCCTTTATGACAGGTTATGTAATGGCCTATGTGGGCCTGAGCCAGGGCCTTCAACTCTGCAGCTCTGAACCTTGGCTTCCTGAATGTCACAACAAAGTCTATCTGACATGGCAGAATTTGGCATGGCTCCCCACATATGTCCCTTCTTAAAATAAAATTATGAAGAGCCCGTCTTAGGTCAGCGAGTAGGCACTTATGGTTGCCCATCATTGGCACATGAATTCCATCATTCATAGCCTGTCTTAGGACTGACAAGGCTCAGACTCACTGCTGCCCGTCTCTGGCTTGCCTCCATATCAACACATGAAGAAGGGCAGTGTCTTTGAGCTCTATGTCATATGCTTGTGCTAGTATCAGCTGTGATTACTGAGACATGAGCTGTGTTAGAAAGAAAGGAAGGCACAGGCTATAATCTTGAGCCCTGCCATCCCCGCCAAGAATAATCCATGCCGTAGATTACTGTTAATTCTAAGGAGACTATATTGAATGAATCTAGCTGCATCCTACTCACAAGGAATCTAGGGAAGTCTAGCATGACATTGTAACTTGCTTAGTCATCTCCAATCACTAACCACTTAGTTAAGGCATAAGCAATATTAGTAAAGCAATGGCAAAAACAATAGTAGATATGAGAGTAATAACAGAATTATAACAGATATCTTATCACTCAACAGCACACCACAAATCCCTTTTCAGTTCTCCACAGTCCTGCAGATGAAACTGACCCTAACAATTAGGGTGGAAAAGCACCGACTCCAAAGTTCAGTCAGGTCCATAAGGAGGATGCCTCATAGCTACCAGAACACTTCAGTCCTCTCCTCCTTTCCTCCTCAAACACAGGGAAATCAGGCAGTGAGTATTATCTCCAGAAGCAGGTTGAAGAAGAGAAGGATCAGGAATAAGTGTCCAATGAAGCTTCACCTCCAACCTCAGGATCATCAGCAAACTCAAAAATGTCAGTATCCACTTGACACACAAGCCTCTCAGGTAGCCAGCGTGCAGCGTCATGTTCCTGTGAGAAAACACAGATGAGCCTCCACTCCATATTAATACAGGGCCAGGTCCATTCCACTGTCCAGTTAAGGGGTCCTTCCATTTCACTCTAGCGAAGGATGACTGAGTACTTTTGTGCCAGAATTGATCTGCTGCAGAATTTCCTTTGGCATCAAGCAGTAAAAAATTTAAAATAAAGAGAACATGACTCAAAGAATTTTTAGGTGATTGGGGATAAAGTTCCCCCTTCTTTACTTTTTGTAAATAGATTTTTATGGTAGAATGTGTTTATTCCACCATACCTTGTCCTTGAGGATTATAAGGAGTACCTGAAACATGTTTTATGGAAAAAGAGTCACAAATTTTTTGAAAAGCTTTGTTGACATACTCTGAGCCATTATCTGTCTATAGATTAAATGAACAAAAGGCATAATGTTAGAAAACAATAGTTACTGCCTGTACTGCTCAGCAATTTGAGCAGACTTAGCAGTAGTAGGAATAACATATGTCTGTCCTACCATGTAACTAGCTCTTTCATTAGAAGACCCATCAGTAAAAATCAGCAAACCATCTCTCACAGGCTGAAATTGAGTTAACTTGGGAAAAATAACTGAATGTTTATTTAAAAAGTGGAGAAGCCTGTTAGAGGGAAAATGGTTGTCTATATACTCACAAAAGTGTGCGCAAGTCAATGGCCAATCATCTGTGTTAGCAGACAGCCAATTCTGCTGTTCCTTAGAATATGGTTGAATAATAAAATCAAGTTCTTTACCAAAATACTTTTTTTTTTTTGCATTCGACCTATATGAATCAACTTTGCAACAGCCAAATAATAAGGTACTATTACTTTATTGGGAGAAGATGGCAAATGTTCCCACAAGTTTCAAGTCTCAAGTAAGTTAAAAAATTTACATCTCTGCTATGAAATTGGGTAATACAGAGACAAGGATAAAAATGGCACCAGTTAAATCCAATTGACAATGGAACTCTTTGAAACTATTGCAAGAACACTGGATTTCTAATTGCATATGTAATAGAGGATCAGAATTCCTTTGTTCAAACATGAAGGAAAAAATTAAACTAAGTAAAACTAGATTGCCTAAAGTATAAATACCTACCTGAAATCTAGGTCACATTTAACCATGCAAATAAAAAAATTCCTTGTAATTAAAAAAATTTTTACATCTCTGTAAGTAATTTAGCTTATCAGTAGATTACACCCTGTGGAGATCAGGTTGGAGCTCAAGAGTTCCGCCTGAGTTAATCCCCAAGTTCTGGGATTAAAGGTGTGCACCATCACACCTTGTTTAATTATTTCATCTCAATTCTAGTAAAAAGAATCTTTAAGTATCTCAAACAAAAATTAATCAAGGAAACAAGAAAATTCTAATTTCTAGGCAGTTAACTACATTTTCTAGGCTACTTTAGAAAACTGTCAGCCTCCTAGTCTGTCTCTTTAATCAGCCACATGTCTGTAGTCATCTCTTCCCTGAAAGAGTCAAGCCCACAGATAACTAGGAGCAGTGTCTGTATAAATATCTGGCTCAAGGACATTGTAGCCCTAGGCGTGCTTAACTAGTTTGATCTAAACTGGAAACTCCTAGTTGTAAATGTCTAGTTCAAGGAAAAAACTAGTTTATCTCTGCTTTTTGAGAATCTAAAAATTTTTAGAAATATCTCAAGTAAAAATTAAGCAAAGAAACAAGAAAATTATAAACACCTTGTAGCTAAGGAGTTTGGAATTAACTCCATTCCTAGACCATCTTGGAAAATTGTTAAGTCTCCTACAAGCAAAATTAAACACAAAAATTCTAAGTTTAAGGCAATAAACTATTTTTTTAGACCGTACTTTTTCAACCAGCCATGTTTTTACAGCCATCCCTGTTCTTTAAGAATTGAGCCCCACAGGCAACAGCCAAGAGCAGTGCCTTTGAAACATTTTGGCCCATGGACACTCCAGTCCTGGGCTAGCTCCCCATGGGGGGCCGCTGCGCCTAGGTCCAGGCCTCGCGAAGGGGCGAAGGGCGGGCGGGCCTGTTCCTGCCACGGAGGCAGTACTCTTACTGCTGTGCATGTCATGTTGGGCTTTATTGTTTTGGAAAATTGGCCAGCGAGTAAAGCTTGGCCCTCTCTCAAGATATAGAAAAATGAAATAATATTTAAACAATCAAACAAATTTACAGACATAGACATAAAATTTGACATGACGATCATAAAGCAAACAGTCTGATAGGCAAGACAAAAAGCAGTTTTGAAACCTTTACAGTAAATGGCATATCTAGGGTCTAAACTATCTTTAACTAAAGCCAACAAACAAACAAACAAACAAACAAACCAACAAACTATATAGGAACCTTTATAGGTCTAAAAGCATAATATAGCATTTCTATAATTTTTTTTTTAACAACTCTATCTCACATTTTAGAATTATCTACTTCCTCAATCTAAACACGCTTTGCTTAAGGTATTTTAATCGGCAGGGGCAAGGTTGGCATTCATTAATGCATCAACCACTGCTATGGTAAATGGAGCCTTGGGTCCATACTGAGCACAAGCAGTCTTTAATTATTTGAGTTCTATTCCATTCTATAGGGGCATACTATTTGACTCGGCTGTTCTTAAAGTCTAGCGCTCTTACAACTGGAGAAGTGAGCTCACTGCTCATCTCTTGTCCTTTGTTTCTTGCTCTTGACATTCCAGTCTCTAATGGGGACGTACTCTGAGGGCCATTTACTAGACTGGAAGCCTTCTCTTTCTGTCCACAATGACTTTTCTCAACATCATCAATCCTTATTCTTTCTAACTCCCTCTCTAATTGTTTCCATCTCTTAGCTAAGCTAACTTCTTTCTCCAGGGCCTGAACCTGTCCCCAAAGTTTTTCAGTGGAATCCTGTTGCTCTGGGGTGCTGTAGACAGGACTGCCAGTCATGCTCTTTAGAGCAAGCAGCTTCCCTTTCTATATCTTCCTTATCACTATTCCTGGATTCTCTTATATCTCTTTCTAAGATATCTTCAGCTTGTGATAATAAATCTCTCATTTTGTCACACTCATGTTGGGGATCAAGAACATCCCTGATCAAAACCCAAAGGGAAAAAAACATGGCAGATATCTCTTCAGATCCATTAGTAACATAGTGACCCTATAATCTTTTACCTTACCAACTTTATTCCAAGTTTTTAAACTAACCACTTCTTCCTCAGGAAACCATGGACATACTTCACTGACAAAATCTAAAAATTCATCCAACTGTCCTATATTTACCCTTATTTCTTGCATTTGAAACTTATTTTCCAACGTCTCTCTGAATAAGTCATTACTATTGCTCTGTCCCATATTTGCATTGCTTACCTTGCTGTTCCTCAGCGAAGCGGGTGACTTCGGGGCAAATGGTCCACTTGTCTTTCACTCATCTTTCCACGCAATGTCCTTCACTTAATCCCTCATTTTCAGTACCCTGCTCAGGCGCCAAATGTCGCATTCCAGCCCGCTGGAAAAATAAAATCAGGGTTCACCTGAAAGAGGGAGTGGGAACTGAAAGTAGGGAACAGAGATGCAAGAAATAAGGAATCAAGTCAGGAAATTTCTGATGAAGATTCACTTTAATGCCCGACTAGTAAGAATATATAAAGAGCAAGGTCAATAGGATCTATTCTAATCTCACTCACCCTAGCCCCCAGGCAAGAATACAATAGCCTGAATCGCTCCCTGTGGAACTTCCTTGATCCTCTGGTTGGTTCCAAGTTGGGACTTCCCTACTTCTTTCAAAGGTAAACACTCCAAGGATAGCCTAGAATACAAGACCTCATGAGGCAAAGGTCAGCAACTCGAAGGTCACAGCATGCAGCCTAAGCACAGGATTTCTGACATAGCAGAATTTGGCACGGCTCCCCACATTACAGTGGCTCCACCGCCTCTCATGGAGGTGCACTGGCCTCACTGTTGTCAACTCCCCCCACTACAGTAGCTCCGCCCCCTCCTATGGAGGAGCACTGGTTTTAGTTTGGGGCCTAAGTCTTCTGCTGGCACTGGAAATGCTGATTTGGAGAGTTGGCTTTGCCTTCCACAGTCAGGTTGATTTTGTCCCTCAAATCCCTTCAGAAGCCCATGCAGCAATGTTAGGGAGCGACCACACGAGGGCAGTAGAGACTCAGTAATCGTCCACTACTGCCTGAAGTCTGGAAGAAATGATTCCCACAGAAGAAAACTTAAGGATCATAGAAGCAGTACTCTGAAGGAGTCAATGGCAGCAAGTTTCTTCAGCTCAGCAGTGTTTTCCCAAGTTCAACACCTGGACGCAGCACACTAGCCAAGGACACTGCTAAGATCCAAAGGATCCTTAAATCTTTCCAACCCATTGTTCTGCCTTTGGTTTCTCCTGAGAGTCATTCTTCAGTTACAGTGACACCACTCTGTGGGAGAATTTGGGTCATCCCGTAGTGCTATTATAACTTTATGGTTTATAGGGGGATTTTCACACCTCCCTTCCCCCAGATGTGTCACCAGCCATTCTTAAATGACAAAAAGGGGGTAGTCGTCATTGTTGTTGAAGAAAACATACTGGAAACAAGTGACTTGTTCAAAGACACATCTAGTTTGCTTTGCTAAGCCAGAAACGCTGTTTTAAGCTGACTAACCATTGAACTCTCTAGATCTGTTGTTCCTGCCCTCCCCCCAAATGCTGGGGTTATAGGTACATATAGCTGTGCCCAGTTGAGGCTTCAAACCTGGGTCCTCATGTTCGTAGAGCAAGTGTTCTTACATGCTGTGCATCCCGCCCCCCCCCCCCCCCCCCCAGCCCCTGAAGTTAACTTTCAGTGTGGGTCCAGTTAAGAGCAGGCCTTGAAACTGTAGCTTGCTCAAGAGGTGACATGCAAGCCAGGTACACAGAAAACCATGGGAACACAGCAGTACATCACATAATCTCAGCACCCAGGAGGTGGACACAGGAGGACCCTTGTTAACAGGGAGCTTGTGGCCAGCCTAGTATCTGTGAGATCCTGTCTCAAAAAAGGAAAGGAAAACATTAAATAATGACACTGTTGTTGATATGCAGCAAGGCAAAAAGTGGGAAGTTTAAGGTTCCCAGTGTGAAGTTTTAAAAAAAATTCAAGTGACAGCACATGCTGGCGAGGATGTGGAGAGAGAGGAACACTCCTTCATTGCTGGTGGGAATGCAGACTAGTACAGCCACTTTGGAAATCTATCTGGCACTATCTCAGAAAACTGGGAAGTTATTCCACTCCTTGGAATATACCCAGAAGATGCTCCAGCATACAACAGGGACACATGCTCAACCATATTCATAGCAGCCTTATTCATAATAGCCAGAACATGGAAACAGGCTAAGTGTCCCTCAGTAGAGGAATGGATAAAGAAACTGTGGTACATTTACACTATGGAATACTACTCAGCTATTAAAAACAAGGAATTTCCAAAATTTGTGGACAAATGGATTGAACTAGAAATGATCATAATGAGTGAGCTAAACCAGAAGCAGAGAGACTCAAATGGTATATACTCACTTATAACTGGACACTAGCCCAAGGGGCAGGTCCCATGAAAGTCTTCACTTACCAGGAAAGTGGGACAGAGGGGAAGACATCCTATTGAGACTCTAGGTGAGAAAAATATAGGAGATAGGGAAATGGATGGATCCAGAGGGTCCTAGAAACCTACAAAAAGAACACTATGATGGGTGGATCTGGGCCTAGGGGTTCTGCTCAATCTAAGGCACCAACCAAGGACAATACGTGCGGTCATCATCAAACCCCTACCCAGATCTAACCAAGGGACAGAACATTCTCCACAGTTAAGTGGAGACTGGGGACTGACTTTCACACGATCTCTGGTGTCCCATATTTGGCCATGTCCCCTTGTTGGGGAGGCCCAATGGCACTTGGAGGAAGGATAGCAGATTACCAAGAAAACACTTGATACCCTAGCATTATATTCAGGGGGAGGAAGTCCCCCTCAGTCACAGTCATAGGGAAGGAGAATGGGGTGAAAGTGGGAGGGAAGGAGGGAGGGACGGAGGGAGAGAGGAATGGGAGGATGCAGGGGATGGAATAGCAAATGAGACGTAATATGAATTATTTTATTTTTCAATAAAAATGTGTTAAAAAAAAGAAGACAGGCTTATCCAAAAGAAAAAAAAAGAAAAAAGAAAAAAGAAAAAGACAGGCCTATCTATAAGGGGGGAAAAAAGTATGTTAAGACTGGAAGATGTAAGAAAACTACTGACCAAACAATTATAAGTCTGAGTGTGCCTAAGCAACATAACACTAACTGTTGTCCTTACATTCCTCCTCTGAGGAGTGTGTAAGGAATTCCTACCTGCCTCACGTCAAATTAGAAGGGTGTGAAAGCTTGTTGAAGCTTCAAATGAATGCACAGTCTAGTGTCTGTCTATGCAGGACCTTCCTTCTCTTTGTCTTTCCTATTAACCCAATGACTGAGTCCAGCTTGGTTTGCTGCTTCCACAAGGATTTGCCATTCTAAAGTGGAGAAGAGGGAAGGGCTGGAGAATCCCTGGAATCATCCTGGGAACAAGTCCTAGCACATGTCACTGTTTGCTTTGTCATCCTGATTTCAATGGCCTCATGTGAGGAAGGGAGGAGCTGCAGGAGCCGCCCTTCCAGATACCTAAGCAGGCTCCGGACACTGTTTTCATTGGCACAGAGAGCATGTCCAGTGTCAGCTTTGAAGTCCAAGCTAATCTTGGAAAAGAGAAACAGTTGCTACCACGGCTGGTCAGACTTTGCTTCTGGGGGAGCTGCTCTGGGCTGCCTCAGAGGGGACTGGTGTGGGCATTGGAGTTGAGGACACACTGGCCTGTCCTCTTGGCATCACCAGCCTCGAGTGAGTGCATCCAGGGCCTGAGGCTGGGTCTGCTCCTAAAAGGGTTCTTATGGGACTGCAGGCTAGTTGGCAGAGGCTGCAGTGATCCCAGGAGCCAGAGAGTGTCATCATCCTCAGGTGTCTATACAGGGCACCGTGAGTTTGCCTGCTGTGCACCTGGCCTTTTAGGGAAATGAGTCATGTGTCAAAAGGCCAGGTGGGACCTCTCAGTTTCCTTTCACCACAAGGATTCCTCTTATCCATTCTCTCTAGTACTTAATGATTTTTTTTTTTTATCACATGGCTGTGCTTTTTAGTTAGGGGTCTTTGTTTCTTTGTTTGTTCTGTTTGTTTTTGTTTTTTGACAGTCTTGCTAAATAGCCCAGGTAGCCTTGAACACTCAGTTTTCTTGCCTCAGTCTTGAGATCTGGGATTAAATTAAGGTTTGAATAGGGTTTTTTTTTTTTTTAATTTCACTCCTGATTTTATTATTCAATTTCTTTTTCTACTGAAAGTAGTCTTCAGTGGCTGGGAAGCCTGGCCTCCCACCAGAGTCACTTGGTGCTGGTGCTTTGTTGGAAGGAGTGGATGGGTGGGTGGGGAAACCGGGATGAGAGTGGAAGACCCCGCTCTGTCTGTGGCCTTAGGTGAAGAAGACAAACTGCACTTCAGAGCCTGGGGTGCGGCCGGAAGGGGGTGAGGCAGGAATGACACGTGGGGGTGGGACCCACCTCAGTCCCCAGCGCCATTCTTGTCTAACGTCTCCCCACTGGTGGCGTTCTCTGCAGTCTTGGAGGCCTTCCTTTTCTTCTTTTTCTGGGTTTTTTTGTCTTGCAGAACTCTAGAGAAGAGCCTTCAGCTCTGCGTCCTGGACTTCCATCGCAGACTTGTAGAGCTCAGGCTCAAAAGGACCACTGGTTATCCGCATGGGCATGAGCAGAACTGTAAATTTAAGCTGGGCAACAAACTCACCCTCCTTCTCATAGAGAACATTAAATGGTTGCAGTAGCTCATATTTGGCACATGCCACCACACCCATTCGAGCCTTCTTCTCATCTTCAAATGCTCTTAAAGCAAAGGGCATGGCATCAAAGCGCTTCTCCACCTCACTGAAAAAGGCACAGGAAGTTTTCATTTTCAGGCCATATTGTTTAGAGGGGTCTTGTTTGTAAATGGTGGTTCTCTGTCCTGCATCTTTGGCCTTGCCTTCTCCTGAGCTGTCGAGGACATCCACAGCATAAACTTCATGTACCTTAAATTCTGCCTTTTCATGGTCCTTCTTCTGTTGGTCTGTGGGATTCTGGATAATAGTTTTCTCCCCGTCGATCACGTGCTGCTTCAATTGGTGTGACAGCATGCCTTCTATTGGCGTGCAATTGAATGAGTGAGCAACTTTGTTCCAGGCCTCCGTCAATTGTGTGTTCTGGTTTCCAGGTTTGACCAGTCGTAAGGCAGCTTCAGCACAAAGGTGAGCTGCCTTGATGACGTCTGCTTTCCGCCCTGTTACCTGGGTCCCCTGAGCTACACCAGTCACAAAAGTGTGAACCACATTAGCGATGAAACCATCCACATGGACCCCCAGGTCTATTTTTTACCAAGTCACCTTCCTTGAGTATATAGTCCTGGTCACTCTTCAAAGGGGAGAAGTGACATACACATTTATTTACCAAAATGCTGGTAGGAAAAGCAATACCTTTTTTCATTTCCTTTTCTTTCTTGAAGATTTTCCCTGTTTCTTCCATTATCATGGCATCACCTTTCTCACACAGGCTCAGTACCGACACACCTGAGCTAGAAGCTTCCACCAAAGTTCGAAGTACCCAGTTGGCGATGTCGCCCCCCATCTTAATCTTGGTCACGACCAGGTCCTCGGCGATAGTTTGCTCCTGCTGCTTGTCTTCACCCAAACTACCGCTGCTGCAGCTTCACTTTCCCTGAGCCGTGGCCTCCGTCTCCCTTCCCAGCTACAAGCTGTAGCCAGAGTCTCTTCAATCCGTGAGGAGAGCGCGAGCAAGCAAGGGAGCGGGATGGCCAAATAGGGTATTTTTTTCTGTTCCCCCAGTTGAATGAATTAATCATTTATTTTTAGGCTTTTGGTGATAAAATATCTACATAGCTACAAATAAAGGTTTCAGGTTAACTGAGATAATTGACATCACTATACTGAGTTAATGTCTAGTCATAAAAAAACAAAGAAAGTCAACATTTTATCTGTCCTGTTAATTCTTGTTGGGCTTTGAAAACAATATTGTTAATAGCTGACCAGGTAGTTCAAAGAAGACAGTAGGATTTGGAGGTGATAAGATGACAGCTGGACTTTGAAGGATAAAGGCAGAATTCACAGTCAGAAAGAGAAAGAAAGCTGCTGCAGAGGGGGTGGGATGGCCCTGGTCTAGTTCTGACATCTCTGTCCTGAGACTGATCCATTAGATGGAGGCTGTGGCTTGAGCGCAGTGGTGTGGAGCCAGGCTTTGGAATGGAACTAATGAGGGTAGAGTTGAGAACCGGAAATCTTACAGTTGAATGTGCCAATCTTTCCATATCACAGTCTAGAGGAATAGAGGCAAGGATTCCTATTGTGGTCCCTTTGGTTCCCATGGGCAAGAAAAGGAAAGAATCCATCCAAGGATGAGCCAAAACTCTTCCCAGAGTTGACCAGAAACCTGTCTTCCACCCTGGCAGCCCCACCCTTTAGCTCCAAGAGCAAATCATTTATTTTGTGTGATGTTTAAAAATGGACTCATCTTATAAGTGTTCCAGAGTTGGAACAGGCTGTGCCACGGCTGAAATAAACCTGCTGAACAAATAAACAAGGCAGACTGTGGGGCTGCGGAAGCACAAAACAAGGCCCTATCAGGCCCTAGGGGCTCAGCAAGGTTGCACTGAATCTGTGCTCCGTTTCTTCCACACAGGAGACATGGCGTTTTTTTTGGGGGGGGGGGGTAGTGAGAGAGTTCTATTCCAGCTCTGTGCTCTGAGGAGAGAAGTGCAGTGCTTTGTATAGCACTGTGGGCCCTAAGGGCTGGGATAGAGGGGACTGAGCCAGAGCCCAGCCATTCACGTGTTCCCTCATCAAACATTCTGCAAATGTCCAATTTATCCTGGGGCTGCGCTGTCCCTTCCGCCCTAAAGGCTAAGAGAAGTTGGCAGGTCCTTGCATACACATTCCACTTGCCCACCCCAGGGCTTTTGTTCTGGCTGTCCTACCACCCAAGTTGCCAAGCCCTTCCTCCTTCCTGTCCTTCTGCCTCAACTTAATGCCATTCCTCCCATAGAATGGACCACTCTGACCAGTGCATTCAGGCATTTGTTTCCATCTTCTGGACTATTACCAGCATATACTTGGAGAGTACATGAATAAGTCTCTGGTGGGCTTTGCCATGGGCTACTTCACTTAGTTTCTTCCCAGCCCTCAGAGGGGCATTCTGTCAGTTGAGTGAAGAGCAGAAGCCGTGGGGCTTGGGTTCCCACCCGTCTCCACGTGAGGGCTCTGCTTCGCTAGATGCAGGCAGGTGAGGCACCCCGGATCTGCCTGTAAGTGGCACTCCGCATCTGCCTGGTTGCTTTGTTTCTGTATTTTTCATGTAGGCCAGGTTGGCCTTGAGCTAGAGGCTGACCGAACTGCTGATCATCCTGTTTTGAATTCCCAAGTGCTGGGGTCTCAGGAGTGTTCCACCATGACTGGCTGTTTTTGCTGTTGTTTTGTTCCCTTTACTTGTCAGGCACATACTCCTCTGCTGAGCTTTGTTTTATATCTTTATCTTAAAATAACTTTAATTCACTTAAGAGCTTTGAGATGAATACAGAGACTCCATGTTCTCTTTGCTCAGGTGACCATATGTTAGCAGCTTGCTACATAGGTGCTCACATTCTCTTCCTTGCACAGTTGTACTTGCTTTCTCTCTGAGAACCCTTTGAGAATAAGTTGCAGGCATTAAAGACTCTGCCTTTAAATACTTCAGTATGAGTTTCTAAAGAACACAAAGATGTTATTTTACATTAGCCAGAGAATTTAATGTGGATATAATGTATTGTTTAATAACTCATATTAAAATTTATCCATTTCCCCCAGTAATGTTTTTCTTTTGTCTAGGATCCAGCATCACACATTCAAATCTTATGTTCCATTTAGTCTCATATCTCTTCGGTTTTTAGCTTAAGATGCTTCCTCTGCCTTCGTGGTCTCCTAGACACTGGTCCTCCCTCAGAGCACAGGCCAGCTGTGGTCAGGTTGTCAAGGGCTGTGATGAGGAGCAGGGATCCCACAGGACTGGTGCTAACAGCTCCATCCTCTGACCATGGCGGGTCTGTCAGCTTCTCTGCTATGGGTTAGCTGGTGAATGAGGGACTGGAGAGGTGCTTAGAAGTGAAGAGCAAGAAGAACAGAGTTCAGTGCCCCACCCCCACAGCAAGCCTGCAGCTCCAGCTCCAGGAGATCTGACATGCTCCTCTGGCCTCCTCTGGCACCTGCACACATGTTCACATATATACACACACAAAGAAAAATACACTCAATTGTGTGGATATCCCATCCAATCCAAATTGTGCAGGCATGATGATTCATTAATGATTTTTTTCTTTTTGCATTTTATCTATTTAATTATTTTTGAGGAAAGTGGAATACCTGGGCCACAGGGCACATGCAGAAGTCAGAGGACAGTTTGTGAGGATCCATTCTCTCCTACCGTCTGGGTCCCAGGGTACAGACTCAGGTTCTTGGCAACAAATGCATTTACCTCCTGAGCCCCTTGCTGGCCCCCTGATGACCCTTGATGGAATCAACTATTAGTATGATGGTTCAAAAGCGAGGGTATGATTCTGATTCCAAAGCTGGTGTCTATTTCATGGTGACAGGTAAGGGTGGAAAGGAGTAGAAAAATTCTGCAATAGCTGATTTCTCAAATGGCTTTTGAGGTTGGCGGTTAGTGTGTTGGCTTTCTAACTCTACCAAGAAAAAGCTAGAGAATTACGTGGGCTTCATGTGATAAAAATACTTGCATCCCTAGTGGAATAGTGACTCCATTTTTCCAGCACTCACTACATCCCAGATGTCCTGCTGCCCCTTAGCACCCTTCATTTTACTTAGTTCTGATGACAGCTCAGTGGGACCATATTGTTGCCTCCAGTTTATGAACAAGGAAAGTAACATCCAGAAAGGTTGCAACATTTGCCTAAAACCATGTAGCTTAGGATAAGGAAGAGTCTAGATTCAGACCAAAGAGGCTGGCAAGGGACAGCTGTGATGCCCTCTACTTACAGGTACCACTGTGCTCTGACCAGCCATTGGCTGAGAGAAACTCCAGCAGGCCAGGTGGCAGGGCCATCTCCAGACATTGATTCATCGGTTCCTCTAGCTGGGGACATCCTGTGTGCTTAGAAAGGCAGGAAGCAACACTGTATTTTAGAATGTCTTTCAGCAATAACTTTGATTGAAAGAATTTTTCCAGTTGACCCTGGAGAATTCCAGTTAACCAAATGCTTATTGTATTCTTATCCTTTCAAGAGTGGTAATCCCTGTTCACTGTGTAAGTCTGGCACTTCTCATTAACCAGCCAGTTCAACTAACAAGATTTCCTTATTAGGATAAGAAAAGAGACAGAGATATCAAACTGAGGGGCTTTCGGGAGCTTTTAACAGAATTCTTTGTCACGCAGGTGAGAGCACGAAGTTTACTCAAGCTAGCACAGCCTGCAGCTCTGGCAGGACATAAGTTCCAGATTAAAGTGCTTTCTGCCACATGGAGAATGACTCCAGGGTGACCTACAAGCCAAGATTAGCCTTCAGCCATGTTGTTTAGCCTGTAGATGACTTGTAAAAGCCTACATTTGATAGTTCTTTACAAAACAAAAGCAAAAAAAAAAAAAAAAAAAAAAAAAAAAAAAAAAAAAAAACTGGGAAATCTGTTTTGGGGGTTTGAAATGAAGAGGAGTACTTGGGAGTCAGAGGCAGGAGGATCTCTGAGTTCCAGGACAGCCAGATCTATAGGGAGAAAACTTGTCTCAGAAAAAGAAACAAAAAAACTAACCACACCAAAAACCAAACAAAAAAGGTTTGGTTCTACCATATGACTTTGTTTTGGCAGGGAACACCAATATTCAGACCACAGCAGTTAACGTTACTTTAAAAACAAAAATTAGGCATGGTTCAACAGGTAAAGGAACCTGCTGCCAAGCCTGACTAGAGAGAGAATCCTGCCCCGAGGCTCACATGGTGGAAGGAGAGAGCCAACTCCTGCTTACAGTTCTCTGACCTCCACAGTCATGACCCCCGACACACATACACATAAATTAAAATGTGATTTTAAAAAGTTTTAAAAGCAATAAACTATTGGATGCTGCCCATTCTAAAAGTCAACAGACAAGGCACATGTGATTTAAAAGTGAAAAAAAAAAAAGAGCCCCTCTAGTGATGACAAACATGTGAAAGATGCCTCTGCTTTCGCTCTCATTTTGTCATATGGGAGCTTTGTCATTATAATGTACATTGGGAGAGAGAAGTCAGGGAAAACAAAACCTACTAAATTGAATTTTGAACCTAAGCCTGCTAGAACCTAATACAACGAATGCCTTTCCCACTGCCATATGCCCGCAGGACCCTTGCAATAAGCCAGAAGGGAGTGCTGGGAAGCTGCCCTGCCCTGGGGATGCAGCTTAAAACATACCTATGTGTGAAATACTTACACATACAGAGACTTTTAAAAAATAAATATTGATTAAGTATAATGAGGAATATCAGAGGGGAGGGGAGGAGAGGAGAGGAATAAGGGAGTTCAGAGTCTGGCTAGGATGCCACCATCAAGGAGGGATGGACTCATAAGTACCCAGGACCTTCCAGTGGGACTTTTAACCTGGGGCTATCCAACTCCGGGAGGTGTGCAAACCTAAAATTACAAGGAGTTTACCTGGGAGTTTGCTATGGACATTTTCTGGGATGTGCATTTTCATCATCGTCTCTAAAGGGCCATTGTTCAAACATAGCTAAAGACCAGTGACACTGAAACACACACACACACACACACACACACACACACACACACACACACACACACACACTAGCTGGCACAGTTTATACCAGGTTCCTGTCCATCACCCACCATCACTACCAAATCCTTGCCTAGAAATCTATTCTGGCTAGCCTCCTTCTGCCCTACCTCCTGTCCCTCTCCACGAAAGCCTATCTTTGGGCAGGCCCTGATAAGACTCCATGTACTGGCTGGGCTGCTGCTGGTCCTGAGGGGTGCCTGCACCCCAGGAGGACAAGCAGTGTGCAGGAGGGGCCTGTGGGCACCAGCGGATGTCACAGCTTACCCCAAAGTGCAAATGAGAAGCCTGAAAAGAAATCACAGCAGGAAATAATGTGGTGTCCAAAATAGACACATCAACTGGGAAAGAGACCTGGAATAGGTGTTTGAGGCTCCTGCAGTGTCTTCCCCAGAGGCCTCCTGACAACCCTCAAGAGGGCTGGTGTGAGATTGTAAACCAGCCCAATAGGCCACAAAGGCACAGGCTGGCTGTTTCTGTGGAGAAAGAGAAAGGATGCACAGTAAATTGAAGGGCCAAGAGTGCTTCCTCTTCTCTCCTTCAGGACTCCCCAGTTTTCTCTTTCCCTTCTCCAGTGTCTTCCCACCTTCCTCTTCTTTGTCATCATCCCTCAACCTCTTCCCTGCACAATCCCTCCACTGCGCCCTGTGGTTCCTGTTCCCTCCTTCCCCTCCCTACACCAAGCCCTTCTTTTCCCTGGGGAGCAGCCTCTGCTCTTGGGTACCTTCCCAGGTTGAAGCTCAGTCTAGCAGCAGCTAACTCAATCAGCCTCCTCTGCCTGACTCTATCGATTTCGCCTTCACCCCACACTCTCACCTCTTTGGAGAATGGCAGGGCCTGGAGTCTAAGGAAGATGGCAGGGTCAAGATCTCATGCTCAGAGACTAACCAAGAAATAACTTGTTTCACATTAAAAAAAAGCCATTATCTATGGCAAGACTTGGGCAAGAGTTCCTAGGCTGCTCCTTGTACTTCCACAAGACAGTGCTCCAGGCAGTGCTGAGGAAATTGCCCTGTGATGACAGTGGATAACGGGCAGCTGGGAGAAGGAAGGACACAAACATCTGCGTTGGTTGTGTGAGTGTCATTAGGAAGAGTGCTGATGGTCTATATCCTTAAACTGCTTACTAGAGCATGAGTGTGGTAGTCCACGGTCTGAGCTTTGAGGGAAGGCCATCATCTGTACCTTTACAATGAGAGGAGCTGTAGTGTATTCCATATAGCTGCTTTGGGGACACAGTGGTTTTTATAGCTGATTCTGTTAGTCCTTGTGGTCATATACGGCTGCTGCCTTGCCTCATCCCGTTCTCACTCAGGCTGCTTCCCACCATTTTTCAAAACTCCCCAGCTTCCTCCAATCTCATATTTCTGCCTTAAAGTGAAAGATGAGCTCTTTCAGAATTGCTTGTCCATATCCTACTTTAGTAAAGATACCTGAGAAAATGTAGTGTCTACCCTGGCCACAGGGTACTAGTGCTGTCCCAAAATAGCAGGAGTCCCTTCCTAAGGTCCAGTCCTGATTTTGGCAAAACCAGCTCTCAGGAAGTGGAATTAGATGTAAGCAGAACAGGTTGCCAGGAGTTGGCTCTGTCCCAGGAATCAAAATTAGGCAGGTGGCAAGCACCTCTACCATTGAGCCATCTTATTTTACTTTTAAAAATTTTTTCTTAAATTTTAAAAATTTTTGAGACAGATTTTCATGTAATGTAGAGTGGCTGTGTAGCTGAGGTTGGCTTTAACTTCTGATCCTCCTGCCTCCACCTCGTAGGTGCTGGCATTAGAGTCATGTGCTGCGCCTCCAGTTTAGGCAGTGCTGGGATCAAGCCTGGGCTTCATGCATGCCAGACAAACACACGTACTCTTATCAATTGAGTCACATCTGGCTAGAGGTATCAGGCAATTCTCAGAATGTGCTTGGGAGAGCCAATTGCTATCCTTTTCCTTTGGGAATTCTTTGCTCTGGCTCGATGCTGCTGCCCACCCCTACTGTACAGTGTACATCCAACACTAGCATTTGCTGCTCTCCAAATAGTGGTGCTGTTTGTACAGATCCTGGTGGTGGTATCTGATTCTGGTTGCTATTGTGACTGTGAAATAGGAAAGCATCACTAAGTCAAAGAACGCTTGATACTTTTATAAATGAACATAACACTTATAAAGGAAGGACACATTCTAGTAACTGTGAGCCAAGAGTAGCCACACCCATGTGCATTTTATTTCCAGTTTATATTTATTTGGGGTTAGCAGCAGTCAAAAGAGAACATGGGGGAGGTCCTTTTTGTATGGATAAGAGAAGAGGACTATATGCTCCTGTGGCCTGGACGCTGACTGCAGTGATGAAATTGGATCTCTTGAGCATTTCTTCCAAGGACAGATTTGGGTAGTAAGCCAGGTAGATGGCCAGAGCTCCCACAAAACTGTCACCAGCACCGTGCAATGGAAGCACACTTATAAAAACAAGTGTGCAGCCAAGCTGTGGATCAGCGGTAGAGAACTGGCCTGGTACTTGGGAGGCTGTAGGTTCAAGCCTCAGTACCAGAACCAAACCAATCACTTGAACTTTAGAATAGCTTCAGAGTCCAGAAAAGGAGCAAGGACACTCTAGTCTAGCTTTGTCAGCATCCAGATGTGGCACACTTACCATAACTGATGAAATAATGGCATAATATTAACAGAATGTCATACTTTATATGGATCTTATTAATTTCTGCTCAGGGTCCCTTTTCTGTCCGAGCATCTCATGCAGGATGGCAGTCTACAGTCATGTTTCCACACCTGAAGGTTATGAAAGTTTTTTTTTCTTTCTGTATTTGTGTCAATGTTTTTGATGACAGTTTAGAGGTTAGCTACTTTGCAGACTGCATCAGCTAGGATGGATAGGCTCTCACTGTATAACCCAGGCTAGCCTCAGCCTTGCCTGTGTTGGATTACAGGTGTGTAGCAAGCTCTGTGCCTGGCTATGGGGTTTGTCTCTACATTGTCACATCAGAGCAAGGATGTATGTTGTGATAGTACCCTTGACCATGTTGCCGAGTGGCTTCTCTCAAGTCACTTTCCTCTTTCCATGTTATACTCTATAATTGCTAAGGAACCAAACCTCTACCCTTCCCACCAAGCGGGGTTTCTGTTGCTCAGTCTGGCTGCAAAGGCTCTTTAAGTAGCAATGACCTTGAACTCCCCATCCTCCTCTCTTTACATTCTGTGTGCTGGGGTTGCAGGCATGTCTCACCACACCAGGTTTAGGTGGTGGTGCCAGGGACTGAACGAATGGCTTCACACATAATAGACAGGCACTGTACCAACTGAGCTATGTGCCCAGCCAGACACCCTGCTCTGAAGTGGGTAGAGTTCCATTCTGAATTACACCTTAGCTCTCCGAGGATATATGGTATCGACATATGTCCCCCTCTTAATCCTAAAATTAGCCATGTCTCCCTTAAAAAATGCATGCAGGGAGTGATGAGTGCCATTCGGATGCTAGTTTCAAACCAAATGCAGGGAGAAGCAGCTGTGTTTCCACACAGAGGAGCCAACCAAATGACTAACCTACCAAAGTCTGATTGTCGGCGCCTCCAGTGTGACACTAGTCATATGCTCAGTAACTAATGTTTAAAACAAGTTCAAGCAGGATTGCAGTCTCACTCTGGACATTCTGCTGTCAGGGGCATTTTCCAGTGTCACCTCCCACAACCAATACTGATTCCTTGGGCCTAGTTTTCACAGTTCTTGATGATCTTGTGGCTGTCGTAACCTCTGCAGAGAGCTCCGATGTGCAGTTGTTCCTGTCTCAGCTGAAACATCCAGTGAGTTATGTGTGTGGCACAGCAATGGCCACTAAGGAAAGAGACAAAGCCAGACATGGTGGTGAAGGAATTTAATCCCAGGATTTAATCATTAGGCAGAGGCAGAAGCCACAATCTTAGGGCTAGCCTGGTCTCCATAGTGACTTCATGGCCAGCCAGGATTACAAAAAGGGGTTAAGCAGAACCCATGCGGACTAAGTATAAAACAGTATGGCAGGGTTATAAATGGTTTGGGTGCGGTGTGGTTTATGAGTGACAGTCTAACTATGAAGCCCACAGCTGGTCTGGATCTTGCTATGTAGTCCAGGCTGCCCTGGGCTTGTGGTCCTCCTGTCTCTGCCTCCTGAGTCTTGACTCAGTTTAGTGTGGATTTAAAGAAGAGATCTGAAGAAAACCTCGCTGTCATTTTTATAGAATAATGTGGATTTCTAGGGAGAAGGCAGGTCTCTCAGAACAAGGTCATTGGAGAAGGAGGGGAAACAGCGAGCTCAGGAGAAAGCCACCGCACTGTGTCAACACAGCTGGCACAGGCAATATGATATTTGCCAAGGAGCCATAGTGATGCAGATATGTATCTCTATTGTTTTTAAATTATCTGTATTATTAATATTACTGATATACCCGGGTGGTAATCAATTAAGACACAGATACTGGTTATATTTTAAAATAGCCTTAGTTAACCTGGAGCAGAGCAGACAGTAATCCTCTAAACTACTTCCCATATTGGGGAAGGTATCACATGCCCCATGCCATCTATTCTAATAACTTCTATCAAGCTACCTCCCATCCATAATCTCAAATACTTGTTAATGTTCTCCATCTGGGCTGAATCTCCATCCACACCTGCCACGTGTTTCTCCCCCATCTAACCCATGGCGGATTTCCTCTCATCCTAGGGTATTTTTCCTTCCTCTTCTTTTTCTTCTTCCCAGAATTCCTCTTTTCTTTCTCAGCCCCACCTGTCTCCTTTGCCCTGCCCAGGTGGAATGGCTTTTTATTAAGCAAAAGGTGGGTCACAGAGACAGCAAGCAGTAATTAGCACCAGAATACATCAGACCATCCCCAACACATCCCCTCCTCTGCCCTGGCTTCTCCTCCCTTCTCCTCCCCTTTCCTGTCCCTCTTTTTCTGAGCTCATATGTGTTTTGCTAAGTCCATTCTTGCTGAAGGATGCAGTGGAGAGAAAGACATTCTCAGGAATCTGTGGTTTCCCAGCATAGCAGCATGCCTCCAGTGGGTTTGAGACCAGAGCAACTGTGAGCTAAAGGATGTATTGTGAAAACACAAAAGCTGGGCATGTTAGCTTATGCCTGTAACCCCAGCACTCTAGAGGTTGAGGCAGGAGGATCACTGCAAGTTCAAGGCCAGCCTGGTCTACAAAGAGAGTTCCACTCTAAACCAGGCAGGCCCAATTAGTGAGATTGTATCTCAAAAACAAAAGAACAGCTGGTGTGGCAGCACATGCTTTTAATCCCAGCACTCGAGAAGCAGAGGCAGGCACATCTCTATGAGTTTGAGGCCAGCCTGGTCTACAAAACAAGTCTGGGACAGCCAGAGCTACACAGAGAAAGCCTGTCTCAAAAAACCAAAAAACCAAATAAAACCCCACCACTACCAACCAACCAACCAACCAACCAACCAACCAACCAACCAACAAACCCCAAAACAACAAATAACAACAAAAGAATCTCCTCCCCCACAATCTGATATATTAAAAATGACTAGAAAATATGAAAATTCCAGTATGGCACGGTTAATGATCAAAGAGATGGAAATATTTACTATCTCAGTTTGATTATTACACTCTATACTTCATGAGACAAATAACCCTCAATAAAGAAAAAAAATAGAAATATTGTACTGGTCATTACAAACATTCTATTGATACCACTCGCATTGCTTTTGTTTTGTTTGTTTGTTTTTTGGGACAAGGTTTCTCTGTGTAGCCTTGGCTGTCATGGACTTGCTTCATATGTAGACCAGGCTTGGCCTTGAACTCACAGTGATTGGCCTGCCTTTGCTGGGATTAAAGATGTGCACCACCACTCCCAGCTGCATTGCTTCTTTCACTATTGCTAAAGCTGAGGAAACTGGTGAATCCGTGTGCTGGAAGCATTATTTAGGCAATAAGGGTTTTCATACCTTAATTTTCCTTCCTTTCCCCTTGTCATGCACTGTGCCCTCAGAGACTGTACCGGTACATTTTTCCTGTATCTAAAATTGGGGATTTTCCACCAAGAACACCAGATATCCTCACTGTAGAGTTCTTGCAAAATTTACGTAAGTAATAAAGCTTCTGTGACACACTGCGCATATGGAACAGCCAAGGGGAAATTTCTCTGTTGTGTTCCGAGGTCAGCATTGCCATGATGCCAAATCAGAGTAAGACATTACAAGAACAATGACAACAGACAGAACGATGCCCACATGAATTAGGTCGTAAAAGTATTCAGTTTTAAGTGTAAGGTTCCAGGTGTCCATCTCCTTAGATATTGGTGGACCCTGGTGTGTTGGCTCAATAAAATTCCTTTGCTTTTGCATCGACTCTGGACTCTGACTCTCAATTGGGCTTCCAAGAATAGACTCCAGCAATCTGAATCTAGCATAAGCAAGTGGAATATAAACATAGAAACACATATACAAAGCTGGATGTGATGGCACACACCTTTAATCCCAGCAGAGGCAGACAGATCTCTGTGAGTTTGAGGCCAGCCTGCTCTACAAAGTGAATTCAGGACAGCCAGGACCACACAGAGAAACCCTGTCTGGAAAAACAAAAACAAAAAACAACCCCCAAAAGAAACAAGTATTCATGCATCATGACAAAGTAGAAATTGTCCAAGGAATGAATGCAGGACTACCAAGACACTTATTTCTAAAATCAATATAAATAAAAATTTAAAAACTTTCTATGAGGAGCACAATAGAAGGTATGGCTTGATCATCTGAGGGGGCATTTATGAGCAGATCTGTGGGCCTCAAGCTTAAAGAACAACACTTTCCCTACCATTTTAGGACCTGGCCTGGTTGGTCTATTGTCACTTTTGTCAGCATTGTTCTGGAGTGCATAGTCAGTGTAAAAAGGCAAGAAAAAGAACAGGTATGCAGAGTGGAAAGAAGAAAAATTCCACAAAGATCATGTAATAATTTATGTAGACATTCTAAGAAAAATTTCTACTAGAAAGAGCAGGTTTAACAGTGTACCTTGTCAACATAAAAATGAATTGTATTTCTGATTAGTAACAGTGAACAATAGAAAATCAAAATTCTTAGGCTAGAATGTAGTTCAGTTGGTTCAGTGCTTGTCAGGATGCATGAATCCTGGGCTTGATGCCTAGAGCTGTCTGTAAGCCCAGCTCCTAGGAGTGGAGGCAGGGGGATCAGAAGTCAAGATCATCCTCAATATTACAGTAAGTCATAGTGTCAGCAACTTGGTTTTTTCTTTTTGTTTGTTTTATGGTTTTTCAAGACAGGGTTTCTCTGTGTAGCCTTGGCCATCCTGGAATCACTTTGTAGACCAGGCTGGCCTCGAACTCACAGCAATCCACCTGCCTCTGCCTCCCGAGTGCTGGGATTAAAGGCATGCGCCACCACGCCCGGCTCGCGTCAGCAACTTGTTCTCAAATTGTTCATCTAAAAAAAGTACGTTTGGGCTAGTTCTAGCTAAGAGCTAGATAACCACCAAGAACATTTGTTCAAACATAAGGGCCTGAGTTCAAAGTTCCAGAAAGACATATAACCTAGGAGTGACTGTGTGCTGCCTGTGACAGCCCTGTGGTGGGTGAACAGCAGAGTCAGGAGGCTTGCCGTAAAGACACTCTCCATGTGGAGAGGGATAGAACAAAACACACATACACTATACACACACATGCAGTGTTTGTGGGTCTTCAAGCTCACTGTGACATTCTCCTGTAACCCAAGCCACAGACTTGAAATTGAGGGGACAGGAAGGAACACTTATTGGCTGTGACAGTGACTACAGAAAAGCTGAGGCTCCAGGCGTTAGCAGCAGAGCTGACTGAGGCAGTTCCCAGCCCTGCCTGGTTAAACACTTCAGAGAGGTCAGGTAAGTCTCCACCTTTGCCTGGTGATGCTTCATTTGTAAGATGCCATGAAAAGAAGCACACAGCTGGGCTGGGGGCAAAGTGCTTGCCTTGCAAACATGAGGATCTGTTGATTGCAGCATAAAAGACTGGACATGGTGGTGAACATTTGCAGTTCTGCTGCTATAGAGACGGAGATGGGTGACCCTGGGGCTCTCTGGCCACCTAGCCTAACTCCCAGCAGCAGGCTGATAGCCAAGCCTATGTTGGAAATCCAGGTGGGGCCTAGGGAGGCAACTCAGGAGGTGAGAGAACGTGGATCCCTGTGAAGCCCAAGGATCTGAAATCCACCTAAGAGTTGGCCATGGCTGTTCCTTGTGGCAGAAACAGGCAGATCCTGGGAGCTTGCTGGGTAGCCAGGCTGCCTAGCTCAAACAGTCCAGTTCAGTGAGAGGGCCTGTCTTAGAAAAAAACAAAAACAAAACAACCCAACAACAACAACAACAAACCCAAAAACCAATCCCCCCAAACAAACAAACAAACAAACAAACAAATGAACAAACAGAACAAGCATCTATCCTCTGGTCCATGCATGAGCATATGCTTTCATACACGTTACATCTCCTCCACATAAACATGGTCCCCAAGGGGGCTCTTGTCTCAACATTCACACACACACACACATGGGCAGAAGACAAAGTTAGTAGGTTAGAGAGAAAACTCTCTTTAGGTGCACATTTGAAACTCTTGGGAGAGCAAAGAAAAAACCACTTGAGGCAATGCTGACAATTCATGAAAATTTTGGGAGAGCAAAGAAAAGGTCTGGATATGGGAATGTCCTTCCATTTTTACCCAATTGCTGGCAATAATTAAAACAGTTAAGTTTTGGATTTGTCCAAGTTTGGTTGCAGAGATGTGTAAGCTTAGAAGCCCTTAATGTGGGCATAGGGTTTTGAGATTCTCTAAAAGACATCCCAAATGCATATCAGAAGGAACGGGCAACTGGACATTTCCCATGGGGACATGAGGTCAGTAACCTGTTATACCAGCCCTCAAAATGGGTAGTGACACAAAGAACAGGTGCACAGACTGTTCCAGTGACTCATCAGTACTGGACAGTGACCAAAGAGCACAGCTCAGTGGCTGAGCTGGCCCAGGGACACAGTCACCTACCTAGTGCACTAGGAATTTTTCTGAGGCCAAGAGGCAGCGGTGACAGCCGGGGGTGGGTGGGTTGGTGCAACTGTGCCAGTTCTCACACAGTGGGAACTATCCTAGTTGTAGGTCAGTGAAGAGGTTGGGTACCTCCACTCCCAGTGAACTAGAGAGGTGCCAACAGTCTCTTGAACAAAGGGAAGCATTTACGTGATAAAGAAGGGATAATTCAGCTGGTGTTGGGTACAGAAAGGTGGCAATTGGGTAGTTAGGGAAAGGGGAGTGTCAAAACCAGTGAAGAGTGGGAGGAATCCCACCCTCAGAGATAGGGGATAGGTGAGAAACTTAGCTGTTGACTCACAGTGCTTATCTGGATTTCATTTGACCTGAGAGGTGGAGTTTCTGTAGCTACAAGAATCCTTCTAAGTTCATAAAGGGAGATAAATTTAGCATCATCACTGTTTGAAATCTGCAGTGAAATATACATTGTTAGACATGTACACAGTGTAGGGAAAGGCAGTAGACATGCAGCACAGCAGAGGCCTGGGAAAAGAACTTTGTGTTAAAGTGTTAATAGTACGATGAGAGACACTTTAAGAAAAAGACAAACAAAAGGGAATTTAAAATCTTGAAACTATGATAGGATCGTATAGTGGAATGTTTCACCATAATTAGATCAATGAATTAGAGCTCCATTGGTCAGCGTCAACCCTCTGAACAGTTAATATAACAATAGAATAGCAACCGTAAGAAATAAAGCATCTTTTAGACATGTTGACCTCTATAACTCACATTTACCAACTTAAAACACATTTGTAGACCTTCTAACATTCATAAAATGCCTTTCTGGAAGCTTTAAAACATAAGTGAGATTGGTGTAAGGAGTCTCTGTCCTTTAGCTAAAAGAATGGTAACAAGGTAGACTGTGTCTAGACCTGACAGTTAAAGTTTAGTCTCCTATATATGAAGAGGGCTGGGAAGGTATCTGAAGTCTCCCATGATAGAAGCTGGCCATGTGATTACTTAGCCTGAGTATGAGTTTAAAACAGACCTGTAGCATTCCCCTGTTTGGCGAGGCTGCTGAATCTAAGAGCCATCTGTACTCCACCAGGTCAAGGAGCTTAAAGGCTGGAAATGTTTAAAGCTCTTGTGACGCTTGAACCTTCAGTGGCTTGGCACAGAGAACAAGCCTGTGTGTGAGCAGTGACATCCATAGGACAAATTTGCCAACAGGCTAGGCTGTGGGACCAGTGTCCTATTCTGGTTGCAGCTGTCTCCTTTTGGCTGCATCTAAAACAAGTCCCTGGCAGAGCTGACTCGGGCTGGACCCCAGCGTGAAGGGGCATTGTAGACCTATATTTTTCCTCAGGGGCCTGGAGTATAGTTGGCTGTAACTGAGCCAGTTGGGAAGGCTCCTCTTGGGTTTTAAAGATTTTACCAGTTTCTATATAAGGGATCAGGAAACATCCTTTGCTTTTTTAATTAAGAAGGCAATGAGATGGCAGTTTCGTTTATCTTAAGAATATTTAAATAGACAAACTCTGAGTATAGTTTATCTTAATACTTAAAGACTAAGACTTTAGGTTTTATCTCTGATAAGTTGGAACATTAAAAACAAAAGTACAGTCCAAAAGGAGCAGAACAGTTTTATATGACCCATAACTTTACATTAAGAATTTTAGGCTAACCATGGTTTAAGGCAGTGATTTAAATTTTAATATTGTAAACAATGAATGTTAATACAGTAGAACATTATAAAAACCATATCAAACCCATTAGCCAGGAAGCCTGTAGTTGAATCCAGGTTAGCTGATGACAGGAGAAACAGCATTTATCTTGTTAATTTGAATAGACCTTTACATAACTCTGAAAAAAGAAACATTTAGAACCAGGGTACAATAAGATGTTTTTTTTAATCTAAAAGGAAATAAACAGTTTAAGTTTTAAATAGTCTAAACATCACACCCAAGAAACAATCTTTTTTAAAATATATTTTAATTAATTTATTCATATACCTCTCAATTGTTATCCCATTCCTTGTATCCTCCCATTCCTCCCTTCCTCCCATTTTACCCTTACTCCCCTCCCCTAAGACTGTGACTGAGGGGGACCTCCTCCCCCTGTATATGCTCATAGGGTATCAAGTCTCTTCTTGGTAGCCTGCTATCCTTCCTCTGAGTGCCACCAGGCCTCCCCATTAAGGGGACGTGGTCAATTATGGGGCACCAGAGTTCGTGTTAAAGTCAGACCCCACTCTCCACTCAACTGTAAAGAGCGTCCTATCCATTGGCTAGATCTGGGTAGGGGTTCGAAGTTTACTGCACTTATTGTCCTTGGCTGGTGCCATAGCTTGAGCAGGACCCCTGGGCCCAGATCCACCCATCATAATGTTCTTTTTATAGGTTCCTAGGACCCTCTGGATCCTTCTATTTCCCCTTTCTCCCATGCTTCTCTCACTTAGAGACCCAATAGGATGTCCTCCCCTCTGACCTACTTTCCTGATGAATGATTACTTTTATGGGGCATGCCCCTTGGGCTAGTGTCCAGATATAAGTGAGTATATACCATTTGAGTCTTTCTGCTTCTCAATTAACTCACTCATTATGATCATTTCTAGTTCAATCCATTTGTCCACAAATTTCGGGAATTCCTTGTTTTTAATGGCTGAGTAGTATTCCATAGTGTAAATGTACCACGGTTTCTTTATCCATTCTTCTACTGAGAGGCATTTAGGCTGTTTCCATGTTCTGGCTATAATGAATAAGGCTGCTATGAACATGGTTGAGCAAATTTTCTTGTTGTGTGCTGGCGCATCTTCTGGGTATATTCCAAGGAGTGGAATAGCTGAGTCTTGCGGAAGCCTTATTCCCAGTTTTCTGAGATAGCACCAGATAGATTTCTAAAGTGGTTGTACTAGTTTGCATTCCCACCAGCAATGAAGGAGTGTCCTTCTCTCCTCACACCCTCGCCAGCATGTGGTTTTGCTTGAGTTTTTGATCTTAGCCATTCTGTTGGGTGTAAGATGGAATCTCAGAGTTGTTTTTGATTTGCATTTCCCTGATGACTAAGGAGGTTGAGCATTTCTTTAAGTGTTTCTCTGCCTTTTGATATTTCTTTGTTGAGAATTCTGTTTAGTTCTGAGCCCCATTTCTCAATTGGGTTATTTGGTTTGGTGGTGTTTAGTTTCTTGAGTTCTTTATATATTTTAGATATTAGACCTATGTCAGATGAAGGGTTGGTGAAAATCTTTTCCCAGTCAGTAGGCTGTTGCTTTGTTCTCTTGACAGTGTCTCCTGTCTTACAGAAGCTTCTCAGCCTCATGAGGTCCCATTTATTAATTGTTGACCTTAAGGCCTGGGCTGTTGGTGTTCTGTTCAGGAAGCTGTCTCCTGTGCCAATGTGTTCCAGGCTCTTCCCCACTTTTTCTTCTAACTGATTTAATGCCTCTGGTTTTATGTTAAGGTCT
Source organism: Acomys russatus (assembly GCF_903995435.1). Lineage (NCBI taxonomy): Eukaryota > Metazoa > Chordata > Mammalia > Rodentia > Muridae > Acomys > Acomys russatus. Next base: position 204,810 of record NC_067158.1, on the reverse strand, counting down.
TTGATCCACTTAGACTTGAGTTTTGTGTGGTGACAAATATGGGTCTAATTGCATTTTTCTACATGTAGACATCCAGTTAGACCAGCACCATTTGTTGAAGATGCTATCCCTTTTCCATTGAATATATTTGGCTTCTTTGTCAAAAATCAAATGACCATATGTGTGTGGATTCATATCTGGGTCTTTGATTTGATTCCACTGATCAGCTGTGCCAGTACCATGCTGTTTTAATTACTGCTGCTTTATAGTACAGCTTGAGGTATGGAGATTCCTCCAGAGGAACTTTTATTGTACAAGATTGTTTTAGCTATTCTGGGTTTTTTGTTTTTCCATATGAAGTTCAGAATTGAACTTTCAATGTCTTTAAAAAATTGTGTAGGTATTTTGATAAGGATTGCATTGAATCTGTAAATTGCTTTTGGGAAGATGGCCATTTTTACTATGTTAATTCTCCCAATCCATGAGCAAGGAAGATCATTCCACCTTCTCATGTCATCTTCAATCTCTTTCTTCAGAGTTTTGAAATTTTTTTCAAACAAGTCCTTCATTTGCTTGGTTAGAGTAACTCCTAAATATTTTATATTGCTTGTGGCTAATGTGAAGGGTGTAGTTTTCCTAATTTCTTCCTCTGCATGAGTGTCACTTGTATGTAGGAAGGGTACAGACTTTTTTGAGTTAATTTTGTATCCAACCAATTTGCTGAAGGTGTTTATCAGCTGTAGGAGTTCTCTGGTGGAATTTTGGGGGCCACTTATGTACACTATCACACCATCTGCAAATAAGGATAATTTGACTTCCTCATTTCCCAATTGGATCCTTTGATCTCCTTTTTGCTCTGGCTAGAACTTCCAGTACTATATTGAAGAGATATGGAAAGAGTGGGCAGCCTTGCCTTGTTCCTGATTTTAGAGGAATTTCCTTGAGTATCTCACCATTTAATTTGATTTTGGTTATTGGCTTTCTGTATATAGCCTTAATTATGTTGAGGTATGTGCCTTGTATCCCTGATCTCTCCAAAACTTTAAACATGAATGGGTGTTGGATTTTAACCAATGCTTTCTCTGCATTTAAGGAGATGATCATGTAGTTTTTTATTTTCAGTTTGTTTATATGGTGGATTATACATAGATGTATTTCCGTATATTAAACTATTCCTGAATGCCTGGAATGAAGCCTACTTGGTCATGGTGAATGATATCTTTGATCTGTTCTTGTATTCATTTTGCAAGTATTTTTGCATCAATGTTCATAAGAGAAATTGGTCTGAAATTCTCTTTCTTTGTTGGGTCATTGTGAGGGTTAGGTATCAATGTGACTATGGCCTCATAGAATGAGCTTGGCAATGTTCCATCTATTTCTATCTTTTGGAGTAGCTTGAAGAGTATTGGTATTAGCACATCCTTGAAGTTTTGGTAGAATTCTGCACTGAAACCATTTAGCTTTGGGCTTTTTTTGGTTGGGAGACTATCAATGATTGCTTCTATTTCTATAGGGGTAATGGAACTATTTAGTTTGTTTATCTGTTCTTCACTCAATTTTGGCAAGTGAAATTGGTCAAGAAAATCATCCATTTCCCTTAGATTTTCAAATTTTGTGGCATATATGCCTTCAAAGTAGTATCTTATGATTCTTTGTATTTCTTCAGTGTCTGTTGTTATGTCTCCCTTTTCAGTTCTGATTTTGTTGATTTCAATACTGTCTCTCTGCCTTTTAGTTTGTTTGGCTAATGGTCTGTCTATCTTGTTGATTTTCTCAAAGAACCAGCTCTTGGTTTTATTGATTCTTTGGGCTGTTTTCTTAGTTTCTAATTTGTTAATTTCAGCCCTGAGTTTGATTATTTCCAGGCGTATACTCCTCTTGGGTGTTTCTGCTTCTTTTTTTTTCTAGGGCTTCCAGTTGTGTCATTAAGATGCTTATGTGCGATGTTTCCAATTTCTTTTTAAAGGCACTTAGTGCTATGAATTTTCCTCTTAGCACTGCTTTCAATGTATCCCACAAATTTGGGTACGTTGTTCCTTCATTTTCATTGAATTTCAGAAACTCCTTGATTTCTTTCTTTATTTCTTCTCTGACCCAGGTGTCATTTAGCAGAGAGTTGTTTAGTTTCCACGTGCATGTAGGCTTTTTGTTATTTCTGTTGTTGTTGAATTGCAGCCTAAGATCATGGTGATCTGACAGGATACAAGGTATTATTTCAATCCTCTTGTATCTATTGAGGCTTGCTTTGTGACCTACGATGTGATCAATTTTGGAGAAGGGTCCATGGGGTGCAGAGAAGAAGGTATATTCTTTCTTGTTTGGGTGAAAGGTTCTATAGATATCTGTTAGATCCATTTGACCCATGGCATTGGATAATGATGTTATTTCTCGGCTTAGTTTCTGTTTCAATGACTTATCCTTCAGTGAGAGTGGGGTGTTGAAGTCTCCCACTATTATTGTGTGGGGATTGATGTGTGGTTTATGCCTGTTTAGCAGATCTTTTACAAATGTGGGTGCCCTTGTATTGGAAGCATAGATGTTCAGAATTGTGATGTCATCTTGGTTGACTTTACCTTTGATGAGTATGAAGCGTCCTTCCTCTTCCCTTTTGATTAATTTTGTTTGAAAGCCTATTTTGTTCGATACTAAAATGGCTACGCCTGCTTGCTTCTGGTGACCATTTGCCTGGAATATTTTTTCCAACCTTTTACCCTGAGGTAATGCGTATCATTATGGGTGAGATGTGTTTCTTGAATGCAGAAGAATGTTGGATCTTGTTTATGCACCCGTTCAGTTAGTCTGTGTCTTTTTATTGGAGAATTGAGACCATTGATGTTGAGTGATATTAATGATCAGTGACTGTTAAGAGTCTTAATTTTGATGTTAGTTCCAGTAGAGTGTTTGTGTTTTTGCGATGGTGTATTTATCTATTTCCTTGTAGTTTTGGTTGTAGTTTGTCCCTTTGGCATGGAGTTTTCCTTCTAGTACCTTCTGTAAGGCTGGATTTGTGGATAGATTCAGTTAGAATTTGGTTTTGTCAAAGAATATTTTGTTTTTTCTATCAATGGTTATTGATAGTTTTACTGGGTAAAGTAGTCTGGCCTGGCATCTGTGGTCTTTTAGGGTTTGCAGGATCTCTGTCCAAGCCCTTCTGGCTTTTATGGTCTCTGCTGAGAAGTTGGGTGTAATTCTGATAGGTTTGCCATTAAATGCTATTTGGCCATTTTCTCTTGCAGCTTTTAATATTTTTTCTTTGTTCTGTATATTTTGTGTTTTGATTATTATGTGACGGGAAGTTTTTCTTTTCTGGTCTATTTTATTTGGTGTTCTTTAGGCCTCTTGTATGTTTATAGGCATCTCTTTCTTTAGATTTTTTGTTGAGAATATTTTCTGGGCCTTGGAGTCTGGCATCTTCTCTTTCCTCAATGCCTATTAGCCTCAGATTTCTTCTTTTCATGGTGTTCTTGATTTCTTGGATGTTCTGTGTCAGGATTTTTTCAGATTTACCATTTTCTTTAAGGGTTGCTTCAAGATCTATGAATGTATCTTCTAGACCTGAGATTCGTTCCTCCATCTTTGGATTCTGTTAGACAGGCTCACCTCTGTGTTGCTTGCTTTCCTCTCTGAGCTCTTACCTTCCCATTTTTCTTCTGTCTGTGTGTTTATCCTTGAGTCCATTTTCATCTTCAGATCTTGAACTGTTTTATTTCTTTCTTTCATCTGGTTGTTTGTATATTTCTGAGGTTCTTCCATTGCCTCTTTATAGGCCTTCAGAAGTTGAAGTGTTTTATTGATTTCCTTCATCTGGTTGCTTGTAATTTTCTGAAATTTTTTCCAGTGCCTTTTTATAGGCCTCTTTTAAGTCCGTTTAGCTGTGTCTTCCTGTATTTGATTACGATTTTTATTTGTTTCCTCCATTAACATCCTCATTACTAAGGCTTTGAGGTCATTTTCTTGTATTTCTGTTGTGTTTGACTTCTCTGGGTTGTTTTCTTTGGGATTGCTGGGATCTGGAGACACCATATTGTTTTGGGGTTCTTTGTGTATGATTTTACCCTGTCTTTAGTCATGTTTCCATCTCTGTTTTTGGCAGGTGGCTTCCAGAGTTGGGTGGAAGGAGTCTGAGGATAGATTCATCCATTTTCTCATGATTTACCTAGGCCAGAAACTCTGATGCTTCAGGAATCTGGATGGCAGGAGTCCATCCCTGTAGTTTGGGTCTCTCAAGCCAGTGATCCCCAGCTCCACTGTATTTGTCCTGAGTCTCAGAATGTGTGCTAGGTCAAGCCAAAGTGTCCACAGCCTTCTGGGTGCTCCTCCCGTGTGCATGGGTAACCAGGTTTTCTGTATTTCGGGCCTTTTGAACTGTGGAGTCCTCCTGCGGTAGTGGGGTGGGGAGCTTGGTGTTCCTGGTTAAGAATTCCGTTCAATTCCCTGAATTGTTTACTGGAGCTTTTAAACAGGGTCCACACTGCTTGCTACCATCTTGGATCTGATGATCATTATTTTTAAGAGTTGGAAAATATAGTCTTAGAGAAAGCAAAGTTGCCCTGTCTGAGGTCCAGAGGCTAGAAACCAGTCACTGTGTGCAGGTGATTGACCCTGCCCCTAGCCTTCCTTAGCCCACTTTTGCCAGGCTGGACTCAGGGGTTGTGCATGAGCATCTTCAGTGAATCTCTGGCATACCTGTGGTGAGAAGGAGAAGGGGCTAGGGCTGTGGCAGGAAGCTAGCAGTCATGTGGACAGACCATGTGCAATAATTTTTTTTAATGGAAGAGAACAAGCATTCCTCAAGCACCCAAGAAATGGTTTGGAGTCACTCTGGAAGAACATGAATGCACAAGCTGGTCATGAAGTGGAGAGTAGTGGTAGCAGGCACCATCTCGTTACCCCAAGCCCATCCTATGGGGTACAATCTCTTTTCCTACCAGCCTCAAATGAACCATGCAATGTCACAGTGCAGCAGCATTATTTTTTACCTGGCTGGGCTTAGATCTAAGACCTTTCCCATGTGCAGGCAGTAGGGACAGGAAGCCCAGTGCCTGACTGCTCTAGGGGCCAAGTTTAGGGCTTGGGGGGTAGGAGAGGGGACTGCAAACCAAGAGAGCATCTGTTTACCTCAGTGGTAGTCTTGAAAGCTGGTCAGGAAGGCTTCTCCACAGGTGGCCTGGGGTAAGCGGCTAGGTTAGTATGAGGTAGCCGGGAAATAGGAGAGTATCAGAGAAATTTGTTATGGACAGTAAAAGAAGATGGGCTTCTATTGTGAAGACAATAGAATGGACATCCAGTTTAGTAACTGAGTCATGGGCACCAATATTATATTTAATAATTAGATAGTAAGGTAATAAGATGCCAGGCAACAAATATTATGTTGTAGAGGGGTTTATTAGATGAACATGGGGGAGAAGGAAAGGGAGAAACGAGTACCCCAGAGAGAGACAGAGACAGAGAGAGAAAGGAAGAGTAAGAACAGAGAAGAAGTAGAGAGAGGAAAAGTAGTAGATAGGAAAGAGAGAGAGGAAAAATAAGAGAGAAACCATGAGGAGAGTTTATTCTTCTCTATGGCCCTGGGCAGGGCAACAACCCCATGGCAGGCATGCAGTGACATCACAGGTAGGCAGACTGAAACAGAGTGCTAGCAGGTTGCCTAGCTGATGGCTCAAACAAATGCTCAGGATTGAAAGAACAAAGAGGGAAAGAAGCCAGGGTTCCTTCTCTAGAGACTAGCTGTACTGTGGCCAAGGAGGAAAACTTAAACTGACTTCAAAAGCTGTAAAAGCAGCTTCTATCCAGAAACCTCAGAGGGGTCTTAAAAGGGGGCTTCTTGATCTGCAGATTGGCCTCTTTGCAGTGATCTCCAGTAAGCTAGTGTAAACTTAGGCCTGATAGCCCTAGAAGGGTGATGGTAAAACCTTGAGTCTGATAACTTATTTGCTAATCTGCAGGGAAATAAGAAATAATAGAGAGACAGAAAAATAAACCACTCATATACTCATACCTTCATCAGAAAACATGGATGAAGTTAGGTATCTTAACTGCAGCTGGATGAAGTTAAGCTTCCTAATCTGAATACCGTTTATTGTTGGTAACTGTACTTATACTTCTGAGGAAAGGGAGGTAATTACCTCATAGTCAAAAAAGGGATAATTAATAACAAAACCAGATGAATTCTAAAACACATGTTTTATTTTTTATTTCATTTTATTATTTTTTTAAAACACATGTTTTAAAAGTAAACATTTCTTATCTATATATCCATTACATAAGTTCATAGTAAGTTCAGGGTGACAAAGATTGACGAGGCATAAAGGTTAACAGGGTCTAAAACTTACAAGGATATATGACTTTTCAATTAGAATTGACACAGTTAAACATTTTCCAACTATCTCTTAGTTCATAATGAGTTCAGGACAATAATTTTTTCTGTCTTTTACTCGAAGAAACAGAATACATTTAAAATGACAGCACATAATGCCACAAATTGGCAAGGTATAAAGAACTATAACAGAACAGTTTGTATATTTAGACATTAAGGTTCATGCTTAGTTTAGACATATTTAGGTAACCCCATTATATCTTGGGCTCATGGGAAGTTTAACCTAACTTGCCTGTATTTATGGTGAATACCAGGATTCATGGTGCCATCTGGAGTGAAGTCTTATCTGAGGCCACAAATCTGCTTCAAAGTTATCCCCTAATGAGGTATCTGGAGGTCCACAAAGGTATTTACTGCAGTCATAAACTCTCTAAAATTGTTTTAGAACATCTAAAACAATTTAACCTTTAATAATACTTGAATCAAATCAGGAATTCCATAATCAGGGATTAATTCACCTGAACAACAGTACATACTGAACAAGATTGATTGAAACAGGACTGCACGATATTCCCCCACCTGGCGTTGAACTTTGAGATCTGTTTGCCTCTGCCATAAGTAAAGCGTTTGCCAGGACACCATCTTTATGTGATTGGAACATCTGCAGAATATACTGTGATCCTGGCATCAGTCCCCTGCAGAATCTGAGTGGTCACTGTATCGATGTGGGCGCAGCAGAGGCACCCACCGGGAAAGATTCCAGAAAAGGCCGTGGTTTGCTTAAAATTTTTGGCATGACTGGTCCTTATGCCCAGTTTCAGAAACTCCCCATGACAGCCACTCTAGTTCTGCCACCAAGTGCAGACCAACCCTGGGATCTGTCAAAGACATCCCAAACTCTTCAGGTGCCCGGGTTACACTGGCCCATCAGGGCCCTGAGATTCAGTCTTCCTGGGCCCTGTAATGACATTACAGTGCATTGTCATCTCGAGACTCCACTCGAGGAATCCCAACAGCCAACGGCTTCCCAACTGCCCAACGCTTCTCCACCGCCCACATCAGTCCCTGGCCAGGCAGCAGTGGGGACGGCGAGCCACGGACAGATCCAGAGTGGTGAGGAGCCATGCGGCTCTGCTATTGGGCTTTCACCCCTGAGGGACAGGCTGGCTAGATGCATAAGGACACCGGAATCAGCAGCCCTGGCAGAGAGAAGGTGATGGAGGCCAACGTGCCCGTGCCGAAGTAGGGAAAGGTTGAGCTCATGGGAGCATGCAGCCTCCCAGGTAAATTATCGTGACCTCTTTGATCTTTGGGTTGCCCCTCCTAACTGACATCATTGTCCTTAAGAAGCTGTCTTGGGTGGCCTCTGATCTTTGATTGTATTGTGAAGGTAGTAAGGAAGCCTGGGTACCAGTGAGGGACGGTCAGCTTGGATACCAAGTCTGCTTCCCCTGACAGGGTTGCGGGACCTCCAGGGGAGGAGAGTGTTGCCCCCTAGCTGCACTGTTTAAAGGGATGCCCATGGAGTGTTAGATTCAGAAAGATGTTGCTGGGTACAGCCTGGAAGTGTGTATTTCTATCACTAGAGCATAGCAGCCTGGTGTGTTTTAAAGGGACTTGCACTGGCTGCCCTGGATCCTATGTTGTTTTTGTTTTAAATTTCTGTTAATGTCATGTCCATTTTCTCAGAGAAGCCCGTTTTTTTTTTTTTTTTTTAAATAGTACCTTTCCGTGTGTTCTATCTACTGCATGTTAACTATTAAACTTCCCCTCAGATGGGAAGGGAAAGGAAACAGTGACTTGAGGCTTTTCCCAGATGAATTTAGATGCCTATGCTTTCTTGTTTTCTTCTTTTAACAAGTGGAAGCTGTTGGTTAAGAATCTCCATGTTCAGAAAACATTGACAGGGAAGGAATTAGAAGCAGGGACTTCTATTCTCCCAAGTGTAGAAGGCCTGTTAACCAGTGCCATGCATTTAGCAGATCTCAGTAAATATTTATTAGTGTTTTAATATTTAGCACGGTCCTGTACTTTTATGTACCTTAGTGTATATGTTAACAGAGCATTTGATGAAAATTAACATTTGTTGACTATGTTCCAACTCTGTTTTAAAAAGCAAAGAGACATGGAAATACAGCTCAGCTGGTGCTATAGAAAACAGCTCTATACCCAACCCCTGCAAAAAGCTGAGCCTAGTGGCATAGGGTTTTAATCCCAATGCTGGGCAAGCTATGACAGGAGGATCCTTGGGGTTCACTGACCAAGTAGCCTGACTAATCAGCAAGCCTCAGGTTCCAAGAGAGACATTATCTCAGAAAGAAAGAATGACACCCATGTGCTTACTTGAAATTCCTTTTCTACCTAATTTTTGGCTTTCTATGATGATGAATGTAGGACAGTTTTGAAATTTGCTTAATAGATTAAATAAAACTAACTACTTTTATTTACTATTTTAAAAATTATGCTATCAACATTAACCTATTATGTAGAAAGAGACATGAGGACAATGATGAATGAACATATTAGGTAATTTAGGATCCTAGGAGACCTTGAAGACTGGCATGGGGCTTTGTGATACAGTGACGATCAATGCAAGGAGTTGAATTGAATACAAACAAGGGTCATTGAGAAATCTAACGTTTCCCATATAGGAACAGGTTAGGAATGGGCTAGTGTAAAAGTCCTTATTGTGTAAGCATGGTGACCTGAGTTCAGTCCCCAGAACTTATGGTAGAAAGAGAGAACAAATTTCCAAAAGTTACACACACACACACACACACACACACACACACACACACACACACACACAGTCAAATGGGAGAGGAACTAAAAGAAAAAAAATACTGGAAATAACCTCTTTCTTCCCCCAAAGACTAAAAACCTCTCAAGTTAAAAAAAGGCATAATGAGGGCCGAAGAGATAGCTCAGCAATTAAAAGCACTTGCGACTCTTGCAGAAGACCGGCATCCAACCTTACACCAACACCAGATTGTGCAGCTCACAGCTACCTGTGTCTCAGCTCCAGGCGGTTTGATATGCTCTTCTGTATTCTGTCGGCACTTGCACACACATGTGCATATATCCATAGACATACACATATACACAAAACTAAAGAGAAAATAGAAATTTAAAAACAAGACTACTCATGTGGAGTTTACTTATTTAAAACATACAATTCACTGATTTTCAGGTCATGCACAGAGCTATGAAACCATTATTGTTATCAATTATAGAATATTTTCATCATCCCCCAAAACAAAACAAAACAAAAATCATGGCAATTAACAGGCTCTCTCTCTTTCCCCTAACCATTACCCACTTCCTGCCTCTAGGGACTTAACCAATTCTGGTTATTTCATCTCGTTGTGGCATATATCGGTCTATTTTTTCATGTTGTAGAAATATATTCCTTTGTATGGATGTAACACGTCTTATTCATCCATCTGGGTTTTTGGATATTGGTACTAAAGATAATGATAATGTAGACTTGAAGAGTTAGGCCCTGAATGAAATATGGCTTTAATATTTTGGTTCTTTGTCACTGCCCTGGGAAAACGATGGTGAGATGCACAGAGCCAAATGTCAGCCAGACAACCATATTAGTTCATTTGGGACATGTTGAATGAGATGATGGCGGATATTGGAGTACAGACCATCTGTCAGATGGTTAGACATGTGGATCTGGTCCTGGGCTGGAAGCAAGGCTAGATGTGGAGGTTTTAGTGGTGTGAATGTGTAAGGCTGGGACAGGTTTGTGGAAGAGAAGAGCTCAGGGACAATAAAACCGAAAATACATCCACATTTAGTACGAAGATAAGAAGTGAAATTTTTTCTTTAAAATCTTCACTTGTGACCTGGTTGGTGGTACGCACCTTTAACCCCAGTACTAGGGAGGCAGAGGCATGCCACTCTCTGTGAGTCTGAGGCCAGCCTGATCTCCATAGTGAGTTCCAAGACAGCTAGGAGCAAGACTCTCTCAAAACAAACAAACCCTCACTTTTTATACTTGTTTTAGGTACATTAGAGGTTTTGTTTTCCTTTTGTCTTTTGAGGAGTTGTTTTATTTCTGAGACAGGGTCTCATGTGGCTGAGGCTGGCCTTGATCTCTTGATGCTTCTGTTTCTTCTTCTCAAGGGCTAGAGTTTCAAGCATCCACTGGCATGTAAGCTAGTTTTTGCCTTTGAAAACACTTTACTTTTCATTGAGTTGACCAAAGAAACTCTGATGAAGAAATTGTTCATTTCACACATCTCTCCAGTATATATTGCTAAATGTGTGCATTTTTGTCCTCCTAGAGCTGTATTATAAAGCGCTACTGTGAGAAGAGATTTGTGCCTAAATACCTGGCAACAATCAGGACTGACCATGGAGTCAGTAAGTAAGTGTTGTTCCTCTGCCTGTACATGACACAGATACTCAGAGTGTGTCTTTAGACAGTCTGCAACCACATCAGAGTGTGAGTGGGGTTAAGCTGAGAGAGAGGCTTGGGAGATAAACTGGAAAAGATGGGGCTAAGGGACAACACAAATCCTAACTGGCAGATGGGGTACCTGGGACAGACGTCTGTGTAAGCAGGTCTGACCAGCAAGTGTGTTCTTAGACGGTTTGGTCTTTTGTTGGCTTATGATCTTGTTAGCTTATTGTATTCCAGCAAATAAATCTGAGAAGGATGAAGTTGGAGATAAGTGTGGATTTATTCGGGGGTGCATTAAGAATGGTTGGAGAGAGGATTAAAGCAGCAAGAAAAGCACGGCAAAAAAGGTAGAATTAGGGTAAACAGCACATTTCTTAAACATGGCATTTCAGCCCTTTGCCACCCTGTTCAGTCTCACCCCTCAGGGTATCCAGGTACTGTTGTGTACTGAGCTGGGCTGGGCTGGAGAGAACAAAGCTTAGCTGGGGCAGATGGGCTAGTTGGTGGTGGTGCCTTCTCTGAGGCATTTTTTTCCCCCAGAGAAATAGCTCTCTTTATTGAGGGGTGAAAAAGGACTACTTAAACCAAGGGGAGGCCAAGCAGTGGTGGCACAAACCTTTAGTCTTAGCACTCCTGTGGCAGAGGCAGGCAAGTCTCTGTGAGTTTGAGGTCAGCCAAGTCTACAGTGTGAGTTCCAGGACAGCCAGGGCTAAACCTTGTCTCAAAAACCCAAAAATGAACACACAAACCTTGGGGAGTGGGTAGGAGTTCACAGGGTGAATATGCACATCATTGACTGGAGTGGAGGTGCTGGGAATGCTCATCTGCATGGAGAGGAATTCTACGTGCTTGCTGAACATGTTCTTACAAGGAAGGGAAGTCTAACCTGAAACCTACCAGGCGACACAACACCTTGTTGCAGGATATTTGACTCCATTTCTAGACCTTCTGCAGAGCCTGCTTCTCAATCTTCCCTGTAACTTCTTCTCCAGCAGCTGCATCTTCATCCCCCTCTGGTCATTCTTGAACACCTTAAACTTGCAGTTTCTTTTTAAAGATCCATTTACTTATTATCTATACAATGTTCAGCCTGCATGTATGCCTGCAGGCCAGAAGAGGGCACCGGATCTCATTATCAATGGTTGTGAGCCACCATGTGGTTGCTATTAATTGAACTCAGAACCTCTGGAAGAGTAGACAGTGCTCTTAACCTCTGAGCCATCTCTCTAGGCCCCTGTTTTTTGGTTTGGTTTGGTTTTCAAGACAAGGTATCTCTGTATAGCTTTGGTTGTCCTGGAACTTACTCCATAGACCAACTAGCCTTGAACTCAGAGATTTGCTTGCCTCCTGAGTGCTGGGATTAAAGGTGTGCCCCACTACTGCTGGGCACATTCTGGATTTTCTATTTTGTTGCACTGGTCTGTCTGTTGATATGCTAATGCCATGAGCTTAATTATAGAGCATTTATGGACTAGGCTTCAGCCCTCACAAGAATAGGATAATAAGTCAAAAGGTTGTCAAAGCCCAATCTCATCAGATGGTCTGCGTTTTGATGTCTGGTTTCCTATCACGTTTTCTGTGTTATAATATGGCTCCTTTACCCTGGTGCTCTGCCAGCCGCTAATTCCTGATGCCCTGTGTGTCTGCATTTTAGAAGTTCCAGCGTGAGCTAAGTACCAAGTGGGTGTTGAATACAGAGAGCACTGGGGCCCATGTGCTGCTGGAGAAGATCCCACAGAACCACATGCTGGACCTCTGCATCACCAATTCCAAGCTTGTTTGAAGGATGATAGCCATGTTGCAGCTGGGAGTGTGACAGAAGGCCCCTAAACCAAGACTGCCACAGAAAGTCAAGGAGGGGTGTAGGGTTAAGGGCTTTTTTTCTCCACGGCTGTATCTTTCCCAGAAATATCCTTTGGTCTGCATGCATGCACACACAGGTACATTGAGGGGGGTCCCTGCAGGTGTCACACAGGAAGTGAACCAGGTGAAGAGATAAGAATGAAAACCTGGTACAGATCTACTTCATCAGGCTGGATTGGACTTGGGGAGTCCAGTGCCACGCAGTTTATTTTCAGCTATTTGAAACACAGTACAATCTGAGGAAAGGTTTTCAGGCAGCAATCATTCCACTTCCAGGTGCACACTAAAGCTTAAGGTGCGTCTACATAGAAACTCCTTTACAGGCATCATGAGGGTGGTTCTACAGCTAAAAGGTCTAGACTCTAATGTGGTCTCTGGCCAATAGCATAGAGGTTAGCAAGCCATGAAGTACTTGTGACATCTCTCTTAAGGATGAGTAATGGAAGCGGTGCACGATGTCGCATTCCTGTAACCCAGCACTCAGGGAAACAGAGGCAAGCGGATCTCTGAGTTTTAGGCCAGCAGGGTCGACAAAGCAAGTCCAGGACAGCCAAAGCTACACAGAGAAACCCTGTCTCAAAAAAAGAAAAAACCCAACAAAACAAACAAAACAATCGCCTAGGAAAGAGTCTTGTCTGGACCATTTTCACTTTTCCTAATGTCTTTTGATTTCAGAAATAAAACTAAATGTCTTGTTTTCAAACCTAACCTCGCAAAAAGTCAGTAATCAAACTCAGTACACACAAAAAAAGGAAACTAGGGGCTTCGGGTATTCCAGACAAGAGAGAAGCTCTGTTCCAGATAGTATTCGTGAAAGACAATGCCAGTTAGACAGGCTCCTTGGGACTAGAATGAATGCCACATCCACTCAAAGACCAGTGAGCAGAGGGCTTTGGTTACACCCTCCCCCGGTGTTTGCAAGAAAGAGTATAAGAAACTCTGGCGGTGCTGGGTGCCCTTTGGTGGTTGGACCCAACAAACACTAGGAAGGTGTCTGAACAGCCTTAGACTTAAGCTAGCACAAGTTTTGATACATCAAAGGCACCCGAATTCATCCCCATCCACTCTTTAGGTGTCTACAACCAAGGCTCTCACTGTTGAGATCTGGCTCCCCCTTGTGGCAGAGAAATAGCCAACAAATAGGTGCCCCCACAAACTCACCCACGGAGTTACAGGAACTTTTAGTGGCTAGGACTATCTTGGAATATTACAAGGAGAGGTCAAGAATCCAGGACAACAAAGGAAAAATGAGACAAATAAAACTTGGAAGTGTTTTAAGGCTCACAGAGGTTATACGGAGTGAATAAAAGAGATATAGGTCTTTGTCAGGAGATTCTAAAAGAGCTAAAGAAGTTCAGATATTTGTTAGAATGGAGTAAGGTGTGGAGGCATGTGCCTCTGATCCCTTCACGTGGGAGGATGTGGTAGGAGATTGAATTGGAGGCTACCCAGCAAGATTTTCTTTTCTCACTGTTGAAAAATTATTCAGAAAGAAATGGGCTACAGTGTGCTTCTCAATACTAGCACTCTTGGAGAAACCAAACATCTGAGGGAATGAAAACATCAAGAGAGTAGGGAGTGATGATGACACAATGACAGGGAGCTGACCCAGAAGACTCCGGGACTGAAGAAGATAAAGGAAATGATCTCTCTGATACCCATTTGCTGGACCAAAACTAAGCGGACTTAGGGTAGGAGACAGTTGGATACTGAACATGTTTGAGCCTAATATATTAAAAATGGAACTCATGACCATTGTTATTTTCACAACTTAGGCCGGCTAGTACAGATCTTGAATATGCTATAGAGTGTGTAAGGTCAAAGAAGGGAGTTTGAACCTGGTAGGGGATGAAAGTACCAACCTGATTCCACATATGGTCTCAACACACACAGCTAAATGCCCAGTGTCCCACTTAAACTCAAGGTAGGGTTTGTTGACATGGATTAAATATAGTGTGGCGTATAGGAACTAGTTATAAAACACTCCCCTCATGGGAGAGGGAAGAACTGGTCTCTTCAGCTGGTGACTGACTCCAAAAATGAGCTCTGTTTTATAGGGTCCCCAAACTACACAGTGATGGCATATATCCAAAGCAAGCAGGCAGAAGAACTTACCACAGAAAAAACTGAAGAAAAAAATGGAGCACCAAGATGAATAATGACAGGAATGAGCCATAATACGAAGCACAAGAGAAATACGCACACATCCAAAGCAATAAATATAATCAAACAAAAAATGGGGAGGAAGGAAGGCTAATGTTTCGTGCACAAGAACTTCAAGTAATATGTATATTATGTTATTCCTCCAGGACATGGGGACTCAGTCATGCTAGCCCCTGTACCTCCAACAGGAGATCTATAGACCACTTCCAGGAACAAAGTATGAGCAAAGGGAAATGGTAACTTCAGGTAGAGAAATGCAGCAGGCACCAGCCTAAAAAGTACTTGGCACTGGGGTCACAAATTGATAGCATGTCAGTCTTGATATGCTGGAATGCGAAGGGCGTCCCACTGCTGTGTGTTCCCCGTCTCCATCCACCCTAAACACATAATCTCAGTCTAAACGTAAAGAGAACATCACAGACACTCAAATTTAGGGCCTTTTTTTCTTTACTTTTTCTTTTCTTAATTTCTTTTTTTTTTTTTTTTTTTTTTCTTTTCTTATTTCAAAGTTATAAAGGCTAGGACTCAGAGGACTCTGGGCTTGGTGTTCACCAGCATGGTACTATGGATTAGATACTGAACAGTTGTGGAGAAATATGAGATCCAAATAACAGCTGGAATTTACTTAATATAAAGGCACTGATTTTTTTTTTTTTTTTTTTTTTAGATAGGAATTGTGTAGCTCAAACTGGCTTTGGCTTTGCAGTGGAGCCAAGGATGATCTTGAATTCTGGATCCTCCCACCTCCATCTCCCATGTTAGTCTCGTAGTCTTTACAAGTATGCTAAAGTTATATAAGATGTTAAGAATGAGGCTGGGGAGATGTCTCAGTGGTTAAGAGCACTGGTTGCTCTTGCAGAGGACTTGAGCCTTGTCCTAGCGCCCCCTGGTGGCTTACAACTGTCCGTAACTCCAGCTCCAGGGGATCTGATGCCCTCTTCTGGCTCTCAGGCATGCATGTGGTGTACACCCGTGCAGGCAAAATACCCATGTTAAGGATTCATGAGCAAGGGTCAATGAGATATACTGTACTATTGTTTCAGCGTTTGTGGTTATTCCAAACTAAAATATATAAACGTGGCAGTGAGACAGTAGGTCCTAAGAGAGGGTGCTCCTCGAAGGCCACTACTCACTGTGATGTGTCTCAGGGCAACAGAAACTAGAGAACATGGAAATCTGTGGTCTTTGAAAACCAAGCACCTCAAAGTCTATGTGGGTTCCCACCCCAACTGTCTTAACTCTCTTCAATTCTACATGACTCTGTATGCTAAGCTACAGTGTGGAATTTATCGCAGTGTACTCAGTCCAAACTTAGGACAGTGGCCAGCTCCAAGGAAAATGTGAATCAGAACAAACCATTTTAGAGGCCCTTTGAAACTTTGCCTCATCACTCCTCCCTTAAAGACAGTTTATGTAGGTAGGCTCCAGAAAATTCCTGGATGGATTCTTTCCTGAGCTTTGGTTCTCAGACATCTCACTACAAAGGGCAACCACAGGGAAGGACAGTGGCTGTGACCTGAGCATGCACTCTGTTGTGATGTCATGGACTCTCAGCCTGGAGACAGAAACTCTTCAGTTGAGAGAGGCATAGGCTTGAGAAATGGCGCTAGTTTGGGAGCTGGGTATCCCACTGCCTGCCAGTCTCAGCTTTATAATTTTCATTTTGTTAGTTAGTGGAATTTGGGAGTTGTTTTCTTGGAGTCAGAGCCAGAAGCAGGTGGTAGGTAGGTAACAGCCACTCTATCCTGGACCTCACTTTTCCACATGCTGAACCCCTGTAGGTTTGTATGGCCTCTGGGCCATAGGAGGAAATGACTGGAGGGAAAGGGAGAGTTGAGACAGCATGTCTCTCTCTTAATTCACTTTAGAAGCTTTAGGTTGAGCATGGTAGTGCACTCCTTTCATCCCAGCACTTGGGAGACAGAGGCGGGAGGGTCTTCCATTCTCTTCTGTACTAGGGGCCTTAGCCAGGACAGAAGAACATAGGGGAAAGAGAGTCCCAAGGCTGGACAGGAAAAATTAAATTTTATTGTCTGGAGATAACATTTGCGTGTAGAATTTTTATCTTGGAATTAACATATGAGCTAAGCAAAATTGAGTGACAACAGCATAGGGAAAAATCAGTTGTATTTCTTTACACCATCGACAATCAATTAAAAGAATCAAGCTTCTATGAAGATGGCACCCAAAATAGCACGTAGGGTAAAGGGCTTTACCTAGTGTGTGCAAGAGCTTGGGGTTCAATCCCCAACACTACATAAAGATAAATAAATATCAAATGACCAAGCATAGATATAAATAACACAAGAGATGTGTAAGGTATTTATGCAAAAACCTATTATTGTATTAAAAGGAAGATAAAACAGAGAGAGGAATCATGTTTATGGATCAAAAGATTCATTAAGAAAACTTAGGTTTTCTCTTAAGGTTATGTCTTATTTATTCTTTAAACAGCCCCAAACTGAACAATTTAAGCACTATTTCAAACATAACACATGGCGTCGATTGGCTAAAGGATAAATTAAGACATAGTAAAAAACAGAAACATTATATAACACTGAAAGCATTACTTTCACCAAATGAAAGAATGTATACTATATAATTGTTATTATTTAAAATTCAAAATCACAAAATAATACATATGCTAAGTGATAAAAATATTTATGATGAAAATTGAAATTGTTTAACTATGGGGAAAGAAAAAAAGGCAAGTGGGAAGAAGTACAGAGGACTCCTAGTGTGCTGAAAGTGTGGTGTGTGTGTGTGTGTGTGTGTGTGTGTAGTATATGTGTGGTGTGTAGTGTATGTGGTATGTGTGTGTGGTGTCTGTGTGTGTATGTAGTGTGGTGTGTATGTGTGTGTGTGTGTGTGTGTAGTGTATGTGTGGTGTATGTGAGTATGTATGTGGTGTGATGTGTGTGGAGTATGTGTGGTTGTGTGTGTATGTGATTTGGTGTGTGTGTATGTGTGTGGTGTGTGTGTGGTGTGGTGTATGTGTGTGTATGTGTGTGTATGTGGGTGTGGTGTATGTGTGTGTATGTGGGTGTGGTGTATGTGTGTGTATGTGGGTGTGGTGTATGTGTGTGTATGTGGGTGTGGTGTATGTGTGTGTATGTGGGTGTGGTGTATGTGTGTGTATGTGGTGTGGTGTGTTTGGTGTATGTGGTATGTGTGTTGTTAGTGGTGTGTGTATGTGTGTGGGGTACGTAAGTAGTGTGAGGTGTATGTGTGTGTAGTATTTGGTATGTTTGTGTGGTGTGGTGTATGTGTGTGATGTGTGTGTGCGCGAGTATGCGCACGGGAGTACAGAAACAAGAGGAGGGCATCCAGTGTTCTGCTCTATCACTGTCTACCTTATTCCTTTGAGACAGGGTCTCTCACTGAACCTGAACTAAGCGGGGGCCAGTGCACCCCAGCTCTCCATCTTTCCCTGTCCAGCCCACCCCTCACACACTTGGAGTCACAAGCACACGGGAAGCAGTGCTCAACTTCTCCTGGGTGCTGGGATGGAAACTCAGGTCCTCATGCTTCAAAGCAAGCGCTCCCACCCACGGAGCCATCTCCCACCTCACAACTCGTTCTTTCCTGACCCAGATGGTCAAGAGGGTCATGTTTCAACATCCACTGAATATGAGCACATTTCACACATCTGTCCAGTGGATTAGCACAGCAATCTCCACCCCCCTCTCTTAGACACACAAACAAACACCCACACACTTTCTTTTTCAATGATAGTAAATCATTTGAACCAAACTGTCCCTGTATGTTTCATTCTTCTGCATTGGAATTCTTTTTAAGTGTTCAATCTGTATGTGGAAGAAACCAGCCCTTACTACATGAAATGGAGGTTGACCCTGATGTTCTCACCCAGTTCTTCAAGGGTCCTGGGAGAAGGATGAACATCACACAGTGCCGAATGGCTTGTGGTGGCTCTTTCCATTATACCAGACATAATGCTAACAATGTAAGTGCCAACAGTTTTCAGAAAAACCTTTCACATAACTACTGAGAGCACTGGAGTAGTCCTAGGGTACAATTTATGTCGCCAATCTGATGTCTTCCCTTAGTATCCCCATAACATTTTAGATTTCTCTTCCAAGGATGACTAGTAAAAACACATTATAAATAATATAAAATTTAAGTATTGCCTGTTTCATTTTAGGCCATTTCAATTCAGATTTCATATGGTTTATAATCTATCTTTTTCATAATTAAGTCAAATGCATGTATTGAGATTCATAACCAAATTGTTTGGATTAAGCTATAGTCTGAATTCCTCTATCCTTCCAAAACTTCATCTAATGGAATCTAAAGCCCAAAGTGTTGATATTGGCCTCTGTGAATGGGACTAGAGGCCTGATGAAGCCAGCTTGTCCCTGCGTCCTGTACCATGAGAGGATGTACGGAGGGCACCATCTATGCAGAACGGGTGTTCACGAGATAGTAAATCTGCTGGCATTGTGACCTTGTGCTTCTCAGCCTCCAGGACTCTGAGGAACAAACTTCAGTTGTTAATAAATTACCCAGTGTAAAGTCTGTGTCATAGCCATTGGAACAAACAAAAAGAAGCGGATAATTGGGAAAGTTCGTAGATCACCGTTCTCATGTTATAGAAAGGCGTCTCTTTTCCAGAATCTTGTACAGTAATCAGGAGACAAACATCATACCAGCAAAGTCAAGACACAATTTAAATAACAAGACAAGACAATGGATGCAAGGCACAAAGCAGTTAACATGATTAGTTGCCAAATTAGTGGTTAAAGCCTGGATGTACAATTAGCTTTAAGAGAGCAGAAATGCTGTTCTCAGCAGGGTAATCAAGGAAGGCTCTCTGAGAAAACAGCCTCTCAGAAGGAGTTGGGTGTGGTCAAGAAGGGAATGCAGACCACTCCCTGCAACTGCCCTGAAGCAGGAACAAAACACAGGAGATGGGCTCACTGCAACTGCGGCTCAGTCCAGCAGCCATCCTCCTGGCACACACCAGACAAAGGGCTGCACAAATACTGTCCTGGAACAAGCTGGGGGGGGGGGGGGTGCGCACTCACTGAAAGAACACCTCAAACAAGCCACACAAGTGCCGCAGATATACATGTTATAAAGGCTACTAGGGTCAGCTTACACGCAACTTGTCTACATTTAAAGTACAATATAATTGTGTAAAAAATAATAAACTATTTTCAGTAACAATATTCTTATAGCCACTTTAGATAATTTTCACCCCAAACAGGCCCTGAGTAGACACCCATCTTAACAGTGACCTCTGGAGCTTTCCCTTTTGTATCAATTTCACAGTCCATACTTGAACTCCTGGCCTTATGGGCCAGCATTTACCTATGGAGTACATTTCCTGTGGCATGCTCTTGGAGCCAGCTCCTGAGGGGACTAAACTCCAGGGCGTTGACCTGCTTCCCTCACTAGCTTTCAAGCCATATGCTTTCTGTATGCTGATTATTTGCACAGTGCCTCACACTTACCAGGTGCTCAATATACGTTTTTTTTTTTTTATCATTATTGGTGTGTGTGTGTGGGGGGGGGGTCTTTTGTTTGTCTGTTTTATTGTTTTTCGAGACAGAGCATCTCTGTGTAGCACTGGCTGTCCTGGAACTAGCTCTGTAGACCAAGCTGGCCTCGAACTCACAGAGATTCCTCTGCCTCTGCCTCCTGAATGCTGGGGTTAAAGGTGTGCGTCACCACCACCTGGCCCAGGTTGGGGGCGGGGGTAGTCCAGGATGGCCTAAATCTGGGACTCTCCTTCCTCAGTCATCTAAGTGTGCCAATCTTCTTCATGCTATTCTTACAAAAAGGAAATGTGAGTGAATACAGACAGTTCAGTACAGTGTTTATGAAAGACTGAATTGAAAATGTTCTCTTTACTCAAAAGCATGCGTGCTTGCACTTGGGAAAAACTCAGCACGTGGGAAATATGAGCCAGAGAAACAAGAGTTGTAGGTCAATGGCTGGAGAGAGAACTCAGTGGTTTCCAGCACCCACATGGTGGCTCCCAACTGTCTGTAACTCCAGCTCCTTCTGGCCTCCTGGGCACCAGGCACACACATGGCGCGCGCGCACACACAGACACACACACACACACACACACACACACACACACACACACACACACACACACACACACACAGACAATCATGCAGACAAAACACCCAGACACATAAATTAAAATAAATATAATTAAAAAGAAAAAGGGTTCAAAAGTCATCTCTAACACATAGCAAGTTTGAGAGCTGGGCTGCACTAAGACACTATCTGCACACAATCAAAACAACAAGAACCATGTTTCTTAGTAAAATCCAAATGCACAAAGTAATGATGCTTTCTTAGGTTTTTCACTTAGCCAACTAACCAAACTTCTGAGGCTTCCTACTTACAGTCATCTACCATGCCTGTTTAAGATTCATTGATTATCCAGTTTTGTCTCTATTCTAATAATTGCATTATCTAGTTCTGTCTCTAAGACAAAGTCCTAAAACGGCCAACTTCTAGACCGTCAGAATGGCAAACTCTTTCTCACACAGTACTGCTCTATTTAGAGTCCACAGAGCAGCTCTAGTGTGTGAACTCTTACTAAACACAGAAACTCATGTAAGAGTGATAAAATGCCAAAGCAGTGTGTAAAAACAATGGTAAGTCTGATGAACCCAATAAAGAAAAAAAGTAAAGACAAACCTGGTGGCTGATGGGATTTCTCTCACTTTGTTTTTCTTGTGATTCGTTTTTATGATATATACTACAAAAGTACCAGTAGGAAGCTGGGTAATTATTTTCAACTCTGCTCTTTCATCAAAAACCTCTGAGAAACATTTACTGCCTATTCTTCAATGCCCAAGGTGGCAGGGATATGAAGATGACTTGCTTTTCTTTAACATCCCCCATCTCTATTCATCTGGCTCTCAAGAGTCACAAATGCAATTCCTTTATTTTCCAGTGTTCTCTGGGCTCTGCTAAGCTGGCAGCAATATCAGCATAGTCCACAGGACTTACCACCGGATTCTCTGACTGACAGACCCGAATGCAGCCTCCCTCTCAGCTCATCCAAAACCCTGGCTCCAGTGAGAAGACAAGCACTCACTGGGGACCCTATTGGAGGAGTCACCAGACCTTACAGTATGTACGCTGGCATCATTCACGGGAATATGTTGTCAAAAATTCTAAAGCTGGCATAGAATCATGTAGACCAGTATGGACAGTTTAAACTCAGCGCTTCTGCATCTTTCTTAAAGTCTTATTAGTTCTCTGAGAAGTCTGTACACTGTGGTTGGATCATCCTCACCTCCTGGTCCACCTGCCTTTCCTACCCCCATACCTGTGTCCTTTCTTTCTGTTGTTTGTGCATCCATCATGTGCAGCCTGGGCTGCCTATGTGTTCTTGAATGTGTCAAGTTCACTGGAACATGGTGACCTTACCAGGGGCTACACTCTTCCAAACACTGACCCCATCCAGCAGCTGTAGATTTTCGGTAACTCCTCAGCAGTGGGTGCAGGGGGGTGATGGGTGACTTCAGGCCCGTTTCCCCTCTCCATGCTATGATTTGGTTTGGCTTGAGAACATCCCCAAAATAAAAAATAACACAATCATAAAGTAATGGCCTGTGACATCCTGAACTTATGACCAAAAACCTGTTATCTCATCAATTCTGATAATCTAGCTATACTTTTAATTTTCCATTTGAACTATACAACTTTCCTGATTTACAAATTCCTTTGGTTTAGTATACAAGTATGCACAAAACATACATAGTAAATGTATTTATTGAAAACCTGCCAATGATAATTGCAAAAGGTATTTTTATTTCAGAAAAATATAATGAATACTAAGGAAAAATAAAAGATGTGGTACTATGTTCTGACATCACTGTACTAATAACCCATGACTAGCAAGACAGCCAACTAGTGATATTATAAGAACTAATTCTACAATGCTGATAACTACATCATACTTTTAGTTAAGAGCTGCATTAATTTTCATTCTTGTAACTGTTTAATGACTTGTACAAGGAAAAAAATAATTGGGATTTAAAAGAGTAAAATAATAGCAGACATAAAATAAATTTATTTGATCTATGCTTTAGTTCCAACAATAATATTAAATTTCTTCCCCAATACTGCTTAACTTTTAGACATCTATAAATTCTTGTCAAACAACCTATTGCTGAGATTCAGCCCAAATGCAGTAAGCTATCGCATCATCATCATCATCATCATCATCATCATCATCATCATCATCATCGTAATAATAATAATTTAGCCAGCTACTTCCTCTGAGGTATTCCTTTCTTACATTTCTTTTATTTTAGGGGGTGCGCATGCCACAGCGTATGTGTAGAGACCAGAGGACCACTTGATGGGTCAGTACTCTCCTTCCATCAGGTAGGTCCTGGGAATCAAACTCAGGTCCTTTGGCTTCATGCCAGTACCTTAACCCACTGAACCGTCTCCCTAGCCTGTCCTGAATTCATTTTTAGTACTGAGTTAGTCTTGATCTTTTAGTCTAAATCTCCTAACTACTTTCTATTTGCATTTTAACCAGTTCCTCCGTTTTCTTTAAGTGTCCATACCAAGATATGCCTCATAAATGAAGGTGGCTAGAACCCACTGGACAGTGAATCACACTGAGTGATTTCTTGGCCAATCTTTTCCTACAAATATAAGTAAAGAAAGAAAGAAAAGAAAGAAAGGAAAGAAAGAAAGAAAAAAATTTAAAGGACACAGCATTTGGTAGAGAAGACCTGGGCTCTAGTCCAGGCTTCCACCACTTATTAGATAAGTAACCTTCAAAGAGTTTCATTAACTTCTTGGAGACTAATGTTCTCCTGTGTTTAAATTTTTTAAAGAGGAGGATTAGATTCTACAGAGATTTACAGGGAGTAAAAAATAAGCCTAAGGAAAAGAGATGTATGCTACTCGCAGCACTGAATTCTCTTTATGGAAAAACACACGCACAAGCAATAGACATCACGTCCACTGAGTGCTCTGCCCACTGACAGCCTTGGTCAGTTTCTACTGCCAATTCACAGTAAGATCAATGTTCTTTCCAAGGATGTTCCTCAAGTGTCATCATCTCTTTAACATAAATCGTGTCCTCCTGCATGTCCCAGTGTTCAGTGCCAAAGATGCTTTCCTGGAGCTTCAGTCCTCCTCCAGTCTATCTTTTCTATCCAAAAATATGTCACCTTCCTGATACCAACACAAACAACCTTTTCTCCTGTCTTTGAATTCTTAGAGCAGAACACACTTGCTTTAAGCACAGCCACTTTTTCCACAAATACACAAGTAAAATGCCATGTTCGTATCACAGAAATGAAACTTCCTATTAGCCCCACAATATTCATAGTTTCTTCCTCCCCGACTTAACCACTGTTTGAAGTTAATAAGTATCTGTCTAAACCTTTCTTCATGCACTCACTCATATATATGTATATAAGTTCCCATACATATATATAAGAGAAGACATTTCTACAGATGTATAATTATTCTATATCTACTATTGTACAACCTAGCCCTGTCTCTTGTCATTAAGACACAATCAACATTACTTTACCTTGCCTCTTTGGAAACCCAGACATTATATACAGGTGGTAGGCATGAACTCATTCCAGTCAGAACAGTTTCCTACAGCATCAACAACTACTTACTGAGTAACAACTGTGTACCATGTAGGGTGTGCAGTATGGAAAAAAACCTGGCAGTGTTCTCAGGGAGTTAAAAGTCTTCAATAAATATTAAAACAAAACCAAAAACAACAGTAAGTGTGATGGCTTCCAGGAGACTAAAACAACATGATTTGTGCGATTCTGAAACCAACATGGGCTACAAAATGCAATTCTCTTCACATTCCCACAAGAAGGTAGTCAGTAAGGTGAAGAGATGAAAGAAATTGAGTAAATATGGCTCATCCTGAGGATATAATTGGAGACATACACATCTCAGTGGATGCCTGAAACCCTGGATATGTGTTATTATTATTTAAAATTTTAATATGATATTTTTATTAACTCTTTGAGAATTTCACACTGTATTTTGATCATGTTCACTTCCTACTCTGTCGCCTAACTCTTCCCAGATCAACTCCTACCCCCAGCTCAACCCTACTTCCAAGTTCCTGTCATCTTTGTTTAAACCCACTGAGTTTAACTTATGCTGCCCATACACTCATGGGTGTGGGGCCACTCACTGAAGCACGGTTGGCCTACCAAGGGCCACACCCTTACAGAAGCCTAGTTGTCTCACTCTCAGAAGCCATCAGCTGTCAACAGTTCCTAGGTTAGGGAGGGGAGGCTGAGGAGAACCTTCCACTTCATGCTTACTGGCTTACACAAGGACAACAGCTGCTCTAAGTTCCTGAGTCCAGAGGTCCTCCCATGTCCAGAAAACAACTCTTTGCTCTGTGCCTCCCTCACCTCTGGCTCTAAGCATCTTTGTACCTCTCTTTTGTGATGCATCCTAAGCCCTGCAGGAGGAGGGAAATGCAGATACTCCATCTATTCCTGTGTCCTCCACTAACACTCTCTGCACTTTGGTTGTAAGTTTCTGCATTAACCCCCACCCACTACAAAGAAGCTTCTCTAATGAGGACTGACAGCTGTACTAATCTATTGGGTAGAAAGATGGGAATTTAGAGGGGAGTTTAATACCATGTCCATTTAGCAGAGTAATTGTAATTAGGCCCACCCCTGGGAAACGTGAGCTCCTAAGCCATAGGTTATTAGTGAGATTTACACTACCAGGCATGCATTTTATCATGTGGAGCAGGGCTTAAATTCAAACACAAAGCATAGTCCTATGATATCCATGCCACTATTGTACCCACAGGCACCTTGTCACTCTAGGCATTATTGTACCTTACAGTATTCAAGGCTGAAGAAGACTGCTGATGACTACTCCTGCCCCCTAGCAGCCTACAGAGCACCTGGTAGTCCCATGAAAGCTAAGCCAGCTGGGAGCAAACTTCTCCGGTAAGTACTAACTCAAGTTCTCTATTTTGCAACTGAGGTATGTGCTACCTTCAGCAATAACCCAACACCACTAAATCCTATGGGTACATAGCTTTAATAAAGTTCGGTTTACAAATTAGACATTGTAAGAGACTAACCCTGACCAAGAATGAGATGGAACAACTGTAACTACATACAATCATAAAGGCCATGTGGACAAGGCTGCTTTCTCTTTAGAGTTCCAAGAAATATTAGTATTGTTGGATTGTGGGTGGCTTCAAAATAACTGAAACTAGAAAAAGAGAAACTGAAGATAATGAAAGAGTGCTATGTAAAGATTACAATAGAGCCATCGGAGCCCTCATATTGCAAAGGCAGCATTACTCACGGCAGCTACTACACAATGTCCTTCCTATAGACCTGATGTTGCTCCAGTTAACCCATGACTTGGCGTGACCTACACCCTACTCCATAACCATAACACTCTGATCACTAACAGAACAACCCTCCATGAGAAGACCTCTGCTCTGGAGGGAGCATGTGTGTTGGTGAGGTTTTCCTGTCTCTTAGAAAAAAATGCCAGTAATATAAAAGCCTAGCCCAATTTCTATATAGCTCTTTCTAGTGGTGTGTGTGTGTGTGTGTGTGTGTGTGTGTGTGTGTGTGTGTGTGGTGTGAATTCAAGTAGGTTTGTGCATGTATGGGTGTGCATTTGCAAGTTTATACGCACATGTGCACCCATGAAAGGCAGAGGTCAATGTCACTTGCCGTCCTCAGTGGCTCTCCACCTTGTTTTCTGAGACAGGCTCCCATTTGGACCTGAAGCTCAACAATTTGGCTAGGCTGACTTGCCAGTAAGCTCCCCCAACACTGCCCACTAGCTCTGGGGTTACAGATGTGTGCCCCTGTGCCTGAGTTTTGTGTGGATGCCTAGGAATCCATGCTTGCATTTGCATGCTTGTGTGGCAAGCACTTTACCAGGTGAACCATTTTCCCAGCCCCTTTCTAGCCTTTAAAGAAAAACAAAGAAAGAACTACTGGTGAAGGAGACTAAAGGAGTGATTTCAATCTCTCAAAGGTCAACTTAATAAAGTAAACAATATGCTTTTCTACCACTCCTATTATAGAAAACTATATGGTGAGTCAGCAAAACTAAGCATAGAATTGCTATACAAGAGAGAGAGGGGGCAGGGGATATTACTCAGTATCAAAAGGAAAGAAAATTTTGATACACTCTACAATATGGACCAACCTTGAATATACTATGCAAAGTGAAATAAGCTATTCACAAAAAGATAAATACTCCATGATTCCACTTACTACCTCATGGAGACAAAGCAAATGGCAGTAGCCATGGGCTGAGTGAAGAAGGGAAGACTAGGAAGTTACTCTTTCACTATGACAACTGAGTTTGCAAGACTGAAAAAGGGTTGGCCACATGTACTACCTCTCCACAGGCCTCACATTTGGGTAGCCTTAATGCTATAGAACTGTACATTATGAAATGATAAATTTTATGTTAAATATACTTATCACATTGAAAAGTATGTGCAAAGATGATCAAAATTGAACCACTGAAAATAATACTTTTAAATGAAACATCTAGACCTCCACAAATAAAAAAAAATCATGGAGGACTTAAAAGAAGGTGAAAATGTCTTTCAAAATGCCAATCTGATTCAAGACTTGCTGTGTATAAAATGATGAACAAAAGTTGAAATAAAAACCTTTTCAGAAAACAAGAGATCAAGCGCAGCAAGGTCAGCGGGATAATTTTCACCGTCATGATGTGCCATGAGAAAGATGACGAAGTTACTCAGGAAACGTGTCCCTGACAGGGAAGGTTATAAAACCATTTCTCAAGCAGCGTGGCACAACAATCAAAATTATCAGAGCAACATGCTAATCTAGGGCCAGCAAGATGGCCCAGCAGCGGGCAACAGCGCTTGCCACCAAGCTTGACAACATAAGTTCAAAATCCATGGCCCACATGGTGGAAGGAGAATCCTGCAAGTTGTCCTTTGACCCCAATATGCATACACTCAAAGTAAATAAATAAGTTATTCCCCTTTCCACAGAAGTATAAGGCCCTTTTAACATATAATGTGACAGTATAGAATAACTAATTTGGAGCTTAAAACACAGGTGTACCGATATAAACATGAACCAACCAAAGAGCTCTCACTTATCTTCTAAATGCAAAGTGAAACAAAAAGCTGTCTTAAAATTGTACAGAAGAGGGGCTGAAGAGATGGCTCAGTGGTTACAAGCACATATACCTCTTAGAGGGGACCCATGTTTGGATCCCAGCCCTCACCTCTATTAGCTCACAGCTATCTGTTACTCCAGCTCCAGGAGATCACATGCCCTCATGTAGCCTCCAAGGGCAATTGCATTCATGTGCTTATAACCCCACACAGCAGACACTCAGGCAGACACATAACTAATAATTAATTTTGGGTGTTTTGTTTTGCTTTGGTGTGTGTGTGTGTGTGTGTGTGTGTGTGTGTGTGTGTGTGTGTGTGTGCGCGCGCGCACGCGCGCGCGCGCATGCTGCAGTGATGCCCCAATGGTTAAGAGCACTTTCTGTTCTTACAGGGGACCCAGGTTTGTTTCCCAGCTGCCACATCTGTAACTCCAGTTCCAGGAGATCTGACATCTTCTGGGCTCCATGGGCACCAGGTACACACATGGTGCACTTTTGTTACATGCAGTCAAATACACAAAGTAAAAAGAAATAGTTTCAAACTGCAAAATAGAAAGTACAAAAGGCAATGGTGGAACACATTGGTTGTTCCCTTAAACAATGTGAAGCCGAGTCAGGCCTTGACTAGAATCTTCTGCATTCCTTTCTTTCTACATAAAAATAGTTCCTTCCCTTCAATCTCTTTCCCCACCTCAACCTGTATACAAAATATTTTTAAATCACCCTGAAATGAAGACATTGCATGACATGTGAAGCCTGAGGTTCACACTACATAAAATCCAGCCCATGTCTATCAAAGGTTGACTGCTCCAGATTCTGGAATCCCAACAGTTCCCAAGTGAGTGATGTCAGGGTCTGCTGACTCAAGGCCAATAACTACCACTTACAATCTTAAGTACAAAATATAAATTAAAGGCCACACATGGTAGGAAAGGCTCTTGCTTTATCTGGCATTCTGTTTGACTGTATCTGACCACTGAACTATCTCACAGCCCTCTACCTGTTTCTTAATCTGAAATGTGATCTTACTAAACTGCCCACCCTGAGCCTGCATGATCTCCATGCCAAGCAGGGCCTTGAAGTGGCCTTGAGATCCTCCTGCCCCAGTTAGACCCGAGTTTACAAAATTACATCATCGTGGCTATGGCAGCACCTTTAAGTATTAACATCTCCATAAATGGCTTAATTCACATTGTATGTATTATTCTATCATGTGACTATAATCAGAAGGGAGCTAGACAGACAGCTACTGGGGATAAAGATCTAAGGAAAGAAAAAAGCATGAAACATACAGAGGCCATGTTTAATCTGAGTAAAAACACCCAAAGAGTATCCTCCTAAAGGGAACTCAGAATAATAGCAGCGCTACAGTCTTGAGTGCCCAGTCTGTGGAACCCAGCTAGCACCATGAGCTCTATAGGAACTCCTCCCCTGTAGTGTCTATGACCACACCCAGTGCCCACACTACCGTCCTCCCACTTATGCCTGCCATTCTTGGTAAAAACTCCCTCCTCCAGTCTGTACACAATCTAAAGAGGCCTTGGCTGAAGGTGGCTATGGGGCTAAATACAGCTAGAATTAATGGGGCATCCTCTCTCACGGAGTCCTCATGTGGGTATCCCAATAATGGTATCCCAAAAGGCTAGAAATAGAACTGCAAGGCTCTTAAGGCCAAGACTCCAAGGTCAAGTACCACTTTGCATATTCTATTTGTAAAATTCAAGTCACAAAGAATCCAGTACTAAAGAGTTAAGGAACCAGCTGGAGAGACGGCTCAGCAGTGAAGAATGCTTGTTGCTTTCGCAGATGACTTGGGGTTCAGGTTCTAACATGTGTATATAACAGACTGCTCACAACAACCTGTAACTCCAGTTCCAGGGTAGCTGACACCCTCTTCTGGCCTCTGTCTGAACACACGCAATGCACATGCATACACTCACTCAGACCCACACACAAACACATAAAATTTTTTCTTAAAAATTGTCAAAACAAAACCAAACCAAAACCAACCCTGGGCTGTGGCAGATGCCTTTATTCACAGCACTTGTGAGGCAGAGGCAGGTGGGTCTCTTAGTATGAGGCCAGCCTTGTCCACAAAGTGCGGCTAGTACATCAGAGAAACCTTCTTTTGAAAAAAACAAAAAACAAAAAAAGTCAAAAGAAGTAAGGAAACAGAGTACCTCTCGACCAAAGACAAGGCAAGGTCACATTCCAAGGACAGTGGCAATGGATAAAGGAAGGCAGGATGTTCAGGGACCATTATTATGGCTATCCAACATGGCCAGTGCTTTACCTAGAAACGAAGGCTTACAGACACAGAGAAAACCTTTAGATGGAATAAAAGAAAGCAGTGAGCGCAGTGGCCTCCAAAGGCTAAAATGAAGTAGACACCCTTGATTCTCCCTCAAAACCTACCTTCAATGTCTTCATTATTTTCCCTTCTAGAGAGCTTATTAATCTCATCTCTTTCTGTCTTCATCTCCAGCACCACATTCTAAGTTCCACCATCTCTCACCTAGTCTATTGCATGGCCGGTTAACTCGTGTACTACACTGTGAGCAAGAGGTTCCTTCAAACCAGTTCTTTTATTGTTAAACATAGTAACATCACTCACACTACTTAAAAACCTTTAGTAGCTCCTCACTTAGAATAAAGCACAACCCCTAACCTGCTCCCTCAGCCTCTACTTAACCTGACCCTCAACCACCTCCAGAATCTCTGTTCTCTCTTCCATCTCTGGCCCAACCAGAGTGGTCCTTCAGGACCCAGGACATGCAAAGCTTCTTCCTGCCTTTGCACATGTTTACCTTTTAACATCATATTCCTTAACTTTCACACTAAATTATTCATGTGGCTCATGACTCACATTAAATGTCATCTCAGAGTTTTCCTGAACATCAATTCTCAACCAATCCCCTGCCAAGTCACTCTTCCTTTATTTCTTTCTCTTGGTGAATTAAAAAGAGAGAGTTTTTAAAACTGCATTATAAAGGTTGCCTGATAGACAGCCTACTGCTAAATAATAGGTAGAATACATGATTCATATATTTATCACCATGCACAAAACTCAAGTCAAAGTAGATTAAAGACCTCAACATAAAACCAGAGACACTAAATCTGGTAGAAGAAAAAGTGAGGAAGAGCCTGGAACACATTGGCACAGGAGACAATTTCCTGAACAGAACACCAACAGCCAAGGCCTTAAGGTCAACAATTAATAAATGGCACCTCATGAGGCTGAGAAGCTTCTGTAATATGGAAGACACTGTCAGCAGAACAAAGTAACAAAGTCATACCCCATCTCCACTCAATTGTGGAGAATGTCCTGTCCATTGGCTAGATCTGGGTAGGGGTTTGGAGTTTACGGCCTGTATTGTCCTTGGCTGGTGCCATATTTTGAGCGGGACCCCTGGGCCCAAATCTGCCTATCATAATGTTCTTCTTGTAGGTTTCTAGGATCCTCTGGATGCTTCAACTTTGCCATTCTCCCATACTTCTCTCATCTAGAGTCCCAATAGGATGTCCTCTCCTCTGTCCCAGTTTCCTGGTTAGTGAAGACTTTCATGGGACATGCCCCTTGGACTAGTATGCAGATACAAGTGAGTATATACCATTTAACTCTTTCTGCTTCTGAGCAGGACATTCTCCACAGTTGAGTGGAGAGTGGGGTCTGACTTTCACATGTACTCTGTTCCCTCATATTTGACCACGTTCCCTGAATGGGGAGACCTGGTGGCACTCAGAGGAAGAATATCAGGCTACCAAGAAGAGACTTGGTACCCTATGAGCATATACAGGGGGAGGAAGTCCCCCTCAGTCACAGTCATAGGGGAGGGGAGTAACGGGAAAATGGGAGGGAGGGAGGAATGGGAGGACACAAGGGAGGGGATAACCATTGAGATGTAATATGAATAAATTAATACAAAAAAAAAAAAAGAGTAGGACTTCTAGAAGCCACCTTAGAGGTTTTAGGTTTCCATTGTGGTGGCGATGTAGTGCCCTTCCGTGGATCCGCTCAGTTTCTTCCTCGGTACTTTGAGACTTGAGGTCTTTTCCCAGTTTCCACTCTAAAAGCAAGATGACACTGAATCTCACCATGGCCTTCAGGGGTCCTTAAAAGGTGGAGCTTTGGATAGGTAAGATAGGGCCCAAAAGCAGACTGGAACTTATGACAGCACTTAATCCCTGACCATCGGCCACACTTTAGGCAAATAGGATATTTTAGGACAAGACCTGATGATAGAGGCAAAAGGACATTGTTGGGTATTTGACTCCTTAGGAGTTTCGCTGCTATTTTTAGCCTCAGTTCTTTTAGCATATTGAGCTGTTCTGAGATATCAGTGTTGGCCAGGGGGAGAGAGTTTGTTGTGAGGGACTCACAAGTCCTTGCTTGTGAATCACTCTGAAGTTTTACTTTGCTTCCTGGAAAGAGGATGATCGTCCATACTGTAAAATATCCCAGGAGTAGACGCTGGGCTCACTATTGCAGGGAACTGGGGCCCTGTGCACGAGACAGGCTCCTGCTGAGTGACTTCCTGGAATATATGACTGAGCTTTGAGTCCGTCTTCTTTATTCCCAATCTAGTGCCAGAGTATTGCCGTATTATGGAAGAGGTGGAGCCGCGTGTCCACATTTTTAAAGGTGTTCTCTTCTCGTGACAACAAATATGTCTCTGAATATAGTTTTTAACTGAATTCTGTGAAACAGTTCTTAGACCCCTCTCTGGTAGGCTCTAGGAAAATTCCATCAGTTCATCTGGAACCCCAAATAAATTCTGAATAGATTGACAGATCGCCACAGTCCTGCCTGAAACTCCTCTGGTAGTAATCTCAGTGGATATGAAGAAGTGCTCTGGAGTGAACCCCCAAATTCCTCCATGTGCTTCTTTTCAGTTCCTGCCTTAGATATGAGGTCCCTCTCCCAGATCTCAGGATATGGGGGTCCCATGGTGTTCTCTGCTTTTTCATGGGGTTGATTATGGAGAGCCAAGAGAAGAGCTGATAATTTAAAAATGATAGAGTCTGTATAGGGCTCTGCAGGCTGTAAAATACCAACTCCAAGGTTTTTCATAGACAAAGTTCTTGATACTTTTGACATCCCAGATCCCTGAAGGTGCCCAAATTCTGTCGATTTGACTGAGCTTGTAGTAAACGGGTTTGAAGGGCTGTGTATGAATCTAGAGAAGTAATTCTCTGCTTGTAATTTTTCTGAAGTGATCGTTTTTTTTGTTGCTATTTGGACACACCAGTTCTTCATTCAAATCCTCAATTTCCATTGCCTTAGGAGATTCTGATTTGAGCCCTAGAGATCTTTCAGCATGAAATACTAAAATGAATCCCCTTTGAGTTACTTAACATTAAGAGAATTTGAGAAAATGTGCCATCATGTAAGAAAAATCAAGATACCCACTCAGCTCCTTTACATGTTGTCAGAAAACCCACCACCACCACCCAAAAAAACCTAAAAGACTTAAAAATCTAGAGGAAATGATACCATGGCCACTGTGCATGTGTGGAGGTACAGAAGTGAAGGCATACTGGAAGAACAGAGTGATTACAAAGGTTCTTAGAGCTATAGAACACTATAGAGCCAAACACTCTGGAGAACTGTCTTTGTAAGGTCAGAATCGAAGATCAGAAAGAACACAAGGTAAACACAAGTACCTTTAGTCTACTCAGTGGCCAGGAGACTATCAGTTCTGTTTAGAATGTGCTGTTTCTCTCCTGAGCCCCAGTTCTGTGGGAAATAAGAGCTCAGCAATTCTGACGCACTCAGAAGAGGACTGAACAGTTTACTTCAGCAGAATAAAGACCTCTTTTCTCAACTCACCTTGAATAAATGAAGTTAACATTTTTCCCTTGACTACAAGGAAGCATAAAATACTTGAAAGGCCAAGGTAAAAAATTTCTGTGAGTTCCAGGCCAGATTAAGCTATATAAAGAGTTCCAAGCTACCCTGTGTCACAGAAGAAGACCCTGTGTCTCAAGAAAAAATAGATGGAAGACTAACTACATAATTATGCCAACAGAGGCGGTATGCACTTGTGCTGAAGCAGGAGGATCTCTGGTTGAAGGGCAGCCTGGAAGCCTGGATTACATAGGGTTCCAGGCCAGTGCCGCCGTATACTGCAAGGCCTTGCCAAAAAGATAAATAAATGGCCTGCATACCTCCAACACTAGTACCAAGCATGGGCTGCACATGTTTTACCTGTGACCTTTTGTTACTGCAGGAGTTGCTGTGAGCTCAATTAAACAGCCCCTATGACACGTACCTTACTTTACTCAGGCCTGGAGCAAGCACTGCACCATTGGGTACAGGCACTGAATGACAGTAGAAGTGATTTTTTTTTTCTGGCAGAGCTTTGCCTGTGTTTATGAGATAGATGTATTTAAGAGGCTTCTGAAGTTAATGTCTTCTGAATGAGGCTCCACCCCATTATGGCAAAAACATATCACTTCTTTAAAAACAAATTGAAGTCTATATTAGATGAAAATGCATTTTTCCCATTATGGGACTTTCTAGACCATTGGATTTTTAACAATGCTTGGATACCAATCCTATTTACAATTTTTCTAGGAGTTGTTTTTGAGTTAATCCTTATAAGAACTTGTGACTTCATTAAGAAGAAGTTTGAGCTATGGGAAAATCGTAGTTAGGGTTCTCAGAAGGTAAGAAATGATTGACCACTCTACAATTTTTCAAAAACACAGATAAGAATAATTGATAAAAAGAAAACACTTCAAATAGGTGGGTTATTTCTCTAGCATGTTTATTTTCTCCCTTGAAGCAGAATGAAGATGGTTTCCCAAAAGGCATGACATTTGGTATCACACAATTTCGTCTTTTTTGTTTGTTTGTTTGTTTGTTTGGTTTTGCAGACAGAGTTTCTCTATGTAGTCTTTGCTGTCCTGGAACTCACTCTGTAGACCAAACTGGCCTCAAACTCATAGGTCTCTGCCTCCCTCACAAGTACTAGGATTAAAGGCATGAGCCACCACAGCCCAACTTACAATTTTATCTTTTAATATTAAACTTATTTAGCCTGAATGTCTTTTCTGACACTGTAACTTTTTGTTCCCATGTGTCTATAGAGAGCTGGTCAATTACCCACACATCTACAGAAGAAAAGTAAGTGAGATAAAACAACGTAACTTCTTTACAGTCAATTCAGACCTGTACTTACTTCTGAGTCCAAAAGGAGAATCTTCTCAAAGGTACTGTAAACTATTATTCATTCCAATATTGTTTTTACATGGATGCCTTGCTCCAAGCTGTGTTAGATGCTTTTTATATATTGGTAAAATTGTCCTTTAAAGTAGATGAAGTTTACAGAGGTTAACTGACTCAAGGTTAACATAAAATGTCTTCACTACTCATGAAAAAGTTGTAATCATGATTTTCTTTTTTTTATTAATTTTGTAATTGTATTCATGTACAGAAAATTTAGCAGTGTATATTTAACCCAGTTTAGTGGTGAGTTCTTTAGCCTTTGTCTTTTCCAGCTTGGCATGTGAGCTGCAGATTTAGGACCCAGGACATTGCCTCCCCACCCCAGTGGTGATGGATCTCATCATATCTGTCATTGTAATTGGTCCTAATGGCTTCCACCAGCTTAGCCAGAGCACCCTTGTCTTTCAAGTTAACGTGTGTGAAGGCAGCAGTGGTGCCAGTCTTCCTATGGACCAGCCGCCCCAGCCTGGCCTTTCCCTTAAGGATGCATCTTTCAATACAGGGCAGGTAGGAAGACCACAAGCTCAATGAAGTCTACATCATTGGCAATCACCACCAGTCAGCTTCTTGTTCTCCACCAAGGTGATGACTGTATTGACCCCTGATCAAGGGACAGTTGGCCTCTTAGTTGGAACATCCCCAAGCAGCTTTCTTCTCAGCACACACCAGTAGCCTCTGCTTCTTCTGCTTTGTCTCTGACCTGTTCTTGTGGACAAGGTTAAGTAAGCAACTGGGTAGCTATTTGCTGGTCCAGGGCCTGGGTGCAATGATTAATGGCAGGAAGTACTTTGAGCCACTTATAGAGGATGGCCCTTTACCGCTGCAGCCTGATGTAGCTGGGCCATTTTTTTTATTTTTTAATTAATTAATTTATTCAGATTAAATCTCAATTGTTATCCCAAACTTTGTATCCTCCCTTTCCTCCCTCCCTTCCACTTTTACCCTATTCCCCTCCCCAATGTCTGTGACCGAGGGGGACCGCCTCCCCCACTATATGGTCATAGGCTATCAAGTCTCATCTTGGTAGTCTACCCACCACCAGGAAATGGTCAAATATGGGGCACCAGAGTTCACATATGAGTAGTCTGTCCGTGCTCTCCACTCAGCTGTGGAGAATGTCTTGTCCATTGGCTAGATCTGAGAAGGGGTTCGATGTTCACTGCAAGTATTGTCCTTGGTTGGTGCAGTAGTTTGAGCAGAACCCCTGGGCGCAGATCCGCCTGTCACGATGTTCTTCTTATAGGTTTCTAGGACCCTCTGGATCCTTCTATTTCCCTATTCTCCCATAATTCTCTCACCTACAGTCCCAATAGGATGTCTTCAAAACTATCACACTCTCCTGGTAAGTGAAGACTTTCACGTGACATGCCTCTTGGGCTAGAGTTCAATTATAAGTGAGTATATACCATGTGAGTCTTTCTGCTTCTGGGTTAACTCACTCAGTATGATCATTTCTAGTTCCATCCATTTTCCCACAAATTCTGGGATTTCCTTGTTTTTATAGCTGAGTAGTATTCCATAGTGTAAATGTACCACAGTTTCTTTATCTGTTCTTCGACTGAGGGACATTTATGTTGCTTCCAGGTTCTGGCTATTATGAATAAGGCCATTAAGAACATGGTTGAGCATATGTTCCTGTTGTATGCTGGAGCATCTTCTGGGTATATTCCAAAAAGTGGAAATGCTGGGTTTTGAGGAAGCCTTATTCCCAGTTTTCTGAGATAGTGCCAGAGAGATTTCCAAAGTGGTTGTACAAGTTTACATTCCTACCAGCAATGAAGAAATGTTCTCCTTTCTCTACATCCTTGCCCGCATGTGCTGTTACTTGAGTTTTTTGTCTTAGCCATTCTGATGGGTGTAAGATGGAATCTCAGAGTCATTTAATTTGCATTTCTCTGATGACTAAAGACATCGAGAATTTCTCTGTTTCTCAGCCAGTCCTCGGTTGAGACTTCTCTGTTTAGTTCTGAGCCCCATTTCTTAATTGGGTTATTGGGTTTGGTGTCGCTTAATTTCTTGATTTCTTTGTATATTTTGAATATTAGACCTTTGTCAGACGTAGGATTGGTGAAGATCTTTTCCCATTCTGTGGGCTGTCACTTTATTCTGTTGACAGTGTCTTCTGCCTTACAGAAGCTTCTCAGCCTCATGAGGTCCCATTTATTGATTGTGTAGCAGGGCCATTTAATGAAGTGAGTGTGATCTCTTTTGGGCTGGATATACTGCCCGATGCCAAAGTTCTTGGGCCTCTTCTCAAACAAAGGATTGACCACCTTTTGGCCTCCTGTTTCTTCATGACATCGGGGGCCCGGAGCCACCTTCTTCCGCTAAGCCTTCTTTCCTTTGGGCATCTTGCTGGGCCGGAGGAGAGAGGTAACCATGATTTCTTATAATTATGTTTGAAAAAAAATCTACCATGGAAAGAGCCCACAGTGAACTAGGTGCTGTAAAACTGACAAGGTTTCTGAAATTCAGAATGTTAAGTGTGGAATCTATTGCTTGCTACAAGTGCCTCAGAATGTAATTCAGAATTTGTCAGCTCCCAACTCCCTCACTGCCATGGTTTAAACACCAACATTACTGTTATCTTTGTTGCTACCTGAGTTTTAACTAAAATTCATCCCATAATTATTAAATATTAATGCAACGGACTCTACTTGGTGCTAGGATACAAACATTCTGATCTCAAAAAGACATGTAGTTACAAGATAGTTGCTGCTCAGCATGCATGTATTTAGAATATGTCTAAACCAACCTAAGACTTTAAGAGTAATTTAATGATGGAGACATTAGAGCTAGAGTTTCAACTTTTGGTTTGTTTGTTTTTGTTTGGTTTTATGAGACAGGGTTTCTCTGTGTTTAGTATTGGCTTTCCTTGACCTGTTTTGTAGACTAGGCTTGACTCAAACTCACAGAAATCCTGGCTGCCTCTGCTTTCGTGAGTGCTGGCATTACAGGTATATTCCACCATACCCAGTTTGGAATTTCAAATTTTAAAATTACATTTACATATTGATGTTAGTTTGCTTGGTTGGTGGTGCCTCTGCCCCCCAGGTATCTGCATTAAAGGTATGTGCTACCATGACCGCCCTTGAGGACTCTTCTGTTTTTCCATGAGATAACTTATTGGTTGATTGATTGTGCAGAATAAATCTGGAGATTGATAGTCTAATTTCTTTCATATTTCAAATCTACTAAATTTTAAAGTCTAGTTGCTTTGCTATCCCCTGGGTCCTAGGAATTATGGCTTTGAAATTGCATGCCATCCTGAGGAACAAGAGGAAATATATTATGGTAGTTTGTATAAGAATGGTCCCATGGGCTCAGAGATTCAAATGTTTGGTTCCCAGTTGATAGAATGTTTAGGATGGATCAGGAGGTGTCCTTGTTGAAAGAGGTATGTCACTGAGGATGGGCTTTGAGGTTTAAAAAGCCCATACCAGCCCCAGTCACCATCTCTCTCTCTCTCTCTCTCTCTCTCTCTCTCTCTCTCTCTCTCTCTCTCTCTCTCTCAAGGACTTGTGGTTCAAATATAAAAGCTCTCAGCTATTGCTGTGCCTGCCTGCCTGGTGCTGTGTGTTCCCAACCATGATGATCATGGACTAACCTTCTGAAACGTAAGCAAGCCCCCAATTTGATGATCTCTTCTAAGTTGCCTTGGTTATGGTATCTCCCTTACAGCACTAGAATGGTAACTAAAACAGATGCCTTTCTGCTAGGTCTTTTCTTCAGTGTATCCATGCTGTATTATCCTACATAACTTAGTGGCCATCTTTGTTTCAGATTGTTTCATATTACTGTACTTGTATTTATATAACCTCCATTTAACCATGGCTCCAAAGCATGATGATATTGGTGCTGGAAATTCAGACATCAAAAGAGAAGCTGCAACGAGCTTTATGTGGAAAGTGAAAATAAGATAGGACTTTTTGAGACAAAGAAAGATTATGTAAATTTCATTATGATGTGTTATAATATTCTGCTATTTGTTGTTTTTAAACCACTACCTAACATAAATCAAACTTCAGGAGACTCATAGTGGAGTGCTTATCTCATATGTTCTGGAACTTGGGTTTAATACCTAGTACTGCAAAAATTAGTTTACAATTTAAAATTAAATAATATTGTGAATAATAAGAAAAAGCATGGTGTATCCAGTGTTTGGTGACATTTACAGATTCAAGCATTGTTGTGGACTGGGAATGGACCACCAAGAAGGGAAGCACTGTAACTGAGAAGGGTAGTAAGGAAGTAGTTTTGGAGCAGCAGACTTAATGAGGACATTCTCCAGTGAGCTTATACTGGGGTGAAACCATCATTTGTGGTTTCAAAGGTGATTATGTTTGGTTTGATTTTTTGTTTTGTTTATTTTGTTTTTGAGACAAGGTTTTGCTATGTAGCCTAGACTGAGTTTGAACTCAGGATTTCCTGTGTCACCTTCCTGAGGTATAGGCTACTATACCTTGCTAAGGTCTTGCTTTGTTGTTTGGCCTGCTGTTCGACAGACAATTTTCTTTAGGACATTGTTCTATGCAGTTATGCTTACTGACAAGCCTAAAATCTGTGTAAGTCTGAATATTACCTTGGCAAATTTTCTTCTTGCTGTGAACAAGTTACTCTATTGCTCTATTTATGCCTAAGGCTGTTTGGATGACTTCTCCCACATTAGAGAAAACAGGTTCCCTTATAATTTACTAGTTCAAATGTTAACCTCATCTCTAAAATACCTTCTCAGAAATATCTATGGTAATATTGGATCATGTATCTGGTCTCCACAGCTTAGCTAAGATGACATATAAATAACCACCATACAAAGCTAATGCTAATGTTGCTGGTCTGAGTACTTGTTAGAGCAGACATCTACAATATGTAAGCTCATCTTTTTAACCGATATTTTTATTACAACTTATTAACCGAGCATATGTCACTTATAACACGACTAACCAAAACAATAGGAAAAGAGGATTAACAAACACAATAACAAAACCATAAGGATATCAGTTCCGAGGAATGATTCTCCTGGCGTAATCTGCAGGATTTCTTCTGCTGGAACCTGTAGTAACCAGAACCCGGAACCTCAGCAGAAGCCAGAGCTCCAAAGCCTTCCCTCAAGCAGTTCTCTCTAGGAGTGCCTCTAAGTGGAGTGATGAACAGCCAAAACTATGTGAATTCTCCAACCGCCCCACCTCCAGTTTTTGGCTCATTTATATATCTCCTCCCAGAGTCTGTTCGCGGGATCTTTTCAGTTGGCATTTTTCAAGCTCCTGCATGAGGTAGTTGGTCTTCTAGTAGATTAACGTCACCTGTTCTCTCACAAGACCGTTCCGATCCCATACTTGGGATCATAAAAAACAGGTTTATCTCTCTTTCAACAATAGAATAAATTGTAACATCTTTGCTATCTTTTCATTACTATAAATCATTAATCTGACCCAGAAGTCTAATAAGAATCATTTTCACCAAATGTTTTTCTCTTCCTCACAATAGCTGACAAGATTAATTATCTGTAGAAAATGACACTTGATATTATGCAGTATTCCATTGTTCTGCCTACTAAATTCCATAAGATTATTCCCTATAAAAATTATGCAAAGAAAAACATATAATCTATACCCCTTGGCTTTTGCTATTAAAAACTCTTAGAGATTCTCTCTCTCTTTTTTTTCTTTTTGTTGTTGCTATTGTTTGCTTTTGTTTTTTGAGACAAAGTTTCTCTGTGTAGCCC
This sequence comes from Acomys russatus, assembly GCF_903995435.1. Classification (NCBI taxonomy): domain Eukaryota; kingdom Metazoa; phylum Chordata; class Mammalia; order Rodentia; family Muridae; genus Acomys; species Acomys russatus. The sequence continues at coordinate 163,967 of NC_067158.1, read as the reverse complement.
TGTTAGTCCTGGACTTGCTTTGTAGACCAGACTGGCCTCAAACTCACAGCAATCCCCCTGCCTCTGCATCCCTGAGTGCTGAGATTATAGGCTTGTGCTATAGCACCTTGGTGAAATTCACCTACTCTTTTTTGTTTGTTTGTTTGTTTGTTTGTTTGTTTTTTCAAGACAGATGTTGTCTTGATTGTCCTGGACTCACTTTGAAGACCAGGCTGGCCTCAAACTCAGAGATTCACCTTCCTTTGCTTCCCTAGTTCTGGGATTAAGTAAGTGTTTTTCTTCATATTAGTAACTGGTTGGTCTACTAAAGGAAATGACTAGTACTAAAAGAACTAATGTCCCTTGACAATGTGGATGGTAGTTTCACCTTTACCTTTGTGTTTATAAACAATCTTGTCTTCATCTATGATAGATTTGCCTTAAATCTAGAGTGATACCCTATAACAGCTTTATTTTAAGTTACAACTCACATGCACTGTTTTCTTATTTCCAGAGTTAAAACCTTTTCAGGAAGAATAACAACCACTTACTCATCCAATGACTTTGCATTTCAAGGAAGCCATTTTTGTGAAAGTCACTCATCTTCAGGTGGGACCCAGGGCATCTTTGTCAATGTTTCACAGGAAAGTAAAGAAAATTTTCATATGCCACAGAATAGAATCAGAAAGAGAATATCAAGCAGTACAATTTTCCTCTAATAATTTATTTTCAATAATGAAAACAAACAGTACAAAAAACCAAATCTCCTGATGATCTTAGTTTTGAAAACACTTTTAAATTTACAAGAGATAAGGATCTCGATGTGACACCATGCCCTTCTGTGCATTTACTTCTTTCTAGCAACCAAATTAAACATGTGGAAGAAAATATAAGAAGAAAAACCCCTGTGAAACCCAGAGCTATGCTAGTAAGGAACGGTGATTATCTGCACCACAGATCTCAGGAGCCATTGATTCATAATCAACATCCTAAAGAAATGGTTACTCCTGCTGAAGCACAAGATACTTTCCTGAACCAAAATGTTATACAGAATGAAATGGTTCCTGAACCACAGTTTACTAGCCACACCCAACAATTTATTCACATCCACAAAGAGTCAGTCAGCAACCAGCGTGGATTTGCTCAGTCTCTAGATTTTATGAGAGTGCCATTTTCTAACAGCACACAAGACTCCTTCCAGACCCAAGATATACATCATAAAGAAAAGCGCCAACATTTCATTCACATGCCATATATTGCTGAAACACAAGGACATCGAGTCTGATGGACATTTCAGTGATACCCAATATTCCCTTTATTTTAACGACCCAAACAAGAATAATCATTTAGTCAAAGGGCAAAATAGTGTTTTCCAGAGTACTGACTTTCTATCTTTAAGTCCAAATTCATTTGCCAAAGCATACAATTCAATGTCTCTCTGCCATTAAAAGGCAGAGAAATATAAAGATAACAGACAATGAAAGAAAACTAAATCTTAAAGTTCCATCTCTGAAAGCAAAGAAAATATCACATTCACAGGTATTTCCAATCATAGTATGACACACTTTAGAAAATAAGATTGAATTAAGATGCAACAAAAAGAAAATAATACAGCAAAGGAAGATAATGTCAGATATAGCTTTGCATCTTATTTCTGTATCTAAGCTTATCACTCCCCATGTTAAGCCACCTGCTGAAGGTCACTCCAGACTTAATAAAACATGAACATTTTTTACAGGAGCAAAATAGGTCACCAGATGCAAAGAAAATCAATTATTAAAGTTCTACTAATAGAGTAAGCTTAGGTGTTATTGAAAACTTAGAACAGTCATTCATGGTCAACACTGATGAACTAGAAGCTCCTTGTTCATTACCTGAAACAAATGGAGAGATTAAGGAGTCTAGTGAGGCCTCAGTTCAGCAGACATTTGATCTGAACATTCCAAAGCATGAGGGGCTTTCAGAATCTTTGCAGAAATAGGTTTCATTTCCCAAAATAGAATTGAACAGAAGAATGAAAGTACAGAAGAGAATACAGCATATAGAGAATGTAGATGAGTTAAAAGACAGTACAGCAAACACACAAAGGTACTTTTCAAAAGAAAAAATGCAGAAAGCCAAAAATTCAATGGACATCCTTTTCAACTTTTCAGGTATCAATTTACTTATTTCCCTGGGATCCCCAAAGCATGAGAAAAATGAGCTAAAAGACATAAATCTTCAAGTGACTACAGGAAGCACAAATCTGCAGGAACACAAACCATTAATGACCAATATTACAGGATATGGTAAACCAAGTGACAATGAAAAGTTGGAATGTGACACTAGAAGCAATGAAAATAGACATCAACATGAAAGGATGTCAGATACCTCTCAAAAGACCATGCAGGCTACCATTTGGGAACTCTTTGATACAGAACTATGTAGCAGATTAGAATCCAAGGCAGACACAACAATAATAAATTCTAGTCACTCTGCACTAAAGCAAGAGAAACTACTAGGTGAAAAGGAAACAAAGGAAGTAAAGCATACTGATAACTCCATAGGTAGAAAGCCACAAGAGCGTGACAGAGAGAAGGAAAAAAGAGAAAAAGCTCTACCGCTGGCAGAAGATTTTAGAGCAATTATATGTCTGAAGCAAAAGGAAAAAAATGCTCAATTTGAAATGAAAAAGATCCATTTGGAAAATAGAATAATTCAAAGCAAAGAAAAAGTAGTACAGTCACAGACTATTTCTACACAGAAGGTATGGAAAACTAGATCATATCCTCTGACAGGTCCACTGCAAGATGAGAAATTAAAGCAAAGTACAGACAAACCTACAGACAAAGAAGAGATTGCACCTTCAGTGCAAGAGAACTTGCCCATTGGTGAGTATTTAATTAAAATGACAGAATGTGGGGTCCCATTTAGTGGAAAGCCCACAAAGACATTGGATGGTCACAGTACAGAAGACAGAGAAGACTTGAAAAAGGACTTATGTGCAATTGCCACAAGACCTTTCAAAACCAGGAAAAAAACATCAGGAACAAAAAATCCACTGGAGGAGATTAAAATGGAGAAAGAAATGCTTCAAGCAGAACCTTTCAGAGAAGCAGTTAAAGAGGTAGTTGACTCACTGAGACTGGGTTCGTTTTCAGGTGCAAATGTGAAGAACAGCACCTCTACAGAAACAGAGCTCCAAGGTTCTGTAGAGTTAGAGTTGTGTCCTCCAACATCAGAAAAGTTAACAGTGGGAGACTTTCTGAGCCAATCAAGAAAGAGTAATGTTCCAAATAGCAGGAAAGATACAAGGGAAACTCATTGTGGTTTTACCCAGAAACCTTTCTTGTGGTCTTTAAATTACTGCATGCCTGTTTTGACTTATTCTAAAAAAAAGAAAGGCAAAACGAAATTCACAAATATAAGAACAGTGAAGCTCAATATGAATAAGGTGAAACCACCAGCTTCAAAAACATTCAGTATCACAGGCAATAAAAAGAAGACAAAATTGGCCATCAAGGCCAAGTTTAAAAAGATAAATCAAGGGGCTGGAGAGATGGCTCAGTGGTTAAGAGCGCTGCCTGCTCTTCCAGAGGTCCTAAGTTAAATTCCCAGCAACCACATGTTGGATCACAACCATCTATAATGTGATCTGATGTCCTCTTCTGGCCTATAGGTGTACCTGTAGGCAGAGCACTGTATACATAATAATGAATAAATAAATCTTTAAAAAAAAAGATAAATCAAGCTAAACCATTTTTATCTAAATGTCAAAACACTGTTTGCTTATCTATCCATAGCAGAATGCAGGGAATATTCTGTCATGCTCAACTAAAGCACAGAGAACTAGCAAAGAAAACATGTGTTGATTATGTTGCTGAAAGTAATGCTTTCTATGATAGAAAAACCTTCAAGAAGAGAAACAAATTCCTTTGGTACAGGTAGCACTTCAACATGGCCAATACCTGCAGGCTGATGCAGATCAAAGCAAGGAAGCTATCTGCAATGAGCCAGATCCATCACCTGTTTCTTTACATCAAGAACATCCTGTTAACAGTCAGAGTGTAAAGTGCAAAAAAGATTCTTTGCAAAGCACTTTGGAGGCCAGCCTACAAATGGATCCCATAGTATCTAAAGGATTACAGAAAGCTACCTAAACAGAAAATGGCATCAACTTCCCTGTGGTTCCTAAAATTTTATCTCCCGAAACAGGGAACTCTTCACCTGGTGTATTTACAAACGTGACAGATGATGACTTAGAATTTGATGAAAACTCTGAAAGAGAACTAGATTCATATCCTGTAGAAAAAGACTCAGAGACATCAACAAACCTGCAGGTGACATTCCTGCAGTCTTCTGATTCTGTTACAAAATCCTTTGTTTCTAGACTGAAAAGGAAGAAAACAGCACCAAGATCAAAGAAGCAGACACCAGTGAGTCAGAGACATAGAGCAATGAGGGAAATACCATCACAGACAGTTAACTTCAGGTACAGCAAAAACAAAAGATGCAACAAAGAAGTGAAAGATTCACAGCAAAAGGGTAACATAGCAGGTATCTGTCTCAATGTCATTCACTCCAAGGTACTTATTTTGCCCAAAAAAAACACATTAGAAATTCAAAACCATGGACAGATAAACAGAGAATAAGAAGACTTGGTTATATGCAACTAATGCAAGAGAATTCACCAAATGGAAGAAATACACACTGTCCAGGTTCTGCTGATGCAAGTAGTTTCTCTAGAATGAAGAAGTATAAAGAGGAAAGAAAAGAGAAACCAGAAAATAGCCCTGGCCATATATTTGATATGTATCAAGAAAAAGACCATGACCTTGTTAGATCGGACAAACAACTGAACCCACTAGGGAGAACAACCACTCAGCTGCAACCACAAACACCTACAGAAACGATTTCATGTTGCACAACATGTCCTATCCCAGGTGAATTTCAATTAGAAATTCTAGAGGGTTGCTTCAACGTGTTCCCTCTCAAGTTTGGGGAAGTCAAGGACAAGGCATTATTTGGAAGAAAGCGTGATCTAATGAAAGATGACACAAGAAACAGGCTGAAGACAGTGAAAAGGAAGAAAAGAAACCATTAGTCTCATACTCTAATCCAAATCATTGTGGGGAAATTAAATGTGACTTGATCAAAATGAAAGGCAGGAATCAGGAGAAAAGAGTTGCAAATGAAACTTTCTTTTTGTCAAATGTTGCACTGGATGTTAACATGAACAGCAAAATAGCAACAGGAGAACACCCACCAAAGGAAAAAACACCCCATTCTACACAAATGAAGCCAGAGATAATGTACCATGAAGAGATGGCTGCTTCAGATGCCTTCAAAGAAATTTATATTCAGGATAAAGAAGAAAAGGAGAATAATGATAATGACACACTATTAAAGTCACTCCTACAGAATAGCCAGCATTTTATATTTTGTTCACATCAAAGCAGGGATCCAACATCTCAAAAATTAGCAAAACAAAGAAGGAGGAACGTCTTGTTCAGTGAGAAACAAGATCTGACACAGCAGAATCAGTCAGAAGATACAACTTGAAGAGAATATGACATGTATACATCAGGTTCAAAGCTTGTTATCCTAAAATCAGAAGAACCACAAATAGATAACACTAAGACTGACAGAACAAAATATAGCAGCCCAGCTGATGAGATTCATGCACAGGAACTGAATAGTTGGGATAGATTGGAAAAAGAAAGTCTCCTACAAGTAACCATCCCAGAGTCTTTGACTATCTCAACCCCTAATGTACCAAGATCTAAGAGGCAGAGCACGGTGTCTATAAGCAAAGCTTTACAAGGTAAAATGTGTTCAACTTGTGTAGCTATGAAAGGAAGAAAACCTTCTGTTTCAAAGGTATTGACTATTCCACAACGTAGTCATAGGAAAAACCTACTTCTAAAAACCTTGAAATCACAGATTTCTGAATTATTAATAAATTCTTGTGTCTTACCCGATAATCTTAATGTAATCAAATTGAAAGACCCAACAGCAGAGAAAAATAAAAGATTGTTGACCCAGGAACTGGAAGCACCAATGTCTTTGGCTTTCTCCACATCTATATCTAAAGAGAGAGAGAATTTAAAACTCATGAAGAATGGAAGTGAAATGTGTACTAACTATCTTACTGTTAAAGCAAGTAAGTCAGCAATCTGTCAGACACTTATTACCTCAGGTGTTGGAACACCAAAGCAAAGTAAAGCCTTGTCAGGTTCATCCTTAAATGCCACCTTCTTTTCTCATATGCCTGTGTCTCTTGATGTTAACACAAGTAATGGAATAAAAGATAAAGATCCAATGTGCACAATGGGATTTAGTAGTGAGCTTTATGGCCAGTCAGTACATGAAGAAAGAGCTTGCAGTACACACTATGCCAACAAGGACACTACGTCAAATGGCACCAAACACGTAAAAGGTCAAGGTGATGAAGAGGACTCATTGACTTCCCAAGATTTCAGTTTTAGTTCCCAGAACAAAACAAGGCCTAATTCTGTGCAATCTGTTTTACAACTAATTTAGCAACACGTCCAGAATTAGAGAGAGCTCTATATCATGAGCAAGCACAGCTAGTTAATATGAATAACCTTCAAAGCATCATGGTAGGTGTAATGTCTCCACTTCTAAATACAGAGGAATCTCAGACTGGCTCCATACCATATAACAATACCTGGGATGGAAATTCCAGGAGAAAATGTGACTATTATGTTTCTGAACAAAAAGCATGGACTAAAAAGGACTTTACAGCTCTGGAACCTTTACAAGAGTCCAGCCCTATGTCATCTGAATACAAATGTGATAGCTGCACATTAGAGTTTCTAAGCAAAAGAGATGTGAGTCCCAGGGCAATACAAGCTTCAAAGTTGCTTAAAATTTCAAGACATTACACAGGAGTGCACAGGAAGAAAAGGCACTATGAAAATAAACACCAGTTGAGAAAGGTGGGATGTGTGAAAGAGGGACGGCTTCATGCTGCTGGAGATACTGTGAATTGTCCACTCAAGTTCATAGCTGATGAATCATCACTTGATATAGCAGCAAGGGCTGATTTTTATAGCAGAATGCCTCAAAAATCTTTGGCAGAAGGAAAGGCAGAGTTACAAGCAAACTTAGCCACAACTTTCATGGGACCTTACAATTTTTTTCATACACTTTTTGTTTGACTTTAAAAGGCAAGTAAACACAGTAAAATGTCAGAAAATGGAATTATGTTGAATCGGAAAATTTCGACTATGAAGAAAAAGAAGCCACCAATTTCAAAGATAATTAAAACAAATGGATACTTTATCACAAACCATAAGAAATTAAAGAGCAAAAATGAAAGCCATATGTATGGCTCAGTGAAAAAAATGATATACTTCAAAGCACTATTCATTTCATATTAACTACCTCTAAGGGAAAAAATAAATCCAAATCAGAGGTAGATTTGGGAATATCAAAGTTTACCCAAACACAGCCAACACATGGGGAGTCACCAAGTGAAGGCATAGCAGAGATGACAAAAATGGCTGACAAAGGTGGTTCCAACTTGTTAAAGGGAGGTAAACTACATGCTGGGCAACGTAGGGGAGAGAAGCAAAAACTGCTAATAGAATCTGTTCTGTTTTATACAAACAACTTATCAGTAAATGCACATTTCATAAAGAAACCTAGATTTGGGGAGTCAGAGGAAATGCCTTTAAGAGAATATTTACCTTGAAGAAATCAAATGTTTGAGAGCAATCCAGAAGTTAATGTCAAAATAGAAAAAAAAAAAAAATGCAAGTAAGCCTGGGAAATGCATTTTCAAATGTGGCGATATCAGTGAGCCAGCCAATAATACTACCAAACATGGCGAAAAGGAAACTGGTCAGTCATCAGTTTTAAAAGAAAAGTTTCCATTTAATTAACAGTAATTGTCACTTCCATTGCCAGGCATTTAGTTGCTTCCACAGAAGTGAAAAATCAGAATGGTAGCATAAGAGTACCTAACCTGTCAGCTCAGAAAGGTATCCCTTCACAGCTACTGGAGTCAACAGAGTCACAGTCACCTCATGATGAAGGCCTGGCTACTGTAAACATAACTGAGACACAGGACTTCAGAACCCGAGAGATAAAAGATAATGATGAGGTAAATAAAGATATAAGTCATCATATAATATATGGGATATGTATGGGAAATCTGCAGAAGGAAATTGCCTTTTGCAAAAGGACAAAGAAAAAGTGAAAAGGAGTGTCCAGCCATTCAGAACAAATCAAAAGAGACAACATGATCCTTTGAATCCGGAAGTATTTTCAGCTAACACAGTGCACCACAAGGACATCATGCTTCAGAAAACAGCTATTTATTTAATAGATCAAGAAGGAAATACAAAAGTTGGAGAAGACTTTAGTCAAGAGGTTGTTCTTTCTTCTAATGTACATGCTCTTCAAACTGAAAGGCAGAACAATGAATTTAAAACAGGTTGGAAAACAATGTCCAAGTCTTTTGCCCTGGCAAAGAAACAGGAAAAGCCTGCTATCTCAAGACCATTATGGAGTTCTTATGCCAGTGACCCTACCTATCCTGAAACTGTAAGACAGAAAGATAAGACAAAAATATCAAATGTGAAAAGTGCTATGTGTACCAAACAAATAAAGCTGAAGGCAAAGAAAATATCAGTTTCTCTACTTCTTGGACATGGGGACAGAAGCAATGAGAGAAAACTGAGACACAGTCTGCAGCACCAGAACAAATTGGAGCTGAGAAGAAATGTACAAAACCTAGTGATAGAAGCTAATTTTGATTTAGGGTGCTTTACATCCCCAGTTCAAAAGCTTACCAGAGTAAAACTGGAGAGAGGCAAGATGAAAGAGAAAGAAAACACTCTTCCCCAGACAGTTCTGGAGAAGCCATCTAGCCCAAAGCAAGCTGCATGGTCAGGATGCAATGACGTACCTAGAGAGCTAGAAGGAAATGTTAAAGGAGCACATGACCACTGCACTCTCAAGGCCATCACCAGCAATGTATGCAACAATTTCGGGTTAAGTCAAAACACACTGGTAAGCTAGAAGATTTACAAAGAAAGATGAACTCTGAGTTAACATCCCAGAAAGATGAAACTGATGACCTTGGGCTAGATACCTCAAGAACTAAAGGAGGAGCAAATGTCTACCATGACCCACAAGACAGTCTACAAGAGGAACTTCCTCTGAAGCAAGGGATGTGGACACCAGGAATGGTTCTCCAGCCTATGAAAAAAAAATCTCATTTCAGAATGACAAATGAACTCATAACAAAACAAGACATCAAACCATTAGGTCGACAGAAGATAAAGAAACTGCAAGTAATGGATAAGCCATTAGATTCAAAGGAATCATTGCTTATTCCTGGGCTTACGGTACAGCAACAAAGTCTTTTCACAGATTCTCTCCTGGGGTCTATTTCCTCTCCTGCAACACATCAGTCCCATACTGAAGATCCAAAAGAAGACATGAAAACATGTGAGAAAAACTTAAAGAATTCAACTCAACAGCTGAAAAAACTCTCAAATAAAGAATATATTTCAGAAATGGGTTACGTGCCAAGAAGTATGGAAAAACTACTCTTGCTTTTTAAAGAACAGGAAAAGAGAGGGAAAAAAAGTGGAGGGGGTAAAAAAATTGAAATAACAGAAGACATAAAAATGAGAGCACAATTTAGCAACACAATAAAGAAGAATGGTATGTTCAGGCAAAGATATGGGACAGAGCCAAAAAGTATGGCCACATTGTGGAGACAGCAAAAGTGTGTACAAAGGATGAGTCTAGACTACGTTTATACATAAAAGCTTATAAACAAAAAAACATCTTTCACACAAAGTGTCCTGTATCACAAAAGAATGAAAATGAAGGTGAGGAAGACAACTTCTGGAAAGATGCTTAACATTACTGCATATATAACCCATAGCTACAGAAAGGAGCTAAGACATAGCATTAAGACAGAGAAGGAGCTGCTCCAAGGGAAAACTGGAAATTTTACTTTGGAAGGGTTTTTGTGCTTCTGGCTATATTGCATCTAAAGTAAAGAAGCTTACGGAAGCAAACGAGAAGAAGGACACACCACAAAACCATATATTCCTCCACAGATAAGTATGAAGAAAATGAATAAAACTAAAATGTTATCTGTGCCGCCTCTTGATAATTCAATATCAAGCACTATCAGAAAATCAACACAACATACTATAAAGCAAAAGGCAAAAAAAAAAAAAAAACATCAAATTATTTTACTAGATATTATCTCACAAAATAAAGATCAGTTAATGACTGGCCAGCGGGTGGAGGATCTGAGATATATCAATGTCCATGGCCATTTGGAAAAAGAAGCATACTGTGCCATGTTTCCAGACACTGGAGAAACTGATTACAGTAGGATTGAGGCCCAAAGGCACAGAGCAGGTACAGAATTTGAATTCTCCACTGCACAAAGAATAAAGCAAGGAGTTGTTAAAGACTCCATCAAACATGTGCTTTCAGTTCCACTCAGAAGAGGAGGACCCATGAAGATGAATACTTCGAGTTCCAAAGGACATGGTATATACTTCATGGAGCTGGATACTTTCCAGAAAAAGGCATTCAAGATGCAAGAACTTCTTAAACAAGAAAGTACTTCCTCCAGGGTAAGTTTGGGACCTGCTGCTTGCCCAGTTAGGGAGTCCTTTGACTTGGAAAATATTAAGGTAGCTTAAAAAGTGGGAATGTATCATAGCATAAAAAATATTTCCCATCTGTCTGGAAGAGAATGATTAAGGAAAACTGACACAGAACTAGGTTCCAAAGCACAGGCATTTCTTTGCACAGATCTACATGACCGCCAGAAGACAGGTACAGCTCAGAAAGACTATACAAAGTCAGGTCACAGGGCTAGAATTGTTCTGAATTCTGTACTTTGCCACAAGAGGGCTTCTCTCCACTTCACACCAGGCTTGAGGACAGCAAGAAAAGACAGTGGTTACAATGATGTAGGTGCCAAAATGGATCTCAAGGGAGAAGAAGAGGCAAAGCCATCTGACGGTCAATTTAAATTAAATAAAAAGAAAGTGGACATTTCTGAAAACTTGAGGGCAAAACAAGTGGCCATTTTTGCTCAGAATAAAGAAAAAATTCTGGATTTTTTTTTTTTTATCTTGTGTATTACAACAACTTCAGGCTGAAAATACACAGAAACAAATCTCTGCCAAAGCCGCTCTAAATTCAAAAGTTATTAACACAGAGATAGAAAAAGCTTCAAGTGCAGTTAACATTCTAAGAAATCAATCTCCACATTCAGAAGGAGTTAACCTGCATGCTAAAGGAGGAACAGATTGCCAAGAGAGTGCATGGGAGGCTTTCCCAGTGTCTAACACTCACCCTTTGGTGGATACACATAGGATTACATCACTGCAGGTAAAGAAAGCTTTAAAAGCAGTAGATAATCACACTTTAAATACAGAAAATAGAGAATGGAAAAAAAGGATAAAAGAACAAAACCAGCACCACCTGCCAGTATCCCCCAAGAATTTGGAGGACCATTTATTAGGCTTCCAAAACTATTCTTATGTCCAGCCACAATTAGAGCTTGAGACAAATGAAGCATTGTCAGAGATAAAGGGAATAGACTTGTCATCTAAAGAGTATTGGGTATGAATGTAGACGAGGGTGGATTTTCCCCTCAGTTAGTCCAGAGCAAACAAAAGAACAAGATACTGTGTTGCCTTCAGAGTCAGGAAATAAAACTATAAAATGCCCACTAACATAAATTATCTCCAATGTAAAAATGAAACATAAAAAACTAGTAATGAACAATAGTACCGTGAGTCAGAGAGAAGGAAGTTACAAACAGATAGAAGCAGAGGTATAGACCTAGAAGATGACAAAAGAGAAGTGCAGAAGAGCTATACTGTCAATCTGAAAAATAAATCCAGGGAGTATATCAGCAGCACTATAAGCCATGTTCTTCCTCCAACAAAAGAGGAATCTCAGACCAAGACTCAGATAGTCACTCCCACAGCGAACAACTACCTAGCCCAGGAAAAGCTTAAAAAGAAACTAGAGTTATCTACTACAAAGCATAACTTTCAAGGACAAAAATTGCTTCAAACAAACATTCTTGATTCATTGTATGCCTATATTCCTATTTATCCTAAAAACCAGGAAAGTGGATTCATAGTAACAAACCTGAAACCCAAACAATCAACTATGAGAATCCCAGAGCACCCCATTACAAAGATACTTAGTATCATAAGATGTGGTAATTCAAGCAGTGAGAACAAACAAATTAGAACATGGCTTCAACAAACAAAAAACCATGGCTCCAAGTAGTAAAAATGTCTCCCCAGAAGTCATTATGAGAAGTATCTGTGTTTCCATGATAAGTCCACCTCACAATGAAGGAACAGTTAAATCAAAACCAAACCCAAGTAGGGAAAAGGGAATCTGTCATTCTAAATTCCAAGAGAAGTTACCAGATGCCAGAAAAACTAAGGACATCATAACAGGTGTAAAAGAACTGAATTTTCCAATCCCATTGCTGCAGGAATCTCAGCCCTTTGTGGTGAATGATCCAGAATTGCAGAAACTTCCTGATGTAAACCTTGAATGTGAAATAGAAAAGAACTTATGTATACAAACAAGAGAAGGGGTTGATTCAGGGAATGATGACTTAAAGGTTATACATGAACTTGACATGAATACCACTGAGAAAGAATAAATACGAAAAGACATTCTAATGCCCCCAGAGTACCTATGTGAAGATCTAAAGGACACTACAGAAACTCATTGGAGAAGAGCTGTGAGTTTCATCTCCAAGTCTACAGCCACTGTCTGTACACAGCCTCACTATTTGATAATATGGGAGAGTGTCCCTTTCTTTCCAAGACAGAGGAAGCTGTTTCAGTAACACTTCAAGATAAAGACAACGAAAGCACATCACTTGCAGAAAAATTGTTTCCCATTTATAAAGCACTTAAACGTATTTTTGAAGATCCTGTTGAAAATAAGATCCCAAACCAAGTTCTTTCTGAAATACTGGAGCAAGTAGGAACCTACAAGTCTGATGATGCAAAGGTATCTCCTTTGCTGCAGAGTCCAAACACATCATCAAAAATACATGCCACATTGCTACACACGCCTCTTTTAAAACAGCTAACTCCAGAATTAAAAAAATAAGCTCTCTACGCATTTAATTTCTAAAGCACTTGAGATAAAACTGAATCAGAAACCAGAGATAGTGAACATATCCTTACAGAACTATAACTCTCACCCCAAAGGGCTATTTCGGAAGATTCCAATTGCAGGCTTTATCTAAAAGATATAAAAATGGATTTTAGTTCTCCAAACGTAAAACATGCAAACTTTAAAAACAGTTACCAAGGAGATTTTCCTCTTCTCAGCTTGGTGAAGACATCAACAACTAATGTTTCAAGTAGCAGCAAGATGGTCATGACAGAACCAAGAGGCATCAAAAAGCAAGAAACCATAACTTCATTAGCAACTTTGAATAATCTCTGAGTCACATTCTTCACAAGTTGTCAGAGAAAAGGATGGCCTTCTTGTGCACCTTTGTACAAAAAGACTGGAGATACAAACAATGGGCCTTCCCAGAATTACAGAACAATCTTATTCAAGGGCCTATGCCCAGGAAAAATCAAAACCCGTATTTAAGTGTGTCCATTCTGCCCCACAAGGACCAAAACGATCAAACAGAGTTTTAGTACTCTTTGACGAAAAATCTTTTTCTGACATTGACTGTGATTTGCAATACAAATACCTCCACTCACTCCCTAAACCTCCTTTCACTGTGGTCTCTAAGCCAAATGCACTTACCAAACACACTTCCAAGTTAAGCACTGATTCCAGCTCAAAATGTATAAAAGTTGAAGTTAGTAAGGAAAGTACTCCTCTTTCCTTTGACAAAGAACTTGTTTCTTTCCCAAAGAAAAATACACAAGAAAGCTCATTATCCTCCAGAAAATTCCAGGAGCCTACTAATGTACATGCCTTTCACTCTGGTCTACAAGGTACAGAACAGAATGATAGAATTCTTTCAGATTTAAATGTACAGCTAACACCAGGAAATGATAAGCAAAGTTATGTATGGTTACAAGAAACCAATTCATACAAACATTCTGTTTCAGGAACTCAGCAAAATACTGCTGACTCAGCTGATTCACATTCATGAGTGGCCTGATGTCCCTCTAGACACTGAGACTTCAACTGAAGTGGAATGTCCAGCTCCTGAACAAACTGACAGCGAGGATTGTGTGTTTTTAGAGAGTAATTTCTATTTATCTCAGGATGTTGTGTTTGAGGAACCCAAAGACATATTGGAATATATCCACAAGGCCAATAGGAGGAAATGTAGGTCAAACTCCCAAATGCAGCTTTCTGACTCATGGTCTCACAGTTCATCCAATAGTATTGAAATTGAGTCTACATCATCTTCCAAAATGTTCAATGAAGAGAAGCATTGGACTATGACCAGGTGGAGCAGACCAAGCTACTCTTTAACTTCCTCAACAACAGACTCAAAACATAAATTGAATCTCAGAAAAAAACATGACAAGTCTCACATGTACCCACAACCCAAAGAAAGAAGGGAGGTTAAATCTTATTTATGGAGAAAGTCCAATGTCTACTGGGATTCAGATTGCAGTCATTCACATGGTGAGGAGAAACGATCATGGAAGAAGAGACTATATCATTATAAATCAAAAGAGCCAAATGCACAAGAGCTAAATGCTCATTGGCAGAATATCAAATTCTATTCAGAAAGAAGGGAAAACCAGCCTTTTTTTATGCCTGCGTACCAGCAGATTCAATGGATATTATCCCCCAAATCATTCGCTGGGTTATTCCCCAAAAAATCTTACAGAAGAGAAAGTTCAAAATTCCTCAAGTGGCAAAGATTTCAAATTCTTGGAATCTATGGAATTCATTCAAAAAGGTTTTGGGATCACTTGCAGCCTTTAGTAAAATCTGGTATGGTTGATATCAACTGCACATGGATTCTCCTGAATTGAAAAACTGCTGCTACTGTGATATTCTGTGAAAATAAAATAGTAGACCAGCCATGTTTTCTTGAGCAATGGTAGGTCCTTACTCGGCTCACGTGTTTCATGTCTTGGTGGATACATGCAGTTGTCCTTGGAGGCTGGGGCAGGGCATAGCTCTGTTTTATCCTGCCAGGTAAGAGCTCTTCTTCCTTCAGTTGATGCTGCTTCC
Organism: Acomys russatus; assembly: GCF_903995435.1. Taxonomy (NCBI): domain Eukaryota; kingdom Metazoa; phylum Chordata; class Mammalia; order Rodentia; family Muridae; genus Acomys; species Acomys russatus. Next base: position 148,790 of record NC_067158.1, on the reverse strand, counting down.
TCATAGTCCTAGGGAGAGAGGTTCACACACCAGAAGCCCTTTTCCCACCCACTCATGGCTGAAAGGTGAGTGGGAGGAATAGTCAATTGTGGGCAAGATACAGAATAGGCAGCTGAGAAGCTGTTTGAGATAGTATTAGGAGATCCACACTGTCAAACAGCACAAAACCCACATCAAGTATGTGAGGTCAGACCATTGAGTTTGACAGCCAGGCTGAATACCTTAATGATTTTTACAATTGAGATCTCTGAACACTCAAACACAAGACCATTAACCGCATTCCAGACCAACAGACTTTAGTGAAATCCTCCCCGTCCATATCTCATTCCACTTCTCTGACATTAGAATTTTGAAAAAATCCTAGCTACATCAAATTTTGGTCCATAAATATTTTTATTATGTATCTGCATAAGGGCTTTTAAGATGACAATATCACTGTCACATCTAAAAATACCATAAATGATTTCCTAAAATCCAACTAGATTACAGTATTGACACAAATAAGAGCTGTCATCTTGCCTTAAATTTCTGGTCATAAATGATAGAGGAGAAAGAACTGAGTGATTAGGTGCATTACAGTGGCTGTTCTTAGTTGTCACCTTGACTACATTTGGAACTAACTAAAACCCAAATGCTTAGGTACACCTAGGAGGCACTTTTTCTTAATTAAACATATAAAATGGAAAGATCCAATTTAAATGTAAGTTTTTCTGAGGTGGGAAGACACACCTTTAATCTGGGCTTCTCTCTATTGGCAGCCTATGTAAAGGATATGGAGGAAGAAAGCTTGCTTTGCCTGCTTGCTCATGCTGGCAAGTCCGTTTCTTCATTGGCACTAGAACCTACTTATCTGGGATTCCATAGTATACTGAAAAGCAGCTGAGAAATCCAGCCTCATGGCCCAAACAACTGCTGGATTCTTGGTAGACAGGCATTGATGGACTAGTGTGGCCACAAGCCTGTTAGCCATTCTAATAAATCCCTTTTCTAAATAAAGATAGGTAATAGATAGATTTATTCTATCTGTTTATTTAGAGAAGCCTGACTAGTACATTCATGCATGATGCAGAACTATGTAAAGAAAACTACAAAAATTAAAAGCAAAATTAGATACAAAATACAAAAAATTACAGGCTTCTCACTACATCAACAGCAGTTTTGAACCTCACAGTAATCAGTCCGCTACTTTTAAAGGTGGAAACATAACTTTCTGAAGTCACTGAATAGCAGAAAAATTAAAAACTAAGACAAGGAAGTGTCTGCAAAGAGAAAGATGCTCTTGTGAGGCATGTGGGCGAAATACTCTTGGCTAGCTTGTTAAACTGGAGTTTTGAGGTAATTACTTGATGATTTGGAGCTTGAACTGATGCAAATGCCACACCACTCTCACTCACTTCAGTCTAGTTTCTTAGACACTCTCTTCACCAGACCACACCACAGTCACAATCCTGTTTGACATCTTTTTGCATAGAGACTCTAGGGTCACACTGCCTCTGGTATTCACTGTTCATTCACAGGCCCAATTGGTTGGATGTAAGCAAGTTCAGCAGCACTGGTTTTACAAGGCTGGCATGCCTGGTCACCACCTTCAGTACCTGATATAGCAGGATGTGGGCAGATCTTGAGAATAGCAGTAAGCTTGGGATAGTAAATGCAGATGACAAAACCACAGAACCTTGTTAGAAAGATTAAATACGTCATTTACTGTGTGGATTTAATATATACTAAGCACTGGGAATCATTGAAGGAAGCCATTGTGGAATAGGCACCTCCTGGTATAGTGTGACTTGCCATTGCATGTCCACTCAAACTCCTGGCTCTGTTCTGTCACTGACTGTCTCAATGAGGTTTTATTGCTGCAACAAAACACCAAAACCAAAAAGCAAGTTGTGGAAGAAAGGGTTTATTTGGCTTATACTTCTAGATCACCATGGGCTGGGCCCTTCCAAATTGAACACTAATTGAGAAAATGCCTTAGAGCTGGATCTCATGGAGGCTTTTTCCCAACTGAGTCTTCTTCCTCTCTGATCACTCTAATGTGTGTCAAATTGACACAAAACTAGACAGCACACTGATCAATGTCATCTTTATCTGTGATTCTCTTGCCTGAGTCCCCTCTTAACTCTGCACTGAACCCAGGCTTGATGCATGAAGCCAAGTGGTCTACCACTCAGCTACAAGTCTTTTTACTTTGAGACAGGGCCCCTTCCATTGCCAAGCCTGGCCTTGGATTTGTGATTCTTTTGCCTCAGTCTCCCAGGCAGGTGGAATAGCAATGCGGGTACTGTGATTTTGAAGACAATGAATGGATAAACACTTCTAGTGCTGGGCCTTTCTCTGTTTTATCTCACTACCCTCCAAATGGCACTGTCTGCTTGTACATTCAGCAAACACCAAGTAGTGCCCTGGATCCCACAGTTCTAGCAGGTTGTGGCTTTTGTGCCTATCAGTGGTTCCTTACAATTCTCTTGCTGCAAATAAGTCTCCCTGTATGTGAGTGAGGGGATTAAGGAGATGCCAGGCACTGAAAATGGGAAGCCTGATTACTCTACAAGAGGACAGTGCTTTCCACTGTGTTCCAGCACAGCTTCAGAGTCTGATCCAAGCTGGGTTCCGTTAAGCCACAATCCACAAGTGTCCCCCAGTGGCAGCCAATGTTGGACAGGTTTTCTTTACTGAAATTATCTTTCAAAAGCTGTTTGAAACAATTAAAACTCCAGAACTTAATGATGAGCTTTACAGTACTGGCTCATGACAAGGAACAGTTTGCTTCTAGGTGCACCTGTTCTGGTTGCATTTCTTCTTAAGCCCAGGGACTGTATATCACTCTGCAAAGCCAGCCCCTCTGGCAGCTGTCTTACCTTGAGGAACCAACCTGACAAGCAGAGGTTCTTTTTAACTCAGCAGATGATAAGGTGATAGGCAGTTCCTTCCGGAATCTTGCAAGGCTGGGTTTGAAGTGTCTTTTCCACAGGCTCTGACTATGGACCAGTGTCTCCACACAGCAGAGCAGCCCCTATGCCCAGGGACTCCACAGGAGGATGGTTTTTCAGGGCCTTCAGTAGGTAAGCCCTTATAGTACTTTCCAGCCATAGAATTTGTGTTTCTTTTAAACCCTAGATTTTAGTTTATTTTTACTATAATAGAGAATAGCAGAAAAATGTCTTTATATAGCCAACTACCTTATAGTTTTCATTATCATACAATATTTTGCCATGTATGCAGGTCTGAGAGTGCTAAAGTTTAGAATTACATCTGGGCATGGATCAGTTCTGAGAGCCATTTAAAGTGAGAAGAATGTTTCACTTCTGCTAAAGAGGCTGTTAACTTGTTTTTCCATATTGTTTTCCTAAAACATAACTGTTTTTAAAATTATGTTTACTGTAGCTATAATAAATGAAAATATTTAAAGCTTAATACAGATATTTTTCCTTTTATAGACCTTCAGAGGGTCTTGCATGAAATGATTTATATGCTCATGTGTAAAATTTTGTTACATTTTATGTACATTTTATGTAATGTATTATTGTGCATGAGTGCACGTGCATGTCCTGGCACACCTATGGAAGGCAGGAGAAAACTTGCTGGAGTTGGTTCTCTTCTTCTACTATGTGGGTTCAGGAATCAGTAAGGCAGGCCCTCAGGCTTGGAAGCATGTACCTTTAACTACTGGGCTATCTCATGTACCCTTATGTAAATTTTTGTTTTTAGTACATTTTTATTATGTGTGCAAATATGTGCATGCCACAGTATGTGTGCAGAAGTGAGAGAAAAATTTGTGGCATTCAAATTTGAAAGTAATGTTGATTGACTGAAGCAATGCACAGTGGTGCACATCAATATTCCCAGTACATGAGAGGCTGAGACAGGGGAATCAAGAGTTCAAGACCAATATGTGTCTTAAAATAGTAAATAAATAACAGTAAGCAATAATATTGATAGGGATAGAATAAGTGTCAACTCTAAACTTGTTTACTTATCTATGAAGTGATGAGCTATTGAACATCAGCCCACCAACTTAACTGTAGTATGGAGAGAAAACTAAGTTGCCACAATGATGGTCCTTAAGAGAAAGAAATGGAGGTGTGCACTGGATGTGGCAGGGATAGAGGAAAGCTGACAGGAAGCCATGATGGACTGGGTGCTGGAGACAGCCTGTAGCCTGTTCTGGCTATGAATTTCATGAACTTTGGGTGGGGTTGTTATTTGTGGCTAAGTAACATTTGATGTTATGCAAACAATTAGCTAGATTATATTAAAGACAAAAGTTAACTACAGCTACTCAAATCTCAGGCTGAAGAGATGGTTCAGTGGTTAAGAGCATTGGTTACTCTCCCAGAGGACCCAGGTTTGGTTCCCAGCACCCACAGGTGGCTTACAATCTGATTCCTTCTTATGGCCTCTGCAGAAACTGCACCATATAGTGCACCCACATAGTACACAGACATACCTGCATACATGTAGGTAATATATCCATACACATGAAATAATCAATTTTTAAAACTACTCAAATCTTACCTTTAGTCATCTAACATATCTCACTTTGACAGATTGCTTCCATCTCCTGTTGTTAGAACAAACATAGAGAGCTTTGGGTGACTGTTCAGATAGCAAACTATCTCTGTCATTATTTCATTTTGGAAGCTGCTAACCTGCACTTCCTGTCTACTCAGGTAATTAATTATTTTCCTTCTCAAGTCTCTGATAGGTTTGAAGACCAATTGGTTTAGTCTTACAATTAAGTTTAGTTGGGGTTAAGATGTTTTTAGTTCTAGATAGATGTTTTAAGTTGGTAAAGATGAGATATGATAGATATGGATTTACACTCACCAAGATAGCAAAGATGTTTTCTTCAAGGTTGGCAAATACAAATAGCCAAAACACTATGAATGTAACATTTATATAATTCTTATTTCATCATTCTTCTTGCTGTAGGTAATTCATTTTATATATGTATAGTAATATAAATGTATATGTAAAAAATAAAAATAATAAAAAATAATTTTAAAAAATTACAAACCAAAAACTACACTAAATTGATTATGCACAACTTGGAATTTTGTTATTATATCCACTCCTCATACTCCCACTGCACGCCTGTGGAAAAATGGGCCACTTAAATGGATTCCTTCAAAAATTGTTGCCTCATATCCCTCCATAGTCGTCTCTCTGAGCCTTACAGGTATTCCATAAGGCCCACAAGGACAAACTATTGTGGAAAGAGCTCATCAAACTTTAGAGGAATGCATTACTAAACTACAAGAAGAATTTAAATATAGTTTTCCACATCATATTCTCCAACATGCTCTTTTTGTGATTAGTCATTGTCAATGGAAAGGCCCCACAGTAAGTCTTCTCACAGGATGCAGAGTAAATGCATTAGAAGAAGCAGTTTTGTTTATAGGCAATCAGATTCAAAATATTAAGGTTAGACTAACTGTTTCTTGTCACTCACAGTTTATTTTTAATTTTATTCATTTTAATTTTAATTTTTATTAATTTATTCTTGTTACATCTCAATGGTTATCCCATCCCTTATGTACTCCCATTCTTCCCTCCCTCCCCTTTTCCCCTTATTCCCCTCCCCTATGACTGTCCCTGGGGGGATTACCTCCCCCTGTATATGCTCATAGGGTATCAAGTCTCTTCTCGGCAACCTGCTGTCCTTCCTCTGAGTGCCACCAGGTCGCCCACTCCAGGGGACATGGTCAAATGTGAGGCAACAGAGTACGTGAGAAAGTCATATCCCACTCTCCACTCAACTGTGGAGAATGTTCTAACCATTGGCTAGATCTGGGTAGGGGTTTAAAGTTTACCGCCTGTATTGTCCTTGGCTGGTGCCTTAGTTTGAGCGGGACCCCTGGGCCCAAATCTGCCTATCATAATGTTCTACTTGTAGGTTTCTAGGACCCTCTGGATCCTTCTACTTTGCCATTCTCCCATGCTTCTCTCATCTAGAGTCCCAATAGGATGTCCTCCTCTCTGTCCCAGTTTCCTGGTAAGTGAAGGCTTTCGTGGGACATGCCCCTTGGGCTACTATGCAGATATAAGTGAGTATATACCATTTGAGTCTTTCTGCTTCTGGGTTAACTCACTCATTATGATCATTTCTAGCTCAATCCATTTATCCACAAATTTCGGGAATTCCTTGTTTTTAATAGCTGAGTAGTATTCCATAGTGTATATGTACCACAGTTTCTTTATCCGTTCTTCTACTGATGGACACTTAGGCTGTTTCCATGATCTGGCTATTATGAGTAAGGCTGCTATGAACATGGTTGAGCAAATTTTCTTGTTGTGTGCTGGAACATCTTCTGGGTATATTCCAAGGAGTGGAATAGCTGGGCCTTGAGGAAGCCCTATTCCCAGTTTTCTGAGATAGCACCAGATAGATTTCCAAAGTGGCTGTACCAGTTTGCATTCCCACCAGCAATGAAGGAGTGTTCCTCTCTCCCCACATCCTCGCCAGCATGTGGTGTCGCTTGAGTTTTTGATCTTAGCCATTCTGATGGGTGTAAGATGGAATCTCAGAGTTGTTTTGATTTGCATTTCCCTGATGACTAAGGAGGTTGAGCATTTCTTTAAGTGTTTCTCAGCCATTTGATATTCCTCTGTTGAGACTTCTCTGTTTAGTTCCAAGCCCCATTTCTCAATTGGGTTATTTGGTTTGGTGGTGTTTAGCTTCTTGAGTTCTTTATATATTTTGGATATTAGACCTTTGTCAGATGTAGGGTTGGTGAAGATCTTTTCCCAGTCTGTAGGCTGTCGCTTGGTTCTCTTGACAGTGTCTCCAGCCTTACAGAAGCTTCTCAGCCTCGTGAGGTCCCATTTATTAGTCGTTGACATTAAGGCCTGGGCTGTTGGTGTTCTGTTCAGGAAGTTGCCTCCTGTGCCAATATGTTCCAGGCTCTTCCCCACTTTTTCTTCTAAGTGACTTAGTGTCTCTGGTTTTATGTTGAAGTCTTTAATCCACTTGGATTTGAGTTTTGTGCAAGGTGGCAAATATGGGTCCAATTGCATTTTTTTTACACATAGACCTCCAGTTAGACCAGCACCATTTGTTGAAGATGCTATCCTTTTTCCATTGAACGGATTTGGCTTTTTTTGTCAAAATCAAGTGACCATATGTGTGTGGATTCATATCTGGGTCTTCGATTCGATTCTACTGATCAACCAGCCTGTTGCTGTTCCAGTACCAAGCCGTTTTAATTACTATTGCTTTATAGTACAGTTTGAGATCAGGTATGGAGATTCCTCCAGAGCACCTTTTATTGTACAAGATTGTTTTAGCTATTCTGGGTTTTTTGTTTTTCCATATGAAGTTCAGAATTGAACTTTCAATGTCTTTAAAAAATTGTGTAGGTATTTTGATAGGGATTGCATTGAATCTGTAGATTGCTTTTGTTAGGAAGGCCATTTTTACTATGTTAATTCTCCCGATCCATGAGCAAGGAAGATCATTCCATCCTCTCAGGTCATCTTCAATCTCTTTCTTCAGAGTTTTGAAATTTTTTTCAAACAAGTCCTTCACTTGCTTAGTTAGAGTGACTCCTAGATATTTTATATTGCTTGTGGCTAATGTGAAGGGTGTGGCTTTCCTAATTTCTTCCTCTGCAAGCTTGTCATTTGTGTATAGGAAGGCTACAGACTTTTTTGAGTTAATTTTGTATCCAGCTAATTTGCTGAAGGTGTTTATCAGCTGTAGGAGTTCTCTGGTGGAATTTTGGGGGTCACTTATATACACTATCATATCATCTGCAAACAGGGATAATTTGACTTTCTCCTTTCCCATTTGGATATCCTTGATCTCCTTTTGTTGTCTTATTGCTCTGGCTACAACTTCGAGTACTATATGGAAGAGATATGGAGAGAGTGGGCAGCCTTGCCTTGTTCCCGATTTTAGAGGAATTTCCTTGAGTATCTCACCATTTACTTTGATTTTGGCTATTGGCTTGCTGCATATAGCCTTTATTATGTTGAGGAAAGTGCCTTGTATCCCCGATCTCTCTAAAACTTTAAACATGAATGGGTGTTGAATTTTATCAAATGCTTTCTCTGCATCTAAAGAGATGATCATGTGGTTTTTTTTATTTTCAGTTTGTTTATATGGTGGATTACATTGATGGATTTCCGTATATTAAACCATCCCTGCACGCCTGGTATAAAGCCTACTTGGTCATGATGAATGATATCTTTGATGTGTTCTTGTATTCGTTTTGCAAGTATTTTATTGAGTATTTTTGCATCGATGTTCATAAGAGAAATTGGTCTGAAATTCTCTTTCTTTGTTGAGTCTTTGTGAGGTTTAGGTATCAATGAGACTATGGCCTCATAGAATGAATTTGGTAATATCCCATCCATTTCTATCTTTTGGAGTAGCTTGAAGAGTATCGGTATTAGCTCACCCTTGAAGGTCTGGTAGAATTCTGCACTGAAACCATCTGGCCCTGGGCTGTTTTTGGTTGGGAGACTATCCATGATTGCTTCTATTTCTGTAGGGGAAATGGGACTATTTAGCTTGTTTATCTGTTCTCTACTCAACTTTGGCAAATGAAATTGATCAAGAAAATCGTCCATTTCCCTTAGATTTTCAAATTTTGTGGCATATATGCCTTCAAAGTAGTATCTTATGATTCTTTGTATTTCTTCAGTGTCTGCTGTTATGTCTCCCGTTTCAGTTCTGATTTTGTTGATTTCAATACTGTCTCTCTGCCCTTTAGTTAGTTTGGCTAATGGTCTGTCTATCTTGCTGATTTTCTCAAAGAACCAGCTCTTGGTTTTGTTGATTCTTTGGACTGTGTTCTTAGTTTCTAATTTGTTAATTTCAGCCCTGAGTTTGATTATTTCCAGACGTCTACTCCTCTTGGGTGTTTCTGCTTCTTTTTTTTCTAGGGCTTCCAGTTGTGTCGTTAAGATGCTTATGTGCGATGTTTCCAATTTCTTTTTAAAGGCACTTAGTGCTATGAATTTTCCTCTTAGCACTGCTTTCAATGTATCCCACAAATTTCGGTATGTTGTTCCTTCATTTTCATTGAATTTCAGAAACTCCTTGATTTCTTTCTTTATTTCTTCCCTGACCCAGGTGTCATTTAGCAGAGAGTTGCTTAGTTTCCACGTGCGTGTAGGCTTTTTGTTATTTCTGTTGTTGTTGAATGCAGCCTAAGAGCATGGTGATCTGATAGGATACAAGGTATTATTTCAATCCTCTTGTATCTGTTGAGGCTTGCTTTGTGACCTACGATGTGATCAATTTTGGAGAAGGGTCCATGGGGTGCAGAGAAGAAGGTATATTCTTTCTTGTTTGGGTGAAAGGTTCTATAGATATCTGTTAGATCCATTTGACCCATGGCATTGGTTAATGATGTTATTTCTCGGTTTAGTTTCTGTTTCAATGACTTATCCTCCAGTGAGAGTGGGGTGTTGAAGTCCCCCACTATTATTGTGTGGGGATCGATGTGTGGTTTAAGCTTTTTTAGCAGATCTTTTACCAATGTGGGTGCCCTTGTATTGGGAGCATAGATGTTCAGAATTGTGATGTCATCTTGGTTGACTTTACCTTTGATGAGTATGAAGTGTCCTTCCTCACATGCCTTTTGATTTATTTTGGTTGAAAGTCTATTTTGTTCGATACTAAAATGGCTACGCCTGCTTGCTTCTTGTGACCATTTGCTTGGAATATTTTTTTCCAACCTTTTACCCTGAGGTAATGCCTATCATTATGGGTGAGATGTGTTTCTTGAATGCAGAAGAATGTTGGATCTTGTTTATGCACCCATTCAGTTGTCTGTGTCTTTTTATTGGAGAATTGAGACCATTGATGTTGAGCGATATTAATGACCAGTGACTGTTAAGAGTCTTAATTTTGATGTTGTTTCCAGTCGAGCGTTTGTGTAGTTGTGTTTTTGCCATGGGATAGTTATCTATTTCCTGAGTAGTTTTGGTTGTAGCTTGACCCTTTGGGATGGAGTTTTCCTTCTAGTACCTTCTGTAAAGCTGGATTTGTGGATAGGTACTGTTTGAATTTGTTTTTGTCATGGAATATTTTGTTTTTTCCATCAATGGTTATTGATAGTTTTGCTGGGTAAAGTAGTCTGGCCTGGCATCTGTGGTCTCTTATGGTTTGCAGCATCTCTGTCCAAGCCCTTCTGGCTTTTATGGTCTCTGCTGAGAAGTCTGGTGTTATTCTGATAGGTTTGCCATTAAATGTTATTTGGCCCTTTTCCCTTGCAGCTTTTAATATTTTTTCTTCGTTCTGTATGTTTTGTGTTTTGATTATTATGTGACGGGCAGTTTTTTTTTTCTGGTCAATTCTATTTGGTGTTCTGTAGGCCTCTTGTATGTTTACAGGCATCTCTTTCGTTAGATTGGGGAAATTTTCTTCTATGATTTTGTGGAGAATAGTTTCTGGGCCTTGGAGACTGATATCTTCTCTTTCTTCAATGCCTATTATCCTCAGATTTCTTCTTCTCACGGTGTCCTTAATTTCTTGGATGTTTTACGTCAGGAATTTTACAAATTTCTCATTTTCCTTAGTGTTTGCTTCAAGATCTGTGATTGTATCTTCTAGACCTGAGATTCATTCTTCCATCTCTTGGATTCTGTTAGAAAAGCTCACCTCTGTGTTGCTCGCCTTCTTCTCTGAGGTCTCACGTTCTCGTTTTTCTTCTGTCTGTGTGTTTATCATTGACTCCATTTTCGTCTTCAGATCTTGAACTGATTTTTTGATTTCTTTCATCTGGTTGTTTGCATTTTCCTGAAATTTTTCCAGTTCCACTCTATGTGCTTCTTTTATGTCTCTCACCTGTTTGGCTGCGTCCTCCTGCATTTGATTACGAATTTTATTTGTTTCCTCATTACTAAGGATTTGAGGTCATTTTCTTGTATTTCCGTTGTATTTGAGTTCTCTGGGTTGTTTTCTTTGGGATAGCTGGAAACTGGAGACGCCGTGTTGTTTTGGGGTTTTTGCGTATGCTTTTACGCTGTCCTTTAGACATCTTGGTGTCTTTGTTTTTGTTGGGTAGCTTCCAGAGTTGGATGGAGGGAGTCTGAGGATAGATTCACTTGTTTTCTCACGATTTCCGTAGGCTGGAAGCTCTGATACTTCACTGGTGTGGATGGCAGGAGGTTAGCCCTGTCGTTTTGGTCTCTCACAGCCAGTGGTCCTCAGCTCCCCTGTGCTGTGGGTCCTGCAATCGTTCTGGGTCTCTGAATGAGCATTGGGTCAGGCCAAGGTATCCGCAGCCTTCTGGGTTCCCTGCCAAGTCCAGCCAGGGACACTGGGCCCGAACCACGCACCGAGCTCAGCTAGATTCTCAGGGCCTGAACTGTCTGCCAAGCTCAGCTAGGGATTCTGGGCACAAAATGCACACAGGGTCCAGCCAGAATTTTGGGGGGCTGGGACTGCACACCAAGCTCAGCTAGTGGCTTTTGGCCCAATGTGTGTGCTGTGGTCAGTTATTGACTCAGGGCCTGAACTGTCCACCAAGCTCAGCCAGGAATTCTAAATTCAAACTGCACACTGTGTCCAACCAGAGTCTTAGAGCCGGGACTGTTACAAATGCTCTGCTAGAGTGTCTGGGCCTAATCTGTCTGCCAAGCACAGTTACGGACTCAGGCCCCAAACTGCATGTCGAGTTCCACCGATTCTCCGGAGCAGAATTGTGCACCGAGCTCAGCCAGGGATTCTGGACTCACACTGCATGCTGAATTCAGCCTGGGACTCCGGGCCTATACTGCGTGGATAGTCCAGCCAGAGTCTTGGAGCCGCGAAGCCTGTGCGCACAGCTCAACTAGAGTCTCTGGGCCCAATCTGCCCAGCAAGTCCAGCTAGGGCCTCTGGGCTGAATCTGCATGCTGACCTCAGCCTATGTTAGTGCCCCAGAACTGTCCGCTGAGCTGTGCTAGTGTCTTGGGCAGAACTGCTCGTTGATGTGAGCCAGGGCCTCTGGTAGAGTTGAGTGCTCCGCCCAGCCTGTGTCACAGGTGGAGAACTGCGGCTGCGCTGAGCTGGTGCCTAGGATGGAATTGAGCGCTTTGCTTAGCCTGCATCACAGCAGGAGAACTGAGGCTGTGCTGAGCTAGTGTCTAGGGCAGAATTGCTTGCTGCGCTGAGACAGCGTCTCCATGGCACTACGCACTGAGGTGAACCTGGGACTCTGGGGCTAAACTGTGCGCCGAGTCCAGTTTGGGTCACAAGGCACCACACTACCCAAATCTCATCCAGAGTCCCCTCTCCAGCAGCAACTCCCACCGACCACCACACTAATCGTCTCCACCGGAAGGCTCAGAGCTGCAAACCTCAGCCACTGCCGCTGCTGCCGCTGGTGCCGCTGGTTCCGCCGCTGGTACTGCTGCCTCTGCTGCTGCTGCTCTGATCTGAGAAAATCCATGCTCCTCCCATGTGCAGGGGCATGCAGGTCCTCTGCACCCTGGTCCCTCCGAACCGTGGAGCACTCCCGCTGCCGTGGTGTGGGGACCTTGTTGTTCTTGGCTCAGAATTATGTGCAATTCCTTGAATGGTTCACTGGAGCCTCCAAACACGGTCCACACTGCTCGCCGCCATCTTGGATCCTCCAGATTTGGTCTTATTTGCAGTTTCTGTTTCATATTTGCTTTTTGAATCTGATTGATTAGACTACCCCTGCCCCAAATGTGTGATGTCACAATTTGGTCCTAATTTATGTACAGAAGTGCAACACCATCTGTCTACAGTGCCACACATATGAGGTGAACTTTATGTGCAGAACATGTCTTCCTTCTGGCCTGTACCCTCTTCACATGGAAGATTAATGAGGGAAATCTTTATATTCTGTGTAAAAACAAAATCAAATTTATATACTAAGATCATTTGTCTAAAAATTTAAGTTGTTTTCAAATAAAAGTTGAAATGAAAAAAAAAAGATGTGGGGGCTGGAGAGATGGCTCAGTTGTTAAGAACACTGCCTGCTCTTCCAAAGGACCCAGGTTCAATTCCCAGCACCCACATGGCAGCTCACTACTGTCTGTAATTCCGAGATCTGACATGCCTACACGAAGGCACATTAGAAATTAAATAAAGCATTTTTTTTAAAAAGATCAAAGTCATGTGTTTCATTGGTCAGGAAGCTAGACAACCTTCATGTGGAGAGTTGATGCCATCCCTTATTCTCTGCTGACTTGGGTCAAAGGTTAAGACTAATAGCTCTCACCTCAGCTGTCCCCTGTTCTCTGCTGACATGGGCCTAAGGTTAAGGTTAACAGCTCTCGCCTCAGTTTCCTTGCTCTCTGTTGACATGGGCCTAAGGTTAAGGCTAACAGCTCTCACCTCAGCTTTCCCCTCTTCTCTGCTGACATGGGCCTAAGGTTAAGACTAACAGCTCTCACCTCAGCTTTCCCTGGAGCAAGCGCGTCCTCATGGCCCTGGACCACTGACCTGATCTCAGAGTCTGGCTGTCCTACCTCACAGAGAAAAGCCACATGAGGACAGAGGCCTGGGTTAGCAGCATTTTATTTTCCTTTCTTCTTCAAAACTGTAGGAAGGGAGACAGATAGAAGAGGAAGATATTGAAAGGAAGGAAAAACTAAGGTTCTCAAAGTCCTGAGGTTATTGATGAGGCTTAGAAAGCTGCCATCATCTAACACGAGAGGCATAAGGATCAAATATGGAAAAGGAGAAAAATACAATATAAAGAAACATTTCAAAATAGATGAAGCATATTTATCATGATGAGGAAAAACAAAACAAACAACAAAAGAACCAACAGAAGATAAAACAATGCAGGCAGACTGTAGAAAATTGGGCAGAAAGAAAGCTGTGGGAATGTTCATGGAACAGTCTAGAAGCTTTGTTTGTCCTCATTTTTATGTATGGGCTAGTCACATTATCCCAAATTCCATGTGCTTCCAGATGTCACTGCTATTGTTATGGATGGAAGATGTCATTTTGCACAAGATGATTTGTTCAGAGCCAGTCCAGGATCATTCAAGGCTAAAAGAGTCTACTGGCTATGAAAAAATACTGATGCCCCGTTCCAAAGCTAACTTCCTCCTTTCAGCTCCTGCAGATGTTTAGCAGGTTAGATAACTTCCTTCTTTCAGCCTCTGCATAACTTCCTCCTTTCAACCCCTGCAGATGTTATTTAGCAGGTTAGCTCGGGACTTTCCGAGAGATAGTTAGCTAAGATAAAAATTGCTCCGAGAAAAACCACAGGATGTTCCCCTGATGGTATCATCTGGAGACATTCTCGCCCCCCCCCCCAACTGCTTAGTTCCTGCCTACACCCCATATAACCTTTTGCTTTTGATTCAATAAACGGACCTTGATAGGAACGCTACTTGGTCTTGCCTCTCTCTTTCCCTTCTCATCCCTCAGGTATGGCTCCCCTCGCGACCCCATAATTACTGGTCCTGCTGGATGGGACAAGTGGCGCCCCAACGTGGCCATGAGGTACGGGCCCTCTACCGCGACAGAGACCCTTCGTGGGCAATAGTTCGAAAACCGCCACGGTCAAGTTTCTCGCTGAGGTCAAACTGAAAGTACTTCTGATTGTCTCTGGTGCGGGCCTGCTGCTCACAGGACCTCTCCGCACTTAGGTAAGTGTTCATCTCTGTCAATACGATGGGTAAAAGTCTCTCGAAGGAGGCACAATTTATTTGCCACCTTAAAACTTGTCTCAGGGAAAGAGGAGTTAGAGTTAAGAAAAAAGACCTTGTACGTTTTTTCTTATTTGTTTCCCAAGTCTGTTCCTGGTTTGTCACTGATGGTCCTAATATTAATCCTGACTGTTGGGACCGTGTTCATCGAGAGTTAGATGGCCCCTACCCACAGAGACAATTAGCTTACTGCTGGGTCGCAGTAATGCTCTCATGAGAGGCCTCAAGGTCATACCAGGAGTCATTGATCCTGATACCATGGGAGAAGTAAAAATAATAATGGAAACCACTAAGGGTATCCTTGTTATACCTCAGGGTGCCTGAGTGGCTCAACTTGTTCTGTTGCCTCAATTTAAAACTTCCAACCCCTTCTTAAAAGGCACAAGAGAAAAAAAAAGGCACAAGAGAAAAAAAAAGGCACAAGAGAAGGACAAAGGTTTGGTTCCACTGGACCTGCAGCTTTTTGGGTGGCTGCCATGAATAGTCGCCCCATGATGACACTCACAATCAACAGCAAAGAGTTTAAAGGACTTTTGAATACTGGAGCTGATGCCTTTGTAATTTCACATAATTTTTGGCCTAAGGCTTAGCCACTGCAACAAAGTGATACTCATCTGCAGGGTATTGGGACGGCTACTGGTCCCCTTCAGAGCCTACAGCTCTTAACTTGGAAAGATCCTGAAGGGCATACAGGGGTTTTTCAGCCCTATGTTTTACATTATATTCTGGTTAATTTATGGGGAAGAGATATTCTGGAGGGAATGGGAGCTGTCTTAACTACACCCGCAGTACAAAAGATGTTACAACAACAGGGATACTGCCCTGGCCAAGGCCTGAAAAAGTGTCTTCAGGGTAATGCTCAACCCATAACTGATTTAGCACAAGAGACTCGTCATCCCTATGATAGAACGGGGTTAGAAAATTTTCCACAGGGGCCATTGTAACTCAGCTTCCTATTCCTCCTATTCCTATCACATGAAGAAATGATGACCCTGTTTGGTTGGAACAATGGCCCCTTTCTAAAGAAAAGGTGGAGGCTGCTAATGCTTTAGTTCAAGAACAATTAGCTGCTGGCCATATTATACCTTCTACATCACCTTGGACTACTCCTATTTTTGTTATTTAAAAAAATCTCGTAAGTGGAGGCTGTTGCAAGACCTCCCTGCAGTCAATCTCTCCATGATAGTAATGGGGGCTACTCCTTTGGAATGGCATATGATAGTGACTGACCTCAAGGTTTGTTTTTTTTACCATCCCTTTGCATCCTAAGGATTCTCATAGGTTTACTTTTAGTGTCCCATCCATAAACTTTAAGAAGCCTTATAAGAGGTACCAATGGGTAGTCTTACCTCAGGATATGGCCAAAAGTCCCACCATGTGTCAAATGTATGTTTTTGCTCTTATCGAACCAGTTAGAAAGCTGTATCCAAAATATATCTTATTCATTACATAGATGATATCTCGATAGTGGCCCAACAGGAATCAGAAGCCTTGGATGCCTTAGCAGCCTTACAAGGAGTATTAAAGCAAGCCAAGTTAGAAATACCCCCAGAGAAAATTCAACAACAACACCCTTATCAATATTTAGACCATCAACTTCTTCAAAATGGCATCAAGCCACAAAATATTGCCTTGCGTTTAGATTCTTTGAGAACCTTAAATGATTTTCAAAATCTTTGAGGAGACATTGATTGGATCTGACCTAGCCTAGGAATCTCCTTTGCTCAATTGAATCCTCTTTTTGATATCCTGCAGGGTAATCCAGATCCCTCCTCTGCCTGGATATTAATACCTGAGGGACATACATGTATCCAGATAGTGCAAGAGGCATTGACCAAAACACATGTTAATTATGTAGATTACAACCAATCAATACAGTCACTAATCTTTTGTACAACCCATGCCCTCACAGGGATGTTTTGGCAAACTGGGCCCATCTTATGGGTTCAATCACAAGCGTTTCCTGCAAAAATGGTTATGTCATATCCACAGGCTATGGTGTCGCTTCTTTTCAAAGCTTGTAAAATAAGTATGAAAAACTTCAGTAAGAACCCAGATCATGCAAGATGGTGCGAGCAGTGTGGACCGTGTTGGGAGGCTACAGTGAACAATTCAGGAAATTGCACAGATTTCTGAGCCAAGAACACCGAGGACCCCACACCATGGGAGTGGGAGTGCTCCACAGTTGGGAGGGACCAGGGTGTGGAGGACCTGCGTGCCCCTGCACAAGGGAGGAGCATGGATTTTCTCTGATAGGAGCAGCAGTGGCAGAGGCAGCAGCAGCAGCAGCGGCACCAGCTGCACCAGCGGCAGCAGCGGCAGTGGCTAAGGTTTGCAGCTCAGAGCCTTCCAGTGGAGACGATTGGTGTGATGGCCGGTGGGAGCTGCTGCAGGAGAGGGGACTCTGGGCAGGATTTGGGTCACATGGTGCCTTGGGACCCAAACTGGATTTGGCGGACAGTTCGGCCCCAGACTCCCGGGTTCAGCTCAGTGCGCTGTGCCGTGGAGATGCTGGCTCAGCTCAACAAGCAATTCTGCTCAAGGCACTAGCTCAGCACAGCCACAGCTCACTGCTATGATGCAGACTGGGTGGAGCATTCAATTCCACTCTAGGCACCAGCTCAGCCCAGCCTCAGTTCTCCTGCTGTGATGCAGGCTAAGCAAAGCGCTCAATTCCATCCTAGGCACCAGCTCAGCGCAGCCGCAGTTCTCCACCTGTGACACAGGCTGGGCGGAGCACTCAACTCTACCAGAGGCCCTGGCTCACATCAACGAGCAGTTCTGCCCAAGACACTAGCACAGCTCAGCGGACAGTTCTGGGGCACTAACATAGGCTGAGGTCAGCATGCAGATTCAGCCCAGAGGCCCTAGCTGGACTTGCTGGGCAGATTGGGCCCAGAGACTCTAGTTGAGCTGTGCGCACAGGCTTCGCGGCTCCAAGACTCTGGCTGGACTATCCACGCAGTATAGGCCCGGAGTCCCAGGCTGAATTCAGCATGCAGTGTGAGTCCAGAATCCCTGGCTGAGCTCGGTGCACAATTCTGCTCCGGAGAATCGGTGGAACTCGACATGCAGTTTGGGGCCTGAGTCCGTAACTGTGCTTGGCAGACAGATTAGGCCCAGACACTCTAGCAGAGCATTTGTAACAGTCCCGGCTCTAAGACTCTGGTTGGACACAGTGTGCAGTTTGAATTTAGAATTCCTGGCTGAGCTTGGTGGACAGTTCAGGCCCTGAGTCAATAACTGACCACAGCACACACATTGGGCCAAAAGCCACTAGCTGAGCTTGGTGTGCAGTCCCAGCCCCCCAAAATTCTGGCTGGACCCTGTGTGCATTTTGTGCCCAGAATCCCTAGCTGAGCTTGGCAGACAGTTCAGGCCCTGAGAATCTAGCTGAGCTCGGTGCGTGGTTCGGGCCCAGTGTCCCTGGCTGGACTTGGCAGGGAACCCAGAAGGCTGCGGATACCTTGGCCTGACCCAATGCTCATTCAGAGACCCAGAACGATTGCAGGACCCACAGCACAGGGGAGCTGAGGACCACTGGCTGTGAGAGACCAAAACGACAGGGCTAACCTCCTGCCATCCACACCAGTGAAGTATCAGAGCTTCCAGCCTACGGAAATCGTGAGAAAACAAGTGAATCTATCCTCAGACTCCCTCCATCCAACTCTGGAAGCTACCCAACAAAAACAAAGACACCAAGATGTCTAAAGGACAGCGTAAAAGCATACGCAAAAACCCCAAAACAACACGGCGTCTCCAGTTTCCAGCTATCCCAAAGAAAACAACCCAGAGAACTCAAATACAACGGAAATACAAGAAAATGACCTCAAATCCTTAGTAATGAGGAAACAAATAAAATTCGTAATCAAATGCAGGAGGACGCAGCCAAACAGGTGAGAGACATAAAAGAAGCACATAGAGTGGAACTGGAAAAATTTCAGGAAAATGCAAACAACCAGATGAAAGAAATCAAAAAATCAGTTCAAGATCTGAAGACGAAAATGGAGTCAATGATAAACACACAGACAGAAGAAAAACGAGAACGTGAGACCTCAGAGAAGAAGGCGAGCAACACAGAGGTGAGCTTTTCTAACAGAATCCAAGAGATGGAAGAACGAATCTCAGGTCTAGAAGATAAAATCACAGATCTTGAAGCAACCATTAAGGAAAATGCGAAATCTGTAAAACTCCTGACACAAAACATCCAAGAAATGAAGGACACCATGAAAAGAGGAAATCTGAGGATAATAGGCATTGAAGAAAGAGAAGATATCAGTCTCCAAGGCCCAGAAACTATTCTCCACAAAATCATAGAAGAAAATTTCCCCAATCTAACGAAAGAGATGCCTGTAAACATACAAGAGGCCTACAGAACACCAAATAGAATTGACCAGAAAAAAAAAACTGCCCGTCACATAATAATCAAAACACAAAACATACAGAACGAAGAAAAAATATTAAAAGCTGCAAGGGAAAAGGGCCAAATAACATTTAATGGCAAACCTATCAGAATTACACCCGACTTTTCAACAGAGACCATAAAAGCCAGAAGGGCCTGGACAGAGATCCTGCAAACCATAAGAGACCACAGATGCCAGGCCAGACTACTTTACCCAGCAAAACTATCAATAACCATTGATGGAGAAAACAAAATATTCCATGACAAAAACAAATTCAAACAGTACCTATCCACAAATCCAGCTTTACAGAAGGTACTAGAAGGAAAACTCCATCCCAAAGGGTCAAGCTACAACCAAAACTACTCAGGAAATAGATAACTATCCCATGGCAAAAACACAACTACACAAACGCTCGACTGGAAACAACATCAAAATTAAGACTCTTAACAGTCACTGGTCATTAATATCGCTCAACATCAATGGTCTCAATTCTCCAATAAAAAGACACAGACAACTGAATGGGTGCATAAACAAGATCCAACATTCTTCTGCATTCAAGAAACACATCTCACCCATAATGATAGGCATTACCTCAGGGTAAAAGGTTGGAAAAAAATATTCCAAGCAAATGGTCACAAGAAGCAAGCAGGCGTAGCCATTTTAGTATCGAACAAAATAGACTTTCAACCAAAATAAATCAAAAGGCATGTGAGGAAGGACACTTCATACTCATCAAAGGTAAAGTCAACCAAGATAACATCACAATTCTGAACATCTATGCTCCCAATACAAGGGCTCCCACATTAGTAAAAGATCTGCTAAAAACGCGTAAACCACACATCGATCCCCACACTTTAATAGTGGGGGACTTCAACACCCCACTCTCACTGGAGGATAAGTCATTGAAACAGAAACTAAACCGAGAAATAACATCATTAACCAATGCCATGGGTCAAATGGATCTAACAGATATCTATAGAACCTTTCACCCAAACAAGAAAGAATATACCTTCTTCTCTGCACCCCATGGACCCTTCTCCAAAATTGATCACATCGTAGGTCACAAAGCAAGCCTCAACAGATACAAGAGGATTGAAATAATACCTTGTATCCTATCAGATCACCATGCTCTTAGGCTGCATTCAACAACAACAGAAATAACAAAAAGCCTACACGCACGTGGAAACTAAGCAACTCTCTGCTAAATGACACCTGGGTCAGGGAAGAAATAAAGAAAGAAATCAAGGAGTTTCTGAAATTCAATGAAAATGAAGGAACAACATACCGAAATTTGTGGGATACATTGAAAGCAGTGCTAAGAGGAAAATTCATAGCACTAAGTGCCTTTAAAAAGAAATTGGAAACATCGCACATAAGCATCTTAACGACACAACTGGAAGCCCTAGAAAAAAAAGAAGCAGAAACACCCAAGAGGAGTAGACGTCTGGAAATAATCAAACTCAGGGCTGAAATTAACAAATTAGAAACTAAGAACACAGTCCAAAGAATCAACAAAACCAAGAGCTGGTTCTTTGAGAAAATCAGCAAGATAGACAGACCATTAGCCAAACTAACTAAAGGGCAGAGAGACAGTATTGAAATCAACAAAATCAGAACTGAAACGGGAGACATAACAGCAGACACTGAAGAAATACAAAGAATCATAAGATACTACTTTGAAGGCATATATGCCACAAAATTTGAAAATCTAAGGGAAATGGACGATTTTCTTGATCAATTTCATTTGCCAAAGTTGAGTAAAGAACAGATAAACAAGCTAAATAGTCCCATTTCCCCTACAGAAATAGAAGCAATCATGGATAGTCTCCCAACCAAAAACAGCCCAGGGCCAGATGGTTTCAGTGCAGAATTCTACCAGACCTTCAAGGGTGAGCTAATACCGATACTCTTCAAGCTACTCCAAAAGATAGAAATGGATGGGATATTACCAAATTCATTCTATGAGGCCATAGTCTCATTGATACCTAAACCTCACAAAGACTCAACAAAGAAAGAGAATTTCAGACCAATTTCTCTTATGAACATCGATGCAAAAATACTCAATAAAATACTTGCAAAACGAATACAAGAACACATCAAAGATATCATTCATCATGACCAAGTAGGCTTTATACCAGGCGTGCAGGGATGGTTTAATATACGGAAATCCATCAATGTAATCCACCATATAAACAAACTGAAAATAAAAAAAACCACATGATCATCTCTTTAGATGCAGAGAAAGCATTTGATAAAATTCAACACCCATTCATGTTTAAAGTTTTAGAGAGATCGGGGATACAAGGCACTTTCCTCAACATAATAAAGGCTATATGCAGCAAGCCAATAGCCAAAATCAAAGTAAATGGTGAGATACTCAAGGAAATTCCTCTAAAATCGGGAACAAGGCAAGGCTGCCCACTCTCTCCATATCTCTTCCATATAGTACTCGAAGTTGTAGCCAGAGCAATAAGACAACAAAAGGAGATCAAGGATATCCAAATGGGAAAGGAGAAAGTCAAATTATCCCTGTTTGCAGATGATATGATAGTGTATATAAGTGACCCCCAAAATTCCACCAGAGAACTCCTACAGCTGATAAACACCTTCAGCAAATTAGCTGGATACAAAATTAACTCAAAAAAGTCTGTAGCCTTCCTATACACAAATGACAAGCTTGCAGAGGAAGAAATTAGGAAAGCCACACCCTTCACATTAGCCACAAGCAATATAAAATATCTAGGAGTCACTCTAACTAAGCAAGTGAAGGACTTGTTTGAAAAAAATTTCAAAACTCTGAAGAAAGAGATTGAAGATGACCTGAGAGGATGGAATGATCTTCCTTGCTCATGGATCGGGAGAATTAACATAGTAAAAATGGCCTTCCTAACAAAAGCAATCTACAGATTCAATGCAATCCCTATCAAAATACCTACACAATTTTTTAAAGACATTGAAAGTTCAATTCTGAACTTCATATGGAAAAACAAAAAACCCAGAATAGCTAAAACAATCTTGTACAATAAAAGGTGCTCTGGAGGAATCTCCATACCTGATCTCAAACTGTACTATAAAGCAATAGTAATTAAAACGGCTTGGTACTGGAACAGCAACAGGCTGGTTGATCAGTAGAATCGAATCGAAGACCCAGATATGAATCCACACACATATGGTCACTTGATTTTGACAAAAAAAGCCAAATCCGTTCAATGGAAAAAGGATAGCATCTTCAACAAATGGTGCTGGTCTAACTGGAGGTCTATGTGTAAAAAAAAATGCAACTGGACCCATATTTGCCACCTTGCACAAAACTCAAATCCAAGTGGATTAAAGACCTCAACATAAAACCAGAGACACTAAGTCACTTAGAAGAAAAAGTGGGGAAGAGCCTGGAACATATTGGCACAGGAGGCAACTTCCTGAACAGAACACCAACAGCCCAGGCCTTAATGTCAACGACTAATAAATGGGACCTCACGAGGCTGAGAAGCTTCTGTAAGGCTGGAGACACTGTCAAGAGAACCAAGCGACAGCCTACAGACTGGGAAAAGATCTTCACCAACCCTACATCTGACAAAGGTCTAATATCCAAAATATATAAAGAACTCAAGAAGCTAAACACCACCAAACCAAATAACCCAATTGAGAAATGGGGCTTGGAACTAAACAGAGAAGTCTCAACAGAGGAATATCAAATGGCTGAGAAACACTTAAAGAAATGCTCAACCTCCTTAGTCATCAGGGAAATGCAAATCAAAACAACTCTGAGATTCCATCTTACACCCATCAGAATGGCTAAGATCAAAAACTCAAGCGACACCACATGCTGGCGAGGATGTGGGGAGAGAGGAACACTCCTTCATTGCTGGTGGGAATGCAAACTGGTACAGCCACTTTGGAAATCTATCTGGTGCTATCTCAGAAAACTGGGAATAGGGCTTCCTCAAGGCCCAGCTATTCCACTCCTTGGAATATACCCAGAAGATGTTCCAGCACACAACAAGAAAATTTGCTCAACCATGTTCATAGCAGCCTTACTCATAATAGCCAGATCATGGAAACAGCCTAAGTGTCCATCAGTAGAAGAACGGATAAAGAAACTGTGGTACATATACACTATGGAATACTACTCAGCTATTAAAAACAAGGAATTCCCGAAATTTGTGGATAAATGGATTGAGCTAGAAATGATCATAATGAGTGAGTTAACCCAGAAGCAGAAAGACTCAAATGGTATATACTCACTTATATCTGCATAGTAGCCCAAGGGGCATGTCCCACGAAAGCCTTCACTTACCAGGAAACTGGGACAGAGAGGAGGACATCCTATTGGGACTCTAGATGAGAGAAGCATGGGAGAATGGCAAAGTAGAAGGATCCAGAGGGTCCTAGAAACCTACAAGTAGAACATTATGATAGGCAGATTTGGGCCCAGGGGTCCCGCTCAAACTAAGGCACCAGCCAAGGACAATACAGGCGGTAAACTTTAAACCCCTACCCAGATCTAGCCAATGGTTAGAACATTCTCCACAGTTGAGTGGAGAGTGGGATATGACTTTCTCACGTACTCTGTTGCCTCACATTTGACCATGTCCCCTGGAGTGGGCGACCTGGTGGCACTCAGAGGAAGGACAGCAGGTTGCCGAGAAGAGACTTGATACCCTATGAGCATATACAGGGGGAGGTAATCCCCCTCAGGGACAGTCATAGGGGAGGGGAATAAGGGGAAAAGGGGAGGGAGGGAAGATTGGGAGTACACAAGGGATGGGATAACCATTGAGGTGTAACAAGAATAAATTAATAAAACAACAACAACAACAACAACAAAAAAAAAACAAAAACAAAAACAAAAACAGATGACATGGGATTGGGGCCGGATCCCTATACCTATTTAGGCTTTAAATTAAGAGGTGCCCAAGTTAGCACTCAGATGGCTCTGTTAAGGACTGATCATTTAACTTCATTAGGAGGTATCAACTGGGTAAGACCATACTTGAAGCTTCCTGCTGGGGAGGTCAAACCATTGTTTGGCATTGTCAGAGGAGACTGATCCCAAATCTGCCAGGTCTCTGACTCCTGAGGCACAGGCTGCATTAATAAAATAGAAGCAGCCATAAGTCAAGAATTTGTAACTTTTATAGATTATAATAAATCCCTTCTTTTTGTCATTTGTGCTACACCTCATACACCCACTGGGGTGTTTTGGCAGTCCAGGCCACTTCTGTGGGTTCATCTTCCTTCCTCCCCCCCAAAAAGTTGTCACCCCTTATTACATTCAAGTAGCAGAGCTAATTATTTAAGGTAGAGAACATGGGAGACATTATTTTGGCAAGGAACCAGATGTTATTATATAGCCATACTCTAAAGCTCACATTAATTGGCTTTTTCAAACCACAGAAGACTGGCCAGTTGCCTGCTCTTCATTTATTAGTCAGATAGACAACCACTACCCACCTAATAAGTTGCTTCAGTTTATTAAATCCCATACATTTGTTTTTCCCAGTAATACCTCCCTAGAACCTCTGACAGAGGCTCTGGCCATTTTTACAGATGGTTCCTCCACTGGAAAGGCTGCCTTTATGGCTAAAGGCCAGGCCAGTGTTGTGACTGCTCCCTATATGTCAGCTCAGCTTGTAGAATTGTATGTTGTGGTTGTTGTCTTAAAGTCCTTTCCTGACATTCCTTTTAATTTAAATACAGACAGTGCTTATATTGCTTATTCTGTTCCCTTATTTGAGACCGTGGCCTTCATTAAACCCTCTACTAAGGCTATATCACTCTTGCTACAAATCCAAGCTGCCATTAGGTCTAGATCTCACCCCTTTTTTATAGGCCACCTCTGGGCCCACACTAGATTCCTGGACCCTCTTTCAGAAGGAAACACAGTTGCAGACCTTGCAACCCGTACTGTCTGTCCTGTTGTTGACTCAGCCTTACAAGGGGCCCAATAGGCACATTCCTTATATCATCTCAATGCTCACACTTTGAGGCTTATGTTCAAAATAACTAGAGAACAGGCTCATCAAATAGTTAAACAATGCCCTGCCTGCGTTGCCTATTTGTCCACTCCTCATTTAGGTGTTAACCCTAGGGGCCTTGTCCCTAATGAAATCTGGGAAATGGCCCCTGATACTTCAGCTAATTCTATAAGAAGTTTATTATATAATAGTCCAAGAGTGTTCAAAGCCCTAAGAAAACATACAGTTTAACTTCTGACAAGAATGGTAAGATTCTGTCCTACATCTGTTGAATGCAAATCAATCACTTTAATTAAGCTAATTCTATGACTATTCTCAACAAACCATAAAGACACTGGAATCCTACACTTAATCATTGGAGCTTGAGCAGGTATAGTAGGAACAGTCCTAAGCATTTTAATTTGAGCCACAGTAGGTCAACCTGGAGCCCTATTAAAAATACACAGTGTAATCGTTACTGCACATGCATTTGCTATAATTTTCTTCATAGTAATACCTATAATAATTGGAAGCTTCAGAAACTGATTAGTGCATCTAATAATTGGAGTACTTGATATAACATTTGCATAAATAAATATCCTAACCTTCTGACTCCTACCTCCTCATTTCTCCTGCTGTCATCATGAAAAGTAAAAGCCAGGGCAGGAGGAGTATATCCCTCTTTAGCTGGAAACCTAGCCCATGCAGGAGCATCTGTAGACCTAACAGTCTTCTTCCTACATCTATCCCATGTCTCATCTCTCCTGGGTGCTATCAACTTTATACCACTAATATTACTATAAAGCCACCTGCCATAACACAGTAGCAAACACCAGTACTCATCACAGCTCTACTATTGCTACTCTCACTTCCAGTATTAGCCATAGGTATTACTATACTTCCTCCTGTACAACCTACTCTGATCCTGCTGGATGGAGTAGACCAACTCCTTATCAACATTTATTCTGATTCTTTGCTTATCCAGAACTCTATATCCTTATTCTCATAGGATTCAGAATTATTTCACGTATCTTTCCTTATTCAGGTAAAAAAGAGCCTTTTGATATATAGGAATAGTGCCAACTACATCTATTGGCTTCCTAGGATTTATTGTTTGAGCACACCATATATTTACAGTTGGATTTGAAGTAGATACCTGAGTCTACTTCACACCAGCCACTATAATTATTGCTATTCCAACTGGTATAAAGTTTTTAGTTGACTTGCTACACTCCATGGAGGCAACACAAATGATCCCCAGCTAGGCTATGAGCCCCAGGGTTCATCTTCTTATTCACAGTTGGAAGATTCACAGGAATTATTCTGTCAAACTCTTCACTTGACATTGTCCTTCACGATACATACTACGTGGTTGCCCACTTTCACTATATATTATCTATAGGAGCTGTGTTTGCCATTATAGCTGGATTGTCCACTGATTGCCTCTATTCTCAGGTTAAACTCTAAATAATACATAAGCAAAAGCCCACTTCGCTACTATATTTGTAGGAGCAAACTTAACTTTCTTCCCTCAACATTTTGTAGGTCTTTCAGGAATCCCAATGCTACTCCAACTACCCAGATGCCAACACCACATGAAATGTAGTTTCTCTCTAAGATCGTTTATCTCACTAACAGCTTTCCCTATCATGATTTTTGTAATCTGAAAAGCTTTTGCCTCCACATGAGACGTACTCTCAGTTTATTCAACAAACCTAGAATGACTTCACGGCTGTCCTTCACCATGTCACACAAAGAGCCTACTTATGTAAAAGTTAAAGAAGAAAGGAAGGATTGGAGACCCCTAAAACTGGTTTCAATCTAACCTTTATGTCTTTCTCAATGAGATATTAGTAAATTTATAGATCTTGTATCTTATATGGCTTACCCTATGCAACTAGGCTTACAAGACGCTTCATCGCCTATTATGAAGAACTTATAAACTTTCATGATCGTACATTAATAATCGCTGTCTTTATCAGTTCTCTAGTTCTCTATATTATCTCATTAATACCAGCCACGAACTACACATCCTAGTACAACAGACGCTCAAGAAGTGAACCAATCTGAACCACTTTACCAGCTGTAATTCTAATCCTCTTTGCCCTCCCTTCCCTTCAGATCTTTACGTAACAGATGACGCTGACAACCCTGCCCTCACAGTAAGCTACAGAACATCAGTGATACTGAAACCACCAATACACTGATTAGGAAGACCTGTGCTTTGCCTCACACATGGCTCCAACAAATGGCTGAAAACCAGCTGAACTCTGCCTACTAGAAGTTGACAATCGAGTTGTATTTCCAATAGAACTTCCAATCCATATCCTAATTTCATCTGAAGACATACTTCACTCATGAGCTGTTCCCTCATTAGGACTAAATACAGATGAGATCCCAGGACATCTAAAACAAGCCACAGTAACATCAAATCACCCAGGTGTATTCTACAGCCAATGTCCAAAAATCTTTGGGTCTAATCACAGTTTTATACCAATTGTTCTTGAAATAGTACCACTAAAATATTTTGACAATTGATCAGTTTCTATACTTTAAACTCACTATGAAGTTTAGAGCATTAACCTTTTAAGTTAAAGTTAGAGACTAAACTTTTCCATAGTAAAATGCCACAACCAGGTACATGCACATGATTCACTGCTGCTCTATCTTCAATAACTACACTCTTTATCTTATTTCAATTAAAAAATTCTACACAAGTTTCCCCTACCCATCATCCCCTAAAACTCAAAAATCACTAAAACTCCAAAGCCTTTGAGAATCAAGATGAATGAAAATCTATTTGCCTCTTTTATTACCCCAACAATAATAAGACACCAGTAGTCATTATCATTATTATAGTCCCCTCAATCTTATTCCCCTCTTCAAAATGCTTAATAGCCAGCTTCATTCATTCTTACAATGACTAACTAAACTTATTATAAAACAAATAATATTAACCCACTCCCCAAAAGGACAAACATGATCCTGAGTAATTATTTACCTTGTTGTATTCATTGGATCAACAGACCTGCTAGTCCTTTCCCCCATATACATTCACACTGACCACCCAGCTCTCTGTAGACGGAAGCACAGCCACCCCACCATGAGCAGGAGCAGCAATCCTAGGTCCACACTGACCACCCAGCTCTCTGTAGACTGTAGACGGAAGCAAAGCCACCCCACTATGAGCAGGAGCAGCAATCCTAGGTCCACACTGACCACCTAGCTCTCTGTAGATGGAAGCAATCCTAGGTTTTTGACACAAAAAGTTCATTAGCCCACTTTCTTCCTCAAGGAACAATTATTTCACTCATCCCTATACTCATTATCATCAAAACTATCAGCTTATTTACTCAACCTAAAGCCCTAGCAGTTAGTCTTACAGTTAGTATTATTGTCAGACCCCTACTAATACACGTAATTGGCCTAGCTACCTTATTATTAATAAATATTAACCCACCAACTTTTACAATCACATTTATTATTCTTGCTTACCATACCATTATTATTACTTACCATACCTGAATTTGTCATAGCCCTTATTCAAGCCTTCCAGTTAGCCTTTATTTACATATTACATAAAGACCCCCTAAACACATGCACATCACATAGTTAATTCAAGCCCATGAACCCTAACAGGAGGTTTTTCCACCCTGCTTTTAAATTCTAGTTTAGTAATGTAATATCATCATAACTCTGTTATTCTTCTATCAGTAGGCCTTCTAACAAATACTATGTACCGATGTTGACAAGATATTATCTGGGAAGGAACCTATCAAGGCTCCATATCCCTGTTGCACAAAAAAGCCTTTGTTACGGAAGAATCTTATTTATTGTATCAGAAGTATTTTTCTTTGCAGGCTTCTTCTGAGCCTTCTACCTCTCCAGTCTTGTACCAACACATGGCCTAGGAGGGTGCTAATCAGCTACAGGAATAACACCCCTAAATCCACTAAAAGCACCTCTTCTTTTTTTGTTTCATTTTGTGGATAACAAAGAAAAACTAAAACCCCAAACTGCAGGGAAAAAATCCTTAAAAATACGTTTTCTTTTAAAAAAAAATTGTATAAGTCTCTACTTTTTTCCCTCCCAACAGCCCTCCTTGTGTCCTTTTTCCTGTGTGCCCTGGCCCCCCCACCCCTCTCTATTCACTGTTCTTGCTACTGTACGCCCATGTCTCATTACCTACCCAGGTTGCCCACCCAGTTCTCTTTCATTTCTGGTGAACCATGTACCTACGGCCCCACTTCCCCAGCATGCAAGAGTCGCCTCCCTGTCTTTCCCTGGGTCTTTGTACTTGGTTTGCCCTACCACCTTCTCCCCCAGGGACCTATTCTAAACTGGAGCAAGTAAGCTGCATCCTGCCAATCCCCCAGTTCCCACGGCAGCCCGCCTCCTCAGAGGCAGCTTTACCCAGGAAAAGCTGGTCTCCAACGTTCTTTCAGCCTTTGCATTTTTTTCCTCCCTCCACATTGTTCGTGTACCTCTACAAAAAGAAATCTTTCGTTGGGACCCCATATTCCCTCAGCCTCATCAACCCTTTCTCCGGCTCCATCTTTTTCTTCTACTCTTTGAGGCAAGGTCTTCTCTCCAATCCTCCTGCTTACAATATACGCCTGACCCAGAACCAGCCCTCCACTTCTCTTGGGCCCAGAACTCCTCCCCTCCCATGCGCAGCCTCCCACCCTTCAGTGGATGAGGATATCCCCCACGCCAGCATCCAGCACGTTCTCAGCTGTGGTTTCGCCATGCTGCTCCTTGAGGTGCCGCCTGGCTTGTGGCCAAAGAGCACATCATGGTAGGTACACCCGCAAAGCTGCGCTCTGAGTGCAGGTTGAGGAGATCTTGCAGTGTGGACTTCGGAGTGAAACACTTGCTGCAGATGCCACACGAGTGCAACCTGATGCCGCGGTGGGCGTTCTCGTGGCGGTTGAGGTTGCTGCTGCTGTGATTAAACTGCTTGTGAAAGACCCCCGAAGGGAGACCCTCACTCAAGCCTTGGGATGGCGTGCACCCAAAGACACACAAACGACCGTCTTGCTGTAAACGCAGAGGTAGTTTATTGGCGGAGCTCCGGGTCAACACGTATCTCATGCAGGAGACAGAGGGGTCGACCCAAAAGCCCAGGAGTTTGGGGTTTATATGGTCAAAGGTCAGGGGGAGTGGGAAGTTTTGGCACGGCCACACACGATTGGTTGTTTCAAACATTTGAACATCAGCAAATTGCATAGACAGATCTGGGGTAAGGACAGACTTAATCACACGGAACATTCCTCAATTCCTGCTCTTCTCGGAACCCGAGGGTAGATGTTTATCTGAGCTAACGACACATCTGGTTAAACTCAAACCTGGAACATTGTGTGTGGGCCTCAAGGGGGGATTAAGCAAACACCATAAGATCGGATGAGGGGTCTTGGCTCATTACTCACTTGACCATGCTCGGTACCTGTTTCTCTCAGGAATTTGTCCTTGTGTACCCTCCCTGTCTTTTACGGCCAGCCGGTCCCTGGAACACTCAATGGGCCTCTGTCTCTTAGCTCCGCATTCTTTGTGACTTATCATCTGGGACCTTGGGCTAGCATACCTGCCGACCTGCACTTATGAGTTAGAGAGCTGAGAGCTCTGCTGTTCTGGTTGCTTTAATGCTAACTAAAAATTTTCCCTTTCATAAAAATTTCCCTTTCATTTGCAGTAGTGCGGGCACATAAAGACGAAACGTTGTGTTCGCATGTGAAAGACCAGCTTCTCCACACCCTGATACACTTCCGGGCATTTGGTGCACGTGATGTTCTTTTAGGGGTTTCCACTTGAGAAGCCCCCAGGCAGGGGTCCTCAGCCACCCCCTGCCACCAGACTGCCCCCCATACCCCTGGGAAGCCACAGCGGCCCACCACTGCTTCCATAAGTCCAGAGGTGGCCCCCACACTGGCCCTGCCTCCTGGGATCAACAACAGGCCTTCATCTTTGCGGCCTCTTACAGGCTGTAGCAGGCCTTCACCACACCTTGCCGCTGGGCTGCAGTGTTGGGAGCCACACTGCTCTGGGTTAGTTTCCCCAGGTGGCTGTGCACAGAGGCACCATACCCAGACTCCCTGCTAGGCCTCCAGGGGGTTTGAGCCAGTGTGCCACTTTAGACTCCACCTTGAAGATACAGATGTCAGAAACATCCTCATCCTCGGCCTCTGCCTTCAGCTCTAGGTCCTCAAGAAGAGGGTGGACAAAGCCAAGAGGAAGCGGGAGAAGCTTAGCAACATGCTGGTGGCCAGGAGAAAGGCAGCAGCCAGGAAGGACTGATGCTCCCCTCCCCCAGTAAACATTTGTGCAAAATAAAACAAACAAACAAACAAACAAAAACCCAGATGACCCAATCTGTGCTGTGTCTGACCAAGCTTCTAGTTTTTAGGCTCACTGAGAAGAATCGCGGTTTTGCCTCCCACCTGTAACTTAAAATTATTTTACCACATTCCAACTCCTCCCCCATCCAGCTTTTTCCCTTAGGTAAGCTTTTGTTTAACCTGCCTCCCAGTGTTCCTTTTAGCCTTGTTAGAGTGGGGTAGGCTTGTTTACAAGTCCAGAGCCACTGAGCTCTGAGAATGTCAGTTGCTAAGAAACACAGCAGGAGTTTTCTTAGCAGTTAGAGTTTGACTTCCCCTTTGAAAAATTCCTGGGCAGGCAGGAGGAAAATGCCTGATTGTCAGTTAGCTTTAAACTTTGTTCCTCTGGCCTGTT
This sequence comes from Acomys russatus, assembly GCF_903995435.1. Taxonomy (NCBI): domain Eukaryota; kingdom Metazoa; phylum Chordata; class Mammalia; order Rodentia; family Muridae; genus Acomys; species Acomys russatus. The sequence continues at coordinate 117,070 of NC_067158.1, read as the reverse complement.
TTGCCTGGATCTGGGGTGGTGCCCTGTCTTACTTGCTTGTCATCATGGCCACCCACTAGCCAGTTTGGGTAGGACACTGCTGTAGTTATACACTTGCCCCAGCCCGCCAGGGTTCGACTAACACTCGGGAGGAGAATTTTCCTGTATGGAGACAGAACACTAGACACAGAGAGGGGGCAAGTCTGCATTTTGATCAAACCCCATTTATTGAAAAATTTCACAGAGTTTATATAGGCACAGAGGCATGGGTATTTGCGTAAGCAGGGGTTGCTATGGATACCTAACTCTGGAATGCTCCAGCAGGTAGGTATCTACCTTTACAGCTGTTAATTGCAGGAGAGAAATTTCAGGAAAGTTGTGAAGGATCTGGTTAGTCAGGAAAAAGCTCCCAGAACTGCTGCTTGCAGGCAGCTGGCCTTTAATCTGACCTTATCAGTAGTCCCACCAGAAAAGAAGTAGCTTGGGGGTCTAGAATGACCAGCCCCCACAATAAACCACAACAGGTGTCTAACTGTTGACCTATGACAAGGTCAGCTAGTTTCTGGTGAATGGCAGACTTCTGGAGAAATAGGAACCTAGGTTCTGACAAGATGGTTGAACATTGGCCATGTAGCCCATCCCCAACATACACCTATGCCAAATAGGGTTAAAATCTAGCAAGGCAATGGTGGTGACTGCTGAGGCAGCAGTGCACACCTTCAATCCCAGCACCTGAGAGGCAGAGGCAGGAGGATGTCTATTAGTTCAAAGCCAGCCTGGTCTACAGAGCAAGTTCCAGAACAGCCAAAGCTACAAAGAGAAGTCATCTCAGAAAAATAACAAAACAAAACAAAACAAATGAACAAACAAACAAACAAAGGCTTTGCACTCACTTTGCCTAACTCCAGGTGACATCTTTAATCTTTATCTTCATGAAGCAATGAGTTCAGGAGCTCCTGTCTGAGGCTCACTTCTAGTGACTGAATGAAAGTGACCTCGCTGCTCCTAGGCATGGTGGAGGAGAAGGTTTTCATTGTAGATCTGAGGGAGAGAACAGCCAGAGATCTGCAAGAGTCCATACTGAACATGGCCAGCTCACTGAACTGGGCCATGAGAGAAGGGGAGATGAGAGACCTAGAGAGGATGAGAAGAGAGAGGGAAAAGGAGAGATGGCAAAGGGACAAAGAAAAAAGCCAAGGACCAAGAGAGCACATAGGCCAAAGGGCTGTATTATCTAGGCATCAGAGAATGGGGAAAGGGGAGCAAAGCTCACAGGCTGGAGAGGTTTGGAGTGTGGGGTGGGGTGGGGTGAGGGTGAGAAGAGCTGAGAGGAGCCAGGGCTCTGTAATAAGTACTTTCCAGGATGAGAAAGACTGGAGACCAGCCTCCTCTTTGCTGTTGAATAGGCACCTCAGTTAGCCATTCCTCCCAGGTTGCTTTGAGACCCCAAACAATGACCACGAATATAGAGCTTCCTAAATCTTTCACATCTGAGTTGAGAAAAGTATCTTTCTCCAATACCTGCACCATTAGCTTGTGTAGCTGTAAGAATTAGAAATAATGAGTGAAAGTCATAACAGCATGGGACAGTGCATTTAGCAGACCAAAGTACTGTTCAATATCCAATGAAAAGAGAAAAAAAAAATCACTCCCATGAGTGCCAAGATGACCTTAAGAGTGCATCCAAAGGTGTGCTTCCAGTCTTTATTCCCAGGAGCTGATGTCACAGCCAGCAGTGAGCCATCCCATGTGGGTGTAGGGACCTACTGGGGTCCTCTGTAAGAGCAGAGGATGTTCTTAACCGCTGACCCACCTGGCCAGTCTCAGCCTTTATTCTTGACACTGCTTTGCTACTGTGCATTCTATCTTCATTCTCCAGAGTCACCCCCTCCGCGTGTCTTTTCCTATGATCTCATTTTCCCTTTTGGCTCAGCCTCTTGGGTAACCCAGAAGCTTCTGTGTGACATTTTTCCTGTCTCATCACTTAGGTCTGCTCTGTCCTTTCCTGCAGAGGAGCTGAGAGCACAGATCCTGGTGTCGATTCTACTAGATTCTTGTCTTGTTTCTTGACAACCAGGCAATGGTGGCCTTTAATCCCAGCACTAGGGAGGCAGAGGCTGGTTCTCTGAGAGTTGAGGCCAGCCGGGTCTACTGAGGAATTCCAAGACAGACAGGGTTGCACAGAAACCCTAGATCAAAAAAAAAATTCCAATTATGAAACTTATGGATCAAGGAGGAAGAATTTTAGAGAAGCGTTTGTTATAATTTTATAGGTTGGCATTTAAACAGGGAGACTGTAGGAAGGCAGGAGAAAGAAAGCAAAGCCAGAGCTACAGTATACTAGGAAGATGTCCTAGTCAGTGTTCTGTTGCTCTGAGGAGACACCATGACCACAGCAACTCTTATAAAGGAAAATATTTAATTGGGGCTCGCTTGTAGCTTCTGGTTGTTCTTTCATTACTGTTATGGCAGAAAACATGCCAGCCTGCAGGCAGACACAGTGCTGGAGAAGGAGCTGAGAGTTCCACATCTTGATCCACAAGCAGGAGAAGACTGATTTGAGCTTCTGAGACCTCAAAGCGCACCCCCACTATGATGCACTTCCTCCAACAAGACCACACCTACTCCAATAAGGCCACACCTCCAAATAGTGCCACTCTCTTTGGGCCCAGCATTCAAATGAATGAGTTCCATGGAGCCCATAACTTTTCAAACCACCACAGAGGGGATTCAGGAAATAAGGTAAAGTCAATTTAGTCATCTAGAGGCCTTTAAAGGACCTATGGCAAAAACTGGGTGTGCAGGCTACTTTTATGTCATCCTGAGGCAAGCTAAAGTCATCTGAGAGGAGCAAACTTAATATACCTCCATAAGACTGGGCTGTAGACAAAAATGTAGGGCCTGTTCTTCTGATTGGTGTAGGATGGCCAAGCCCACTGTGGTTCATGCCACCCCTGGGCTACTGATCTGGGTGCTGTAAGAAAGCAGGTTGAGCAAGCTGTCAGGAGCAAGCTGGTAAGCAACACTCCTTCATGGCCTCTACATCAGCCCCTGGTCCAGGTTCCTGCCTTGTTTGTTTGGTTTCCTACCCTGGCTTCCTTCTATGATGGACAATGATCTGGAAGCAGAAGCCAGATGCATCTTTTCTTCCCCAAGTTGCTTTCCTCATGCTGTTTCACCACAGCACAGTACCCCTTAGACACTGAAGTTAGCTGTGCGGGTAGGGGATGGAGGTGAGCGAGTAGGAGGGGTAAGAGGGGTTTGGGAGTGGGCATTGCTGGTAAACTCAGTTGGCCCAAATCAGGTCTCCAGAGTCAGTCACTTAGTCACATACAACCTCTAGGCAGAGGTGCTCCTTCAGGAGATGACAAATAAACAGGGACATATGGCTTTCAACAAGGTCTAGACTTCCTGCTTCATCAACCCCCTTCCTTCAGGCTCTTCTCACCCACTGGGAAGGGCCTGTGCAGGCAGGAGGCACTAGAAAGAACACAAACTGAACCTGAAGGGAACTCTGCAACTTCTTGCTGGGTTTGCGGCTCCACCGTGGCTGGGGACTATGAAAATGCCTCCCTAGTGTCTGACTTCACTGGGTCTCCAGGGTGGTGATGGCACCCGCTGTTATGCCTAGTCCCTGAGTCTCCAGCCACACTGACATCATCCCTGGTGTCTTGGGTTCTGTGGTAGCTTGACAAAATTTCTAGGATTTGAATATGGAGAGTTCATTCCTCCCTCAGAATCTCTTCTCATGTGGGGGAAACTTTTCTCTGTCTCAGCCTGACTTCTGTCCCCTACAATTATAAGCACCACTCAGCACTTTGCTCCTCTAACAAACTGCCTGGAATCTCTGACTGATCCATCTAAACTGGGAAACACAGGGGATTTTTAAAAAGTAAAAAAAAAAAAAAAAAAAAAAAAAAAAAAAAAAAAGCATTCCCTCCTAATTTTTGCCACACTGTGAAAAGGAAAGTTGAGAAAGAGAAATTAGGACATCTTTTCAATGTTTCCAGCATCTGTCCTTCTCAAGGCTGTCCCTGTTTCCGTCTGCAGATTCAAAGTGCTTCTGAAGTTATCAAATATTTTTCTGCTCTAATTACTGCTCCATTTCCTAGAATCTGTAAAGATGTGTCTTCTGGTGTGCTTCTCACCTGAGGGCTGGCAGCCGCATGTAGCTCCAGGATGGAACTGCTCAAGGTAAATCAAGAGTCAGGACTTTCAGAGAATCCCAGGGGAGGAGGAAAAAGGCTAAAGACAAGTTGATCTTTAGCAAACAATGATTTAGTGAATTACACCAATGTGATAACACCTCCATAAAAACCCAACAGGACAGTTTACTATGGGACCAGCGAGATGCTGAACACATGGAAATTCCTCAGTAAGTGCTGGGTCTGCAGCTACAGAGGTGTTAGACACACTCCTTCCCAGCTTCCACCATCCCTGGATCAAGGCAACCAGAGTCACCTACTTATAACCTGTGTTGTCTCTTCACTAAGCAGCTAGCCTCCTATTGCGTGATAACCCTGAGGCAGGGCAGTGCAATTGGATCAGCTGCCTGTCAATCAGGGACATAGCAACTCTACTTATAATTTGATCTCATGTCTTGAACCATCACTAAACTACAGAGCTAAGAGATTCCTCCCTTAAAAAGAAAATTTATTTATTTATTTATTTGTTTAATTAATTTATTTTATATACGTGCGCATCTATGTGAATGTACACCTACACGCCAGACGAGGACATCAGATCTCATTATAGATGGTTGTGAGCCGCCATGTGGTTGCCAGGAGTTGAACTGAGGACCACTGGAAGAGTTGTTTGTGCTCCTAACCTCTAAGCCACTTCTCCAGCCCAGAGATTTCTTCCTTTAAAGGTTGGCAGTCTCTCACGTGTCAGCTTCTTTCACTGCAAGGGTGACTACTGGACATTTTTTTAAAAATATGTCTTAATGCTTCTTTTTTTTATTAAATTTGAAAAGACTTTCTTTTTGTTTGTTTTCATGACATGGTTACTCTGTGTAGTAGCCTTGGCTATCCTGGAACTCTCTTTGTAGACAAGGATGGCCTCGAACTTACAGCAACTGCCGGCCTCTGCCTCCTGAGTGCTGGGATTATTGGACTCCAGGTGAGATAGCTATGGAAGAATGGGGAGACAGAAGGATCCAGAGGGTCCAGGAACCCCACAAGAAGACCATCAAAGCTACGGATATAGACCCATGGGGGCCTGCACAAACTGCTGTGCCAACCAAGGACAATGCATGCAGTGAACCTAGACTCTCTATTCCTACCTACCCGATGAACAGCTCATTCTCCATGGTTGTGAGGAGAGCAGAAACTGCCTCTGACATATATTCTAGTGTTCCTAGTTGACTACTTCCCCTTGGTGGGGAGGCCTGGTGGCAAGCAGAGGAAGAGGGATCAGGCTATCCTGATGAGACCTGATAGGCTGAGATCACATGGTGGGGGAGGAGGTTTCCTTCTGTCACATGTCTAGGGGACATAAATAAGAGGAAAAAGAGAGAGGGGGAAATGGGAAGATACAAGTGAGGAATAACAATCGGGATGTAACCTGAGCAAATTATTTCAAAAAAGAAAGAAAAAAACAAATGGTAATATTGCAAAAAGCAAAAACAAATAAAACAAAATAAAGGTGTGTGCCAACATGACCGGCCTGAAAAGAATCTTTATTATTTAAAAACAATAAGTCACAGGGTGCTGGGAGGCCCCAAACCTTGTATTGAAACATCCAGTGCTATGGAACTGAAGAGATGGCTCTGCAGTTAAGTGCACTTGCTGCTTTTGCACGGAACCCAGGTGCAAGTCACAAAATACACATGATGGCTCACAACCATCTGTAACTCCAGCTTCACGGAGTCTAGTACTCTCCTCCACCCTTCACAGGCGCCAGGCATGCACATGGCATGCAGCATACATAATGCAGACTAGTACATGTTACAGTTAAAGGAAAAGTGTTTCCTCACCCATAGAGAGAGAAAACATCCAGAGACATCTGAGAGAGTCCAGAACAGAGAGAGGAAGTAGTAGACGGACTATGGCCAACAGACTGACCTGTCTGGGATAGAAGTAGAAGCAGAAGAGACAGAAAGAGAGAGAGAGAGAGAGAGAGAGAGAGAGAGAGAGAGAGAGAGAGAGAGAGAGACAGAGAGAGAGAGACAGAGAGAGAGAGAGAGAGACAGAGAGAGAGAGAGAGAGACAGAGAGAGAGAGACAGAGAGAGACAGACAGACAGACAGACAGACAGACAGAGACCGAAAGATAGACAGACAGTGACAGACAGCCAAACATAAAGAGAGGAAGAGGGGTGAGACAAAGAAAGGATGAGAGAGAGACAGAGACACAGAGTAGCCAAACTAGCAGGATTATAAGGAGAATCACTAGTGGAGGTGAAGGAAGCCCATCAGCTGGAAGGACTTTAGGGATGGGGAGGAGGTGAGAAAGACTAGGGGAGAGGGTGCATGGACTTTGAAATGTGTACCAGGTACTTGTGATATTGAAGGAGCCTGAAGGCCAACATGTACTTTGCTGTGCTAATAGGCACTGCAGGGAGCCATTCCTCCTTTCTGGAATGCAGGGGAATACAGTTTCCCTTTGACATGACAACTCACACACATAAGATACGAATAACTTGGGGGCTGGAGAGATAGCTTGGAGGTTGAGAGCACTGACTGCTCTTTCAGAGGTCCTGAATTCAATTCACAGGAACCTCTTCTGGACCTCAGCTGTACATACAGGCAGAGCGCTATACACATAATAAAAAACAAATCTTTTTTAAAAAGATAAAAAATAATAAAATAATACACTGTCAGGGCTAGCAGAGTCAGGGGTTTCCAAGGCTAGTTTACAGGGATAGGCCTGTTTTAGGAGGTCCATGGCCTGTGTCAGTTTCTGGGGTTCTATCTATGGCTCATCCTCTGATTCCTTCTACAGAGATATAGTTAGCTGCCATGCTGAGCTGGAGTTTCAGATTTAAGAAGATCCTCCAATAATAAGAACTCCCTCAGTTGGTATATGGCTGGGGTCTCTGAAAATAAGAGGCCATGCTGAAGTGACTAGAAAGGCTTCTTATGCTTGGTGTTGGCATTGAGCCACAGGCATTGGCCCTTAGGAGGGGGAAACCTTACACTCACCCAGGCTAAATTCCTTTCTTTTCAACTTCCTCTTACTCCCACACTTACTCCCTCTTCCCCTGTCCCTGCCTGTCATATACCTCAGAAAAGGGGACACACACACACACACACACACACATACCACACCATACCACACCAACAACCCAAGCAAGTCAAGTCACATCAAGGCTAAGTGCATCCACAATAGCCCTGCCAGGGGAAAAGGGTCGAAAAGCAGGCAACAGAACCCATGTGAGAGACAGTCCCCATTCCCCTTATTAGGAGATCTAAGCTGGCTGTAAGCTACATATGTGTAGGGGATCTAGACTCAGTCCACACATGGTCTTAATACTTCAGTCCCCACATGCCCTCCTCGGCCCAGATTAGTTGACTCTGTTTGTCTTCTTGTGGAGCTCCTGTCCCCTTCAGGTCCTCTATCCTTCCCCTACTCTTTCACAAAGCCTTCTGAGCTCTGCCCAATGTTTAGCTATGAGATCTGCAACTGTTTTAATCCGCTGCTAGGTTGATCCTTTCAGAAGACAGCTATGCCACATGCAGACATGGCAGAATATTCTTAATAGTGGCAGGGCTTGGCTCTCTCCCATGAGGTGGGTCTCAGGTTTGTCCAATTGGGTGGACATTCCTTCAATCTCCCCTTGAACTTTGTCCCTGCACACTTTATTGGCAGAGTGAATTTTGGGTCACAGTTTTTGTGGGTGGGTTGGTGTTCTTCTCCCTCCTCTAGAAGTCTTCTCTGGTTGGAGGGTAGACACTTCAGTCCCTATGACCCATGCTACTAGGAGTCTCAGCTAGAGTCACCCTCATATCTTCCTAGGTGTCTACCCTGTCCTACAGCCACAGCTCCTCTCAGAGCTCCAGCTCCTGTCGAGGTCCAGCCCATGCATGCTTTGGGAGGATGGTTCAGTCACTGTGAGCCCCTATGGGCCTAGGTGAGTTGACTCTGAAGGTCTTCTTGTGTCTCCTTGAACCCTTCATCTCCCTCCATCCTTCCCTGCATTCATCCACAAGACTCCCTGAGCATGGCCTATTGTTTGGCTCTGGGTATCTGCATCTGTTTCCCTCTTCTGCTGGTTGAAGGCCCTCAGAAGACAGCTAGGCTAGGCTGCTGTCTGCAAGCATAGCAGAGTATCAGTAGTGAAAGGAGCTGGCTCTCTCCCATTGGGTGGGTCTCAGGCTGGGCCAGGCCTTGGTTGGCCATTCCATCAATCTATACTCCATCTTAATTCCTGCAATTCTAGCAGGCAGGACAAATTTGGGGTTGAAGGTTTTGTGAGTGGGATGGTGTCCCTTTCCCTCCACTGGAAGTCCTGTCTAGTTGTAGGAGGTGGCTACCTCAGGTTCCATATCCCCCACTGATACGAGTCTCAGATTGGGTCACCCCCATAGGTTGTTCAGAACCACCCCCTCAATTGCTTCCTAATGTACTCGCTGATAACAGAGTAGCCATCTCAGCATCCTAAGGTCAGCCCAAGGCCACCATTAACCTGAGTGTCTATATGACGAGCTGTGGAAGAAGAAAGTCATTAGAGTGTTAGGGAGCAAGTAGAAAGGGAACCACGCTATCTGCCCCTAAAGGGTGACTGTCAGGGTCCATATCCCACTAATGGACAACACCTTGGAGCCTGTTGCTTTAGATGGTAAATGTCACCCAATCATGTGTTTGAACATTGGGCCCCAGCAGTGGCACAGTGTGGGGAAGGTGAGGACCTTAGGAAGTGGGGCCTTACAGGAGGAAGTGGCACCTAGACAGCAAGGAAAAAATGGACACAACTAGCTGGCTCAGGTCCATACTTTGGTGCTACAATGCATTGTCTGTCCTTTAAGGCAGACACTGAGGATATCAGTGTGATTGGTGCAGAGACATGGTTGGTTCATTTCTTGCCATGACATCACAAGGAGCCATTGTGAGGAATGATAGTTTCCTGGATACATATAGAACTCACTGGAGCTAGGTTTTGTCCATTAAGTGTGCTAGCTGCTGGATGGTTGGAGAGTTGGTGAATTGCTATACTTTGGAGCTCCACTAGGACTTCTAGAGCCATTGAACCTCAGCAGAGTGAGTTTCCTTTGGAGGCTGTTGGTTGCTGGCTTTTGCTATTATTTGCTCATTTCTTGGTTTCGGGTATGATTATGGTTACTTTTATTTTTTGTTGACGATCTCCCATTTTTGTTCTTGTATTCTTTATCTATCTCACTTCACTTTGATTTTGTTTCACTATCACAATTTAAAAACATGTATTAGAATATATTAATTAATAACACGTGTAATCTCACAGAGACAATTCCATACATGTAAAGGAGAAAGTTGAACACATTCCCTTGATCATACTGCCTACTGCCCGCACTTCCAAGTCCCTCAATGATTCCCTTTTCTGTTCATCTCTTTACTTTCCAAGTAGAGTTCAAGTCATGTGGACTCCTGTTCAGAGGACTGACGAGCACACTGGATGGTCTCATAAGGAAGGGTACCAATGTGTCCCTGTTTTAGCAGAAAGCAGCCTCCAAGCTGGTTGCCTTGGGATCTTCCTGGTAGTTCAGAAGTCAGGACTCCATGCAAGGGCTGGAGACAAGAGTCAGATCCCATTCTCTTCAGCATAATAATGGAACAAGGCAGCTGGAAAAGAATTCAAGGTCATAATTAATATGAGTCTAGAAAGAGCCTGTTCTTTGAGAAAGGACAGGACTTTCCCAGTGAGACTTACCATAGCTTGTGCCACCAACTACCTCTGTTGCCCTCCTTCCTGCAGCTGTCTTTTCATGGGAAAACTTCTATCTTAAGAAGGGCATTCATGGCATATAGCTAGTGTGTTCTCAGGCCCAGGAGGATGGGGTAACGAATTTGAAGCAAAGAATCAAGTCTTTGCTCTTGAGTTCCCCTGGCCAAACAGCTCAAAGAACATGCCTAAGCATAAAATTTGGTGTGTGTGTGTGTGTGTGTGTGTGTGTGTGTGTGTGTGTGTGTGTGTATCCTACCAAAACCATCTTGGAACTTTGACCCCAATGCCACAATATTAAGAAATGAGAACTCGTGAGCATGAGAGACTTGCCACACAGCAGCATATGTGGCCTTTAGAAAAGGGCTTGCTAGGCTGAGTTCCTGCTTCTCCTTGACATACAAAGCACTGGATAGAGCTCGAAAGCAGGCCTGTTACACACTCAATCTGCTGGGACCTGGATCTCACCTCCCCAAGATCCAGATACACAGGCCATCAATTTCCTTTAGCACATACATCAATTTGAGTTTTTTTGTTTGTTTGTTTGTTTTGGTTTTTTTGTTTGTTTTTTGTTTTTTTGACACAAGGTCTCTCTGTGTTAGCCTTGACTGTCCTGGAGTCACTTTGTAGACCAGGCTGGCCTTGAAGTCACAGCGATCCGCCTGCCTCTGCCTCCCAAGTGCTGGGATTACAGGCATGTGCCACCATGCCCAGCTATCAATCTGAGTTTTTAAAAAGTAAACTTGAGTAATTTCACTTGATGATTATTGCAAAGTGGTCATAAAAGCTGGGGTCCAAGTGAAAAGAAGAACACCATCTACTAACAGGAGATATCAGAGCTCATATCTGAAGACGGCCTATGATCTGGAGCCTGTTGCCATTCTTATGATTCCTCATTTTATTGTTACAGTGAAAAGGGTGCTCTTTAAAGTCTGGGTGTCAAAAGTCTCACAAAGGATCAAGTGTTGGACAGTTGTTTCCCCAAAGTGGCACTACTTGGGAGAAATTGTGTACCTTGGTCAGTGGGCCTAGCGGAAGTATTGGGTCCCTAGGTCATATTGGGGGCAGCCATTTGAGTGAAACCAGCTTCATCAGGTCCCTACTGCCCTGCTGCCCAAAACCAGTCTTCCTGTCTTGGGCCCAGAAAGTTCCAGAATCTGGATATTGGGGGATGTGCCCAGCCCTCCTTGGTCCATTTCTTGCACTCACCTCACAAGGAGCCATTGTGAGGAATGACCTGTCCATTGAGGCTCTGGCTGAGGCTGCCTCCTGTCTTCCAGAGCAGAAAGTGCTGGTGAATTGGAGAGAGATTGAACTTCTGCACTGCTGAAGGCTATTACTTGACTTTCAATATTTGTCGCACATCAGCATAGTATCTCTCTTCTGTTTTATATGGTAGACTATTTTACTGTTTTTCTTTCATCTGTACGATTATTTTGTCTTCAGGTATGTCTGTGCACCACTGGCCTGCTGTCTTCTGTGAAGGTCAGAAGAGGGAGTCTGATTTCCTGGACCTGGAATTACAGGTGTTTGTGAGCCACCATGTGTGTGTTAAGCATCGAACCTGGATTCTCTGGAAGAGCAGGCAGTGGTCTGAACTGCTAAATCATCGCCCTTCTGTTTTTTTCCTTCCTCTATTCCCCCTTTGGTTTCTTGGGACAAGGTTTCTCTGTGTCTTTGGCTGTCTGGACTCACTTTGTAGACCAGGCTGGCCTCGACCTCTCAGAGATCTGCCTCCCTCTGCCTCCTGAGTGGTGGGATTAAAGGAATACGCCACCACTGGCTGGTGCCACTGTTTTTTATTCTTACCTCTGTCTTTATCTTTATTTACTTTTTTTGGGTATATTTCTTTTCATATTCTAAGCTTGTTCTAGGCATGGAATAACTGTACCATATAAGCAATTGAGTTATGACAAATACAGGAACACCTGCAATGCCCGTTGTTCACACTAATCACATGACTAACCTGTGCTGTTACGCTTTCTTCTCCCACTTCCTCCTCCATATTCACAGTAGCCCCTTCTATCTTCAGGACCCCTTCCTTCCCCCAAATTCCACATAGAAAAAACAAGGAACAGTTGCTTTCCCTGTAAAGCAATCTGCTGTGTTAGGTCCATAGATCCCACACTTTCGTCCTTCTTTATGGCTGCCCAGGGCTGTGGGATGCTCGCCCTGATTCTGTTTCTATGCTCTGTTTGTCTGTTTGGGAATGTAAAGCAATCCTTCAAAGGATGCTGTGAGCGTATCTTCCCCATAAAGGATGGCATATTTATATGTTGTTGATTTATGACAAGTATTAAGCATGACTAAGGTGTTTCACATCCATGTTCTTGTGGAAATGACATTTTTTTTTTGTAGCTTTTTGGTTTTTTTCCCCTCTGTTTATGACATCAATGAGTTTGGAACCATTAAGTCCCTTTCTCCTTTGTGGAATTTTAGGAGCACTGACACTGTTCTTCAAGGGACTCAAATGGTCCAACAAAATTTGCCTGGTCCTGTGCTATGTAATGAAGATTCGTTTTCATAAATAGTTCAATCTTGGGACTTTCTCCTTGCATTTTAATGTCTTCTTTAGTTAAAATTATATCTAGTAATTTCTCCATTTCATCTGCATTATCTAATTCATGAAAGCGATGCTCTGGGTTTTAAAAATTATATTTATTTAGGAGTTGTGTGGTCTGGAGAGATGGTCCAGCACTTAGGAGCATGTAATCTTCTTGGAGGGAACCTAGTTCTACACCCAGCACTCCCATACCAGATCATAACCACGTGTAGTTACAATCATGTTTATATAAATAAAGTTATAAAGAATTGTATCACTATGTTAAGTGATATGTAGTACCTGTGAGTGCACTTGGATGTGTGTGTATGCACACATGTATGAGTCTCCTAGGAGGCCAGAGATAGAGGATGCCTTAGAGTTGGAATTAGGGCAGTTAGAGGCACCTGACATTGGTCCTGAAAACCAAATCCAGGGCCTCTGCAAGAGCAGAATACCTGCTGGGCTCCTGAACAAATTCCCTAGGTTGGACTTGTTGGGTTTTTGGGTGTCTGTTTCTTATCAATTCCTCTTGAATCTGACTTTAACAGTACCTTTTCTCCCAGGGGATGTTGAGCTCAGGGATGAAGTCTGTTAGTCCTTTCCACTAAGCAGCTCTCAGTTTCTAGCATCCTTTGTTTTATCCTTTGCAGTTTGCAATTGATCCCTGTCAACCCGATCTATGGTGTGCTTTGCTGTCTGCTGCTTTGAACATGCTCTGTCCCTGTCCTCCTAGGCATTCAGAGAGCCTTCTTAGGTCATCTGAAATGTTTGCGACATTTTTCCCTCTTTCCCAACTTCTGTTTTGTTTCCATTTTGGCCTTTTGGATCTAGAAATCATAGTTATAAACATCTCCTTGGGCCTGATTTTTGACTGTTTATTTCAACTTTCTCATTGCATGTTTGGTTCTAGCCATATCAAAGAGGGCCTGACCACGAAGCAGGGAATGGGGGCCTGCGACTCTATTGAGAAGACCTTTACAACAGAGTATAAGATCATGAGGACCCTGGGCTAAGGGCACTTTGCCTAGGTCAAACTTGCCTTCCATGAGCCCACCATGACCTATGTGGTGGTAAAAATTCTTAGAAATAGCAAGAAGAGAGCCTCCCTCATCAACAATGAAATCAGCATTATGCAATCCCTTTATAACCCTTATATAATAAAGCTGTTTGACATGCTTCAGACCAGAGAGACCACCTACCTTGTGATGGGGCATGCCCCACAGGGAGAGCTGATGCAGCGCATCCTCCAACTGGGCTATTTAGAGGAGAGCAAGGCTCTGAGACTGTTTTCCCAATTCCTACACGCAGTGCAGTACTGCCACGACAATTACATTTGTCACAGAGACATAACGGCCAAGAACGTTCTCTTCGACGGCAAGGGGAATGCCAAGCTGAGCGATTTCGGCCTGGCCTCTCACATCACTCCTGGTCAGAAGCCGATGGGTTGCTGTGGCACTCTGCTCTACTGTGCCCCAGAACTCTTTAGAGGGGAGGCATATGATGCCTTCCCCACAGATACGTGGAGTATAGGGGTTCTCTTTTTCCTCATGGTGGCTGGCCACTTTCCCTTCCAAGCCAGCTCTTTTGAGCTCTTGAAGATGCAGATCAGCTCTGCCTTCTTCCTCGTTCCTCAGCATGTTTCCACCAACAGTTTCAATGTCGTTCTTGAACTGCTCATGATCAATCCCGCAGGAAGACCTACCATCGACCAAATCATGGCATGCCCCATGCTCAGGGGCAAAGAGGCACATGGTCTCCTAGGCACCACAAGCCCTAGCATGCCTGCCACCCCGTGCTGCCAGCCAAAGACAACCTCCCATTGCCATGAATCCTGCCTGCAGTGCACATGACTAATTCCCTCAAGGGCATCAGCCTCAAACTGAATGAGAATTTTTCACAGTCCAAGATTGACTTCTGTGGCAGCCTGAATCCAAGTGTCCAGCTGTCTGTATCTACCCAACAACTCTTGTAGACCAAAGAAGAATGAGACTACAGGGGACACAGAGAGCTGTATGCCTTCCAACACTCTCAAAGAACCACTCTCAGACTTACTAGAACATGACAGTTCAACCCTCAAATCCTCTTTCTATAGGGATACCTGGAAGAAAATCTGTGACTTGCTACAAGATGATGACACTTCAAGCCTCAAATCCTCCTTCTCTGGGGACATATTGGCAGAACACTGGGACTTCATAGAAGAAGATGAGCTGGAACCAGCCACTGCCCAGGAAGAGGCCACCAAGCAGGAAGAGGCTTATACCCTGGAAATTATCATCATTCAGGAAGAGACTATGAGAAAGGACGAGATCATGCCTTATGAAGAGGTCATTCCCCATGAAGAGACCATATGCCAGGAAACAGCTACCACAGAAGGAATCCTGCCCCATGAAGAGGCCATAGACCAAGAAATGTCTACCAAAGAAGAGGAGATCATGCCCCATGAAGAGGTCATAGACCAGGAAATGACTCCCACAGAAGAAGACATCATGCCCCATGAAGAGGCCATACACCAGGAAATTACTACCGTGGAAGAAGGGATCATGCCCCATGAAGACGCCATCACTCTGAAAGAGGTGATCACACATGAACAGGCTATTTGCCAGGAAATTCCTACCGTGGAAGATGAGATCATCACCCATGAAGAGGCCATCACTGAGGCCTCACATATGGCCAGCCTCAGGATAGCGATGCAGCTTGCTCTAGCCACCAGCATCCCCGCTGGAAGAGGGTGAAGAAGACAATCGTGAATGGCCTCAGACGGCTGTGCTGCTGTTTGCACCCTACAAAGAGAAGTCATGCCTCTTGTAAGAATAGGATTCCAAAGAAAAAAGATCGTGGAGTCACCCACAGGACCAGGTGGGTGCATTCATTCATTTTATGTTCTCCATACTTCCCCTCCTGTCCTTTGTGACACATGAAGACTGTGCCTACTTGTGAATTTAATCATTGGTTATTCAGAAAGACCAATCCCATAGAAACGCGTCAAGTGTGACCTTAGTCTTGTTGAGCAAAAAGTAGACAGCACAGATGCTGACCTAAGCAGGGAGAGGAGGAGGCGGGGACATGGCCAGAGGAAGCAAAGGTTGCTTGGAGAACCAGTGGGGTGCTGCAGGGCTAGTGCAGTAAGTCCTGTGTATTTCAAAGTCACTAAGAGTCTCCTACCCATGTCTTTCTCCTTTCAAGTCCTGAAGAGGATAAGCCCCAGCTCCATGGCTTGTGAGCCATGGGTTGGGGATCAGCCTGGCTAAGATTCGGAGTGCCCTGTGGGGAAGCCAGGCCTGAAGTCCAGGAGCCAGTGGAACATGGCTTCTTGGCAGGAACATGATCTTTTCCACCAGGTGTGACTTCTCTCCCCATAGAGACAGTTCCTCGTCAGCCTGTCCCACCTGCCCCAAGATGGGTTTCCAGGTTGAGAATGAGGCTTAAAAGTGCCCGTAGGGGACTCCTTTAGAGGGCAGCCTTATGCTGTCCTTTACCCAGGGACCCCCACACACTCCAAAGCCATTACAGGTTACATTGAGTCCTCAGATCCTACTTAGAAGGAAGCTTGGGAAATTCACAGCTATGGAATGACATCAAAGGCAGTTGTGCCCTCTTTTGCCACCATGTCTGCCCTCTTGCTCCTCACATCCTGCCTCTCTGTGCTTGCTTCTTCAGGACCACCAGTCACAATGGAAACTGCATTGCATACTTCCCAACATGGGCCACACCATCAAGCCATGGTAGGTGTCATGACCAGGGTCAAACTAGAGACCCTCATGACAGAGCAGGAACCTTCTGTGAGCCCTCCCTCACGCCAGCTTCAGGGTCCTACCTCCAGCCTACAATCAGCTGGACAAATCTTAAAGGCTGTGTCAAATTCTCTGAGTCTTGGCAGGTTGCATAGGATTGCACAGGGAAGCAACCTTGCACAGCCTTTGAGAGAGCTCTGGGAAGCCTTCCCTGTCTTTCCCACTGTCATTTGGTCAGATTTTATCCTCTGTGTCTTTCTCCCTAGAATGTGCTGGCGTCAGTCACAGTATGAGTGACAAAGAAGTCTGTGCAACTGACATGGATGGTCCATCTGTCAAGATGTCTTTTCTTATTTGCACACAGGACAACGAGGATCCTGGCATCGTTGTCCTACGGAGATTGCTATAGTCAACAACATGTCCAGATAGTGTTCTAACACAACCATGTTTCTAAACTGCTTTGTCCTCTGAGCGATGTGAAGCTCATAGGATAGACATTTTACTTGCCTATTCGGAGAAGAGAGGGGTACCTTATTCCATTTTGAGGCAGGGACAGCACCCCAGGGGCCCATGCTCCCCACCTCACCATGCATACCTATGGGAAGTCCTTTCCACAGCATGCTTTGCTGGCATCAGACACTGGACCAGACTGACCTTCTTACCCAAAAGCCAGGAAGATGTTTTCTGCCAGCCAAGAAGGAGATCAGGCCTGGCAGTGTGATCCCCAAAAACTACTGGATTGTTCCTGCCCTCCACACACAGTATATGGCGTACTCTGGTGAGTCTGTCTCTGTTTCTCTCTCTTCCTGAACATAAGCAACTTCCAGGCATCTCTCAGCTGCTCTAGAATCTCTCTCTCCTCTCTCACTCTCTCTGTCTCCTTCTTTCCTTCCTTCTGTCTTATATCTTTATTTATTTATTTTGGTTTTTTGAGACATTGTTTCTCTGTGTAGCATTGTCCTTCCTGGAAATCACTCTGTAGATCAGACTGGCCTTGAACTCACAGATCTGCTGCCTCTGTTTCCTGAGTGCTAGTATGAAAGGTATGCACCACCACTGCCCAGCAAGTTACTCTTTCTTCAACTGCACCCACAGGGAATCATCTAAAAGTGAACATGAGTATATGTCACAAACCCAGAACACAAACATAAAATAAAAAAAACCATTGATAGAAATAGACATACAAAAGAAAAACAAAAGGCACTGAATGACTCACTCTGAATAACAGACTCACAGAAGCAAGCAACGAGAACAATTTCCACCTACAACAAGAGATCCAAGTGAACTTCTATTCTTTGACAGGGTTATTAAGGTGTCATGTGCACATTTCCCTTTTCCCTTCTTACATTGGTTCTTTCTCCTTTGATTAGGAGGAATAGAATTACTGGGAATTGTTTTTGTTTGCAGGTTTTAGGTTTCACACAGTCTCAGCCTATAACTTGGGGTGAAATGGAATCAATGTAGACCTGGCTGGCTTTTCCTTCCTGAGGACTCTGCTCCCTCAGTTTCCCCGTAGGAACACTGTAACACTGTCAGCATTTGGGTTTCACTCAGGGTCTCAGATAACTCAGGCACTCCATCCACCTTGTAGCCAAAGATGCTTTTGAGCAGGAGCCTCATCTTCCTGTCTCTAATTTCCATGGGCAAAAATTCCAGATTTCAACCACTCTGTCCTGTCAAACATCAAAACATCAAGGACAGTGTAGGCAAGAAGAAGTCAAAGATGAGTGGAATGTAGAAAACATATACAAATTCTTAATATTGGGAAGGATCAGATCTGGACCCTGGGGTTAAGGAGATAAGGAAAGTGTAGATAAAGTGTAATGGTGTCAGGAAAGGACCCTGTGAAAAGCAGGCATGCCAGCATTCTTATCTTCTTAGGCCTGCTAGTGAAGAGAGGTAGATGTGGAAGTTTATTGGCCTCAGGTGACTGAGATACACTGTCTCAAAAAATATGGTGAGTGTGGGTTCCTTTCTCCAGGAGGCTGGGCTGAGAATCTGGCCACAAAGTTGTCTTCCGCCTTCTGAAGGCTAGCTGAAGAATGCTCTGTCCTGAGAACTGGTCACAAAGGAGGCCAGTGAGGGAAGGGAGGGAGCACCAGGCAGCTGTGCTCAGCCTGGTTGAGACAAGAGAAATTTCTCTCCCTTCCAGAGGGAGAGGAAAGGGGGCCTCTGGCTTGGGAAAGGCCAGACTACACTTTATTCAAATAAAGACAAAAGAGTCAAACAATAAGATTTTCATTCACTAAGTTTCAAAAGGGCAAGGCCAGAGAGCTATGGGGAAGGGATGGGGGTGGTACACTGCTCAACTTTCCTGCCTCTGGGTTTTGAAACCAAGGGGACTTGACTAGGAGGAGACACTCCCAGGACACTTCCCAGGCCTTGTCTCCAAGGTACCTTTATATGTTTTTCTTCAAAGACCCAGCTTTGGACACCATTTGTGTGGGTTAGGGTCTCCAAGAAACTATCTTTTAACACATTTTGGTCTAGTGGCCTGATGTCAGCAGGGGGTCAGCCCACCTATGTTCCAGCAGTAGCTTGCCAGGAGGGAGCATCCTCTGGCCTGCAGACAAAGGCCCACAGGTGAGAAAGCATTAGATGAATATTCCTGGTCTACATGTGTGCTCAGTGGGTGAGAACACACACAAACACACACACACACACACACACACACACACACACACACACACACACACACACACACACACACACACACCACTGTGGTCATACATGTAGCATGCAAAATACACACATTTCCTGCAAAGATTTCTGAACCTGGCCTTCTCCTTTCCTTCTCACTATTGTCTACACTTTATCCTCATGTCCTTTATGGCTCTTTTGTCAAAGCACATAACTAAGTTCCCATGGTGAAGTATCAGTTCTTCTAGCGAGATGCCCTTTTCTTCCTCTCCTCTTGTTTTCACTCTAGGTTTCTGTAGACAGTTCAGGCTACCAAGGCCTGCTAATCCTCCTGCCCTGAGCCCAATGATCTTAGTAGATACAATTGTGCATCTAGCCTTTGTGTATGTGTGTGTGTGTGTGTGTGTGTGTGTGTGTGTGTTTAAAATCACCTATGTAGTTGTGGACTACCTTCACCTTTTACCTCTTCTGTCTCAAAACACCAAATGTAAAGGTTTCAGGATTTACCCCTACCAAGCCTGGCTTCTTGGTCCTAGGGAACCAAGCCAGGCCTTCCTGCAAGCTGGACAAGAGCTGTTCCAGGTAGTAGTCTGTGGAATGGGGCTGAGCATTGAGTTCTTCGCCTGTGCACAGCAGGTGGGAGATGTTCAGTAAGTACCCCCTGCTGCCCTGTGGGAGGCAGTGTGGAGCTGTGCAGACAGTGCTTCCTGCTGGCCTTGTGGGAGCAATGGGGAGCTGTGCAGACAGTGCTTCCTGCTGGCCTTGTGGGAGCAATGGGGAGCTGTGCAGACAGTGCTCGCTGTTGGTCCTGCGGGAGGAAGTGAGGAGGATGGTTTGCAGAGCATGGAGATCCCCACTGTCCCAATAAGGAAGGCAGGAAAGCTGCTGGCCCAGCACCCTCTCACAAACCCTGAGGTGGTCCTTCCCTCTGTGGTCTTTCTAGAGCTGCATTGTGTCAGTGCACCTGCTTTGCTGGAGTCCCTGCTCCAACACATGACAACAAGAGGGGCTGAGGGAGGAGCTTGTTCTGTTTCCCCATCTAACAGGACTTTGTTGGCCTTCCTACCTTCCTGTTTCTCATCCAGACCAAAATAAAGCCATAAAGTTGCTTTCATACCTCGGCTGCCACTGGCGTGTCCCTGGAGCAAGTTGCATCCACACTCTCTCCTGTTCCTGCCCCCTCTGTCCATAATGAGAGATGGCTGGGCTGCAAGTCATAGTGTGAAATCCACACCATGAATTTGTGGTAAGATTCAGAAACACAAATGGGATGGGAGGATGACTCTACCAGTCTGGACAGTGTCAGAAGCTGTGTCCTAGCTGAGTTAATTCCCCAGATTGCAAGGAAAAGAGCTGGTATGCTGGCTGAGTGACACCTGTCACCCCAGCACTGGAGATGGACATAGTGCATTTCTTTATATTATTCTCTGTAAGAGTTTCACAGACAGGCTTTCTCTAGTTAGCCCTGACTATCCTAGAACTCACTCTGGAGACCAGCCTGTCCTACAACTCACCCAGATCCCACTCTTCTGCCTCCAGTTTAAGGACGCATGTTTCCACTGCCTACCAAGATAGGTGCGTCTCAATCTCCATGGTCTTGAGAATGTCTCTGTCCAAAACAGAAGGTGTAGAGGGCTCATGAAGTAACAATTGAGACTGAACACATGTACTACACACACATATTTGAACACATATGTGCCTGTATACAAAGTCACACGTGCACAAGCACACAATTAAACACATAAGTATGTGCATCCGCATGCACACTAAACACAAATAGTGATAAGAAGCCATAAGTCAGTTGAAGCCCCAAGGAGCCATTGGAAGGACTGGCCTCCTTTCTGCATCATTTTGGTCAATACATAGGAAAATGAGTCAGAGTGAAGTTGCCAAGGACACTAGGGTGCTCTGCTAAGGATGCCATGTGGTTGACAGAGCCAGCCATGCCAAGCTTTGGGCAACCTTACTAATCCTCAGTAGATTGAATTTGTGTTCTGTCAAGGTGATCCCAGATTGTTAGCACTGAGTCACCTGGATGTCTCAACTCTCTGCAGCATGGGACCCGTCGCCTGTCGGAAGCCAAGGCAGATGGTCCTTCACCTGGGAGAAAAGGTCAAGTGGATGAGTTCTCCTGACAGTAACCAGTAACCCCGTGCCTCACAGCCCAAATCATTGCAGTATGTCTTTTATGTTGGAAATAAAATAACATTGGTAAATTGGATTTCTGTTGTTTGGAGACTGGGTCTTTTATGTGCATCTCTGCTTTGGCTGGCCTGCTACTGTGTAGTCTGTGTCGGCCTTCAGTTAGAGGTCGTCTGCCTCAGCTTCCTCAGTGCCTGGGATCATATATGCGCTATTTTAGTGAGAATTTAGGTTTCTTTTAAAACCCAATTATGTGACTCTGTTTTTGGTTTAATGCCTAGTATTGGAAATGGGGCTGCCTCAGATTCTCCACAACTGCTAACTAGGATTTCTCTCATTCTACAGGAAGGGCATAATTTTTGCCATCTGTAGATAGTTTGCATTTAGAATTCTGGGTACTCTTGGGAGGGTAAAAGGAGGAGGACTGGTGGCTGCTGCTCCCCCTGCTGCTGCTGGTTTCTGTTATTGCTGTTTGATGGACTGCTGGGTTGCTAGATTGCTGGTTGGAGATAGTCTAATGATGAGGGTTGGACTTCTCCCAAGGAACTCAGTGCCCGTAATCAGCAGGAAGTAGTCTACAGAGATCTATGCCGTGCCCCCATCTCTGACCTTTCTTGATTGCCTAGTGTCAGGGAGTTTGGAAGGAATTGTGGTAGAGAAAGATAGTGGGTATAAGAACCCAAAAAAGTAGCCCAGAAGCCCAGTTACACAGTGCAGCTAGGCTAAATGGAAAACTTGGTTTATATCGCCGCTGGGGAAGCAACAAGATAAGGAGCAATGAATATTCTGTTTCAAGACATCAGAAAAACAGTTTATTGTGGCTCCTGACACTGTGTTCTTCCTGATTTTTTACCAGAGGGAATTTTCTATTTTCTCTCCCTCCTTTTCTAATGTTCTGTTTTAAAAGTTTTGGATGATGGTTGAGCAGCTTGAAAAATTGTCAGTGGATATGAAGAGGTGTTGAAGAAAAAATGAATGAATGAAATGAGAAAGCCAAAAGAGAGATCCTATTTTCTCATTTCTCAAAGGGTTGTAGATTGGTTGTGCCTACAGAGAGGTTACGGGTAGAGGAATTGCTTGGAAAATGAGTAAGACCAGAAAAGGAAGAAATAAAAAGCTCATACCCATGGACTGGGCAAGAGAGCAGGAGCTTCCAGCAGAATGAAATACTTAAACCTGTCTAGAAGGCAGATCTCAGATCCACAAAGCACCACACACTTGTGATTTCAATCTCCTAGGTAGGATGGGGGAGCAAGGTGTGTGGCTAAGAGGAGGGAGGCTATGCATGGTGATAGGGTTAAAGAAAGCAGCCCATTTTGAGAGAAAAGTTTAATCTTGAGCAAAGTGTGTCACTAGAGGAGGGGTGGCATGGGATGACAAAATACTACTGGGGAGATGCAAGATGGCAGCACCTAGGGAGGTTGGCTTCTGATCCCAGGACTGAAATGACTTCAGACTGATGGAAAGCAAGCAGGTCTAGCTCTGGCCACTAGGCAATTCCTGCTGCACAGGGGAAAGCTCCTGGGTTCTGGGATGCTGGCTTTAAGCCTCTGGCCACCCAACTCCTGGGAGCAAGGGAAACAGTTGCAGTCTCAGGTGCATGGCTCTACCAGCCTCCCCTGAAGAGACCCGCCATACCTCAGGAGCATACAGGATCTCCTTCCAAAATGGCAGAGCCCAGCCAGCAGGGTATCTGTGCAGCTTAAGCTCAGAGACCAAGGAGCAAAGGAGTGAGTGGCACAGGGGCTGGTGCTGGTTGATCCTCCAGTGAGAACAGGGCAGCTGGGTACCAGAGCAGACTTTATTGTCCTCAAAAGCACATGGGCTAGACATTCCCACTCCAGTCCTCTGCCTGTGAGTCTTACTGGGATCCAGCCTCCTGTCCACAGCCATACCCACCATCCCCAGGACGGCTGCCAAAGGAACACCCAGCCTCCTTTCCAGGGCACCAGGATCAAGCAGCCAATGCCAGCAAAAGATCACCATCAACAAAAACGAGGGCAATATGGTACCTCCAGAATACAGTAGCCCTCGGTACCCTGACCACTGACATGAAGAAAACCTCCTTAAATCAATGCTTTTGGAGATGATAGAGGCATTTAAAGAGGAAATGAATAAACACCTTAAAAAAATACAGGAAAATGTTATCAAACAGACCCTTAGTAAAGACAGGAAAATACAAACAAGTGAAGGAAATGAATAAAGTGGTTCAAGAACTGAAAGTGGAAGTAGAAACAATAATAAAAAACACAAACAGGACATTCTGGATAGGGAAAACTTAAGGAAGAAAATAGAAACTACTCAGGCAAGTTGCCAAGAGAATACAAAAAAAATGGAAGAAAGGGTGGAGACAGTATAGTCAAAGAGATTGATACATCTGTCCAAGACAATGTTAAATCTAAAATACCCCCGGCACAAAACATCCAAAAAAGTCAAGGATACTATGAAGAGATGGGACCTAAGAATAATACGCATAGAAGAGAAGATTCCCAGCTCCAAGACCAAAAACTTCTGTCAACAAAATCATAGAAAACTAATTTCCCAACCTAAAGAAAGAGATGCCTAAACATAGAAGATGAGTACAGAACACCAAATAGATCAGACTAGAAATGAAAATCCTCCCACCACATAAGCAAACACTAAATGTACAGGGGAAAGAAAAATAGTAAAAGCTGCAAGAGAAAAAGGCCAAGTAACATATAAAGGCAAACCTGTCTTCTCAACTCTAAAATCCGGAAAAGTACGGTCAGACATCTTGTAGACCCTAAGACCCCAGAGATGTCAACACAGTCTACTGTACCCAGAAAATTTTCCAATCACCATAGATGAAGAAGAAAACATATTCCACAAAAAATCAAATTGAAACAATATCTATGCAGACACCCAACTTTACAAAAGATACTATATGGAAAACTACAACCGAAGGAACTAAACTACAGCCCCCAAAATACAGGTAATAAATAATGCCACTGCAATAAAATTCAAACAAGAAAAACAGACAAACACACTACAGCAACCAATATCAAAATAAGAGGAGCTAGCAACCACTGGTCATTAATATCAACAGATTTAATTCCCCACTAAAAAGTACAGGCTAAAACAATGGATATGTAAACAGGACCTGCCATTGTGCTGCATACAAGAAACACACTTCAGCAAAAAATATAGACATCCCCTTAGAGTAAAAGCCTGGAAAAAGGCTTTCCAAACAAACACACTCAAGAAGAAAGCTGGGGTACACATTCCAACATCTCATAAAGTAGACTTTCAACTAAATTAATTAAAAGAGACTGGGAAGGACACTTTATACTCATCAAGGGGAAAATCCACCAAGATGGCATCTCAATTCTGAACATCTATGCCCCAAATACAGTGGCACCCATATTTTAAAAAGAAACATTATTAAAGCCTAAAGCGTGCATCAATTCCCCACACTCTAATGGTGGACACGCCTAACTGAAGGACAGGTCTTCAAGACAAAAACTAAACATAATTCTGAGCTATTTCAGCCCTAGTTCCTTTAAAAAACCAAAGTTAACACCAATCACTTGCCAATTTGAGGACTTCTGGGGCTGCTTCTGTTCCATCAGTCTGTTCCTATAGCCCCATCTTCTCTCTCAGTCATGTGGCCAGCTATCTTCCCAGCATCCACAAACACATCTGGCTTCCCTTGAGTGCCTCCTAGTGAAAAGGCTTTTCTCTTTTCCCTTCCCAGAGTTCCTTTCTGACTACCAGGAAGTCCTGCCTTCCACTGCCTGTCCTTCCTCCCAGCTGATTGGCCAATCAGCTCTTTATGGACAGCTGCTGAATCCACACAAGGCATTCCTCCACAAGGAATGGTCTTGGGAAGAAGCAGTTTGACTATCCAAGGATTCCATTGTTCATCCAGGAATTAGAGAGGAAGGTTTCAAGGGAAAAATTATGCGAAAAGAGATAATGCAATTTAAGCTAGGTGAAAGGATTGCTCAGCTATTACTGTTTCCCTGTATCAAAAGCAATGTTACTGCAGTAGAAAGATCAGGAGGGTTTGGAGCTACAGGAAAACGTGTATTTTGGCAAACAGTTGTTAATGATCTGAGGAAAAAATTAAAGTTGTAACTGAATGACACTGAAATAGAAGATGTGGAGGATCCAGAAACTGATGAAAGTATCATTTTGCAAACATCTTGGAATTCAGAATAGCCATCTCCAAAGTTTTATACCCAGTTTCTAACAATTGGAAACTTATCTAGATAACTTAAGAAACTGAGGCAGGAGTATGCCTCAAGTTCAAGACTACCCTGACTCCTTTTTTGAGACAAGATTTCTCTATGTAGCCCTGGCTGTCCTGAAACCCACTCTGTAGACCAGGTTAGCCTCAAACTTAGAGATCTACCTATCTCGCCTCTGCCTCCTGAATGAAAGAATTATAGGTGTATGCCCCCATTGCCCAGCCCCATTTTGAAGTTTTAAAACATATAATTTATATTAAGGGGCCATACTTGTGAAGGTAAGAGGAAAGTTTGTGAAAGTTGGATCTTTCCCTCCATTAGGTGGATCCTGGGACTCAAACTCAAGTGGGCTAGGTTGGCAACATGTGTCTTAACCACTGAACTCTCTGTGTGCATTGTTTTATAATCGGAAGGATATGATTTTTCACTATAAATGCATAGAGTGTCTGATTCAGTGGTTAAGAGTACATCCTGTTTTTGCAGAGATCAGAATCAGTTCTCAGCACCCATACCAGGCAGCTCGCAACTGCCTCATACCTCCACTTTCAGGAGGATCTTACATATCTGTGGGGACAAACACTCGCATACACAAGTCTACACACAGATACACATACACATTGAGGTAAAAAAAAATAGGAATTTATATTCGTGTATCTTATAAAATTATGTTTTAGCTTTCTGTGATCCTACCCAAAATGTGCTGCCTGGATGGGATGAGGAGCAGTCATTTGTTTGAGACAGAATCTCAATGATAGTTGAGACCAACCTGGAGCTCACTGTGTTGAGCAGGGCGGTCAAGACGTCTCTTTCTGCTGTAACTTCCAGAGTACAAGCATTATAGGAATGAGATTTTTCACCTAGCCAGAAAACAGTCAATCTGGTAGCATGGCCACAGGGATAAAATGTGACTAAGTTTGGTGTGTACAGGTGTACTGTTTGATGAGTTCTGCCTTCACATTCCAGTTAATTGTTGAATGTAGTTTCTGACAGAGTCTCATCCCAGAGACACATGATTTTTGGGACAGAATTTCATTAGGCAGTCCTGACTTGCCTGGAACTCTTCATGGAGACCAGGCTGCTCTGTAGTTCTTTTCCTAGGAGTGGAACACTGAGTTTTTCTCCTTCCACCTTAGCTTGTCTATTGCTGTTTTCCTTGGCTAGCTTTTGTTTAGACAGCCATAGAGTTGCATTATCCTAGGTGACTCTCCCTGTGGTTTCTAGTAGGGACAATCTCACTGCAGATTTCCTAGTCCTCTGGCTTTTAAAATCTTTCTGACCTTCTCTTCAGAAAGGTTCCCTGAACCATAGGTGCAGGGATGGGGATCTTACTGTAGATGTATCCACTGGGGCTGTCCACCCCAAGGTAAGTTGTTCTATGTATTTTGAACACTTGTGGTTTTCTATAATGGTCACTGTCTGTTGCAAAGAGAAGCTTTTTTGGTTGAGGTTGGGAGCTACACTTAGCTGTGCTGATAAGGTTATTTAGATAGGATTAGAAAATATGCTGGTTTCATAAAGGAGCAGTAGTAGGTTCTCTTCTAAGATCCATAACCTCACTAACCTCAGCTAGTTGACTAGGCTTCCAATCCCAGGCATGATTCTCCACCTGCCCAGTGGGCATTAACCCAATTAAATATCTTCTGGTTACCACCAAAGTGTGAGTGCCACCTTTAAGGATCTTTGGGGATAATGACGGATGCTATAGTTCTTAGAACTGGTGCTTGCTTCCTTCATTAGTACTTTTCATAGTCCCTCCCAGTTCTATGGAAGTTAGTCTTCAGGGAGGAGCCTTCCAAGCAGATCCAGCTCTGAGGTCTGTGTCTAAAGTGCATAATGTCTTCAGCAGCAGAGAGTTAGCCTCGATGTCTGCCAAGTGAGAGCAACAGGAATGATCTGTATTGTTCAGGAGTCTCTTGGGACAACCCTGACCAACAACTCAAAAGGTGGTTCCTCATATCTGCTACTTCGTTGTTGTTGTTGCTGGTGCTGTTGTTTTCCATTGTCGTCTACGACTCTTGTGTGGAGCATCATGAGCACAAGTTATTAATATCTATATGGCAGAATCCATCAAGCCACATCACACGACAGATCTCTCATGGGTGGTTCATGAAGAGAGGGAATACAGAG
Organism: Acomys russatus; assembly: GCF_903995435.1. Taxonomy (NCBI): domain Eukaryota; kingdom Metazoa; phylum Chordata; class Mammalia; order Rodentia; family Muridae; genus Acomys; species Acomys russatus. The sequence goes on along the minus strand of NC_067158.1, from coordinate 89,841 downwards.
GAAGCCTCTGGGTTGAGGGTGGCAAGAGAGAAAGAGATGGGCAAGGCACCAGATTCCTTTGTAAGGGGAGTCAGCCTGTAGTGTCCCATCCAGCAGGACCAGTAATTACGGGGTTGCGAGGGGAGCCATACCTGTGGCGTTGCGTTAAGAGGTCAATGCGTGGCCATTTTTTTCAGGTCACACATGTCCCCAACCTCCCAGACACATTTGCGGGGGACAGGAAAAGGATAGTAACATCCTTTATGCGCGTCAGCCTGTACGCAGTCAGGCGTGCTCCTCAGGAACCTACCGAGGTGTCTGGCATGGTTCCCTGCAGTGCTTAGCCTCGCAAACTCTCAAGTGAACAATCGACTCAAGCCCTTAGGTCTCAGCTTGTTGAAGTTGAGGCCACTTTTAGCTGCATTATCAGGGGCGGCATGGTAATCCGCCTCGGGGTCGAGTCGTTTGAACCTGTGGTAATGAACTTCCACATGGATGGGTCCCTTTATGGCAGAGTCTACCTGGCGTTTGACAAAGTCAGTAATCTTTCTGAAAGCCCACGGTCCAGAAGATATTAGTAGCAAGAACCTTATAAGAGGTCCCAGCAGCGAAGGGAGGAGGGTAGTCAGAAGAGGGGAAGCAGAAAACCAAATTTTATACCAGAATTCAGCTCTATCTCGCTCCCGCTTACGATTTTCTAAACTTTCTCTGACCTTTCTCATGCCATCTTCTACGATCCCAGTTTTATTGGTATAGAAACAGCATTCTTCTTTGAGTGCTGCACATAATCCCCCTTGTTGTAAAACAGCAAATCTAGCCCTCTCCTATTTTGCAGTACCACTTCTGCAAGGGAGGAAAGCGAATCCCTTAAAGCTTCCATAGCAACCTGTATTTCAGCAATATCCTTATCTATGGCTGCACTAAGGTGGTGATAGTTTTGATTGGAGATCACTAAAGAGGAAATGCCTGTCCTGGCTCTGACAGCCCCAAGCCCCAGTAGAACTGTGATGGTTGCAGCCATAATAGGCTCGCATTTGACCCTGAACGGTGTACCCGGAGGAGTCCAGAAGTTGAGAAATTCATCTGTAGAATAAACTGTTAATCGAGGAAGTAGCTGAACAAGCACACAGTAATCATATTGTTGTAGGAAGGGCTGTACCAAATAAACGAGTTAGGCCAGTGAAACATGCCAAATAGGTATCACTTGGGGCTACCAGGTAGGTGGAGCCACCACTGACTCAAGGGTCTGATTACAAAAAGGGGAAATAATGGAGGGTAAATGCATCCTGGGTCCCCTGATGCAGAGCCCCATGCCTGAGACTTGGGCCAGGGTTGTGCCTTCCCTTGCTTCCGGGTTCCAGCGAACCAGGGAGGAGTCATTAGTAATGGTAAGATCGCCAAGGATAGCAATGCCCTCATAAAAAGGGGGGGGGGGGACATGGTAACATAACCAACAATCATCTGCAAGGTTGGGACAAATAGCATGCAGGGCAGACCAGGATTCATTAACCATGGTCAGGATAATATTAACAGAAGATGAGGGACCGGGAGGTATGGTGGGTTGAAACAGGGTGGTATGGGGTGTAACAGTGGCTGTTGGGTGGCGTGCACCCATAACAGACCGCTGGTTCTGTAAGACCTGATTTGGGCCAATGGCCACTGGTTTTGAATGGGGAATGGTCTTGAGTAGTTTAATTTTAAAAGTGAGGCCAGGATCATATCCAATTGGATGGTTCATGCCATTTTTAGTGGCCTCTCCCGTTTGAAAGGAGGCATAAAGAAAACCACTATACGTATCAACGGTAACATGGACATATTTTTGTTTTCCAAAGGAGGCGACATGGGTAACGTCCATTTGCCACAGTTCACCTGGGACCAGCCCTCGAGGGTTGACCCCGAAATGGGCTTCGAGAAGAAAAGTCAGACAACTCTTGCAATTACGAACTATCTGTCTAGCCTGTTCTCTGGTGATTTTGAACCGCAACCTAAGGGTGTGGGCATTAAGATGATGGAGCTCATGGGCCTGTTGAGCTCGGGAAATTAGATCAGAGGGATCATTTTGAACCTGAATTGACCCGACCATTTGGGTGGCGGCATCGACTAACTGGTTTCCCTGGGCAAGAGGCCCGGGGAGTCCAGAATGTGCCCTAATATGTCCAACAAAAAAAGGGGTGGTGCGCCGATGGGTAAGGCTTTGTAATGCCGCAAATAATGGGGCAGCGTTGGTGGTGGGTTTTATGTGAGGCACTGTTTCTAGCAAAGGGACTGAACAGGCAGTGTAGGCGCTGTCGGTATATAGGTTAAAGGAATGGTCTGGGAGGGCTGTAAATGCCTGTATTATAGCATATAACTCAACTAGCTGTGCCGAAAGAAAAGGGGAAGACACACGGGTGGTTACTCCATCAATGGAATAAGCTGCTATACCATTAGAAGAACCATCTGTAAAAACTAAATGAGCCTGGGAGATAGAGGACGATTTTGTCCTTTTAAGAAAAATAATAGGCATTTTGTAAAGGAATTGAAGCAGCCTATCAGGGGGATAATGGTTATCAACTTTGCCTTGAAAATCTATGCAATTAATGGACCAGATATTGGAATTGATAAATAGCCAATTAATCTGAGCTGGGATATAGGGGAAGATCAAAATTTCGGAGTCTTTTCCAAAGGTCTTTCTTGATTGTAGGCAGCCATCCTTTATGAGCTGGGCCACCAGAGATGGGTAGGTGGCAAGAACCTTAGACGATTCTGAAGGGAGGTGTATCCAATAAAGGGAGCACCCTGCCAAAACACCCCTGTGGGCAAAAAAGGAGTGGGAAGGACAATGAATTGCAAGGGTTTAGTAGGATCAAAAAAGGAGATATTTTGGTTGTTAATGGCAGATTCAACTCGAGCTAGGGCAGCCTCAGCCTCTGGGGTAAGAGCTCGTTGAGAGGTGGGGTTAGATTCTCCACGTAAAATGTCAAAAAGCGGTTTTAGATCCCCTGTAGTAAGTTTTAGATAGGGTCGTAGCCAATTAATATCGCCTAAAAGACATTGGAAATCATGTAAGGTATGAAGGGGGTCTTTTCTAATTTGCATTTTTTTAGGATAGGACTTTATGAGGAAAGAGTTCAAATCCTAAAAATAAATGAGGAGGTTTTAATTGAATTTTCTCAGGGGATATTTGAAGGCCCAGTGCCTGAAGGTGACAGGTAAGCTATTGTAAGGCATTATATAGAGAGCGAATATCAGGGCCAACTAGTAGTATGTCGTCCATATAATGTATAAAACAAATGGAAGGCCAAGAGCCCCGAAGAGGATCAACAGCGTGTGCAATGAACTTTTGGCAAAGAGTAGGGCTATTTGCCATGCCTTGGGGGAGAACTCTCCATTGGTATCATCGCATGGGGCCGGCAAAATTAGGAAATGGGAGGCTGAACGCAAAACGTTTACAGTCATCTGGATGGAGAGGTATGGAGAAAAAATAGTCTTTGAGATCGATAACAATTTTATGATATCCTTTAGGAATTGCTATAGGTGATGGAAGGCCGGGTTGGAGGGCTCCCATGGGCATCATAGTTTCATTTATTTTTCTTAAATCTTGCAGGAGCCTCCATTTACCTGCCTTTTTTTGGATGACAAAAATGGATGTATTCCAAGGGGAAATGGAGGGTTCAATGTGGCCGGCAGACAACTGCTCCTGCTCAAGTGTTGTGGCAGCCTGTAATTTAGGGGGTGTCAGGGGCCACTGGTCTACCCAGACAGGGGCATCACAATTTTCAACAGATCTTATCTGCCTGGGGTGCAGGGGATACAGTGACCCCTAGGAAAAACCCTCATATCCCAGCCCTTTTCTATCGGATTTTGATGACATGGGGAAGGGTTGGACAATGCCTTGATTATTTTTTTCCAGGCCTTGACCTGGCAGGAACCCATTGGCAAGCATCTGTTGGGCTATAACTTCATTAGGGCTACACATCAGAAGTTTCATTGAGAGAGGATGTCTCTGCCCCAAAGACTAACGGGGAGGTGTTTGATAACATAGGGCTGCACTGTTCCCGTGTTAGCCTCTGAATCAGTCCAAGTTAAAATTTTGGAACTCTGGAGAGTATTGTTGGAGTGGCCTATCCCTTGTAGATGGGTAAGAGAGGGCTGGAGAGGCCATGTAGATGGCCAATGGGCCTCGGAGATGACCGAAGCATCAGCCCCAGTATCGGTAATACCCTCAACAGGTTTCCCATCCAGATGTAGCCGGAAGGTGGGGCAGCTCTGGGAAATGGCCTGTACCCAATAGACATCTGAGGACCCAGGGGAGGATGCACCTCGAAGAGGTGACATATGAGGGAATTGGCGAGACATAGGCAATGGCAAGGCTTGGGCCAATCTCTGTCCCTTAGCAATGGTCACAGGGCCAGAGGGAGCACTGACGAATATGTTTATTTCCCCAGTATAATCACTGTTTACGATGGAGGGGTGAACAGTCAAACCCTTGAGCGTAGTTGAGGCTCTGCCAAGAATAAGAAAGAACGTATCTTGGGGCGGAGGCCCACATATCCCAGTAGGGAGGGCCTGGACACCGTCTACAGGGGTCAATATTGTGTCGGTGGAGGTACACAGGTCCAGTCCTGCGCTCCCTGCAGTGGCTCGGCAGAGCTAGGAGGTGGGGTTGATTGTAGGGGGACTGATTGCGTCGAGCCTGTCTGTGTCCCCGAGGCTGGGCAAAAAGGTATGGGTCTCGGGGCCTGGGGCTGGCCCCTCCATCCGTTTCCCTGCGGTAGAGGAAAGGATTACCTTGAATATCGGTTTTGGAATAGCAAAGGTTTGCCCAATGTTTTCCGCGTTTACTGCGCTGGCAAACAGTTGCTGGCGCAACGCTCGAAGTAGCGAAGGCGCCTTGTGGGGGAGACCAGTGGTGGCAGCCGAGACAGGGCATTGCCTAGCAGAGTGACCGGGCTGCTTACAGTGGAAACAGGTCCTGGGGCCAGAATGGGCCGCCTGCAGGGCGGCTTCTATTGCCAGATGTACACTTTGGGATACCTTATGGGCAAAGGGGTCAACATCAGCACAGAGTCTGATATAATCATTAATATCCTTACCCCTCGTATGGCCGTACAAGGCAGTTTTACAGGCACCATTAGCATTTTCATAAGCAAGCTGTTTTAAAAGCTTATTTTCAGATTCGTCTGGCCCCAAGACTCTCTCTGTGGTCTCAAATAGACGTGCAATGAAATCACTTTAAGGTTCATGAGGGCCCTGAACTACTTTGGTTAACGGGGTGGTGAGAGAGCCCTTCCCTGGTAGAGCGCGCCATGCCCCCAAGGCTGCATTTTTAACTTGGGCAAGAAGCCCGGGAGGTAATGCTGCTTGCTTTGTTTCTGAAGAATAGCTGCCCTGCCCCGTTAATTTATCAAAAGTCCAGGAAGAAGAGTGGACTTTTTTTGGTTATTTTTTGCTGTTTCTTGACAGCGGTCCATGAAATCAGCCTTCTAGAGTAAATATTGTCCACGCTGGAGCTAAGTGTTCATCTCTGTCAATAGGATGGGTAAAGTCTCTCGAAGGAGGTGCAATTTATTCGCCACCTTAAAACTTGTCTCAGGGAAAGAGGAGTTAGAGGTAAGAAAAAAGACCTTGCATGTTTTTTCTTATTTGTTTCCCAAGCCTGTCCTTGGTTTGTCATTGGTGGTCCTAATATTAATCCTGACCGTTGGGATCGTGTTCATCGAGAATTAGATTCCTATTCTTCCCAACATGGTCCTGAGACTGTTCCTCTTCAAACTTTTAATTACTGGACTTTAATTAAAGATCTTATCTCTTCTGATGCCCCTGACATTTCTTCTGCGGTTGCTTCAGCTGAGGCCTTCCTTCGGCCCTTATCTTGTTCCGCCTCCTTGGCCTCCCTGGAGTCGCACGGCTCCAAGTCGTTACAACCCTAAAATCCCCCTGCCCCTCTGTTGTCGTAGACATGGGGGCTGACTCTCCCGCCTCCAATAAGCCTTTATATCCTTATCTGTCCAAGCTCTCTTTAGCAGATGATGCCCCCACTGGCCAGGACCCTGCAACCCAGGCTTATCCTGTTGTTAAGACAGTCCCCACCTCGGATGATTTAAGCCCCTCTGAGGAAGCTACCTTAGAGGAAGAGGCTGCCAAGTACTGTAACCGAGACTGGCAGCCCCTTTCCTGCCCACCTCCTTATTGGCCCCCTCCCTGTATTGCCCCCACACTTCAGCCTCACCTTCCCTAAGCGCGGAGAGGTCTTGTGAGTGGCAGGCCCGCACGGGAGACAATCGGAGGTACTTTCAGTTTGACCTCGGCGAGAAACTTGACCGCGGCGGTTTTCGAACTATTGACCGTGAAGGGTCTCTGTCACGGTAGAGGGCTCGTACCTCGTGGCCACGCTGGGCGCCACTTGTCCCGTCCAGCAGGACCAGTAATTACGGGGTCGGGAGGGGAGCCATACCTGAGGGATGAGACGGGAAAGAAAGAGGCAAGACCAAGTGCGTTCCTATCAAGGTCCGTTTATTGAATCAAAAGCAAAAGCTTATAGGGTGTAGGCAGGAACTAAGCAGTGGAGGGGGAGGGGGTCGAGAATGTCTCCAGATAATACCATCAGGGGAACATCCTGTGGTTTTTCTCGGAGCAATTTCTATCTTAGCTAACTATCTCTCGGGAAATCTGAGCTAATCTGCTAAATAACATCTGCAGGAGGCGAAAGGAGCAAGTTATGCAGAGGCTGAAAGAAGTAAGTTATCTAACCTGCTAAATATCTGCAGGAGCTGAAAGGAGGAAGTTAGCTTTGGAATGGGGCTTCAGTATTTTCCTATAGCCAATAGACTCTTTTAGCCTTGAATGACCCCGGGCTGGCTCCGAACACTGTAGGAGGGGGGAGGACATGCAACTCATGACCACAGGGGGAGGATGTCACATCTCAGCAGCTAGTGCTAATGTCTCTTGATGTTGTTAAGTCCCTAGGGCTGGCCATGGAGGTGCCTGATTGCTGACACAAGTAGCTTAACCTAATTTAAATTATATATTCTTATGTATGCACATACATTTGTAATGTGTAATTTGGAGTAAATAAATAAGATGATGGCCCTAGGTGGCCAGGTGTGGTAGCATGTCAGTAATTCAAGCACACTGGAGGCAGAGGCAGGTGGATCTCAATACCAGTGCGGGAGTAAGACAGGAGGATCACTGTGAGTTTGAAGCCTCACTGGGGTACATGGTGAGTTGCATGCCAGCCTGGGATATAGAGTGAGACTCTACTGAAGAATAAAAAGAAAAGAAAGAAGGGAGGTAGGGAAAAAAGGAAGGAAGGATGGAAAGAACGAAGGAAGGAAGGAATGAAAGAAGGAAGGTGGGAGGGACGAAGGCATGGAAGGAAAGAAAGAAGTAAATGAGGCTAACAATATACCTGAAAGAGAAATGGTGCCAGCATGAAACATATGTGCTTTCTTCCAAAGTTCCACTAATCTAACAGACCAGGTATCCAAAGCACCTAGAAACACAAAAGTGCTTTGCCTTTTAAACACAGACGGAAGATTTTGCTTCTGAGAACTCTGATTCAGTCACTTGCGTTTCATAAACATCCGAGAACACGGTTTGGTGTTTTTAAAATATTTTTATTAATTTATTCATATTATATCTCAATTGTTATTCCATCCCTTGTATGCTCCCATTCCTCCCTCCCTCCCATTTTCCCCTTACTCCCCTTCCCTATGACTGTCACTGAGGGGGACCTCTTCCCCCTTTATATGCTCATAGGGTATCAATCTCTTCTTGGTAACCTGCTATCCTCCTCTGACTGCCACCAGGCCTCCCCCTCCAGGGCACGTGGTCAAATATGGAGCACCAGAGTTCGTGCCAAAATCAGACCCTACTCTTCACTCAATTGTGGAGAATGTCCTGTCCATTGGTTAAATCTGAGTAGGGATTCAAAGTTTACTGCATGTATTGTCCTTGGCTGGTGCCATAGTTTGAGCAGGACCCCTGGGCCCAGATCTGCCCATCATAATGTTCGTCTTGTAGGTTCCTAGGACCCTCTGGATCCTTCTATTTCCCCTTTCTCCCATGCTTCTCTCACCTAGAGTCCCAATAGGATGTCTTCCCCTCTGTCCCACTTTCCTGGTAAGTGAAGACTTTCATGCAACATGCCCCTTGGGCTAGTTTCCAGATACAAGTGAGTATATACCATTTGACTCTTTCTGCTTCTGGGTTAACTCACTCATTATGATCATTTCTAGTTCAATCCATTTCTTCACAAATTTCATGAATTCCTTGTTTTTAATAACTCAGCAGTATTCCATAGTGTAAATGTACCACAGTTTCTTTATCCATTCTTCTACTGAGGGACACTTAGGCTCTTTCCATGTTCTGGCTATTATGAATAAGGCTGCTATGAACATGGTTGAGCATATGTCCTTGCTGTGTGGTGGAGCATTTTCTGGGTATATTTCAAGGAGTGAAATAGCTGGGTCTTGAGGAAGCCTTATTCGCAGTTTTCTGAGGTAGCGCCAGATAAATTTCCAAAGTGGCTGTACTAGTTTGCATGTGGTTTCCCTTGAACTTTTTATCTTAGCACAGTTTGGTTTTTTAACGTGTGTGTGTGTGTGTGTGTGTGTGTGTGTGTGTGTGTGTGTGTGTATAAAGGATGGCATGGAACATCAATAGACAACAGGGTTGCTGTCAATCAAAGAAGCATGTCAGAAGAAGCAAAAGGAAAACTGAGAGTAAATGACTTAGGCCTGTATTAACAGGACTGTACTAACTGTTCATTTCAAAAGGAAGTCACTTAAGGTTGGGGAAATGGCTCAGCATTTTAAGGCACTTTCTGTTCTTGCTGAGGACCCAGGTTAGATTTGCAGCATCCATATAGTGGCTCCCAATCATTTGTAACTCCTGTTCCAAAGGTTTCAATGCTGTAGGCATCAGACACACAAGAGGTGCGTGTACATCCATGCAGGCAAATTATTCATATGTATGAATTTTTAAATGAATGTTTCTAAGAAGAAGAAAAGATACTTGATACATATAAATGTATCTCCAAATCATAGTTCAAGGGGAAAAAGCAAGGCATGAAAGGATAGACAATCCACACCTTTGGATATTTTTATTTAGTGTTTTGAACTATGTAGACCAGGCTGACCTCAAACTCACAGAGATCTATTGAACTCTGCTGGAATTATAAGCAGGTACCACCATCCCAGACCCCACTCATTTTTGTTCTTTAGATTTATTTTATTTATTTATCTATTTATTTATTTATTTTTAGTAGGAAAGATCCTTTTATTAGGGTGGACGCAGAGCATGGGCTAGTCCATGATAAATGACTCAAGAGAAAGATCCAGAGGGCCGGCTCTCTCCTGCCTTGGCATGGGCTCAGAGTGAGGCCCGATCACGGGGCCCCAGGAATCCCGTGACCCAGCCGAGCCCTTCGGTGTGTTGGGGACCAGGCTGCCCTGGGCTCTGGACCCTGGCGTGGTCTGGCTGGTGGGTGGCCGAGTGGGGCACACCACAGTGCTTTTCAAAGCGTCTGCTGATACCTCGCGCCAGGACCTGAAGTCCCTTTAACCAATGCTTGACATGAGTTACAGCATAACTATAAACTCAAGGAAAATAAATACATGGGTCCCATGAGGTTGGAGGCCACGGGCTGGGTGTAGGAGGCAGGCTGTGCTTACACACGGGGTCAGGAGTGGACAGAGCTGACAGATGCAGGGCGCTGCGCAGGGCCTAGGTGTCCTCAGGCATGTCCCGGCTGTCGGTTCAGGCCACCTTGCTCTGAGCTCTCACCCTCTGCCTCCACCTGTTCTTGGTCTCTCTTCTTGGCTTCATTCTTTTTGTTCCATTGCTGGTGCAGGTACCCCAAGAGGATGTTTGCCTTTTCTGTCACAATGATCTGCAGGTACACGGAGGGACAGCGGTTGGAGGCCTTGCACGAGTCTGCATGGAACCTGCTGAAGTTGCTCTTGTAGATGGGCAAGCCTTTCAGTAAGTCTGCCATCCTCAGCATCCTCCGCCCTCTGGGCTGCCACTGCCGCCTGCTGCCGCCGCTGCCCCTGCTGCAGCCTCCTTCCCAGTTGGGGCCACACATCCACTTCCAGCAGCCATGCAGCTCATGCCTATGGCGACAGCACCGTGCGCCTAGATTTATTTTATGAGTATAAACATTTATCTGGAGTGCATGTCTGTATACCGTGGGTGTGCCTGGTACCCTTGGAGAACAGAAGAAGACACTGTATTCCCTGAAACTGCACTTACAGATGGTTCTGAGCTGCTATGTGGGTGCTAGGAACAAATCCCATGTCCTCTGCCAGAATGTCAAGGTCTCTTAACTGCTAAGCCATTTCTCAACCCTTTCCTCCTTTCCTAAGAATATTCATGTACATCTGGGCATGGTAGCACATGCCTGGAATCTCAGCTCTTGGAAGGTAGGAGCAGGTTAGAGGTCTGCCTGTGCTATATGACAGCCTGCTGTAAAACAGCAAACAAAATTGATAGATTTGATTATATACACACAAAATATGATAGAGGTAATATAGTTCCAGTAAAATACCCCCCTAAAAAGTGAACAGAAGAGCAGTCAGGACTAGAAAGACAGAGTCTAGGGCAAGAGTAAAGCATCTTGGTTTCTCTTATGCATTCATGGCTTCCTCCAGAAAATGGTCATTAACAAGAAATACATTTTAACACTGAACAGACAACATCCAGCAGAAAACGATCCAAGGTCAGCTTTGCAGGAAAAAACAAGTTACTAAACCTGTCAGAGTCCACAAACTTCCTGGCTGTCCTCATTTTAGTCCATCACGCCTGCTTCAAATGCCTCACACAGGGGCAGAGATTACAGAGGACTTGGGGCCTTTCCTAATTCTAAAGATCTTTTAAAATGCATGACACAGATCCCCTTCTAGTCCCTAATTTAGCATTTTACTCAGCAAAAAAAACTTTTCCTCCAGAAAGCAAACTGCTCTGAAAGCCAGATGTGTACAGCAGTGGTAAAACCCGGTTTTGCTACCTCAACAGTTTTGTGTCTGTTGAGATTTTTGTTTGTTTCTTTGTTTTATTGTTGTTTGAGGTAGCAAGGTCATCAAAGACTCAGAGTCTGATTAGCAGGGGTGTGTGACCTTAAGACACTAAGACAGAAAGATCTGCACAGACTACCTTCAGTGAGTTCATGAGTACAGCGGCCAGAAGCTGCATTTCACAGCCCTCCAGGCAATCCCCAGGCTCTTAAGTGCTTTCCACTCCTTCTGCCATCATCTTCCCTGAGCCTTGGGAAGGTGAGGATTGACAGAGATGTCCCACTTAGGGCTGAGCACTGGACAGTCACTTAGATAAAGGTAGGGGCAGGAAGACCAGGAGTTTAAGGTCATCCTCCACTACTGATAGAGTTAAGACCAGCCTGGGCTACTTGAGATCCTATCTATAGATGATAAATTGCAAGGAGATAGATAGATAGATAGATAGATAGATAGATAGATAGATAGATAGATAGACAGATAGAAAGATAGATGGAAAAATAGATTAAAGTGATTTAATTTGTTAAAACATGGAATTTAAGGTCACTTGTTTATGCATATGGAATATGAGGCGAGCCTCTCTCAAAAACAGAGATGCACTACATGTAAAGTTTCTATGTACTAGTTAATACCTTCTAAATAGAAAGAATGTCAGATACAGATGAAGTTACTAGAAAAGCACTGACCTGGAGGACAGAGTCCCTGTGAGTAATTTTCAGTATTAGCAGGGAGCAGGTACCTATATATAGAAGATCCAAATGAGGGGCCTTTATTTAGTGCTTTACTTTCTATAAAATTGAGAGTATGGCTTAGTGAGGTAGTCCTTATATAGCATATGTGAGGCTCTGCATAGCTAAAGTCTAGCTTCTATCTTCAGCACTCCTAAACCACCACTGCCACCACCTCCACCACCAGCACCAGCACTACTACCTCCTTCTCCTATTCCTCCTCCTCTTCCTTCTCCTCTTCCTCCTCCTCATCCTCCTCCTTTTCCTCCTGCTTCTCCTCCTTCTTAGTCTCTCTTTTTTTCTTTCTTTTTCTTTTTGAGACATGGTTTTACTCTGTAGACTTCAATGTCACAAAATTCCCTATGTAGACCAGGCTGACAATGAACTCACAGAGATCCATGTGCTTCTGCTCTCAGAGTGCTGGGATTAAAAAGGCCTGTGCTACCATGCCAAACTTAAGCAAATTAATTTTTACTAGGATATATCCTAGGACACTGCCTAATAAGCATGAAGCCCTGAGTTCGATTTGTATTTTTTTTCAATCTTTAGTAGTACAAGTGAGAGAGAAAAAAAGAAAGAAAGAAGAGGGGTGGGGTGGAAGGATTCACTTAAAATGTTTAAAAAAAAAAAAGACAGGGCTAAAAAAACAAATAAATAAATAAAATAAAGACAGGGCTAGAGTATACTTAATTTGGTGGAGACTTACCTACTCAGCATGTATAAACAGCTGGAATCAGTGCCCATCAATACATAAACTGGGTGTCTTGTTAATGTTCTACTGCTGTGGAGATCCCATGATCACAGCAACTGCTATAAAAAGAAAGCATTTAATTGGTGCTTGCTTATAGTTTAAGAGGTGTAGCCCATCGATAGGGTGGGGAGCATGGCTGTATGCATGCAGTCATGTTCCTGAAGAAGTAGCTGAGTTCTACATGCTGGAAAAAAGAAAGACTCTGGGCTTAGAATGGGCTTTTTGAAGACTCCAAGGCCATCCCAGTGCGGACCAAGCATTCAAATAGATGAGGCTCTGGGGCCCATTCTCCTTCACACCACCACACTGTGGATGCTGCCACAAGCCTTAAGCCCAGGATTCAAGAGGTAGAGGAGGAGGATTAGGAATTCAAAGACACCCTCTACTCTGTATGAAGTCAAAGGCCAGCCTGAGCTCCATGTGGCTAAATAACTAGGTGATAGGTACAGTCATAGATACATACAAAATGATGTTTTAAAATATTTTTAGAAATTATAAAATAAGTATCTGACTCTATAGCCCAAGCTGACACAAATTCATAATGAACTCCCTGCTTCTGCCAAATATGTACCACTATATTGTTTTCTTAAATAGACTAGCATTTGTTTATTCTCTGACAAGTTCATACATATAAACCATGTGTCTTGATAACATGCACTCCCAACTACCTCATTGCCCCCTAGGCATTTCCAGCATGTCCCCTTCCACCTTTCCCATCCTGTCCTTTTTCCTTTTGTGTATAACCTACAGTGCCCACTTCATGCTGCCTATTGCAATGTCGACCTCTATATACTGTTGGCTTGATCGTGTGTAGGTTAGTACAGCTTCAGTGAGTTCAATTCCATGACCCTGTCATGTCCCGAAGACAGCATTTCACAGCACTTCTTCCCACTCTCCAGCTCTGACATTTATTAGTGTGGTGAAATAAAAGGTAACCTGAGAGAACTTGTATTTCACTTTAAAGTTTTCACTGTTCCAACAGGCAACAATCTCAGACACACCTGGAAACTTCAAGCAATTAACTTGCCTTTTATAAATTCCTTCATTTTTAAGATGTATTTTATTTGTATGTGTAGGTGTGCTTGTGTGTGTGTGTGTGTGTGTGCCTTTGTATGTGTAAGTGTGTGTATGTATATGTGTTCCATGTGTGGAGGTGTCTGCAGAGGCTGGAAGAGACTGTCGGAGCCCCTACAGCTGGAGTTGCAGGGGGTTGTGAGACCACATCAATCATTAATTAAGAAAATAAAGCAGGGCATGTTGGCCCATGCCTGGAATCCCAGCACTCCAGGAGCCAGAGGCAGGTGGATCTCTGTGAGTTCTAGGCCAGCCTGGTCTACAAAGTGAATCCAGAAAAGCCAAGACTACACAGAGAAACCCTGTCTCAAAAAGCAAGGGGGGTGGGGGTTTGGGGGGGGGGGGGAGCTGCCCTACAAGCATTCCAATGAAGGCAATTTCTAAATTAAGGTTCCCTCTTTCCAAATGACCCCAGTTTAAGTCAGGTTCAATAAAACAAACAGACAAACAAACAAACAAACAAAACACTGCACTGACCCTTTTGCCTTGCCCAGGATGCTCCCGCTGGGTACTCAGTGTGTTTCTGAGCAGACGTTTTACCTTACTAACTAACACTCCAATACTCCCCAACACTCAAAACCTGCTATAAACATCTACCCAGAGGAACACAAAACTGTCAAGTCACTCTTTCTTATGTCTCCCTGTACCTCTGTCTAATCCCTATGGACTCTGCACATTAATTCTGTCCTCCCTACAACTGTTATGGCATCTAGTACACTTTGCCTTGTGGCAAGTTTTTCAGAGCTAAGGGTTCTGGACCGCAGCTGTCCTTTCAAGCCCCAGAGAATTAGATTAGACCTTGGCTGTAGTTGAGCCTCCCTCTCCTCCCTTTCCTATATTGACTTTGGTCCTGGAGAGTGTTACAAGTTTTCATTCGGAACTTTTTAATGTTTAGATCTGAATATTAAGGGTGTGGATAACATTAAATTCATTGGGCGCCATTTGTTGATGAATATTAAAAATTAATATTGTCATACATTTAGCAAAACCTTATTTTATTCATTAGTCATTAATTTCCCCCAAATAACCACACACTGAGACTATGATCCATTCAAAATTAAGCACAAAGGGGAACATAATAGCGACTCTATTATCCCGCCATCATTTTATCCTCTCCTCCATGTTCTTCTCTGGAATTGTCCATCCCCTCCTCTCCTGCACCTTCTTCTTCCTCTCTGACTTCTGGCTTCTCAACCTCAAAACTCCACCCCTTCTCTTTCTGCCAAATCCCAACCAGCTTTAAATTAGGTGCAGCAGAGTTCACACAACAAGGACAGGTGCACTTGAGAATGTGCCTATCACAGCAGGGACCAGATCTTAGCGCTAAATGTATTAGCATTAGAAAACGTGGCACCAGACCAAATGCCATCTTGTCCCAGTGACACCCCTCCCATTGGTTTTCCTTCTCTCCAGCCCTCTCACTTCCCAAACCTGGTTCCCTCCACCTGGTCCCCACCATGATCCTTCTTCCTATCCTCTCTTCCACCAGCTTCTCTCTCTCCATCCCCTCCAGGGTGAATTTTATTTCCCCTTCTAGGGGAGATGCATTCATGAAAAAAAAATTAATATGCATGCCATTTACTTTACAATATTCTGAAATCCCCAAGTCACGAAATCTCCACAGACTACCAGCAACCAGTCAGATGCAATGTTCACAGGGTCTTTTATTTATCATTCTCTGGTGCAAGGACAATCCGTTCCCCAGAGGCTGAGGAAGGTGGGCGGCCTTGACTCCTTAGAATACAAGGTTTAATAAAGGCAAAAACCACAAGTGGGACTTTCCCAGCCTTGGCACTATGTAATTGGGTAAGAGGTATAGAGGAAGCAAGTCTTCAGAGGGACTCTTAAAATTTTTATCTGCTGTAGCTGTTATGCTGCTGGTCTCCCACACAATTGGGTAAGGGGATGAAGGGCAAGCTGGCCCTAATCTGATAAGGAGAGCTTTTGTTTGGATTTTAGGGAAGTGAGCCCCCCGCAGGGAAATTGACTTTAAGCTGATTAAGCAAAGGGTGGGGGTGGGGGAGGGGTGCAGGCTTCTGCTCAGGGAAGCCAGTCCTTGTCCAGGTCCCACAATTCCATCCCTTCTCCAGGTACCCGAATTGGTTTCTTTGTGGCTCTCAAGAGGATCTGAGTCTGAATTCTAAGGGGCATTCATGGAGTAAAGTTTAAAGCTTTCCGTTGTTCATCTGTCTCTTCATACTACAAGCACTTGCCCATTTTTCTCTGAAATGTCTTCCTCAGAAAGTCATCTTTGTTCACATTCAACTGACCTCATAGTGGCTGTCGAGGAAACCAGTTCTGCCTCAAGGAGTCAGGAGAACTTTAGGCAGCCCAGAAGGTGACACAGGAATTGTGAGGCACAGGAATTTGGCCCCTTGTTTGCTTCCTACATGGCCAGGTTAACAGTGGCCTTTCTCTGCTCTGCAGCCTCCAGCCATCTGTCACCCTCTCTCATCTCCTGACACCCAGGCTGGTTTCTCTCTTTTGAGCCATTGCTGTAGGCTGAGATTAATAAACAAGTGCCACCACCCTCCTTCCCCGGTTCTTTGCTTCTTGAGCCTCTCATTCTGTCTGTGTCCTTTGATTTTAGAATTGAGGCCATTGATATTTAAAGTTATTGTGTGTGTGTTAGTAGTAAGCAATCCTGTTGACTTTTGGTGTTTTTCTTCTTCTCAGTGTATTTTGTGTTTTAATAATTAAGACTTTGTATTTCTTTCTACAGTCTTTCTCTGCAATGCTCAATACTCTTTTCAGGGAGAAATGCTCCCTTTTTCTCTTTATAGAGTTTAGTTTGCTGATTATAATTTGTTTAGGTTGTTTATGTCATAGAATGTTTTTTATTCTCCTTCGATCACCATAGTTTTGCTGCGTCTATTATTTTAGGTTTGTTATAGTCTTTAAGACTTGTGTGCATTGCTCCAGGCTGTGCTGGATTTAAATTTTCACTGAAAAAAATAAGCTGCTATTCTTATAGATTTTCGTTCATATGTGGCTTGCATTTTTTCTTACACCTTTCATTAAGTTTCTTTGATGTGTGTACTTGGTGTTTTAATATGCCCTGAGGGTTTTCTTTTCTGGTCTTGTCTATTTGATGCTCTGTGTGCATTTTTGTTTTTGTATAACTGTGCCTTTCCTTAGTGGGGGAGTCTTTTCAACGGTTATGGTGAAGATACTATCCATGTTATTGACGTTGTATGTGTCTCCCTCATCTATGCCATTGTATTTTTGATGGTGTTCCACATGTCTTATATCTTCCTTTTGTGTGTGTGTGTTGTGTGTGTGTGTGTGTGTGTGAGAGAGAGAGAGAGAGAGAGAGAGAGAGAGAGAGAAGAGAGAGAGAGAGAGAGAGAAAGAGAGAGAGAAGAGAGAGAGAGAGAGGTTTTCATATACCTTTGTGTTGGTGCCTAAACTTCCCTTTATGCTGGACTGGAACTCTAATGCAAAATAAAGCTTGTAATATACATGTTGTTTTTGATGAGTAGGAACATATAAAGACAAATATGAAGCTACAGAGATTTTTATGTGATTTGAATTTGTTCATGATGTTTAATACTCAAATGCACAAATATAAAAGAATAATAGAATTTCTTAGTGCCATCAGATCAGTTATAGTCACTTAAAATTTATTCTGTTCTAATTCTTACAGATTATATGTGAAAGCTACTTGATAGGTACTTTAAGAAATTTGATTAAAATCTCATAATTTTATATGATCATGAGATACATAGATGAAACTCTGATAAAATATGCTTAGGAAAGGTTGACTCCTTTCCTCTGGGATATGATGTTACATAAACAGCCCTGTCTTAGGGAGAAGTGACCGATTATGTCCATTGTTTAAGGAGAAGACCAAAGTGAATTTAGACAACAATGTGGAAACAAAATGAGCTTCTTTAAACAGTCATTTAAGTGCTATAATATATTTCTTGCATATTGCAATGTGCAAAGAACTAATGAGAATCATGAACAAAACATGAATATCTAGGCATCAAATTATGAAATATTTATCATTACAATAAAGAATATGTACAATACAACATTAGCAAATACCTTTAATCTATAAAATATATCGAATAGAATTCAAATACTATAAAATAGAAAACAGTGGAGACATTTTGCAAATAGAATTTCATCAATTAATTACGAAAAACTTGAAGCATCAACTCAGATGCTTTTCTTAGTTCGGGTTTGGTGTTTTGAGTCTTTTCTTGAGGAATTAACTTGTTTCTGTACAGTCAGGATTTAAACCAAATTCTAACAAATCCTCCCAGCATTATAAAAAGTGTTGTCAAAAAAATATTATAACAGTAAATGAAGAAAAAAGTAATATATGTTTACAGGGATCCATGTCTGTAATGAGCAAACAGAACTATGGGGCAGCTAGTTAAGCAGGCTGATCCAGATGGGACCCAGACACCTGTTGCAGTTGTCCCTTCCTCAGACCACTGTGGCAATTAATGGTCTTGAGTCAAGAAGTTGTTCCATATTCACTGTTGAATGAAAAATGTTATTTTAGTACAAATATCCAATATCCTCTCAGACACTAGACTCATCTCAATTTTTATTGGCATAGATCTAAAGATTTTCACAAGCAATCAGACAATATCAAGTAAAAAAAATGTCAGGAATCTGAAAATAAAAGGAATAAAGATCTATGACTTTATATCCTGCATCTCATCTCCATTCTAGACAGTGAATTATGAACATTTCTCACAGAGGTTTGATGAGAGTACACTTCCTTGGGTATTACAAAGGAATTACTTACACAAATTTTAATTGAAAAGTATTATATGCACAGAAAATATAGATTGCAGAATCAGAGAAATATTGAACTGAAGATTTCACCTTAGGCCCTAATCCTTCACAGCTCTCCCCCATGTGTCTGTCTGAACTCTACTGACTGGCACAGAGAGAAGGGAAGTTTGGATTTACTGCACTAGGACTAGGAAGCTAAGAGCAGACTCTAGGGAGTGTCGGGAACAAAGATGAATTTCTTTCTGGGATAAACATACTCTAGAGAATATTGGAGCAAAACAGGACAAACTGAGCCGGATGACATGTCCTCTGACTTACTTTTACTTTAAAAAGAAGTACAGACGTTTATTCTTCTTATCTTTTTGGTTACAACTTTAATTCTTAGCAAGAATGGTCCTAAGTCAAGTCATTTAAATGCATGGAGCCATGCTCCCTTCAGCATACATTGAGTGAGGACTGGACTCTCCTGCTCTGTCTGTGTTCTTCATGAGAAAATGCTCATAGGAATGCCATGCTTCACTCCTTTGTGTAATGTTCAGCTCCTTAAATGTTTAAGACATAGACTGTTAGATTAGAGCCAAAAACCAGCAAGTAAACATACGTTTCTCAGCTCAACACACACCATACAACAAAAAATAGGCCTATGTAAAAATTAGACTTGTGAATGTCAGGTATAGAACTCCAAAATGCTGGCTTCTTAAATGGTAGCTAGGGAATGTAAAATTGATGATCAAATCTTAAATTCACCACACTGGACCTAGTGCAATTTGTGAAGCGTAGGCAAGCACTGTAGCATATATCTGTACACCCAAAAGTAAGCATGGAAGGCAGATATAGGAACAGCTCAGGTTA
This sequence comes from Acomys russatus, assembly GCF_903995435.1. Lineage (NCBI taxonomy): Eukaryota > Metazoa > Chordata > Mammalia > Rodentia > Muridae > Acomys > Acomys russatus. The sequence goes on along the minus strand of NC_067158.1, from coordinate 70,708 downwards.
GAAGCCAGCCAGGGCCACACAGAAAAAGAAAATGACAGAAAGTTGTTAATCTAAAGCTTGATTTATTGCCTCAAGAAATTGGCCCTCTTATTTAAAGCTTCCAAACGTTACCCTGTTTCTACCAGTCACTGCAAAGTTCCTCAAACTGATTAATACTAATTAGTGTAAAAATTATTATAGTTAATTATTATAATTATAACTCAGTAATGTTCACTCTTCCTAATAATTTTGATACTAACCACAGTTTTTAATGGAAAAATGAATAATCACATTCCTCTTTTCTGCTTAACATACCTTGAGGATACAATACCATTCTTGGAATCTGGGGTTGTTCTATTTTTTCCCCATGGAGTCTTTCAGTGTTTAGAGACAGAGAAAAATATAGCTACTGCTTCTGTTGTAACTTTCACCCATAACTGAGATTAAATCCTACCAGAGCATAGGTCTCCAATGTGGATTTGTGTGTCACGGGCTCAATACTTCATCAGTGAGGCAGGAAATCAGCTGAGTACTTGAACCATGAAAAGTACACCAAGGGAAATTGCTTGTGAGATATTTAGTAAATTGCTCCATGGCAACCACACTTGCTGTTGAGAGCAAGTGCAGTTGTGGGTCAGGCTCCTTTTTTAGTGTTCAACATGGTCTTACAAAGTCCTTGTCCAGAAACATGATGATGGGCAGCTGAGGCTTTGCTATGTAATCACTTAAGGTCTCCTCACAGAAAATAACACCTAAGTTCTTTTAACACATAACATAGGGTCCCATGGCCCTTCTTGAACTTTTGCTGTATGTAACGTGACCAGTGTATCACAGAGATTCTTAATTTCAGAGACGTCTTTGTAATCATCACTACATTGTCACATATTTTAGAGCAATTACCATCCATCAATATGGCTTAGTTCTTCCTCTGTTCTACTATTTTCCCTTCTATAACTACACAGAAAATCTGCGCTTTTGCTTTATATTTTAAAAACACACAGCTTTTCCAATTTTTTATTTTTTCTTTTTTTTGCTTACTGAGACTCCCAAAGGCAGTTTAGCTACTTGGCACAGGCCAGAAGTTAGACATATAAGAAGTGCTTCAGAGGCCAAATCTACTTGCTATGTAACATGACTATTTTCTGTGTGTTCAGTGTGACAAAGGACTCCAAAGATAGTAATGGAGAGAGGGGTGGGGGAACCCAGGAGGTACAGGTATGTCAACTTTAAAAGTAAAGTGGTTGGAAGATGGTCATAGGAACAATCATGAAGAAAACTGAAATCTTAGCATCCTCACTAGTAGATTTTGAGTGATTATAAACCAAATTGTTTATCATGTCAACTTTCTATAATTATTTTCTAAATTTAAAGTTTTGAATTATGCCTGAATGAGAAAGACAGTATTTAACTCAAGTACAGGATTCTTGGTTTGGCAAGCATTCTGCAGGACACATTTGTATTTTAAAGAGTATTTTATTAATAATTTTGATATTATTATGCCTTGATTTTTCAAGAATGATATTAAGAGGGTAGGTTGAGATTGCAACAAATAAGACCTAATGCATATAGCATTTAAGCTCAAAATAGTATATAAATTGATGCTTTGTGATCAATCCTTCAGATGTTCAGATGTTTCATCTCTATATACTTGGTCTCCAGCTGAGGTGGTTCAGCCTTGCTGAAGGAAGGATGGCACTGAAGGTATGCTCAGAGATTTCATAGGCATGCTTGACTTCCAGTGCCTCGCTCTGCTTTGTTTCTACAGTTGAAGATCCAATTCCCCCAGCATCTTAATCGTCTTCTCATCCATTTGTCCTTACTCTGAGGGACTATTATCCCATGGAACTGTGAACCACAATAAACTGTCTTTAAAGTTGTCTTGATGATGGTATTTTATTAGACCCCCAAAAGACATCTAAGGACTCATAGTAAAGGAAATGACTTGTGATACTATTATTTTCCTATCCTTAAGATATATGGCACAACACTGCACATGTTTAGTTCTTCTCCCAAGTCAAGCTTCTCTTTTAGGGCCTGGCATGACGTTGCATTGGCTGACTTTCAGAATATCCATTTTGGATGTTGGCCTTTATCACTGATAACAGAGAGCAAACCCTATGTGGGGAAAAGATAAGCACCTGTCATTGCAGATCTGCACTTGCAGAACACCAGTGTGAGCCTTCTTGAGAACCACAGTTCTCATTATATCATTACACAAAATAGAGTGCAGTTAGAGCTGGAGTAAAGGTCGAGATTTTGAGTTGTACTTGATGCCTCCACACCTACTTTCTTCCTTGTGAGGATACATTATAAAAATATCTCCCATGCACTAACAGAATAGAACTTTTGCTGGACTTCACATGCAAGTTCAAAAGTACATTTGGGTCACTTAAGATTTAGGACCATTGTCTACTGTATGGTCAACCTGTTTAATCTGTCTTGAAAAGATCATTGTAACAACCAACCTTTTTTGTCTTGAACTTCCCATGTAATCAACTTTTACAACCTAAGCTAATACAAAACATGAATATTACATTATATAATCTGACAAACTCCTGACCCAAGAGGAATGTGTGTGTGTGTGTGTGTGTGTGTGTGTAACAAATACATATCCACCATGAATACTGGATCTAGCATATAGATATTGCTTGATAGTACTAGTTTGTTTATTATTGATATGACTTAAAATCAGTAAAGCTCATCACTTATAAAAGCTCAAAATTCTACACATAATCCCGGCATGAGAAGTGGAGTTGGGTAGAAAAGCTCACCCACGTGTGAGGAGCTTCTGGTAATTCCTATCTGCCTGAGAGTAATGTTCAGTTTGCTTTAATGATGTGGTCACCCATGAGTGTATGGCCAATACAAAACTGAAGAGTTAAAATTGTTTTATGGAAAAATAAAGAGGGCACAAAATAATGGGTCTAGGAAAAGGCATGGATCTCGGGAAAGTTGGGGTCTGGAATTAAACATGATTGAAATGCATTATATGAAATTGCAAAAGACTTAATAAAATCTGCCTGATCTTATGTTTAATAAGATTTATTATGGATGAGACTACTGACCCAGGAGTGGCATTATACACTGCACAGCTCACGGCACTGGCAAAAGAAATATCCATAAGCCATTAGGCTTTACTTAGGTGATTTTTGTCATTCTAAACAAAACAACCTCCTTAGCTGTACCCCACTTGGATGGACAGCTGCTAACAGATATAATCCCCTGAAGCCATGCAGTCATATTATTACTGCAATTATCATCTTAAAAGGGAGAGAAAGGAAAAAGCACACATTTCTTTACATCCAGGAGGATCTTTCTATAAGTCAATAGGTACATATGTTTGATAACTAAAGATGGAGATAGACATTTCAAGTTTGTATGCAACCTGATACTCTTAAATGGATTTTACTATTTCAAATACTATCCAAATATATTCTGTTTATTCCTTAACTTCAGTGGGGACACTGTAAGATGAAGACTTTGTCCTAGCTATGTTTGTGTCAACATGATATAACCAAGTATCATTTGGGAAGAGGGATCTTCTATTGAGAAAATGCCACTATCAGATTGGCCTCTGGAAAAGACTGTGGTCTATCTTCTTGACTAATGATTGATGTCCAGTACCTCAGCTCACCATGGGTGATATTTTTTGATTACTTCCCCTGGTCAGGACTGCCTCACCAAGCACAGGGGAAAAGCTCAGTCCTGATGTGACTTGATGGGCTGGGGTAGGTGGCTGGGGGAGCTCCTTGTTTCTGAGAAATAGAGGTGGGATGATGGGGGAAGAGGGAGTGAGGGGCCTACAATTGAGATGTAAAGTGAATAAATAAATTAACTTTTAAGAAAGTGAGTGGTGGCACAGGCCTATAATTCTAGCACTCAGGAGGCAGAAGTAGGTGGATCACTGTGTATTCGAGGCCAGCCTGGTCTACAGAGCGAATCCAGACAGCCAAGGCTACACAGAGAAACCTTGTCTCAAAAAAAAAAAAAAAAAAAAAAAAAAAAAAAAAAAAAAAAATAGGATACACTGATTCCCTTAGAGTCTTTCGTATTTATCACTTTATCAAATGCTTTTGCATTAGTCTGAGTGAAGTGATTTATTAGGTCTTTTGTTTTCTCTACCATTTACATTTATTTTAGTATCCACATTTAAAACACAATGGATTTGTATAAAGTGTTGTCAACTTGATTATTAACACAAATACCATGTTTACCAATAAACTGTGGTGTTGATTGTTAAGTTTCAAACTCAGGATGAGTGACTAAGGTGACTGACTTGGGCTCCAGGTTCTCCCAGCATCCTTCAGTCTCTGCCTGTTATAGGGTAAGCCTGGCATACTCTACCTTCTACCCTGAACTCTCCAGCCCAGGGACTGGGCTTCCCTTCCTCCAGAGGTTCTTCCATGTGTAATCCAAACATTTTGGTTACCTACCCTTCAGGATCAAGACCATTCTGAACTTTCCCAGATGGTTGTGCCTCTGCCTCAGCTCTCCCACATATCTATAATAACTTCCTCCTCCACCATAAGTTGGAACAGTCAGTCATGTCCTTGCCTTTCCTTTGCATTTCTTTCTTCATTCATTTACCAAGTTAAAAAAAAAAAAAAAAAGAGGCTGGATGTGCACATAGTAACAATCACAACCAAAACATGTTTAACAATTTCTTTTATTTTGTAAGCACTTCCCCAACTGATAACATGTTTTCATTAGACACAGAAACATCAGCTGAGGTTAAGTTGAAATTATTGGTGGGAAATGGGAAAAGAGGATTTGAGAAACCTTGGGCTTCAGGATGAACAGTCCAGGGACATGTGGGGACTGCAGCTCCTGGATCACCTTGCTGATGCCAAGATAAACCAGTGTGGTCACTTGGCCCGCTGCCAGGAAGGCAGGATTATGAAGGTCACTCATTCTAATGGCATATGTGTTCTCATGCCCTAGGTAGAGGAACTACTAAATGTAGGTGAATGCTGACAGTGATAAATGATGGAAGAGGCCTTTTGGTGAGCACGAGGACCATGGAAATGAGCTGAAGGTCTGCTCTGACTCCTGGAGTCCTCAGGGAGGGCACTCTATGAAGCAGGTACTCAAGCATGCACTTTACACACGCATACATGCTGCCTTACTGCACATCATTAGAGCCCTGTGCACTGGAGACTTGCTAGGGACTTTTAGCACTCGTCATTTTAGTCACGTGTCCTCCATATGTCGCAGTTACCATGAAAGGACTAAATATACTGATTTGTTGTTGGTTAATATCTTTTCAATAATTTAACGACACATGTTACAATAGCTCTGATCAGTATTTTCTCCAAGTTGATGCCTGACAGATTTATAGAAACAGATAATTTCCTTTTGTCGGTTCTACAGACGGGCTTCACTAGCGGAGGAGAGTGGGTATTGTTAGGCTTTTCTTCCACTATTTTCCACCAGACAACTACAAGAGTAAAATCACGGGATACTAGGAACACAGAAGCCCATGCAAAGCCTCATTTACAAGGCAGAAGACCACACACTGTCTTGTCACTGTTTATATTGCTCGGTTGACTGATGCTTTTAAATTCTTCTTCTACAAAGAGTTTTCGAAGATCCTGTACTGTCAAAACGGCTTTCCTTTTTTACAGGATAGGACATGTCTTTTCCTCATTTCTCAATCACTGATGAAACTTAGAAACTCTTGCATCTCCTTTTCTTCTAGCACAGATTCAATGCAGGACTTTGGAGCAAAACTTCAGAAGCAATGTAGGGTTTTTCAGCAGAAATGATTGAGTATAAGAAGCTTCTGTAGGAAAGACACAGTAACATCTACAAGGGTGTCAGGATACCAGATAATAAAAAGATGAGAGCTGAATTTGCAAGCATTCAAAGGGAGCCTGTGTTGGTTAATATTATGTCATCTTGAAACAACCTACAATCATTTGGGAAAAAGGATTCTCAACTGACAAAATGTCTTCACAAAACTGCTCTGAAGGCAAATCTGTGGTTCGATTTCTTAACGGTGTTTTACTGTAGTTTGCGTGGTTTGGGTCCTGAAACCCTCACTGGGAGCTATGAGGAAATAAAGGAAAGTGTTGGGGACAATAGGCCATAGACCAATGTTCAGCCATCTTGTCAGAGCCTGCACCTTTAAGTCTCTGTTTTTCCCAGAGCTTGCCTTTCACCAGAAACTAGCTGACTCTGTTGTGGGTCAGCAGTTAGACTAAAGACAGATAGAGATGGAGCAACCCTGTTATGATTTAGCAGTTAGACTAGACAAAGATGAAGCCAGATACCCTGTGTGGCAGGACATTATGACCCTGTCTGGAATTCCCTGTGTTTTGAGAAAAGCCTGCAGCTGGGTTGCTATAGCAGTACGCTTCCCTGCCTTCTGACTTATAAAAGCTGCTGCCTGACTAATAAAGTTTGAGAGTTTGATCAATCAGACTTGCTCTCCTTCTTTGTGCCTTGCATTTTCAACAGGTGAACTTCCTCCCGAGTTTTAGTCAAACCCCCGCAGGCCGGGGCAGGAAAGACTGACACAGAGACATGTATACAGTAAAGCTAGGGAATTTTCTAACTCTCCACAACTCAGAACTTCAGCATGTGTATTAGGCATCAGGAGTACCATTAGCTAGCCACCCTGGGAGGTCTCTGTGGGTGGCCGTTTCCAAGCTGTACACACCCTGTAGGAGGAAGCTATCTTTTATAAACACTCAGACTCCTAAGGAAAGTCGTGTCATTTCTCTTGAGCCTGGTCCATATAAGGAGACAGCTTTGTTAACTATCCCATGTGTCCAAGATCTTGGAATCCCTAGCATGGTCATAGCTTTGTTAAAATGAACACTCAGGAGGCTGGAGAGATGGTTCGGTGGTTAAGAGCACTGCCTGCTCTTCCAAAGGACCCAGGTTCAATTCTCAGCACCCACATGGCAGCTCACAACTGTCTGTAACTCCGAGATTTGACACCAGCACATATAAATTTAAAAAACTATTTTTTAAAAAATGAACAGTCATTCAGGGCTTCCCTCATTCAGGGATTCCTCTGCTCCATATAGTGATTGGTGTGGGAGGACTCAGCCAGTGTGATTGCTGCCACCTGGGGCTTGATATTATGAGAATGTGCTTGATGCTATAAGAAAGAAGACTGAGCAAAACAAGGCAGACCAAGCCGGTAATCAGCCGCCCCACACGGCCTCTGCATCAGCTCCTGCCTCCTGGTCTCCAGCTTTTTGAGTCCTTGCTCTGACTTTCTCAGCAGTAGACTTTAGAGGAAAATGAAAGAAATACTTTCTCCTCCAAGTAGATTTTGGCCATGGTATTTTCTCATAGCAATAGAGGCCATAACTAAAACAGAGCCACATGATTGACAAGTTATGAGGATACCTCAAGTCAGACATGTGGCACAAAGCTGTTCCAAGTCTTGATGTCAAGATAACATTATATAAAATGAATACACATTAAAATAAATGTAGTTCCAGTTTCTGTTCTCTCCCTGTGTATATCTTGGGTACTTTCTGAGTTTTTTCTTTTCTTTTGTTTTGTTGTTGTTGTTTTGGTTTTTCGAGACAAGGTTTCTCTGTGTAGCCTTGGCTGTCCTGGACTTGCTTTGTAGACCAGGTTGGCCTCGAACTCACAGCAATCTACCTGCCTCTGCTTCCTGAGTGCTGGGATTAAAGGTGTGTGCCCCTACCGCACAGCAGGTACTTCTTGTATTTTAAGACTGACAGATATTGTTGTATGTAAAGTTTTTATGGTTTGCAGCAATCCACAGTGAGTCAGAGAATACATGTTTGTAGTGTCCTCAACTCCAATTAGTACATCTACACTGCAACTTCTATAGCTAAGGTTAGGAAGAGTAGGAAGACTAGGAAGAAAGCTTGTAAGAGGCAGGGACTCAGGGCCTTTTCTAGGAGATCCTGCCTTCAGTGTATTAGAGGAAAGCTGCACACAGGAAATATCAACAATGTAATTGCCTAAATGAGATTTTAAAAATTGCACCACCACTTCAACTGCCAATGTGGATGGGTAAATCTCAGAAGACCCTGTACTTAAATGAAGAGCTAAAGACAGTCACTGGCTGCTCAGGAGGAGCAGAAGTCTTCTTGAGGGAGGAAGCAACTACTTGTTTATCCTGTCAAAATTGTTCATTCCTAAACACACACACATGCTAATGACATGACATGGTCTCAGTCAGTCTCTCTCCCCCTCTCTCTCACACACACAGAAGATTAATTTCAAAAGGTCAAGAAATTGGAGAGTGACAAGGATGTAGTTAGAGATGAAGGGGCCAGAAGGAGGGGTGACAATGATGTGAATACTCAAGCTACAAAGTGTCCAATGGAGGTAAATTTGAAATGATTTTACAGTATATTTGGACTAGGGGGAAGACTCACTACGTGCTGTAAAAATTGTTTAAGTGTATGAGAAAACATTGTGCATAATGTTTACTTTTTTTGAGTATTTTACCTTAAGGAAAACAACAAAACAGGTTACTTGGATGGATGTTTGTTTGTTTGTTTTGAGGCAGGATTTCTCTGTGCAGCCCTGGCTGTCCTGGACTCATTTTGTAGACCAGGTTGGCCTCGAACTCACAGCGATCCACCTGCCTCTGTCTCCCGAGTCCTGGGATTAAAGGCATGCACCACCAGGCCAGGCTGGTTACATTTTTAAAAACTCAATCAGTGCTTCCGTAGATTTCTCTGATGCTTACACAGGAGTGGACATGGCCCTTCTTCCTGCTTGGAAGAGAACCACAGTTGGTAATCTTCCTCAGCATTCTGGAAAACAAAAGAACCAAAAGTCATAATGTACTTTCCCCAGTACACACTTGAAATGCCTATTGTCTTCTAGTCTGCATTTATAAAACTAAAAAATACTGAGGCAGGCAAGAATTCTGTCCTACACAAGAGGAGACTGCCACTGGGAATTGACAGTGGTGAGTTTAGTGGTCCCTACTTCCTCTGAGAATCCACAGAAAACTGAAGTTCCTGCCTTCTCGTTTCTCATGAAACGCAGATTTGTGAATGCAAAATAGATTCTTTCTGCTACATTTTTGTGGCACTGGAAATAAGAAATCACTCTATACTCTGTCTCCAAGCAAGAAATGTGTCCCTGTCATCCACTTCACTACAGGTTTGGAGAACGTTGAGCTTTGCCATAACGTGTTATTGTCTAGACAACTTATTACCCAAGTGTCACATGCCCATCTTGTCTGTGATGACTGAGCAAAGCTAAGTTTAAAGGCCCTGGAACCTCAGCAGCCTGAGAGGAGGTGTGTGTGCTTGAAGCACAGTTGCTTCTGTGGCTTCTGAAGCATGGGACTGGAGGCTAGACTTGCAAATGAGTGTCTCCTGGAAGGAGATCTGGGGAAGCACAGACACATAACGTGTTTACCAGTTCACACTTCATTCATTTAGTGCCTACTTCCATTTTTAATGTACAGAGAAAGCACTTTTTCCTGGGAGTTCAACACCAGACAGGTTTCTCAATTATAGGAACCAGCCCCCGCTCCTTAAGGACCCCCATTAAGGCCAAAGCATGTAAATTTCTAGAGGGTCCCGCTTTAACCAAGGACAGACAGATAGCAGATCACTGTGTATGTGTGGCAGGGACAGGAAAAACCTTGAAGAGTCCCACTTGACTCTGTGCTCAGAGTCCAGCTGGACTCAAGGACAACCAGCTATGTTTAAAATTTTCCACTACCCCTCCCCAACTAAAAAAGTTCCTAAACGCTCCCTGTGAGTGCTTCAACCAATCTCTTCCATAGGTCAACTTGTCCCTCCACCCATTATCCAACCAGGAAACACCATGGCTTGTAACTCCCTGCTTGTAGCTTTTCTGCCCAAATGCCAACCAATCACATACTGTGAAACTCATTTCTTTGTCTAAAACCTATAAAAGGCCCATACCTCTGCTTCTCAGGGTCTGCAGCTTGAAAGAGCTGAACAGACCCCATCACGATGGCTCAATAAATTCCTATTCCTATGCATTTGCACCAACAACGGACTCCATCTCTTAGTGGGGACTCCGAGAATAGACTAGAGATCTCTCTAGAGGTATCAGTCTTACACAACTTGTGTATAATTTCCCTGAATTGGAAAACAGATAACAGTGTTGACCTCTGGTTGAGTGTGTACAGTGTTTACAGTTAAGGAGATGTTATTAGTTGACTTTGTTGTGATGCAGCTGTTAAAGTGTTCTGTAGGCATAAGGTTACTGTGCAATTCATATGTGGATTTCTGTACCACTCCTATCTGGCTGTAAGCTTTGTTTTGAGAATCTTGTCTCAATGTTGTATAAACTACTTCCCAATTGCTCCCTGACATGCCAATAAAGCAGTTTACTGCCAATTGCTGAGCAAAGGAGAGAATAAGACTGGAATTCCTGACAGACAGGAGAGAAGGAATTAAAGGATTTGACCAGGGAATTCAGCAATGAGAATCATCCAGGACAGATCAGAAAAAGGAGCTGGATCAGGAAAGCTACAAAGTGCCAGCATCTCCAGGGAGGAAACCAAGTTAGCTTAGACGGTTAAGAATAGAGTAGGAACTGCTCAGGTCTTGTGCTGTAAAGCTTATTATTGAACAAACATAAAAGAATCTCAATTATTTATGTGATAACTGAGTTGAGAGAGAAAGAAACTGAGAAACAAACCTAGTTATATAAAAATAACTGTAGCAGTGCTCTGTTTTGATTTTATTATGTTTTTCAGGCAGTTTCTAAGAAGGAGGATAGTGAGTTCAAGGCCACCCTTCACTACACAGTGAGTTCTTAGGAGCTTGGGCTATACAGGGAGACGTTGGAGGAGGTAGAAGTTAGAGAAATTGCTTGGAGTAGCTGTTCTCAACCTATGGGTCACGACCTTTTGGAATATCAAATGACCCATTCACAAGATTCACCTAAGACCATCAGAAAATGCATTGTGATTCATAACAGTAGCAAGCTTAGTTATGAAGTATAAATGAAAATAACTTTTTGGTTGGGTGTCACCACCACAACATGAAGAAAGGTGTTAAAGGGTCACAGCATTAGGAAGGTTGAGAACCACTGGTTTAGAAGCTGAGAGCACTGATGCTTATGGGGAGCAGGTGAAATCCTAAATGAATTGGCAAGGACCCCAGTGCCTCAGACTCATGGGGAAAGGTAAGCCTTCTTGCCAAGGTGCAAGTGTTGACAGAGAACATGGACTACAGCTTCCTCCTCCTAGATGTTTACAACCTGAGACTGCTTCTCCTCAGAGACCTCCCATTAAGACTTGCTAAGTCAACAACATTAAACAGGAAACCCTGACATCCCACAGTTACTACAGCTCCCATAGATAAGGCTGAAAACTCAAGGAACCAGTGTGCTGGGAAGACTTAAATCCCACGACATGCCAGGCATCGACAACTCCTACAGAGATCCTGAGATCCAATTTATAGCTGAGCTGAGATTATTATGAGACCCAAAGTGCTCTAAAAGGTATTCTATGTATACCCAATATATTATTAAGGTTCTATACAATCACAGAATTGATAGAATCAATTTCTCTATTTATAGAAAGGGCATTTTTAGAATGATTTAGAGTCTGTGGTCCAGTTAGTTGAACAATGACCATCCATGATAGCAAAGTCCAAGAATCCAGTAGTTGCTCAGTGAAGGAGCCTCGATATCTCAGCACAACTGTCGTATAGACTGGAATCCCAAAGAAGTAAGCACTAATGCCAGTGAAGGAATGGACTTGCTAGAAAAGTGAGAGCAAGCAAAGAAAGAGTAAAACTTCCTTCTTCTATGTCTTATATAGGCTTTCCGGCACAAGGTGTAGCCTTGGGTTTAGAATTCAAAACAACTGGATTAAAGGTGTGTCTGCCCCCTCCCCATCAAGATCCAGATTAAAGGCATTTCTTCCTACCTCAAAGACTGGATTACATGTATATCTTCACACTTCTAAATAAAGGGGAAAAAAGCCCTCTCAGGTGTGTCCCTCCATTTTTGAGTTATAGTTAATTCCAGATGTAATAAGATTGACAACCAAAAAGAGCCATCACACCATCACAATTCCACTCCAGGTCAACTTGACACACAGTCTATCTTTTTATGCCATGATTAATTTCCCAAATGAAAACAATAACCAGGTCATAATAATGCCTAACTATGATGTAACTAACTATTCCAAGTCCAAGGCACACACATTATATACTAGACCAGACGCTAATTATGCCTAATGTGATATAAGTATCCTTGGTACAACAGTAAACCCATTATAATGTTGGAATAGGTTGCAATGTCCTTGAGGGACATTCTTTTAGTATCTCAAGTTTAAATATGATAACCATTAATATTCTCTTTCTTGATTTACATCGCATGAAGAAGAAATTAAGGAAAGAAGACACAAATATCTATTCAAACACACTGTTAACAAAATATGACAGGAATGCTCATATCACTTATAAAACTCCTTTCTGCAACTGGTCATATAGCTTTAGCTGGTATCTATAACTACCTTCCCCTAATATCCTTTCTGTATTCCCTCCACCCTTGGTCATAACCTCAGCAGATGTTGGTGCTTTTACTAGAGGAGTGAGTCATATGTTCATTCCTGAGAGGTCTGTGCCCTTTGTCATCCCATGTAGATTAAGCTGTTGTAGGTTCCCACAGCCTTTAATCACAAGGCATTCTAGTAGCAAGTAATGCACTAAATCACTGGTTCTCAACTTAGGGGTTTCAAACCCTTTGGGGATCTAAGGACCTTGTCACAGGAATTGCCTAAGACCATCTGCATTTCAGATGTTTACATGACAATTCATAACAGTAGCAATATTGAACTTATGAAGTAGCAGTGGAAATAATTTTATGCTTGAGGATCACCATAAAGTAAGGAAATGGATTAAAGGGTCCCAGCATTAGGAAGGTTGAAAAGCACTGCAACAAACATCTCCTGTAATCCAGACATACATAAGCTTTCTTACCTCCATTTGGAGATGCAATAGAATTTCCCTGTGGTAATCTGAACCCATTACTCTTTCTAGTCCTATTATTCTTTTCTTATCCTACTGGTTTAAGGCCATTAGATGTCCAAATTGGCCAGGGGAAAGTCTGAGGTTCTTGTTCAATGGAAGGCTTGTTTTAGTTTCAGGTTGGAGCACTCACCTCTCTGGAACTATAACTTCCTGGCCAGCAGAACTTAAGATCACAGGAAGAGAAAACAAAGCATTCCTTAAGGGGTCACCAGTGGTATAGTGATTAGAACAATTCCCTTTTCCACCCCTTGAATCCTGGACCCATGGATCCTGGTTATGAGATAAATCATACCATATATTGGATGCTGACTCAAAGGATATACAGCCTTTTGGAGGACCCTGCTCCAGCTCTCCAGCTGCCTGTCACCTAATTTGCTCTGCAATGATATCTTCAAAAGAACATTCCATCTTTCTATCAGGTCAGCTGCTTCAGGATGACCAGGAACATAGCAATACCAGTAGATTCCATGATAGCGGTCCCACTGTCTCATTTCTCTGTTTTGAAGTGAGTTCCTTGGTCAGAAGCAATACTGCGTGGAATAATATTGCAGTGCATAAGGCACTCTGCACGTCCATGGATAGTGGTTTTGGCAGAAGCAATTATGTACATGAAAGGTACTATGTAAACATCTGCCACTATGGCCGCTTTGTTCATGGGGCCATTGGAAAATGACAGGAATGTCTGGGGAAAGAGGCTGACTGCTCACAGAATGAATCATTCTATCTATTTCATTATTCAATTCTTCCTCAGCTGAAGTCACCTTTTTATGAGCATTTACATGAGACATAAATATCTTTACACCCTTTAAGCATTTGGAAAAATGTATCTATGTATTTCTTCCCTGTATGTCTTTCTCAACAATTTTCCAATCATTCTCTTTCCGGGCCTCTGACAGTCAAGCCAATGCATTGGTTTCAGCTTGAGAATCAGTGAATAATCACACATCTGGACATTTCTTCTTCCAAACAAAATATATGATCATGTGTATTACATGAACTTCTGCCCACTGTGAAGATTTCCCTTTGATGGTGTCTTTCAGTCTTGTCCCAGAAAGGATTGTAATGCTGCAATTGTGCACTTATGGATGGTGCCTGCACAACATCCAGAACCTTCAGTAAACCATGTCATAGTCTTCTCTTCCTTTGTCATCTGATGATAGGGTACACTCCATGAGGCTCTAAGTGCATACTCGGCATTAGAGTAGAAACCATAGGCTTTTGGTCACCTTTTTCATGTAACTTTCTTGTGCTCTCAGGACATACTCAGACTCTATCTTATCTATAGCACTTTCATTTGATAATAGGTTGCTGCTGTGTGTGTCCTACTTTATGACTGGGTGGGTTAGATAGCACTCAACTCATGATGGGCAGCTCAGGCCACATGGTAACTTGCTGTCCCGCTGTCAAAAGTTGAGTTTCCTCTGAGGTAGAGTAGCCAGACCAAGAGCTATTTTTAAAAGGGAAAATAGTTGGACAAAGATGGTGGTAGAGCCTTGCTCAAAAATCCCAAAAGTTCCTTCTGTGGTTCCCCACAAGGGCCTGCCAAAGCTCCAAACAGCATTCCTGTCTGGCACTGACACCTCTAGTGCCATCAGATCTGCTGGATCATATGATCCAACTGGTAGAACAGCTTGAACAGCAGTCTTCTCCTATTGGAAGACATCACTTGCCCACAAAATAGGAGCTTTCTGAGTCATCTGACATATTGGCCAGAGTAACATACCCGATGAGGAAAATGCTGTCTCCAGAATCCAAATAGGCCCACTGAACAGTGTGCTTCTTTCTTGGTGGTTGGATGGGCCAAGTGCACTGACTTTTCCTTCCTTTGGAAAGTAATGTCTCTGAAGCCCACACCACTGGACTCCTAAGAATTTCAATGAGTTAGAAGGCCCTTGAATTTTGATTGGATTTATTTCCCATCCTCTGATGCCCATTCCATGTGTGGCCAATAAGTCTAAAATGGTCATTACCTCCTGCTCATTTGGCCCATTTGGCATAATATCATCAATACAATGCACTAATATGACATTTCATGGAAGACACAGATGATCAAGATTCCTTCTAAGTTATGACACGGGGTTGGAGAGATAATATATCCTTGAGGTAAAACTGTAAATGTATACTTCTGGCCAACTAAAAGCTTCTGGTGGTGCTCATGGACAGGTACTGAGGAAGAGACAATTGCTAGATCAGTAACTGCATACAATGTACCAAGGAGATGTATTAATCTGCTTAAGTAAGGACACTACTCAGTCACCTTGCAACCTTCTGCCTCCTTTCTTTACTGCTCTTCACATTGCTGACCTCTAAGCTAAAACTGCTCTTCAGACACCTGCCTCATATTCAGGTGGAGCTTTCTTTCAGCTCTAATGCTAAGCTCTTCTTGCAATGAGCAAAGTCACTGTCCCGCTCAGAAGCAGGGACATTCCTGTTGCTTGAGGAAGGAACAAAATGTCATGTTAAGGATACATAATTTATCTCTCATGCTGGAGATGTCCATGTCCTTCTCTTCCTAGAGACTCTCCAGAGCCACATGTGACCTCTGCAACTGGGCTGTAAATGTGTACTATCCATCATTTTCTTAAATCTATAAGGCTAGGAATGAAATTATACACATTATAGGCCACTGTCATTGTGTAGCCTAGTTCTCACAGCTATTGTCTTTGATTAAACTGCACACACTTCATATTTGGTACAGAAAATGCCAAGATACAGATGCCGAAGGAAAAACATCTAAAGATAATGAGGTCCTTGGAGGTGGGCAAAGTAGAAGTTGTAGGGAGGAAAAGGTAATGAAAAAACAATGTAGTTATAGTTTAAATTTTTTTTTTGTCATTACAAAGCATTTTAATGATCAGATATCCCAAAATAGTTAGAGTATCTCTCCACATGACAATACCATTTGGCATTAAAATATGATTCATTTACATGTAATGTACAATGTACGGAGCTACGCACTGGCAAAAATGAGATAAAGGCAGAAGAAAGACAGAAGGGGGAAAGTAACAGCCTCACTTTGCTTCCTAAGTGTCTAAAGGCTGAGGGTTCCCAAATATTAGAGGCAAGGCAAGGCTGAACAAGGGAGATCAGGTTAGGTCACAGTAATTAGTGAGTGCTTCTCCCAAACCAACCAATTATTCCTAACCTGCTCCTCAGGCTAGATTATATTAATCTGTGGCTAAGCCTCACAGACATAGATGCTTGAGGCTGCCATATGAGGGTGTATCCTCGAAGGCACAGGAGGTACTGGACAATATATGTCTCTAGTTGTACTACACAGATACAGCACCGAGGACATTTGTAGATCTATCTGGATACAACTGGGATTTTACATCCATCAAGATCTTTGTTGAGAGAAAGAGAAAAGCTGCCTAATTAAAAAGACAAGCTGGTGCCTCTCTAAGCTGACCATGCACTAAGCTTAGACACTGCTGTGGGCAGAAGCTCCATCAGGAGACTCTAGGGCCAGAATGAGAGAGAACAGTGCCTTTCTGATGCTCTATCTCTCACTATGGGAGCCACTGGGCAAGAAGGCCAATATAGGTTGGCCCTACTTACAGTTTGTAAATGGCTTAGCAGCAGAAATAGGTAACATGAATACAGTGAGGTTTTTTTTTTTTTTTTTTTTTTTTCAGTTTAAGAAAACAGAACAAAACAGGGTCTTGTTGTATAGCCCAGGCTGGCCTTGAACTTGGCATCCTCCTGCCTTAGTCTCCCAAACACTAGGATTATAGGTATATGAGCCACGCCCAGCTCAATATGGTGTTTTTGAGAATGAATCCAAAGAGGAGGGGAGTGGTGAGGAGCAGAGAGAATAGGGAAGAGAGGAGAAAGGAAAGAATGGCTGAAGGATGGAAAGAAAAGGACAGCGGGGAGATAGGAAGTGGGGGCAAATGAGTTTCAGGCAGCACTTATTCCCAGGAAATTATATTGTGGTAAATCAGAGGACTCTGTGAGAAGAGACTGGGATGATAACCCTGCTTACTGTGAGGGAAGGCAGGAGAGGTTTGGGGATCATTTTGTTCACTAACGCTTGGGGCCTGTTTTCCTGCTTGGCCTTTATGAGAACGTGCTTATGAGCAACCCGAGGTGGTCTGGGCTCCTTGGTTTTGAGCCTGGTCCTGCAGCTTTGTATTCCCCGTTTATGCAAAACCTGCAGGGTAACTAGATAGTGGAGGTTGCTGAGGTTGGGTGTGTGCGTAGAGCTTTCCTGGGACAGGAGGGACCAGTGCAGGCAGCACCTTTGGGACTCAGATGACAGGTGGTGGGTCCAGGCCATAAAGGGAGGGAAAGTCAGTGCATCGGTGACCTTCAGGCAGATGGCAAGCTCCAAGTGTCTCTTTTCACCTTTCCTGTCTGTTGTCAGTCCATCTGTACAAGCCGCATCCTCATTTTTTTCCACCCTCAGCACCCTCTGGCTGCCAGAAAACATCCCTTTTTTTCTTACTCAGGACATCCAAGCTGTTGTGGGGAGAGCTTTCCAGCGGGCACAGAACCACAAGGGCGCTGGACATGACGGAGTCGGGGATGGCGGGATCGGGGATAGGAAGCCCCCGGCTGGCGCCTCCACCGAGGTCCCTGCAGGCCCTGCTGATAACTGTTCCGGGAAGAGCCCACTCTTCCATGCACCAGATGAACTCCTTGATTTGCAGGCTTTTTTTTTTTTCCTCCTTGCAAGTATGTCAGAAAGCATAGTTTGTCAGGCTTTCCGGAAGCAGCGCTGGGCCTCTGGGAAGGCTACTCAAGTTCTTCTCTCAGGTTTCACCTCAGCCACAGCACCAGCCTCCGATTTCTCAACCTCTGAGGGGGCCCGGGCCTCCAGACTCCCTTGAGAAAGACTCATGCAGAACAAGCAGTTGCTGCCGCCACTGGGGCCTTCTTCTACCCTCCCCCTTTTCACTTTCTTCCTTGACCAGATGCAGGCAGTTGGTGAGGTCCTTCCCCAGCCATGGACAGCGTAGTCCCACCCAGTGCTGATGGTAAACTCGCAGGCCTGCTCGTCCTCTTCCCATGTGAGGTCGCTGGTGCTGAGAAGACAGCAAACATAATCCCTTCTGTTTTCTCATCTGGACAACTTAAAGTCAGTGCAGTTTCTTCTGTGTCTTCAGTTTTCTTATTTTCATTATTTCCTAAAACAGTCTCACTTTCCTGACAGAGATCCATTAATGGGATGATTGCTTATAGTTTTTAGCATCTTTTTCCGCGGCGCTTTTGCTCGCGAAGTGTCCTAGGAAGTCTTCCCTGGGGCGAATTTGTCCTATGGAGCCCTGAGGGAAAGAAGGTAAGGAGTGGCTCATCCCTATAGTTTAATTTTTAAAAATTAAAAATATAGCATCAATCTTAAAAACACAATAATAATAGACTAGATACTCTATTGTACCAATATTACATACACATCAGACAAACATATTTCATGAACTATAGTAAATTATGTAACCTTGGATATTGAACTGAAATAAATTTAATCCAACATTATATCTCAAATATGCCATTTCCCTAACCTCTTTATTTTCTATTTACTCTGCTTCTCATCTTTCATTTAATTTTGAAACAAACATAGGAGGCCAAATAAAGCCCATGTGGCAATCAGTCATGATCATAAGCACAGTCAAGGGCATTTAAAAATACAACCATTCAAAAAAAAAAAAAAAAAAAAAAGAATACAACCATTCAAAAGCCAGGCGTGGTGGCACATATCTTTAATCACAGCACTCGCGGGAGGCAGAGGCAGGCAGATCACTGTAAGTTTAAGGCCAGCCTGGTCTACAAAGTGAGTCCAGGACAGTCAAGGCTACACAGAGAAACCCTGTCTCGAAAAACTAAAAAAACAAAACGAAAAAAACCAACCCCCCCCCAAAACAACCATTCATGAGGCAACTGACAATCTGCACATCTCAATTATTTTTAACAGTCCATAATAAAATGCCAACCTTTAAATTGAAGCTCTTTCAGCATCAAGATCTGTAAATATAGGTGCTGGGAACTTTCCTGAACCTCACATTGCATATCATTATAGAACACAATATTTTTCCAGTATGGCCCAGTTTCTAAAAAAGGTTATTTATTAAAATAGAATTTGTCAGTGATATGACATGTATAATTTATAATTTACAGAAGTTTCCTTTAAGTCACTAGTAATCTGCGTTGACTGTAAATGACACAAAAAATATAAATGGGTCTTCCTGCCTTTTTCAGTTTTACTTTCTTGGTGTTATAATTCCCTGTGTCTCAGACTAGCATGAGCCCTAAATTGTTTGCAACTCTCTCAGCAATGATTTGCTTGCTGATACTACCCAGTTTTGATCCAGAATATGCAAAACATTTAATTAAACCATCTGTTGTCTTCTATTAATCATCTGTTATTCACTGTTAAGTCCCACTTAGGTGTGGTGTATGTTAGGAGTCCACCTCAGTCTGCTTACCTGTGATGTCATTGTCTAGCTGCCAAGGGGGCGTGGTCCTGCCCAGTATATAAAAGGAAAGATCCATCTCAACCCTCTCTCTCTTAGCGCTCTCCCTCTCCCTCTCTCTCTCTCTCTCTGGGTACCCTCCCCCCCCCCAGTCCTTCTCTCTCCATGTTCATTTAATAAATTCCTTATCTGATATCTTTTGCCTGGTGTCTTATTTCTTCTTATCTTATTTTCTTATTTTTAAACATAAAATTGTTGGCTCATGCTGGGAGAACTCTTCCAGAATTGTCTTAAGTGTGGAATCCTTTCTACCAAACTCACTGTAACACACTTCCCACAACAATTTCCTTCTGTTCCAAACTTCACTCTACAACTCCATTCATTCCTGTCTGAACCCATCACTGCCCTGCTCCGCTTTCTCCAGTGACCCAGCGTGGCACGCAGATGATTTGCTCTGCTGTGTGGCTGTTGGCCACACACCACTTAGCTCTCCTTGGCACCCCGGTGTGGACCAGTGGGCTGCCACTGGTTGTGGTCGGAAAGCCCCACCATTAAATCACCAGAACAGACAGTCTATTGTTAACAAATAAATAAATGTTGTTCCTCCTATCACCACTACCCAGGATTCAACTTCCTGGCAAATGGGTTTGTTACAGTTTTTAAATTATTCTATAATGTTCTGTTGTGTTAAAATTCATTTGTTTGGCTGGGCGTGGTGGTGCACGCCTTTAATCCCAGCACTCAAGAGGCAGAGGCATGTGGATCTCTGAGTTCGAGGCCAGCCTGGTCTACAAAGTGAGTCCAGGACAGCCAAGACCACACAGAGAAATCCTGTCTGGAAAAAAACATTAAATAAATAAATAAATAAAATTCATTTGTTTACAATGCTAAAACTTGATTGTTATGCTCTACCTTCATACTCAAAACCTTAAAACTTGTTTAGCTGGCTTTCCAGACACCACTGTCCCCTGTCGCTGCTTGCTGTAGCCGTGGTCAATCCCACTGTGTTCTTCAATATCGAGGTTGATGGCGACCCCTTGGGTTGCATCTCCTTTGAGCTTTTTGCAAACAAAGTTCCAAGAACAGCAGAAAACTTTCATGCTCTGAGCACTGGAGAGAAAGAATGTGGACATAAAGGTTCTTCCTTTCACAGATTTATTCCAAGATTCATGTGCCAGGGTGGTTACTTCACACACCATAATGGCTCTGGTGGCAGGTCCATCTATGGGAAGAAATTTGAGGATGAGAACTTCATCCTGAAGCACACAGGTCCTGGCATCTTGTCCATGGCAAACACTGGACCATTCCTTCTGTAGCTCAGGAGAGGCCCCCATCTCATCTGCTTGCAGTACCCTATAATCTCTGCTCTCACTGAAGTTCTTTAGGTTCCATATTGTCTTCATTTCTCTCCAAGTTTAGCTGGATTGCAGAGGTAAGTTTATGATTATGAATAAAAAGTAAATAGGAAAAAAAGCATATTTAACCTTATAATGTGATGTGATAAATCATACAGGAAACTGTTCTACTTTCTTTTTATGGACCGTGTTTAAGTTTTTAAAATAATTTATTTAATTTTATTTTAAGTGCATTGGTGTGAGGGTGTCAGAGCCATTGGAACTGGAATTACAGACAGTTGTGAGCTGTCATGTCATGGCTGAGAATTGAACCCAGGTCCTTTGGAAGAGCAAATAGTCCTCTTAACCACTGAGTCATCTCTCCAGCCTCCTGTGTTTATGTTTTAAGGCTCCAACTTAATATGAATAAAACCTAAAGTCCTAGTCTTTAATTATTAAGGCCTTATAAATGATGAAGTCCTTTAACATATTCAAAATGCATTTTTAATCATGCTGAGAACCAATGTGATTAATTTTATTTTCAAGGTCAAACATAGAATGAGATCATAAAATTCTATTTTATGTTTACAAAGTATAGTTTAGAGCAGATAACTAGATATAAAGCTCACTTAATTCAAATATGTTAACCCTGAAACTTGTCATAGATCTGCTGAATATGGCATTTAACATGTGTAAATTTATTATGAAAAACAGAGATTCTCAGATTATACCAGCACTTCCCCAAAGTTCCAGAAGATTTGGGCACAATGGCAGGTGACTTCAACCCTGGATACTGACCACTGAGCAAAACTGCTCCCAATCTCTCACCCTTTCTTAGAGCTCAGCCTAGACCGTGGACAAACTGGATACCTGGAGAGTCATTGTCTCATATTACTGAAAACAAGGTGAGGTCAGTCTCTTATATGTTCATCTTCCACAGAAACATCCTCTCCTACTCTGTGCCTGATACCAGACTGTCTCTACCCATGCTGTTATGTTGCCAGAGAGGACAACTGTGTATTTACTGTTGACTATCACTAACTAGACATCTCTGTCATTTTTATTAATACTCAGATTCCTTTAGATTACAATAAAGTTCTCAGGACTCTGATCAAATTGACAGCAAAGATATTAACTTGATAGCTAAAAAACAGAGAATTAGCTACTTAGCCCAAAGTAATCTACCATGTTAGTTCATTGGTCAATTTATTAGCTAGTTAAAACTACTGGATACTAGATCTCTTATTTAAAAGGGCAAACAGATTTGCTTTACTCACAGACCTCAGCTTGAAGACAAACATGTTTCAGATACCTTCCCAGCCCTCTTCATATGCAGGAGACCAAGCTTTAACTGTCAGGTCTAGTTACAGTCTACCTTGTTACCAGACTTCTTTTTACCATTCTTTTAGCCAAAGGACAGTGACGACTTACAGCAATTTCACCTATGTCTTCAAGCTTCCATAAAGATGTTTTATGAATGTTAGGGGGCCTAAGGTGTTTTATGAATATTGGAGGGTCCAAGAAGATGTTTTAAGGTTGATACATGCAAATTAAAAAAGTTAGAAGGTCTAAGAAAGTGTTTTAAGTTGGTAAATGCAAGTTGTGAAGGTTTATACTTCTAAAAAGATGCTTTATTTCTTTCTGTTGCTATGCTATTATTCTAGCAACTGTTGAGAGTGTTGACACTGATCAATGGAGCTCTAATTTATTAGTCTAACTGTGGCAAAAAATATTCCACTATATGATCCTATCTATCATTTTGAGTTCTAAGCTCAAAAATTTAAATTTCCTTTGATTGCCTTTTGCTTAAAATGTCTCTCATTGTACTAAAATCATATACTTCCTTCCAGTCTCCTGAGTAGAGGGAAGAAGCCCCTCTGTCACACTGCGTCCTGATGCTGAAGATCTCAGTTGAACAATTCCACTAGTTGAGAAAGGGGCTTAAGCACATCCTGGTCAGGGAACCAAATGTCAGGGTCTGAACATGCTGAAGAAAAGACCCCAGACTAAAATAGTATGCAAGCAACAAAGAACATTTATTCTGTAGGATCCAACAGGCTGGGGTCACCATTCATACAGGATGGCACCCCCTGGGTGAACTTGTAGGCTGTTTTTAAAGGCTTTTAGGGGAGTTCCTGAGGGGTGGTGTTAGGTAATCATTAGGCTAGAGAGCCCAGGCTACGTCATCTCTGGTTGGCTGCCCCAGAAAATGGAGCCCCAAGCCTGCTCTGAACTAATAGAAACTGAAGCCTGTTGCTAGACTTATTTAATGAGATGTTGTGAGTTGAGGGAAGGAGGAACGTCACGGAGATGAGTATCGAGATTTTCCAGATGCTTTATTAGTCACTCACTCATCACACTTCACGCAGACATCCCAATACCTCTCCTGGTCTGCTGAGTATAGCTGTAGCCTGGTCGATGGCCTCACAGGAATTCTGCCCTCTTTTAGCCAATGAGATATTGGGTTATGTCACTCATTTTGCATTATGCTTATTGTTATGCTCAGGTGGACAACTTACATCATTTCTTATCACAACAAGTACACTGCTTCACTTATCGCTACCAACATACATGTTTTTGGTTTCTTTGGCTTGTTTTACTACGTTTTCTCCTCTTTGTTTTACTTGTCCTCTACACCAGGCTTTTCACTGACCTTTCTAATTGATAACAGACCAGCATGGCCAATCCCTGAAGACATGGGGATCATGGTGTTGGACCCTGGAGTCCAATTCAGGAAGGGGGTCGCTGCAAGAGACCACTCCAGTCACACAGGCTGGAAGTATATGTAAAATTTATCACTGACACCTCAGAAGTCTCAATTGTTGATGTGTCAGAGTCCCTCAGCACTCGGGAGGTGAAGGAACCCAAATAGCTATTGCAGGCTAGTTTTTTTAATTGACTTTTTAAAAATTAATTTATTCATATTACATCCCGATTGTTAGCCCATCCCCTGTTTCCTCCCATTCTTCCCTCCCTCACACTTCTCCCCTTATTCCCTCCCCTATGTCTGTGATTGAGGGAGACCTCCTCCCCCTATATATGCTCTTAGAATATCAAGTCTCTTCTTGGTAACTTGCTATCCTTCCTCTAAGTGCCACCAGGTCTCCCCATCCAGGGGATGTGGTCAGAAAAGGGGCACCAGAGTTCGTGTGAGAGTCAGATCTCACTCTCCACTCAACGGTGGAGTATATCCTGTTCGTCGGCTAGGTCTTGGTAGGGGTTTGAGAGAGAGAGTTTTTAATTAACTCTCTAACTCATAAGCCCAAATAGTTGAGACGCAGGTCAGCAGGTTTGCTAGCCCAAGGCCCCAGATGATAAGTCACAAAGAATGCAGAGCTAGAAAACAAAGACCTATTGAGTGTTCCAGGGACCTGCTGGCCATAAAAGATAGGGAGGGTACACAAGGACAAATTCCTGAGAGAAACAGGTACCGGACATGATCGAGTGAGTAATGGGCCAAGACCCCTCATCCAATCTTATGGTGTTTGCTTAATCCCTTTTGAGGCCCGCACACAATGTTCCATGTTTGAGTTTAACCAGATGTGTTGTTAGCTCAGATAAACATCTACCCTCGGGTTCCGAGGAAACAGGAACTCAGGATTGCTCCCATGTGACTAAGTCCAACCTTACCCCAGATATGACTACACAATTTGCTGATGTTCAAATGTTTGAAACAACCAATCATGTGTGGCTGCACCAAAACTTCCCACTCTCCCTGACCTTTGACCATATAAACCCCAAATCCCTGGGCTTCGGGGTCTACCCCTCTGTCTCCTGCGTGAGATATGTGTTGACCCGGAGCTCCGCCAATAAACTACCTCTTGCGTTTACAGCAAGATGGTCGTTTGTGTGTCTTTGGGTGCCTGCCGTCCTGAGGCTTGAGTGAAGGTCTCCCTTTGGGGGTCTTTCAGGTTCAAAGCTTACTGCTTATATTCTCCTTGGCTGGTGCCTTAGTTTGAGGAGGACCCCAGGATCCAGATCTGCCTGTTACAGGCTAGTTTTAAAGGCTAAAACCGCAAAGCAGGTGGGGTTGCTTATCAAGTTAGACCATATGGATATTAGGACATCTAGCATTGGGAAGCTCTTTGTGGGGGCTTGGATGTGGGTCTCTAGAGCGGTTACTAAAAGCCGTATGGGGACATCTGATATATGGAAACTTACATGTAACTATTTTGGGAACTAGGTAGGGTGGAACTTTTGAAGTTATCATTAACGAGAACTGGGAGAGGCGAGCAAGGCTGGACAAGCGAACAAGCATCTTGTATTTTACAATTTTACAGTTTTTCAATGGGAAGGCGCTTCTACTCTAAACACTAAACAATTTAAAGGGAGAGACTCTGTCCTCCTTCTAGCTAGGGTTAAAGATTTTCTAGCCTAGATACCCCAGATACAGGCATTGAGCACTAAATTAGCCTGAGATCTTGAACCAGAGAAGGTCAAAGCATCTCTTCCAACACCTGCTGGGTGCCTAGGAATTACATGATACAAACACAGCAGGTGGTAATTGAGCCTCGCCTCCAGGCTTTCTCACCTGCTGGCCTCTACTCCTTTATCCAGCTACACTTTTCAGTTAGCATTCCTGTCCTGGGAGTGAAGGCCTCACCTCAGGTCAAGGTTTTCACAGGGGCTTTGCTTCTCCATCCTGCTTTGTTTTGCCTTTGTTGAAGAGCTGGAGCAATAGGCTGCCTCTACTTAAACAAAACAAAGGGACTTTGGCTTACAATAAACGCAGTGTTGACAGAGGCAAGGTCTGCAGCAGGTGTGTATTTGCTTTCTCCAAAGACAAAAGACAACAGACAAAGGCTTCTGAAGCCTTTTATGTGCTCCTTGAGGGTTTGAGGGACTGTTCTTCAACCTGAACACTCCAGAAGAACACATTGTCTTATGCAGCCTCTTCCCTTTGCTGTTTTGCAGGCATCTCAGAATTGAGGGAAAATCCCTCCAGGCAGCTGCACATGAGGAGAAAATGACTCAGAAAAAAAGATCCCCTTTTTTCCAACCCATGATTTCCTTTGACCTGGTGTATGTCAGAAAAGCAGTGAGACTTTAGAAAACAGTGAGCACACAGATTTCCTGATTGTGCACTCAACATTAGTCCCTGAAGAGATCAGAGTTCAGAACTGTTATGTTTCTTCAGTGTTTTAAATATGGACTATAAGCTGCACAACAGATATGACATGGAGAAGCTTATCATAGGGGAAAGGTACCCCAGAGAGAAAGAGTGAGCCAGGAAGAGAGATAGAGAAATAGAGACAGCAAGAGAGGAGACAGGAACAAAAGAGGGAGGTAAGAGGTTTGTACTTTTATATAATCCTGAGCAGGGGTATATCTATTGGCAGGCAGGTAATGACATCATAGGTTGCTAGGCAGACTGGGCACAGCATGCTAACACATGCTATTCCTATTTTTTAAATTATAAAATATCTTGATAATTGTGAAATGTAAACTGTCATCATTCATGTACATGTTTTAACTCTTACAACTTACCTAGTTATTCATAAAGTTTCTAATTTCAACACCAATTTCTAAATGACAACAGACCAAAAAAAAAAAAAAAAAAAAAAAGTAGGAAGGCCACATTGGGGCAGATGAATAATTTGGATCATAGATGTAGGAATAGAAGTACTGGGCAGAACCACTGGTAAGACAAGAGTAGCATCATTTCTTACTCGTCCAAATGGTGAGAATAAACAGGTTCAACATCATGACACATGAGTGATGCTTCCCCAGAGCTGTTGACTGGCTGGGTGTGGTGGCACATGCCTCTGATCCCAGCACTCGGGATGCAGAGACAGGCTGATCTCTGTGAGTTTTAAGTCATCCTGTTCTGCATATGGAGTTCCGAAACAGCCAAGGTTGTTACACAGAGAAACACCCCCCCCCCCATGCACATGTTGGAGCCTCACGCCCAACTTGGGAAGGGGGTCGCCGTGAGAGACCACACGAGGTGAGAAACTGTAAAATTGTAAAATTATAAAATGTAAGACCTGAGGCTTCTCCCAGTTCTTGTTACTGCTAGCCTCAGGAGTTCCACCCTAGTTCCCAGAATAGCTACATGCGAGCTCCCCACTATCAAAGATCTCATACGCTTTCTAGTAACCGCCCTAGGGACTCACACCCAAGTCCCCACAAAAGGTCTCCCAACGCCAATGTCCATATGGTCTAACTTGATAAGCAACCCCACCTGCTTTGTGGTTTTAGCCTTTAAAAACTAGCCTGTAACAGCTACTCAAGGTCCTTCACCTCACGAGTGCTGAGGGACCCTGACATATCAACAATTGGGACTTCTGATGTGTCAGTAATAAATATTACCTATATATCCAGCCTGTGTGACTTGAGTGGTCTCTCGCGGCGACCCCTTTCCTGAATTGGACTCTAGGGTCCAACAGAGGCACAATGCACTGATGCAAAAGCAAAGGTTTATTGCTGACTCGCCAGGGTCCTACAGCACTCGAGAGGCTAAGGACCCCCAGTGACTGTTACAGGCTAGTTTTTAAAGGCTAAAACCGCAAAGCAGGTGGGGTTGCTTATCAAGCTAGACCATATGGGCATTGGCGTTGGGAGACCTTTTGTGGGGACTTGGGTGTCGGTCCCTAGGGCAGTTACTGGAAACCGTATGGGACCTTTGATAGTTGGGAGCTCGCATGTAGCTATTCTGGGAACTAGGGTGGAACTCCTGAGGCTAGCAGTAGTGAGAACTGGGAGAAGCCTCTGGGTAGGCAGGGCAAGTAAGCGTCTTACATTTTATAATTTTACAATTTCTCACACACACATGCACAAGGACTGAAGTTGGACTACTTTCAAACTTCATTGTGTTTCCTGAGCCTGTATTCCACTGAACACTAGGCAAGCATTGGCGTAGGCCTTCCTAATTGCCACCAAGAGAATTTCTTTGGTTTAAGTAGTATCACCTGGAAAATTCTCATCCCCGTAATTCTTTTTAATTTTTGCCATAGAGCTGTACTGCAACATTTATTTCAGATTGCATATCTTCTCATTACAGAAGACTAACAGACTAAGACCAGCTGTTATCCAACAGGATTCCAGATAAAGGCCTGAGCTGGAGGGCACATCAGAAAAGACGATCCCTTAGAAACAAACCATTCTTAGGTCTCCTTAAAACACATTTAAAATTCTGTGTTTCTATTTTAATCTCTCAGGAAAATTCTATAGCAAGTCGTGTTTTGCTCTGGTCAGACCTTATTAGTATTACAGAATATTAAAGTAATATATAATTTCTTTGGTGTTTATATTAAAAAACTAGGTAACTGAGACAAGGGGCTTATCCACTAAAAAAGGAATGTAGTTGAATCTCCTACCTTTATCTATCACTATTAATTCTTTAATTTCTTCTAAAGCTGAAAACTTTCACTAGGAAATTTCTCTGCTCCTTTTGATCCAATTCTTCACGAATTGCTCTTACTAACCTGGACCAAATTCTGGGATGTATAGATCCCAGTTCAGGGGCAGAAGACAAAAGTTCACTAGTCTAACCCCCAGGCTTACCCGAGGGCTGCAGCACAATGGCCACTGCAGCCTCCTTTCCCCTCTGTCCCCATCTCCAGTGGATCACACAGTCTGTGAACTTCCTTCCTCCCTCCCGCTGCTTTTTCCCATGTTTTAATCCTACCAGGCACTCTGTGGGAACCCACAGACCACTCAGATTGGGGAAATAAGTAGGCTAATGGCAGATCTTCATCTTTCCCATAAAGTCCAATCCCTCAGTTTCTTCCCTAGCTCTCTATCAGACCTTCTGCTGTGGCCTCCTGCCATCATTGTAACCCCACCTGCCCCCTGCCTGTATTCCTAGGGTACTAAAGAAGCAAATCCTGGTGAAAACCTGCTTTCTTCCTGTGAGCACCCTCAGCTCCCTCCATCCCATCCCTGTCAATGTCTGTCTTTCCTCTGGCCCAGGATAAAATCTGGAACTGGATGCGGAATCCCCCTTCACTGGTCACCAAGCTGGTGGCTCAGGTAGCTCATAGGACTGAAAGAAGAAAGAGGGGAGGGAGCCTAGGATTTCTTCTATAGTGACTGGCTGCACTGCAGCTAAGGAGGAAAACTTAAACTGACCACAATTTTCCTACAGCCAGGGCTGTAAAAGCGGCGTCTAGTAAAAAACTGCAGGGGGTGGTTTGAAAAGGAGGCTCTTTGATCTGTAAATAGGCCTCTTTGCAGATCTTCAGTAGGTTAAAGTATGCCTGCTTTTCTGAGGGGGCTAATGGGAAGCCCCAAGACTGTAAACTTATTTGTGAATCTACAGCATGTGAGGCCCTCAGCAAGGCCAGCAGCTTCCAGAAGACACAGTCCAGAAAGAGATGCCTCAATGTCCATAGCTGTTGCTCATAGCAGGCACAGTGGTTCACAGACCAGAGTCTGGGAGTTGGGGAGTGGGCTTTCCTCTTGTACAGCAGGCATCACATACTCACATGCATTTTGCTATCGCTGTAAGACTTGTACAGTGTCGCCAAATGATATGAAATTTAAAATCCTCTGTGATTCTATGAAACTGCCTAAGACATGGGAGGGCGTCCATCCTTAACGAGAATGTGCTGAAGTGGCACTTCAAATTCTGTGTCTAGTGTATGGTGTCAGTGTGTTATGACAGAAACATCTTTCACTTTGAAGAGACTGGAACTAAAACATTTGCTGGACCTCACAGTCAGACCTAATAAAGTGCACTGATGTCATCTAAGACTGCTATTCTACTGGGTACTCAGCCTATTTATTTAATCTGCCTTTAAGAAAACAATGTAGGGACTGGGTAGATGGCTCAGCATTTAAGAGCACTGTCTGTTCTTCCAGAGGTTCTGAGTTAGTTTCCCAGCAACATGGTGGCTCATAACCAACTATACTGGGATCTGATGCCATTTTCTGGCCTACAGGTGCAGACAGAGTACTCATATACATAAAAAACAAAAATAAACAAATCATTTAAAATGAGAGAAACAGAGCAGTGTAACAAGCAACTTACTTTCCTTGGCCTTTCCATGTAGTAAACATCTGTGACCCTAGCTAACACACAGCTATAATATTAGATCATGTGCTTGATTTAGCTACTCTTCTCCTGCTGTGAAAAAGCACCCTGACCAAGACAGCTTAGAGAAGAAAGTGTGTAATGGAGGCTTCTTACAGTTTCAGGGGTTGAGCCCATGACCATGTCAACCTAACACAAGCTCAAGTCATCTGAGAGCAGGTGATTAATTGGTGATTGATGAGGAAGGCCCAGCCCATTTGGGTGGTGTCATGCCTGGGCTGGTGGTTCTGGGTTCTATAAGAACATAGGCTGAGCAAGGCATGAGGGAGAAGTCATTAAGCAGCACCCTCTGTGGCCTCTGCACCAGCTCCTGCCTCAGGATTCCAGCCCTGATAGAGTTCCTGCCCTGACTTCCTTTGATGATGAATAGTGATGTGGAAGTGTAAGCCAAATAAACCCTTTCCTCGCCAACTTTCTTTTTGATCGTGGTGTTTCATTAGAAAGAATAGAAACCCTCAAACAACTCTCGTGGCATGGAGCACAGCTGCAGTCAGGTAGCCATGTTGCTGGAGCAGTAGCTGAGAGCACACGGTGGGGGGGGGGGGGTGTGGGGGTGAGGGGCTGGGGCTGTGTGGAATGGTGTGGCCTTCTGAAACCTTAAAGCTTACTCATGGTGACACACCTCCTGGGGGGGGAGACCACACCTACAAATCTTTTCCCAATAGTTCCACCAACCAGACACCAAACATTCAATTATATGAGCATATAGGAGCCCAACTTTATTCAATGAAAATAAAATTGAAAAATAAAAAGTACTTGCAGTCGTTTTGTTCAATAGTCACTAGCATATGCTTTCATTTTTTTCTACAAAATTTATGTATAATAATTAATGTTCAATGAGCTTGAAATTTTTTCTTCATGTTGATAATGTCATTTTCATTGATCTTGGTACTTTCATAAATATTATACTATCTGCACGTCAAAATGATTTACCTCTGGCACTTTTAGTCTTATACTCTTATATCAGTAAGTAACAACAAAAAACCTTCACTATAATATTGTATGATAGAACAGGGCTCCGTGTCAACTCGTGAGTCATACTAGTGACAGGAATTAAAACACTACTTTTCTCCATTCTAACCAGAACTATGTTCTGTGGTCTTCGCTTTGTAGGGCATGGTAATGGAAACAAAAGTGGTGTTGCTGCGACCTCTTCTGGCCAAAGGTGGCCACGCGTTTCACCTGAAAAAATGAGGATGTGTATTGCCTGGTTTGGGGCGCCACCTTGTGGAAAAAGGAATTTAGTGCATCTGATCTGCGTCTTCTCCCACAGTTGTCTCGGTCTGCAGTTACTTGATGTGGTCAGTCATCCTCACCACAAGCACCTCTTCTCTCTCAAAAACAAACCCAACCTTAGTCATAAAGGAAAGGCGCAGGCTGGAGAGAAGGCTCAGAGGTTGAGAACATCGGCTGCACTTCCAGAAGTCCTGAGTTCAGTTCCTAGCAACCACATGGTGGCTCAAAACCATCCACAGTGTGATCTAACGCCCTCTACTGGCTGGTATGCATATATGCAGACAGCCCTATGTACACAATAAATACATCTTTAAAAAAAAGGGAAAGGCACATTTGATCTCCTATACTTAAATATATTTTATAATGAACTAATAGTTAATTGTCTGTGGACATCAAGAAGAAACTGCCCCTCAAACTAAGGCACCAGCCAAGGACAATACAGGCGGTAAACTTTAAACCCCTACCCAGATCTAGCCAATGGTCAGAACAATCTCCACACTTGAGTGGAGAGTGGGATATGACTTTCTCACGTACTCTGGTGCCTCACATTTGACCATGTCCCCTGGAGGGGGAGACCTGGTGGCACTCAGAGGAAGGACAGCAGGTTACCGAGAAGAGACTTGATACCCTATGAGCATATACAGGGGGAGGTAATCCCCCTCAGGAACAGTCATAGGGGAGGGGAATAAGGGGAAAAGAGGAGGGAGGGAAGAATGGGAGGACACAAAGGATGGGATAACCATTGAGATGTAACAAGAATAAATTAATAATAAAAAATTAAAAAAAAAAAAAAAGAAGAAACTGCCCCAGATGCTGGGCATGGTGGCACATGTCTGTAATCTCAGCACCTGGGAGGCTGAGGCAGGTGGATCTTTGTGATTTTGAGGCCAGGCAGGTCTACAAAGTGAATCCAGGAGAGCTAAGGCTACAAAAGAAACCATCTCTTTAAAAAAAAAAAAAACCAAGAAAAGAAAGAGAGAAGCTGTGCATCAAGGTGCTGGCTCACTATTACTTCCAGCACTGCAGGTGGAGGGCAGAGGTGGGTAGATATTAGGGAGTAGAGCATCCTGCTCCACATGAATAGCTCCAGACTAAATATAAAGAGAAATAAAACTGTTCCAAAATATGATTTTCAGTAACTGACAACCAAGATACACACTTTATTATGTCAGGAGAACATTCATGAGAAGTTAAAACAGATCAACCAGGCAGATAAGAACAGAGGGACTAAAACTAATATAAAAACGTAAGTATTGCTGGGTGAAGTGGCACACACCTTTAATCTCAGCACTCAGGAGGCAGAGGCAGGTGGAGCTCTGTGAGTTTAAAGCTAGGCTGGTCTGCAAAGTGAGTGCAGGAGTGGTGCAATGGCTCAGAGAGTTACAGGCTAAGTCCAAGGACCTGAGTTTAATCCTAGGACAGCCAAGGCTACACAGAGAAACCCTGTCTCAAAAACAAAACAAAACAAAACAAAACTGAAGATACAACTAGACCACCATCTTACATAAACATTTTGGATCTTAAGCCATGGCTCTATTTATAAAATCCTATCATTTCCATATTTTTTTTCATTTCCATATTTTTAACACCAGTGACACTTGTGAAACAACATTAAGTCATATCTACATTTGATTGATGGTCTCTGGGTAGCCATCTTCAAAGAGTCCTTGTTTGGTTGTGGTGAGCAAATTTGCTTACCATTTCCCATCATGCAATTTTAACTATGTAAATGAGAGGATGAAGTATCAGGCTGCAGGTAATTCTGATTGGTTGCACTTTTGTGGCTCCAGCTGAGTAAAGAGAAACCCAGGGTTTTCTGCCCAAAGGATTCTTTTTCTTTCTTTCTTTCTTTCTTTCTTTCTTTCTTTCTTTCTTTCTTTCTTTCTTTCTTTCTTTCTTTCTTTCTTTCTTTCTTTCTTTCTTTCTTTCTTTCTTTCTTTCTTTCTTTCTTTCTTTCTATTCTTTATACAGTTTTCTGCCTGCATTCTGTTAGCTGGCCAGAAGATGGCACCAGATCTCATTTTAGAGTATTATGAGCCAACATGTGGTTGCTGGGAATAGAATTTAGGACCTTTGTAAGAACAGCCAGTGCTCTTCTGAACCATTTTTTTTTTAAAGTTTATTCTTAATTTTGCCCCCAAAGGCATTCTTTTTGTAATGTGATTGAAACTTGGACCTGTTAGTCCTGCCCTTTCTTCTCTTTCTCTAGCTTTTATTTTATGTCTGTTTCTTGACTCCACCTGCCTTAACAAATTGATTTCCAGGGTTACAACATCTGTTTAAAAGAAGACAAAGGGCTGGAGAGAATGCTTCATGTCTGACTGCTCTTCCAAAGGACCCAGGTTCAAGTCCCAGCACCACATGAAGGTGGTGGCAGCTGCAGTGCACACCTTTAATCCCAGCATTTCCAGGTATGACTAAAGGCCATTTGCTTAAGGCTAGCACCTTAGCCTAGGTCCTCAGCTAGGTTACCTCCAGGAATCTCTGGATTCCTGCTCAATAGGTTTCTTATCAGTAAAAGGGTTGGGCTTCTGAGGGCTATATGAGGCTCTTTAGAGGATCTTGTGGTTCCAGATCAGGGAAAGAAATGTGTGCATGTGAAGGTCAGAGGGATAAAATGCAGGTGCCCATTGCTTATTTTTCTTTTTTGACAACAGGTTCTCTGTGTAGTTCCCTTGCAGTTCAGGAACTCAGTAAATACAGCAGGCTGACCAACAAATCAGAGATTACCCTTTTCCAGCTTCCTCACATGATTAGTATTAAGGGTGTGCAAACATCCCCAGCCCAGGAGACAAGTTAAAGCACTGTTAGTAAACTCAAAGAAGCCCCTCCCACCTGGTTTAGGGTGGAACTAAGCAATCCCAGTGAGAGCTGCTTTGCCTTTCAGGTCAATGTTATCAACAGATGTTATCAAAGGACATTGCCAGTCATGCATTTGGAAGAGGAGTCCGGCAACATGTGGCTTCATCTAGACCTTCATGGTCAACTGAAGGTTCATGGAGAGGATTGGGCAGAATCCTCAGGAAGCATACAGCAACCATGAAATACTTTCAAGGAAGCTACCTGCCAGGACAATCTACAAGGTAAGATGTACATAGATTTTACCGACCTGCCTGTGTGTCTGGGAACCCTGTGCATGTCTGGTATTTCAGAAGTCAGACAAAGAGGGCAAATCTGTTGAAATTAGAGTTATGAATGGTGGTAAGCTGCTTGCTGGACTCAAACTCAGAGTCACTTGCCTTTGGCTTCCAGAAGGTGAACTGTTTTACTGTTTTGTCTTGGTTTTGGTTTATCTCAGCAAGGGATTTGGTTTGGCGTGTGTGTGTGTGTGTGTGTATGTGTGTGTATGTGTGTGTGTGTGTGTGTAGTCATGGGTTAATCTGCATGGTTTGATTCTGTATTTTGTTTTTTCATGTGTATACTCAAGGATTTCACTGTGTAGTCTTGACTGTCCCAAAACTGACTCTGTAGAACATGCTGGGTGCAAACCAAGTGCTTGAATTTTGTTTTGTTTTCTATATTTTAGAGAGGGTTTGTTTTAACAGTCCAAATTGTTCTGGGACTTACTCTGTAGAAACAAACCTTCTCAGAGGCCTGGTGTTGGCTCAGAGTTAATAGTTTGAGGCTTATGAGCAAAAGCAATGACTAATGTATTTTTTTCATAAATTATATTTTCTTTGTGACAGTGCCTCAGAATTTAAACAAAAGAGAGCATTAAGTAAAATAAAATGGGGGTTGGAGCAATGGCTCAGGGGTTAAGAGCACTGGCTGCTCTTCCAAAGTTCCTGAGTTCAATTCCCAGCAACAACATGGTGGCTTACACCCATCTGTAATAGGATCTGATGCCATCTTCTGTCTGATGCCCTCTTCAATTATGTTCATGCTTATATTTATTCATTTATGTGTATTATGTATTTGTCTATTCAGTTACTTATCTGAGTCAGCATATATTTCTATATAGTGCTAGGTACTATGTTGTCATACTGTTTTGTGGATTGGCCAAAGAGTAATTGATGCATTAAAACATCCTGACATTGGTGTGAACTGTTACTTTCTGGTACTGACCAGCTATGATTGAGCAAACTCCTACAGGATTTTGTTGAAGATTGCACTGTTTATTATTCAGATGAATGAATCCCTGATTATGGAATTCCCTGATTGATTCAAATAGTTTTAAAAGTTAAGTTAGTTTATGGCTGCAATACATACCTTTGTGGACCTCCGATGCCTCACTAAGAATAAGCCTTGAAGCAGATTTGTGGTTTCGACTAAGCCACATGGCACCATGAATCCTGGTATTTCATCCATAAATAAAGACAAGTTTGTTTAAACTTTGTCATGAACCTAAGTGGAATGAGCTACCTAGAGAGGTTGTGAATTTACTCTGTGCCTTAGAATGAAAGACATAAAATTATTTGTCCTGAGCACATAATGAATAAGAGATAGCTTGGATAATGTATAGTTAGGTCTGTCCTAATTGATAAGTTATATACTCTTGTAAGTTTCAGACACTATTAACCTTAGGACCTTATCATCTGCAAACCTTCGTCATTCTGAGTTCACTATGAACTTATGTAATGGATACATAGATAAGATATGCATAGCTCGGGCTGGAGAGATGGTTCAGTGGGTAAGAGTGCCCGTGTGCTCTTCCAAGGTTCGAGTTCATCCTCAGCAACCACAAGGTGAGCTCAACAGCCATCTATAATGTAATGTGATGTGATGCCCTCTTCTGGCCTGAAGGTGTACATGCAGGCAGAACACTGTATACATAATAAATAAATATATAAATCTTTAAGATATGCATAGCTCTAAAACATGTAACCTGTTATATTTTAGAATTCATCTGTTTTTGTGATTAATTGTACTCTTTTGACTATGAGGTAATTAATTGCGTTTTCTCAGAAGTATGAGTATGGTCTTCTACAATAAATGCTACTGAAATTGGGAAGCTTAACTTCAGTTGAAGTTAAGATGCCTGACTTAATCTGTCTCTTTTCTTGAACCTTTTCTCTTGAATATTCACAAATAAGTTAGCAGACTCAAGGCATCAGCCTTCTATGGCTAAAAACCTAAGTTTACATTGGCTTATTGGAGAGCTCTTCAAGGAGGCCTATCTACAGGTCAAAGAGCCTCCTCTTATGACCCCCATGCAGTCTCTAGCCCTAAGCCACTTTTACAGCCTTAGCCATAGGAATACTGTGGGCAGTTTAAGTTCTCCTCCTCGCCGCAGTACAGCCAGTCCCTAGAGAAGAAACCTTGACCTCTTTTCCGCTTCCCTCCTTTCTCTTTCAGTCCTGATTGGTTGGTTGCCTGAGCCATCAGCTCTGGCCACCCAAGAGATGAGGTAAACGGAAAGGGCATCCACATCCAGCACCAGAGACCCTACCCTGGACCTCTCCAGAGCCACAGCCAGGCATTAACACTTATATTTATTCATTTTATGTGTATTATGTATTCTTGTTTTGTTTTTGCATGCAAGCATATCTGTGGGAGGGTGTCAGATTTCCCTGGAACTGGAGTTACAGGCAGTTGTGAGCTGCCATGTGGGTGCAAGGAATTGAACCTGCCTCTCTTGGAAGAGCTGGCAGTGCTCTTAACTGCTGGGTCATCTCTCCAGACCCTCATTTCTTGGTCTTTAAAAAATAAAATCCATGTCATTATTTTTATCTAAAACACTTTTTTTTCCTTTTGTTTTTTTTAAAAGACAGGGAGCTAAAATTTTTAGTTGTTTTTCTTTTCATGGAGAGAGAGAGGGCACTTTCTCAAAATTGAAAATTCTGAAAACTCTGTCCTCTAGAGGCTAGTAAAAAGAGAGAAAAAAAAACAGACCTGGAGGGGCTGGTGAGATGGCTCAGTGGTTAAGAGTACTGAGTGTTCTTCCAGAGGACACAGGTTCAAATCTCAGCACCCACATGGCAGCTCACAACTGTCTGTAACTCCATGATCTGATGCTCATAAACATACACGCAGGCAAAATACCAATGTACATAAAATAACAGTTAAAAAAAAAGGAGGCCTTAAAAAGTATGTCACATGGCTTCTTCCATATTGTTGAGATCAGGCATCATGATGGCTACCATGCACACGGGTGTCGGCGCCGCACCGTCCAGCGGAAATAAGACACCGACAACCAGACTTCTTCTCTAGATCTTTACTCAGGATTTTGCTAAGCAGGAATGGCCCCGAAGAAGGGAAGGACAGAGCTTAAGTAACAACCAAGTACCAATCAGCTCTTGCCAGGTGCTAACTCCTCATAGGTCAAAGTCAGAGCAAGGCCGCTAGTCACAAGGTCGTCCGTTACCCCTGCACAGCCCTTCGCCATATGAGGACTTGTTTATCCTGGAGAGCACTTGCCAGCGGGAAGGCGGAAGGCGGAAACCGGCGCCATGTCAGGGCACGGCACTTCGCAGCTCTCCACAGCTCCCCCTGTTTTAATTTATAAGAAATGAGCAAAGGGAAAGGAAGTCAGTCCGATCAAGGCTGGATCATTTATTATGGCCCATCCGATCGAGGACCAACATGGGGTTAACACTCAATGCCATCCCGCGTGCAATGGGTTGAGTCCCTGCGGAGTGCAATGGCCATTGAGCGTTTTGGGTGAAGCGTGCCTTCCGACGTGCAATGGCAACAAGGCTCAGTCGGGTGCAAAGGCCAAGCAAGGGAAGGGTAGAGGGAAGCTCATTATCTTAGGTTTCTTGATCAGGACTTAAAGGCTGCCAGCCAAGCCTGAGGGGACCGTCCGGCCTCTATGGCATAAAAGGCTTGTGCAATAAGGGCACGGTCTCTATTATGGAATATGACCAAGCGTCGGAGGAACACAAGGCAGAGAAAGCTGACAATCAAAAGGGCCATAGCGAGGGCTCCGATGCCAGCCCATTCTTTAAGGTGGTGCACGGCCTGTTGAATCCAGGAAGCGAGGCCCTCTGCGGTGGAAATGTCCACTCGAGTGGAGTTCACAGTAACAATAGTAGTACGCAGCTCTGTCATCAACGAACCAAAGGTCCGGGACCAATTTCCTGTAAGATAGCTAGACAACTGTCAAGATAACTTTGCCGCTTTGGTGAAATTATGATATTGCACAGAAGTTATGCATAGCCCAGAAAACTTCCATTCACAGCCCAGTTGAGCTAATTGCCACAGGGTGTCATTCTGTTCTTGGATCAGGTCCACTCTCTGATTAAGGATCATGATACCCCCTCTTAGATTACTGTTAATGCTGGACTGAGTATCCAAAGCCGTGGCTACAGCGGCTGACAGATTGTTCAGCGTTTGGGCAGTCTGGATTGAGGTGGTCAAAGAGACAGCTGCGGCCGTGGCTCCGACTGCCGCCAGGGAAGTGGCTGCAATTATGGCAGCGGAAATACCAAAATCATGCCTGGGGCGATACAAGGAGAGGGAGGAAGGAGCCTCTACAGGGACTGGAATCCATCGCGGCAATCGAGTGACCACGGCTAAAGGGAAGCAATCCCCGTCCCAACATTGACTATAATAGCAGGATTGATTGGAACAAGACAAGAAGGAGGAATTGTAAGAGGAGCCATTATACACAAGCCAAACAAAGATGGCCACAGGCATACAGGTGTGGGAGCAAAACTAATATTTCGGCCGTGTGCAACAATTTTGGTGACATTTTAAAAGTCTCTCCTTCCAACTGAAAGATGCATTACCTGCCATGCCTCCTCCAAGCATCACAAATGGAGAAAGATCAGAGCAACTTCCATTGATGCCACAAAGTAACCAGACATCAAACGGTCGAGCTTGGTTAGGACTCTGCCAGGTAAAATTGTATCCTGCCCACGTAGCGTTGTAAATGGCTGAAATGCGAGGGGAAAAGATAAAAAAGGACTTTACGGCCCAACCAGCTCTATGGTTTTGGCACCCTGTCCAAGGGAAGAAGGTATCTTTTGTATCAATGCCTCTGCAAAAAGGGGGCCCACCGAGGCTGAGGTGGAATGGTGGTATTATCATCTTCCATACTAGGCTACCATCCCCCTATCCAAGTGGCATTAGTACTATTGAAGTCAAAGGGTTTTCTATCAAACCAACTGGCTGTCTGATCATAAATTTTGATACAGCCAGGAGAAAGGGAAATATTAGAAACCTTGAAAAAGCAGAGGGTACCAATTAGAGGAATAAGCAACTTCTCATCAGCAATAGCTGTCTCCAAATCTCGGGGGAGGTAAGGGAGTTCCAGACTCTTATTGGTACTAAAAAATCTGGGAAAAACCTGTGCATCATGATGCACTGGCATCGGTTTTGGGAACACTGACAGGATCCCCCATCTTGGTTCCATCATTGCAGGATTCATTATCAGGAGGAGGAGCAGGAGGATCAGTGGGATTGCACCGTCGCACCAGCCGTTCCGGGACCCAGAGGGGATCATTTTGATTCTGTGGAAAAACACAAACAGACCCTCTTGCCCAGGCCAGCACAGGGTCAGGTCCGGACCATTCGCCTGTGAGAATGTTTTTCCATCTCACCTGTCCCCTGGATGTAGGATTCCAATTAGCATGACGTTCTGCCACCGTATGGCCGTCAGCATCCAGGGTTAAAAAATTTAAAGTAAATAGGGCAAGTGAAATTCGGTCCTTGGGTGTGCGACCAGACCCAATTCCCCCTTTTTGTTTTAAGAGGCATTCTTTGAGTGTGCGGTGAGCACGTTCTATGATACCCTGGCCTTGAGGGTTATAGGGTAAGCCATGTTTTATGGCAATTTGTATTTGAGAACAAAAGGAAGGATGAGGCAGTATATCCTGGGCCATTATCAGTTTTTACTAATTGAGGTTTTCCCCAAGCTGCCCATGCTTTGAGGCAATGAGTGATAACGTTGCGAGCCTTCTCACCAGATAGGGGCGAAGCAAAAATAATGCCAGAACAGGTGTCGACAGAGACATGGACATACTTTAGCTTTTCAAATTCAGGAATATGGGTAACATCCATTTGCCATATCTTCAAGGGCAGTAAGCCTTTTGGATTTACTCCCAAGCTTACAGGGTGGAGATGAATACTACAGTTTGGGCAATGGGTAACAATGTGCCATGCTGCCTCTCTAGTAATGTCCAATTCGATCTGTAGGGTTTTAGAATTGACATGATATAAGGAGTGAAAGGCTGCGGCCTTTTCAGCAGGAGTTTGAAACTACGATCGGCGCTTGTATCTAACAGACCAAGTAAGCCTTTTCCATTGATCTTTAACTCTAACTGGCCTTTTGTCCATGTCTAAAGACAAATACATGGCTTGCCCTCCAGAGGAGCCAAAACCTTGGTCTCCTCTATTAGCTTTCTTGGAAACAAACTGACCATGTAGGCTTGGTAACAAAACTAGTTGAGCGATGCGATCGCCCGGAGAGATGGAAACTATGCCTCTTGGGGAGGAAACAAGGATCTTAACTTCCCCAGTATAATCACTGTCAATGACCCCAGGGTGAACTATCAAACCTCTGAGTGTGGACGAAGAGTGGCCTATTAAAAGGCCCATGGAATTCTCTGGTAGTGGGCCTCTAAAGTCAGTGCCCACTGGCTGCACCCCCATTTGTGGAGTCAATACGAGTCGGGTGGTGCAGCAGAGGCCCAGTCCTGCAGACCCCGGTGTGGCTCTCCTTGGTTGTGTGGAGGCCTAAAATTGGGCATAGGGGTTTGCTGGCTGTTCTCCATGACCCCATACATTTGAGGACCCTGGGGTTGAGGGCCCCTCTGTCCGTTTTTTGGCCGGGCGTCACCAGATCCTGGAATTAGGGGTTGACCGTTAATGTCCTTGACCGATCTGCACTCATTAGCCCAGTGGTTCCCCTTTTTGCACCTAGGACATAGCCCTGGTCCTGTACGGGGCTCCCTTTTCTGACCTTTCTCTGGACATTGGCATTTCAAATGGCCAGGCTTTCCGCACTGAAAGCATGCTTCTGGCGTACTACCTTTTCCTCTAGTCATCTGCATCACTGCTGCGGCAAGGCCGGCATTAGTAAGGGGACCTCCCAGCTCTCTACAGGCCTTTAACCAGGCCAGTAATTCTTTAGCTTTCCAAGGGGTAATTGCAGTACGACATTCTTTAGTGCACTGCTCAAAGATAAGCTGCTTTACCAGAGGCATGGTAGTGTCTGGATCGCCAAAAATTCTGCCCGCAGCCTCCATCATTCTTGTGACAAAATCAGAAAATGGTTCTGAGGTGCCTTGTATGATTTTTGTTAAGTTCCCCCGGACCTTGCCACGGTTGGGCAGGGACTTCCAGGCCTTAATGGCCAAAGTGTTAATTTGTGCATAAACCTCTGGAGGATAACCTGTTTGAGCATTAGCAAATCTCCCTTGACCCATAAGCATATCCATATCCCAAGCTGCATTCCCAGCCCTTTGATTTTGTGCAGCTTGCTGTTGAGCTAGATCCTGATAAAAAGATTTAAAATCCAAGTATTGGCCCATGGACATGCAGGCTTTTACCGTGCTGAACTAATCAACAGGGGTCATGGCCTTATTGGCAAGGCGCTCCAGCTGAGCATGTGTGAAGGAGGCCTGAAGGCCATAAGTTTGGACGGATTCAACCAGACTCTTGAGCTCCTTAAAATCTAGTGGTTCATGGTAACGCTGATTATTGGCGTCCACAAAAATGGGAAAAGTAGCACTAGCCTGTTTCCATACTTCTGGGCACAAAGAATGTGATGGCTGTAGCGGTGATGTGTCCGCATAAGGCGGAGGCATGGACAGAGAGACAGGCCAAGATGGCGAGTCCTCCCTCTTGGGTGCGGCTACTTCCGCTTTCTTGTTCCTTCCCCCTCCTTTGTGTTGCCTCTTGGCTAATGCCTCCATCTTGGCCATGAGGTTCTCAAGCTCCTTCTCCATTTCCTCCATTTTTTCCTCCTCTTCTGAACTACTCTTTGAGGAGGACTCTCCATCTGTCATGAGGCCATGGAGGTCGCGGTAGAGGCACCCTCCCTCCGGTGTTTTCTTGTCCTTCTCACTGGAAGCCCCTTCGGACCTACTCTCTTGTAGCTGTTCTAATGCTTCGGAGGATTTCTCAACTGCCTGACAGCACTTCTCGTCCTCCAGACAGCTACGGACAAGCCTCCATATGGGGCAGACTCCTCCTTTTAAGCTCCCCTGCTCCCAGGCGAAATCTAATTCTCTGCCCAATTTATCCCAACAGTTCACATTCAGGTGCCCAGAGACCACAAACCAGGGGGCAATTATATCTACTTCTTTCAGAAAGGTTACAATGACTTCCTCTTTCATTTTTAAGCCTTTGGATTTCAATAGCTCTTTTAAGGCTGCTTTGATTGGACATGATGACGAATTCCCCATGACTACAGGGTCGTCAGCTGTCCCCCGCTTTACCGCGAACTGTAATCTGTCTCGACCTGAGAACCTAACCTTTTGGGTCCGACAATCCCAGACACTTACCGATCGATCGCCCTGTAGATCCGGAGTTCTGAAATCTGGCGCAACGGGAACTTTAACATCCCCGTACGGGCCACCACTTGTCGGCGCCGCACCGTCCAGCGGAAATAAGACACCGACAACCAGACTTCTTCTCTAGATCTTTACTCAGGATTTTGCTAAGCAGGAATGGCCTCAAAGAAGGGAAGGACAGAGCTTAAGTAACAACCAAGTACCAATCAGCTTTTGCCAGGTGCTAACTCCTCATAGGTCAAAGTCAGAGCAAGGCCGCTAGTCACAAGGTCGTCCGTTACCCCTGCACAGCCCTTCGCCATATGAGGACTTGTTTATCCTGGAGAGCACTCGCCAGCGGGAAGGCGGAAGGCGGAAACCAGCGCCATGTCAGGGCACAGCACTTCGCAGCTCTCCACACATGGGAGCTTCATTATGACAAGGTCAAGAGCCAAGCACTAGGTCAACTAGTCACAGGTTCCCTGTCACTGGGCGGTGTGGGGGGAGAGTAGTGTGTGTCAGGATATATTTGTATATAGTGCTGTCATACTGTTTTTGTGGATTGGCTAAACAGTAATTGATGCATTACTACTAAAAAGAATCAATATTAATTTTAAAGAAGCATTCTAGAGAGCACAACCTAGACTAGGTTGGTCTTGGAAAAACCAATCCAAACAGACAAACAACCTTTGGGTTTTGGTTCCACATAGGTTGTTTGTTAGTTAGATAGTTAGTTAGTTAGTTAGTTAGCTAGCTAGCTAGTTAGTTAATTTTTTTTCAATCATCAGGGTTTGCTTGTAATAGCCATGACTGTCATGCAACTTTCTCTGTAGACCAGTATGGGCTGGAAACAGAGATTGTCCTGTATCTGGATTCGCAGTGTTGGAATTTTGTTTTGTTTTATTTCTGTGCAGCAGTCAAGGGTTTCTCTATCTAGTAGTCCTGGCTATGTTGTAACTCACTCTGTAAACCAGGCAGGACTCACACTGACTGAGAGATTCACTGTCTTCTGCCTGCCAAATGTTGAAATTGTTTTGCTTTTGTGGGGGGAGGGGTTCGAGACAGGGTCTCTCTGTGTGGCCTCAGCTGTCCCAGACTCACTCTGTAGACCAGGCTGGCCTGCCTGGAATTCATAGCACTTAGTTAGTTGGCCTGCCTCTGCCTCCTGAGCGCTGGGACGAATGGCGGGCGGCCACCACCACGCCCGGCTAAGGGTTGAATTTTTTTGTTTTCTGTGAAGTCAAGGGTTCCTCTGTGTAGTTGTGGCTGTCCTGGAAGTCACTCGGTAGACCAAACTGAGCACAGACTCTACAAAGTGAGTCCAGGACAGCCAACTCTACACAGAAAAAAACCTCTTCCAACAAACAAAACAAAACAAAAAGACAGAGAGGGCTGCTGCTTCCGTATCGGTGAGGTCTGACGCCATGACGGTGGCCGTCCACATGGGTGCTTCATTATAGAGTTGTCAAGAGCCAAGCTTTGTTTGAACTTTGACTTGCACAATCCAAACGGTGGGGGATGGGGAATAGAGACAAAGGAACACACACACACACTCCCCCTCTCAGAGAGAGAGAGAGAGAGAGAGAGAGAGAGAGAGAGAGAGAGAGAGAGAGAGAGAGGAGAGAGAGAGAGAGAAAGAGAGAGAGGGATTTTGAAAATAAAATGAAGACACACAAAAGAAGAAATATGTGATAGATAAACAGTATTAAAAAAACGAGAAGGAATTACAAAAATCAAGAAACCAAATTGGCCCTGGTGGTTCATTGTTTTAATACATGCACTGTGAAGGCAGATCTCTGACTTCTAAGTCAGACCATGGTACACATAAGCATACAGGTGCGTGATCTCATATCAGTGCACCCACAGAAATCTTGAAGAATCAAACAAATCAGAAGGTAGTGACTAGTTGTATCCCTGTATAGACAGAAATTTTTTTCCTTTCCTTTCCTCTTTTTTCTTTTTCTTTTTGCGATTCACTGAGTTGTAAGAGATTTCAGTGTTCAAGGAACACAGAGACAGGACAATGAGGGCCTGTCTAATGAGCTGCTTTCTCCCCCCTCCTGCCCCACACCCCATGTATTTTTGTGCCCACAGTCTGAGATGTTTAATTCTTTTTTTTCACCCTCCTTCCTTCCTTCCTTTCTTTTTTCTTTTTTTTCCTTCTTTCTTTCATCTGGGCTTGTGTGGCCCCTGTTTTATCACACATGA
Source organism: Acomys russatus (assembly GCF_903995435.1). Taxonomy (NCBI): domain Eukaryota; kingdom Metazoa; phylum Chordata; class Mammalia; order Rodentia; family Muridae; genus Acomys; species Acomys russatus. Next base: position 26,149 of record NC_067158.1, on the reverse strand, counting down.
ATTATGTTTGTACTTTTACTTATTTCTTTACTCATTCTTTTTTTTTTTTAATTTTGTATTTAATGTCTCTTCGGTTGTTTTGAAAGACCCCCGAAGGAAGACCCTCACTCAAGCCTCAGGATGGTGCGCACCCAAAGACACACAAAGGCCTGTCTTGCTGTAAACACGAGGCAGTTTATTGGCGGAGCTCCGGGTCGACACGTATCTCACACAGGAGACAAAGGGGTGGAACCCGAAGCCCAGGGGTTTGGGGTTTATATGGACAAAGGTCGGGGGGAGTGGGAAGTTTTGTCACGGCCACACACGATTGGTTTTTTTCAAACATTTGAACATCTACAAATTGCGTAGGCAGATCTGGGGTAAGGTCGGACTTAGTCACACGGGAGCAGTCCTTGGTTCCTGTTTTCCTCAGAACCCGAGGGCAGATGTTTATCTGAGCTAACAACACATCTGGTTAAACTCAAACATGGAACATTGGGGATTAAGCAAACACCATAAGATTGGATGAGGGGTCTTGGCTCATTACTCACTTGATCATGTCCGGTACCTGTTTCTCTCAGGAATTTGTCTTTGTGTACCCTCCCTATCTTTTATGGCCAGCAGGTCCCTGGAACACTCAATAGGTCTTTGTTTTCTAGCTCTGCATTCTTTGTGACTTATCATCTGGGGCCTTGGGCTAGCAAACCTGCTGACCTGCATCTCAACTATTTGGGCTTATGAGTTAGAGAGCTAACTAAAAATTCTCTCTCAGTTTCTTTTTCTTTTTTGGTTTTGTTTTGTTTTTTAAATATTTATTTATTTACTTATTTGAGTGTTCAGTTTGCATGTATGACAGAAGAGGGCATCAACCATTATAGATGGTTGTGAGCCACCATGTGGTTGCTGGGAATTGAACTCAGGACCTCTGGAAGAACAGACAGTGCTCTGAGATGCTGAGCCATCTCTCCAGCCCCCTTGGTTTTGTTTTTTGAGACAGGGTTTCTCTGTGTAGCCTTGGCTGTCCTGGACTCACTTTGTAGACCTGCCTGGCCTTGAATTCACAGCAGTCCACCTGCCTTGGCTTCTTGAGTGCTGGAATTAAGGAAAGGCGTGTGCCACCACCACTTGGCTTTCAGTGATTTCTTCAAGTTAAGATCTCTCTCTCTCTCTCTCTCTCTCTCTCTCTCTCTCTCTCTCTCTCTCTCTCTCCCTCTCTCTCTCTCTCTCTCTCTCCCTCTCTCTCTCTGTAGTGCTGGGTATAGATTCACACTGGTTTTGTGGACTGGTTAAAGAGTCACTGTTACATTACTAATACATAGAAGCTGTAGTAATTATTAATAAACATTCTAGCCAGCACTACTAGACCAGGCTGCCTGACTCTGCCGTGATCAAGTGAGGTTGTTGCTGTTTTGTTTTTTTACTTTTACCTCTCTCTCTCTCTCTCTCTCTCTCTCTGTAAATCCATATTTCATGTCTTCCCTTTTAAATGATGTCTATATCTGTGTGTGTATTGTTTTGTCGTTGTTGTTGTGTGTGTAGTGTTTTTTGTTTCGCTTTGTTTGAGACGGGGCTTCTCTGTTGTAGACAAAGATCTGCTTGCCTCTTTTGCCGCTGCCTCCTGAGTGCTGGGGTTAATTACAACTAATAACATGAACATTCCAAATGATCAATTCATTGCAGCTCTGTCTGCCTTAGGCAAGGTCTCCCTGATCCCTGACCATGTGGTTTTTGTATTTTTACTTTTTGTTTTGTTTCCTTTTTCTTTCTCTGTAAATCCATATTTCATTTCTCCTTATTTTCTTCTTATTGTTTTATGTGCATCGGTTTGTGGTGGTTGTTTGGTTTGGTTTGTTTTTCTGTCCTTTTTGTTTTGTTTTTGCATGCAAGTATGTCTGCGTGAGGCTGTCAGCTTTCTCTGGAACTGCAGTTCAAGGCAGTTGTGAGCTCCCCTGTTGGTGCTGGGATTTTCACCTGAGTCAGTTTTTCCTGTGATTGAATTTTATCTGGTAGCCAGCAAGCCTCATAGATGGTTTTTCCACCGCCTTTACCTAAGTGCGGGGGGGGGGGGGTTGGGGGGTGGGAGGGGAGGAGAAGGGGAAGGGGAAGGGGAACAAGAAGGGAAGCCATGGCCTAGGGTGCTTCCAAAGCCCTGAGGTCCATTCTTTTAGTACTGCATGCACTTAACCCATGCATGCCTGTCATGTCAGCACCTAGCAGCTGGAAAGAGATCATCTCTAGCGCCATTGGACTGGTGCTTTAATTTGCTCTAACTCTGTATTTAGTCTGAGACCAGAAGTTGGGGCTGGGCGGGAACAGCGCTGGCCGCAACAGCAGACACAACAAAGGAGCGACCCCAAGCGGTGAAGTGTTTTCAAAAGGAGCCTCCCTCCCCCACGCTGCCTTTCCTAATGGTGCCACTAACTAATTTGTCAGTCAGGTCACTTTCGCTCTCTTTCACTTGGGCCTCCCTGTTAGAGAAGGAAGGTTTCCCCTGTTTTCACAGCTCTCTGTTTATTCTACTTTTACTTTGTATGGCCTGAGGGGTTGGCCCGGTTAGGGTCTGGGTTAGCTACTCATCAGAGTCTAAGGTTCAATCATAGTTTTTATGAGCAATCATAAAGGATGAGGGTATTAGACCAAATGGTCACTTACACACACACACACACACACACATACACACACACACACACACAAATACACACACACACACAGAGACAGAGACAGAGAGCTACCTTAGAAAATCAAATTAAATGGACAATAAAGTAACAGAGAATTAAAAACACACAGGCAGGCCTTCAATCCCAGCAGTCTGGAAGCAGATGCAGGTAGATCTCTGTTAGTTCGAGGCCAGCCTGGTCTACAAAGATAGTCCAAGACAGCCAAGGCTACACAGAGAAAACCTGCCTCAAAAAAACCAACCAACCAAACCAGACAGGCTTGTTTGTGATGGGCATGGCTGTCTTTCAACTTTTGCTGTAGGCCAGTCTGGCCTTGAAACAGAGATTGGCCTGCTTTTGCCTTTCCCGTTTGGGAATTTGGTTTTGTTTTGTTTTGGTTATGTGCTCAAGAGTGGCCACTCACTGACCACTCTCAGACACCAGACTCATATGGATGGAAGTGTATGTGAACACTGGGAAAATAAAAAAACCAAAAAAAACCAGAAACAAAGCTGGACGTGGTGGTGCAGGCCTTTAATCCCAGCATTCAGGAGGCAGAGGCCGGGAGATCGCTGTAAGTTTAAGGCGAGCCTGGTCTACAAAGCGAGTCCAGGACAGGACAGCCAAGGCTACACAGAGAAACCCTGTCTTGAAAACAAAACAAAACAAAACAAAACAGAAAAAACACACAGACTTACAGGCCAGAACAATGCCTATTCCTTTCAAAGGAAAAAAGCAGAAGTTGAAGGTTACCCTTTGACCTTGTGTCAGAAAGGGTGGATGAGGCTGCTGCTGACTGAAGCGCTTAGGTATGCTTATCTCTAAATTATCTTCCAGTTACACCCTACTCCTCCTTGGAGGTGGAGGTAGAGCAGCCTTCATGGCTGGCTGATGTGAAAGTCAGGCATTTTCAGGTTTCACAGGAAAACTCTCATTTGTTTGTTGTTTGTTTGGTTTTTCACAGACAGGGTCAGGATCTTTATGTAGCCTTTATGGTCTCTGAATTCACTATTTAGGCTAGACTAGCCACCTATGGATGTCTCACCTTCTTTACACCCTGAACTCCAGACAGACACATTATTTTAGACAAGGTTTCTCTCTCTCTCTCTCTCCCCCACCTTCATCCTCCCCCCCCCCCGTGTGTGTGTGTGTGTGTGTGTGTGTGTGTGTGTGTGTGTGTGAAGGCTACACAAAGAAACTAGCTCTCAAAGAAGCCAAAACTAACTAAATAAGTCTGCCTGAGACACAGGAAAAGTTCCAGACCAGTCAGTTCTATTTGTGTTTTCTGTTTTAATTACTGAAAATAAAATGATCAATTTCTCAATTCATGGCTACTGTGCCTTAGGGTCTCTCTAACCATATGTCTCTTTCTTTATCTTTTAGCCTGTCTGTAAGCCCACATTTCACTGCTTATTCTTTAATTCATTAAATTTTATGTGCATTTTTTGGTTGTTTTATTTGTCCTGTTTTTTTCCCATCCATGTCATTATTTTTATCTAAAAGCGAGCGCCACAGCATCTGGATGATGGTGTATTTTTCTGATAAGTTATACTCTTTTCTGTGTGACAGCACCTCAGCCAAAGAGAGCATTAAAACATAAAATGGTGGCACACGCCTTTACTCCCGGCTCTTGGGAGTCAGAGGCCGGTGGATCTCCGTGAGTTCCAGGCCAGCCAGAGGTGTTGCACAGAGAAACTCTGTCTCGAAAACCAACAAAAATAAAAAATAAAAATTACAAAAATAAAAATGCGTCAGGATTTAAGAGCACTTGCTGCTCTTGCAAAGGGATTGATTTCAATTCCCAGCAGCCATGTGGTGGCTCACAATCATCTATAAGGAGACCTGGCGCCCTCTCCTGGCCTGCAGGTGGAGATGCAGGCAGAACACTGCACACTTAATGCAGAAATCAATCTACAAGAGAAAGAGAGAAAAACAAAATGAAACGACCCAGCTGATAGGGAGGTCTGGTGTTGTTCCTGTGGTCTCATTTTTAACACAACGAGATAGGACTCAGTGGAAATCCGGCATGTTCCGTGGGTAGATGGGCACCTCTAGGATGTAAACTAGCTAATGGTTGGTTAAAGTTTAGATGTGTGATTCTTCCTCCCCCCTTTTCTTTTTTGGCTTTTCGAGACAGGGTCTCTCAGTGTTAGCCTTGGATGTCCTGGACTCACTTTGTAGACCAGGCTGGCTGTCCCTGAACTTATACAGCGATCCACTTGCCTCTGCCTCCTGAGTGCTGGGAATAAAGGTGTGCACCACCATACCATACCCGGCAGATGTGTGTGATTCTTTTAAGATTTATACACCCCAGCGTGCGTGCACGCGCGCGTGTGTGTGCGCCCGCGCGCACACACACACACACACACACACACACACACACACCTTTAAAGATAAATAATGAAACAACCGATTTTGTCTTTGTAACTGCACTCATTGGAGCATTTCTTGTTTCATCTAATAAGTGTGTGTATGTGTGTGTGTGTATGCGTGCGCACGTGCGCGTGTGATTCGTTCCTTCTATTCTATCCTTTCTTTTTTTTTTTTGCTGGCTACAAGTAGTTCTGGCCCAGAGAATCAAGCTTTGTACCCACTCTCAGAAAAATAAAAAAATAAACTAAAATAATAGAAAATTAAACCTCAGCTGAGTGATCAGTCACCGGCTCTATCTATGACCACTGCCTCAGTCTAGCCTGACATGCTCAGGCTGGTTATTGAATGCCCCCCTTCTTCCTTCTTTCTTTCCTACCTACCTCACTCCCAGCACCTCTTTCTTTCTTCATCCAGAAATGGACTGCTTCCTGATGTCAGCTTAAGACAGTCAATTCTAGTCATGGTAGAGGGAACTAGGAAGGACCCCAACCCATTTCACATAAATAGTACCCTGAACCATAAGAACAGGCATTGGCTGCTCTGCCTTTTGGTCTCTCTGGTCTCTTGTGTATGTTTGGGCTTGTATGCGAACCCACACATTTCTTTCTCCCTTATATATTCCAAAACAAATGTGTGCTTGTAGTGCTGTTGTTTTTTTCTTCTTTTTATTTAAAGGGTACTTTCTAGGTCAGGGGTGAGAGGCTCTTCACAATCCACCCTCCCACCGCCCCGCGCGCCTGCAAGCGCCCCCCCCCCGCCATGCCCCGGCCTCCGCTCCGCCCCCCTGCCCCCCACCCCGTGTGAATTGGATTTAAGTCCCTGCCATCTAGAGGGAGGGCCAGAGGAAAGTGAACAAAAAGTAGGCAACAAAGTCCATGTCAGAGACAGTCCTGCTCCTTTTACTAAGGGAACCATATGAAGACTAACCTGCCCATGGCCCACATACATCTGTAGGAATCTTAGATTCAGTCCAGCATGGTGCTTGGCTGGTACTTCTGTCTCTTTAATCAGCTCTGGGCCCTTGTTACTTGTCACTGTTTGTCTTGTGGAGCTCCTCTCCCCTCTCTTATGTTCTTCCCTCACTCTTTCACAAGTCTCCCTGTGCCTTGTCCCATGTTTTACTGTGAGAGTCTCAGCATCAGTTTTGATGCACTGCTCTGGGGAGCGTCTCAGGGAACAGTGACATTAAGCTCCTGTCTGCAATCATAGTAGAGTATTATTAATAGTGTCAGGGCTTGGCTCTCTCTCATAGGGTGCGTTTCAGCTTGGGCTAGCCATTAGTTGGACATTCCCTCAATCTCTGCTCTATTTTTATTCGTGCACCTCTTGTAGGCAGGGGAAATTTTGGACTAAAGTTTTTGAGGGTGAGTTGGTGTTCCCCTGCCTTGTCTGGGAGTCCCATCTAGTGAGAGGGTGGCCTCTTCAGTATTTATGAGCCCTGCTACTAGGATTCTCAGCTAGAGTCACTCCCACATCCTCCTAAGAACCTGCCCAGTAGTAGGTCTCCAGCTTTTCACAGAGACGCCCCCCCCCCCACATGGTTTCTTGTCTCTCTCTAAACCCTCTGATCTCCCTACCGTGCTCTCCCCAGGATGGATCTCCACCCTCATTCTTTGCTGCACTCCCTCTCCTACCCTATTCCCTCTCTCCAACTGCTTCTGCTGTCTATTCTATTTCCTTTTCTGAGTGAGATTTTAAAAAAAATCTTTTTATGATTTAAAAATAATTTAATTTTATTAATTTATTAAGATTACAACTCAATTGTTATCCCATCACTTTTATCCTATTCTTTCCTCCCTCCCATTTTCACCCTATTTCCCTTCCCTAGGTCTAAGACCGAGGGGGACCTCCTCCCCCACTATATGGTCATAGGCTATCAAGTCTCATCTTAGTAGTCTGCTTGTTCTTTCTTTGAGTGCCACCAGGCCTCCCCACACAGAGGAGGTGGTCAAATATAGAGCACCAGAGTTCATGCCAGAGTCAGTCCCTGGTCTCTTTGTAACTTATCTTCTTTAGGTCTCTGAATTATAGTATGTTTATCCTGTACTATATTGCTAAAGTCCACTTCTCAGTGAGTACATACTATGTGTGTCTTTTTGGCTCTGGGTCACCTGACTCAACATGTTCTTTTATGGTTCCATACATTTGTCTGTAAATTTCATCACTTTCTTGCTTTTAATAGCTGAGTAGTATTCTATTGTATAATGTACCACAATTTCTTTATCTGTTCTTAGGCATGAGAGACATCTAGATTATTTTAAGATCTGGCTATAAAAATAAAGCTGCTATCAACATAGTTGAACAAGTGTCCTTGTTGGATGGTGGGACATCTTTTAGGTATATACCAAGGGCTGGCATATTTGGATCTTAAGGGCGAACTGTTCCCAATTTTCCAAGAAAGCACCAGATTGATTTCCAAAGTGGTTGTACAAGTCTGTGTTCACACCAGCAATGGAGGAGTGTTCTGCTTTCCCCACATCCCTTGTTAGCATGTGTTGTCACTTGAGTTTTTTATGTTAGCCAATCTGAATTGGTGGAATCTGAGTCATTTCCCTGATGCCTAAGGACGTGGAGCATTTTTTTAAGTGCTTCTTGGCCAAGGAGATGTCTCTATTGAGATCTCTATTTAGCTCTGTACCCCATTTTCATTGGATTATTTTGGAGATTTCTTGGTGTTTCTTTTGAGTTCTTTATGTATTTGGGGTGTTAGCTCTGTCACATGTAGTGCTGGTGAAGATCTTTTCCCAATCTATACACGGCAGTTTCAAAGAATTATTAGGTATTATTTTAAAGGCCTGTCTCCACAAAATTGGTAAATGAAATAGGCAATTTTCTGCATGGATTCCACTTACCAGAGTCAAATCAAGATCAGTTGAAGAAGTTCAATAGCCCTATTTCCCCTAAGGAAATGGAAGCAGCCATTAAAAGTATCCCTTAAAAAAAAAAGCCCAGGGCCAGATGGTTTCAGTACAGAATTTTCTAGACTTTCAAAGAAGAGATAACATCAATATTCCTCAAGCTATTCCATAAGCCTGAGTTACTTTTGTATCCATTCCAATATATCTATTTTGATAATTCTTTGTTATTTAATGTAATTACTTAGGGACTTCAGAGACGAGATCACTAATTGCTCTTGCGGAGGACCTGGGTTTGGTCTGTAGTTGTCATTGTGTCATCCATAGCCATCTGTAAATGTAGATCTGAAAATACAGTGCCCTTTTCTGTACTCCATAGGCTTTGCACACATGTGGCACATGGACATGGAGGCAAGATACACAAAATAAAAATAAATCCATAAAGCAATTATCCATAGACAATGATTTACTCTTGTAAACAGAGAAAATGATTGGATACTTTTTTTTTGTGACATGCTGTTTAATTTGATTCATGCTACAAGGAAGTGTTCCTTGAAAACGATCTTTATCTCCCTCATGTATTATCAGTTTATCCACTAGAATTGAAAGCAGTATTTTCTGGGTATGGATGGCCTACTGTTGTGCTGCTCACCATTTTAGATAATTTCTCAGTTCCTCTTCTTCCTGTAATTTTCTTGCATATTGCATGAAGCTTTGCAGAGTGGCAAGCTGTCGTTTGTTTCTGTTTGCCTTTGGTGCATCTACCATAGGTTATTCCTTATAGTTACCATGAAAATTATAATGTTTTATTTTCAGTTGATAAAATCCAAGATGCAAAATATAACTGTCTTCTGACAGTGCTCTTCATTGTTTGTTACTGACACCGCAGTCTGAAATTTTGAAATTAAATGTCTGTTGTGTTGTTGAGTGGTAGTTATTTTTATCTTTTAGGTTTTTAAATATACTAGCACATTCTTTATGCAGGATCATCATCACAGTTTGGGAATAATATGAGTAGGATTACACTTTTGCTTCTATCATAAATTATACTTTTATATGATTTACTGGGTTTCTAGCTGATATGTTTCACTACTTAAATAATTTCTGGTGTTTTTCTCAAGAGGCAATCCCTCTTCTTTCTTCACTGGGAAGACCTTCTCTCTTCAGATCTTCCAGAGAAAACCTGCTCACAGGATATCCCTGATAGAAGCTACTTATTTTCTTTTCAATATTCTGAGACTTTCTAAGAACAGGACAAATACAGTAAAAATTTGTGCATGCAAAACAAAACAACACCTCCATGATAACTTATTGTAAAGCATTAATATGGCTTATCATTTAAGAAAGTTAGAGTTCACAATAGTAGAGAAAATAAGTAGCAACAGGAGCATCTAAGAGCTTACATCTCCTGACACAAACACAAGACAGTGCAAGAGTGAGGGTACAGCAAAGAAAAGGGTAGAGGGAGGGAAGGAAAGGAGGGGGGAGGGAGAGAGAGAGAGAGAGGGGACTGGGAATGGTATGAGATTTTTGAAACCTCAAAGTCAACTCACATTGACAAACAGCCTCCAACAAAGTCAAAACTCCTAATACTGTCCAAACATTTCCATTAAGAAGGGACCAAGTATTCAAAGTATGAATTTACCCAGCCATTCTCAAAGAGACCACCACACTCCCTTATGAAAAGTAATAAGATACCCCTCTCTTCTTTATCTTTGGCTTTTGAGGAATTGGAGTCTGTGCCTGTGTGGATCTTTTGAAGTTCTCTCCATTTGTAGTTATTCATAGATGCCATAGATCTGGCTGTTAATTTTATCCTTCTGATGTGGAAAATTTCAATCATTATTTCTTTAAGTTAATTTCTGATTAAGTCTCTCATTCTGCAGTGATCTCCTTAGTACATCAATCACTTAAGGGATGGTGTCTTCACCTGTCTTCTTTTCTGACTAAAATGAGAATGGAGATAAAGTAAAGGGATGGAAGGATCACAAGGTAGAAGAGTCCTAGATGTCCAAACTATCTCTATGCAGAGGATGCTCTTAGGTTATCAGGAAAATATGTAAATAAACATTGATCAGATTAGAGCTTTTGTAGGCAGAGGCTTGTTTTGACTTTCCATTAGCTATATAATATATGTCTATTAAGGCAAATATATCACTAAAATATAAATGATAAATGTCCCTCTTGATGAGTATGTTTGAGCTAATGTTTGCCAGTTTGTATTTTACCTAAAATGATTCTTAAGTAAACAAAGAATAGAAGTAAGAAGCTCTTCAGTCTCATGGGGTTCCATTTATTTGTCCTTAATTTGACTATCTCTTACTCTATTGACACTGTGGAACTCCTCTGGCCTTCAGCCCCAGTACATGGCAGCCTTTCATTCTTTAGACTTTATTTTCTCTTCTATTAATTTTCATTTTTTATTCACTTTTCTTTATCGAAAATAGTTTTTTTTCTTCACACAATATATCTGATTAATTTCTATATTCCCTTTTTCCCATTTCCTTCTCATCTCCCCTCTCATTTCCAGGGGATAATAATAAAACAAAATCAGATAAAATAATAACACATTAGAATTGAACAAAACACAAAACAAAAAATGGAAGGAAAAGAGCCTTCAAAATGCACAAAAACCAGATGTAGAGGCAAAGACTATTTTTCTCAACTCAGAAATTTCATAAAAATGAAAAAATGGAAGTTGTATACACAAGGAACAATAGAATAAAACAGAGAAAATTATTCATAAAAGAAGTCCAAAATCAAGATAGAATTATCAAAATAAAAACAAACCAAACAAAACCAAATCAAAATAGGAAAAACCATGCAGTGCCATTAAGAAACTAGGAGCCTCCAAATATGCAGTTGAGCTCTTATTTTCTGTTGGCATCTCTGGCTGCACTTAAGAGCAATTTGTTTCCCCCATGAGACTCCCTTGGATAAAACTAAGTTTTCACTTGCGAGTGGTTATCAATTGTAGACAGCTTTTGGGTTAGAGATGAGAGCATGTATCTACATCTTTCATTTTTAGGACCCCATTTGGTGTAGACACATGCAGGCCTTGTGCATGCTGCCGTATTCCCTGTGAGTTCAAATGTACATCAAACTTGTTGATCTGGAGGGCGTGTACTTTTGGTGCCCCCCATTCCCTCGGGCTCCCAACTCTACCCACCTCTCCTACTGCATGGGCCCTTGATCTCTGACAAGAGGGATTTGATAGAGACATCTGGTCTAGGGCTGAGTATTCCAATTTCTTTCACTCTCTGCAAAATGTCTGACAGTAGGCCTTGCCATCTAATCCTATTTTCTACTGGGAAATGTCTCCATGATAAGCAAATATAGCAAAATGCCATTAAGAGTAATTTTATTGCTACAAGTTTGTTTTGTTTAGAACACTAGTACTTGGTTTTACCTTGGATCCCTGGGGCATCTAGTCTTAGGTTATTGCTCATCTAAGGATTATTGAGTAAGGGTTCTATCTCTCTGCATATCTGGCCATGGGACTCTGTATTTGTTCACATATGCTGCAGGAGAAAGCATCTCTGATGCTTTCTGAATTTTTGATCACTAAAATATCATGATACAGAGTCGATGAACATGGATAATTGTTTTGGAAAAGTAGTTGACTTATGTCTTTGGCTCAAAAAGATACACACTCCTGACTCCTTTGCTGAGTTGTTTCCTAAAATGTAAGTGGGGAAGTGTCTGAGCCTTGGTCCTCCGTTATGTTCCTTGTGCATCCTATGATTCATGCAGGGGTGAATCATGATAACCAGTGCGGATACAATTGTCAGGTGGGATGTGAAGGGATGATCCAGAGGGAATGTAAAGAAGCAGTGAGGGATCATTGTGTGAAGTGTTTTCTGGTGCTTTGTTGATGTCCTCAATTGGAGTGCCCAGTTCATTCCCCCAAACGGCAGGGTGTGCCATCAGTAAGTAACCATAAACACTTCATATCTAACTCTGAAGTGAGAAGGATCAGCAATGTTGGTTTGTTGGTGGCAAACACATCTATGTCAAACTGTAGAATGCAGAGCCTGGATTAGAATTAGATTCACATGACACCAGCATTCAGGCAGTCAGAAAATTTTACATAGGGTTCTGTGCATATTTGTACATAGTGAACACACAACAGGAAAACTCACCTGTACCAAGACTGAGAAATAAGTTATTGCATTAACAAAATTAATATTGGGTTTTCAAGATGGCGGCGAGCAGTGTGGACCACGTTTGGAGGCTCCAGTGAACCATTCAGGGAATTGCACAGATTTCTGAGCCAGGAACACCGAGGTCCGAACATCACGGCAGCGGGAGTACTCCACGGTTCGGAGGGACCAGGGTGCGGAGGACCTGTGTGCCCCTGCACACGGGAGGAGCGTGGATTTTCTCTGATCAGAGCAGCAGCGGCAGAGGCACCAGCACCAGCGGCACCAGCAGCGGTGGCTGAGGTTTGCAGCTCATAGCCTTCCGGTGGAGGCGATTGGTGTGGTGGCTGGTGGGAGTTGCTGTGGGAGAGGGGACTCGGGGCAGGATTTGGGTCTCGTGGAGCCTTCGGACCCAGACTGGACTCGGTGGACAGTTTGGCCCCAGAGTCCCGGGTATTGGCCCAGCCCAGCAAGCAATTCTGCCCGAGGCACTAACTCAGCTTTGGCCACAGCTCCCCTGCTGTGGCGCAGGCTTAGTTGAGTGCAGAGCTCCATGCTAGGCAGCACCTCAGCTCAGCAGCAGCTCCCCTGCGGTGACACTGTCTGGGCAGAGCACTTGGTTGAACCACAGGCACTAACTCAGAGCAGCCGCAGTTCTCCTGCTGTGGCACAGGCTTGGCCAAGCACTCAGTTCCACCCTAGGCGCCACCTCAGCTCAGCGGCAGCTCCCCTGCAGTGACACAGTCTGGGCAGAGCACTTGGTTCCACCATTGGCACTAACTCAGAGCAGCCGCAGGTCTCCTGCTGTGGCGCAGGCTTGGTGGAGTGCTCAGTTCCATCCTAGGCACCACCTCAGCTCAGCGGCAGCTCCCCTGCAGTGACACAGTCTGGGCGGAGCACTTGGTTCCACCATTGGCGCTAACACAGAGCAGCCGCAGTTCTCCTGCTGTGGCGCAGGCTGGACAGAGCTCTCGGTTCCACCAGCTCTAAGACTCTGTTTGGACACAGTGTGCAGTTTGAATCCAGAGTTTCTGGCTGAGATTGGTGGTCAGTTCGGGCCCTGAGTCAATAACTGACCACAGCACGCACTTTGGGCCAAAAGGCCCTAGCGGAGCTTGGTGCGTAGTCCCAGCCCAAAAATTCTGGCTGGACCCTGTGTGCATTTTGGGCCCAGAATCCCTAGCTGAGCTCAGCAGATGGTTCAGGCCCTGAGAATCTAGCTGAGTTCAGCCCGTGGTTCAGGCCCAGTGTTCCTGGCTGGACTTGGCAGGGAACACAGAAGGTTGTGGATACCTTGGCTTGACCCAACGCTCATTCAGAGACCCAGAACAATTGCAGGTTCCACAGCACAGGGGGGCTGAAGATCACTGGCTGTGAGAGACCAGAACAAGAGGGCTAACCTCCTAACATCCACACCAGTGAAGCTTTGAGCTCCCAGCCTAGGGAAATCATGAGAAAATAAGTGAATCTATCGTCAGACACCCTCCATCCAACTCTGGAAGCTACCCAACAAAAACAAAGACGGCAAGATGTCTAAAGGACAACAAAAAAGCATACGCAAAAAACCCCAAAACAACATGGTGTCTCCAGTTTCCAGCTATCCCAAAGAAAACAACCCAGAGAACTCAAATACAATGGAAATACAAGAAAATGACCTCAAATCCTTATTAATGAGGATGATAATGGAGGAAACAAATAAAATTCGTAATCAAATGCAGGAAGACGCAGACAAACAGGTGAGAGTCATAAAAGAAGCACATAGAGTGGAACTGGAAAAATTACAGGAAAATGCAAACAACCAGATGAAAGAAATAAATAAAACGGTTCAAGCTCTGAAGACCTATAAAGAGGCAATGGAAGAAACTCAGGAATATACAAAAAATCAGATGAAAGAAATCAAAAAATCAGTTCAAGATCTGAAAATGAAAATGGATTCAATGATAAACACACAGACAGAAGAAAAACGAGAACGTGAGACCTCAGAGAAGAAGGCGAGCAACACAGAGGTGAGCTTTTCTAACAGAATCCAAGAGATGGAAGAACAAATCTCAGGTCTAGAAGATACAATCACAGATATTGAAGCAACCATTAAAGAAAATGCCAAATCTGGAAAACTCCTGACACAAAACACCCAAGAAATTAAGGACACCATGAAAAGAAGAAATCTGAGGATAATAGGCATTGAAGAAAGAGAAGACATCAGACTCCAGGGCCCAGAAACTATTCTCAACAAAATCATAAAAGAAAATTTCCCCAATCTAAAGTAAGAAATGCCTATAAACATACAAGAGGCCTACAGAACACCAAATAGAATTGACCAGAAAAGAAAAACTGCCCGCCACATAATAATCAAAACACAAAACATGCAGAACAAAGAAAAAATATTAAAAGCTGCAAGGGAAAAGGGCCAAATAACATTTAATGGTAAACCTATCAGAATTACACCTGACTTCTCAGCAGAGACCATAAAAGCCAGAAGGGCCTGGACAGAGATCCTGCAAAACCTAAGAGACCACAGATGCCAGGCCAGACTAAATTATCAATAACCATTGATGGAGAAAACAAAATATTCCATGACAAAAACAAATTCAAACAGTACTTAACCACAAATCCAGCTTTACAGAAGGTACTAGAAGGAAAACTCCATCCGAAAGGGTCAAGCTACAACCAAAACTACTCAGGAAATAGATAACTATCCCATGGCAAAAACACAACTACACAAACGCTCGACTGGAAACAACATCAAAATTAAGACTCTTAACAGTCACTGGTCATTAATATCTCTCAACATCAATGGCCTCAATTCTCCAATAAAAAGACACAGACTAACTGAATGGGTACATAAACAAGATCCAACATTCTTCGGCATTCAAGAAACACATCTCACCCATAATGAAAGGCATTACCTCAGGGTAAAAGGATGGAAAAAATATTCCAAGCAAATGGTCACCAGAAGCAAGCAGGCGTAGCCATTTTAGTGTCGAACAAAATAGACTTTCAACCAAAATTAATCAAAAGGGATGAGGAAAGACACTTCATACTCATCAAAGGTAAAGTCAACCAAGATGACATCACAATTCTGAACATCTATGCTCCCAATACAAGGGCACCCACATTTATAAAAGATCTCCTAAAAAAGTTTAAACCACACATCGATCCCCACACAATAATAGTGGGAGACTTCAACACCCCACTCTCACTGAAGGATAAGTCATTGAAACAGAAACTAAGCCGAGAAATAACATCATTAACCAATGCCATGGGTCAAATGGATCTAACAGATATCTATAGAACCTTTCACCCAAACAAGAAAGAATACACCTTCTTCTCTGCACCCCATGGAACCTTCTCCAAAATTGATCACATCGTAGGTCACAAAGCAAGCCTCAATAGATACAAGAGGATTGAAATAATACCTTGTATCCTATCAGATCACCATGCTCTTAGGCTGCAATTCAACAACAACAGAAATAACAAAAAGCCTACACATACGTGGAAACTAAACAACTCTCTGCTAAATGACACCTGGGTCAGGGAAGAAAGAAAGAAAGAAATCAAAGGGTTTATGAAATTCAATGAAAATGAAGGAACAACGTACCCAAATTTGTGGGATACATTGAAAGCAGTGCTAAGAGGAAAATTCATAGCACTAAGTGCCTTTAAAAAGAAATTGGAAACATCGCACATAAGCATCTTAACGACACAACTGGAAGCCCTAGAAAAAAAAGAAGCAGAAACACCCAAGAGGAGTAGACGTCTGGAAATAATCAAACTCAGGGCTGAAATTAACAAATTAGAAACTAAGAACACAGTCCAAAGAATCAACAAAACCAAGAGCTGGTTCTTTGAGAAAATCAACAAGATAGACAGACCATTAGCCAAACTAACTAAAGGGCAGAGAGACAGTATTGAAATCAACAAAATCAGAACTGAAACGGGAGACATAACAACAGACACTGAAGAAATACAAAGAATCATAAGATACTACTTTGAAGGCATATATGCCACAAAAGTTGAAAATCTAAGGGAAATGGACGATTTTCTTGATCAATTTCATTTGCCAAAGTTGAGTAAAGAACAGACAAACAAGCTAAATAGTCCCATTTCCCCTACAGAAATAGAAGCAATCATGGATAGTCTCCCAACCAAAAACAGCCCAGGGCTAGATGGTTTCAGTGCAGAATTCTACCAGACCTTCAAGGGTGAGCTAATACCGATACTCTTCAAGCAACTCCAAAAGATAGAAATGGATGGAAAATTACCAAATTCATTCTATGAGGCCATAGTCTCATTGATACCTAAACCTCACAAAGACTCAACAAAGAAAGAGAATTTCAGACCAATTTCTCTTATGAACATAGATGCAAAAATACTAAATAAAATATTTGCAAAACGAATACAGGAACACATCAAAGATATCATTCATCATGACCAAGTAGGCTTCATTCCAGGCATGCAGGGATGGTTTAATATACGGAAATCCATCAATGTAATCCACCATATAAACAAACTGAAAATAAAAAACTACATGATCATCTCCTTGGATGCAGAGAAAGCATTTGATAAAATTCAACACCCATTCATGTTTAAAGTTTTAGAGAGATCGGGGATACAAGGCACTTTCCTCAACATAATAAAGGCTATATGCAGCAAGCCAATAGCCAAAATCAAAGTAAATGGTGAGATACTCAAGGAAATTCCTCTAAAATCGGGAACAAGGCAAGGCTGCCCACTCTCTCCATATCTCTTCAATATAGTACTCGAAGTTGTAGCCAGAGCAGTAAGACAACAAAAGGAGATCAAGGGTATCCAAATGGGAAAGGAGGAAGTCAAATTATCCCTATTTGCAGATGATATGATAGTGTACATAAGTGACCCTCAAAATTCCACCAGAGAACTCCTACAGCTGATAAACACCTCAGCAAATTGGCTGGATACAAAATTAACTCAAAAAAGTCTGTAGCCTTCCTATACACAAATGACAAGCTTGCAGAGGAAGAAATTAGGAAACCCACACCATTCACATTAGCCACAAGCAATATAAAATATCTAGGAGTTACCCTAACTAAGCAAGTGAAGGACTTGTATGAAAAAAATTTCAACACTCTGAAGAAAGAGATTGAAGATGACCTGAGAAGATGGCATGATCTTCCTTGCTCATGGATCGGGAGAATTAACATAGTAAAAATGGCCATCCTACCAAAAGCAATCTACAGATTCAATGCAATCCCTATCAAAATAACTACACAATTTTTTAAAGACATTGAAAGTTCAATTCTGAACTTCATATGGAAAAACAAAAAAACCCAGAATAGCTAAAACAATCTTGTACAATAAAAGGTGCTCCAGAGGAATCTCCATACCTGATCTCAAATTGTACTATAAAGCAATAGTAATTAAAACGGCATGGTACTGGCACAGCAACAGGCTGGTTGATTAGTGGAATCGAATCAAAGACCCAGAGATGAATCCACACACATATGGTCACTTGATTTTTGACAAAGAAGCCAAATCCATTCAATGGAAAAAGGATAGCATCTTCAACAAATGGTGCTGGTCTAACTGGAGGTCTATGTGTAAAAAAATGAAACTGGACCCATATTTGTCACCTTGCACAAAACTCAAATCCAAGTGGATTAAAGATCTCAACATAAAACCAGAGACACTAAGCCACTTAGAGTAAAAAGTGGGAAAGAGCCTGGAACATATTGTCACAGGAGACAACTTCCTGAACAGAACACCAACGCCCCAGGCCTTAACGTCAACCATTAATAAATGGGACCTCATGAGGCTGAGAAGCTTCGTTAAGGCAGGAGACACTGTCAAGAGAACCAAGCGACAGTCTACAGACTGGGAAAAAAATCTTCACCAACTCTACATCTGACAAAGGTCTAATATCCAAAATATATAAAGAACTCAAGAAATTAAACACTACCAAACCAAATAACCCAATTGAGAAATGGGGCTTGGAACTAAACAGAGAATTCTCAACAGAGGAATATCAAATGGCTGAGAAACACTTAAAGAAATGCTCAACCTCCTTAGTCATCAGGGAAATGCAAATCAAAACAACTCTGAGATTCCATCTTACACCCATCAGAATGGCTAAGATCAAAAACTCAAGCGACACCACATGCTGGCGAGGATGTGGGGAGAGAGGAACACTCCTTCATTGCTGGTGGGAATGCAAACTAGTACAGCCACTTTGGAAATCTATCTGGTGCTATCTCAGAAAAATGGGAATAGGGCTTCCTCAAGACCCAGCTATTCCACTCCTTGGAATATACCCAGAAGATGCTCCAGCACACAACAAGAAAATTTGCTCAACCATGTTCATAGCAGCCTTATTCATAATAGCCAGAACATGGAAACAGCCTAAGTGTCCCTCAGTAGAAGAGTGGATAAAGAAACTGTGGTACATATACACTATGGAATACTACTCAGCTATTAAAAACAAGGAATTCCCGAAATTTGTGGATAAATGGATTGAGCTAGAAATGATCATAATGAGTGAGTTAACCCAGAAGCAGAAAGAATCAAATGTTATATACTCACTTATATCTGCATAGTAGCCCAAGGGGCATGTCCCACGAAAGCCTTCACTTACCAGGAAACTGGGACAGAGGGGAGGGCATCCTATTGGGACTCTAAATGAGAGACGCATGGGAGAATAGCAAAATAAAAGGATACAGAGGGTCCTAGAAATCTACAAGTAGAACAATATGTTAGGCAGATTTGGGCCCAGGGGTCTTGCTCAAACTAAGGCACCAGCCAAGGACAATACTGGAGGTAAACTTTAAACCCCTTCCCAGATCTAGCCAATGGTCAGAATATTCTCCACAGTTGAGTGGAGAGTGGGATATGACTTTCTCACGTACTCGGGTGCCTCACATTTGACCATGTCCCCTGGAGGGGGAGACCTGGTGGCACTCAGAGGAAGCACAGCAGGTAGCCAAGAAGAGACTTGATACACTATGAGAATATACAGGGGGAGGTAATCCCCCTCAGGAACAGTCATAGGGGAGGGGAATAATGGGAAAATGGGGGGGGGGAGGAATGGGAGGATACAAGGAATGGGATAAACATTGAGATGTAACAAAAATAAATTAATAAAAAAAAGAAATGCTGTGTAAACAATAAAAAAAAAAAACACAAAGTTAAATTATTTAGGAAAAAAACCCACTGATGATAGGTATAAATTTGATTTATTTAATCAAGACCTCTGGACAGAATATTCTAATCTGAACCATGTCCAAATTAATCAGTGTGAAGGGAACAATTTATGTAAACTCTGTGACTTTCAGCAAAACCTGGTGGTTACACCAAAATATTTCAAATGTGGGGTAGATCTCCCATAAGTAAGTCAAATCCTCTTTTACTCTCACTTTATAAAACATTTTGTTTTTATTTAAAAATTCTTCTTTTATTAAAATTAGGTTCTTTTCACATCAATATAGTCTGATTGCTCTTTCCCCTCTCTTTACACCTTCCATTCTTCTCTATTTCCATCACATCCAGATACATTCCCTTTCCGTCCCTCACTAGAAAAGAAATGGCTTCTAAGAGATAACAAAAAATAAAATAAAATATAAGATAAAACAAAAACCATCATTTCAAAACAGGGAAAGTCAACCCAAAAGATGGAAAAAAAAGCCCAAGAGGGAAAAAAAAAAAAAAAAAAAGAATTAGAGACAAATGTATTCACACATTCAAGACTCCCATAAAATACTGAACTCAAAGTTATTCTATGTTTGCAGAGGACCTGGTGTGGACCTGTGAAGGCCAAATACTAGCTGTTTCAGTCTTTGTAAGTTCATAGGAGCTTTGATTTGCTGATTCACAGGGCTTTGTTCTTTTATCCTCCATACCCTCTGCCTCTTACACACTTTCTGCCTCCTCTTCTGCAGGGTTCCTGAGTTCTGAGGGGTTGGGAATTTGATGGAGGCATCCCATTTACAGCAGTGTGTTTTAAGGTCTCTCTCTGCGTAGTATCAGCTTGAGTCTGCGTACTTGTTTCTATTTGCTGCAGGAGAAAGCATCTTTGATGATGGCTGAATGAGGCACTGATCTATGAATAGAGCAAACTATTAGGACCTGCTATATTGCTACTTTTGTTTGTTTGTCCACAATTAGTATTTTATTTTTAACCTATGTCTCTTGACTATCTAGTCTCTATTTTAGGTTACCCAAGCAGTGTTGAGCATAGGTTCTCTCTTCTCTAGTTGGCCTTAAGTCAAATCAGACAATGCTTGGCTACTCCCAAAAGTTCTGTGCCACCATTGCCCTAGCAATCTTGTAGTCAAGAAAGATTGTAGGTCAACGTTTTTGTGGCTGAGTAGGTGTTTCTGTTTCTTCTTTTTTGTGGGCTATAGAATACCTTCACACAAAAAGACATAATAGGCCATAAGCGAGACTTTATGTTTAATGAACTTTGTGTATGTTGACCTCAACAATGGGGCCCCACTTTCAGTTGGCAGAGAATGAATCATGTTAATAACCACAGCCTGGGTTGTTTGCAAATTTTCATAGGATGCTCTTGCTCAACAACTTAATTAACTGCAACACAGTCCCATGAGTGGAAGCCTGATTTGGTGAAAATAATGCCCAGTTGGTACTCTGTATTCCCCATCATTAGGAGACCTCATTAGGATTGCCTTCCCCTGTTTTAGGAAATTTCCACTAAAAAAGCTTCCACATCATCCCTTAATGTCCCTTAATTCCAGCTGTATCTTCCAGAATTCGCTCCTTCTACCCTATCCTCCCCTCTCACTCCTGACCTCCTCATCTCATTCTGTTTCTCAGCGGACCCAGTACACTTGTAAAATCTATTTTATTTACCCCATCTCAGGGAGATCCATGTGCCCCCCCTAGTTCTATTCTCTAACCATAACCTCCCTTGGTATATGAATTTTAGGTTCATTAATATTTATTTATTGAATAATATAAAAATACTAGTGAAAACATACCATATTTATCTTTCTGAATTTTGGATACTTCACCCAGAATGATTTTTTTCTGGTCTGTCCATTTGCCTGCAAATATCATGATGTCAATTTTTTTTCACAGATGAGTAATGCTTCATTGTTTAAATGTTCCACATTTTTCCAAAAGAAATTGGCAATTCTTACTTTAGTCCTTGATGTCTCCTGTGACTTTATGGATTAGATTGAATGACCAACTTTTAGGAGGACTAACTTATTTCAGCATAGAGGTCTCCTTCCTTCATACTTTTTCACTTCTTGGTGGTTTAAATGAGAACTGACACACAGGTTCACATATTTGCATGTTTAGTCTCCAGTGATGAAATATTTGGGAAGTGTTAGAGGGTATGGCCTTGTTAGATTATATGGTTCCACTTGGAGGAAGTGTCTTACTGGGGAATGGGCTTTGAGGTTTAAGATGCCAATGTTAGTGACTGGACAGAACCAAGTCTTTATCTCGATCTCACTCTGTGTCTCTGTCTGTCTGTCTGTCTGTCTGTCTGTCTGTCTGTCTCTCTCTCTCTCTCTCTCTCTCTCTGCAGCAGGATGAAAAGCTCTCAGCTCTGCTGCAGGACTATGCCATGATGTCTGCTTCCTGAAATGACATCATGGACTGACTCCGTAAAACTGTTTGCAAGCTCCCAACGAAATGCTTTCTGTTAAGTCACCTGGTCATAGTTGCTCTTCACAGCAATTAAAACAGTAAGTAATACCATCACTAAGGACATATCTGTTCGTATAACAGATACTAATAATATCTGATGAAGTGTGAAAACCACATGCCAATGATACATATCTCAGAAGTGTGCAACTTGTTCCCTGAGTTAGAAAACGTTGGGAAACTATCATTTCTGCTAGCACTGTACTTCTGCACATGTGTTTGCTGAAGTGCGAAACGGCACAGAAACGTATGGTTCTGCCAGCAAATATACTGTTTCTAAGGAAATGTGAACACAGTGAGGAAACACTTGTGGGAGCTACTGTGACTAAAACTGAGCTTCCCTACTCATAGGGAAGCAAGAGAAATGCTGATTTCATCAAACACAGTTACCTATTCAGAATCTGTACTACTGCGCAGATAGGCAAAACTAATGCATTCTAATGCAAGTCTCTTTAGGCAAAAAACTCATTTCTGACAAAGTTGCCCAAATGCATCTCAGAAGTGTGCAACTTGTTCCCCGAGTTAGAAGACGTCGGGAAACTCTCGTTTTTGCTAGCAGTGTACTTCTACATATGTGTTTGCTAAAGGGTGAAACGGCACAGTAACACATGTTTCTGCCAGGAAACACACTGTTTCTAAGAAAAGTGAACATACTGAGGGAGCTACAGTGACTAAAACTGAACCTCCCTACTAACAGGGAAGCAGAGAAATGCTGATTTCATCAAACACAGTTACATACTCAGAATGTGTACTACGGCGCAGATAGGCAAAACTAGTGCGTTCTAATGCAAGTCCCATTAGGCAAAAAATTCTTTTATGACAAAGTTGCATCTCAGAAGTGTGTGCAACATATTCTCTGACTTAGAAAAAGTCAAGAAAATGTCATTTCTGCTAGCACTGTACTTCTACACATATGTTTGCTGAAGGGTGAAACGACACAGTAATGCATGTTTCTGCCAGCAAATGCACTGTTTCAAAGGAAATGTGAAGACAGTGAGGAAAAACTTGTGGGAGCTACTTTGACTAAAACTGAGCTTCCCTACTCACAGTGAAGGAAAAGAAATGCTGATTTCATCACACACAGTTAAATACTCAGAATCTATACTACTGTGCAGAGAGGCAAAATGAGTGCGTTCTAGCGCAAGTCTGTTTATGCAAAACCTCATTTCTTACAAAGTTGCCCAAATGCATCTCAGAAGTGTGCAACATGTTCCCTGACTTAGAAAATGTCGAGAAAGTGTCATTTCTGCTAGCACTCTACTTCTACACATGTGTTTGCTGAAGTGCGAAACGGCACAGTAACGCATGTTTTTGCCTGCAAATACACTGTTTCTAAGGAAATGTGAACACACTGAGGAAACACTTGTGGGAGCTACTGTGACTAAAACTGAGCTTCCCTACTCACAGGGAAGCAAGAGAAATGCTGATTTCATCAAACACAGTTACCTACGCAGAATCTGTACTACTGCACAGATAGGCAAAACTAGTGCATTCTAATGCCAGTCGCTCTGGGCGAAAAAACTCATTTCTGACAAAGTTGCTCAAATGCCTCTCAGAAGTGTGCAACTTGTTCCCTGAGTTAGAAAACATTGAGAAAGTGTCGTTTTTGCTAGCACTGTAGTTCAGCACATATGTTTGCTGAAGGGCGAAACGGCAGTGTAACGCATGTTTCTTCCAGCAAATACACTGTTTCTAAGGAAATGTGAACACACTGAGGAAACACTTGTGGGAGCTACTGTGACTAAAACTGAGCTTCCCTACTCACAGGGAAGCAAGAGAAATGCTGATTTCATCAAACACAGTTACCTACTCAGAATCTGTACTACTGCGCAGATTGGCAAAACTAGGGCGTTCTATTGCAAGTCTCTTTTGGCAAAAAACTCATTTCTGACAAAGTTGCTCAAATGCATCTCAGAAGTGTGCAACTTGTTTCCTGAGTCAGAAAACGTCGAGAAAGTGTCCTTTCTGCTAGGACTGTTCTTCTACTCATGTGTTTGCTGAAGTGCGAAACGGCACAGAAACGTATGGTTCTGCCAGCAAATATTCTGTTTCTAAGGAAATGTGAACACAGTGAGGAAACACTTGTGGGTGCTATTGTGACTAAAACTGAGCTTCCCTAGTCACAGGGAAGCAAGAGAAATGCTGATTTCATCAAACACATTTAACTACGCAAAATCTGTACTACTGCGCAGATAGGCAAAACTAGTGCATTCTAATGCAAGTCTCTTTAGGCGAAAAAACTCATTTCTGACAAAGTTGCTCAAATGCCTCTCAGAAGTGTGCAACTTGTTCCCTGAGTTAGAAAACGTCGATAAAGTGTCGTTTCTGCTAGCACTGTCCTTCTACACATGTGTTTGCTGAAAGGAGAAACGACAGTGTAACGCATGTTTCTGCCAGCAAATACACTGTTTCTAAGGAAATGTGAACACACTGAGGAAACACTTGTGGGAGCTACTGTGACTAAAACTGAGCTTCCCTACTCACAGGGAAGCAAGAGAAATGCTGATTTCATCAAACACAGTTACCTACTCAGAATTTGTACTACTGCACAGATTAGGTTTAGGTTTAGGGTTTGGGCTGGGATTAGGTTTAGAGTTAGGGTTAGGTTTAGGGTTAGGTTAGGTTTAGGGTTAGGGTTAGGGTTAGGTTTAGCGTTAGGGTTAGAGTTAGGGTTAGTGTAAGGGCTAGGGTCAGGGTTAGGGTTAGGGCTAAGGCTAGTGTTAGGGTTAGGGTTAGGGTTAGGGCTCGGGTTACGGTGAGTGCTAGGGCTAGGTTTAGGGTTAGGGTTTGGGTTAGGTTAGGGATAGGTTAGGGTTAGGGTTTGGGTTAGGGCTAGGGCTAGGGTTAGGGTTAGGACTAAGGTTAGAGTTAAAGTTAGGGTTAGGGTTAGGGCTAGGGTTAAGGTTAGGTTTAGGATTAGGGTTAGTGTTAGGGTTAGGTTTAGGGCTCGGGTTACGGTTAGGTCTTGGGCTAGGGTTAGGGTTAGTGTTAAGGGTACGGTTATGTTATGGTTAGGTTAAGGTTATGGTGAGGGTTGGGGTTAGGGCTAGGTTTAGGGTTAGGACTAAGGTTAGGGTTAGGGTTAGGATTATGGTTAGAGTTAGGGTTAGGGCTAGGGCTAGGGCTAGGGTTAGGGTTAGGGCTAGGGTTAGGTTTAGGGTAGGGTTAGGGCCATGGTTAGGTTTAGGGTTAGGGTTAAGGCTAGGATTAGGGTTAGGGTTAGGTTACGGTTAGGATTAGGGTTAGGGTTAGGGTTAGGGTTAGGGTTAGGGTTAGGGCTAAGGCTAAGGCTAGGGTTAGGGTTAGGATTAGGGTTAGGTTTTGGGTTAGGGTTATTTTTAGGTTTAGGGATAGGGTTAGTGTTAGAGTTAGGGTTAGGGTTAGAGTTAGGGTTAGGGCTAGAGCTAGGGCTAGGGCTAGGGTTAGGGTTAGGGTTAGGGTTAGGGTTAGTGTTAGGGTTAGGGCTAGGGTTAGGTTTAGGGTTAGGGTTAGGGCCAGGGTTAGGTTTAGGGTTAGGGTAGGTTTAGGTTTAGGGTTAGGGTTAGGGCTAGGATTAGGGTTAGGTTTAGGTTAGGGTTAGGGTTAGGGTTAGGGTTAGGGTTAGGGCTAGGGTTAGGGTTAGGGTTAGGGTTAGGACTAAGGCTAGTGTTAGGGTTAGGGTTAGGGTTAGGGTTAGGGCTCGGGTTATGGTGAGTGCTAGGGCTAGGGTTAGGGTTAGGGTTAGGGTTAGGGTTAGGGCTAGGGCTAGGGTTAGGGTTAGGACTAAGGTTAGGGTTAGGGTTAGGGTTAGTCTTAGGGTTAGGGCTAGGGTTAGGGTTAGGCCTAGGGTTAGGGTTAGGGTTAGGGCTAGGGTTAGGGTTAGGATTAGGGTTAGGGTTTGGGTTAGGGTTAGGTTTAGTGTTAGGGTTAGGGTTAGGGTTAGGGTTAGGTTTAGGGCTAGGGTTAGGGTTAGGGTTAGGGCTAAGGCTAGGGTTAGGGTTAGGTTTAGGGTTAGGGTTAGGGTTAGGGTTAGGGTTAGGGCTTGGGTTACGGTTAGGGCTAGGGCTAGGGCTAGGGTTAGGGTTAGGGTTAGGTTAGGGTTAGGTTAGGGTTAGGGTTAGGGTTAGGGCTAGGGTTAGGGTTAGGATTAGGGCTAGGGCTAGGGTTAGGGTTAGGCTTAGGTTAGGGTTAGGGTTTAGGGTTAGGGTTAGGGTTAGGGTTAGGGTTAGGGTTAGGTTTAGTATTAGGGTTAGGGCTAGGGTTAGTGTTAGGGCTAGGCTTAGGGTTAGAGTTAGGGCTAGGGCTAGGGTTAGGGTTAGGATTAGGGTTAGGGTTAGGGTTAGGGTTAGGGCTCGGGTTACGTTTAGGGCTAGGGCTAGGGTTAGGGTTAGGGTTAGGGTTAGCTTAGGGTTAGGTTAGGGTTAGGGTTAGGGTTATGGTTAGGGCTTAGGGTTAGGGTTAGGGTTAGGGTTATGGCTAAGGCTAGGGTTAGGGTTAGGCTTAGATTAGTTGGTAGGTATGG